>NC_134466.1:20045693-21526318 GCF_047948215.1 Lycorma delicatula
GAATCTGGGGGATTCAGATTAGGCGATCGTGCAGGCCACAAATCCCTCGAAATTATTCGTTTACTAAAGATATTTCATAAAAAAGTCATTTACCTATAAGCTGTGCGCGCTTGGTGCTGTCTTGTCGGAACCTACCGTAATTGATTTCCACTTCTGATAACTGAATAATGGAGTTAAAATAGCACAATAATGGTCACTATTAAAAGTATTTTCAAAAAAGACCGGAAAAGACTTCAAGCGCATTTCACTCACACCGACCAGACTCCAATTTTCGATTCGTGTAAAGATTGTTCAAATAATTTATGGGGGTTAGTTGTCGGTCACAGTCCTGTATTTTGTAAATTGATATAGCCTCCCTGATGAAACAATTCTTCACTGTTAAAAACGTTACGTCGAGGACACCTACGGAATTTTGGTCAATAAATCGTTTAAATCATTGACAATAATTTAGACTTTCGGCATGATCTCCAGTTTTCAGTTCTTAAACACACATTGCTTTGTATGGGAAATGTTTTAGTTGTTTTCTTACTGCTTTATGGTCGCCAATTTGATATGTCGCTGCCGTGCTAACTTACGCATTGGCTTTCATGGACTTTTAGTGATATCATCCGAAATATCAAGCAGCTGCTGTTCGTTTAGTTTACGTGGTCTTCCAATTCGATCAGCGTCTTCAACAGAGACTGTTGCCGGAATGTTTTCGAGAAGATTTCGAACTGCATTGCGGTGAGGAACAGGTGTATTTGGAAACTTTTCTGAAAACTTTGCTAAATCAGTATCTGGAAACCAGATACTGTTGAATCAGTTTTATAAAACTGATTTATAAATCAGTTTTGAGAATACAAAAATATAGCCTAATCTTTTACATGTGATAAAATAAACTTTGTTTAATTCAGGTTCTCGAGGTGCTGCCACAAAAATAATCAATCCTTTAACCACTTTTAAATTATTTTATAAACTCTTTTTTCGACGCAGTATGGTCCTTAATTTTTATCGATAAAAGGCATTCTACAATATTTTATTTCTGTAGTCGTTAGTAATACCATAAAACATTACAATCTGATGTTAAATTTGACTGAACAATTTAAAATGAGAGGTCCTACAGTGCCGTTTCTCAATTATCACTTAGCAGATTTATCTTTTAGTCGGACACTCACGGTTACGTGTATTTATTTTTTTAATTATTTATTATATTTATTTCTTATTATCATCGAGATAAATTTACAAAAAAAAAAAAAAAAAAAAAAAAAAAACAGGAAAAAATCAGCAATAATTATTAACGTGGAATATGTTTTAATCGTTATTATTTTATTTTTTGTTTTATTAATAAATTTGTTTTCAACAGATCGCAAATAGGTTTTTACTATTATTTACTGAGTTCCATAAAAAGAATTGTTCAATATTAATTACAATACAACTGTGGGATCACTTTTTTAAATTTGTTCACTCAAATTAAATTTACCAGCGTCATTAATTATTAATGTTCCCAGAATATGCAGTACTGCCTGGCATTGAATTTGGAGCATAATTTTAGCCAAACTCTTTTCGTAACAATTAAAAAATCGAACGTAATTAGACACAGTTTATAAAAAATATTTGCTTTATATTAACTTGTAAAATGTACATCGTTTTTATAATATAGAAAATAAATATTATTATGCACCTATAATTTTTTTTAAAATAATGCTTACCTTAACTCATTTTTCTTATCCTGCAGCCAAGATTTACTGAAAAATTATAAAATAGTAACCGGTTATGGAGATGAAATACTTATTGCATCGTTAACATATGACTTAATTAGTAATTAAAAATAAATTTCTTTGCTCTAATTAATAGAATGTGGTTCAAAATTAAAAAAAAAAAAATGATGTGGACACCACATGGCTTCGTTGTACACCTATTACATTACATATACACATTTTTTTTTTTATAATGAAAAGTACATAAAATTTTATTTCACGAGTAACGTCTGATATTTTTTTAAATTTTTTTATTGTCATTATTGAATTATTATTTCATGTATTTTTTTTTTATAATCACCAGTTAATAATTATTAATAAATCTATATATTTAAATTAAAAAAAAAAAAATTAAAAAAAGGAAGTGAAGTCGAATTTCAACCGATAAACCTTCTCCTTGTAAGATCACAATATTTCATTAGATAAAATTTTATTTGGCTATAATTCTGGAACCACAGAAGATATCGTTTAAAAGCTCTCAATGAAGGCTTATTACTGCAGTTCAGTAAAAGTCTAAAATACAACTTTTTTGGATTTTGGGCTTTTTTGGACACTTTTTCAGTTGTTTGGAATCAAAAGGGAAGGTGCCCAACTGCATGTTACAACAATTTTAAATCCAAAATTTCAACATCCTAATGTTATTCGTTTTTGAGTTATGCGAGATATATACGCACATACGTACGTACATATATACGTACAGAAGTCATGCTGAAACTAGTCAAAATGGATATTTCCGTTGAAATCTGAAAACCGAAATTTTTCGCGATCACAAAACTTAAATATCTGTAATTCTTATTGATACTCGTAAATAATTTTACATTAAATTCAATTTGGTTCTTCTTTTCTAATTCGTACGTTGCAATCTATTCAATAAGCGAAGATGAAGAAACCCTTCGCCCAATGACTGAAATGAATGATATGAGGATGATATGTATGGGATATAAATGAGTTGAAGTCTTCTACAGAGTCAGGTCGACCGCCTGAGACCTGTGGTTAATTGAACCCCTATTGCCAAAGAACACCGGTATTCACTTTCTAGTATTCAGATCCGCATAAAAGTAACTAACGTTTACTAGGATTTGAACTTCAGAAATCTAGACTTCGAAAATTGGCTCTTAAATAACTGATATCCGACGAAACGTTAAGCAAATAATTGTTCTTTTTTAAATTTATCGTCTTCAAAACTCTCTCTCTCTCTCTCTCTCTCTCTCTATATATATATATATATATATATATATATATATATATATATATATAGAGCCAAGAGCTTGCATCGGTGGTTTTTAATACAATACTGTTGGAAGGAGACATACAGGTAGACCAAAATTATGATGTCTGTCAGAGCAGGAATATTGATAATACTAAAATATATCCTAATCTTTTACAGATGATAAAATAATTTTTTTATATCAGTTTCACGAGTTGCTGTCACAAATTAAAAGAATCAATCCTTTAACCGCCTTTAAATTATTTTATACACTTAATTAAGTGAAAACTCTTTTATCCGATACAGTATGGTCCTTTATCTTTATCGATAAAAGGCGTTCCATAATATTTTATATCTGTAGTCGATTCTGTTTAATCAAGAGCAGCCATAGAAAATATTAATCTAACGAAGATTTTATTTAAGCGCATTACATGAGCCATCCATTTTTTTTTATTTGATGGTTATGTTGTGTTATACATTCCATAGGTTATAAATAAATTAAATTTACTTATTTCCGGTCGATTTACGGCAAAAAAAAATTCGTCAATATCATGAGAGGCTTCGTAGTATTATAAAGAGTCATCCACGATATGATGCTGCCATTAGAACTCCACTAAATTATGAAAAATATGAATCCAGGCAATAATTTGCACTTGTTTCTTTGGTCGTTTCATTTCCTATTATTTTCATTTTTTGGGTTATTTGTATGACTCCGGTTTTTAAGATAATACCAATAGTTAACTTTGAATTGTTGGAACTCCACCCGTTTCAGACGTGGTAATACAGTTCACTAATCATAAACACGAACATATGTTTTTTTTTTTTTGTATTATGAACTAAAAGAACAATTCTGCCACTCTAAGGACAGTAAATCCAAAATCATTAAATAAAAAATCACATGAAAATAGCTAGTAGGCCTGATTAAATGCCCGTAAGTATTATCATATTACTGACTGCGTTGAATACATTCTAAGAAATCCCTATAAATTAAAAGTCCTCTTAATTAGTTTACAGTAACAATAAATAACCATTAAAACTTAAGATGAACCACTGTTGTACTTCATTACAATATCTATCCTTCTAATTCACCATTTAGTAAATAGATTAAGTCTATACGGAACATGTGTTGATATCGTATTATACAATATCATAAAGCTCGGCAGAAAAGAAATTTGGGAGCAGATGTAGAGGATGGTGAGACTAAAATTTATAAGATAACTGTGAACCAATCTGTAAACAGGAAAGTACATATTTTTACAATATTAACTATACTTTATGTAAAATAAATAGGCGAGTGGGTTATCGCTTACTTGCATACAAATCATTGATTAAGTATGTCAGAATCCTATTTTTTAATATATTTTGACATTCTCGTGTTTAATTAAATAAAATGTTAAGGAAGAATTTAGGCATATATTAATTGAGATGGTACAAAAATAATTAAGACAGATTAAAACTTTAAAAATATCCCTTTCGGCACGTCGGAAGGGTAGATTTCACCTGTGCTAAGTAACGGATACAAATATTTCCACCTTAAAGTTAACAAAAACTTCAAATTTACTCAATACGACAATGATCGCATGTGAAAAATTTTCACACGTTTAGCATTCGACAAGCCCCATCTTAAAATTCTAGCAACATTTTGGTCATCCCTTGCCGTAAGGGTTGGTCATATCAAAAATTGTTTCAGATGAAAGTTTTAGGTAATTTTTAGTGGATTAACGACCACTTTAAACCGACTCGATACTGTGCGTATTAAGGAAGGTTTTGTCTTCATAGTCCCATTTTTTCCATCGCTTGGGCCAACGGTTGGTGATATCAAAAAACTTAACTTAAATAAGTTTTAGGCCCTTATCCAAAAAAATAGTAGAAACTTTAAACGAATTCGGTATTTTACTTAGCGTGATATTTTTTTTTCGAAAAAGCCCCAAGTTTCCAGCCCATGGTCCAATTTTGCCCATTAACACACTTGACCGTAATTTTGGGCGTTATATTTTATGTATCAATTTGAAAGTGATTGGCTTAAAATTACGGCAGTTATTTATTTTGTCCACAAGAAAGTGATATACGAGTATGTATATATAAACTTTTGAATTGACAGTGGTTCTGCTGTCTGGTGGATACGAAACGCAAAGATATGTTGAAATTTTTCGGATGTCGAATCATGGTACTTATTACTATAAGTTGCCTTCTTATTAAATCTACCTAATATGCACGAAAAACATAAGTTTATAAAATATGAATAACAAATTTCAGTTACCAGACTTTTATTATGTATAAGTGACGTGATGTAATAATTATTCAATACATTTTTTATTATTATCTGGAAAGTAACTCATGACTCATTAAAGTATTTTAATGAACTAAATATTATGTCAGTTTTAACATTTTTCAACGATACTCTACGTGATTTTACAGTAAAGTTGGTTCGAGTAAAGAATCATTATTTACTGGATTTATATTACTCGACCTAAAGAGGTACTCAAAAACAATTGTAGAGACACAGAAGAATTACACTGAAATAGATTAAAATCACTTATTATTTATTCAATTATTTTATAGATGTGGTCATTTTAATCGGAAGATGTAGTTTTGATGATATGTAATATACTACAGATTTTAAATAATTGCAGGAGGGAAGTCATGCCGGTTTATACACTAACATTTGCGCATTATTGGCGATAAAAAACATACCCACTGGCTATTTATTTTACATAATACTTTCATTCTTAATGAGCAGTATTTTGTTTCAGTTTGTTCTGTTCATGATTAACTATGTATTACGACCATAAAAAGTGTAAAATTATTTTTTACTATATTTATTTATTTATTTTTTTATATCTACCGTTTAAGTGTGGATGAGAATGTTAAATTTTACTAATAGGATTTACCTAATTCTTTGACAAAAGACAATTAATAATAATTTTGTCATAAAATATCACTTTGTTCAGAAATTTTATTGTATTTAATCACGATAAAATAAGCTTTTTTATCAACTTACCCTCTAGAGTATGCATAAACATCCATACCGTCCATTCTGGAACAAAGAATAATTAAATAGTATATAATTTCAATGTGATATTATATCTTGTTGTTAATTTATTGGAGACATTTAATATTAGAGAAAGAAATAAAACACGTCTGTGAAATCACATAACGAAATTCTTATGTCCTAGGACTCTGTACACAACATTCCAAGGATCCTTATTTACATGGTCTCTAACAAACGAACTCCAAGAATCCCTTTTTGATGCCCTGCCCATTTGAAAATATTCACACCTTTTCCTTCGATAGTCACCTATCAAAACCGCTCGCAGTTTAGAATGACTCTTTCACTGACCAATTATCCTGAGATGGTTCACAGACTGTTTCAACAAAGACAACTGTCAAGTTCACCGAGGGGAATTCTCTATCAACTAGAACTACGGGGAATCGAATTCTCAGCGGTATCGATGAAAGATAGAGAAAATTGTTCTACTAGGTCCTCCAGTTGAATATCATCCAGACTTTGGTCTAAGGCGCGGAGTCTATTAGAGAGACTATTAACAAATTTAGGTCAGTCCGCCTTCCTGTGTAGCATAAACCGGGACATTATATCTGTAAGCCTCTCGAAACTTCCTAACCAACTCAAAGATAATTAATTGATGATCACTAGAACAATCATGAACAGACCAAGTATCAACCTACCAGGAATATTCCTACCAACAGTTATATCTATATTCGTTCCAGCAAATAATCTCCTTCCATCTACCATTCCAGCATATGTTGGTAACTCACAAAAATATTAAAAACCTTTTAACGATACTGCACAACAAAGCCGTCAAATAATTCACCGCTATAATCTGTGATTCCACTATGCCAAAGAAGTATAGAACAGTTACCAACAAGACCAAGTATTCTATCCCACATTTCTAAATATTCCTCACTGGGATCTCTATATTGAAAATACGAACTAACAATAACAATTTAATCAAATTTAACAATTTCATCTAACTCGATCTGAGCAGTGTGATAATTTATGTCTCCAGCCTTAACCATGCAATGAATTAAAATACATCTCAACAGCTCTCAAACAACAACCACAGCTGCTACTATCGACCGAGTGCTTGCAATCCTTGCGAATCTTCCGCAACTTACGCAAGTAGAGCTTCAAATTTTTTACGACAATCTTCACGGTTGTAACCGTTGTCACCATAATGCGCACAAAGTGAAGCATACTGACAGAATTTAGGAATACGACCAAATGACCTTTTACTAACGACAGATTCTGAAATAACTCTAACTGTTTTACTGCCATCCGCTACGCAACCAGACCTTTCCTACTGTCCTTTATGTTCCTAATTTTAAAATTTGACCTCTTGTCCTGAAGGGCAGCCTGAAATTACTCATTAATTTCTTTGTTTTTTTGGAGCCCTTCTTTCTGTTTAGGAAGATGGCTTTCGGCTGGTTGCGGACTAAGCTGCCTCCCGCTTGCCTTTAAGCACCTCGGCGTAGCATTTCCGCTGCGCCATAATAGACACAGTCGCTGGAACTGGGACGGAAACTGAACCTTTAACTATATCCTCCCTGACTTCATTCGGTATAGAGGAAAGCACCTCAAATCCATTCGCCAAAGCAGAGAACTTTGCCCTAAACTCATGAAGCCACGGGATCAGTCAGGAACCTTGGCCTTCATCGGCGGAGGAGAAAACGGAAACATCCTCCACTTCCCTCACGACGTCTTCATTTCTATCGCGCCTGGGTGTTCGCTTAGACTGTCCAGACTCTATAACAGACATCTACACTAATGATTTTCTAAGTAAATAAAATAAGCTAAATTAATCTATCAACTACTACAGTGATATCTACTACTTTGTCAGGTTAACCTAGAATGTTGTAACTGCCCGCAGAGATATACGGGCAGCCGAAGGCATGATTGTCCTTTTGTTACTCTACGGATTTCTTAGTCGCTATTGGATTGTTTACGCAAGTGAAAACAATAACAAAACACAGATAACGGTCCCCGCTCTAATAAGAGCTCAAACAGGACTAAGGCGTACCTTTTTTCTTTTTTTTTCCTGTTTAGCCTCCGGTAACTACCGTTTAGATAATTCTTCAGAGGATGAATGAGGATAATATGTATGAGTGTAAATGAAGTGTAGTCTTGTACAGTCTCAGTTCGACCGTTCCTGAGATGTGTGGTTAATTGAAACCCAACCACAGAACCAAAGAACACCGGTATCCACGATCTAGTATTCAAATCCATGCAAGGCGTACCCTACCTGGATGAACCCTTGCTTGTTAAAGGCCACAAGCAGTCCTTACCACATCTTCCCTACGTGCCTTGTGGAACAAAAACTCGACCGCTTTACAAGGCCCTCTATGCAGCACGTGTAAATCAGAGACCAGGTACCAAAAAGAATTTCGGCGAAAACGGACAAATAATGAGTGCTCTACATTTTTATTAAAGATTTTCGCAAGTAATTTGAATATTTAAACCTCTTTCCTATGACACGACGTTATTTTTTACAAATAAGACTTGTTAAAACTTCATAAATAAATTGACGTCAATAAAATTATGACTTGACAGTAATTAAATTAATTAAATTGTACACGTAAACAGAATTGTATTACTGTTATACAGAATTTATTTTATTCCTCGATTAACTAAAAAATATTTCAAAAATAAATAACGGATATTTTCTCCAAATATAAAAAGAAAATTCTCGAAAGAGTGATTGATGTTAGCAGAAATTAATAATTTTTGGCTAAGTTGATATTATTTTCTCATTTGTCAAATTGATTCATTTATAAGACAAAATCTTAAAATTAATATCATACTGAACATTAGTGAATTTATTTTATAAACAAACCGTATAAAGCATTAGGGACCGACGATAAAGAGTAGATCATATAGAAAAGTGAAGCCCTGTTACAGACAGCAATAGTAACTGTGCATTCTGTTCCTGTTACTTTTTAATCTGAACAAAGAAAAAAATATAGAACTGGAAGGTTAATGGTAAGAAGGGGAAAAGCTAACTGGCAAAGGAGAAAAGCTAAATACATTGTGATTCACTAACGACACTACTCTTTGAAGAGAAACCAAAAACAGTGGTTGAAAGAAATAGCAAAGTGTACATATTCACTGCTAGGAGAGAAAGTCAATTTGAAAAAATAAGAGTGAACAGTGATAAGTAGGTGCAATAAAAAGGGTAGAAATAATAAGAAATTAAATACTAGTGCAAGGAAACGTAATTTTGTATTGCCAGAATTTTTATATTAGGTATAAAAATTAATAGGATGAGTAAAGTACTGAATTGATTGAAAGCAGACTAGAATCCAAGAAGGAGGCTTTTAGGAATACAACCAGTATGAAATCAAAAGAGATTTCAGAATTAGAGATATCCTTAAAAATAAATTTGTGAATTGTAGTAAAACACGAATGTCAGGTAAAAATGATAACAAGAAAAGAAATTTTTGAAATGTCTTGTTAAATGAAAATGATGACAATTAGGACACGTATTTGATGATAACATTGTTATAGAATATAAATACTTACATTACGTATTCAGAAGAACCAAATTTACTTGTCATTGGAGACCTAAAACAGAAATATTCCAAGATAAAAATGATAATAATATTCATTTGTATCTCTTTATTTCCTGATGGTTCCGCAGCACCTGAAACATCTTCTTGAATCTTTGAATATAAGGCTATAAAATAAAGTCATTAAATAATAGCAATCAACATGAACAATACAATTAACTTTCACAATTGATGCTGTCTACTGTTTAAAAAAAAAAACCAACAATGAATTGCATAAATTTCTCGTCTAAGCCGGTCAAATTACTCAATTCATTTCTGAATTATAGCAGTTATAAAGCGATAATCAACATTTTTAATATTAGTATATTAGCATCAAAATTAAAAAAAAAATATTTCTGACCTTTTAAAATTTGAGGCTCACGCATCAGGAGGACTTCTTGATTAAAATGTTCCCTAAAACTGATTTTAAATAAATTATAAAATATTAAAAATTAGGGAGTTTCCCATCAGAGGAGAGGTATTGTGACTATTATTTAACAAAATACGTTTTGAGCATTAAAAATTTTAAATTGTATAAAAATGTTTTTTGTATTTTGGGGATTCCCATTCTCAAGGTTAAGTGTTCGAGTAAAATGAATTTTTAAGAAAATAATTCGTAAGTGGTGATAATAAAGTGGGGGAAAAATTAATTGTTTAAAAAGTATAAAGATACTGCCTTAATTCTGAATAAACAAAGTTTTAATTTTCTAGGAAGAGGGTTCAAATTTTGACTGATCTTTTGTTTTTTTTAAGAAAAACTATAGTAAGGTGTATAACAAAATTAAGATTTTTACACTTTAAATGCAATGGGTAACTTCCGAGATGGATTTTAATTTAAAATAAATTTTAGAAAGTTACGTTTCATTAAAAACACGATCTCCAATCCCGAAATGCAACGAAATTACAAAAAATATTTACAATAAAAAATACCTTTCCAAAAATTTAAATAACAGGCACTGCAATATTTTTATAAAATTATCATGTCTTTATGCCTACGAATGGTTTAATATAAATTTAAAAATGGAAGACTTAAAAATTCGAAAGAAGAATAATTCAGAAAATTCTAGGCCCGGTTTAAAAACGGAAATTATAGACTGAGACATAACTAAGAAATTTACAGAAAATTTAATAACAAGTTTAGTTTTCTTTGCAGATTTTTTTAGAAAGACCAACAGTCGTCTGAGAAACAAATATTTAATTATTTTTATAAAAGAAAAACCGAAATTATTTGGGTGAAACCGCCTAAAATCGATATAAAAAACCAAAACATCTCAGAAAATTAAATATCAGATTGAAAAGTTTATAGAGAGAAAATTTAATCAATACTGGGCTTTCAAGAAAAAAAAATAACGGTGTTCAAGAAAGTGAAGAAAAGAATGTTAGCTTTCGAAGGCCAAAATCGAAAAGAAAAAAATGTCTCCTTAATACATAAATGAAAAAAATTAATTTTTCGATTTTTTTTGTTGTAACTGATCTATATACTTTCCGTACTTGTAGAAGCTGCTATAGCAGCATTCATCGCTCTAGATGAGAAAGTAAAAAATATTGAAACACAATATTTTGGTGAATTACTCATCATCGGTATAGAAATAATACAACACTTCGCACTGAAGCACACTTAAAAAAACACAATCAAACTCAAATTAACACAGATAACAAATTTTAAATACAAAAACTGGTGATATACTAACAATTTAAATATCAAATTCAATAAGAAATCTTTTTTGAAGACATAAGATTAACATCATCTAACCAAAATCCTGAATTCGGAAGCGGTATTAAATATATAGAGTTAATGGTTGACTGCAACGTTTGAATATGGCTGATTGCAATATTTAAATATTGAAATATGCAGTACTTGCAAAAGATAAAAATTAACTAAGAATTATTGACTGAATGAACTGGGATCCTGTTTTAACATGACTTTTTGAGTTTGTGATGAAGGTTCAGCCAAACGGATTTTTAAATTTTAATAAAATTTTTCAATAAGCCTTTGCTATTAGGTGAAAGATGTTCGTTATGACTTTTACAAAATTTTCTATTTCAAAATGGTAACTGGGAGTTTTCTCAGATAGTGTGTGATGTAGTGATTTAGTCGAGATGAAGCTTTCTTCACCAAAAGAAAATAGAAAATACAAAATATTAGTCGATTTGCAGCCATAAGTTTATATATATCTATAAAATAAATATTTTTATGCTTATCACAAAACTCATCATAATTTTAGGGTCATGTTGAAAAAAATAATTCTAATATGTAATATTTCTAATTTGATCAAGAAGGCTTTGGAGCTAGACACCCTTCAACTGCAAGAGAGCTTGAATTTCCCACATAATATATTTTACTTTTTTTTTTGAGCTAGATTGTAATTTGACAAAGATGGACACAAATATGAATATTCCATATGTTTGTAATTCGTGGGAGGGCCAGTAAAAGAGGCCTTTAGAGATAAAAAGAAAAACTAAAACCTTTGTTCACCATCTTGTTTTTTAATTCTTTCTGAAATTGAGTACACTCTAAAGTAGAATAGTCCAAGAATCAGCATTCCGTACACTTAATCCAAAAATCAGCATTCTGTACACTATAATTATAATTTTCCTCATCTGCTAAATTATTCACCAGATAGTCTTAGAAATTAAATTGAATAATATTTCAATTGATTATTATGTCAAGCAGATTTAACAGAAAACTAAACTGAATTTAAAAAAATTAACACCATAGGGTTTGGAAATAAAGATTACTTAAAACTACTAATTAATAAACTATATTATTAACTTACTTACCTGACATTACTCAGTACTGTGGAAGAAATTCCTACAGAGCTGAAAAATGAGAAAAATAAATATTAAAATGAATCATAATTAATAAAATTTAATAAAATGTGAATTTTTTTTATTTTTTATTGACAAAATTAATTTACAACTGTATAGGAAGCTGAAGTTGGAGTGTATGAACAGAAATGTGGTTGTGAAAGAAACGTATTGATAATCAACAATCCAGTCACTTAACTGTGACAGTAATAAAAAAATATATGCAGTGCTAAAATAAAGTAATTATGCAAATCATTACTCATAAACTAATTTTAGTGATATTTTGTGGTGTAGAAATCATTATTCTAGGAAAAGTAACATATATCCTGTTAGAAATCGAATGTAATAGTTATTGAACATCAATCTGCAATAATTTTTTTTCATCTTTTATGACCGCATACGATCACTTTAGTCAGTCCATTATCCAAGTTTCTTCGAAGGACTGTTCGGGCGTTGGGGTCCTCCCAGTACTTTTTCATATGTTCCAATCTTCGTGTCCTTTCTGGTGTTCAAAAGTTTGTGTTGTGAATCTCTTTCTTGGGATTGTGAAGCGATTGTTTTGGTGCTTGATTTTTTGTGTAATTTTTTCTTTACTGTGGTATCTTTTGGTGTAAGGCCAATTTCCTTTCATCCTCTCTTATTTATCTGATCCGTCTGCAACCTGTTTTGGTGTTTTTCGAGTCGACATTGGACTAAAACCAGCTGTTTCAGAAATCTTAAATCTTCATTTGAGACATCCTAGTCTCCTCTTGTGCATGATATCAGTGATAGGTTCTAACTCTGCACATGTTGTTGTTGGGCACGATTAATCAATGCCTATCTTTTTGGTACTTTTTGTTGATGTATGTCCTTCCAATTCTTCTTTCGATTTTCTGGAGTGTATCGGTCTTTGAGTGTTCGTTCAGGTATTAGTGTTTCTGCCGCATATGTGACTTTTGGTTTTATAATTGTGTTGTAGTGTTTTACGTTTGCTTTTATGGATAGACATTTATTACGTAGGTGTGTCAGGTTAATTTTTCTTCAACAGCTAGTACGTTTATTGTTGTTTGGAATGATGTTTTTCGTTTATCTTGTTTGTTATTATTTCTCCAAAATACTTAAATTGGGTTATTATTTTGACTTTATATTTACTATTTTTAATTTTTTTGGGGGCACAATTTCTGTCTTTTCGAATGGTATTTTAAGGTCAGTTTTATTTGCCATATTTTGAAGTTCTAATTTCTGTTAGCTTCGTCGATGTCATTTGCTAGCACTGCCAATTCATTGACAAAACCAAAGCAGTTTGTTTTTTGGCTATTTTTATTTTTAAAGAGCATTTTTTGAGCCTATCCCTCATTAAAATTTCCAAAGTGCAGTTAATTAGTAGCGATGAGAGTCCGTTCCTTAGTACCGTTCTGTATTGATCTCAGATGGTTCCAAGAGTTCGCCTCTGAATTTCAGTTTTTACTTAGTGTTTGTGCGGTTCGGTTTTATCATGTTTATTAATTTGAGATGTAGTTCGAGGTATCTCAGAATTAGTAGTATGGAATTAATAGTACGGATTCTTTGTGGCTTTCTTGAAGTCCATAATTGTTTTCACCACGTCTATGCTTCTTTTACTGTTGTAATCTATTATTAACTTGAGAGTCATGATCTGGTCTGGATAGCTCCACGCAGGTCTGAAACCTCTCTGGTATTCTCCTAGTTCTTTCTGAAGTTGTAAACCGATCCTATTAAGGATGATTCTTGAAAGAATTTAGTATGTTGTGTCTAGGAGTGAAATTCACCTGTAGTTGTTACGGGGTGTTTTGGCCATGTTTTTGTTTAGCGGGTGAAAGAGGGCTGTCATCCACTGTTCTTTTAATTGTTTTTTGATCCGTATTTGACAAGCTGTTGATGGAGGGAGATTTTTTCTGGTCTTCCTGCATGTCTCAAGATCTTTACAAAGGTCTGATCTTCTCCTGCCACTTTTCCTTCATCTCACGTCGGGCTTGGTAGACTTCTTTTATTGCGAGAGGGTTAATGTTTAGTGGTAGTGTTGTTATTGGGGGACTGGTTTTCTTCTTGCGATCGGTCAGATCTTCACAATTTTGGAGTTTGTTGAAATATTTTGCTAGGGTTTTCGCGTTGTTTTTATCGTTACGGGACAGATTGTGGTTTTCATCCTTCATTAGAAGGGTTGGAGGTTCGTATTTTTGGAGTTATTTTTTGAAGATTTTGTAGTAGTCTCTTGACTGCGTTTTGCTGAATTCTTCTTTTACTGATTGTCTTTATGCTGTTGTCTTCTTATTTTGGTGTGGTTACTTGTTGCTAGGTTTTGGAAGTAGGTTTCTGATTGTTGGGATTAATGTAACAGTATTGCTTGATATCTCTTTTCCACTGTTTCGTAGCATTCGCTGTTCCGCCATTGATTCTTTATATGGGTTTTTATTGAGGCTAATTCTTCCGCGATTTGTTTAAGGTTATAACCTCAGTATTATTTAAAATTAAATACTTTAAATTCCTCTGTCAGTAATCTTTTAAGTAACGCTTTTTAACATTAAAAACGCCTGTATTTGATGCATCTTTGTTTACCTTGTAAAAATAATATGTTTTCGAATTTTTTTCATTAATCTGTTCCATAAAGTGTAATCATCTTAAGCTTTATTTTTTATTTAGAAGGTTACATATTTAATTTACTGTTTGTTAAATGAACAACATTAATATTTTTTTTTGTGAAATTAAAAAAAAAATATATCAAAATATTAAGTAAGAGTAACTTACTACTGATTTATAAAAGTATTCAACTTGCAGTCTACTACGTATGAATATGGCTTACATCGAACATTACAATGGATGTCATAGATCTATAGAAGTATGCTCATGTGTGTTGATGATACACAAACATAAATATTACATAATAAAATATAAGGTGAAATAAATAAAAATAACAATTTTATCTAATTTTAATATAAAAAGGATGGTAATTCGGCCAAAATTAAAAAAAAAAAATCAGTTACGCTTGTTAAGACTCAGGGTTATTTAAAGGACTTAATTTTTAAATATTCTTATAAATTTTCACTTTTTTTTTACTGCTGTTTACATTTTTTACTGCTGTTTAATTTTTATTTAATATAGGACTTTTAAATTTAAAGGACTTCACCTTCGGTCGGATTCACTCGGTTCTTAACACTTCACTCGGATCTTTTCGGATACCCTCGGCTCCTTATGAATTAGCAGCGCCTCGAACATTATACAAGCAAGTTGTTCACTACATTATTTCAGTCCCTAAACCAACGATTTCAGCCCACTCTAGGCTGAAAGGGAGCCCGTCACGGAAGACAGGCTTATTAGCACATCCTTCCGCCGGATCCCTACCGCTAAAACTCTCCATTGGATTGCAACGCAATCCAAAGTTCACCAAACGAATCAACGCTATATCCTATTCAATGATAAAGTTCATCATTTCATTTCTGCTTCAACTTGGAAACACAGTTACAGCTCAAGTAGTAAGTGCTACCCGCCCCCACACGGCGTAGACATAGTTCCATTAAGTTATAATCAACTTAATCATTTTCCATCAAGTTTGGTAGACTTAAGGAACTGTCAAAAGTGAAGAAATTCGATTCTAATAAGAATCTATCGAAATGTATAAGGTAGGTGGAATTTGTCATTTCTGAGAAAAAAAGAAAGTTTCACTTCCTGTGAGTGGGAATATGTATGAATCGCAGTAGTGGGAGATCGCGTAGAAATTGGTAAGGAAGTTACTTGAGTGAATTCCATAAATGAAATTCTTGTTCCTATTTCAACGTCTGCGTTCATCATGATGTTAAAAATATACATCACTTAAAATACAAACACTTAAAAATATACAAACACTTACGTTTCAGTAATATCGATTTCTGATACTTTCGAAACTGCCTCACTGAAAGAAAGTGTCAATTTATTTAAATATAATTTCAAAATCATTTATAAATAATTTTAAATACATAATACAAAAATCGGTAGTTATTTTATGAAATATTAAATTATATTTTCTTCACATGATGCCGTGATACAAGTTTGTTATCTGATGCTTTTATGTGCAACATAAAATATAGATTTTCAAATAACGAAAATTGTTATAGTAATTTTTTCTCATGTTTTACATTCATATTTTTTTCAAGTTTCAGTTTTATAAGCAATTAAAATATGAAAAATTCTTAAATTTCCTTATATTCAAGGTTACAAGTATAGTTACATTTTTCCATTTAAAAAATTAATGAAAGTAAAATATCACAATTTTTGTACTCTATATATTGAACGTATATATATATATATATATATATATATATATATACCTGTAAAGCAACTTGTCCTGACTCACTGATCATTCAACACCAATCAAAAACTACTGAAGATAAATTGATGGAAATTTGTATACATCTTCCTCTTACGGTGCACGTGTACACTAAAAGGGATTTTATGAAATTCCGAGTTAGAGTTTAAATGAAATAACTATAAAGTTAGTGCTTTTTTTAATTTCTTGGTAAGAAGTGAAGATAGCGACTTAATTTCTAGAGTGTAAATATCTAAATCCATTTTCTAAATTTTTCGAAATTCGACTTTGAAAGCGGTGAGAAACTGTAAAATATATGAACAATAGCTGCAAATTTTCTCCATTTCCGATTACGATAAACGGATATTAACTACACTTGGGCTGGATTCTTCGAATAAATATCTCCTTTTTCTGTTTAGCCTCTGGAGTAGTAAGGTATTACTTTAGAGGATGATATGTATGAATGTAAATTAAATTTAGTCTTATACACTTTCAGGTCGACAACTCCTGGGATGTATGCATAATTGAAACACAACCACTAACAAAAAACACCTGTATCCACGATGTAGTACTCAAATCTGTATAAAACTAACTGGCTTTTCAGATAAATATCTAAAAATCATTTATGGTTTTTTGAATTTCGATTTTTTAAGTGGTGCGTTGATTTACGGCGCGGGACCTTATCATTACTGTATATGCGACGCGACTGACTGCACCTGCTACCTGTTACTTGACTAAAAAACAAAATAAAAGTAATTAAACAAAAGAGAAACGTAGTACGGTTACCGCCTAATAGTTTTAATCTGGCTACGCAAACTAACAAATCTGGTAACCGTTAATACTAGGTTATCTGGTAACCGAGAAAAATACATTTTTACACGTACGAACAACAAGTAACTAATTATAACAAATATTTTTAAGATGGAGTCTGAATGTTTTGAAGCCTCTTAGATTACTCAATGTTTCGGGTATAGAACTTTTGCTGTAAAGATATTACCATACACTGAATTTTTCGAGCGAAGCGAGCCATAACCGGTTAAATATCCCCTGACTGTGACGGGGAGTGCAAGTAACGATACAGCATGGGCAAAGCCGCGATGGAGACGCTAGTATATATATGTATATATATATATGTATTACTGTAATAAACAACATTAATCTTTTCTTTTGTGAAATTAAAAAAAAAATATATATCAAAATATTAAGTAAGAATAACTTACTACTGATTTATAAAAGTATTCAACATGCTGTCTACTATGTATGAATCTGGCTTACATCGAACATTACAATGCATGTCAAAGATCTATGGAAGTATGCTCATGTGTGTTGATGATACACAAACACACACATACATATACAATGTAGTTGTTTAGTATGTTCAATAATCTATTTCAACATTATTGTTGTTATACTATTATGCTATTTAAGAAGATTATGTGTACATAACTTACTCACACGCACACACACACGCGCGCGCGCGCTTGTCCAATATGAGAACACTTCAATAAATTAGAAATTCTACTTACGTTTGTTTATTGGTATTCGTATCATCAGTTGAAATTCTGAAATCAGAAAAGGTTTTTAACAGCATCCAATTTATTTTCTTAATACAATGAAAATTTGTGATCTGTTTAATTGTAAATATATAAATAATTATTAAAACTGATGTATAATCAATAATTTTATTATATACATTCAAAATTTATCTGTACGTAAAAAAATACGTTAAATGAAAACAACTCTTACAATCTGTTTAATAACAGCTAGGCCTGGCTAAGAATGCAATATAAAATACTTTAATTTTAGTTTCTATGTATAACACAGAAACCAATTGGTTTATTAGTCATTGAAAAAATTAGTGAAATAGGATAAACAAGAAAATCATTTATTTTTTTAAAAAAAGATAAATTATTTTTTAAAATGCGTAACTATTATCATTATAAGAAATCGATTATCATATATCTCTATCATGTAGCAATTCAACATTTAAACTATGAACTTCTGAAGCATTAACTAGAACAGATTTTTGAATTTCCAGTAACTCACTGAACATAGCCACAAGGATGACAGAATATTTGGAAATAAATAATAAAAAATTATTCTGCCTCAGTTCATCATTTAAAAAGTTAATTTTTTAAATAAAATCACTGTCAACCCTTATGGACAAAACAATAGTAAATAGTAACTCAGATATATCTGCATATTCTAAAGCACGTCTGAAAATATCGACTTTAATATGCCTTTTTCACACGAAATACTGTAAGATAGAGCTTACATTATTCATTTCTTTGAAGGATATTAAAAATCTGACTGATCAGTTACTGTAGTGTATTTTATGTTAAAGTTTAGATTGAATGGTTTCAGTTCAATTACTGGCCAGGTTATGGCACTTTTTCGTGTTATATTTTTCTTTAAATATATATGAAATATCAACAACCTATGATTAGGTATGATAAAACAATAATTACGTGTTGAAAATCATAAATGCTTTCTATATTTATTGTTCCGAAGGCAAGATGGAATCCCAGTGAACAGAAAATGTATAACAATTTTACCTGTGCAGACTGCTACATCAATACCAACATTCCAGAAGAAATAACAAATAAGACAAATCATGATCATCGTTAACAATGTTAAAATTCCATAACTTTTGTATGTAAAATTCTGTCAAATGTCTTCCAGTAATCAATAGAGCAAGTTTACAAACTAAACCCGACACCAGTAAAGTGCTGAATTAACACCTGAAATGAAAACAGCATCTACCTGATTATAATTTTTAATTTTGTATATCCTCCTAAAGATTTTCTTACCTACTTCTTTAGTTTGCCGTTCAACGGACTAAAGATCAGACAACAATTAAATGTAGTGTCTGCATTATGAAAATTCTTTATTGCTGAGAGAGTATTCCCGAATATTTCTCTCCAATAATTCATCAGGACATTATCTGATGTGTTGCAAAGAGATTCCAGGCATTAAGCATCTACGGCGATAACATGTAAAATTTATTAATTAAAAACAACATTTCAATAATATAAGCACATTCAGTACGCTTCCATGGATATTTCTTATATCTAGCTAAATGCCCGATAACATCACCACATTTACCCTCTCCATTCTATTAAATTCACCTATATATATCTTTGAAATAATTTCAATGCAAGAAAAAGATTGTCGTAAAATATGTCCAATAAGTCATCACATATATCTTATTCTGTATTATGTTGTCATTATTTATATTAAACGGAGTGGAATTCTATTGAATAAAAAAAAAATTTACGATAGAGAAATCAAGTTACGGGAGACATTTCTTGTCTCAAAGCTACTCTAAAATGTTAACCAAATACAAACGTTTTCCATTGCTACGCATGAGAAATATATCTTCATAAACTACTTGGTTTGACCTTTGGCAGAGGGCACTATCCTGCCACCACAAATTCATAGAAGCGATAAATATTATATAATAAAATATAAGGTGAAATAAATAAAAATAACATTTTTATCTAATTTTAATATAAAAAGGATGGTAATTCGGCCAAAATTAAAAAAAAAAATCAGTTACGCTTGTTAAGACTCAGGGTTATTTAAAGTACTTATTTAATTTTTAAATATTCTTATAAATTTTCACTTTTTTTTTACTGCTGTTTACATTTTTTACTGCTGTTTAATTTTTATTTATTATAGGACTTTTAAATTTAAAGGACTTCACCTTCGGTCGGATTTACTCGGCTCTTAACACTTCACTCGGATCTTTTCGGATACCCTCGGCTCCTGATGAATCAGCAGCGCCTCGAACATTATACAAGCAAGTTCTTCACTACATTATTTCAGTCCCTAAACAAATGATTTCAGCCCACTCTAGGCTGAAAGGGAGCCCGTCACGCAAGACAGGCTTATTAGCACATCCTTCCGCCGATCCCTGCCGCTAAAACTCTCCATTGGATTGCAACGCAATCCAAACTTCACCAAACGAATCAACGCTATATCCTATTAAACGACAAACTTCATCATTACATTTCTGCTTTAACTTGGAAGCACTGTCACAGTTCAATTAGTATGTGCTACCCGCCCACCACACGGCGTAGACATAGTCCCATTAAGTTATAATCAACTTAATCATTTTCCATCAAGATTAATAGACTTAAGAAACAGTCAAAAGTGAAGAAATTCGATTCTAATAAGAATCTATCGAAATGTATAAGGTAGGTGGAATTTGTCATTTCTGAGAAAAAAAGAAAGTTTCACTTCCTGTGAGTGGGAATATGTATAAATCGCAGTAGTGGGAGATCGCGTAGAAATTGGTAAGGAAGTTACTTGAGTAAATTCTATAAATGAAATTCTTGTTCCTATTTCAACGTCTTCGTTCATCATGATGTTAAAAATATACATCACTTAAAATACAAACTCTTAAAAATATACAAACACTTACGTTTCAGTAATATCGATTTCTGATACTTTCGAATCTGCCTCACTGAAAGAAAGTGTAAATTTATTTAAATATAATTTCAAAATCATTTATAAATAATTTTAAATACATAATACAAAAATCGGTAGTTATTTTATGAAATATTGAATTATATTTTCTTCACATGATGCCGTGATACAAGTTTGTTATCTGATGCTTTTCTGTGCAACATAAAATATAGATTTTCAAATAACGAAAATTGTTATAGTAATTTTTTCTCATGTTTTACATTCATATTTTTTTCAAGTTTCAGTTTTATAAGCAATTAGAATATGAAAAATTCTTAAATTTCCTTATATTCACGGTCACAAGTATAGTTACATTTTACCATTTAAAAATTAATGAAATATAATATCACAATTTTTTGTACTCTATATATTGAACGTATATATATATGTATATATATATACGATAAAAGCGCACACTAAAATCGATTTTATGAAATTTCGAGTTAGAGTTTAAATGAAATAACTATAAAGTTACTGCTTTTTTTAATTTCTTGATAAGAAGTGAAGATAGCGACTTAATTCCTAGAGTGTAAATATCTAAATCCATTTTCTAAATTTTTCGAAATTCGACTTTGAAAGCGGTGAGAAACTAAAATATATTAACGATAGCTGCAAATTTTCTTCATTTCCGATTACGCTAAACGGATATTAACTACACTTGGGCTGGATTCTTCGAATAAATATCTCCTTTTTCTGTTTAGCCTCTGGAGTCACAGTAAGGTATTACTTTAGAGGATGATATGTATGAATGTAAATTAAATTTAGTCTTATACAGTTTCAGGTCGACAACTCCTGACATGTATGGTTAATTGAAACACAACTACTAACAAAAAACACCTGTATCCAAGATGTACTACTCAAATCTGTATAAAACTAACTGGCTTTTCCGATAAATATCTAAAAATCATTTATGGTTTTTTGAATTTCGATTTTTTAAGTTTTAATTTTTCAACAGCTAGTACGTTTATTGTTGTTTGGAATGATGTTTTTCGTTTATCTTGTTTGTTATTATTTCTTCAAGGTATTTAAATTGGGTTATCATTTTGACCTTATATTTACTATTTTTAATTTTTTTGGGAGCATAATTTCTGTATTTTCGAATGATATTTTGAAGCCAGTTTATTTGCAATATTTTGAAGTTCTAATATCTGTTAGCTTTGTCGATGTCATTTGCTAGTACTGCCAATTCATTGACAAAACCAAGGCAGTTTGTTTATTTTTTTTTTGGCTATTTTTATTTTTAGAGAGCATTTTTTGAGCCAGTCCCACATTAAAATTTCCACAGTGCAGTTAATTAGTAGCGATGAGAGTCTGTTCCTTGGAACCGTCCTATATTGATTTCAGATGGTTCCGAGAGTTCGCCTCTGAATTTCAGTTTTTACTTAGTGTTTGTGTGAATGGGTTTTATCATGTTTTATTAATTTGAGATGTACTTCGAGATATCTCATAATTTTTAGTGTGGATTCTCTGAGACTTTCTTGAAGTCGATAATTTTTTTCACCATGTCTCTGCTTCTTTAACTGTTGTAATCTATAATTAACTTGAGAGTCATGATCTGGTCTGGGTAGCTCCTTGCAGGTCTGAAACCTCCCTGGTATTCTCCTGGTTCTTTCTGAAGTTGGAAATTGATCCTATTAAGGATGATTCTTGAAAGAATTTTGTGTATTGTATCTAGGAGTGAAATTCACCTGTAGTTGTTACGGTCTGTTTTGGCCATTTTTTTGTTTAGTGGGTGGAAGACGGCTGTCATCCACTGTTCTTTTTGTTGTTTTTGATGCCTGTATTTGATGCACTTTGTTTACCTAGTAAAAATAATATGTTTTCGAATTATTTTCATTAATCTGTTCCATAATGTTTAATCATCGTAAACTTTATTTTTTGTTTAGAAAATTCATGTATTTAATTTACCATTTGTTATTTGTAAGTACTACTATGTACTTTAATGAACAACATTAATCATGTTTTTTTGTGAAGTGTAAAAAAATACATATCAAAATAGTAGAGTCACTTACTACTGATTTATAAAGGTATTTTACTTGCAGTCTACTACATATAAATCTGGCTTACATCGAACATTACAATGGATATCATAGATCTATAGAAGTTGTGTGCATCTGTGTTGATGATATACAAACACAAACACACACAGGCACACATATATACTGTAGTTGTTTGGTATATATTTCATGATTATTATTGTTGTTATACTATTATCCTATTTAATAGGATTAATGTACATAATATACATACACGCACGCGCTTCTCCAATATGAGAACACTTCAATAAATTAGAAATTGTACTTACGTTTTTTTGTTGCTATTCGTGACATCAGTTGAATTTCTGAAAATAGAAAAGGTTTTTAACAGCATCCATTTTATATTTTAATACAATGAATTTTTGTGATCAGTTTAATAGTTAATATATAAATAATTATTAAAACTGATGTATAAACAATAATTTTATTATATACATACAAAATTTATTTGTACATAAATAATCCTTTAAATGTAAACAACTCTTACAATCTGTTTAATCATAGTTAGGCCAGTCTAAAAATACAATATAAAATATTTTTATTTTAATTTCTATATTTAACACAGAAGGTTTATTCATTGGTGAAATTAATGAAATAAGATAAACAAGAAATTATATTTATTTTTAAAAAAGTATAAAATATTTTTTTAAATGCGTAACTATTATCATTATAACAAATCGATTATCATATAAGACCATCATATGGCAATTCAACATTTAAACTATGAACTTCTGAAGCATTAACCAGAACCTAAATTTCAATTTCCTGTAACTCACTGAACATAGCCACAAGGATGACAGAATATTTGGAAATAAATAATAAAAAATTATTCTGCCTCAGTTTATCATTTAAAAAGTTAATATTTTAAATAAAATCACTGTCAACCCTTATGGACAAAACAATAGTAAAAAGTAACAGATATATCTGCATATTCTAAAGCACGTCTGAAAATATTGACTTTAATATGCCTTTTTCACATGCAATACTGTAAGCTAGAGCTCCCATATTCACTTCTTTGAAGGATATTAAAAATATGACTGATCAGTTACTGTAGTGTATTTTATGTTAACGTTTAGATTGAATGGTTTCAGTTCAATTACTGGCGAGGTTATGGCACTTTTACTTCTTATTTTTCTTTAAATATATATGAAACATCAACAACCTTTGATTAGCTATGAGAAAAAAATAATTACGTGTTCAAAATCATAAATGCTTTCTATATTTATTGTTTCGAAGGCAAGATGGAATCCCAGTGACCAGAAAATGTATAACAATTTTACCTGTGCATATTTCTGGAAGACATTTGACAGGATTTGTCAAATGTCTTCCAGAAATCAATACAGCAAGTGTACAAATTAAATCTGACACCACTAAGTGCTGAATTAACATGTGAAATGAAAACAGCATCTACCCAATTATATTTTTAAATTTGTACATCCTCTTAAAGTTTTTGTTATCCTCTTCTTTAGTTTTCCGTTCAAGGTACCAAAGATCACGTAACAAATAAATATACTTCTTATTTTTCTTTAAATATATATGAAACATCAACAACCTTTGATTAGCTATGAGAAAAAAATAATTACGTGTTCAAAATCATAAATGCTTTCTATATTTATTGTTTCGAAGGCAAGATGGAATCCCAGTGACCAGAAAATGTATAACAATTTTACCTGTGCATATTTCTGGAAGACATTTGACAGGATTTGTCAAATGTCTTCCAGAAATCAATACAGCAAGTGTACAAATTAAATCTGACACCACTAAGTGCTGAATTAACATGTGAAATGAAAACAGTATCTACCCAATTATATTTTTAAATTTGTACATCCTCTTAAAGTTTTTGTTATCATCTTCTTTAGTTTTCCGTTCAAGGTACCAAAGATCACGTAACAAATTAATGTAGTACCTGCATTATGAAAAGTCTTTATTGCCGAGAAGCACTTCCCAATATTTCTGTGCAATACTTCAGCAGGACATTATCTGATGTGTTGCAAAGAGATTCCAGGCATTAAGCATCTACATTGATAATATATAAAATGTATTAATTACAACTAAAATTTCAATACTGCAAGCACATTCCGTGCGCTTCCATGCATATTTCTTATACCGAGCTCAATGCCCAATAACATCATCATGTTTAACCCTCACCATTCTATTAAATTTACCTATATATCTTTGAAATAATTTCAATGCAAGAAAATGATTGTCGCAAAATCTGTCCAATAAGTCATCACATATCATCTCTTATTCTGTCATAAATCAGTATAATGTTGTCATTATTTATGTTAAACAAAATGGAATTCAATTGAATAAAAAAAAAAAAAAAAAAAAAAAAAAACAATGTTACGGTAGAGGAATTGAGTTATGGGACAAATTTCTTATCTCAAAGCTACTTTGATATGTTATCAAAGTGTAAATATTTTCCATTGCTGCGCATGAGAAATATTTCTCCCTAAACTACTTTGTTGGATCTTTGGCAGATCCAACATCCAACCACCACAAATTCATAGAAACGATAAATATTTATATAACAAAATATAAGGTGCAATAAATAAAAAGAAAATTTTTATCTAATTTCAATATAAAAACGATCTTCGTTCGGTCAAAATTACAAAAAAAAAAAAAAAAAAAATTGTGTTACGTTTGTTAAGACTCAGGGTTATTTAAAGGACTTATTTAATTTTTAAATATTCTTATAAATGTTCACTATTTTGTTGCTCCTGTTTAAATTTTTGGAACTTTAATTTTTATTTAATATAGGACTTTAAATTTAAAGAACTTCAGCTTCGTTCGGATTCACTCGGCTCTTTACACGTTAGTCGGATCCTTTCGATGCACTTGGCTCCTGACGAATCAGCGGCCCCATGAACATATTACAAGCTGGCTCTTCACAACATTAGTTCAGTCCCTTAAACAAACGATTTCAGCCCACTCTAGGCTGAAAGGGAGCGCGTCACGTAAGACAAGTTTATTAACACATCATTCCGCCGGGTCCCTACCGCTAAAACCCTCTGTTGGATCGGAACGCAATCCAAACATTACCAAATGAATCAACGCCATCTCCTATTAATAACCCGCCAGTATAATTGAATCACCCAGCAGCAACGGACGGAAGTCCGTATACTGGAAAAGTATGAGGGTATTGCACCCTCCGACATTCTTGCGTTCTGTTCCGTTACATTAGTTCAGTCCTACGCTGTGATACACCAGAAGTTCCAGGTCATCGTCAGTTCAGTTCCAGCTCTATTCCAGTCATTTTACTTAAAAAATATTACAATTACAATGAAACAGTTATAATTAAAATTATATTTCAATGTTCAAACAATTAATGTTATATATATATATATATATATATATATATATATATATATATATATACAAATAATATTTCAATCACAATAAGATATTTATAATAACAAGAAATCAAGATTTAAATTATGAAAAGAATCAGAGCCTATTTTCAACAATGCTAAACGTTTGATTTATTTCACATGTAATTTTGCATAATCGATGGTACAGTGATGTAGTAAGGAAATAAATGCTTTGATATGTGTAGGGGTGCTAGAGTAAAATTTCAGATTTCAAAAGATATTTTTAATGATGGTACTGAAAATGTTATGCTTTGTTTAAATAAATTTCAAATTAATAAATTAAAAGGAATTCGTTAAATGATGAATGCCATCCTTATAAACAGTTTTTGTTATATGGGAAAATATGTTTCTCACAACTTCTGTAGTAATATGAAAAGGAAGAGACAAATTCACAGACTCCGTATAACAGAACTATAATGAAATATCGAAGTACTATTTTGCCACAGTATCAAAACGTGAATATCCAGTGGCAACCTTCGAGCACATCTCAATCACACGAAGCAAAAACCAGATCTTTTCCTGGTAAAATAATGAGGGTGTACTTTGGGATTCTTTTTGGCGAGGGATACTCAACCGCAACTTCCTTACAGAACAATGAACAGTCATCATTAAGTATTACACCATTGTCTTTCAAGATAAAGGGAAGCTTGAAAGGTCTTGACCCAAGAGCACAATGTTCATCATTACATTTCTGCTTTAACTTGGAAGCTCTATAAGAGCTTAAGTAGTATGTGTTTTCATTGACTTAATCGTTTTCCATCAAGTTTGGTCGACTTAAGGAATTGTCAAATGCGAAGAAATTCAATTCAAATAAGAAGCTATCGAAATGTATAAGGGTAGGTCGATGCGAAAGGTATGCGAAAGGATGCGAAAGGGTAGGTCGAAAGGTTTCACTTCTGAAAAAAAAAAGTTTCACTTCCTGAGAATTGGAATGTATGAATCGCAGTAGTGGGAGATTGCATATAAATTAGTAAGTAAATTACTTGAGCGAATTTCATAAATGAAATTCTTGTTCGTATTTCAACTTCTTCGTTCATCACGGTGTTAAAAAATATAATAAAACTTACTCACGTTTCAGTAATATCGATTCCTGATATTATCGAATTTGTCGCACTGAAATAAAGTGTAAATTTATTTAAATATAATTTCAAATTCATTTATAAATAATTTTAATTGCATAATACAAAAATGTGTAGGTATTTTAGGAAATATTAAATTATATTTTCTTTAAATGATGGCGTGACACAAGTTTTGTATTCTACGCTATTCTGTACAACATAAAATATACATTTTGAAATAACGAAACTGTTATAATAATTTTTCTTATGTTTTACATACATAATTTTAAGTTTATATTTTTAAGCAATTAAAATATGAAAAATTCTTACATTTCCTTTATTCTCTAACCTTATATTCACGGTCACAAGTATAGCTGCATTTTTCTATTTCAAAATTAATAAATTAATGAAAGTAAAATATCAGAATTTATATATATAAAACTGTGTACTTGTATTTATATACTTACATATATATATATATATATATATATATATATATATATATCGGTACCTGTAAAGCAACTTTTCCTAACTGACAGATCAATCAACGCCAATCAAAAACTACTGAAGATAAATTGATGGAAGTTTGTATACATCTTCCTCTTACGGTGTAAGCGCACACTAAAAGGGATTTTAATCAATTCCGACTTTAAAAGTTTAAATGGAATAAAAATTAAATTTACTGTTTTTTTGTTTAATTTCTTGGTAACAAGTAAAGATCTTGACTTTCTAGATTTTTCGAAATTTTACCTTGAAAGCGGTGAGAAAATGTAAAAAAATTTGAACAATCATTGCAAATATTTTCCATTTCCGATTACGCTAAACGGATATTAACTACATTGGGGCTCGACTCTTCGAATAAATATCTTCTTTTTTTTGCCTTGTTCCGTTTAGTCTCTGGAACCATCGTAAGTTATTACTTCAGAGGATGATATGCACGAATGTAAATTAAGTATACTATTGTATAATTTCAGGACGGAAATTCCTGAGATGTATGATTAATTGAAACCCAACCACCAACTAAAAACACCGGTATCCACAATCTAGTACTCAAATCTCTATAAACGTAACTTGCCTTTTCAGATAAATATCTAAAAATCATTTTCGGGTTTTTTTAATTTCGATTTTTTAAGTGGTGCGACGATGTACGGCGCGGGCCCTCAACATTACTGTATGTGCGACGCGACTTGCTGCACCAGCCTTCTGTTACTTGACTAAAAATCAAAATAAACGTAATTAAAAAACGAAGTACGGTCACCCGCCAGCAGTTTTTATCTGGTAACGCTAAGAACCGAGAAAAATACTCTTTTACACGTACGAACAAGTAATTAATTATAACTAATATTTTTAAGATGGAGGCCGAATGTTTTGAAGCCCACATTCTTAGATTATTCAATGCTTCCGGTACAGAACGTTTGCTGTAAAGAAATTACCATACACTGAATTTTTCTAGCGAAGAGAGCCATAACCGGCTAAATATCTCCTGACTACGACGGGAAACCAAGTAACGATACACCACGGGCAAAGCCGCGATGGAGACGCTAGTATAAATATATAAAGTATAAAAGGGAAAAAGTTAAGGAAATAAAAGCTTAATTCTGAAAATTTACAGAAAACACTTTTTAAACTATTTTAAAGAAGAAATCAACGGGTTTTCAAAACTTATAGAATCTTATGAAGCTGAAGATAAAAAGATTTAAGAGGAAAATGAATCATTAGGGAGCGAGGTTTACGATGTAGAAAAACGATTAATCGAACTACAGCAGTACAGTAGGACTAAACGATTTGAGAATTTTCGAAGTACTTAAAATAATAAAAGAAACGGCAAAAACACTACAAACTGAAATATATGAACCTAAAGTTAACGCACCGCAAGGGCTGAGTGTTAAGAGAAATCAAGTCCACCCCATCATTGACACTTCTTATTTATTGTAATTTCATTATTAATGAAAAATGGTTGAGTGGACGCTGAAGATTCAGACAAAAACTGAAAAAAAAAAAAAAAAATATATATATATATATATAAATACTTTAATTCTCCTAAAAACTTACGAACTTCGCATATTTAAGGGAATTTACCTGACCTGAATTTACCTGAGGGTGTACATTAATGAGATCCTCTCGCAATATTGTCGAAACTTTCTCAACTTAGTCAGACTGTTTATTAAAAGGAACAATTGTGAAGATTCCAAATCGGAAAACATTTGCAATAAGAAGAACGGTCCAAGAAATCAGTGGATATCAAATTTAAATCACTCGGAAATGTGCCGAGTAATCTGATTACAATAGTTTCGTCTGCTGTCAGTTGATGTGATTTTGAACTTTAATGATGTTTAGTGTGTTAATCCATAAAAATTTACGATATTTGGATTTAATTATCTGGGTAATAAAATGGATGATTACCTTCGAATAATAGATAGTTATTTTGTTACGATTAAAATTTTAGGTAAGCACGATATTAAAATCGTTGATAATTAACACATAAATATTCTTCCCAATAATAAGAACCAAAATAAATTGATTTAACGGTTATATAATTTTAAATCATATTTTAAAAATATGTTTTTTTAATAGAAAGTGAGGTAACTCGTGATGTGCATTTTTATTATAGTTTAGACGGCCTACAAAGTCATAACTAATGCTGCAAAATTAATAAATGTGATGGACGTGAATCTTTATCGAAAATAATCTAAATTTCTTGTCGTTTCATGTAATTGTTATTGGAATGTAACGAATTAAGCATTAAAATAACATTTGATAGTTGAGATTGTTACAACCGATTACGATTTACATATCGCCTTTCGAAATTCACGGAAACTCATTTCTGTATGGTTTAGATAATTACATCAGCGACGTAACGAGGAATACGAGGTTAATATGGTTGGCGATATCAACATTCGTAGTAAGTTAACGGCTCTTTAATTTATGAATATATAAAAGTTATGAGCAAAATTGAGCTACAGTAATATATTACGGTTATACGGATTTTTTAATGAAAAATATAAAGACTCTTGTATAGAAAAATAATTATTAAACATTTAGGAAGATAATTTAATTGTCAAATATTTTTATAACTGATCACTTTTCTATCCGATTTCCGCATGGGTTTTGGCAGCAATAAAAATACAGAATATAATGTTAAAAGACTGAACGGTAAAGAAAAAGTCTATTACAACAATTTTTGATTCTGAAAATTGTGATAATTTGCGTAGTCGTAAAAACAATTCAGTGGATAATCTATTCGCTATTTTTGTATTCATATTATGAAATTACACTGAACTTTGTAGACGGCCGTTTAGGCTATCCCATAAAAATGACGGTTAGAATCTTGAATTGCATAAGGTTTCATAAACTAAAATATTGTCAGGAACAGAATATTTGGTAAAATAAAAAGGGACTTTTCAGTAATATTTTTAAAAACGAATATAAATATTATAAGAATATTAAACGATAAAAGAAAAGAAAATTTGAAACAAATAAATGTGGTAATAAGGACTTCACTACGTAATACATCATAACAAAAACTGCATTGCAGTTATTACCACGGAGATCGACGAAGATCGTTGTGTAACAGTGAGAAAAATTGAAAATGTAACCGGAATGAAAAAAAAATTACATTTTAACGCATTTTAAAGGAACATTTGAAAAAAAGGACGCAGGGCGATGAGTTCCATTCCGACTGAAGAAGCATCAAAAAGCGACTAAATTGTTTTCTCTTTATGAAAGACAAGGCGAGCAATTCTTGAATCGAATAACGACTACTGAAGAAACATGGAAGTGATTTTGAACTTAAACTGAAGTCACAAAGCAGTGTTTGGAAGAGTCAATATTCTTCTAGAATAAAGCCATCGCATCCAGTCAAATTTGAAGCAAATGACGATTTTTTTCTTACAATAAGCAGGGTATTATTGCTACCGAGAGAGTTAAATTGCATTAATATGACAGCTACTTACTACAGACCCCTTATTCAGAAGATTTTACTACCGAAAATTTTAAAACTAAATCCAAAAAAAATCGAGTGGTATGTCACCATTGCATGAGCATGCGTCGCCATACATGGCAGGTTATGCCGTTCATATTTTCGTTGACTTGGTTTGAGAACCCTTCGCCATTCACCATAAACTCTTGAATTGCGCCCTCCGGATTTCGATCTCTTTCCTAAGGTGAAAGAACGCTCCTAGGGAACGTTTTAGAGTTTGAAAAGTTATCGGACCCGCGATCCAGGAAATTCGACACTTCAACTAACCTCGTCTCCTGAGAGAAACACAAATGATGTTAAACCGTTGGCTAGCATGCATTTACACGTGGAAGGATTATATCGAAGAGCTGAAAATTCGATTTTCATTTAAAATGCTCCTAAGGTCTATGTTAGGTTGTTTTTACAATCTACTTTTATACTTAAATATTTTGTAAAGTTTGGAGTAATATGTACTCAACTTGCTCAAAATATAATCTACAACAAACTATAAGGAAAAAATGTTGTTTGAAGAATATATTTTCTCTCAGACAAAAAGATTTGTACTCGTATAAACGGTTTAAATTTTACGGATTAAAATTTGTAAAGTCCTTAACAAATATCTGTTTCTGTAATATATTAGCACAGAAATACGTAGTGCTTTTTCTCTATTTACTCTACTGAAATGCAAGCCACATTCCAGTAAACAATGAGAAGAAAATAACTGGCAGAATATTCGATTGTATTAAATTCGATCGTATCAGATTGTACTACAACATTTTATATTCAAAATAAATTTTGTTAAAATACTTGAATATTTGTAAGTATATATTCTAAATCAAAATTTTCTGATTAAAAAATATATATAATATTCATCAGTGTGATTACGTTAAACAAAGGCCCTGATAAAGACTTTCTGAAGTTGCAGCTGGAGATGTGAACATAAGTGTATCGTACGCTTGTGCTAATTTTAGGGTTATATTGGTATAGAAAAAGAAAAAATATATATGAAAATAAAGAGGGTTTAGATGAACTATGTAGGAAAAAAGGCATTTTGCAATCCATAATTCCAGTAAATACAATCTCTTAATTAAATATTACTTTTTGATTACTTACGTATTTATTATTCCTCGTTTGATTCTGAAAAAAATATATATTAGCTTTAATTTAGTATAGTATTATTGGAATTCGCAAACTTATTTTTTTATTAACTAATATTTTCTTTCTGTTATTGTTCCGTACAATGATGACTAGGCATTAATTAAAGGTTGGAAAAAATAACATAAATTATTATTTTAAGAGAGGTATAAGAATCCTCTGTCGATGACTATTCTAAGCGAAAAGAGGTTCGTGTCAGTAATGTGAAAAAAACATTATTTTGTTGATTGTCTTAGTTATTTTAAAGATTACGAAGAACTTATTTTTAATTACTAAATTATGACGAATGAATTTTTCGATAGCTGCATGCGTATCGATAAAATTACGTAACTTGTTATCGTATTTTTTGATATTATAACCTGGTAGATCACGTCAGTGTTGCATCATTTGTATAAATTATGAGGCTCGGCTAATAAAGTTTCCACACTAGCTAGTGTGCAAAGTCAATAGCTAAAATCCTCCTCTTCAAACCTGCGATAATGCGTTGAAATCCGTTTACCAATTTGTTTTCAGTAGCAGTTAAATTGGAGTCGAGTGCGGCCAATATGTCAACACGGTTAAAACAGCGCGCAGTGATAGAATTTTTAACAGCAGAAAATGTGAATCCTACGAATATTTTACATCTTTTAAATACGGTTTACGGTAGTGAAACTGTTGACTGGAGTACTGTGAATAGCTGGGCGTTGAATTTAGTGAATATGAACCGGTTTCTGTGACCGGTTTATATACCGGTTTCTGTGACTGACGAGAAACATCGAAGGGAGGACGACGATTTGCTTTAAACTGACCGGCGAATCACCCATTAAGCATATCTAGAGAACGAGTAGGCCGTGTTATTGAACAATTAGGTTACCGTAAAATCTGTGCACGATGGTTACCGCAGACTCTCTGATGGCTCTCCACAAGCTGAAGTTCGAGCCTATTTCGTATCCGTTATACTCGCGGGATTTGGCACCGTGCGACTTCCACCTCTTCCATCATCTAAAGAGGGATCTGAAAGGTAATCATTACTCACCGACGATGAGGTGAAGGAAGCTGTGGGTACTTGGATCCTAGAAAGACCGCCAGAATTTTTCAGTGAAGGAATGGATAAACTTGTCACACGTTGGGAAAAGTGTAACATTGTAAACGGGGATTACATTGAAAAATAAATACAACAGTTTGTAGCTACGGTATCGTAATTTTATTCATTTTTTATTTCATTCCAATAATATGCATATCTGTGCAACATTTATCAGCCGAGCCTCGTATTACGTAATTCTTTTTATCTTTCGTTACTTTAATATAAAATAAGCCGAATTTAATATTGAAATCCCCCGAACTAAGACTTATATTTTACAATCTGGGGACGATAACTTCTTGTTCTGTCTTCGACCTCTTATTTACTGTATGTGGTATCACAGACAAAAAAAAGACAATGATGAGTGGGACGCTGTCTCAATTCTGTGGTTCGTTATCTCTCGTAGATTTAAATAGTGTACTGTATACAATTGAATGAAACATCCATATAGTATGCCAAAGACAAGATACGGGCGCCAAGAAACACCTCGCTCATGTTATTTAATGCCTTGAAAATTTTCAACCAGCGAAATTGTTAACCACATGGTTTCTTCAAATGAAATTTGTTCGGAACCACCTCAAATAGTCGATTTTAGAAAATTGGACAACACTCTTTATTAGAAAATTTATAACTCGGCGGTTAAATGTTGCCACGAATTAATAAAAGCAGAATTACAACACAATGAATAAAGCAATAATATTAATCATCACGGAGTTCGTTAGAACTTCGTCGGTAAGAGGCAATGAAGTCAAAGAACTACGTTTACAGTTCTAAAAATGTCGTAACCTAATAATAAAATGAAAACTGGAAAAAATAAGCATGAAAACATTATATTTCAGTTCAATTAGATTAATAATAAAGAATACTTTCAAAAAATACCTCGAATTTTGTTAGACAACGTTTTTTTTCCATTTGATGAACCGCGGGACTCGAATATGTCATTTTATTCATTTTTTTAATCTACCTTTACGAATCGGACCGTAAATAGCAGGAATTGATACTACTAGATAGCGTAGAAAAACTTGATAATGTACTTGAAATAATAAAATTTATAAGAAAATATACTAGAGGTTGTTTTAATAGTAAATGCTGTTATGTAAAAGAAAGTACTGACAAGAAACAGTTGTTTTAATTTTCACAACTTCTTTAAAAAAAAAAGAAAAAAGTATTAGTTTACTAGAGATATGTTAGTGTTATTAAAAAAGGAATAAATGAAACAGAAATAAATTCAACTGGTAAAATCGAATTTAATGATAAAATCTACGGTAACACCCACAAAATAATAAGTGCAATCTTACATCACGGATTTTTGGTTCGTAAGGGTCATTCATTATAGTAGTTTTATTAAAAGAGAAATAATGTGGTACGAAGTGAATGGTATGGCTATCAACAAAAAAAAAAATTGGCCGTGAAATTCAATCTGTTTTTGTAAGGCAATAAATTTTAAAAATAAATCTATAAGATAACAATCAATAATTCAAAAAATAAATAAATAAAAGAATAATGTAATAAAACGCAGTGATATAAAAACAATTACAATGAAATTGTAAACCGTACGGTTAGATTCTCACAGCATATCATTTCTTCCGCTCAAAAAAAAAAAAAAAAATGATATCTGCGAGACCCTTACCGTACGATTTACAATTTCATTGTAATTTTTTTGGATATAAGGTATCGGTATTTGCTTTGTTTAAATTTTATATATTAATTTCTTTCTTTCTAGTGATGGGGAGACTCACTTTTAGCCCACCCGTATATTTATGATATTTATTGCAAAAATAGTATTTTCTTACATAATTTTTTCCGGGATTGCGTCAAGAAGTTTATAAAGCGTCGATAATAATTTTACTTCTTTTTCACCTTGATGCTTCTCAAAAATCGTTAATTTAATTCTAAAATAAAAATGAACACAAAGGAAATTATTAAAAAAAATTATTATGTTCAATTTTTTTCATTAGATAGTAAAATTATAAAAAAAGTTGTGTTATTAACATTTCTTTCTAATCGATACAAATAATGCAATAAGCAAATTTTCTAATATTTTATAAAATTGTAGCGATAAATAAATAACACAAAATCATAAGCAATATTTAAAAAAAAATATGTTAATATGAGAAATTAAATTTTTGATTACTCATTTGTACTCTTATTATTAATAATAATTAAAATTGAAACAATGATTTTTAACTTAAGATAGAAATTTGGAGATTATTCCCAAAATTTGTGTCATTACTGGTTGCAAATAGATCGTCCAATTGTAGCAGTTATAGGAAAGTTAAGTTTTATAATATCCTTTCTATTCTATTTTTTTAATTTGATATGCACTTCCTCTTTCATTTTCTTTCCAGCAACCAACCAATTCTCTACTTCGAGAATTTAAGGCAAAATAAGAGTTAATTTTTTTTTTTAATTTCTGTTTTCTCTTTTAATTTAAAACAAGTATTGTGTAAACTCAATAGAAATTGAATTGCAATTAATAGAATTATATAAAAAAAAACAAAAAAAAAACAATAAACTAATTTGACTGATAATTAAAAATTAAAGCTGGTTGTTCATAAAGTCTTTCCATCATTACAAAAACTACAAAAAAAAAAAACTTAGAGCTACATTCAATAAAGTACAACATATGCACCTTTTGTCGCTCGTAGAATGCCCAACCGATAAACAATTTCACGCTATGTCTTGGTCAACATTTCTTCGGTAATTCTAGCAACAGCTTCAGTTATTCTCCGTCTCAATATGTCCAGATCAGGTACGGGTATTGCATAGACTCTGTCCTTAACATAACCCCAGAGGGGTTATGTGTTGCGCCATATCTAGGTACATGTTAGCTGTTATTGATTGCTCGATGAAGAGCAATCAATAAAGTATGGTAAAGTATGGACTTTCTGGACCCGTATTCTTACATTATGTCTGCTACTTTCCCTGAGTTGTGGAAAGTAGCCTCGTCTATAAAACATAACGGATGGCCGCCATGTTCGCGGAAGATCAACTACACTTCCATTTCACTTAAAGTCTGCATACGACGCAACGACATTCTTACTATCAGGTGCAGGTCGTCCGTATTCCCTTCTAAAATTTCGCTGCATAGTTATCGATGATTTCCACTCGTTATATACACGTTTTCTCCTAGATTGATACCATCTTATAAAAAATTGATCACAGTGCCCTCTACTCTTCCTCTACCTGAAACAAACCAATATGAAGGTTATTTTTTTCAAGGCCCGATCGGTCGCGAAATAAAAACCCGCGCAAAACTCGGATGAACCTTTGCGCATATGTGCTGCGCAGCATCTCTAGTATGGCCTTCACGCCGCGTCACTTCGTTTAGTTCTGAACACGCAGCTAGCACGTAAACATGTCCACAACAATAGCATCTCCCGCCAAGTGTGAAGTGCGTGTGGTAATTCGATTTCTTCAGGCTGAAGGGTGTAATGCAGCTGAAATTTATCGACGAATAAGTAATGTGTACGGTGAAACTTTAATGAGTGACAGCAAAGTGCGACAATGGTGCAGGAACTTTAAAGCAAGACGTGCAGATGTTCATGATGCAGGCGGTCAGGGAAGGAAGCGAGTGTTACCGATGATCTCGTTGAGCGAGTGGATGAGACAATTCGAGAAAATCGTCGGTTCACAATTTCTGTATTGAGTGATTCGTTTCCTGAAATTTCAAGGTAAGCTCTCTACACCATTATGAATGAGAGACTTCAGTACCGCAAACTGTGTGCGAGATGGGTTCCCAAGATGCTGTCCGACCATCAAAAAACAATGAGAATGGATGCCTCCCTAACGTTTCTCCAGCGTTACCACAATGAAGAAGATTCTTTGAACAAAATTGTCACAGGGGACGAGACATGGGTCCATTTCGAAACTGAAGAAACAAAAGAACAATCCAAACAGTGGATGCATTCTCATTCTCCCAGTAAACCAAAGACGTTCAAGTGAACCTTCTCCAACAGAAAGTGTATGGCTACTGTGTTCTGGGACCGGAATGGAGTTCTGTTGGTGGAATTCATGGAATGTGGCACCACCATCACTGCAGCTTCATACTGCGTAGCTCTTAAACGTCTACGAAGGGCAATTCAGAGAAGCGGATAGGAATGTTGTCATCAGCCATTATCTTTCTCCATGACAATGCTTGGCCGCACACTGCAGCTGTAACAACGAAGCTCCTGCAGCGTTTTCGTTGAGAAGTACAGCATACACCATACAGCCCGGACTTGGCGCCATCTGATTTTCACCTCTTTGCTCACATGAAACGCTGGCCAGGAGGACATTTTGGCACAGACATCGAGCTGCAGACGAGCGTAGAAGAAACATAGCTGAAAACACAGGCGGCTCCGTTATAAGACGAGGGTATTGGAAAGTTGGTACCACGCTACGACAAATGTCTAAATCGGAGTGGCGACTATGTAGAGAAATAGTGTAACTATGTAAGTACTTGTTACAAATAAATTTGTTTTTATTTTCACTGTGCTTTTAATTTCGTGACCGATGGGACCTTGAAAAAAAATAACCCTCGTATAAAAAAAAAAAAAAACGATAATTTTTGCTTTCTTTTGCCACAACCCATACAGCTATAACTGTAACACTTTTTTGTAATATGGAAAGACTTTAAGGACATTGTATACATAAATATATAAGTTAAGAATATGATATTTACTAGATATAAACGTTAATAAATGGAATGTGTTCCTAGTAATCACTAATTAGTAATCATTTGTTTCTAAGAATTATTATTCTATTGAAAGCTTGGTCTTTATGTAATATTTCTAGTTAGTCTCTTTGTAGAACTCAACAAGATAACATTTACGTTTATTAAATAAGCAGTAGCAGGTTACGCTAAATGTCTTAAACTAAAGAAATATAGTAATAATTATAATTAAAAGCATATTTACTGTAAATAAATTAAAACGTTTATTGAAAACGTACTACCTTAAGAAACTTGTGTATATATATATACAATATATATATATATATATATATATATATATAGCTAATTATTATTTTTTATAATTTTACCTTCATGTTAACTTTTGGTTTTTTATGTTTCATGTTTTGCTTTTTACACCAAATTTTGTGTTTCACTGTCTTATTGAGCTTGTTTTTAGCTGTATTTTTAAAGGGGTAACAAGTCCTAATCATCAAGATAAATTGTTATAGAGATATAAATCAGGATATGCCCTTTTTTAAATTATGCATGTTATTTAATTTTTGTGAAAAAATAGGCCAATCTTTTGTACAAAGCTGTACAATAGGCTGTTATTTTGTACAAAAATAACTTCTTGAAAAAGGAGACATTTCAGAGATAGGCCGTTATAAACATCTTTTTAAAGACCAAATTGTAGTTTAGTCTTCGATATTAAATTTGATTCCTTATATATTTAATTTGTAAAAGGATCAATATGATTTGATAACGTGCTTTAATAAGGGAATTTTTGTGAATTATTTCACACCAGATTGGGAAGGATTGTATGAAACAAGTCTATATAACAGTATGATCAACCGCGTAAATTTTGCTAATTTGGGTTTTGGCCCAGCGACTAATGAATCTTGGGCCTGTCAAGAAATTTTACTGTCAAATATATATCTAATGTGACTGCACTGCTCTAGGGAACAGTAATTATGATGTCAATCTTAATTACTGCTCTAATGAACCCATAATTGTAGGTGTTACAATAACATGATGATGCGTATTGGTCAAATATTTCATTCCGTCTTACCAGACTATCCACCGTCCACCATAATTTATATTTTAACATAGCAGAAATATAAAATTTGCCAAAATAAAATTATAACTAATATTATAATGAGTTAAGTCCCCAGAAACAGAATCCAGGTTGTCATTAGGGACCCAGAGAATATGTAGCAAGAGAAATGCAAGTTAACTGATAATCCATAACCATGGACTCATCTATCTGAACTTCAGTGGACAGTAAGTAGTTTTGTTGAAACTGGACTAAAATAAGAACAGTAGTCTCATTGCATAATATCGATAGGTTTTCAGAATAATGAATGTTAATGTGAGCTGTTCCACATGCTCATCCATATGTACTAAACACGTATAAAATTGCTCTATATTTTTATTTGACTTGTATTCCTCGCACATAATGTGTTTTTGTCCTGCAGCACACAATGTCTCATTGACTTATGCCTGTTTCCGTATAAATTACTGAGTTTACTTACAACTATAAACCTCTTTTTTTTCCTTTTTTATGAAATCAGATGAGTAAAAAAATCTCATTTGACACGCCGGAAGGCGGAGGTATATTTCCGGCGCTAAGTAAGTAATAAAAAAGATTTCCACCTTAAAGTTAAAAAAAAAAAATTAAAATTTACTCAAGACGATAATGGTTGCAAGTGAAAAAGTTTCACATGTTTAGAATACAAGCCCCGTCTTCTTATGATTCTTTTTTGTCTTCGAACCCTCATTTTTTCTACCTCCTGGGCCAATCGTTGGTGGTATCAAAAAACTTTACTATAAAAGTTTTAGGCCTTTATCCAAAGAATAGAATTCTTATAGTAGGTACTTTAAACGAATCCGATAATTTACTTTAATAAGAAAGTTATAGTGATATTTTGTTTTTTCGAAAAAGCTACCCCATTTCCATGGTCCGATCTTACCCATTAACGAACTTAATCGAGATTTTGGTCGATATATTTTATGTATAAATTTGAAAGTGATTGGCGCAAAATTACGGCAGTTATCGTGTCCATAAATATACTTTTGAACTGGCGGTGGTTTTGAGTCTGGGGGATGTGAAACGCGAAGATTTCCGGAATTCGAATAATGGTACCCATTATAATAGATAAATTTTTTATGAATGTATCTAAAACTATTCTTTTGTACAAATGATGTAATATTTGTTAACCTAAGTAGTTCTTAAGGTCTATATTTAAGGAAAGTAAATGGTATCGGTACTTACACATCTTTCTCATAATATTTACTGCAACATAAATAAAATATATAAAAATAAATATATTAAAAAATTTGATCCAAGCTTCAATAATAATGAATAACGTAAAAAATCTTACAGATCAATAACTACGACTATGTCTACAATTAATATGTTCTGAAAATCCTCTTGTTTAATTCCTCTTTTTTTTAATAAAAATCTGATGTACTTATATTCACACTAATGCACGAATACAATGTTTTGGAATCTTTTACATCACCACAAAGTCATGAATGAAAGTGGTATCATATAGTTATAATCTACATACTTCAATTACTCAAACGACTAACTTGAAACGAATAACTTGCAATAATCGTATTAAATTATGGAGATTTTTAAAAAAAACATATTCTGAACTTAAAATACTCCTAATGTACAGCAAATATAAAAATAGCTTCCCTTAAATTCATCATATAATGTTACGTTTACAAAAAAAAATTTCAACAAATTCATCTCTAAAGTTAAAATAATGAAAAAAATGATGATAGCACATGTGCTTAAGAAGAAAGATGTATAAACTGTAAAGGTCCACATTCAGCAGGATTCCAAGAATGATCCCTGTATAAGGAAGAAAAGCTATATTGGGGATCTATACTATACAGAAGTTGTCCTTTCTTGTGACATGTCGGGTATAGTTAATCCCTCAGCATGAGAAATCCCATACAATTTGGTATTAGTTTCGTGCAGGCTCTCTCAAACGTTTAAAAAAAGAAAGAATGCTCATCATGTAATGAACTAAATAGTAGAAGCTTTGTTAGAACAAATAAAGTCCCTCTCATCTACTATTTGTGTCTTGAGTACTGGCAAGAAGGTAACTACTGCAAGAAACACCGGCAGTGATTTACAAAAAGGCAGCTCAGTCGGTACCCACCACATACGGTATCTGCTGCACCGATTACGCAGTAAACTACTAAGATCCCTGTTTGCTATTAAGTGATTTATAAAACCATCATCGCCTTGCACAGCATTTCCGTCCTCCCGGGCTTCCAATCATCCCTAGGTCTCTACAAGCATATGATGTCGGATGACGAGCCCAAAAAAGCAAAGACTTCCTAATGGCTTTAAAATAAAAAAAAAACCGTATTGCATTTAATAACTAATCTCCACAGAAGTTATAACGAGAAACATTATTTTTTTATGTGTACAAGTATTAACTAATGAAATGTTTTCGGTCTCCATACTCAGCGTGAGGACATAGAAATTCTTCTAAAGGAAGAAAATCCTTTAATACTGTGTATGTAGGCAATTCGTTTCCATCCCCAAGATGAAGGGTCTTTTCGCTGATACGACTTTGAGAAATGTGATCATCCAGCTAAAGGCGAAGTGTGGATGTTTTCATGAAGTACTATTGGCCACGCGGATTCCGTTGGATACACACATCCCTGTAATCTCAATAAAAATATTGGTGACATTTAAAATAAATATTTGCAACTTGTATCTTCCGCAAATTACGATGTCAGAGAGGATGATCTGACCGATCTGCTTTCACAGATTCATTTGCTCTGCCTAATAATTGGGGATTTCAACGCCCATCACTACTTATGGGGCCCATCATCATGTTCTTCCTGAGGCATTGTCGTTGATCGACTGAGGCAGAACTTAGATTTCTGCCTATTGAACGGTGAGTCGTACACGTTGTCATCTGTATCAGGTACATTTTCGTTCATCGATCTCTAGTATTTAGCTTCCCTACTTCCATGACTGACCTGTCTCGATCACAGACCGATTGTTATCTCGGTGGGTAATAGTAATTTGCCTCAGTCAGCCAAGCAGATGGGGGTTTGGAAAAGCAGACGGGATCGACTACAATGATTATTTACCCAATACAACAGTGGTAGCACGATCTACCAACTTGCCAAGTTTACACATCTGACACTTGACACTGCAAGTGAGAATATATTCATCTAACATCTGGCAAGCTACAGGTGCGTTACGTTCAAGTCGTGTGGTAAGTCTACTAGTTAACAACGATTAGAAGTGTCTTTGGTAAAGACGAAACCAAACGATCTGTCGCTATGTTTCCCGCATTAAAGCACAACCAAATCATACGAATTTTGGCATGGTGTTATCCAAACAACACGATTATGATATAATAATCGATATCAAGATGGGCATTAGAGCTAATTTTCTTTTCTTATTTCTAAATCTACAATTACCTCCAGTTCCTCAATATTATTACCCCTATTTGCTGCCTTGTTTCGTGAATTATTGCTTTAATTTTTGCTGATATTATAAAAAATATATGAATCCGGTTTTCTTACGAGAAAAATACTACAATACTGTACATAGCTTGAATCCACATGCTATTGTGTTTATACACTCGATAACTCTGTTGGATTTGGTTTTGTTTTCCAATAGAACATAGATGTTTGGCCTTTCCATTACCTTCAGTGTTTTCGCTGCGGAGTTGTTTGCTATTAATAAAACCTTAAATGCACTTGGCCCGACATTCCAACACATACGTTTCTGCTCAGATTCCACGAGTGCCTTGCTGGCGATTAGTGGCGTGTACTTCTGTTGGATTACCAGCAACATTGGAATTTCAGGGAATCAGTGGGCCAAAAGGGGCTTATTTTCAGCCTCCTTTCATTGATGTTATTTCTGAAGATACTGTTGGTTTTCTGAAGAAGGTGGTTCGTGATGAGCGGTAAAGTGAATGGCATGGTTTTATTTTTCTTTTTGCATATCCAATAAAAGTTTTAAGTCAGTTAAATTTTACCTGCTTATGATAGTAATATTACGACCGGGCGCTGATCACAACTTTATTGTGCGCCCAAGAGAAATAAATAGTCGTGCTGCTTGTGAAGCTACATTAAGCGACTTTTATGGTGATAATTTTATAACAGGACCTAGTAACCTACGTGTATTAAAGAACTACGAGGCAGATACAATACATTTGTTAAATCAATACGGATCTACAATACGTAAGTTGTTATCTAATAATTCAAGCATAATTCCGTTAAACGATAATTAGGTATTCTATGGAACAGTGATTCTGATAAATGGATATTTTAATTTACTAAAGGGAAAAATAACGTACCGACTAAAAAAATTATCTATGATTGGTGGAATTTACACCCCGTTAGGCTTGACTGAGCTGATAGTATTTATATGCAAACCTTTATTCTCAACAACTGTGACAAATTAAATGTTATTGGAATTGACGGCTTAAGTGATATGTCGCAGTGGAAAGATCTATACATAAAGTTTAGGTTAGTTGTCAACGTTATTATTAACAGATCAGTTAATAATAATTCTATTAAATCTTTTTAAATTCTTAGATTTGCCAATGCATAAGTAATGTATAAGGTAATGCGAGATGTGTATATGTCAGAACCATTTATTCTAATTGAAATATTTCATCCAACCTCTTCAAGGGTTGTGTATGGTTGTACCACTCGCAGATCTCTCCACCAGATTTAAGTTTTTGCTTTTTTACTACTAACTCGTTTGAATATTCCAAGTTATTACATCTTTAAATGCTCACATCGATGAAATTAACTAGTATTCTGACTTCATGATTGCACTTTAATGAATTCACAGTGAACCAATAAGGTGGAATATATTCCATGCTAATAGAATTTTAAGATTCCAACATTCTGAATCTCAAATGGCATCACATCAATTCACCTGAAAACCCAACTGATATCCTATCTCGAGTTTGTTTCCTGAAAAGCTTCAAAAATTTATTTTATGGTGGCACCAACCTTTATGATTTTTACAAGTCGATACACTGGGCCAATAATAACATTTTCTCTAATAATTTTACTTACAAAAGCCGTACCAAAAACTTATTCATGGCTGTTCATACGAATTAACATCCAAATTAACATCGGAAGCATTTATTGCCTAATTAAAGGGCTTTATTTCTCGTAGAGTATACCAAATCAAATATTTTCCCATAAAGAACAAACTTTCAATGCTGCAAACAATATTTTCCATGGATATTGTTTTCAATATTTAAAATAAAGGACATCCAATCAAACCAGTACAATATTCATTCCTTTCCAACATCACAAGGTATAAATTGGGCGTTCATCCCTTCTTCATCACCGCATATTGAAAGGTGTGAGAATTCGGCATAAAACGGTTTAACTTTCATCATAACACTTAGATTATCACAGGAAATCCTATTATTAATTTTCAAAAGTTATACACCGTACCTTACCAGATTTAAAATTATTTAAATTCACCCCTATTATATGCTGTATCTTCAGATTCGAGGAATCCACAACCATTACCACTTGGACACTTTCTTATTGAATCGACTTTCACCTCGATTCCTATCCCCGATTTCACTGAGATTTCTATTAATCGTTTAGACCGTTGACAATTAACGAAAAAATTTACGCAGTCCATTTGGAATTAAAGGTCGAAGGATTATTTAAATCAATTGCAACAACGTTAACAAATTGAAAACTCCTAAGAGGAACATCTGTAAAAGAGACTTAGTATTAATATCTGATGAAAATACTTCTCCTTTTCGGTGGAAACATGACGTAATAGTAGAAATATTTACAGGATCTAATAATTTAGTACATGTTGTGATCGTCAAAAAGTCTTTTGAAACACTTCATAGACGAATACACAGCATATATTTGTTACCAGTCTTAAGTGCTTTAATCCAATGTGTTTATGAGATGAAAAAGACGGGGTAGAGGAGAAATGCAAAGAACCAGTTTTTTTCCTATTAAAAGATAATTCTGCTAAAGGAGAAATACCCATCATACTATAAACTAGCCAATTTTAAATGAAATTGTTTTATAAAGACTACTTACTGATTTTTCACTTTTGCGAGCTTAAATACTTTATGTCTGTAAATTAGAATCAAGTGGCTATTTTAATAAGTTAATAAAATAAATTTAAAAATAAAAACAACAATAAAATGCAGAAATTTCATTAAAATTAAATTAATATTTAGGCTCTGTTTCATTGTTATTATTCTTTTTCTTTTTTCGTAACAATAATTTATAAAAACTATTTTTAAGAATTTTTAATTCAACGTTCCTTCTTTATTTTTTAAACTTTCCATAATCTTTTTCTGTTGCCTGTTTTAATTATTTTAATTGTATGAAAAATTTGAACTGTTTTCATTAAAACTAAGATTGATCTTAGGGAACGTTGCAAAAACTATATCCCTGAATACTATCGAATTATTTTTGTATCCTCTCACTTACCAGCAGATAAAATGAACCTGTATTTAAACTTAAGCGGTTTTGTTTAATATATTTAAACCGTGTAATTTATGCGACTGCATAATATCGATAGCACTCATAGTAAAAAAGTGTCAGCAGTATGTCTAATAAAAGTTTTTGGTTAACTTTTATTGTTTCTGATAGCAGTACAAAACCTGACTCAGGACTGACATGCTTATGATGAAAATTTTTTAGTCCATATCAAAATTAATAATAAGGTGAGATTTGTAATTTAAACGAATAATTACATGGCTGCAATTTGAATAAAACGAACTCCTAAGTCTGCGATGCACAGTACTAAGGAAGCTTATTAATTCCAGAAGAGGAGATCTTTCTGGTGAATGTTGACTTGCCCTCACATAGCATCAATGAATTGCTTGTTCAACAATTTCTTGATTTGGTCAAAGAGATTGTAATTATATGGTATTAAATCTAGATAATTAGGAGAGCAGGTAGCATACCTTTTCGAGCTTTTGTAGTGTTTTTATATAGTTTCAGCACGTAAATGCAAACATTGTCGTGAAAGGAAGCAAACTGTGAATGGGGTGAATATCTGTTATTGGAAACATTTAGTGTATCTTTTAAAATCATGGCGTACTAATGAGGAGTAACAGATTTAGTTCAAAAGGCAAGGTATCATATTCTCCACACATTCCAAATGATTACTATTATTTTTCAGAATGAAAATGTGATTCATCCCCATCTATGATGGATGGAAATGTCACTATTATTTTTCAATGCAAGCAATTATACAGACTTAATGACCTAACTCTATGCTTTTCGGCTGCAGAAATTATTCTGTTATAGTAAGAACAGTAATAGATTTTTTTTTTATGTTGAGGCTGCAAAACCCAATGAACTTATTTATTTTTTTTACTCTCCCATTACTTAATAGTATTCAAAAATTTCTGCAATAAAAGATTAGTTGATACTTCTGAAGAAGCTCTGCAACTTCATTCTGTTGTCGCTGAATGACTTGCATTGTTAATAATATTTTCCAGACGGAAATACTTGATTGATCATCTTCGATTTGATTTTGTAGTCTTGTATAAATATCAGATGTGACTGCTTTTATGCAAACTAATATATTATTCCTATTTGTACTGTTGATTCAAGTGATATAGTCATATATATTGATATGATAAGAAATATATATATATATATCTTAAAGATATTTTAGTATCAAAGCATGAAAGTTCTTATTGATATTGGAATCTTATTTGATCAAAAAATGATCTTGGCCATTTAAAATTTTAAGAAAAGACAAACCAATAAAATTCCTATTTAACTATTTTTTAGAATAACAAGTAAGTAATAAAAGGTAAACAATAAATACTTTAAAACAGTGTAAATACTAATTAAAGTATATATACTTACCGTTTTATAAAAGGTACCTGAATTTCTTTATACATCTCCTTTATATAACTGTAATTAATTGACATTCATTATTAATACAATTTTAATCCAATCACCTAGTTATCAATAATTTACATTTAGTATAGTTTTGAGTGCACTTTGACATTCACTAAGGAAGTAGTAGAGCATGCAGTAGAGATTCATTCAAGCATACAGAGCTTTATTAATGTGACCACACATGCCTTGCAGTGCAACTGCTGAGGAGATTCAAATTTATTAAAATCTAAAACGTAAATTGTGACAAATTTTAAACAGTAATGAAAATAAAGCCATCAATCACCAATAAAAAATTAGACTAAAAAGGTTTATTTGAAAACATTTTGATATCATACAAATAAACTTAAGCTACACAACAGGATTCATAACAAATATGATACATGAAAAAGAGAGGATAGCGAGGGGGTGATGGAGAGTCTTCTGTGGGGCTGCTGTTTGGCAGTGCTTGCACGGGTGGGCGTGGCTATTAGGCGCGGGTACTCCAGAGCCCCCGAGGACTAAAATACCGCAATCCCGGTGGAGACGCACCCTCCTGAGGTGTACTTAATAATTATTAAGTCTCGGCTTCTGGAGTGGGGGAACATCCCAACGCTATAGGGGAAGACACCTTGACGCCTTGTTCTGCTTCCGTCGCCACCCCCCTCATGATAATTATCCTGATGGGCTTTAACGGGAGTCCTCTTTTGCCCCATAAATGTTTACACCTCATAGTAATAATCCAGGCCTAATTGGGATGAAAACCAATTTAAATTACTCGGTAAAAATTTACATCAGTGTTTTATAAACTCAGGTTTAGCCTTTGCTGCAGACCTCATCCGGACATCATGAATGTCCTACATCATTGCCCTCTGAACTAGCTGAGTTCGCGGAAGCATGAACCATGCGCCTAGTTCTACATTTTATAGAACCAATTCGTGAGTAAAAGTCTCATAAATTTCGAGGAAAATGAATAATAACATACCACCAAAAATGGTGTTCGCAACAAACAACCAAATTTATTCCTAGTTCCCTTGGTGAACTCAACTCCAGTTCATACCCCTTGACTTTGTTTCTGTATGGACTCTGGTCTGGTCTACCAGGGAGGCGGACAGACCTCGTACTCACACTCAGCTCTGTGAGTGAGGGAACAGGGACGACACAGTCGGGCCTGGTAACTCCGCTCCAGAAGTTAGAGGTAGAGCAAAAAAGAAAAATACAAGATCCTACCGGCGTGCCGACCTGTCCAGCCGGTAGACGGGAAGGCTCGTTAGACTTTTGGACACTTCCCAGGGCAGTGTTATACTTAACTGTGGGTCCGGCCCGGGGGTGAAAGAAAATAAAAAAAAAGTAAACTTGCTTATTAAACAACAATCAACAAATGCTTACCCCTGAAAACAGCTGTATTTAGAAAAATAAAACCTTAAACATTCCAGTATTTAAATATTTAATTTTTATGAGGAAATAGAGAGTACGGGGATAAGAAGAACTAAAATTATTTAACATTACATTCCTAAATAAAGTAAATAAATCTTTTATTCTGACAGTTCCATAATACAACAGGTTTCATGTGTTACTCCAAAAATACAAAAGGAACTGAATAAGCATCTGTCTGGGTTGTTCAATGAAAAATGTGATAAAATCATGATCAGAACTACGTCATAAAATGCTAATTAATTTCAAAATAAAAATGTATGTACTTACAGTCAACATTAATCTTGTTAAATATATACTAATGAAATAATGTTAAATTAAATAGGTGGGATACTAAATATATAAAATAATAATAAAATTACAATTAAACTTATTTGTACACATATATATGCACACGTTGTACTGAGATGAGAAATTTTACGGTCTTTTTAAAAATGTTTAATTAACCGTACGTAGAAACTAATCGAAAGAGTAATACTGTTCCTGTAAAAGAAAATCTTTTAATTAGGTTTCAAATAAATCGGTGGTAAGATGTTTTAAATGGTTAGGTCATTTTTTTTACACATTGCAATAGAAGGATAACAAAGCATTTTATCATAATCTTATATGTAGTCCTGAGTTATATGAAAACATGTTTGTTGCCCGGTTTAACAGAGGTGGCTGAATAAAAGACTTATTAATGTATATGTAAACACATGAATAAACAAGTTATCACTTTTAATATACTGTTGGGTATCCACGGCTCGATCAGAATACTGAGAGATATTGACAATTGAAAATGTTTATATAATTACAATTTACTGGTTTAAAAACATACGTAAAACAAGACAAATCAATAATAATAATAATAATAATAATAATAATAATAATAATAATAATAATAATAATAATAATAATAATAATAATAATAATAATAATAATAATAATAATAATAATAATAATAATAATAATAATAATAATAATAATAATAATAATAATAATAATAATAATAATAATAATAATAATAATAATAATAATAATAATAATAATAATAATAATAATAATAATAATAATAATAATAATAATAATAATAATAATAATAATAATAATAATAATAATAATAATAATAATAATAATAATAGTAATAGTAATAGTAATAAGTGACAGTAATAAACAACACACAATAATAATAATAAATATCAATAATAAACAAATGATAATAGCAGTAATCAGAACCACAACAACAGTAATAACAATAATAAGCAGTGATTACATACAAAATAGAATTTAAAGTAATAGTCAGGATTTATTTATTACTTATGATGTCACCTTTATTGCGTGGAACCCAGATAATAACTCCTCTATTGTAGCACTCTCTCGCAGATTCTCCTCCCAGAACTCACATCCCGCAGACAGACATTATAACCTCTTCAACTGATCTTCCCCAAAGTATTTATACTCCTCTCCTCTTTACCTGCCAGATCGGACCCACCTCGAAGCGTGAGAATGATCGCCCGAGTCTTTTCGTTCCCATGCATTCCTAACCTGGTTTCGGTAGCAATTCACACGGAACAACATCTGTTTAGGTGTATCGCTGGGCAGTATTACAAAAGATGATTGTTAAACGGACTGTTACCTTTAGTAAAAGGATTTCTTTTACCTACTTTTAGGATTCCTCCCATTCTTATATTTTCTACTACTTTCTTCGTAATTGATAGGAATCCGTTGTTCAGTTCCGTTATACCGGTCTTGTTACAATACTTAATATTAGTCTACAACATTCACATTCATGGGCACCAAAAAATGCACTGAGAGCCCTTTCTTATATCTTGGAAATGTCTGAAGCAAGCCGCAATGTATTTTGAAAAATATATTTTCGGATATTGTAATTTATGATAATCAATTTAAGAAGAGTAACTTTATTAATCTGCTTAATTTCAGGTGTAAGAAAGGCTAACTGTATGACATTGTTAGCTTTTTAACTATCGGCTTTGAAAATTAGCAGTTATTTCAGAAAAATCTAAAAAACTAAGTAACGTATGCTTGTAAAAATGTATATAACAATCAGGAAAAATCATTATTACATTGCAGTAAGTGGACAAATGTAAATAAAAATCCTAATACTGAGATACAGATGGCAGTTTGTAAAAGTAGTAATGTCTTTTTATTGCGTGACTCATTACATTTCTATCCTTTATATAAAGTTTCGTAAGAATGCTTTTATTTTAAATTAAGTTTTACTTATTAAGATTATAAATAATTTTTTTTCTATAAAGAAAACGCATTTTAATTATTTTGCTCAATTGTGGTTGCTCATCAGCTCATCATTCAGATAGAACGTACATCTGTTGTGCTACATATACCTTTGTAACTGCTATAATTTACTCTTGTCACATACGGATTTTTAATTGTGCAGAGCATTGGACCAATACAAAACAATAATTTTAAACGAATGTTTTTTCTATAAATCGATCTGTATGTTGGAGAATCACTCAGAATATATTAACCTTTTCAGCGGTAAGGTAAATCGATTAAAGATCCTTTAGACAGCTAATAACTATTATCTATATTCACCTTTTTCAAATTTTAATACGCAATACATTAATAATTTAATGAGTAATATTTCTGAAGGAGAAATCTATTAAAATTACTTGAAAATATTAAAAATGATGATAAATTTATGGCAGCTTTATCATATTAGTTTGAAAATAAGCAATATTGATTTATAGTTTGCAGAAAAGTGATGAATAAATAAATGAGGGTTGGAGATTGAGATTTAGAACAGGTGGTTTAAAACGTTTTCTCATTTATGTAATTGATTTTGAGCTGAATGCTAGTCACGATAAAATATGACATCATCATTTCTATACAGCGATGGATTTCATGTTTTAAATCAACTTAAGTAAATAATAGAATTAAAGAAAACTTATTTGTGCGTGTGTCTGTAAAAAATAAATAAAATGAACTATCTGTGACTGAATACTTACTCTACAAATCCATCTTTGTTTTCAATTGATATACACCTGTGATAGAAAATGAATATTTAATTAATTAATACTGATCAACAGTAATCTAACAAAAAGTGATCTTAAATATATAAATGGTAAATTAAATGATTATTACAAAATAAGCACAAAAATAAACATATTTTTGGTATTTTTAAACATCCCTTCATTTCTTTCAAAAAGAGGAAAGTATTTTTATTATTAAAATAAAACTTCCACTATGTTGCTAACACTACGTAATAAGTATATTTTATTAGCTTATTTTGTAATAAATTGAGATTCTTCGTACTTTAAAATTGAAGTCAGACTACTAAAATAATCCGCATGCTAATCTAAAATTATATTACCGTAAACAAAATTCATACTCTATTCTGGCGGAAGATGCACTATCTATTTTCAGTAAGCTTGAGGTCAGAGTTCGTTAATAATCAAGTAGAATATTTGTATATAACAGTTTAAACTGAAGAAATTTATAGGTTTCCCTATAAGGGGACCTCGAAAGCGTCAATCATTGGAAAGCATGACAAGTACTACTGGAAATTTACTATTGGCAACACAAATATTTTAACACTGTCTACAATTTGCCTATCACTAGATCGTCCCGGGGCAGAATAATACAATTTGTTTTACATCTATTCCCGCTGAGATCATAGATTTTCCGTCAAAAGGAAATGAAATCTGCCTACGCTGTAATGTGGTATTACTTTTGGAATGTAGTAGTATAGTACTTCGAAGTATACAAGGTTAAGTATGGCTATATACATATATATATATATATATATATTAGTATGATATACAGAAATTTAAACAATTTTTTTTTAATGAAAATTCAAGAAAACTAAAGGTTTAACTTTAAGAAAACTTAAGGGTTAAACTGAAATAAATTCTTGAATTCAGAGATGATTAGCTCTTGCTAAAGGAATCAGGATCACCTGTGCAGTAAAGGTCTCTTTACAGCGTTTCTTTGCTTTTCTTTATTATTTTAGTGAAGACACGTAATTTTAACTTTTGCTTTTCTTGCAAAAACTTTCTTTCATACAAGTTTGCAAGCAACATTTTGGATAACGAAGGCGTCATAACTAATTTAATCCCTCAACTTAATGTTTCTGTCAATTATGCATCTTTAAAAATTGAAAGTTCTTTAAAACAGAAAAACATTCCTTAAAACTTTTATATGTATGTATTTTATATTATTTTAATTATATTAGAGGTTATTTCTAAAGTAAAGACCGCTTCATTGTAAAAAAAATTATTTTGAAAATATAATTTTTTTTTTATTTACTTTAAACTACATACCTTATACTACTTTTCTATATAATCGTCACATTAATTAAGACACTCATCGTAGGGATTCACCAGTTCCAATATAGCCGCATCGTATTCTTCTGCTGCCAGTCTATTTAGCCACGGATTAAGAGTATTTTTAAGTTCATCGTCACCCGCGAATCGCTTACCACTCAAAAATTCTTTCAATTTTCCAAACAAATGGTAATCAGAAGGAGCTAAGTCCGGACTTATATGGTGGATGATCGTAAATTTCCCATCCATATATTCTAGATGTGTACATATACAACATGTGGACGTGCGTTATCGTGCAGCAGGATAACGCCGTCGACCGCCCACCTCGCCGATTTTGAATGGCGCACCGTAACTTACGTAGAGTTTTGCAGTAGGCTTCTGCGTTTATAGTCGTTCCATGCGGAACGAAATCGATCAGAAGTATGCCAAACCGATCCCAAAAGACTGTGGCCATAAGTTTCCGTCCAAACGGTCTGGTTGATGATTGAGGATGACGCCATTCACTTGACTGCCGTTTTCTCTCTAGCGAGTAATACGAAATCCACTGTTTCATCGCCGGTAACAATTGAATTATAGAACTCATCACCTTTTTCTATATAGCGCATCAAAAATTCCAAAGGAGATCCCACTCCGATGTTTTTGTGATGTTCAGTTAAGACGTGTGGCACCAGACGTGCACAAATATTTCTGAAGCCTAAACGATCGTGAACACAATACGACCAGTAACAGCTCTTGAAACATCACGAAAAAGAAGGGTCAGGTCGAAAATCGTTGAGCGACGGTGTTTTGTGATTTCCTCATCGACCCGTTTCAACAGGTCCCTGTGTTTATCCCTGTAATTATCGAGGGCCTCCCCGAACGTTCTTCATCGTGCACATTAATTCTGTTATTTCTAAACCATCTTCGGACATTTCTTTCATTCATTACATTATCACCGTACACAGCAACTAACTGCCTATTAATTTGAACCGGCTTAACGTTTTTATGGTTTAAAACACGTATGACCACGTATTTCACAGTCAGCGGCAACATGGATAACCCTATTCATTTTATAACGTAATTAATCACACGTAATCAAAGATACTACAACGCGACAACTTACAAATAAAAATGCAGTGTGTACATTATTATCGTGGCCATGGACGACACACGCTCACCAACCTTAAGGAAATAAATTACCAGCGGTCTTTACTTTAGAGATCTCCCTCGTATAAATCATTTATACTATGTAATTCAAAATCATAATTAAATTAAACAGACTGGAAGTAAACACACGTACTAATCCTAAAATCTGTTTAATGTGAAGCTGTTTTGTAAACATACTGTGAACATTTTTTTACATTTAAATCGCAGGGGGTATACCTTGAAATTAAGAAAGCAGTATTCGATTAGGAGGTCTACTGCCGATGTCATAATTTATACAATAATTTATAAAAATATAGTTAACAATGAACAGATGGATTTATAAATATCACATATATATTATAAATACCTCTTTTGAAGATTTGGGTATTTTTCATTTTGATTAAATTTAGTAGATATATACGGCCTGAAATTTAAACAAGTAAATGTAATTAATTTTTTTAAATCGATATTTACAACATATTATTTATTAACTTAAATTAACGCTGTCGAGATAAACAATATATCAGAAACTATCCTATTATCAAGAGAAATATTTTCCACGCTTCAATGGTAACTCTTTTCATGTTATGAGATTTATCAGTATTATTAAGGTCGTAGAAATTCTACTTTAGCTTTTGTAGCAACATTAATATTATTAATCTTTTTATTTGCATTAACAATTTTTTTTCGTTATTTGCCTCGTATATTAAATAATAATCAATAGCTAACAAAGAGAAAATAAAAACCGAATAAATTTTTATAAAGCTGTACAGATTTGTATGATAGTTACCTTCGTTTTATTTTAAATTAAAAAAAAAAAATATAATGATGGAGTGTTTTATTTTTGTAAATCAATCAATGGACATAAATGGTAAATGATAAATGGTAAATGGTAAGTGGACATATGAAGAATAGGAACAACACTCTCAAAGGATGAAAAAGTGTGGGAATAACGAAAATTGAAGAAAAGGAAATATAGCCAAAACTTATCTATCTTACCCTCTGAAAGGGGTTATTTGAAAGAAAAAAGGGAGTTCGGAAGAAAATCCTTTTATTGGACCGATTAAAAATTTGATAAAATAGTAGGATAAATTATTTTTGACTTTATTTAAATATTTTTAATCGTACGGTTGTTTTAATTATCAAAAACACTACAACTGATAATTATTGTTATATATTAAAAAAACAAAAGTAAAAAATTGCAGAATTATAATTTTACGTTAATATACAATAAATAAGGGTTCGTTTCTTTCATGACCGAAATAGAAAGTAATATGGTTTTATGCCATCAGTCGTAGAATAGGTTTAAACATTTAATCGATGTATGGCCTTCAGAATCAGAGCTCTAAAACAAATTCTCCAAAACTTTTTGATTTGGTAATAAACAATGTTTGTCTAATTACAACAATTATAATAAACATGTTACCATCAATACGTACTTATTATTTACTCATTAATACTTATTCATGCCGCTCCACTACGACGTTTCAGACTCAGACGAAGAAAGTGACTTGAATGTGAAGGGGCCATGGACAGCCCAATGTGGAGCCGTCGTGCGTCTGCACTTGCGCGGATGGGGGATGTTGATGAAGCAAGGGAACTCTGGACCTCTGGACCCTAAAGGCACCTCCTGGGTCCGCGCAATGCTTAAACTGCAGGACCGACTCCGGAGGAGTAGAAACGTTGAGATATGAGTTTTAGTCGGTAGGGTGCGGGTACACATAGGCTCTTAACAACATGTAGCCGAACCCGTACGAGTCTGACACTCCCCCATTTATGGGGGGTGCGTAAATGGCATTTCTCAGATTCATCCATAACAAAAATTAAAAAAAAAAAAGATTGATCCCTGCGGCACCCCACGCTTCATGGGCACGACGACCTCCTCCCCCTCCTCAAACGAAATAATCAAGTTCCTTCCACTGAGGTACAACTGCATCATCAACAAGTATGGTGAAATGCCTCGCTCCTCTAACTGCCGTAATATGGCTTCCCACCTCACCGCATTAAATGCGTTATCGACATCCAAGAAAACGACCAGGGGAATCTTTCTCACAATCCTAGACGCTCTGGCCGCCGCCTCCAACACCTCTGTCACTTTTTTAAAGCATCCACTGTGCTTCCTCCATTCCGGAAGCCATGTTGCTTGTCCGAGAATCCCCCAGTTCTCTCTAAATCCTCTTGCAACCTGTTTGCTAGAATAATTTCGAAAAGTTTCCCCAGGCTACCTATTAGAGAAACCGGTTTATAACTCATTAGTCCGCCCTCTCCGCCACTTCCGTTAGGGAAGAGAACTACTATTGCCATCTTGCTTGGTGTTGGGAATCTCTCCTTAAACAGACATTCATTAAATACTTCAAAAACACTTTTTTGGAGAACAAATGTTAGCTACACAAAAAAGAAGTATGTTAGAGAATTTTAATAATCATCACAAATTAAAATTCGTAATTCGAAGCATAAACAATCGGCACAAATGCCCTGTAGAAACCATTTTTTTTTACATAAGGTAAATACACAGGTTAATAATCCAGATAAAGATATCACAAAAGAAATTTCTAGAATATATTTGAATACTAATACCTTAAATAAATGTGAGTATAATGATAATTGTACAATATGAAACTTATAGTTTTCTTAAAACATGGCAACCGTTTTTTATCAGAACGTCCACTGTACCGATCATAAAGGAATAAATACTTAATATGTTACACCTGTGAGAATAAAGATAAGTGGCATAACATAGAACATAATTACCGATAAAGAATATTGATCGTGTAAATAAATCATTTATTTTAAATGATGCATAAAGTAATGAGAATAATTACATAAATATATGTAATGTATTTTATTTTTTATTATTTGCTATTGTTTTTACTTAAATTTTCTTAATTTGATATTAAATGTAAATAAATTGAGTTAAGTATGTATTATTCTTATTGTTATATCATATAACACATATAATAAAAGAAAGTAATTGTACGTATGTATGTTTGTTTGTTAGACGTCCGTATCGCAACAGCTGAGGGACTGATTAGGAAAGGGAACACTGTTACATTATTACTATTATTTTCGAACACTATAATATTTTGAAAAATTTTAGAACTTCCTAAACGTTTATACAAAACGCTGGAGCATTCTAGATTATTTTACATTATAGCACATTTTTTTAACTGGAACTGTTAGAAAATATTGAATTTTCGAAATGTTTGTAGAATATTCCACATTATTCCTGCAACAGAGAAGATCTCGAAAGTTCTTCATCAATATAAAACGAGGTGTGGGATGTAGTAGCACATAAAAGTGCATAGGTTAAGATGGAAGTGCAAAGCGTAAAACTTAATTTCTTGATACTGAATGAATTCATAATCATTCACTGTTACGAAAAATATTGAGAAGTGTATAAAATTACTATAGTTAATTTACGGGCTTAAAAGGAAACGTAAATACAACGGTAAAATACAAACGAAAGCAAAGAAAGCAAAGCTTTTGCGAGCAGATGAATCAGATGATGAATGACAGCAACGGCTTCGGACTGAGAAGGAACACGCCAGAACGTCGCGGACGGCTGAATCTGAGGACTAACTTGAACGCAGTCTACAAGAAATGCAAGCATACGCCATTACTTCGCGAGAAACTGAACTTGAGGACCGACGTGAGTGTCTGTCTTCAAGCAAAGCGGATCTAAGCTTTGCTGATTAATTAAATTAAATTAGAATTAAATCAAATTAAAAATTTAATTTTACATATTTATATAGCTGCATGTATACAATACATTTGTACATATTTGAGTAGTTGCATAGATATTGTACTGTATTTTATTTTAACGTGCAAAATACATGTTCTTTCTTCAAACTCCTCTCGTTTTCATTCTATCCATACTTTTTTAGGATAATAAAGAGGCTAGATTTGAAATGTTATATACAAAAATATATGTTACATAAATTAAAATCTAATAATGTGTTACACAATGATAGTACACCGATTTATTATACGAAAGGCAAAGTCGATAGGTAGGTGGAAGAAATGAATTAGAAACTGGTGTTATAGAGGAAGAACAGGAAGGCGAAGAGGATGAAAGAAAAATACAATACTGAGATCGGAATTGATGAGGGCATTAAAAGATTTGAATGGTAGAAAGGCTCCTGGGATAGACGGAATACCTGCAGAATTTCTGCGCAGTGCACGCGAGGAAGCGATAGATCGATTATAAAAGCTGATAGGTAATATTTACGAAAAACGAAAATTCCGTCAGACTTCAAAAAGAGTGTTATAGTCATGATACTTAAGAAAGTAGGAGCAGATAAATGTGAATAATACAGTAAAATTAGCTACTCATGCTAATTAACAACTACTTACGCATTAAAAATCTTAACTAGAATTCTGCATAGAATTGAGAAAAGAATGGAAGAAGTATTAGGAGAAGACCAATTTGGTTTCAGGTAAAGTGTAGGGAAAAGGGAAGCAATTTTAGAACTCAGATTAATAGTAGAAGGAAGATTTAAGAAAAACAAGCCAACATACTTGGCATTTGTAGACTTAGAAAAGGCATTAGATAACGTAGTCTGAAATAAAATGTGCAGCATAAAAAAAAATTAGGGTTTAACTATAGAGAAGAACAATTGCTAACGTTTACAGGAACCAAACTGCAACCTTAATAATCGGAGAACATAAGAAAGAAGCCGTAATAAAAAAGTGGAGTCTGAGAAGAATGTTCCCTATTAGCGTTACTTTTTAATCCTTACGCAGAATTAGCAGTTAATGATATTAAACAACAATTTACATCCGAAGTAACAGTACAAGGTGAAAAGATAAAAATGCTACGATTTGTTGATGATATAGTAATCCCAGCCGAGATTAAAAAGGATTTAGAAGAAACAATGAATGGCATGGATGAAGTCCTACACAACTACCGTGTGAAAATAAACAAGAACAAAACGAAAGTAATGAAATGTAATAGAAATAACAAATATGGACCACTGAATCTGAAAATTATGGATGTAAAAAATGTGTTACTTCGGACGTAGAATTACTAAAGATGGAGGAAGCAGGAGCGATGCTGAAACATCAGCATCAAAGAAACAACAGGCGAAACAAGCCTTCAGTCATAAATATAATTTGTACGCATCAAAAATTAATTTAAATGGCAAGAAAACCTTTTTGAAAATATATGTTTGGAGAGTAGCTTTATATGGAAGTGAAACTTGGACGATCGGAGTACCTGAAAAGTAAAGATTAGAAGCTTTTGAAATGTGGTGCTATAGGAGAATGTTAAAAATCAGATGGGTGGATGTGACAATGAAACAGGTGTTGTGGCAAATCAATGAAGAAAAAAGCATTTGGAAAAATATAGTTAAAAGAAGAGGCAGACGTATAGGCCACATCTTAAGGCTTCCTGGAATAGTCGCTATCCTATCGGAGGGACAGGTACATGGGAAAAATTGTACCAGCAGGCAACGTTTGGAATATGTAAAATAAATTATTAGGGATGTAGGATGTGGAGGAATACCGAAATGAAACGACCGGCACTGGATAGGGAATCTTAGAGAGCTGCATGATACCAGTCAGATGGCTGAAGAGAAAAAAATACAAAAAGAATGAATACAAAGGAGATTTTTTTCGTTGAAAAAAGTTACTGACAATTTTTCTAAAAAATAGTTGGAAGTGCTTAGAAGAAATTATGATCCCGAGCTACGCCAACTATATAAGCAAATTGATGATAAATTTAGCGGTAATGACTTCATATTTTGATTACCGAATGTGTAAGTTATTGTATGTAATTAATATTATCCATGTGCTGTTCGTACATTGCAACATTATACTATATTCTGAACATAATAATTATATACTGAATAATAGTTTTATATTTTGGAATGACTTTACAAAATTTTTGTTGCGAGACCTTGTATCTTAAACATCAAATAAATTTTACTTTATGTTAGGATTAGTTATTGAAAATCCCTTCATTATTTAAATATGAAGCGTTAATTAATAGTATGCAGCAGAGATTTCACAATAATTCGGACGTATATCAGGGGAGATAGTACGAGTAGGTCCATGGAATTCCGTAGAGCAGGTTTTTTTTTACATTATTCCTTGGTGAATCAGAACCGAGTACAGGAGAGTCAAAAGATAAACATGAAAGTTAACGTCAGAATCTAAACCTAACTTTTACCTAAGTTTATGATCGGAGAGTGGAAATAATTAATCTACGGAGAAAAAGTTTTTTAGTTAAAATTGCTCCAGTCTTTTTAAAAAATGTTTCATCTTGTACAGATTTATCCGTGAAATTTGGCTCTACAGAAGATGGCTTACATACAAAAAATGTTGTTATAAAAATTAACAGAATAAAAATGTTGTCTGTTTGACAGACTTACTCTTTTAAATTTCATTTGCTCTTTCCTCTCTCCAAGATGCATCTGTCCAAGATTCCCTATCAATTACCAGTCGTTTAATTTCGATATTCTCCCTACATCCTACATCCCTACTAATCTGTTTTACATATTCCAAACGTTGCCTGCCTGCAAAACATTTCCCTTCTACTTGTCCTGCAATATCAAAGCGACTATTCCAGGATGCCTTAATAAGTGGCCTACAAGTCTGTCTCTTCTTTTAACTATATTTTTTTCAAATGCTTCTTTGTTTATCAATTCGCCGCAACAACTCTTCATTTGTCACTTTATCCACCCTATCTAATTCTTAACATTCTTCCTGTAGCAATCAAAATGGGGGTACACAACTATATGTTACAACAGTCCTAAATCCAAAATATCAACATCCTAATGGTAATAGTTTTCAAGTTATTCGAGATACATATGTACGTACAGACGTCAAGCTAGTAAAAATGGATATTTCCATTGAAACATGAAAACCAAAATTAATCGCGATCACAATACTTCTTTTACTTCGAACAAGGAAGCAAAAATCAAAGTTTATTAATGATAATTAAAAGAACAACTTAATTGATAAAATGGAATAAGGAAGGTTATAAAAGAAATTTTACGAGTAATCTTCAACAATTTTACAAGGTTTGAAAATTTTTTGTACATTGATAACCCTCACCCAAGTAAAAACGAACAAATTTTAACAAAAACCCTATTTTTTAAGGGGAAAATAATGGTTTATATGGAACAATTTTCAGTTGTATTATATTCTATATTTGTTTTCGATGACATTTCTTTTTATTCGTCTAAAAAAACAAGGCTAAAGTAAATTCTAGTTCAAGCATGGCATTTTTCATATGGCGATTTAAATTCTCCCAATATAGCACCATAGTTACAGATTATGATAATACAATTATCGTACATTAAACTGTACACGATACATTAATTGAAACAGCGCTAACCCTCAAATACATATACTCCACGTAAATTTTTGTAACCATCATTCCAGAAATTTTGGATTCGCATAGAAGTAAATAGGTATTTTACACAAAAAATTATTTTCCATCTGTTATTCAAACAGCCGGAAACGTAAAAATGCGAAGGTCTTTGGTTAAACTTTTACAGGCCTACCCGAATTTTAAATAAAAAGTAAATCTTTAAATTAAATTAGATTGGTTTCAAATAAGCAATTCTTAAAAAATGTATTTTTTGCAAATGTCTTTTATTAAAAATACTTTTTTAATTCATATTTAAATTTTGTTTTTTTTTTTCTTTAAAGAGTGCGCCGAAAAAACAGCAACTACCAAAAAATTAAATACTGGTGCAAATTTAAAAAATAGTAAAATTTAACTTAGAATTTAAAAAGTTTTTTATTTTAATAAGTTTATATTGCTTTTTAAATTTTTTTATATTTTTTTTGGATTTATTTCTTCTTTTAATCTTTTTTCATATGCGATTTTAACCCGTTGTAGTATTAAATCTATTTAGACGATGTATTTCACACTACATTCTGACCAAAAAAATATTTTTGATAAATCTTGAGTATTCCGTTTTCCCTTTCTGATTAACCAAAATACACAGGCCAGGTATTTAGAATTAAATTTTTTTAAGGTAATTTTTAAATACCTGTTATTTTATAAGAATATTCTCAGTTCAATAATTCTAAACGCACACACAAACACACAGATCTATAGAGTACTTACCATTTTTTAAGAGGAACATTTTCCGCACTGAAGATAAAAAAGCTGATAACATAGAGTAAGATTCGCATGTTTAAAACTTATTAAAAGTTTTTCGTAGAATACGAATAATTGTATAAATTTTATAACGTGACTTATTCAGAATATAAAATAGGTAGCTAATGCTAAATCCAATATTATATGTTTAGTATATACGGTGTTAATGCTTATATATATTCTCATATTTTGACGTCATAGGATTGAAAATGACGCTTTGAACAGTACAGATATACTCGGCAAGTACTCAAAATAGGATATCCCCACGACACTTCATGCATATTAATTTTATTTTTCAATACGTGTTTTAAATAAATGGAAAGTAAAAAATGAATGTTAGTGACAAATATATTCTTTACTCTCCAATTTTTCTAGCTCCCTCGTCCCTGATTTTTAAATTAAAAAATAAATAAACATTTTTCAAAACTAGATAGGCTTCTACAAAGATTCCTCTAGTGGTGAACACGTCTTCGCAAATCAGCTGATTTCTAAGTCGAGAGTTCCAACGTTCAAATCCTAGTAAAGGCAGTTACTTTTATACGAATTTAAATACTAGTTCGTGGATGATATAGATATTCCTCTTTGGTTAGATTTCAGTTAACCACACTTCTCAGAAATGGTCGACCTTAGACTACACAAGACTACACTTCACTTACACTCATACACATCACCCTCATTTATCTTCTGAAGTATACCTGATGGTGATTTATAAGAATTATTTATTTTTTTTCATTTTTTAGTTGTAATTATAAAATTTAATATACAACTAGAATATTGATATATTATATATATATATATTGAGATAAGCATGAAAAATTGTTTATTTATATTATGTTTGATAGCATTCAAATAGCCATTTAAACCGTTGTATTTATTAAAAAGAAACAAGAAACAAGTTGTTGCATCGCTTGCATAAGATCGAACTATTCAAGTAGCGCCACGTGGCGCTACTGTCTTGTACACCATGTGATACAAAATATTAGTTTTACTTCTTTTTTGCATATGTTATATTATTAGTTTTACTTCTTTTTTTACATATTGTTTTTCTTCATAATTTTATTCATTAATTGTTAGTGCACTAAGAGAGCAATTACACAACTTGGTCAAGTCGCCAACTATTATGTATCAATATTCTTTTGTTAAAAGTGTTAGTATCATTTCTTGTTAATAAAGTTGTTATGTTCAATTCAGTGTTTATTCTACAGTCCATTAATTGAATTAAATTTCAATTATCAATACAATACATATTGTTCCACCGACCCGGATACTTATCAGTGAAAATACGATTCAACAATGATGGTACAATGGCTATGAATTAGGACTTATAAATCAACGATCTGAATGCTGTATTTTTATAAAAATATACGAATATTACGAGGTGTTACTGGGAAGGTGACTGTCACTCTTATTACAATATTCTTGGTTGTTAAGCCTGTTTATACTACGTTAATTATCAAATTACAAATTACTAATTAAAAACTACCTAACTACCAAATCTACGTAATATGTCTACAACAAATTTAGAAACTCAAATGAATCAAAACCGGCGTAAACGAGGTACATTTAAACGCACTATTACACGCATAAAAACATTTGTAGAGTCTTTAGAGTCTGAAAAACCAGATCTTTGTTTAGTAAAGGTCAAAGTGGATCGTTTAGAAACAACTTGGCAAAAATATGATGAGGTGCAAACCGTTTTAGAACTTAACCACGAAAATGAAGATGCGGATAGGGAAGAAGTGGAAGAAATATTTCTTATTCTTAAATCTAAGTTACAAAAAATCTTAAATTCTAACTGCAGCTATCATAAAAAAGATAAATCTATTATATATTATTCTACCAAAAATAGATTTGCCGAAATTTAATGGTTCTTATGAAGACTGGTTAACGTTTAGTGAATTTTTCCGTGCAGTAGTTCATGACAACGAAAATTTAACGGTAATTCAAAAATTTCATTACTTAACATCATCGTTAACTGATTCCGCTCTACTCATAATAAAAAACTTATCGGTCACAGCTGATAATTATACAGTCGCCTGGAAATTACTCGAAACTAGGTTTGCCAACAAGCGACTCATAGCTTCAAAACATGCCCGTGAAATACTTAATGTTCAGAGTATTCCAAAGAAATCTGCATCTGGCATATCTAATTTTATTGATATAATATCGAGTAATATAAATGCGTTAAAGGCATTAAAACTCGAGACTAATTATGCAAAATTGATTTTAACCCAATTATTTGTCCAGCGCTTAGACCAATCAACTATACGGGCCTGGGAATCCACCATATCGACTGATACCTTCCCGGATATCGATCAGTTAATCAGTTTCCTAGAAAGGCGCAGACAAATCTTAGAAAGTTCTGTTTCAGAGTCCCGAGGCAACAATTCTCAAAAATATTCGGTAGATTCGCGTTGCACGAAACAATACAATCAATTTAAGCGAGACAAAGACTTTAAGTCTTCCCAAAAATTCATGCTTATGCAGTTAGTATAGCAAACTCGGAATGACCTTTCTGTAAGCAATCTCATTTATTCTACAAATGGATGAATTTTCTTAAGTTGCCAGTAAATGGTAGAATATCATTCGTCAAAAAGCACAGATTATGTTTTAACTGTCTTAATAGTAACCACAATGTCAAAGAATGTTATAATTCTCATTATTGTAAATACTGTAAGCGTAAACATCATTCAATCTTGCACGACAATGCATTCTCCCAAGTTAAGGAACCTAACATTATTTCTTAGGATAAAACAGAAGACACAGTTAAAGGGATAGCTCAGGTTGACCCAAACGTATGCAGTAACTATTGCAGTTTAAAGATTCAGAGCGCGACACGAGTTTTACTAGCCACTGCTATAGTTGGTGTCAAGGATTCACAAAAAACGCTACAACTTTGCAGGGTGTTGCTTGATGCAGGCTCGCAAGCTAACTTCATTACTGAAGACACGGTTCAGCGTTTAAAATTAAAGCGTGAACGGGAAAATCTATCAATTCATGGAATAAATAACATTTCAGCTACCGTAAAATACAGTGTTACCGTTCAGTTACATTCAAATTATCAAGAATATGCTACCACAATTAAATGTTTTGTATTACCTAGCATTACAAGTTCTATGCCCTCCGAACCCATTAATACGAGTACGTGGAACCTTTCAAAATTCGTAAAACTTGCGGATTATCATTTTAACACACCCGGTAATATAGACATATTGATAGGATCTGAATTGTATTTTCATTTAATTAAGAAAGGTCGAATAAAGAAAACTGAGAACTTCCCAGTCATTCAAGAAACCACATTATGTTGGATAGTCGCAGGTAGATTACCATCAACAGATGAAATTGAAAACCCGGCTAAAATAACGTCACTATTTATTAATTCAGAACTAAATATTCATAATCAGTTAAAACAATATTGGGAACTGGAGGAGATTAAAACTACTCCTCGCACCAAAGAAGAAAGGATGTGCGAACAACATTTTCTGAAAAACCTCAAGCGAGATCAAGATGGCAGATTCATTGTTAGATTACCCAGACGACAAAACCATACACCCCTTGGCGATTCTTTCGACAATGCGCATCGCAGATTCTTGTTATTAGAGAGGAAATTAAACAAAGTCACTAATCTTAAAGAGGACTATGGTAATTTTATTAAGGAATATCTTGAACTCGATCACATGCAGGTAATTGAACAACCAACAAGAAACGATGCTTTGACATGCAATGATGCCTTTGAGAGACCATACTACCTACCACATCACGCAGTATTCAAACAAACCAGTAGTACCACCAAACTACGAGTCGTATTCGATGCCTCAGCTAAGGCTGACAATGGAATATCCCTTAACGACACGCTCATGGTAGGTCCGAGTGTGCAGCAAAACTTAATATCGTTAGTATTACGCTTTAGAACACATGTATGCGAAAATTTATAGACAAGTACTGGTTGATCCAAGGGATTATGATCTTCAAAGGATTATATGGCGAAATTCTAGTAATAGAAATTGGCCATTACCAACTCAAAACAATAACATATGGAACAGCAACCGCGTCATTTCTCGCCACAAGATGCATTACACAACTGGCCAACGAAAACTCAAAACAATTTCCTAAGGCTTCTGAAGTGATACGTCATGACTTCTACGTAGATGACTTACAAACTGGTGCTGATGATTTAACTGAGGCCATGCAACTGCAAGGTGAAATAACAGCGATTCTAAAGCAAGTGGGATTCGACCTACGTAAATGGTGCTCTAACAGCTCAACTCTCCTGGAATCCGTATCCGAAACCGATGATTCAAACCATACATTTAACTTTTCTAGCGAGGGAATCAACACATTAGGTTTAATTTGGAACCACATTCAAGATACGTTATAGTTTTTCAACTAATGTAAAAACAGACAACTTATTTACTAAAAGATCAGTATTGGCCACAATATCTTCAATATTCGACCCCCTTGGTCTGGTAGGTCCAATTATTATGCAGTGTAAGTTATTCATGCAATAATTATGGCTCCAAAATCTAGAATGGGACGATAAACTTCCAGAAAACCTTCTTAATAAATGGTCTGACATTTGTAAAAAACTTCCATTCATCGAGCAAATTAAGATTCCTAGATTAGTCAAGTGTACAGGAAAAATATTTGATATATAATTACATGGATTTTCTGACGCTTCAGAAGATGGTATGGAGCTTGTATATACTTACGTTCAGTCAACACCTTTGGAAATATATCAGTTAAAATTCTTTGCTCTAAATCACGGGTGGCTCCAGTAAAACAAATATCTATTCCAAGATTGGAATTATGTAGAGCACTCTTGATGGAAAGGTTGCTTAACTTTGTAAACCCTGCACTTAAATTAACTATAAATAAAATTTATTTATCGACTGATTCTACAGTTGTACTTTCTTGGATATCAGCATTACCAACAAAATGGAAGACCTTCGTAGCAAATCGAGTTTCAGAAATCAAAGATTTAACCGATGGCTGTGTTTGGGGACATGTTTCTACAGATGAAAATCCAGCTGATGTACTTTCTCGTGGAAACGACGCGTTTGAATTACAGATCAATTATGGTGGTATAGGCCTTCTTGGCGTAACAAATCGTCAGAATACTGGAATCATAAACCTTTTGATGAAACTAACTTAGAAGCTGATTGTTCAAGTGAACTTCGCAATGTATCTACTTCGTTTGCGGTAACCACAAATTTGTCAGATTTATCAGACTCATTTTAGTCTTTACAAAAAATGATAAATTCTTATTGTATAAGATTTTTTTAAATTTTGAAAACTAAAGATAACAGTATCAATATAGATGTCGTATCAGTTAAGGAAAAGGAATCTACTTTGTTCTGTTGTATCATACATACCCAAAACATTAATTTTCAAACTGAAATCAAGAAATTGACCACCAATCAAGCATCTCCAAAGATAGTAAATTGTATTCGTTATATCCATTCCTAGACAGCACGAACTGCTTAAGAGTAGGAGGAAGATTACAACTATCTCAATTGAATTTTGATGGCAAGCATCCGATTATTCTTCCACCCAAATCCAATCTAACTAAATTAATAGTCAAAAACGAGTATTTGAGAATGTTACATGCAGGACCTCAATTGGTTCATTCTCAATTACGTGAGTGGTACTGGATAATAAATGGTAAAAATGTCATCAGATCAATTTTGCACAAGTGCCTATTATGCTTCCGGTTTAAGGCAAAACAGTCACAACAATTAATGAGTCAATTGCCGAGTCATCGCATTCAGGTAACATACAAACCATTTATGAACTCTGGTATAGATTACGCCGGACCTCTGGCAATTCGGCATGGTGGGCGGAATTCAAAGATAAAAACAAAATGTTATGTCGCTCTATTTATTTGTCTTTCTACAAAGGCGATACATTTGGAATTAGTCAGCGATTTATCAACTCATGCGTTCTTAGCAGCACTGAGGAGATTTACTTCAAGAAGAGGTCTATGTTCAAACATTTATAGCGATAATGGAACGAACTTCTTGTGCACAAATAATTTGCTTCGCTCGATGTACTCATTTTTAAAGACTAGCCACGCGAGACTAAAAAATAGTAAACTCTGCATCTGAAATTGGCATCCAGCGGCACTTTATTCCTCCCAATTCCCCTCACTTTGGAGGCCCTTGAGAGGCAGCTGTAAAGTCAGTAAAATTTCACCTCCGACGTGTGGTAGGAAATGTAGCCTTTACGTTTGAAGAGCTCAATACTGTTCTGACTCAGATTGAAGCGTATTCTCGACCTTTATGTGCCTTATCTTGCAACCCATCCGACCCAAAACCTTTGACACCTGGACATTTTCTTGCAGGTGGCCCACTTACTTCTTTGCCAGATCATAACCTAACTGACATTCCTATAAACAGGCTTAACAGGTGGCAGTTAGTTCAGCGATGTGTTCAACATGTTTGGCATCGATGGTCCGCTGATTACTTATCTCAACTTCAGCAACGCTCTAAATGGAAATCCGAATCACCATCTCTGAAACCTGGGAATCTGGTGCTAATAAAAGAAGACAACATTCCTCCTCTTCAATGGAAGCTGAGTATAGTTGAGAACGTTTATCTAGTTCGTGTGGTAACAGTTCGAAACTCCTTAAGGAGTGTTCAAAAGGCCATTGACAAAATTATGCCCGTTACCCACCAGTGTTTAATATTATGTTAAACAGTAACTTTATTTAAGTGAGAAATCTAATCGATTTCTGGTGGGCGGTATGTTGCGTCGCTTGCGTAAGATCGAACTATTGAAGTAGCGCCACTCAGTAGCGCTACTGTCTTGTACACCATGTGATGTTTTACATAATGTAAAACAGTTTTGCTTTTCTTACATAATGTTTTTCTTCATAATTTTATTCATTAATTTTTAGTGCACTAAGAGAGCAATTACACAACTTGGTCAAGTCGCCAACTATTATGTATAAATATTCTTTTGTTAAGTGTTAGTATCATTTCTTGTTAATAAAGTTATGTTCAATTCAGTGTTTATTGTACAGTCCATTAATCAAATTAAATTTCAATTATCACTACAATACACAAGTGAAAACTTATAACAAACTTTTTAAGCGTCGAAATTGTCAAAACGTTTGAACAATTTCTCTATTTAAAAAGTAACGTTACAAATCTACAGAAAAAATAATAGGAATTTAAAAAAAAAATTATTTCGTTTTATAAAAAAATTACTATGGAATGCATATAAATTCACAGAAATTATCTCATAAAGAGATCATAAAAATTTATGTTGGTAATTCTATTTCTGGAGGAGGTGGTGTTTTATGAACATGGATTTTTATCTTATTTTTACATGATTTATTTATTAAATTATAACTAAAAGCGCCCTTAATGGTTTTGTGAATTCTCTATTACTAAAAAAGATTTTAGAGTTTTTTTACTAAAAAAAAAAATTTTTTTTTGCTGGATAGCAACAATTATTTTTAGAAAAGTTTAACCAATCGGTTTAGCAATCGATAACCGAATAATTGATATTTCTCCCCGCCAACCACCCTCCGTGTCACTTTACAGCTCTAACCCGGAGTCTATTAGGAACTCTTAGAAAATGAAAATTAATTATTGCTTATTTAATTTAAATTTAACTGAGATTAGAAAATAAAATAAGTTAGATACTGTATATGTCTTTCTCAATTCTAATCTAGAGTGCATCCCCTACAGTCATTCTTACATCAACTAAAAAGTTATAAAATTAAAATTGTACGGGGACAAACGCCCTTCGTTAGATGGCTCGGCCGATTTACAATTACCGATCCATCTTTCAAATGCCCGAACGTTTACAGAATTAATACCGTTAGAAGTAGTTTGAATAAAAATTTACTAACGGTTCTGCAAGAGCCGACCTTTTTTCAACTATATTGTATTTGAACAAGGCGACTTCATCGAGGAATTTCTATATCGACCACTGAAACGACTCTGGCCAGTGTTCCCACCGGTCGTGAACTTCCAGGATGATATTTCTACAAAGCATATTTAATCGGAACACATAACGTAAGTAATCGTTAAACGTTAACAGAGTACAGGCTTCTTTAAATGTTACATCAGCTCTTTCAATGCCTAGGAAAAATTAGTTGGCTTCAATAAACAAGAAAATAATCAGCGTATATCAGAAAAAATTATAAATCCTTAGAGATTCTGATGTTATATATCCTGCTTAAAAATACATTTCCTGTGATCTCGATAAGTTTTCCCTCACAATTTTGCGTATTGCAAGTATTTGTCACAAATTTCAGCAATGTAAAACTTGTAATGCTGTTAATTAATTATATCCTAATGTATTACTAGTTTTTAACTGAACATCAATATATCCTTCAGGCTACTAAAAAGAGGAAATCAGTTCTAATATTAAATTCACACGTAAAATAACGTTATATTTTACCTCCTATACTTTTTCGGATTCTCCTTGCAAAACTAAACAATAAATATCCTTAGGAAAAATGGCGATTTCTCCTTCGTTCTCCCACTGTTCTCCGTTTTATTGTTATGTTAAAATTTATATCTCAAGTTCGGATAGAGGAATCAGATTAATATTTGGTAAACGTCTTGGTAATAAAGTTTTAAAATTATAAAAAAAAACGAGACTTAAATACCTCTGCAAATTACAAAATGGCGGCCATGTTTATTTCTCAATCCGTTATATATCCGTAAATATTATTTTAATTGATAAAATATGTTAGTTGCTAAAACACTAAGCCTTTTATTTTAATTCAGATGACATTTTATTTTTTTAAGATCGGTTAATAAATTAACCGTTATGGCATAAAATGGATGTTGTAATTTTGTGTCTGTTTTCAAGTCCTCACGGACACGGAAGGTATTTAAGTCCTGATTTTTTGTTAATTTTAAAAATTTATTACCGAGACGCATACCAAATATTAATCTGATTCTTCTATCTGAACTACAAATATAAATTTTTACATAAAAATAACAAAATGGCGGACAGTGGGTACGAAGGAGACATTCCCTTTTTTCCTAAGGATATTTTTTGTTTCGTTTTACAAGTAGAATCCGAAAAGTATAGCCAGCCCACCATATTAAAACACTTTGTATATATATTTATATATATTAAAAGTTTATTTTATAGATTTAAAATTTATTATTTCTTTCTGGTAATAAAGAATATATTTTAGGCCTGTAATTTATACGCCAATTTAAATGGATGAAAACTGTATAACGTGAAAAAAACATTGAAAAATCTTAGTAACGTAAGATGACTAAATATTAAATTAAAAAAAAAAAAGAAAAGAAAAGAATAGTGAATAATATTAATGAGATTTGAATTCTACGCTACTCTATAATATTATTATATTCACTGCAGCATCTTATGCAGCATCACAAACAACTCAAAAGAAAAATACGATTTTTTTTCTATATCTTTCGGAACATGTATTAGAATAAAAACAAGTTTTTAATAATTATGAAAAATTTAAAAAACAACATATGCTGAATCTTTTAACGTTCAAAACATCTTTTTTTTTTAAATATAATACAATACTTTACGAAATTGACAAAGAAATTTGATTAATCTAATCTGCCAATTTATATAACTTTTGTAAAATATACAACAAATTTCATCGATCGGAACCCCAAAAAAGATTCGTTCTTCATTGTATATAGAGAAATTACGTCTTCTCTCTACTTAGACCCTGCTAATTGAATCTCGTGTATTTTGAACCGACGTGCAAAACATGTTAGATACCTGACATCAAATAAAAATCATTTCTAAAAACGTCCTGTGAAAAGTGACAAGCAAAAAGGTTTCCCCTTCGTCTTCTTCATTCAGCCAAACTTAATCTTGTACTTCGGTATGCCATGCTTAGCGTGCCAAAATGCAGAAAATATGCAGTTTTAAAATCGTCAACTGCATTCTTTTCTCCACAGAGACTGGCTGCATGTGAACATCAGTTTTCTTCAATGAATAACTAATGTATCTAATAACTCCTATTCTTTACATGCCTCACAGCTATAAGAAAGACTGCGATCGGTAGTGAAAAGCGGCAATTAAAAAGTACTACTTCCACCAAGATATAGTGTATTGTACACTTTGCGTCTACTCAGTATAGGAAACAGCAAAATAATGTCTTCAGAGTATTTATAAAATGATGGGCTGGCTATACTTTTCGGATTCTACTTGTAAAACTAAACAAAAGAAATCCTTAGGAAAAATGGAAATTTCTCCTTCGTTCTCCCTATGTCCGCCATTTTGTTATTTTTATATAAAAATTTATATTTGTAGTTCGGATGGACGAATCACATTAATATTTCGTAAGCGTGTTGGTAATAAATTTTTTAAATTAGTAAAAAATCAAGACTTAAATACCTTTGAAAATTACGAAACGGCGGCCATTTTCAATCCATTATATCTCCATAAATATTAGTTTTATCAAAATTTATGTTATTACTAAAATATTAAGCCTTTTATTTTGAATAAAATGACTTTTTTTTTAATCGGTTAACAAAATAGAGTTATGGCAGAAAATTGATCTAATTTTGTCTGTTTTCATGTCCACCACTTTACATTCAATTCGATTAAATATTAATTGTTTTTATTTGTTGTAAATTGTAGTATTGTTTTCTTCTTTTTTTTTGTGGGCGAAAAACGCCTGGGCGTTATCATCGCCCGGAATTTTATTAATAAAAGGGTAAAGTAACTCCAAAATAATAAAACTTATTAGGTGTAAAATTAATATTAATCGTATAATAAAAATTTATTAAAACAAAAGTCAAGAAAGTAAAATAAAACTCAAAACTAATATCGCAGACGAAGTCTTTAAAATATAAAAGTTAAAATAATAGAATAAAGAAACTATATAAAACTTATCTAATTCACATGGTTTGTACAAAAGGCTCCCTTCTCGGATAATAAAATTAAAGACATAGAACAAAAAAAATCAAAATTGAAAGTAAAGTTTAAAAATTATCAAAAACTCTTCTAGCATTAAGATATATATGATAATATTAAATTTTTTGCAGTATCCTGGTACCGTGAAAAACAGAAACATCCGGTCCAAAATTTCGTTATTATTGTACAATATATTACGGATGTTTCTACGTAGATTAAACTTATGACACAACGCCGCATAACATATGCAGTCCACGAGAATGTAGTGCACAGTCATGCGGCAGTCGCATCGTGTGCATAGAAGTGGGACACCTCCTGACATTAGGTATTCGTGTGTGATCCTCGTATATCCTATCCGTAACCGGCAGAGGACCGCTTCCTCACGACGAGTTTTTCTGCAAGAGGAGTCCCATGGCAACACTGAATCCTTAATCCGTCGGAGTTTATTATCGACGGTAATCGCCCAGTCACTTTGCCACCTTGCTCTCAGTGATTGTTTTACACGATTAATAAAATCAAAGGTAATAACTCGGGTGCTGAAAGGAGGTTGAATACACGCTTCTTTGGCAGCGTAATCTGCTTTTTCGTTACCTGAAATCCCTACGTGGCTAGGGACCCGGCAAAAACTTACTTCTAGTATTGTAAATTAGTATCAAATTAATAATAATTTTCTTACAATAATACATCTAATAATTATAACACGAAATTACATCATTTTCTGCCATAACTCGACACTATTTGTTAACCGATTTAAAAAAATAATTTTGAGCAAAATAAAAGGCTTAATAATTTAGCAAATAATATACATTTTGATAAAATTTTATTAACGGAGATATAACGGATTGAGAAATAATCATGGCCGCAATTTTGTAATTATCGAAGGTATATAAGTAATGCTTTTTCACTAATTTTAAAACGTTATTACAGAGACGGTTACCAAATATTAATGTGATATCACTATCCGAATTTGAGATATTAATTTTTATATAAATATAACAAAATGCCGAACAGCGGAAAAACGAAGGAGAAATTGCCATTTTTCTTAAGGATATTTTATGTTTATTCTTTTACAATTAGAATTAGAAAATGTACAGCCAGCCCACCATTTTCGAAACAATCTGTATATTTTTTTTTATATGGAAAATTCTTCTCTAAAAATAATTCTGCAATTTTTTCAAAGGTTTGAATCAACACGTGTGTCGAGCCATTTTCTTTACCGATTCCGACTAGGGTGAACTGAAATGCAGTTCATGATATTTTATTTTATTATATAATTATTTTCTTACTCGATATTCACTTATCATCCGGGTAATATGATAATAAAAAATCTATTTCTATTATGATTTTCTTAATTTTTTCTCTTTTACCTTGTAGGAGACTGGTTGTGAACGGATACTGTGAGTTCCCTTCTGATTTAAAAATCGGGTAACGGTAAAGTCTGATGCAAGCCACAGAAATCTTGAGCTGTCTTGTCTTGACGGCTAATTTAGGCCTACGATGCCACGGATGGGCTTGTCAGAGGACCTACCACCAGAAGAAAATGTAAGAATTAGGATAAGGTATATAATAGTAACTAAATGTTAAATTAAACTAAATACAAAATAAAATATTTTTGTAAACATTTTCGGATTCGAATGGTTTTCCCTTCTAAATTGCTCGTATAAAAAATTGTACTGTCAGTCTGTTGTACCCCAGTTACAATAAAATAGGACATTCTTTCTGCAAAACCTGAATTTGTTTCATAAAAATAAATAAATTACATATAACACATAGAATTTAACAGTCTTACTTTGTTTTCCTTTTTAGTCTTAAACTTTTCTCTCTTATGAATCCCACGTTTATATATGTTAAAAATAAAAGTAATGAGCAAAAGAACCCTTTCTAAAGGACCTGAAAAAATTAAAGGAAACAAGATTTTTCTTTTTAGATTAAATTTATTTATTAGATTATTTATCTGTTAATTAGAATATTTATTTATTTATTTAGATATTAACAGTAACATAAAAGTTTTCAATTTATTGGTCGACGGGCTAATAAGTACAGTAGTTACTTCTATTTGTTTTTTTAATGTCTGTTCATTTTTTTTTTTTTGCTTTCTTGTACGAAGTAAAGGAAGTATTGTAACCATGAAAAATTTCGATTTTCAGATTTTAACAGAAATATCCACTTTGAGCATCCCCTAATCAATTTTGACTAGTTTCGACGTGACGTCTGTACGTACGTACGTATTTCGCATTACTAAAAAACGATTAGCCGTAGGATGTTGAAATTTTGGATTTAGGAAATTTCGAATTTTTTTGTTAAAAATATATTTGTACACCTCCTGTTTTGACTGCAATTGACTGAACCAAAAGTATCCAAAAAACCTCAAAATCAAAAAAATTGAATTTTGAACTTTTTCTTAACTGCAGTAATAATGCCTCATTGAGAGCTTTTCAGTGATGTACATGAGTGGTACTTATTTTCATTGGTTCCAGTGTTAAAGCCAAATAAAATTTTAATTAATGAAATATAAAATTTCAGGGGAAGGCACATTGGTTCGTATCAGACTTCATTTACTTTTTTTTTAATTTGTTTTTTAATTTAAATATACTGATTTATTAATAATCATTAATCTTTGTAAAAAAAATTTACGATAAATAATAATTCAATAATTACAATATAAAAAAGAAATGAAAAAAATATCAGAAGTTATTAATGAAATAAAATGTTATCTACTTTTCATTTAAAAACTATTTATATGTAATTTAACAGATGTACAAGGAAGTCATATGGTATCCACATCAAATTTTTCATATGTACATTTGTTGTTATACATATACGAGGGGCGACAATAAAGTAATGAGACTGATGTGAAAAAAAATGTTGCTTACCGTTTTAGTCATGTTTAGTGTTGTCTCCTTCAAAGGAGTTCCCCTCTGATTGCACACACTTATTCCAGCGCTTCTGCCATTGATGGTAACATTTCTGAAACTCATCTTCTGTAATATTCTCCAAGACCCTCGTCACAGCTCTTTGAACATCTTGTGTTATTTGAAAATGGTGTCCCTTGACCGCCATTTTGACTCTTGGAAATAGAAAAAAGTCGCACGGAGCGATATCTGGTGAATAAGGTGGCTGTGGTAGTACTGAAATTTGTTTTGAGGTTAAAAATCGCTGTACTGACAGAGCAGTATGGGATGGCGCATTTTCGTGATCAGGAATCCAATTATCAGCGATGTTGGCACGGACACGAAGAACACGTTTACGAAGTCTTTCTAAAATTTCTTTGTAGAAATATCCGTTAACTGTTTGTCCAGGAGGCACCCGCTCTTTATGAACAATTCCCTTGGAATCGAAGAAGCACACAAGCATGCGTTACACTTTTGACTGACATGCGAGCTTTTTTTGGTCTGGGTGATACCTTTGAGTACCATTGCGAACTTTGGAGTTTTGTCTCTGGATCGTATTGAAAAAACCAACCTTCATAACCAGCGATAACACGGTTCAACAAATCTGGATTGATTTCCGTTTGCTGTAACAGATCGGCTGCCACATTTTTCCGTGTTTCTCGCTATTGTTGTGTTGTGTTTTTTGGGGACCATTTTTGCACAAATCTTTCCCATACCAAGATCTTCAGTTAATATTAGACGAACCGTTTCTCGATCGATGTTGAGTTCTTCTGCAATCATTTTCACGGATAATCTTCGATCAGATCGTACGATTACACGCACCCTGATCAAGTTGACATCTGTCCGTGAGGTTGATGGTCGTCCACTGCGGTCTTCATCTTCAACATTCGTTCTGCCTTTACTAAAAATTTTATGCCACCGAAAAACTTGAGCTCTTGACATAACCTCCTCTCCAAAAGCCTTCTGAAGCTTACCGTAAGTTGTCTTCGCGTTTTCACCCGATTTAACGCAAAAAGAAATGGCATACCTTTGCGTAATATTTTGCGGTTTCATTTCTGTGACGAGAGACACAAACACGTGTTCACTTATTACAGAACAACTCACGACTGAGCAGTTGCATCAATGTGCCGCTTGGACTAAAAGTATCTTAAAAACCAAGGTCAAAGATGGTGTGCCTACGCAAGCTGCAGGGTTGCCACATTTTGCAAACAAAAATCAGTCTCGTTACTTTATTGTCGCACCTCGTATGGCCTACATCTTTTGAAAATATCCTACATTTATGGGTTGTTGCTGATGCACGGCTTACACACACACAACTTAATTTTAAATATATCATTTTACTTAAATATATTTTTCCATTTATTTAATTCAACGAGTCTGTATGCGCGCGTGGGCACGCATACAATATTTAATTCGCACGGTTGTGGCGGTATTAGCGTCCACGGTCGAAATTAACCAAACTAATGTAATTTCACAACTTTCACCGAACAAATTTAGCTTGTACGGTCGGCAGACTGGTGTAGTCTCAAGGCTTAACGCGTCAGGTACCGAGTCAACCGGGCGATCGACTTCGAAATCAGCCAGACCCAGTAACGTTTTTACTTTAAATATTACTAATTTATTTAATTCTATCGCTCACCTATGACGTCACACAATAGCATTGCAAAAATTTGAGTCGCCAAATTTTTTTGCAGATATTGTTATTTTTTTAATCGTTTTATAAATATGCCTAAGAAAAATATCATGTTAATTAGGCGAAAGATAATGAGGGTGACTCTGTTCTACAACCTCACCCCCTTGGCCTTTTAAGTTGAAAATTAATGGCATCATTGCCCCAAATATAGAAATCTGACCAGATTTGTTCAAAATCAATCCAATAGTACTGGAGATATAAGGTGATTTTTAGTGGGATACCGAACGCACACACGTACATACGAACATTAACATCCGGAAAATTTCCATCCGGTTTTTTAGTTCTTTGGTTTCCATAGGGGTCAAAACGTCAAGATCCGGTGAAAACTGCATATGCCAAATTAAATCGATTGCAATAATTTCCTTTCTACAGCTAAAGCTCTGCTATAGCGCTATCTAGACGTAAAAGTAATGACAAATAGGGTTTTCTTTTACAAAATGCGTACGAATAATCTATTAAAAAAAAATAATAATAAAAAGTGGATATAAATAAAAAAATTTAAAAAAACTGAAACATTTAATTTTTGTAACAGAGAATTGGACTACTATGATGTAAAACGTTGTATTAATTTCTTTTTACCATTGCCAAGCAATGAAATTGTAGTAAAATCGATTGTAAATCGAAAAAGGTTTTGCATAAAGCAAGTACGAGAATAATTACAAAAGTATAGTTTCTAAAAAAATAAAATGAGATTAATAATTTAAATGAATTCGTTAATATTTCAGCGTCAATAATATTCAACGTATCAAGTACACCACCAATATAACATTTATGAAAAAAGACAGTAAAAAACAACCAAAAATAATGGAATCAGTGAAATCAGTTCAGATATTAATCGAAACATTTATTTGGTTATTTTACCGATCAAAAAAGTAAGTAGTAGAATATCGATTTTCATTACTCTAAAATATGTTTCAAATATTAATACGAGATAATAATTACTTTTATTTATCGTGGATATCTTACTCGGTATAGTTCTTGTTTTCTTATATACATTTCAGTTTACTTTTATTTTATTCATATTTTACACGTTAAATATGTATATATACATTTATTTATAACTAAACGGCCACAAAAATCATATAATACGATTCTAAATGCATAATTGATAGTATTTTCAATATCGATCTATTTGTATTGAAAATAGTTGTATTTTAAGATGTGATACAATTTTGAAGGAATCAATTAATTAAAAAAAAAAAATAAAATTGTAAAATTTATTAATTTAATATATAATTAATATTACTGTTTTTATTTACTATTTATAAATATTTTTTTTTAAAATCTTATGATTATTTGACGGGCATTACGTTCGACCACGTAAATATGTTATTTCTTATTGCTCTTATTTGTTTTTTGAGTTCGTCATTTTTTATTTCCTCACCTGGACTCGGACACGCAACTAAGCATACACACAGCTACAGGTGGTGCATCACCTCAAGCTACCATGTCGAGAACCATAGTTCCCCCAGGTAGCCGGGACTCGGTCTTTAAATTATGTGCCATGCCTCGAATGAGGAGATCCCAAAAGAATCCCTACACCGGTTTCGGTCTTTACGCCACGCCTAAAGTGAGGAACCCCAAAGTGATCCCCCACCGGGACTACGGTCTTAATTTACCCTCCATCACGAAGTTCCATGAAAATCCCAGGGGAGTTCCCGCCCCATCATCGGCAATGGGACACCTAGACGGCCCCCCTTACTTTTTCCTCTTAGGCCTCCGGTAATTACCGTTTAGATAATTCTTCAGAGGATGAATGAGGATGATATGTATGAGTGTAAATGAAGTGTAGTCTTGTACATTCTCAGTTCGACCATTCCTGAGATGTGTGGTTAATTGAAACCCAACCACCAAAGAACACCGGTATCCACGATCTTGAATTCAAATCCGTGTAAAAATAACTGGCCTTACTAGGACTTGAACGCTGTAACTCTCGACTTCCAAATCAGCTGATTTGGGAAGACGCGTTAACCACTAGACCAACCCGGTGGGTTAACAAACGCCTCCACCCCTGGACGGGGTTGTCCCACCGTAAGCCAGCATTTGCCGGAGCCGGCCCTGCAGCCACGTCCCACCAAAGAGTGACCCCCGAGCTTTACACAGTGAACACTTGGCCTCTCTCAAACAATCCGCTCGAAGATGTGCCGCAACCGCACATCCCAATCCCTTAGAGGGAAGACACCCTCCTTGTAACGCATCCGGTGGCCACAGCACCCCTCCGTTCCTAGCCCAGATGGGCTTTAACCCGCAACCCCACAGTTGAAACAATAACCTCGTTTATCGGGACTGCTGCAGGACCCAGTCTGGTGCCGATCCCACAGCATCGATAACAACGTTCCTCCGAGGACCTCCTCATAACTCGGCAAGATACCCACCCAACGTGGATGCGGCCGTTCAGCAGTTTTTCGGCCAGCAGCGGAAGAAATATCCACCGTCGCCACTTTGCATCCCACTTTTGTAAACATAGGCCGTAGGGAGAGGATATCAATCGTGACTGATTCCCGCACCGTCATCTGTATATCACGCACAAGATCCTCCTCGGGTGTAAGGGCGTCGACATCCTTAACCAACAGATAGAATCTCCGTACGCCCCTACCGGCCGTAGCTGTAGTTCCCTCCACTTTGTCCATTATTTGCTAGCGTAACTGTTCACCGGTGTCCCCAGTATCCTGGATCCTGATATGGAGGTTCTCACTCTGACCCCGTCTTGCCGACAGAATACTCGCCTCGCTCGGTGACAAGGTGGCCTTCACTGAACGAAGGAGGTCCGCATATGTGCGACCCGCCGCCTTTACCACCTCTGTCGCAGTCGGGAGACCTGCCGGCTTCTCACCGGGACCGGACCTCACTGAACACCAACGGGACACCTCTATATGCATCCGCAGCTTCTAATAAGAAAATAAAAATAAAAATATAATTAAAAATAATAATAATCTACGCTTAGAAATTAAACTAAATAATCTGTAAATTAATTGTTAAGGGAGTGCTTCTAGCGAGAGAGTGTCATGGAGGAAGCCGTGAGCAGCCGCTCGGCGTACCAAAATTGGTCCGTTATGCGTCACAATTTTAATTCTAAATATTAATTAATAATCTTTTTCTTTTATTATTTAAATTAAATAAATAAAATTATTAATTTATCGACTCCCCAAAAAGGAGTGTAATGTTTTTAGGGTGTATGTATGTGTGTTTGTTCCTCCGTAGCAGCTCAACGGCCGAACCGACTTAGATGAATGACCCCGCGTTGGAATCCTTACGTTTCTGGGAGTGTCAGAGGCTATATAAATATGTTCATATACTTCGTATGTATATTTATAAAAATATATGCAGCAGATGAGATTTGCCGGTTGAAGCACAAACTACAGGGTGTCCCATACAAATTTCATCCATGAAATTTCAAAAGTCAAGCTTACTCCCCTACTCGTTACTGAAAAGGACTCGTCCAACATCTGAACATCGCAGTAGAACGCTACCGATAGTAACAACAATGCAATCATAACGTTCAGTGTATTGCTATAGACAAGATGGTGTTTTCGCTAGATGAACGTGTTTTCATTGTTGAGTCTTACTTCAGTACGAAATCAGTGGTTGCAGTGCAAGGTTTGTTTCGCCATAAGTACCCAGATAAACCAGCTCCTAACAAAACATCAGTATTAAGGTTAGTCGCAAAATTTAGAGAGACCGGTTATGTTAATAACAAGGAACACAAAGATCTGCGTCGGTGTTGAATACAGATACAGTCGTTGAAATCAAAGACCGATTACTCGCCTCACCAAATAAATCGATCGGACGTTTGTCTGCTGAAATTAATTTGTCTAAATCGACTGTTCATCGGGCGACCAAACGACTACAATTACGACCTTATCGCATTCAAACGGTTCATCGACTTCTTGAGCCCGACAAAGAAAAACGGCTACAATATTGTCAACGGTTCCGTCGATTTCTGCGTGAGGGAATTAATGTTACGGATTCGTTATTTTTCACAGATGAAGCACGGTTTCATTCGGATGGCTACGTAAACAGCCAAAACAGTAGAATTTGGAGTGTTAAAAATCCCCACGTTTATCACGAAAAACTATTACACACGCAAAAGTTGGGCGGGTAGTGCGCGATATGGCGGAAGAAAATAATCGGTCCTATTTTTTTCGAGTACACTCGAGTATTAATGCAGAACGATATCGGGATATTTTATTTCAGTTCACTGCACTCTTGGAAGAGGAAGACAGACACTGCTGGCTACAACATGACGGTGCGACATCGCACCATGCAGGTTCAACTTCTGAGTTCGTCGAGGAATTCTTTGGTAATCGTGTTATCGGTCGAGGCTTGTGGCCACCAAGATCTCCAGATTTGACTGCGGCAGATTTTTTTTCTATGGGGTTACCTCAAAGAAAAAGCCTACAGCAACAAACCACGAACACTTGAACAATTGAAAGTCGATATTGAATAAGCTGTATTAAATATCCGGCCACAAACTTTGAAAAAAGTTGCTAGAAACGCTGTAAAAAGAATTGAAGCTTGTATTTAAGAAGATGGCGGCCACTTTTACTCTAAATGTAAGGTAATGGATAGTAATAATAAAAATTATATTTACATTTACACATGCCTTTTTATTATTTCAATACGTACCAATATAAGGTTGGGTTGCGTTTTATATGGGACACCCTGTATAATGAACTGTGAGCCTCTGTCACTGTGTTAGCTGGGTTTGAACTGAATCATTCAAATCAATCGAATGAATAAAACTACAAAAATGTTCGAAATAAATTTATGCTAAATAAAATACATTAGTATTAAATAAAATTAAAAAATTTCTGTTTCATAATAATGATTGGCTTCCCGTGGAGACTGCGCGTGAAGCTAGAGTGCGAGGTGATGCTATTACCTCATGCGAGGCTAGATTAATCATCACCATTAACTGGTAACACACGGGGTACCCCTGGAGCGCTGTTTTGGGAGATTCAGTGGAGTGCTCTTATAATAACTCTACAAAACAATCATCTGATTTTCAAAATTCCAACGAGGTATTTACTAGTTAATACAAAATCACGGTGTAATCAAACCGGAACAAAGAGCAATGTTTGTCAGCAATATTTTTTTCGCCAGTCGAGTTTTTTAATTTTTAATATTTATCTCTTGTTTCTATTCTCTTTATGCCCATTAAAAAAAGTTTTGTGATCGGATGCGATATAGTGTCCGAACCGTTCCATATTCCAATCAATCAAATTAATTACACGTTATTTCCGTTAATCTACAATTTTTGGGTTTTGATTATGCGATGTATACACATAAGCGCGGTTATTTTATAAACTACATAGTTATCTATTGAATTTTGTGTATTACGATTTTTAAGACAGAACAAGTGCTGTTATTTGTCTCAAAGTATGTTTTTTTCTAGTATACCAATGCATTTATATTTATTGTTGTTTAATAACCATCACATATAGATATCGAAATCACGTATTTAGATCGGATAGAAATTTCTGCATTCTAGACTATGAACACACTATTGCTATTTATTGGATCGGTTAACAGTTACGAATTTCTGCAAAGTAGGGTTACCGTCGCTTACCATAGCCGCGTACCCTTTCATTCTTTTAACGTTGAATAATATCTTGTTGATAAAAACGAAGAGTATTTAAAAAAAAATAATTACTCGTAGTTGTAAATACCACTGTCAACACATATTTTAATTAAATCTGATGTATTATGGAAAGTATAATTTTTACTTAGTATTTTATTTATTAATATTACATATTTCTTTAATTTTACCATTAAAAGTAATTATGACCCACAAAATGTTTTTGAACGTTTTATTGTATATTTGTTTGCGTCTCATAAATAGTTACATAACGGAACTTTAAACAAAGCAGCAATTCTGGGCAATGTAACATCAAGTAGTTATTTGTTTTTAAAATAATTACTAGAAAAAGCAGGAAACTGGAACTGGAAAACATATCCTTTAACTAAAAAATCTGAATAGGATATGGAAGTAAATCAGTTAGGATTGGAAGATACGTTCTTAGCCTATTAAAAAAAAAAATCTGATGTAGACTTCCTTGTACGTTTATTAAAATTACATGTACGCATTTTTAAAAGTACACAAAATTTATTTCTAATAACTTCTGATTTTTAAAAATTATTATTGAATTTTTTTCAATAAATAATTATTGCAAAAAATTTACAATCAGAGGTTAATATTTATTAATAATTCAATATGTTTAAATTAAAAAAAAAAAGTTAAAAGAAAAGGATACGAATCTATTTCGAACCGATGTGCCTTGTAAGATCCAAATACTTCATTAATTAAAGCTTTATTTGCCTGTAACTGCGGAACCAGTGAAAATAAGTACCAGTTATTACATTGTTGAAAAGCTCTCAATGAGCGCTTGTTATACTGCAGTTGAGAAAAAGTCCAAAATCCAATTTCATTTTGGATTTTGGGCTTAATTTGGACACTTTTCTTCCAACCGAATGCAACCAAAAGGGGAGATGGACAACTAGATGTTGTACAGAAGTCCTAAATACAAAATTTCAACAGCCTACAGCTAATCGTTTTTGAGTTGTGCGAGTTACATACGTACATACAGATGTCAGGCCGAAACTAGTCAAAATAGATTCAAGGATGATCAAATTGGATATTTCCGTTGAAATCTGAAAACAGAAATTTTTCGCGGCCATAAAAAAAATTGTAAAAAAAAACCATTTATTATCATATATATTTTGTTACATTTATATACGGCGGTATACAGAATGATTTCTTATTTATAAGCTCTAACGCATGTTTATGAATAAATTGGTTATTCCATAGAAAAAAATACAGATTGTTCTAAAATATACATATTTTGTAATACTACAAAATACCTCTTTTAATATTTATTTAATTTATACTTAACAAATTAAAAACAGGTCAAATAAAATTAATGAATGTAGATTTACAACAATAAAATTAAAATTAAATTAAATTTTAAGTACGTTATAAAATTAAGAATTACTGAACGAACTTAACTAGACAATGATTAAACTATTCTATTAAAAATACTAAAATTAACTTCTTGGAATGGTCAGATATTAGCAATAGGAGTTAATGAAATTATTAATATAAAATATCGGAAGAAATATTTACGGCAGAAAAATTTTAAAAGATCTAAAAAAAATAGGCTTATTGGAACAAAACATTTAACTCAAAATAGAAGAGTTTCTACCATGATAGACGTACATCCGGCAATAAACGATAATTTAAATTGGGGATTCAAGCACAGCTCAAGGCCACTGCGCATGCGCGAGAGTCCAGGCGTGTTACCTCGGGACGGTCTATCTACCTAGATACAGTCTTGAATCGGATTGAAGCAAAGATTTTACCCCCACCACTCCTCCTGGTATGTGATGTCGTGTGACTTGATGGTAGCCGGTACTACCACGTGACGTCAAACCCATCGGATTGGTCTAGTGGTGAACGTGTCTTCCCAAATCAACTGATTTGGAAGTCGAGTTCCAGCGATCAAGTCCTAGTAAATCCAGTAATGTTTACACGGATTTGAATACTAGATCGTGGATACCGGTGTTCTTTGGTGGTTGGGTTTCAATTAACTACACATCTCAGGAATGGTTGAACTGAGACTGTACAAGACTACACTTCATTTACACTCATACATATTATTCTCATTCATCCTCTGAAGTATTATCTGAAAGGTAATACTTATCTGAAAGGTGAAGTATTTATCTGAAAGGTAAAGGAGGCTAAACAGGAAAAAGAAAAAAGAAAAAGAAAAAGCAAGTGACCTCACTGTTATTTGTTAATAATGTAACAATCGATCTGTTACGCTCGATTAGTTTTAATTTTTTGATATTACTTTTTCATAAATGTATTATAATAAAAAAATATATTTGATCAATAGCTAAGCGATATTGCATCATTCGCTAAAAAAAAATTACAGCACACACAATGAAACTTTTAGTTTTATAAAACTTGTGAATTTACTGTAATAGTGCATTAATTTTTATTTTCTTTCACCATGGAATAAATTATGAAATAATTACGAAAAAAACATTTTACGAAGATAAATTAGGTTTATTTTATGCTTATATACGACCACTCTTACTTTTATGTAAAATTTTGGGTAATAATTCCGTTCTAAAGAAGGAAATAGGAAGCGATGAAAATAAAATTAAAAACTTCGGATATTGGTCTCTTTTCATTAAAAAATATATTTACTTTGGTAGCTTGCTGCGTAGAACAATATGCTATTATGAACAATCCATCTGTTTTTAAAAATTCTGTTTCGCTCACAATAACTGCAGTCGTCTTCAGTTTAATAAGAAATTCAGAAACGATTTCTTTTTACAAATTGGTCGATAATTTTGAAAGCCACTGCAAAATAAAAAAACCGAAATATAAATTAAGAAAAATAAAACACTACGGATACCTCTGGTCATTCATGGGATTATTATCCAGTGGATTCCTGATATTTGGAACCTTATTTTATTCTGTACAAATTAGATGGTCTATCAGCACCACTTTAATTTGGGTATTTTCATCTGTCGTTCCAAATATATATTTAACATCCAGTGCTTACAGTTTTCTTTGTTCATTTATGAATCGAAAATTCGAATCAACAAATTTCTTTTTTCGAAAAGTCACTTTCTTTTTTCGACGTTTTTCTTTTATGGAAAAGTCACTAAGAATAAGATATAAAGAAGTGTCTAAATCAGATGTAGTGCTGGTTAAATTGAATTTAGAGAGATACAAATATATATATCGGGAAACTTTCATCCGCAATAGATTGTTTCAATTCTTCATGTGGAATCGATTTGATGTTTTGCTGAATGAAGCTATGATCCTGATTTGTAGTTTCAACAAGTATTTGCGCGGTTTTTTTGCGTTTTTTTTTTATTCGCTCGAGAGATACCCCCCCTTCTATATATATATAAAATAGCTGAAAATTATATATATATTAATTTCGGAAATATATATGTATGGCGCCAACCGGAAGGAGGACAAATCCCTTTCCTTTTCACTGTCCTAACCATCACAAAATAAATTAAAAATAATAATAATAAACTCCTTTTTTTGTGCGTGTGTGTGTTCTGTTTCTTATTTTCCAGGTATCACACCCACGACAGCCAACACAATCACTGGTTTCTTCACTGCAGCCACGCGGTCTCCCCAAACCCTTCCCGGATACACGTGTCTGGAAGATTAATTATTTTAAGTGTTTGAGTAGTCCGCTCTTACTTCTTCGACAAAAGGCGATCGCCGCTCCCAAACCGCGATCACGAATCATGTTTTAACCCGATTGTAAGTTCCCCTTTTTCTTTTCCTTTCACGAAGAAGAGGGAACGAGCACATCAGCCACCGACATCATAGAAGAACGAAGAAAGAAGAAACCTGCATTTTCTCCCGTTCAGCCCTTCAGGCCACGGGAACATCAAGGTTAATGACATGTAATTTCGATTACTGCCGAGTCTCGGAAGGTGTAGGCCAAAGAAGAACGAAGAGGTCATCTGAAAAAGAAGACCCACTACGCGACCCGACGTCACGTACTGGATTCCGAAAAATGAGCCCAGCAGAGAAGCAACGTGAAGGGCAGCCATCGAAGAAGTAGATGAAGAACTTCTCCTTTATCCGTACCTTAAAAAAATTTCAATACATACAATTAAATAAATTAAATCAGCAATTGCGACTCCCTCCGGAAAAGGGGGCGCGCATTGCTCCCTCCAAAAACTAGGGCCCAGTTGTGGCGTATTCCTGCTAGCACCGAAAGGACTTCAGCGGACGGTCTGAAGGGAAATTACGTCGGGAGCACAGGTTTTAAAAGCCTAGCCTCCTGCGGTCGGACCCAGAAATGAGTTTGAGAACGCCGATCCAAACCGATATGGAATGCTAATCATAAATCCGTCCATAAAATATAACAAAACTTGAAACTTAGACCCGTCATTAAAATAAAGCCTTAAACACGACCGATTACAGAATCATACAGGAGCAATGTACACTGTCCAGGCTCTGCGATTCGAAGGGAGAATTTGTCAAACTCCCACCACTTTTCCATTAATATTTGTTATTAAACAGAACGGGTTTTACGATACTTTCATATATTTATTCTGCTTTGCAATGGATTTACTTTCTAATCGTCAATTCAATATCTTCTAATATAACTGAGGACGTAAATATATTAATGTTTTTTAAAAACGTTCATTTTAATATAGATCTAATTCATCGTTTCAAATAACAAATTATATTAAAAAGGTTTTTACAATGCTGCAACAATATGATTTATATACGACCGTTATACATTTTCCATAACACTGGTTTGTTATATGTTATCATCCCCAAATTTCGCGAACGGTAAAATAAACTGTTAATTCTATACGTCCACCTATATTCAATCTCCCAACACAAGACGAACACATAACCACAATCGATCTCTGTAGTTAAAATAGTTAAATCCATCTCAACAGTTAAATGTGACAAGTGTTTAATTTTTTAACAAAAATATTTTTATACATAGCTGAATCATAAGTTCACAGTATTATAGCTACAGACTGGATTTACACTCATAGAATTTCATAAACAATTTATAGATTATATTCTGTGTTAAATTTCGTTACTTTCATTTCTTTTTCATTTTGTGAAAAATATACTTTTAGTAATTGACTAGTACATCATCGTCCTTGGTCTTAAATCAAAATCTAGTCTTTATTTTGCATTCCTAATTACTTACCGACTAATGTTATTATTATTTTGGGAAAAGTAAATATATAATGCTCGAATATTTACTATAGTTTATACCATATACTGTTTTATTTTATTTTCTAAAGTCTATCTATTATTTTTAAAATATATAATATAAAATATACAGACTACCCAAAAAGTTCCAGGATGCTATAAAAACTATAAACGGGTATTTGTATTTCGTATTTCCAAGATACATGGAAGAATGATAAATTTTATTGCAAATTATTTAAACTGTACCAAAATCAGAGTAAGAATTAACGGCATACTCTCGGAACAGTTTGAAATCAAAAACGGCGTTCTACAGGAAGATATCATAAGTGTCACAGCATTTTTACTTGCAATAAACGACATTATAAAACTGTTTCCAGCATCTATCAGGGTCACTTTCTACGCTGATGACGGTACGTTTTTGTTAACAGAAAGAAATATTTAAAAAAAACTCATTAACTTTGAAGAACTGGGGTGCAGAGTAAGAAATTATAATTAAAACCTTTCTGCAAGTACGAGCATTAGAACCGATACACAAATCTGCAGCAAGGCTGGTAACTGGAGCGTTCCGTACCTCCCAGTCAAAAGGATATTATGTGAAGCAAATCTTACACCGCTTGAGTAGAAAAATATTAATATTAAATTATGCCATGTCGACAACTACAACACCATCTAACATAGTTAATGATACCATACAGACCACACAATTCTCATTTCAATACAAAAAGTGAAGAAATCGCCTAAACCATTCAAGGAAAGAGTAACAAAATACTTCAATAATCTCAACAACACCAATCTTGACACGAACAAACGAGAATTTACTAAAATATTTCTTTGGCTTCAATCAACACCAGAAATACTGAAAGGCAATGCAGGCATTTCTAAACATTACACAATCATACGCAAAGACAACTAGTTGACAATTACGCAGATTATCAAAATAATTTTTTGCACAGATTCGTCGAAATCCAAAAAAGGCACAAGCTATGCTCTTATTATGCCATATATAAATCTTTTATTCAAACTCCCAGACATTTCTACTTTCAACAGCAAAGGTTTTGCCATTCTGCAAGCATTGAAACCATATTGACGAAGCAGATGTAGAAAAATTAGTAATCTTCACAGATCCCGTACTGCAGTAACAGCATAGAAAATAAATTAACGACAACGCCATAACCCAAAAAAATAAAGAAAATGCACAACCTAATCAAATCCAAAAGCCCTTTCAAAGACATAAGACTCGTCTGGCTAACCAGCTGTCTTATACATTCAACTGAATGAAGAAGCAGACAAGTAAGCTAAACAAGCTGCTTAATCTCACGAACTCTCTGTGCAATTGAACACTTTGCCAACACTTAAAGAAGCTCAAAAACTATCCAAAAACAAAGTGGTAAATGAAAAATGGCAACAGTTCAAACCTGAAAAACATCAATCAAATATGGAAAGTTATTTTTGAAGAAATTCTTGCATGCTTATTTCCCAGAAAACAAGTTATCTTAACGCGACTGAGAATAGGATATGTTAACTTCAAGCTCAGATACCACATAGTGAAAAAGGAGGGACCTCTACATGACTATTTTTTTTTTTTTTTTTTTTTTTTAACTGAATTTTTACGACTGCTAATTTTTTTTTTCGACTGCTAAGGTCATTAGCCCTCGTCACATTCTTTAAAAGAAATTATTATCTCCATCAGGATCGTCATATGTAAGGGTGTAAAGGGCCCTTACATTTTATTTAAAAACAAAAACTTCACAATAAACATTAAAACATAAATGACAAGGACAATCACAAACACTTACGGGGTGTAAAGGGCCCCAATATTAAAATTTGAGATAGGTTCTCAAAAGACCATGAAATTAAAATTATCAATACCATATCTTTCTTTCTTTCTTTCTTTCTTCTACGAAGTCTCATTTATAGTTTGCTTAAGCACCCTCGGGGCGACCAGAACCGCCGTTGAGCAGTATATCAGTCGTGCCAGGGTGCCGTGGCAGTTGAATCCTTCTTATATCAGGCCATAGGCATGCACGGCGTACACCTATAGCCTCGCGCCCTCAATCCAACCTTGAGGGTCCACCATGCCATCATCGGACACACCCCGACTCACTGCTCTTGAATGCGGGTGAGCCAAAATGGCCTAGGCAAGTACCTCCCGTCACTATACGTGCCACGCTTCGAGACTCCCTTATATGCTTAGAGTATCTTTTACCACAGCTTTAAACTTCCATTTTATAGACTTTTAAGAAGTCCACTGGCGTGTAAAAATGCAACTATATTTTCTTCATTTCCATTATCCAGATCAGCACTAATATTATTTGTAACCTCTTTCTGAGGTCCTCATATATGGTACACTCTTCTATTAGATGCTTGATTGTCAGTGTTTTATTACAAACACCGCACATTGGTCTCACTTCGCCGGTTAACATATATAAATTTGTTAATCGCGTGTGACCGATTCTAAGTCTGGTCACCGCTACTTGTTCTCGGCGAGTCAACTTAAAGTCGCTTTTCCATTTATAAGGAGAAGTTTTAACTGAGTTTAATTTTGTATTTAAACTCCTCCATTCAGCGTTCCACTTGTTTTTTACTATGTTTGTTAGACGGTTTTTAACATCTGCCACTCTTACAGGAAATGTATCCAAATCATCGCAGACTGTTGCCTTTCTTGCAGCTTCGTCTGCGATTTCATTACCTGTAATACCAGCATGCCCTGGAGTCCATACAAATACGCATCGCTGTCCTCGTTGTTTTAGTACGTATAAAATGGACAGGATGTTTGCAATTAAGACATCCTTAATGTTCTTGTTCCGAATTGCGACGAGTGCACTTAATGAATCGGAACATATTAGCACTCTCTCTTCGCAATAGTGTTCAGTGTAGCGAAGAGCTTGCTGAATTGCAGTGAGTTCTGCCGTGTAGACACTGGCCACATCTGGCAGTCTAGAAAAGTGGGCTTCTTCATTTACATACATCGAGCATCCAACACCGTGTTCGGTTTTAGAACCGTCAGTATAAATTCTAATATGTTCTTCGTAACTACTGACGGCTGCTAAAAATTCCTGCTGGATGATCACTGCTGGTTTCTTTTTTATTTCTCCTTGAGAGCGATCCAAATTTGTATTTACCGCTGGCAAGAGCCATGGCGGTATTTCTCTAGTAGAAATTGCTAGTGTCTCTGGTATAGCAATTTCATATTTTCTTCTTAATTCGTGGTACCTAATTCCGGTTGGTCTGGAATAGGTAGCACGATGTTCATATACTGCAGCCATAGGATGATTCGTAAACAATTTATTTATATGAGCAGGGAAAGCCCATACATTTTCTGCATATCTTAACATGACTATTGTTAGGGCTATCTATCAATAAAGCTCATAATTACTAAGTGGCCATACAACTAAACAAAAAGAATAAAACACAAGAAAACTAAAGATCTAGAAAAGTGCATAATATGCGACAAATTGCACATTATGCACTTGTCGCAAATATTGCGACAAATTGTGAGAAAAATAAATTATCTGAAGGACATGAATTTTTAACATTACATACAAGGATAAATACACAGAAGGTTTCATGAATTTCTCCCCGGACTTTCAAAACCTATTCTGCACGAGAAAATAATGGAATAAGTTATCATAAACATATTCCCACAAATGCTTTGATGATGAGTTACGATAAGTGAACGATTTCGTTAGGATTTCAGCTATCCTGGTCGTACTGGAATACGGCTGTAATGAAATGCTATATTGACCGAATGCTATATTGAAATGCCGTATTGACCGATTTCAATACGGTCGTATTGAAATTTTTAGGAAGTCAATTAAGCAGCAAATTTGTAATTTCTTATGCCTTTTGACTTAAAAAATTGAATTCAGTAGGTACCAGAACCGTATCTGCTGTAGCTTTTGAGAAATCATAGGTGAAATCAGATGTTGGAGTTCAATTCCTGTTTTTTTTTTTTATGTTTGACGTACAGTAACTCTGTTAAATGGGTATATAAAATATTTAAACAAAACTTGTAGAGAAGTTAATTCTGAACAAAACTGTGCGAGATAAAAAACAAAAAACGTAAGGAAAACTCAAATTTTATTTAGAAACAGTACATTACACAATTGTCAGAAAAGCATTTTAATATAAACAAAAAATCAAATTCTTTTTTTATGACGTGAGAAATTTGTAAAGACAAAATTTACTGTTAAAAATTAAGAAATTGAAAAAAACAGTTAAATACAGAACAATTGTACAATACAAATAGATAAATAAAATCTAGTTAGATAACAGTTTTTTTACTAATGACAAAAATTTAATGAATAATCTGAAAAATTATTATTTCAAACTTGGCAATAAAACAACAGCAGCATATCAGTAATGCGCAATAATGTATTAGTGCAGTGGCTGCCAAACTATTCCGAGTTGTGGCACCCTTTTCAATTAAAATTTTTCCATGTCACCCGACCCTATGTAAAAGTATGACTACTCGTAAGTAAGAGATAAAAATAAATAAAGCTCATGTATCTACCTTATTTTTTTACTTTATTATCATTAAATTAATAATTATAAATATCAGAGTTCAATTAATTATGAACTTCGTGGTACACCTTGTATTCAAGAGATCCAATAGATGTCACTAATTGATGCGACAATAGGTTGATTTCGCATAGGTTGATGCGACAATAAATAGAAAAAAATTAGTAAAAAAAAAACAATAGGCAAATTGATTTTTAATATTTTGAATATGTTATATATGATAAATGTGACAATCAATCTGTTATATCCATGAGATCTAAATAATGCCTAATTTCTTGCTTTGATCTCTATAACATCTAATAAAAAAATTACTTTTCCAAATATTCATCCAAAATGAAATAAAAAGAAAATCGTAATCAAATTCAAAAATTATTATTGGTAAAGATCAAGATAAATAGTTGTTGGATATTTTAAATGATTGCTTCAGTATTTTATAATATTTAGCTGTACAGAAGAGAAAAGAATGGAGTTATAAAAAAGTTTGCAGAAAAAATTATTATTTTTATAAATATAATTTTATAATTCATATAAACATATTTTCAAGAATATTTAATTTAGTTAAAAAAAAACCCTAAGCAAATTAGTTTTCTGTATTGAAAAATGATTACGAATTTTAATCTAATATAATAAATGAAACGATACATCTAATTCGTTTAATCAGTTGAAACATTTTCGAAATTACTTTTCCATAAATGTATTAAAATAAAAAAATTGTATTTGTTAAATAGCAAAGTAATATTACATCATTCACTAAAAACAACTTACAGAATATACAATAAAATTTTACATTTATAAAACTTGTGGTTTTACTCTAATAGCAATACACTAATGTTTGTTTTCTTTCACCATGGAAAAAATTATGAAATACTTTAGAAAAAAATTTTATGAAAATAGATTAGGTTTATTTTATGCTGATATACGACCACTCACACTTTTATGCACAGTTTTGGGAAAGAATTCAATTCCGAAAAATGGAACAAGCGGTGAAAATAAAATTGAAATCTTTGGATATTGGTTTCTTTTGATAAAAAATATATTTGCTTTACTAGCTTGCTACGTAGGGCAAAAATTAAATATTTCAATCGATAAAACAGTCTTGAAAATTTCGACGTTGTTCACAATAACTGCAGTCGTCTACAGTTTAATAAGAAATTCAGAAATAATTTCTTTTTACAAATTGGTCGATAATTTTGATAGCCACTGTAAAATAATAAAACCGAAATGTAAATTAAAAAAAATAAAACACTACAGATACCTCTGGTCATTCATGGGATTATTATCCAGTGGATTCCTGATATTTGCAACCGTATTTTATTCTGTACAATTTAGATGGTCTATCAGCACCACTTTAATTTGGATATTTTCATCTATCGTTCCAAATATATGCTTTAACATCCAGTGCTTACAGTTTTCTTTGTTGATTTATGAATTGAAAATTCGAATTAACATGTTGGAAAAGTCATTGAGAAAAAGGTACAAAGAATTAATGGTGTCTAAATCAGATGTAGTGCTGGTTAAATTGAATTTAGACAGATATCAATATATATATGGGAAACTTTCATCCGCAATAGATTGTTTCAACTCTTCATCTGGAATCGAATTGATGTTGCTGTGTGAAGCTGTGTTCCTGATTTGTAGCTTCAACACGTACAGGTTAATATACAGAACGAATTTCACAAAATTTTCATTTATTAATATTACTTTGCAGTGGATTTACTTTCTAATCATCAATTCAATGTCTTCTAGTATAAATGAAGATGTAAGTATACTAATGTTCTATAAAAACCTTAATTTTAATTATTTACCATAGATCTAATTCATTGTTTCAAATAACAAATTATATTAATAAAGTATTTAAAATGCTGCAACAGTATTATATATGACTGTCAAACATTTTTCATAAAATTGGTTTGTTATATGCTCTCCAACCCGAAATTTCACGGATGATAAAATAAAGTACAAATTCTACATACAAACCCTATTCGGTCATCAAATTCGAGAATAAAATTACAGTCCATTTATAACGAAATTTATTGCCAGTCCAGTCGTAACGAAATACTTGGAATAGTTACACATGTAATAGAGCTTAGTACCTTTCTCATCACTAGGCTCATTTTCTTATTCACCTTCATCCAACGTATCGCGCTTGTCATAGCAATGACTCTCAACAACTCGATTACCTTTGCTGAAACGTCAGCTTTGACATGGTGTAGCCCAATGACTGCATGTCTCTGTGAGCCTTTACAGTTTCTGGAATGAACGTGCAGATATCCTGCCTAATTACGTATATATAGTTTTATATTTCCAATATTTTCTTCCTTTTATGTTAAAGGAAAAGAGCCGATCCAAACTCGGTCACAACATAAGCGTTATATTAATATTTTCAATAGATAAAAATGCATGTGGTACTAGGCTTTCTGCTCAAACTTGACATACTGGTCATCCGGTAATTCGTCTGAATACAGAATATTCCTTTCCATACCCACAGGCCTAAATTCTGGTTAGAGCCAAGAAGGTTGGGTTTTGTATAAGAAATAGAGCACGGCTAAAAACACGTAATATAATTCTCTCTAGGTAATTCTCTTATTTATGATAAATTGTTTCAAACTCTACAATACGCCAAACCTACTGTACATTCAAACAGTAAGTCATAAGGCAGTAAAATGCAAGTTATTAAAGATCAGAATTGTCGGATCGGTTCATATATTCCTGCTTCAAAAATTATGCTTATAAAAATAAAGCCCAAATTATGCTCATTCACCAGTAATTAGGAACTCAGCACTGGTTCACAATCTGCCCCTAAATAATACAGGAGAAAAAAAATCTTCACACTGACACATCCATGGCAATTAAAACGAATTAGTTGCATAGATGTGTCTGGAACAGATCTCACTATGCATCATTTATTTCTCATTCAGGACTGACCTGCCATAATCCGACTTCGTCAGCATAACCATGCTAGACTTGCTAGCTGTGTTTAATACTAAAATAACCAGGCTGGAGATCATCAGCTTTGCCATGGTTCAGCCGTATAACAGTACGATCCGTTGAGAGCGATCACAAGTTGAAGAAAAAATGTATGATTATCTGGTTTGAGGATAGAAACCCAAACAACAACGTCCCTTTTACATTTAATCGATAAAGACTAATTCGACTTCCAGCAATTCAAATCTGGATAGGAAGACTCAGTGAATGTTATTTTTAAGCTATCAAGAAGTAACAGGAGCCTAAGTTAAGAGGTTTTCTGGATGTCTGGATTCAAGTCGTAGGCTCTTTGAGTTATTCTGTGCACTATGCTAACTGCGATTAGGAATAGCAAATTTGTTTTTTAGAAGTCATATGAAGGAATGTGACGATGTAAATCACAACATAAGTCACGCCTTCAAAGAGACGTTGAAGCCTTTTAGCCTCTTAAGTTTGTACAATCCTACACGGTGCAGGAAAATTATATTGAATAGAAAACTTACAATGAATGGTATAATTCTCATACCAGTTCTGATTGAAGGTTGTTTTACTACGAAATAATGGAGAGTTGGGTAAAGTAAGATTTTCAGAAATTTCTACTCCATGGACAGTATATTAGAATATGAGGATGTCCGTTCTACCTTGTACATTTCACCAGGTGAAATCATTAATGTATATAATTTATCTACATTAATCTATTTAAGTTATTTATCAATGTAAAATACTAATATTGATTACTAAGAATGTTTGAAAATTTTTATAAAAGAAAATTATGTAATAATTGTGTTATTCTCTCATTATTTCAGAGTTCATTATTTTTAAACGTACTTCTGTCACAGCCGATATCACACCTAGATGAAGGAGTTCAGAAACAGGTATTTTCATAAAACACACACTCACATGGTGGTAAATAATTAATTTTTTTTCTGGTAGTAGCACATATTTATTTTAAAATTTATTATAAACCGTCAACAAATCTTTGTAAATATATTACTGACTTTGGAAATACAAAAAATATATAGTTATTATTTAAATATCAAAACGAAAAAGATAAAATGATATTATTCATATTATTTATACCAAAACCAATAATTAAATGAATACAACTATGCCATCAATTTCAAATATATATATATATTTATATATAAAAAAGACCACAATTAGCAGTAATCCTTGAACTATAATAGATGTTATAATTTGTATTAAATAAAACATTTCACCGAAAGAATATGGGTTTAATGTATGAAAGTTTATTTAAATAAAAAAAAAAAACTTTCCCAGCATCGTTTAATAGAAGCAGAATAATTCACGTTATTTTAAGTACTGAGATAGTAAACAGCTACCTCATCGATTTAAAAATTTGACCCATTGGATTTTTATAGAAAAGAAAAACTTTCTGAAGGAGCAACGATCTCTATGAAAGTAATCGACAGAAAAGACAAAAGACAACAAATGATAATATTATTTTTACTTTTAATACTGTATATTAATTATATATATATATATTGTCCATAAAATAATAGTTTAGTTTCAAACATAATATTGGAACAAAGACTGAGAAAGATGTGAAGTAAAATGAAGAAAAACTGACAAAGTTTTCGATACGTAAACAAGTATTAATTCTAGAGATTTCCTGCTGGGTTATTTAAAGGAGCCGAATAATGCAGGTTAGACATTATAATTACGATAGAGAGAGAGAGAGAGAGAGAGAGATGTATTTTTATGTAAAATTTGAATCATGAATTCCATTATGTTAAATAAAGAAACACAACAAGAAATAAACATTTGCCGGTAAGGAAAAAAACTTAGAGAAATGGAAGTATCCTGATGAAGTCATCTTCAAGATGATGATCAATGTCCGAGAGGTTGTCGAAGGGAAGTAAAGATGCTTTGCTCTAATAAAACTTAGGTCTAGATTAGAACTGCTATTCTGAATCCAGAATCCAAAATGAAATCAGCATCTGATAATGATGATTCATTATGCCACTGTTATCTTCATTAATTTTGCTCTCAAGCTTTCACCAACGTTCCCTTATAGTTTCCAATCTTGAAATCATGATGAGAAGTCCTTAAAAAATCTTTATTTTAAGTTATGAAGCTAGGTTTTTTGTTTCAAAAGAAGTACATCGAGATAATATGCATAATATGTGGGGTGCTGAAGCTACATTTATTTTAATGGAACATGAAAATCTCAGGAAAAATGTATATTGCGGTGCACAATTACATGAGATACAGTTTTCGATCCTTTTATTTTTGCTGAAAAAGCTATGATTGATTTTTTGAATATATTATAATGGTATACAATGTCCCAAACAGAAAATTTCATTCCTTCCATACAAGGAATTACTGTCCAATGCTTACCACATCGGATAATTTCATTCTTCAGGCAATCATTAACGAATGACTGTAAAGAAGATCGCACATTCTTTGGTATAGCAAGAGATTGTATATCGAATTAATGGCTGCACCTAAAAGAAGTAAAGAAGTGCGCGTTAATTCAAAACCCGCTGAACAGTTAACATTCTTGGATAGGTTTTCTTCATTTCATCTCATATCTTTGTTGATTTGTGTTGCAATACTATGAAATCCCTTAAATATTTTACGGACACATAGTGTATGTATACGTATGTGTGTGTGGGTGCACGCGCACGCATGTTATCTGAGTGAAAATATTGGTAATATTTAATAAATTAAAATCAGTTATATTTTACTAAGAAAATATTTAAAATAAAATAAACGTGTTTCTCAGAAATTAAACATAAAAAAACCATGTTATATTTTAAGCGTTTTTCTTTAAATATTAAGCAATGCATTTCTTGAGGTTCATCCCAGTTCTTAATAAAATATTGTTCAAAGTTTCAAGCTGTAACTTGTTGGATTACAATTATCAAACGTAATCAACTTATAATCTTTCCTTCTGCAATAGTGGGTAAGCATTTGTTCTATTAGGTTTACACCTACAAGTACAACTAGAATTAAAGAAAATTGAATTTTTAACAAAGTTATTTGTGCTTATCCTATTATATCATAACTGACATCGCTTACGTGTAATTAATTTATAAAAATGCTTTTAGCTATAGAAGTATTTCTCACAAATCTTCAAAAATAATTATACAAACATTTGTGGTAGAATATCTAACTTCATAATAAAATCCTTTTTTATCTGATTGATATTATTTTAAAATAATCCATTTTCATTAAAATTTACGATAATTAATAAAATAAAGATTTCCTAGTATAAATTTTGTAATAGTTTATTTTTTTTACTTACTTTTTTTGGGTATTTGCCTCCCTAAAAGTTTATTTTCTAATGTCATCTTGGAATAATCAATTTAATATACTTATCACAAACAAGATTTCACTTTTTAATGTATATTTGTTTATTATTATTATTAATAAAATGGAAAATATTTCATTAAGAATAAAATAAAATTGTAATCAATCAAATCAAATAACTTAGTAAAGAGCAATGTAAGTAGAATCGGTAGTACTATTTTATCCAAGGTCGTTCTTGTTTATCACCATTAGCCAACAGCATTGCAAGAATATTATAACCCAGGTGTTTTTTACATTCTTTATAATTAATATTATCATTTACTAAAATATAATAGTTAATTTTATGCTATTTTTATTTAAATCTATAGAAAAACTAAACTCATTAAGTGATCAAGAAAATATTTTTCTTCAATTTATTATTTTTTACCATCAATTACATTAAAATGGTTAGAATCTTATTATACTATATTTATCTTATTTTCAGATTATCTTGTTTATAGAACAAGTACGAGATAGAAAACACGAAATTAATGTTTACGATTTCTTTACTTTAAACAAAAAAACTATATTTGGGGTAAGTGTATTTATTTAAGTCAAAATTTAAAAAAAAATCATGGCATAAGAAGTGAAGAAAGTTTTTTGAAAATTAAATACCAACTTTATAAACTTAAAATCTTACTTTTATAACTTAAAAAAAAAAAAAAAGTATAACTCTCGTCAAACCATTCATTCCAGACCTCAGTTAAAAGACTAATTATTATGCTACCTTGGCACAGTCAAAATACTGCGGCTATTTAAAATCATTGAGCAGGGCAAACCATTAATAAACCACTAAAGGACATGTTTTTGATAAACAGGCGAAATTATTTTTTGCCTAATTCATATTAAAAAATTTTAAATATACTAATTTAATCATAAATAAAAATAAAATAACTAACTAAAATCCAGTTAAAGAATAAATTACCAAAAAAAAAAAAAATTAATTAATCTACAATGAACTTCAAAGGATAAAAGACATTAATCCAACAAAAAAAAAATGAAAAAAAATTATAAAAAAAAGAGCTTATCCACCTTAATTTTAAATTTCAAATTGAAAAAAATAAATAAATAAACAAAAGGAAATTCTTGATCAAATCAAACTACCAGGTAAGCAGGTAAAAAAAGCAAATTTTATTTCAAAACGACCTTAAACTCATAAATAGTTATTCAACAATAAAATACAGTCTAAAGTAAATCTTCATTGTTCGGGGGAAAAAAACTTAGAAATTAATTAATTAATCCTGATATAAAAGGTACGAAAAAAAATATTATTCTAAACTAAAATTTAATTATCCTTTACAGTACAATTAACTAAATTAAAAAAAAAATCAAATAAAAAAGGAGAAAAAAACACTATCAGACCTAACTGAATTGAACAGTTAAAAATATTTATCTAAACAAATAGAAACCAAAATCCGTTTCTAGATACACTTTACAGTACATCTACTTTGTTACGAATTATCTCAATTTATGAGAGTGAAGGGCGATACGTACATAATTAAGAGCAAAATTGAAATAATAAATTAAAAAAATTACTATTAAATCCAAAATTAATAAAAATAAAAAAACAAAAATTAATGTAACCCATTAAACTCATTTAATTGAATGGAGTTAACCTTCCTATAACTGCATCTTAACCTAACACAAATCTAAAAAAATAAAAAGAATTTTCATTACATTCAATGACAGCAATGTACAAGAAAAAAGTACAAAAAATCGTGGACTATCATTTAAATTACAGGTTCCTCTAAAAAGATTTAAAAACCGCCAAATCTATTAAATTTCAACTAACAAAATATACTATCTTAGAAATAAAATCTAATTTATAATAAAGGGTATCTAATTCTGGTTTATATACAAACGTAAATAAAACAAATATATAAAATTCATTTTTTTTTTTTTTTTTGTCTTCAGTCACTTGATTGGTTTGATGCAGCTCTCCATGATTCCCTATCTGGTGCTAGTCGTTTCATTTCAGTATACCCTCTACATCCTACATCCCCAATAATTTGTTTTACATATTCCAAACATGGCCTGCCTACACAATTTTTTCCTTCTACCTGTCCTACCAATATTAAAGCGACTATTCCAGGATGCATTAGTATGTGGCCTATAAGTCTCTTCTTTTAACTATATTTTTCCAAATGCTTCTTTCTTCATCTATTTGCGCAATACCTCTCCATTTGTCACTTTATCCGCCCATCTGATTTTTAACATTCTCCTATAGCACCGCATTTCAAAAGCTTCCAATCTTTTCTTCTCAGATACTCCGATCGTCCAAGTTTCACTTCCATATAAAGCGACACTCCAAACATATACTTTCAAAAATCTTTTCCTGACGTTTAAATTAATTTTTGATGTAAACAAATTATATTTCTTACTGAAGGCACGTTTTGCCTGTGCTATTCGGCATTTTATATCGGTACTGCTTCGTCCATCTTTAGTAATTCTACTTCCCAAATTACAAAATTCTTCTACCTCCATAATCTTTTCTCATCCTATTTTCACATTCAGCGGTCCATCTTCGTTATTTCTACTACATTTCATTACTTTCGTTTTGTTCTTGTTTATTTTCATGCGATAGTTCTTGCGTAGGACTTCATCTATGCCGTTCATTGTTTCTTCTAAATCCTTTTTACTCTCGGCTAGAATTACTATATCATCAGCAAATCGTAACTTCTTTATCTTTTCACCTTGTACTGTTACTCCGGATCTAAATCGTTCTTTAACATCATTAACTGCTAGTTCCATGTAAAGATTAAAAAGTAACGCAGATAGGAAACATCCTTGTCGGACTCCCTTTCTTATTACGGCTTCTTTCTTATGTTCTTCAATTGTTACTGTTGCTGTTTGGCTCCTGTACATGTTAGCAATTGTTCTTCAATCTCTGTATTTGAACCCTAATTTTTTTAAAATGCTGAACATTTTATTCCAGTCTACGTTATCGAATGCTTTTTCTAGGTCTATAAACGCCAAGTATGTTGGTTTGTTTTTCTTTAATCTTCCTTCTACTATTAATCTGAGGCCTAAAAATACTTTCCTTGTCCCTATACTTTTCCTGAAACCAAATTGGTCTTCTCCTAACACTTCTTCCACTCTCCTCTCAATTCTTCTGTATAGAATTCTAGTTAAGATTTTTGATGCATGACTAGTTAAACTAATTGTTCTGTATTCTTCACATTTATCTGCCTCTGCTTTCTTTAGTATCATGACTATAACACTTTTTTTGAAGTCTGACGGAAATTCCCCTTTTTTATAGATATTACACACCAGTTTGTATAATCTATCAATCGCTTCCTCACCTGCACTGCGCAGTAATTCTACAGGTATTCCGTCTATTCCAGGAGCCTTTCTGCCATTTAAATCTTTTAATGCTCTCTTAAATTCAGATCTCAGTATTGTTCTCCCATTTCATCCTCCTCAACTTCCTCTTCTTCCTCTATAACACCATTTTCTAATTCATTTCCTCCGTATAACTCTTCAGTATATCCATAAAAAAATATAATAAAACTAAATTAAAAAAAAAATTAACTTTAATCTAATGTATAACCGCAAATGCTGGCACAACATTTCCTTAACACTGAAAATAAATATAGAATCCTTGAGAATAAAATACCTAATACAAATTTACATGCATTGTAAACTTAAAGCCAAATAAAAAACAAAGATCAAATTTAAAAAAAAAACTATTTATAAAGGTGCTCAAATGCAAAAAACCTAACTGTAAATTAAATAACAACCACTTAGAAAACGATTCAACTGAACCTAAATAAATTCAAAATATATAAGAAAATAACTAAGTAGAATTTATAATGATAAATTTGTTTTTAACAATTAAATAATTAAACAATAACTTAACTTATGTAATTTATTTTCATAAGAAGAATTTTAAAATAAAATTTAGACCATGAGGTTTTTTTATTTAATAATTATGTATTTTTAAATAAACATATGATTATATAATTATCTTTTTTAGGTTTTTTAATTTATAAGAATTATTTTATAATATACCCTTGTTTTAAAAAAGTACTATTAATTATTAAGTATTAATTTAATTAAATTTGTTTTTAAATTAATCCATTATATAATAATTATTTAATTTAAACTAGATTTTAATTTATTATAATTATTTTACTGATGCATTTAATTAAATAATTTATTTTATATGATTATCTTTACAATAACTACTTTATATTTAATAAAACAATTTATATATATTGCATTCTTGTTTTAATAATAAGACATATATATGTTATACAATAATTTTTTTAACTTTTACACATCCTATAAATTAGACTTTAACATATAATAAAATATTATGTTATAGGGAAAAATAATTATAAGAAATATGTTATGTATAATATACCTATATTTTTTTCTTTTTGGTAATATGATAATTAATCAATTAATATCTTATTATAACCAACATTTTTTTTATTAGAAAATTTAACTTAAAAATAAAAATTGCAAAAATAAATAAAAATAAAATTAAGTAAAAAAACAAAAACAAAGTACCTAAAAAAAAAAAATAAATATTATAAAACAAAATTTCATTTTTTTAATGACACCTTTTTGAGTATTTTTTTAATCTGTAACTTCTTACCCAGGTTTATAAATATTTTGGTTGTTTCTTAGTTTTCCGCAAATAGTATCAAATATCGTTCGTTGAATTTTAGGATATATCTTTCTACTTTTATCAAAAAATTACTGAGAGGTTCATATGGTGTTTTTCTTTACTTTAGTAATTTAATTTTTATTATTCATTCAAAAATGATAATGGTAGTGTGCTATCACATCTATCAGTTTGTACCTTTAAAAAATTAATGAATTATGGTAAGCAAAAACTGTTAAGACAGATTAGTTACAAAGTTATATAAAATAATAAATTATGAAAGCTTAATTTTATTATTTTCAGTAAAGATGTGTATTATACAGAATGTTCCATAAATAGAGTGGAAAACTTTGGAGAGTAGATCAACCGCAAAATAAAAAAAATAATTAAAAAGAAAGCATAAATAAATATTTTACATTAAAACATTTTATAAGAATCTGATATCTCGTTTTGTTTTCCAGCTGTCTGATTTTTTGAGAGTATTTTTTAGATTCATCTCTTAAAAAATTATTTACATATTTGAACCAAATCTGGAGTATATGTTTAAACTGATATATTATGTACAGTAAAAAAGTTGGAAAATTGTTAATTTAAAAATATGAAAATTTCAGAAATTCAAATATTTTACTTTTTAATTTTTCAATAATTACATGACTTTTCAAATTTTGTTTATCGTTACAATTATTACCATATTTTTGGGAAATTTTTATTAATACCATACAAATAACTGTTATATTGGAAATCATCTTTAAAATATTATGCGCTTTTATTTATTACTACAGAAAAACTTTGTGAAAAATAAATCAACATTTAACACACGTTTTCAAATGAAGAACTCGTTTGTAAGCAATTTACAATTTAAGTTTGTAAGCAGTTTAGAAAGTAGAAATTCTTGTGAAACTTAAGGTTATACACAACATCCTTCCCCTACCGAAATGCTCAAGTAGAAAGATCTCTGTTACCGTTCATAGAGATGAAGGGCTTTGAATGTTGAAGCGTAATCAAAATATTGGAAGGCTGTTCTTGTGAGTACAGCCGATTTGGTAGAGATTAATGGAAGCGAGTGTAAGGGGGGAATCAGGCAGTAGGGTGAAGGATTTATGTATTGCACAAACAAATTTATAAAATATCTGTTTAGAATATTTTTTTACAACCAACAGTTATATCCATATCATCTTGAAAGGGTTCCGACTTTTTGTGAAATGATTTTTCCGATAGCTGTCTGTTTTTCAGTAAATTGTTTATATGCCATATTTTTCAAGAAACCTGTTTATTGATGAACCATGGTTTACAAGAGATGAGATTTTTAATTTTTAGAATATTTATGGTGGGCTTATGACAATCCACTGCTAAAATTACAATGTCAAAAATAATTCTATGTAGGAATATTAGGTGATACACATATAGAAAGAACCCTTCCAAATAAATATAGAAAGAATCTTCCAAATAAATAAACAGGAGATGCATAGTTTAATTTCTTGTAGGAGAGGTAATTTAATAGTTTGATAAATTTTTTTTATACTTTTTCTTATTTTAAATTCAGTTAGATAAAATTAGCTAAAATGTAATAATAGAATTATAATTAACATCTGAATATGATATTACCTAACAATATCTTTAAGTTATTGTTATTATTATTTGAATAATAAGACGATTTTAATGTACATGAAATAATTTTTGTTTTAAAATATTACTTTGGAAAAAAGAAGATATTATATTAATTATATTTGTAAACTAAGTGACATCTATTCATGTAACATCTCCCACATGTAAACAAATTAAAATGTATTTTCTATACTTAAAAATGCTAATGATTCATATTTCTTTTCTTTACAGTTTATAAACCTGATAATGACATACTTTATTTTCTGGGATGTAGTATACGGCTGAACTCATCTGGAAGACAAAGCAAAAAAAAAATCAAAAATCTATTTATTTGTAGGAATCTAAAGGTTTTTTAATATTAAATACGAGTGTATGAGTCCTACTTCTGCAAGTTTATTAATTGTCATATCTGATAAAATAATTTATTTGATTATTTGATTTGATACACAATTTATAAGCAGTGATAAAATATATGTGTAAAATGATTAAAGTATTTTTTATTAACTTTATAATCGATTGTTTAAATTATATGTGCAAACTGTAGTGAAAGAAATAGTATGTTAAAAAAAAAATATCTAGATGTATTTTGAAAAAAGAAATTGATTTTTATGCCACTTTTGTATAACTTAATACTTATTTAGAGAAAATTATTTTACCTTTTCTATTATTATTTATTTCAAAATAGCGGTTAAATAAATATGAAATAGTTACTTTGATCTAAATCATAAGTTACAAAACAGTATTAAGTTACTCACGTAAAATCATTATTTCAAATAATATTAAGATAAAAAATTCCAGTGAATCTTCACCAACTTTGTAAAGGAATTTAACAATTTGAAAAAAACTGTAAAATTTCTTCACAGAATTGAAATGTATAAATACAAATCTTGTACAATCAAGTATAAAGTCTGTGGTATTCTAAGCTTAAGTTGACTCTTTATCAAACAAAATTGTTTGCTTTCAACCGTCATCGAATTATATGCTTATAATTATTAAAATAATAAAGAACATCCAATATTAAATTTGGCCTTATCATTTAATGCAGGATCACTCGCACGTTAGATAAAATCTAAGATTTTGGACACTTTCTTTAATAAAAACTTTATTACATTAAATATGATTCTGAAACTTCGTCATTGCCTCAGGAGGCATTTTTACGCAAGTGTTGATGTTGGACATGAGGTGTGGGACCTTTGAGTGAGGTCCTGAAGGTCAGGAGTGGGGTGTTCATGGTCTGGTAGTTGGAATCTAACGTACGAGTGATCGCGTCAGTCTAGTTGTTAGAAAATATCTAATGACTTTCATAATTTGCGACATAGTTTTATTGAGTATTTATTTATATTTATTTTTTATTATTTTATTTTATTGAGTATTTTGGAATCTGATGATTTGATTTTCATGTAGAATAATTGAACAGGATAATTGCTTTCGTATTATGGAATGGTTAGAAGAGGACGAGTCCACACAAGTTGAGAATGATGAGGAAGCAGAAGTTGCTGTTGAGTTACAGGCAGAAGTTTCTGATATGAATGCTGAGCCTGAACATCAGGAAGAAAACAGATTCACAACAGTCAGATGAAGAAAATGATCTGCAGCTTGGCATCTTGTCACATCAACAAACAGCAGGTGCACGCTCAAATCAAGAGTGGCGCCTTCAGTCCGATCTACCACGGTAAGGATGACATAAGTAATTGGTACGCACACAATCCAGTATCGTCAAGACCTAGCAGAACCGCTAGAGAAAATATAATTACTGGATTGCCAGGCGTAAAAAATGTAGCTAAAGATACAATTACGGATTGCTGGAGTTTTTATTTTCCAGATGATATAATTGAAGATATTGTTCACTGTACGAACCAACAGTCACAGCTAATAAGCCACTCATGTACATGTGGAATCAGGGATGTGCCATAAACCGATATAACTGAATTGAAGGCTTTCTTGGGCGTTCTTTATTTAGCTCGTGTTAAAAGGGCTAGTCATCTAAATGTTGACGAGTTATGGAACAACGATGGAAAATGTTCACAAATTTTTCGGTTGTACTGTAAAAGAGATGATTTTAAACACTGGTTCAAGCTATACGGTTTGAAGAAAAAAATACCAGAGCTGCTAGAAAACTTATTGCTAACTTAGCCCCAATTAGGCAGCTTTTTGAACAGTTTGTTCAAAAACATGAAGAAGGTTATTCAATAAGTGAATATGCCACTATCGACTAAATGCTAAATTCATAATATGTTGCAATATCGATTCAGTCAATATTGCAAATTTAAATACACAATAATTATGTATTTTACTATATCTATAATTTTTAGATGCCATAAAATGTTGGTATACTTTTGTTTTTTACATTATAAAAACAATTACATTATTTTGAAATGGTCTTTGAAGTTTCAAATTTAGAAAATGTTTTAGTATACTATTTCATTTATATTTATAAATACAAGTACTGTAAGATATGGCCAATTTATCATTTTTTAAAACAATAAAAAATTTGTTGACATTTTAAATTGTGTTTTGAGTAAAAATCTAGTTTTATTCAGGTATACACCAATGTTAGATAAAATCTAATGTGTGAGTAACCACGTGATTTTCAGACACGCAAGTGATCCCAGGTTAATATTTGTCACCAGTAGCGCTTTAAACATAAATTTGTTAAAACTGAATTTGCATTAACATAAAATTACCTTACATTTTCTAAGACTTTAATTCAATAATCTAATGTCCTATATGCAATTTATTTAAGGTTATTTTTATTTTATTTTTTAAACCATATTATATTCTCTACGCATCTTTAATTTAATTAGTTTACTGGCATTTTTTCTACTACATTCCTTGAGGGTCTGCTAGCCACATAATTTTAGATTCTATTCAAAGAAAATTTTATACTTGAAATACGATAGCGAAAACTTTAGATTACAACTAAAATGAATAAATTATGATACATTTGAAATATTTCTGCGGTAAAATCCTTCTAGTTGGCTTTTTTTTTCATTGTACCAATCGAAGCAGATAAATAAGTAGGTTGATTGCTTTGCCTGTAAATCTCAAAGTAGTCCTATAAGTAGAAAATTACTGCAAAGGATTTAATATACTTATATATGTTTTTCGGTAAGGAGAGTTTTTTAATAATTTTAACCTTTATTTTCGATTTGAAATTTTTATTTATTTTTTATTTTTCTTTTGGTTGTTTGTGGGAGAAAAACGCTTGGGTGTTATCATCGCCCGGTAGTTATTATTAAAAGGGTAATATAACTCCAAAATAATAAGCTATACAAGCTGTAAACATAATATTAATCATATAATAAAAATTTACTAAAACAAGCCAAGAAGGCAAAATAAAACCCAAAACTAATATCACAGAGAAAGTTGATAAAATATTAAAGATAAAATAATAGAATAAAGAAAGTATAAAAACTTACCTAACTCTGATGGGTTGTGCAAAAATACCCACCCCGGATAGTAAAATTAAACACATAGAACTAAAAAATCAAATCGAAAAATAAAGGTTAAAATTATTAAAAAACTCTCCTTTTTTACGCCTTTTTTTATATCAAAAAAGATAGCAACGAGGTGTTGGCGGTTCAGGAAGGCGTTTTGTATGGCTGTCTCCATCGACACCAAATGGTCAATGGAAGATCTTTCATGTCGGAAACCACACTGTTCCGAAGAAAGAAAGCCGTGTTTCTCTAAGTACCACGCAAGCCTGCGGTTCACCATCCTCTCCATTACTTTACACAATACGCTTGTTAAAGAAATAGGGCGGTAGCTTAAGGGATCGGTTTTCTCTTTGCCAGGCTTTAGTACTGGTATAATAAATGCCTCCGATCAGTCGGGCGGAAAGACTTGTCCGGAGAATAAACCATTGTAAATACTCAAAAGATGTTGTAGTGCTGAGTCAGGAAGGTGCGAAAGCATACAAAGGCGAACGTTGTCCGGTCCAGGGGAAGTGTCACGTGAGTTCCTAAGTGCGTGCAACAATTTTTTAAGTAAGAATTGAATGATATGAATTGAATGATATGATATGTTTTGAATGATATGAAAAGCAGGAGTATCAATATAGGTCTGCTTATTTAGAAAACAATAAAGGAAAAACATTCTTTGGAGGATCAATATGAGCAAAGGAAAACAGTTAAAATGAATTAACAATAAGGTAAACAATTAATGATAAAAATCCATTAAAACTAGAAACGGGTCTGAACGATGATTGATTGATTTTATTACCAAATCAGCATTAGTCGTTCAGACCCGTTTCTAGTTTTAATGGATTTTTATCATTAATTGTTTACCTTATTGTTAATTCATTTTAATTGTTTTCCTTTGCTCAAAATCAATTTATGATCTGAGTGAAAGTTGTCATTTATATTACTGGTATACCAATTAATCATTTGTTAAACTCTGAATTATCACATTCACAATATGGATTACAGATCAATGATCTAACAAGAAATATACTAATGAATACTAAGAGATTTTGTCAGGTTATTTTCAGTATTCGACAAAGATTTGTAATAGTTTTATTGAAACTATTTCGACTATGAAAAGGTAAAAAAGACGTTCATGTCAATGTAAGATTTAAAATTTGAAATAGGTACGGATTAGATTAATTTTGTCAAAATTGACTGACAAATCAGTCTTTGTATAAATATTTACTTATAATAAAAAAAAAATAAAAATAGTTTCAACGTTAACAGGTTCACCATATGTTGTCATTAAAATTTTTCATAATTAATTAAAATCTGTTTTTATTCTAAAACATGTTCAGAAAGATAATGAAAAAAGTCGCATTTTTCTTTCGTGTTGTTTCTGTTAGATAAGATGCTGCAGAGAACATAATAATATTAGAGACTCGCATAGAATTAAAAGCTCCTCATTATTATTATTTGTTCATTGCTGTTTTTTTTTTTTTTTTTTTTTAAATTAGTTGAATAGTAATTCTGTATTTTTTTTCTTTAAATATAAATTAAAAACAATGTTTAGTCTCCTAACGTGACGAAGAGATTTCTTTTTTATTTCTTTACGTTGTATAGTTTTCGGCAATTTAATTTGGCTTTTAAATTACAGACGTTAAAATATAATTCTTCTATAACCAGAAAGAAATAACAAATTTTTAATCTATAAAATTTACTTTTTATATATAAATATTACATACAGAGTGTTTCTAAAATGGTGGGTTGGCTATACTTTTTCGAATTCTACTTGTAAAATAAACAAAAATGGCAATTTCTCCTTCGCTGCCCCCTGTCCGCCATTTTGTAATTTTTATCTAAAAATTCATGTCTTAAGTTCGGAGAGAGGAATTACATTAATATTTGTTAAGCGTCTTGGTAATAAAGTTTTAAAATTAGCAAAAAATCAAGACTTAAATACCTTCGCAAAATGGCGGCCATGTTTATTTTTCAATCCGTTATATTTCCGTAAATATTACTTTTATAAAAATTTATGTTATTTGCTAAAATAAAACATACCAAATATTAAACATACACCCTCCGCGGCCTATCCATTTTTCATGGAAACTTTCATGCAGGAAATCTGATACCAACTGATTGAAACGTGTTGGAGCTCCATCGTGGTGAAACCACATATTTTCTCTTAATTGTAGTGGTAGGTCTTCCAACAAATGTGGAAGATTTTCGGTCAAATGAGCAAGATACTCTTCTCCATTTAAACAGTTTTGTAGAATGATAGGATTCAAAAGATAGTCTTTAAAAATACCTGCCCGTATGTTCAGGGAAAACGTTTGCTGATGGCTACTTTGAATGGTACCACGAGGATTCTCATCGCTCCAGATATGCTGATTATGTGATAGTTTTCAACACCATTCCTGTTGAAAGAAGCTTCATATGTGAACAGAAACCTTGCCTAAAATAAACGGTCTTCAATTAATGTTCTTCGAAAACTATTACAGAATGCCAATATACGTCGAAAATCGTCCTAGAATTAATAATAAATAAAAACAAATAATATTTAATCGAGTTGAACGTAAAGTGGAGGGCATGAAAACATACACAAAATTACATCATTTTTCTGCCGTAATGAGTACTTATTAACCGATTTATAAATTAATAAAATGTCATCTGATTTAAAATAAAAGGCTTAATAACATACATTTCGATAAAATAATATTTAGGGAGATATAACGGATTGAAAAATAAACATGGCCGCCATTTTGTAATTTGCAAATGTAAATTTAACTCCTTATTTTTTGCTAATTTTAAAACTTTATTACCAAGACGCTCACCAAATATTAATCTGATTCCTCTATCCGAAGTTGAGGTATAAATTTTTGTATAAAAATAAAAAATTGGAGACAGGGGGAGAACAAAGGAGAAATTACTATTTTTCCTAAGGATATTTTTTATTTAGTTTTACAATTAGAATCCGAAAAAGATTAGCCGGCCCACCATTTTAGAAACACTCTGTATATATACGGTGTATTATATGACGTGAAATATATCGTTATATTTATTGTACGTGTCAATTTAATATTAGAACTTATTTTCTTTATTCGTTAGTTGCGTCAACAATATATTGATGTACAGCTGAAAACGGGTAATACATTAGGATCTAATTAACAGTATTACAAGTTTTTCATCGCTGAAATTTGTGACAATTAAATACTTGGAATAATCAAAATTTTGACGGAAAACTTAGAGTTCACAGAAAATGTATTTTTAAAGGGGATATATTACATCAGAATCTCTGTAAGAACTAATAATTGTTTTCTGATGCTGATTATTTTCTGGTTTATTGAAGCCAAGTAATTTTTCCTAGATATTGAAAGTGCTGATATAACATTTAAAAAAGCGTGTTAACGTTTAACGAATATGTTATGGTTTCTGATTAAATATGTGGAAATATCATTCTGGAAGTTCACGTCGGGTGGGAACACTGGCCTTTCTGCCTGCAAAGCTTGGCGGCTAGAGCCGTTTCGGTGGTCGATATAATAATTTCTCGATGAAATCTCCTTGTTCAAACAGAATAAAGTTGAAGAAAGCCCAGCTCTTGCAGAACTGTTATTAATTTTTTATTCAAATTATTTCTGACGGTATTAATTCTGTAAACGATCATACACCTGAAAGATGGATCGGTAATTGAAAATCGGCCGAGCCAGCTAAAGAAGGGATTTCGTCCCCGTGTAATTGTAATTTTACAACTTTATTACTTTATGCGCAACTTATTAGTTAATATAAGATTGAGGGTACTCTTGATTAGGGCCGAGAATGGCTTATACAGTCTCTAACTTATTTTATTTCTAATCTCAATTTAATTTAAATTAAATAATCAATAATTAAATTTTATTTTGTAAGAGTTCCTAACAGACTCCGGGTTAGAGCTGTAAAGTGTCACGGAGGGTGGTTGGCGGGGAGAAATTTCAATTACTCGGTTACCGATTACTAAGTCCATAATCTTTACCTTTCTAAAAATAATCGTTGATAATCCAGCAAAAAAAAAAAATTGTTCGGATTTACGCAATAAATTATTACATATATTTCTAGAGTTAGAGAGTTCAGAAAAACCATTAAGGGCGCTTTTAATTATAATTTAATAAAGAAATCGTATCTAGAAATAAGATAAAAATCCATGTTCATAAAACACCACCTCCCCAAAAAAAAAACTACCAATATAAATCTTTATGATCTATTTATGGGATAATTTCTGTGAATTTATATGTAATCAACAGTAATGTTTTTATAAAATGAAAAATTTTTTATTAAAATTCGTGGTATTTTTCTGTTGAGTTATAACGTTACTTTTTAAATAGAGAAATTGTTTAAACTTTTTGAGAATTTTGACGCTTAAAAAGTTTATTATAAGTTTTCACTTGTGTCTTAATTAAATACAACGGTTAAAATGGCTATTTGAAAGCTTTGAAACATAATATAAATAAACGTTATTTCATGCTTATCTTCAAAAAAAAAAAATATATTTATACTACAACAATATTTCTAGTTGTATATTAGATTTTATAATTATAACTAAAAAATTGAAAAAAAAAAATTATTCTTATAAATCACAATCAGGTATACTTCAGAAGATAAACGAGGGTGATATGTATGAGTGTAAGTGAAGTGTAGTCTAGTATAGTCTAAGGTCGACCATTTCTGAGGCGTGTGGTTAACTGAAATCCAACCACCAAGGAATATCTATATCCACGATCTAATATTTAAATTCGTATAAAAGTAAACTGCCTTTACTAGGATTTGAACTTGACTTCGAAATCAGCTGATTTGCGAAGACGTGTTCACCACTAGAGGAATCTTTGTAGAAGCCTATCTAGTTTTGAAAAATGTTTATTTATTTTTTAATTTAAAGATCGGGAACAAGGCAGCTAGAAAAATTGGAGAGTAAAGAATGTATTTGTCACTACCATAAATTTTTTACTTTTCCATTTATTTAAAACACGTATTGAAAAATAAAATTAATATGCATGAAGTAGCGTGGGGGTACCCTGTTTTGTATACTTGCCGAGTGTATCTGTACTGTTCATAAGCGTCATATTTAATCCTATGACGTCAAAGTGTGAGAATATATATAAGCATTAACACCGAATATCCTGAACGTATAATATTGGATTTAGCAGTACCTACCTATCTTGTATTCTGAATAGATCAGGTTATAAAATTTATACAATTATTCGTATTCTACGAAAATCTTTTAAAAAGTTTTAAACATGCGAATCTTACTCTATGTTATGAACTTTTTTATTTTCAGTGCAGAAAATACTCCTATTGATAAATGGTAAGTACTTTATAGATCTGTGTGTTTGTGTGTACGTTTAGAAGTATTGAACTGAGAATTTTCTTATAAAATAAGATGTATTTAAAAATTACCTTAAAAAAAATTTTAATTATAAATTCCTGCCCTGTGTATTTTGGTTAATCAGAAAGGATTAAGGTGACACTTCTCTGAAACAGAATACTCAAGAGTTATCAAAAATATTATTTTGGTCTGAATGTAGTTTGTAATAGAATAGCCTTAATAGAATAATTCTACAGCGGTTTAAAATCACATATGAAAAAACTTTAAAAGCCACAAATTTAAAAATTAATTTAATAATTTAAAAAGCAATACAAAACTTATTTAAAAATAACTTTTTAAATTCTAATTTAAATTTTGACTATTTTTTAAGTTTGTACCAGCATTTAATTTTTTGAAAGTTTGTGTTTATTCAGCGCACTCTTTAAAGAAAAAAAAAACAAAAACAAAATTTAAAGAAGAGTTAAAAAAGTATTTCTAATAAAATAGATATTTGCAAAAAATACTGTTTTTAACAATTGCTTATTTGAAACCTGTTTAATTTAATTTAAATATGTTATTTCATTTACATCTTTTATTTATTTTTTATTTAAATTTCGGGTAGGCCTGCAAACGTTTAACATAAGTCCTTCGCATGAATCTGATAAAAAGTAATTTTTACGTTTCCAGCTGTTGTGAATAACGGACGGAAAATATTTTTTTGTGTAAAATACCTATTCACTTCTTTTTTTACTTCTATGCGAATCCAAAATTTCTGGAATTATGGTTACAAAAATTTACGTGAAGTATATGTATTTGAGGGTTAGCGCTGTTTCAATTAATATATCGTGTACAGTTTAATGTACGATAATTGTATTATCATCATCTGTAACTATGATGCTATATTGGGAGAATTTAAATCGCCATATGAAAAATGCCATGCTTGAGCTAGAATTTACTTCAGCCTTGTTTTTTTAGACGAATAAAAAGAAATGTCATCGAAAATAAATATAGGATATAATACAACTGAAAATTGTTCCATATAAACCATTATTTACCCCTTAAAAAATAGGTTTTTTGTTAAAATTTGTTCGTTTTTACTTGGGTGAGGGTTATCAATGTACAAAAAATTTTCAAACCTTGTAAAATTGTTGAAGATTACTCGTAAAATTTCTTTTACAACATTTTATAACCTTCCTTATTCCATTTTATCAATTAAGTTGTTCTTTTAATTATCATTAATAAACTTTGATTTTTGCTTCCTTGTTCGAAGTAAAAGAAGTATTGTGATCGCGATTAATTTCGGTTTTCATATTTCAATGGAAATATCCATTTTTACTAGCGTGACGTCTGTACGTACATATGTATCTCGATAAACTTGAAAACGATTACCATTATGATGTTGATATTTTGGATTTGGACTGTTGTAACGTATAGTTGTGTACCCCCATTTTGATTGCTACAGGAAGAATGTTAAGAATTAGATAGGGTGGATAAAGTGACAAATGAAGAGTTGTTGCGGCGAATTGATAAAAAAAGAAGCATTTGAAAAAAATATAGTTAAAAGAAGAGACAGACTTGTAGGCCACTTATTAAGGCATCCTGGAATAGTCGCTTTGATATTGCAGGGACTAGTAGAAGGGAAACGTTTTGCAGGCATGCAACGTTTGGAATATGTAAAACAGATTAGTAGGGATGTGGGATGTAGGGAGAATATCGAAATGAAACGACTGGTAATTGATAGGGAATCTTGGAGAGATGCATCCTGGAGAGAGGAAAGAGCACATGAAATTTAAACAAGTAAGTCTGTCAAACAGACAACATTTTTATTCTGTTAATTTTTATAACAACATTTTTTGTATGTAAGCAATCTTCTGTAGAGCCAAATTTCACGGATAAATCCGTACAAGATGAAACATTTTTTAAAAAGATTGGAGCAGTTTTAAAACTTTTACTCCGTTGAATATTATTTCCACTCTCCGATCATCAGCTTAGGTAAACGTTAGGTTTAGGTTCTGACGTTAACTTTTAAGTTTAGGTTTTGACTCGTCTGTACTGGGTTCTGAATCACCAAGGAATATTTTTTAAAAAAAACCTGTTCTACGGAATTCCACGGACCTACTCGTACTATCTCCCCTGATATACGTCCGAAATATTGTGAAATCTCTGCTGCCTACTATTAATTAACGCTTCATATTTAAATAATGAAGGGATATTCATTACTGATCTTAACATAACGTAAAATTTATTTGATGTTTAAGATTGCTCTCTCAACAAAAAAATTGAAAAGATATTCCAAAATATCTATTATAGAATAATATTCTAAAATAATATTATTATGTTCAATGTACGAATAGAGCATGAATCATCTTAATCACAAACGATAACATACATATTCGGTATTCAAAACAAGAATTACCGCTAAATTTATCATCAATTAGCTTATATAGCCGGCGTTGCTCAGGTTCATAATTTCTTCTAAGCCCTTCCAATTCTTTTTTAGAAAAATTGTCTGTAAGTTTTGTCAACAAGCATAAATCTCCTTTCTATTTCTTCTTTTTGTATTTTTTTTTTTGTCTTAAGCTATTTGAATGGTTTGTATATGTTGGTCTAATCTTTTCTTCTGAGGTAAACGCAATCGTCCATGTTTCATTTTAATATAAAAAAATGCTCCAAACATATACTTTCAAAAATATTTTCCTGACGTTTAAATTAATTTTTGATGGTAACAAATTATATTTCTGACTGAAGGCTCGTTTTGCCTGTGCTATTCGGCATTTTATATCGGTACTGCTTCGTCCATCTTTAGTAATTCTACTTCCCAAATTACAAAATTCTTTTATCTCCATAACCTTTTCTCCTCATATTTTCACATTCAGTGGTCCATTTTTGTTATTTCTACTACATTTCATTACTTTTGTTTTGTTCTTGTTTATTTTCACGCGGTAGTTCTTGCGTAGGACTTAATTCATACCATTCATTGTTTCTTCAAAATCCTTTTTACTCTCGGCTAGAATTACTCCATCAGTAAATCGTAGCATCTCTAACTTTTCACCTTGTACTGTTACTCCGAATCTAAATTGTTCTTTAACATCATTAACTGCTAGTTCCATGTAAAGATTAAAAAGTAACGGAGACAGGGAACATCCTTGTCGGACTCCCTTCTTATTACGGATTCTTTCTTATGTTCTTCAATTGTTACTGTTGCTGTTTGGTTTCTGTAAATGTTAGCAATTGTTCTTTTATCTCTGTATTTGAACCCTAATTATTTTAAAATGCTGAACGTTTTATTCCAGTCAACGTTATCGAATGCCTTTTCTAGTTCTATAAATGCCAATTATGTTGGTTTGTTTTTCTTTAATCTTCCTTTTATTATAAATCTGAGGCCTAAAATTGCTTCCCTTTTCCCTATACTTTTCCTGAAACCAAATTGTTCTTCTCCGAACACTTCTTCCACTCTCCTCTAAATTATTCTGTATAGAATTCTAGTTAAGATTTTTGATGCATGACTAGTTAAACTAATTGTTCTGTATTCTTCATATTTATATGCTCCTGCTTTCTTTGGTATCATTAGTATAACACTTTTTTTGAAGTCTGAATTTATTTACATTTAATGTCAAATTAATTAAAATTAAATAAAAACAATAACAAATAACAAAAAGTAGTATACACTAGTTATATTTATGTGATTATTCTCATAATTTTATGCATCATTTAAAATACATTATCTAATTTTTAAAGACCCAATAGTAAAATAACTCTATTTGGTTACACGATCAATATTCTTTATCAGAAAATATGTTCTATGTTATGGCACTTCTTTTTATTCTCACATGTGTAACATAATAAGTATTTATTCCTTTATGGTCGGTACAGTGGACGTTCTAATAAAAAAGTTTACCAAGTTTTGAGGAAACTCTAACTTGCATATTGTACAATTATCAATATACTCACATTTATTTAGGGTATTATTCAAATATCATCTAGAAATTTGTTTTTCGAAATCTTTAACAGGACTATTTCACCTGTATATTTAAATACCGTTTAAAAAAAAATATGGTCTGCGCAGGGCATTGTGGCGATTGTCTATAACTCGAATTACTAATTGTTCAGAGTCCAGTAATTTGTAGCGATTATTTAAATCCTCTAACATTCTTCCCTTTTCTTTGGCTACCATTTGTTCTCCGTTCCGATTTGCTTGCATTTAATATCTTCTGATTTGATTGTAACAATCGTAACAGAGTGCATTACCACGTCGGATATCCTGCATCATCTGCCGTAGCATAGACAGTCTACGAATTGATATTTTAATTAACCACGATAGCAATCTTTTGGAACTGGTATTTCTTAAATGCTGTACTTCCAATTCCGTTCCAATATAACGGTTAAAGAGTAGATTTTTCCTATTGAAATAGAGCGTTCAGAACTCTATATTTTGCTTTATGTAATTATTGAAAACACAAAGGTGCCCTGATTTCGGATCTGTATAAAAAAAACTGAATCCACCATCAAATTAAAATCGTATTTTTCATTAACCAGAATTGTAATTTAGCTCCAAACATAACCTATAATTGCATAAATTAATTTTTCACATACCAACAATTTTAAAAGTATATATCCGAGTACTTTCGGAGCCGTTACTCCATCATCAAGAAATAAAATTAAATTGTACGCCAATAAGAGTGTAACGTCATGTTTGTAAGATGTTTGCAACTTTTATGAAATAGAGTTAACATTAAATGAAATGTAACCAACCTATTAATAATTAATTATTATATAATTTTTTCATAAAGGATATCATTATCGAATCTGACCAGTTCATTCATCAATTTATTCTTATTCAAATATATATAAATTTTTTCTAATAGTCTGGTTTCTTGACGACCGACTATTATAAACGTAATAAATAAATTTACTTTAGACATAATTATACATTTGAACTTGAATTAACATATTTTGGGAAATCCCTGATGATTTAGTACCCGCTTCGAAAGTACTCTGGTATATACTTTGAAAAGTAAGTGAAACATTAATTTATACAGTTGTACTAATACTAACAATGCCAAATCCTTAGTTAAATAACCTAAAATAGTCGCCGTTCCAAACATGGCTTTTTTAATCATATAATCAACATTCTTATGAGTAATTCCTGATGATAAAAAAGTCCTTTTAAGTATCTTTATTTATCAAGTCTTTCAATTTCTCCATTTTTATAGGCTTCATTTGTTGAGATTTCCCTCCCTGTCAAAAAATAATTGCCTTTGTTTTCACAGTATTCACTTACAATTATTATTAATATAAAAGTACTGTGCTAACATTACCACTTAAATGTGTTTCAATTTTTATGAATTAAAAAGGATGACAAGATAATCTGCAAATAAAATATTAATCTAGTTTGTCTGATTTATTTTTACTTGTCTAACAATATTATGTTAAAACAATTACGCTAATCTTAAGTAAATAATGTAAATAACAAAGGTGAAATACAGTCGCCCTGAAAAATGCCTTTTTTAGCTGAATTTCATCGCCATTTATGGTTTTTTTTTGACTTAGAATAAGTAATCTTTTTTAAATATTTACCATTTTGTAATTTGCACCGATGATGGATAATTTTTAACTTAACTTATTCTTATTTCCGGTATCAAATGCGCTTTTAAAAATAAACAAATACAGCGATTAACTTTTTTGTCATTTACCTAAGTTTAATATTAATCAGGAGACTGAAAAGCAAAATATTATCGATGCATTTTTTATCATACCTAAAACCACTCTGCTTCTACGGCAAAATTTTCCTGTTTTCCACCACCGTGTCTGTCTCCTAATTAGAACAAATGTAAAGTACTTGACAATAGTTTTTATTAAGAGCGATCCCTCTCTAGTTAATAGGATCGGTTTTATATCTTACCTTGATCATCTCATGTAGATAAATCTGATTTTGACACAGCATGACTTCTTTGTACGCTTATTAAATTATATATACACATTTTTAACAGTACATAAAAGTTTATTTTACTTATAAATTCTAATTTTTTTTATTGTTATTATTGGATAATTATTTATTGGATTTTTTTTACAAACACGTTAATAAATAATTAATAAATTAATATATTTAAATAAATAACAAGATTAGATATAAATTAAAAAAAAAATACTTAAAAAAGGAGATGATGTCTGATTCGATCCAATGTGCCTTCCCCATGTAAGATCCAAATATTCCTTTTATTAAAAATATTTGTTTGGCTATAACTCTGAAACCAATAAAAATAAGTACCTCTTATATTTATATATATATACTCGTATAAATATATAATTGAAAAGATCTCAATGAGGGCTTGTTAATTCAGTTAAGAAAATCAAATTCTTTTCGAATTTTGGGATTTTTTGGACACTTTTGGTTCTGTCGATTGCAATAAAAAGGATTGCAATAACTAGATGTTACAACAGTCCTAAATCCATAATTTCAACAAACTCCGGCTAATCGTTTTTGAGTTATGCGAAATACATACGTACAGACGTCCCGCCGAAACTAGTCGAAGTGGATTCCGGAATGTTCAAAACGGAAATTTCGGTTGAAATTTGAAAACCGAAATTTTTCGCGATCAAAATACTACCTTTACTTCGCTCAAGGAAGTAAAAACGCGCAGCCGATTACGTATTAAACAAATTTAGGACATATTGTTCCCAATTTACAGGCATAATATAATCAATTTCACAGGATTTTTGTTTTGTATGTAGGACCTTACCTCGTTTGCACCTTAAAAGCACACTTTGGAATTCCTCTACCTTAATTAATTTTTTTTAAATTAACAAGTTAATATAATCCAAGATTCTAACAGGTATGTAGACTATTAGCCGGTATTTTTTCTGTATTTTTCGGGAGAAAATATTATAATTTTTGTACAATATTAAAATTAGTTGCAAAATTAATTTATCGCACATTGTAAACGTGAAAGGTAAACAATTTTTTTTAAAGATTTAACTTCTAAAAACTGTTTTAATTACACCCTTTTATGTTTACAATTTAATTAACTAATATACATAACAAACAAAAATTATCCTTATTTCTGTCTGGTCATCTACGAATCACATATAACAATCCTTTTATAGGTTGTACTGTTCTCATTCTTCGTCACAGACTTAGATTCTCCCAAATACTTCTTCACTAAAGCTATCGCTGCTTTTCTTCTCTTCTCTAAAGGCCCGCTCCTTAACTTCTGTTACGATCCTTAAATCCTTCAAACTTTTATTTTTTTCACTGAATTTCTACTGACAGAAATTGTTTGTTCTTTAATGTTCACCTCTACAGTATTCTTTATTGTTTTCTCCATCCAGTGATTTTTATGTTTTTATATATATATATATATATATATATAGAAGTAGTTGAAAATAGTTTTAGTTAGCTTTCCTCCATCCATTCTGTATAAGTGTAAGAAGTAGTTGGCCTTCTTTTTCTCATTCCATCTTCCATTTTGTACATTCCTTCACTTTGGGTCCAAGAACTCGTCTTAATATTCTCCTTCCCACAATCTTAATCCATTTCATATGTCCAATACCGTTCAGAGAATGGAATTCAATTGCACGCAGTACTTCTGGTCTCACTCCTGTGCAATAATTACTTTTTTTTTCTTTTTCAAAATTGATTTTTTGTTTTCTGTTATATGCTAGTCCTGTTCCTTATTTCTTATTCTGCAGTGACCCTTTATTTTAGTTACTTAGCAAGGCATATTTTCCCAAGTACTGTACTTGAATCCTTTCTACGCTGTATTTCTCAGGGACAAATTCTCCGATTGTTTAACTTTTGGAACTGTTTTTGTTAGAGTATCCTTAATTTTCTTTAGTAGTTTACTACCTATTCAAATTTCTAATATTTTTAGTAGCGATTCACGATTGCTTATCTCCGAAAAGATATATTGGCTTAATCGGTAAGGAAACTTTGCAGTGGAGCGGCATGAATAATTATTGAGTTAATAATAAGTACGTATTTATGGTAAAATGTTTATTTTAATTATTGTAATTAGACAAACATTGTTTATCACCAAATCAAAAACTTTTGGGGAATTTGTTTTAGTGCACTGATTCTGAAGGTCTTACATCTATTAAATGTGTAAACTTATTCTCCGATAAATAATATTCAGAGGGTAAGATAGATCAGGTTTGGTTATATTTCATTTTCTTGAATTTTCGTTATTCCCCCACTTCTTTCTTTCTTTGAGAGTATTGTTCGTTCTTTTCATATGTTTAGTTACTTCCATTGGTTGATTGACAAAAATCAAAAAACTCCATCATTATACGTTTTCTTTAAATATAAACATTAACATATCATAAAAATGTGTACAGCTTTAGAAAGATTCGTTCGGTTTTCTTTGTTAGCTCGTTATTATTATAACATACGCAGCAATAATTTAAAAAAAAAAAAAATTTATTAATGCAAATAAAAAAAAACATTAATGTTGCTACAAAAGTTAAGGCACTTACCGTGCCTTGCCTTTGGTAAGGTAACCGTGGAAAATATTTCCCATGGTTATGGGATAGTTTCCGATATGAATATATTGATAGCGTTAATTTAAGTTAATAAATAATATGTAGTAAATATATATTTAAATATAATACATTTACTTGTTTTAATTTCAGGCTATTTAAGCCTGAAACCTATGTTCACTATAAAAACTACGTAGATCTTCAAGCAAGGTATTTATAATATATATATGTGTTATATATAAATCCATCTGTTCATTTTTACCAAATTTTACAAATTATTGTTTAAATTATAGCATCGCCAGTAGACCATGTAATCGAATAGTACTTTGTATAATTTCAAGGTATGCCCGCTGCGATTAAATGTAAAAAAATGTTCACACTGTTTACAAAACAGCTTTACATTAAACAAATTTTACGATTAGTACGTGTGTTTACTTTCAGTTTGCTTAATTTAATTACGATTTTGAATTACATACTATAAACGAATTATACGAGGGATATCTCTAAAGTAAAGACCGCAGGAAAATTTATCTCCTTAAGGTTGGTGAACGTGTGTCGTTCATGGCCACGCTAATAATGTACACACTGCATTGTTATTTGTAAGTTGTCGCGTTGTAATATCTATGATTAGGTGTAAGTAATTACGCTATAAAATTAAAATCGATGTTGTCGCCGACTGTGAAATACATGGTCATAGGTTTTTTAAACCAACAAAAGGATAGGCCGGTTGAAATTCATAGGCAGTTGGTTGCTGTGGACGGTGATAATGTAATGAATGAAAGAAATGTCCGAATTGGTTTAGAAATAACAGAATTAATGCGCACGAAGAAGAACATTCGGAGAGGTCCCGATAATCACCGAGGACTTTTGAAATTGGTCAATGATGAAATCACAAAACATCGTCGCTCAACGATTTCCGACCTGGCCCTTCTTTTTCCTAATGTTTCAAGAGCTTTTACCGGTCGCATTGTTGACTTCTTATTACTCTCCAGAGAGGAAACGGCAGTCAAGTGAATGGCGTCATCCTCAATCACCAACCAGACCGAAAAAAGTACAGCCACAGCCGTTTGGACGCAAACTGATGGCTACAGTTTTTGGGATCGGTTTGGCATACTGCTGATCGATTTCATGCCGCGCGGAACAATTATAATTGCAGAAGCCTACTTCGAAACCCTACCTAAGTTACTGCGCGCCATTTAAAATCGGCGAGGTGGGCGGCTGACCGACGGCGTCATCCTGCTGCACGATAACGCACGTACACATGTTGCACATGTCCACATCTAGAATATTTGGATGGGAAATTTACGATCCTCCACCATATAGGTACGGACTTAGATCTTTCTGCTCACCATTTGTTTGGAAAATTGAAAGAATTTTTGAGTGGTAGCGATTCGCGGGTAACGATGAACTTAAAAATACTCTTAATCCGTGGCTAAATAGACTGGCAGCAGAAGAATACGATACGGATGTAATGAAGCTGGTGTATTGCTACGATAAATGTCTTAATTAATGTGGCGATTATATAGAGAAGTAGTATAAGGTATGTAGTTTGAGATAAATAAAAGAAATTTATAAAGTTTTCAGAATAATTTTTTTTACAATAAAACGGTCTTTACTTTAGAGATAACCTCTCATATAATTAAAATACTAGAATAATATAAAATACATACATAAAAGTTTTAATGTATGTTTTGCTGTTTTAAAGAACTTTCCTTTTTTTAAAAAATGGATAATTGATAGAAAAATTAAGTTGAGGGATTAAATTAGTTAACACGCCATCATGACCCAAAATGTTGCTTGCAAAACTTGTTTGAAAGAAAGTTTTTGCAAGAAAATTAAATTAAGTGTAAATTAAGGAAAGCAAAGAAAGTCTGTAAAGAGACCTTTACTGCACAGGTGATCCTGATTCCTTTACCAAGAGCTAATCATCTCTGATTCAAGAATTTGCTTCAGTTTAATTCTTATGTTTTCTTGAATTTTCATTAAAAAAAAAATTGTTTAAATATTTTTATATCATTATATCGTACTAATATATATAAGCATAGCCATTCTTAACCTTGAATACTTAGAGTACATCATACTATGTTTCGGGTACTGCATCGTTATTCTGCAAAATTTCATTAGTAAAAAATTAAAATTACGAAAATAAAGAAAAAAATATCATTTTTTTTACAATATTATTAAAAAAATAATAGATAAATTATATTTTAAAAAAAAGGATATTTATTTAATGTCAGGATTAGCTAATTATCAGCTTTCTTTGTCTTTTTTAAGTAATTCTTTTAGTATATTCAAACTAATTCTTTATTATCTTCAAAGTAATTCTTTTAGTATTTCAAACCATTCCAAATAAACCTGACATGTGAAGTAAATTGTCAGTAACTTACAAGTTTTCATTTTTTACTTATTGTAAAATGATGGTAACAAGAGTTACATCAAAGTTTGACCGGCCACTGTATTCTCACTAATCAATTTATCTAGCTCTGGTTAGCAACAATCGTTTTTTTAAGTACCCTTTAATAAATTTCCCACATTCTCTATCTTTACATTGAATAATTTCCGATCTTTCATCTGATATATCTCCCTGTAAAACATGGTAACATCAGATAAAATGATTAAGGAAATTATAAAAAATAAATTTGTTATCTTCAACATTAAAACGTTAAGGATAAAACTACTGAAATATAAAACCTCCATGAATGCATATGATCTGTCAGATTATATAATAAGTTTGTTCACTCTTTATTCGATTTGCTTCCAGAATACGGAAGATATATTCGGTAATAATTTAGCAAACATTATTAATTATTTCTGTTAACGATGTTATTCCCAAATAATATTTGATTATCCATTTTTACATTTATTAAATAAAAATTACAAATCTTTTAAACGACATATATTCTTTATGTAAATTATCAATTTCCACATATCCAGTCAAGTTTACAAATTGAACTAAATATTTTTAGGTTTGATTCATATTCCCTCCGGTATCAGTGTGTTTGGGTTGTTTTATGATTAGTGTACACAACATATCAGAAATTTGAAAGCATTTCATTTAAGTTATCGTAAGATACTGAGTGAGCAACATAAAACCGAACCCATAACGTAACCGCTGCAGAATCGGTAGGTTATGTTAGAATAAATTTTTATGCATGATACGAATAAATTAAATAAGAAAAACATAAAACATAATTTAAATGTTGCATTATTTACCTTAATGTTACAAAAGATGTTCAAAATGACCACCCAGGGTATCGATGCACTTTTGTGCTCGACTGATAATTTCGAGAGTCGTCTGACGCAAATGTTGTCAATTGCGTTGATTTCTCGTTGAATGTTCACTTTCACTTCACTAATATTGTTGGGATTATAAACTCTCTCCTTTAAGTAGCCCAAAGGTAAAAAATTGCAAGTAGAGAACTCTGTCCATCAACAATGTTTCGAGAAACCTGTTGCTATAATCAAGTCGTTTCGGTTTTTTTGTCTCCTTCGGTTGTTGCACAGTTGTAAATCGGTACTGTTTCGATTTCAATTCGTGAAGAATTTTTAGACAAAACGTGTATTTAACACCAGATTGTTGAGATAACTTGCGTAGCGATTTTTTAGAATTGCAGAAATTCTCCTTTCAGCTTCGTCAATGGCCTGTGGAGTCCTAACGGCAAGTTGCCTATTTCGTTTTTAATTTGTAACTGATCCTGTTGTACGCCGATTTTTACGGAAATCTTGTTTGCTGTTATTTGCTGGGATTCGGAAATTTTTCTACGAACGCTTGTGATTCTTCAAACGATTCAGAACGATTATTGGGCTCAACTATAGCTATCCTCTCCTAGATTGACTAAGGCATTTTACACAAACACAACTTATACTTATTTTTCCTGTTCAGCCTCCGGTAATTACCTTTCAGATAATACTTCAGAAGATGATTGAGGATGATATATATGAGTGTAAATGAAGTGTGGTCTTGTACAGTCTCAGTTCGACTATTCCTGAGATTTGCGGTTAATTGAAACCTAACCATCAAAGAAGTGTTGGGTGAAGTGTTGTCAATTAAAAAGGGAGGTGGTGAGGCCTTGCATATAAGAGTAAGAGGGCCGGTGGACAAGGTTAACGTGGCGCAACAAATAGTGAAAGAGAAGTTGGCTGGGGTGAACGTTACGAGAGGAATGCGAGGTAAACTGGCGTCTATGGTCATGAAGGATCTTGAACTAGACGTTACTGAGAGAGATATATTGTCGACTGTGAGGACCGGAATGGAGAATAAGGACGTGGACCTGAAGATTGTGTCCCTTAGAATGGCTTAAGCTGATACGAGGAATGCAACTATTGTGTTACCGCTGATGGAGGCGGAAAGGCTGCTGCGTAAAGGTAGACTTCAGATTGGATTAGTGTTGTGCCGGTTGACAATGAGTGATTATGAGGTGAGATGTTTTCGTTGTCATGAGGAAGGACATATAGCTGCCAAATGTGTCGGTCCTGATAGGTCAGGGTTATGTTTCAATTGTGGAGATGCTGGACATAAGGCCAGGGAGTGTAAGAAGAAGCCTGCATGTTTGATGTGTGCTGAAGTTGGGCACAGAATCGGAGGAGTTCAATGTGTCAAGAAAAATGGTTAGATTACTACAAGTAAACATGAACAAGAGTTTAGCCTCTCACGATGCCATGATGGAAATTGTGAGGAGGAGTGGTGTGGATCTACTGGTTGTGTCGGAGCCTAATGTTAGGAAGATGCAGGATGAGAGTTGGCTGCATGATGCTACTTTCAGTACGGCTGTACGTAGTTTCAATAGTAATATTCCAATTGTCAGACATGGTGCTGGTTTGGGGCACGTGTGGCTACAGACTGCAGACATTCTAGTTTGCAGTGTATATGTGTCTCCAAATGTTGAGCTTGGCGTCTTTGAAGAAACTCTGGATGAATTGAGTAGGCTGAAAAATGCTGTATGTAAGGATGTAGTTATATATGGTGACTTCAATGCCAAGATTGTTGCGTGGGGCGGTGGTGTTACAGATAGACGGAGACTACTTTTTTAGAAGAGGTGATGGCGGGATTGGGACTCATTTGTCTCGATGATGGTGAGTTACCAACCCTAGTCCGGGGAAATGGAGTGTCCTTTATAGACGTATCATTTGTTTTTCCGGGACTTGCAAGGACGGCTAAGTGTTGGTCGGTCCTGAAGGAAGAAGAGACACTAAGTGACCACGAGGCGATATATTTTGAAGTTGGTGCCTCGTGGTCGTTGGGTGAGGTGAAGTCTGCTAGGAGAGCTATAAATAAGCGGGGACTGGTGAAAGTAATGGGTCTTATAAATGAAAGAATTGGACATATGGAAAAGATTACTCCGGAGTTCCTTACGAAGGCCTGTGAGGATACTTTGCAGACGAAGAGGCCCTATAGAAAAGGTTTCTATTGGTGGTCTCCCCAGGTAGCTGTGGCCAGGCTGGGGTGCATATGGGCTCGTAGGAGATTACAGCGTGCTAACCAAAGGGGAAGGGTTGAGGAGATTGAGGAAGCGCAGAGAGTACTTAAGTTAATGAGAAGGCGGTATAAAGGTGAGATAATGAATAGCAAGACAGAAAAGTGGAGAGATCTATGCGATCAGTTAGATAAAGATGTGTGGGGTGATGCCTTTCCCATTGTTAGTGGAAAGTTTGGACAGAAGCTACCGATGCTATCAAGTGATGTGATGCAGAGGTGTTTGATGAAATTGTTTCCGAGGAGGCAACAAGAAGAGGTAAAGGAAATTGCGGCTGTGGAAATCCCTCTTTTTACACAAGAGGAGTTTTTTTGTGCTGTAATGAAAACGAGTAAGAGGGAAAGTCCTGGGTTGGATGATATTCCGGAGGAGGTTGTGGCGATGACGACAATGAATTTCCCGATACAAATATTGTCGGCGTTCAATAAGATTTTGTTGGATGGTGATGTTCCGCGAGATTGGAAGACTGCAAAAGTTGCATTGTTGAAGAAGGCAGGAAGGAAAGTGGATGACCACGGCTATTATACACCAGTATAATAGCCGAGTGGTTATACACCACTGTGCCTCCTCAGCTGTATGGGGAAGCTTGCTGAGCGGATGGTTGTCATGAGGCTTTTAGAAGAGATTGAGCGAGGGGAGGGTTTTAGTCCGAACCAATTTGGATTTAGAAAGGGATATACAACTACGGTGGCGAAAAATAGAATCATGAAGATCGTTGATGAAGCTGCGTCTGGGACGTGGAGAACTAGGTCCATCCCGGCGGTGGTGTTGTTGGACGTAAGTAATGCGTTTAACTCATTACCATTCGGGTGGATCCTGAGTGAACTTAAGAAAAGAGGAGTCAGCCCATACTTGCGACGTCTTATTCAAGATTATTTAAGAGGACAAGTGGTGGTGGGTCTGGGCCGATTTATTTATTTTTGCCGTGATTTATCTCTAGTTATATCGGCTAAAACGGAGGATGAATTGGTGAGGAAGGGCAATAAAGCCATGCGGATGGTACATGCTTGGTTTGAGGAGAGAGGTCTTCATTTGACCTTAGAGAGGACTCAACTTGTAGTTACGGCAGGAAGGAGGCTCCAATAAGTTAGTAGTAGGAAATGTGGAAATTGTGCCGGTAGCCAAAGCAAAGTCCCTTGGAACCTGGCTCGATAATAAGAGATCTTTTCAGCCTCATGTGGTCGAGGCTGTACAGAAAAGCAAACAAACAGTGGCTGCGGTGTGCAGGCTAATGAGCAGGATTGGTGGACCGAGTTTGGCGAAAAGGAGCCTATTGGCATCGGTGGCTCGGTCCGTCGTCATGTATGCGGTTCCGGCATGGAAACGTGCATTGAAGAAGAAGAAGGCCCGGAACCAATTGTTAAGCCTTCAGAGGCCCTTGGCTATTGGAGCAGTTAGGGCGTATCGTACAGTCTCCACCGAGGCGGCGTTGGTGATAGCTGGGATGCCACCGTGGGATCTTGTAGCGGATGAAATGTTAGAAAGAGCAGAAGGGCAACTGAAGAGTCAGGCGATAAGGGAAATGTTGAATAAGTGGCAGCAAAGGTGGCCAAGGAGTCAGATTGGTAACTGGACGAGGAGGCTAATGCCGCAGATAAAGCCATGGCTGGTCAGGATACACGGTGAGGTCAACTATGAATTGATACAATTCTTGACTGGCCATGGCTGTTTTAATAAGTTCCTCTATGAAAGGAAGAGGAAGAGGTCGCCAGGGTGTAGGTATTGTGGGCTATGCGATACGGTTGAACACACGGTGTTTAACTGTTTTAGATGAGAGGAGGCTAGGAGGGAAGTGCTGGCTATTTTTGGTACCATAACACCAAATAATGTGATAGAGGCAATGTTGCATAGCCCCAGAAACTTTAACCTAATTGGTAATGGAGGGAGAGGAAGAGAATGCTACCTAATGGGGTAATGTAGGGTGTGGCTGTAGCCCCGTTCATGAGGAGTGCGATGCTGAGGTGTTGCATTTCCGATGAGTGAGCGGTGACTCCTGGGGTGAGTAGGAAGGGAAGTGTAAAGACCGAGTACCGATCGGAGGTCCTGTGTGGTGTACCTTTGATTTGAGGCAGGCAATTGAGAAGACCTAGTCCCGGCTGACCGGGGGGTACCCCGTGTCGGGGACGGCAAAGCCGGCTTCGGCATGGTCGTCCGGAAGGTAAGAGGCAGTGGCACCCCTAAGACCGAGTGTGCTTCTGCGGCGGGTCCGGTCCTAGGGGGATGGGATTTAAAAAATAAAAAATAAAATAAAACCATCAAAGAACACCGGTATCCACGATCTAGTAATCAAATCCGTGTAAAAATAACTGACTTTACACAAAAACACAACTGCACTAACAATACCGCACTGCAACAAAACGTATACTTTACTGACACGTAACAATCTCACAAACAGCAGCAACAGTCAGTAGTAATATATACATCCACTAGCCGCGTTAGTTGTGTGAGAGTCTTTCATAAGTAGTGTTGGCTAGTGGTTTCATAATGGGTTCGGTTTTATGTTGCTCATTCTGTATTTTATTTTGAAAAATTATGAAAATTAGCGATTATATTTTAAACAATAGAGGAAAATTTAGTAAAATCTTATAATATAATGATAGGAAAATTATTGTAATGCAATTAAGAAATTCTATAGCGTTTGAATAACGAAAATAAAAGCAAATTGTAAACAACAAATAATGGAGAATTCAATTAATTTATTGTTATCAGTGTACAAGTATTACATCACAAAAGTAACACCACATTACAGCGTAGACAGATTTGATTTCCTTTTGACAGAAAATCTAAGATCTCATCAGGAATAGGTGTAAAACAAATTTTATTATTCTGCCCCGAGACGGTCTAGAGATAGTCAAATTGCCGACACTGTTGTTAAAATATTTGTGTTGGCAGTTGTACATTTCCAGAAGTACTTGTAAGCCTTTCCAATCATTGACACTTTCGAAGTCCCCTTATAGAGACCCCAAAAAAGTTTTTCAGTTAAATTGTTACAAACAAATGTTCTACTTGATTATTAACGGACTCTAACCTCGAGCTCGCTGAAAATAATTAGTGCATCTTTCGGCAGAATAAAGTATCAATTTTGTTTATAGGAATATAATTTTAGAATGGCGTGGGCATTATTTTATATTATGTATTTTATCACTTTTTAATTAAGTAATCTGACTTTAATTTTAAAGTACGAAGAATCTCAATTTATTACAAAATAAGCTAATAAAATATATTTATTATGTAGTGGTAGCAACATAGCGGAAGTTTTATTTTAATAATATAAATTCTTTCTTCTTTTGAAAGAGATGGAGGATGTTTAAAAATAGCAAAAATATGTTTAGTAATGTGCTTATTTTTTAATTAATCATTTAATATATATATATAGTATATTTAAGATCCCCGTTTTTAGATTACTGTCGATCAGTATTAATTAATTAAATATTCACTTTCTATCACAGGTGTGAAACACGTCGACTTGTAGGGCTATCAAGCTATTCTTGGTAAGTATTCAATCAGATGTAGTTAATTTTATTTATTTTTTAAAAACTCATGCACAAATACATTTTTAAATCTATTATTTACTTAACAAAATGTTAACGGTTACATACACATTTATAACATGAAATCCATCTCTGTATAAAGATGGTATATTTCATATTTTATCGCGACTAAAATTCAAATTAAAATCAATTACATAAATGACAGAATGATTTAAAGCATCTGTTCTTAAATTTCAATGTCCAACCTTCATTTCTTTATTCATTACTTTTCCGCAAACTAAAAATAAATATAGCTTATTGACAAACTATTTAAGTTTGATAAAACTGCCGTAAATTTGTCCTCATAATTTATAATATTATGAAGTAAATTTAATAAATTTCTCCTTCGAAAATGTTTCTTATTAAGATATTAATATCTTCCGGACATTACATTTCATTTGTAATGAAACGTAGTATTTCTACTACATTTCATTACAAAAGTAATGAAATGCAGTAGAAATAACAAAAATGGACCACCGAATGTGAAAATAGGAGGAGAAAAGATTATGGAGGTAGATGAATTTTGTTATTTGGGAAGTAGAATTACTAAAGTGGACGAAGCAGGAGCGATATAAAATGCCGAATAGCACAACCTAAACGAGCCTTCAGTAAGAAATATTATTTGTTTACATCAAAAATTAATTTAAATGTCAGGAAAAGATTTTTGAAAGTGTATGTTTGGAGTGTCGCTTTATATGGAAGTGAAACTTTGACAATCGGAGTACCTGAGAAGAAAAGATTAGAAGCTTTTGAAATGCGATGCTATAGGAGAATGTTAAAAATCAGATGGGTGGATAAAGTGACAAATGAAGAGGTATTGCGGCAAATAGATGAAGAAAGAAGCATTTGGAAAAATATAATTAAAAAAAAAAAGAAGAGACAGACTTATAGGCCACATACTAAGGCATCCTGAAATAGTCGCTTTAATATTTGAAGGACAGGTAGAAGGGGAAAAAAAGCATGCCACGTTTGGAATATGTAAAACAAATTGTTGGGGATGTAGGATGTAGAGGGTATACTGAAATGAAACGACTAGCACTAGATAGGGAATCTTGGAGAGCTGCATCAAACCAGTCAAATGACTGAAGACAAAAAAATATTTTAAAACGTGAGTATAGAAAACGGTTATTAGCTGTCTCAAGGATCTTTAATCGATTTACCTTACCGCTGAATAGGTCAATGTATTCTGATAGATTCCCCAATCTGTAGCTCGATTTAGAGAAACGATCCAGGAATAACACCCGTTTGATAATATCGAATTTAGTTGGTCCAATGCTGTGCGTAAATAAAAATCCATACCTGACAAGAAAAAATTATAGTAGGTATGACAATAGCCCCAAGCAGGCGATTCCTACAAACCCAGGTTAGTGTTAAAACTTTTCCCATTACACGTAAAATTTCACCGATTGCTGGTTTTGTTTTACACACAGATATGGACAATTATTGTAAAAAAACAATATTGTTATGTTATAATAAAATGTTTTTAATCGTTTAGATCGATTTTATGGAACAATCTTTTTTCGTATTTTGTCAATTTTTTTCATAAATTTTTTCTTATTGATTCCACAGAAAACTTTATCACCAATCGTTGTGCTCGTGGTTGAAGTTGGTTGATTCTTTACCTTTCACTAGTTTTTCAGCTATCTATGATTCAAAGTCCCGCAATCAATGTTAGTCCAAAAAATCTCAACATCTGATGTAGATATAGGTTTAGCATGATTTTAAATAGTCTCGTTCGAAATCACCCCGGATTATTTTTACTGTTTCGGTTTCACTACCCTCAATTTTTATTAAAATTTTGACCTGATGGTATAAACTAACGATAAAGTTTGTCATTTTACGCTCACGCTAAAGTAAAAAAATTTTTCCTATAATTTTTTATGCGCTATCGAATCGAAAGCGGGTTTAAATACAACAAAGAGGCTAATTAATTTTTGTTTTTAACCCTCATACGTGAATTTACGTGCACTTTCGTACATTTACGAACCACTTTTATATATATATTGCATCTTCGATTTCTTCTGACATCCGCCTGCAACTCCGGTTTTGTTACAGTTCTCATCTGGCATAAGAACTCTATTAGACGAATGGTTGTAACAATTTTTTTTATTTGATTTATCAAGGCAAAACCTGACAATAATTTAGATTTCTTTTACGGTACTTATTATTTAAAAGAATCATTTTTATTTTTACCTATTCATAAGTAATTTAAATAAATAAAACTTTATTATTTAGTAAATAAATTAATACTGAGATCTGAATTTAAGAGAGCATTTATAGATTTTAATGGCAGAATGGCCATCTATTCCTGAAATAGACGGAATACCTGTAGAATTACTGCGCAGTGCAGGTGAGGAAGAGATAGATAGATTATTACTAGTGTGTAATATTTCCGAAAAAGGGGAACTTCTGTCAGACTTCAAAAGGAGTATTATAGTCATGATACCAAAGAAAGCAGGAGCAGATAAATGTGAAGAATACAGAAGAATTAGCTTAACTAGCCATGAATCAAAAATCTTAACTAGAAGAAAAATCTTAATAGTAGAAGGAAGATTAAAGAAAAAAAACCGACCTATTTGACATTTATAGACCTAGAAAAGGCATTCAATAACGTAGAATGGAATGAATGTTCAGAATTTTTTTAAAAAATAGGGTTCAAATTCAGAGATAGAAGAACAATTGCAAACATTTACAGGAATCAAACAGCAACAGTAATAATTGAAGAAAATAAGAAAGATGCCGTAATAAGAAAGGGAGTCCGACAAGGATGTTCCCTATCTCCGTTACTTTTTAATCTTTACATGGAACTAGCAGTTAATGATGTTAAAGAACAATTTAGATTCGGAGTAACAGTACAAGGTGAAAAGATAAAGATGCTACGATTTGCTGATGATATAGTAATTCTAGCCGAGAATAAAAAGGATTTAGAAGAAACAATGAACGGCATAGATGAAGTCCTACGCAAGAACTACCTCATGTAAATAAACAAGAACAAAACAATAGTAATGAAATGTAAGAAATAACGAAGATGGACCACTGAATGTGAAAAAAGGAGGAGAATAGATTATGGAGGAAGAAGAAGTTTGTTATTAGGGAAGTAGAATTACTAAAGTTGGACTAAGCAGGAGCGATATAAAATACAGAATAGCACAGGCTAAACGAGCCTTCAGGCAGAAATATAATTTGTTTACATCGAAAATTAATTTTAATGTTAGGAAAAGATTTTTGAAAGTATATGTTTGGAGTGTCGCTTTATATGAAAGTGAAACTTAGATGATCGGAGTACCTGAGAAGAAAAGATTAGAAGCTTTTGAAATGCGGTGCTATAGGAAAATGTTAAAAATCAAATGGGTGGATAAAGTGAAAAATGAAGAAGTGTTGCAGCAAATAGATGAAGAAAGAAGCATTTGGAAAAAATATAGGTAAAAAAAGAGACAGACTTATAGCCACATATTAAACCATCTTGGAATAGTCGCTTTAAAATTCGACGGACAGGTAGAAGGAAAAAATTGTGTAGGCAGGTAACGTTTGGAATATGTAAAACAAATGTTTAGGGATGTAGGATGTAGGGGGTATACCGAAATGAAACGACTAGCACTAGATAGTGAATCTTGGAGAGTTGCATTAAACCAGTCAAATGACTGAAGACAAAAAAAAAATAAATAAATAAGTAAACGAATAAAATAACGTCGTGGAAATTGCTTTAAAAAATTCAATCCTTCCGACAATGTAGCATAACAGATGTACGGTCTAGCTGAATGATGAACTGATGAGCAACTCCAACTGAGAAAAATAATTAAAAAGCATTGTCTTTGTAGAAAAAAATATTTACAATCTTAATATGTAATTTAAAATAAACAAATAAAATAAATTAAATCAATAAGTAAAATAATTTAAAATAAAAGCATTCTACGAATTTTTATATAATGGATAGAAATGTATTGAATCAAGGTACAACGTTTTTTAAAAAGTCATTACAACTTTTACCAACTGACATCTATTCTCAATATTAGGACTTTTATTTACGTTATTCTACTTACTCCAATGTAATAATGATTTTTCCTGATTCTTACGTATATTTTTACAAGCATGAACCACTAAGTTTTTAAAGATTTCTTGCTTAAATAGTAGCTAATTTTTCAAAGCCGATAGTCAAAAAACTAATAGCGTCATACAGTTAACCTCTGTTGCACCTGAAATTAAGCAGATTAATAAAGTTACCCTTCTTAAATTGATGATCATAAATTACAATAACCCAAAATTTATTATTCAAACTACATTGCGGCTTGCTTCAGACATTTCTAAGACATAAGAAAGGGCTCTTAGAGCATTGTTTGGTGCCCATGAAAGCCGATATTTAGTATTGTAACAAGACCGGTAAAATGGGGCTGAACAACGGATTCCTACCAATTAAGAAGAAAGTAGTAGAAAATATAATAATGGAAGAATCCTAAAAAGATGTAAAAGAAACCCTTTAACTAAACGTAACAGTCCGTTTAACAACCGTCTTTTGTAATACTGCCCATCGAAACACCTAAATAGACGTTGTTCTTTAAGAATAGTTACCGGACTCAGGTTTGAATTCATAGGAACGAAAGGGCTCTGTTGATCATTCTCACACTTCGATGTGGGTCCGGTCCGGTGGCTAAAGAGGGTAGGAGTATAAAATACTCCGGGCAAGACGTTGAAGTCAGTCTAAGCGAGTTGTATGATGTCAGTTTGCGAGATGAGAGTCTGCGAGATGAGAGTTCTGCGAGATGTGAGCTGCGAGGAGAGTCTGCGAGAGATTGCTACGATAGAGGAAAAAAAATTCTGTTTTTAATTATTTATGTACCTGAAATTAAATCCTGACGATTACTTTAAATTCTGTTTTGTATGTAATCACTGCCTATTATTATTATTATAATTATTATTACTACTATTGTTATTGTTGTTGTGGTTGTGATTACTACGATTATAATTTGTTTATAATTTATATTTATTATTATTGTTTACCGTTGCCATTATTGTCATTATTATTATTATTATTGATTTGTTTAGTTTCAATTTTTTTTAAACCAATAAATTGTAATTAAATAAATATTTTCAACTGTCAATCTCTCAGTATCCTGATCAAGGGCGAACTAGCTACAGTATATTAAAAATATTAACTTATTTGTATGTTCACATGTATATAAACAAGCCTTATTTAGCCAGCTCTATTAAACCGAGCAACAAACATGTTTTCATAAAACTCAACACATACATATAAGATTACGATAAAATGCCTCATTATCCTTTTATGGCAATTTGTAAAAAAACATTACTCAACCGTTTAAAACATCTTCCCACCAATTTATCTAAAACATAATAAAAGATTTTTTACAGGAAACATATTACTCTTTCGATGAATTTACAAGTACGATTAATTTAACACTTTATAAAGACCCTAAAATTTCTCATATCAGTATAACATGTACATAAATATGTGTTCAAATAAATTTAGTTGTAATTTTATTAATATTTTATATATTTAGTAACCACCTATTTAATGTAAAATTATTTCATTAGTTTATATTTAACAAAATTAATGTTGATTGTAAGTACATACATTTTTATTTTAAAATTAATTTGCTTTATATGACGAGATTCTGATCAAGATTTTATCACGTTATCCTTTGGGCGACCCAGACAGATTCAGTTCAACATAAATATTTGTTGATTATTTTAAATCAGCAAGTTTACTTTTTTCTTATTACCATTCACCACCCGGCCGGACCCACAGTTAAGTATAACACAACCCGAGGAAGTGTCCCATACTCTAACGAGCCTCCCCGTCTACCGCCTTTACGTCCGGCTGGACAGGTCGTCTAGCCGGTTGGGTCTTGTCTTTTACCTTTTTTGCTCTATCTCTAACTTCTGGAGCGGAGCTACTAAGTCGGCTTGAAACCGTAGGGGGGGGTGGTGACCGGAGCGTCACAAGCCGGATGTCTACCCCTATAGTGTTGGTATGTTCCCCCACTCTTGGAGCTGAGTCGTAGAAGGTCTGTCCGCTTCTGCCTGGTAGATCAGACCAGAGTCCATAATGAAACAAAGTCAAGGAATGTGAACTGAAGTTGAGTTCACTAAGGAAACTAACAATAAATTTCGTTGTTGTGAACAACATATTTGGTTGTATGTTATTATTCATTTGGCTCGATATTAATGAGATTTTTACAAATGAATTGACTCTATAAAATGTAGATCTAGGCGCGGGTTCGTGCTTCTGCTAACTTGGTTAGCTATGTCACAGGGCAACGTTGTAGGACATTCAAGATATCCGGATAAAACCTGCAGCGAAGGCAAAACCTGAGTTTATAAAACGCTGATGTAAATATATACCGAGGCATTTAAATCGGAGGCATCCCAACAAGGCCTGGCTTATTAATATGAGATGTAAAATGTTAGAGGGCACATCGGAAGCATCATAATTCGGGTGTCTTTCCCTATGTGGTTGGGATGTTCCCTCACTCCGGAAGCCGCGACTCAGTCTTTATGCCTTCGCCTCTAAAGGAGACACGCCAGGAGTGGGCGTCCCCACCGGGACTGCGGTTTTTAGTGCTCGGGGGCTCTGGAATACCCGTGCCTAATAGCCACGCCCACGCGTGCAAGCAACGACGAACAGTAGCCCCAGAGGAGGCTGTCCGTCACACCCTCGCTATCATCTCTTTTTCCTGTATCGTATTTCTTATGAATCCTGTTATGTAGCTTACGTTTATTTGTATGATATCAAAATGATATTTTCAAATAAACCTCTCTCGTCTAATTTTTTAATGATGTTTGATGCCTTTATTTTCATTACTGTTCAAAATTTATCACAATGAAGTTTAAGAGCGTAATAATTTAATAAATTGAAATCTCCCCAGGAGTTGCCCTGCAAGGTATGTGAGCAGATTAATAAAGCTCTGTATGCTTTAATGATGTCTACTGCATGCTCCATTAATTCCTTAATGAAAGGCAAAGTGTACTCAAAACCATATTATATGTATATTATGGATAATTAGGTAATTGGATTAAAATTTTATTAATAATGATTGTCAATTAATTACAGTTATATAAGGCGCATGTATGAAGACGAGAATATATTTGAGGTATCTGGGTGAGTATATGTACTTCAACTATATTTACACTGTTTTAAAGTAATTATTATTTATATTTTATTGTTATTCTAAAAAATAGTTAATTAGGAATTTTATTCGTTTGTTTTTTCTTAAAATGTTAAACGGTCAAGGTATTCATTTTTTGAACAAGTAAGATTCAAATATAAATAAGAACTTTCATGCTCTGATACTAAAATAATTTTAAGATATATATATCTTAAAATATATATATAGATATATAATATATATAAGATATATATATATATATCTTATCGTATTAATGTATATGACTATATATTTTGAATCAAATGTACAAATAGGAATAATATATTTGTTTGCATAAAATTAGTTCCATTTGATATTTATACAAGACCAAAAAATCAAATCGAAGATGATCAATCGTGTATTTCCGTTCAGAAAACATTATTAACAATGCAAGTCATTCAGTGACAACATAATGAAGTAGAAGAGCTTCTTCAGAAATGTATACATATGATTATTAGAAATTTCTAAAAATTTTAATAATGGTAGAGTAGAATAAGAAAATCAGTTCTCTGGTTTTTGCAGCCTCAACGTAAAAAAAGAGATCTATTACTGTTCTTACTATAACAAAATAATTTTAACAGCAGTAAAACATAGTTAGGTCATTAAGTCTGTATAATAACTTGCAATGAAAAACAATAGTGACATTCAAGCTCTATCCATCCATCATAGATGTGGATGAACACATTTTCATTCTGACAAATAATGGTAATCATTCGGAAATCATGGAAAATATGATACCTTCCCTTTCGAACTAAAAACTGACAATCCTCAATAATATGCAATGATTTTAAAAGATACACTAAATGTTTCCAAGAACAGAATCACCCAATTCACAATTAGCTTCCTGTCACAACAATGTTTACCTTTACATACTGAAACTATATGAAAAACAGTACAAACCCCGAGAAGCTTTACTACCTGCACTCCATTATATCAAGTTAAATTCCATATAATTATAATGTTTGGCCAAATTAATAAATAAACTGTTGAACAAGCAACTCATTGATGCTATGTGAGGGCAAGTCAACATTCACCAGAGAGACCTCCGTTGCTGGAATCAATAAGCTTCCTGAATACTGAATCATGTGCATTGCAGTCTCAGGAATTTGCACTGATTGGTAGATTTTAGAGCGAGTTTTGTCTGTATTTTCATAGGTGATGAATGAAGAAAACGCCTTGTTGCATGTTGAATAATGGTTTAATGAATTGTCATCTTGACAGTTAATGAAATGAATTATAACATAACGTATAACTTCACATATAAAAATAATAAATATAGAATTAAAAAAAAACAATAAAGCTAATATTCTTCCGAACAAAGAATAGAGTCCATCCGTACTAAGAGTATGACGTGCCCGCCTTGGATCTGATTTGGGCGCCGAATACTAGTAACTATGAGTAACACCGGTATCCATTCGGACGAAATGAAAAATGCGACCGCACAGCGCGGGATTCTAACGTAGAATGCTAGTACGGTTTAACTTTCTGGCAAACGCTAACACCACTACATCGCAGCACCGGACGACTCGACGTGGAACGGAACACACTGCCCACCAATTATAATTATCTTAATTATAATTACGTGATACATTACATGAAATGAAACTTAATATACAAACAAAGAGTATTACATAAAATAATTACGTAAACGTCAAAGTACAAAAATTAAAGTTAACTCAACAAATCTACTATTGATACAGGTAAAGTTACAACCAAAACAAATTAAAATAAATAAATACATTAGGAAGATGTTAATTAAATCTCATTGATTACATTCGGAATGACTTAAGTCATTGCAAGCATTTAAGTTTGGAAGAACAATCATTTTATTAATAGTTCTTGTTACTATCGTGTCATTAGTTTTCACATCAGCTAATCTAACTAGTCCATCGTTACCTGGACACACTTCAACAATGAATCCTAATTTCCACATGGAAATAGATGGAAGTAGATTACTTTCTTTAATTATAACTACATTGCCAACACAAATGTTATTAATCAAAATTTTGCACTTATTTCTCTATTTTAGAGAATGTAAGTAGTCGTTAGACCATGCCTTCCAAATATCTCTCAGTAATTTTTGTGTAAGCTGCCACCTAGCGAGCTTATTTACGTTAATGCCTGAGAAATTAGGATCAGGTAAGGAAGTTAATGGAGCGAAGGTTAAAAAATATCCAGGATTAAAGGATGGAGTACGTCACACATCATGACGGATAAGTATTTGCAACATGGAATTTATTTCTTCCGATGAATGAACTGACAATATAAGATTATTTTTATTCCTTAAATTATAAATGAAGCGACGACAATGTGAAAATATGTTTAATGTTCGTACGTACAAAGAAAATGGTTTTGAAAGTTCTAAAGTTTCCGTTGTTTGAAGAGCAGCTGTAAACACATTATTTTTGCTAGGCTTCTTCTCTTTCTTCAGCGAATCTGGCGGAATCATAGAAATGGAAGGCGAATTTGATGGCCAGGCCTTCTCCTCTTTCTTCAAAAAAGACGGACCATTCCACCAGAGTTGTCACGAGGTTAATGCATCCGGCATGCAACCACGTGACAGGATGTTTACGGGGTTATCCGTTGAATGAATGTGCTTCCATAAGGATTCCTTAGTTAACTCTTGAATTTCGCAAACTAGATTTGCGACGAATATCTTCAATCTATTAGGAAGCGAAGACAACCAGTAAAGTACTACTTTAGAATCCGACCAAAAATGGATTGAATCAAATCTTATACATAAAATACACTTAACCTTATTGAATAGGCAAGATTATAAAAGAGCAGCATTCAGCTCTAACCTAAGAATAGAGATTTGCTTGACTGGAGCCACTCAAGGTGTTGAGCATAATAAGTGGGTTTCATTGTGTTCATTGCTATCAACAGATCTGATGAAAAGACATGCACCATATGCGCTACTACTTGCAACATAAAACCAAGTAATTGATAACTCTTACTTAAATTAATTTTAACTAATCTAGGAATCTTAAAATTACTTGACGATTTGAGCTAAGAATACAGAGAATTCCATTTTTCAGCTATCGGAGCGGGAAGAACTTCATCCCATTGAAGGTTAGCGCACCAAAACTCTTGTATGAGCACTAAAACGGAACGATTATAGGAGCAAGTAGTCCTTAAGGATCGAACAATGAAGAAATGATGAACAAAACGGAACGCTAGCTATAAAAAGTATTATTGCCTTTTAGTTTGAATTGTTATATGAAATCATCGCCTTGAGGATTCCAAAATAATCCAAGTGTCTTGATATTTTCATCCTTATCTAATTTGATAAAAGAATCAGAATTGTCAAAACATATCTGGAACGTTGGAATGGTATTTATGTTGTGAAAGTCCATATTTGCTATGCAATAACGAAACAACTTTGTATATTGTTTCAACTGATCGATGTTGACACAACCAGTGAGCAGATCATCTACATAAAAATCTTGCTTAATTACTTGGCAAAAAACTTCATTTTGATTGAAAATTTCAATCAAACATGTTTTGGCTAGAAAAATTGAAGAAGCTAAACCATAAGTGACTGTAAGTTATATGCAATGATTGATGAGTTGGTATTATCATACCAGAAAATTCTTTGTAACAAACATGTAATGGATGGCATTACATGACATTTCAAGTCTATCTTCATATCTAGAATTAATATTCAAATCAATCCTCCTTAGCTTAGATTTGGTAACTACATTGCTAATACCTGTGATCAGCATAAGAACATGTTTGATTTGAAGGCCAAGTTTGGCGGTAAACCTTTCAGTACAAAATGAAATCATCGAAGCAGAATCAAGTAAGACCCTGGCTTGGATGAAATTACTTTTTTTACCTTTTACAATAACTACAGCTTATTCAAGTAAAACAGACTAGTTAGGTTCTGATTTTAAACTTCAATATGAACTATTAGCTGAAGGAGCTTGATTCTGCTTAGAAAATTTATTTGCTGCGTCTTGCAGCATTTTATCTAAATGAATTAGTGTATGATGCTTCCGTGAGCATTTTTTACCTTTATGATTGCTTGAGCAATCTTTGACAATATTTTGTTTACTTAAACAATTAAGACATAATTTTTCTTGAAATACAAACTTTTTTTCTTTCGTTAACATTATAACTTAAAAACATATCATATCGATACAACGGATGGTTGCTAGTTTTACATAATGTACACGTAAAATTATTAGAACTATTTACATGAAATGCATTTTTACTAGAAATAGCTTTTGAATAATCAAATTTTTTACTGCTAAATCCTACATTAGGCGGCTGTGGTTTTTGATTACTTTGAATCGTGTCTGTGGATTCAAGTATTTTCCGCTTACATTCTGAAAAAGAAATGAATTGTTCTAACTTTGGAAATTCATTATATTCTAAAGTTTTTACCCAGTCTCTTAAAGTTTTTAAATTTAAGTTTTGAGTAATTAACTGTATTATAATAAATTCTAAATAGTCAATATTTAGATTCTTCAATGCATTAATATTTGAATCAACTTGGTCAATGAACGATAAATTTTCAGAATTTTCCTTTTTTAATAATTTTAAATTAATAATTTCTAAAGCATTTTTAGCTGCTATTAGCCTGTTGTTATCATAACAAGCTTTCATAATTTCAGTTTCATAATTTTCAGACGTTATTGTTAAATTTTTTATTACATCAAGAGCATTGCCTCTTAAGAAATTTGTAAGATAATAAAATTTTTCAGCATTAAAAAATTCTTCTCGGTTGTGAACTAAATTAATCAAAAGATCCAAGAATTAATGCTAAGCCTTCACGTCGTCGTGAAAGGGCTCAATTTGTAAAGGTTTTAAAGAAATTGGATTACCTTTCTTAATCTCTTTAGTTGCATCAGTTACCTCTGAAATTTTAAAATGATTTTCTAATTTTTTATGTTTTAACTTAAGTTTGTCGAAAATATTATCATATGTGTGCCAATCCTGTAGGTCTTTATCTGTTGCATTTTGGTGCAATTCGATTTCAGATTGAACATCGAAAAATAGTTTTTCGTATTCTTAACAGTTTACCAAACTTAATGGTAAATAGATCGTAATCGCCTGAATTAAGATCAAAATTATCAATGAATGTTTTTAAATTGGCTATACTATTCTTCATACTGTCTCGTTTTTTAATTAAATATATGAATTCCATTTTTATTAGAATCATACACAAAATAATATCAAATTAGAAAGAAATAAAATTATTATAAAAAAAAATTCAGAATTCAAAACGTTCGTGCTGAAATTTCCTTCTGATTTTTGTCAAAAGTTGTTGGTTATGAATTAACAAATGAATGTTCAATTTATTTTGACATTTGAACATCGAAACAAAAGAGTTCAAAACATTCGAACTCCCATAAAGGTTAGGAAAATTTTTGACACATGAAAATCTGAAGAAAAATATCGTGAAACTGCACAACCCAGTTAATCAAGGTTTAACCGACCAAATAACTATTAAATCGCTTTTAATATATTTATTAATTCTTTTATATCATAATCGTCAGAATGCCGACACCGTAGGAAAGTATTGTCATCGAAGTTACATACGTGTATCAAATTTCATTGATTTTCATACGATAGTTGATAAATAAACATTTTAAGCAACATGCATGAATTTAGCGTAGGAGTATCGCGTGGGGGTGGAGATAGGTCATATCAAAATGCTGACCCTGTAACATTGTATTGTCATCGAAGTTACATACGTGAATCAAACTTCATTGATTTTCATACAATAGTACATGAGAAATAAAGATTTTCAACAACATGCATGAATTTAGCGTAGGGGTAGTGCGTGGGTGGATGGGGGTAGGTCATACCCAAATTCTAACACCGTAGTGCTGTATTGTCATCGAAGTTACATACGTGTACCAAATTTCATTGATTTTCATACGATAGATCAAATTTCGATGCTATATCAAAAGATATAGCAGTTGCAAGATTTGATTATAACTAAAGCAAGTTAAATAAAAGGTTATAATATATTAAAAGATAAATGTCATGTACAATAATATTGTAAAAATATAGCCTATGCATAAAGTTGAATGAACTGGCTTGGTTGTAAATATGATACAATATTGCTAACATCTGCTGCTTGGAGGTCAGCGAAAAATAGAAAGATTGCCTGAGATATGTGCGCGCGTGTTTTGTACAGCGCAACAAAATGAAAACTTGTCCAAACTAGAATCGAGGGTTGATCTTTATATCTACGGATGTAAGATTATGCTTATAGACAAACCGAATTAAATAAAACATTAAAGATAACGTTCATCCGGACAAAGAAATGACGTGAGTCTATCCGGACTAAGAGTATGACGTGACCGCCTTGGATCTGATTCGAGCGCTGAATACTAGTAACTATGAGTAAAATTGATTGTCCATCCAAACAAAATGAAAAATGCGACCGCAAAGCGTGTGATTCTAACGTAGAATTCAAGTACGTCTTAACTTTCCGGCTAGCGCTAGCATCCACTAGATTGCACCACCGGACGGCTCGACGTGGAACCGAACACTGATGAAATAGTAGTAGTTCACCTCATTTTACTCAAATTGTAGCCACGTAATTATTCGTTTAAATTACAAATCTCAGCCCATTATTAATGTCGATATGAACTACTATATTTTCCTCATGAGCATGTCAGCCCTGAGTTGTGTTTTGTACTGTTACCACATACAATAAAATCATTTGGATGACATATTGCTGATATTTTTTTGTTTTCTTCTGAATGCTATTGATATTATGCAATCGCATGATTCACACGTTTTAAATATATTAATAAAGTGCTTAAATTTTAAATCCAGGTGCATATTTCTATCTTCTGGTAAGTGAGTGGATAAAAAAATAATTCGATAGAATTCAGAGATATAGTTTTTGCAACGTTTTCTATGATCAATTTTAGTTTTAATGAAAACAGTTCAATTTTTTTATACAATTAAAATAGTTAGAACAGGTATCAGAAAAAGATCTGTTTAAAAAATAAAGAAAGAACGTTGAATTAAAAATTCTTAAAAATAGATTTTATAAATTATTATTATTATGAGGAAAGAAGGAGAATAAAACAATGAACACAGAGTCTAAATATTAACTTAATTTTAAGGAGATTTCTGCATTTTATTTTTTAATTCCTTTTATTAACTGATTAAAATGGCTATTTTTTATAATTTACAGAATTTTTGGAAAAAGTAATTATGGTGAATTAAAAAAACAGTAAGTAGTCTTTATAAAGCAATTTTATTTAAAATTGGTTAATTTATAACATGATGCTGATTTCTCCTTTAGCAGAATTATTTTTTAATAGGAGGAAACTGGTTCTTTGCATTTCTCATCTCCCCCTTCTCTGTCATCTCATAAATACAGTTGAGTTCCATTTCAACCTGTTATTACTTTTCGGTTTCCTTTTATATTTTCTTTTAAAAATTCCTACTTCAATACAGATACATCCAAAGAACACTCAATACATAATTTTCATCTTTTAATTTTATGACTAAACGAAGATCCTTTTCTTCCAAAACTTCATCATAGTATATTTTAAAACTTTTCTATTCCCTCCTTATTTCTGTGTTACCTAATTTAAACAACTTGTCTCGTTTTACTTTCTTTTCTTTTTTTTTTGTTTGTTTTTTACAAATTTCATGGCTTATTCATTTATGTTTTTTATATTTTATTTTTATTTTTATATATATTCATTTATAAATTAATTTTTATGTTATATACTGCAACTTATTTTCGTTGTATTGGTCAAAAAAAGGAAAACCATAAATATACCTTCATAATATTGCTACGATTATGGCTCAATTTTATAATTATACTGAATGATTATAATTATACTTATACTGATATGATACTTATACTTATATGATTTATAATTATACTGAATAATTATACTTCTTCAATTATTTCCGTGCATTTTAAGTGCTTAGCCAATGAATCGTGCAGAGTTACAGATTGGGAAAATAATGAAGTGAACAAAATATGTATAGTTTAGACTTATTTAAATTAGTTTATAATGTTTTATAATTTTTTTTTATTTTAATATTTTAGAGTCTGTGCACCATATAAATTCATACCAGTAAAGATTTGATACATCGTTGAAAACTTTAGATAAGTCTTTTAAGATCTAAAAAGATGAGACATGTAAATCGTTTGACAAATTGTTCTAGACTGATGAAACAAAGACAACACCATAAGGGATAATAAGAAATTATATGAACACAGGACTCTTTACAAGATAAAAAAAAAATCATTACTTGATTTCATATCTGAAAGTAGTGCCCGCCTAAAAATCGGAATTTTTTTTATGAATGTTCATTGGTGCTTGTATAATGAAATAAGAAATAAAAACTCTCATATAGATAAACTTATAGAGTAAGCTCTTTAAACACGTAAATTATTAAAAAAATAGAAAATTGTGTTGAATAAGTTCTCTGAATAAATAAACCTTGAATTAATTAAGTGCGTAGAATAAGCTGATACCTTGAAGAAGCAAATCACTTAAACAATTAGATTCTTCGAATAAGTGATTAAATAAATAATTTCTGTGTTTGAAAATACACCTTGGGTATAAGCACTTGTTGAATTCTTTAAGACTGGTAACAAATATACTTTGTGTATTGGTCTACGAAGTATTCCATAGGACTTTATGACGATCGCAACACGTACTGAATTGTCTTATCCTGTAAATATTTCTGCTATTAAGCTATGTTCTCACTGTAAAAGGATAAGTATTTTCATCAGATATTAATACTACGTCTCCTTTACAGATGTTCCTCTTAGGCGTTTTCAATTTGTTCGTTGTTACAATTGATTTAAATAATCTTTCGACCATTAATTCCCAATGGACTGCGTAAATTTTTGCGTTAGTTGCCAACGGTCTAAACGATTAATAGAAATCTCAGTGAAATCGGGGATAGGAATCGAGGTGAAAGGTGATTCAATAAGAAAGTGTCCAAGTTGTAATGGTTGTGGATTCCTCGAATTCGAAGATACGGCATATAATAGGGTTGAATTAAATAATTTTAAATTTGGTAAATTACGGTGTATAACTTTTGAAAATTAATAATAGGATGTCTATGACAATCTAAGTGTTTAGATGAAAGGTAAACCATTTTATGCCGCATTCTCACACCTTTCAAAATGCGGTGATGAAGAAGGGATGATCGCCCAATTTATACTTTGTGAAGTTGGAAAGGAACGAATATAACATTGGTTTGATTGGAAGTCCTTTGATTTAAATATTTTAACAATATCCATGGAAAATATTGTTTGCAGCCTTGAAAGTTTGTTCGTTATCAGAAAATATTTTATTTGGTATACGCTACGTGAAAGAAAGCGCTTTAATGCGGCAATGAATGCTTCCGATGTTAAATTGGATATTAATTCTAAATGTACAGGCTTAGCTGAAAGTCATATGAACAGCCATGAATAAGTTTTTGGTACGAGTGGTTCAACCCCAGACAAACCTTGAACTGATTGGATGAAATATTTCAATTAGAATAAATGGTTCTTACATATACACATCTCGTTACTTTATGCGTTGGTAAATCCATGAATTTAAAATGATTTAATAGAAATATTACTAATTAATCTATTAATGATAACGTTGACAACTAACCTAAACTTACTGTATAGATCTTTCCACTAAGACAATAAATTATCACTTAAATTTTCAATCGCAATGACATTTAATTTGCCGTAGTTGATGAGTAGAATGATTGCACAAGAATACCATCGGCCCAATCAAGTCTAATGGGTCGTAAATTCTAGTAATCGTAGATCATTTTTTTATTCAGCAAGTTATTTTTCTCTTAAGTAATTTAAAAACATCCATTCATCTGAATCTCTATCCCATAAAGTACCTAATTATGGTTTAATTGAATTATGCTTGAATTATTAGTTAACAATTTACGTATTGGAGACCCACATTAATTTAACAAATATCTTATATCTGCCTTGTACTTCTTTAATAGATCTAAGTTACCAGGTCCTGTTATAAGATTATCGCCAAAAAAGTCATTTAATACAGCTTCACAAGCAGTAAGAATATTTATTTCTTTTAAGCGCACAATAAAGTTTCGTTCTCATCGCACGGTCATTACTATCGTAAGCAGGTAAAAATTAACTTACAAATTTAACTAATTTAAAACGGTCTATTGCATATGTAAAAAGCAAAATAAAATCATGCAATTCACTTTGCCACTCATCACGAGCCACCTTCTTCAGGAAACCGACAATATCTTCAGAAATAACACGATCAATGAAACAAGCCTGTTTTGGCGCACGATCAGCGTGCTCATTGCCTGTAATTCCAATTTTGCTGCGGATCCAACAGAAGCCAGGAAACAGGAGTACACGTCACTAATCACCTGCAAGGTACTCGTGGAATCTGAGCAGAAAAGTATGTGTGGGAATGTCGGGCCAAGTACATTTAAGGCTTTATTAATAGCCAACAACTCCGCAGCGAAAACACTGGAGGTAATGGAAAGGCCAAACATATATACTATTGCAAAACACAAAAGCACAACCAACAGAGTTACCGTGTTTAGAGTTATCGGTATAAACACAATAGCATCTGTATTCAACCTATGTACATTATTGTAGAAGTTTCCTTGTAAGATAACCGGATTCATGTATTTTTTATAATATCGGCAAAAAAATAAACCAATAATTCACGAATAAAGACAGTAAATAGGGGTAATAATGTTGTGGAACTGGAGGAAATTGTAAATTTAGAGATAAGAAAAGACGATTAGCTTTAATGCCTAGCGGGGCACTAGATTTTGGCCGTTACTGATATCGATTATATCATAATTGTTTTGTTTGGAGAACGCCATGCCAAAACTCGTACGATTTAGTTGCGATTTAATGCGGGAAACATAGCAGCAGATCGTTTGGTTTCATCATTACTAAAGTCATGGCTATCGTTGTTCACTAGTAGACTTACCACAGGACTTGAACGAAACGTACATATAGCTTGCCAGATGTTAGGTGAATATATTCTTTTGCACTATCAAGTGTCAGATGTGTGAACTTGGTATGTTGGTAGATCGCGCTACCACTCTTATCGTATTGGCTAAAAAAATCTGCTTTTCCAATCCCCTATCTGCTTGGCTGACTGAGGCAAATTACTATTACCTACTGAGCTATCAATCGGTCCGTGATCGCGACAGGTAAGCCGTGGAAGCAGGGATGCTAAACACTAGAGATCAATAAACGAAAATGTACCTGATGAAGATGATAACGTGTACGAACCACCGTTCAATAACCAGAGGTCTAAGTTCTGCCTCAGTCGATCAACGAAAGTGTCTCAGGAAGAATATGTTGATGGGCCCCATGAATAGTGATGGACGTTGAAATTACCAATTGTTAGGCAGGGCAAATTAATCTGTGAAAGTAGATCGGTCAGATCATCCTCACTGACATCGTAATTTGGGGAAGACACAACTTGCAAATATTTATTTTAAATAGCACCAATATTTTTACTGAGACTACAGGGATGTTTGTATCCAACGGAATCCGTATGGCCAATACTACTTCATGAACAGCCACACCTCGTGCTCACTTTTATCTTGATAATCACATTTCTCAAAGTCGTATCAGCGAAAAAACACTTTATCCTGGGGACGGAAACGATTTCCCTACATACACAGTATTAAAGGATTTTCTTCCGTTAGAAGAATTTCTATATCCTCACGTCGAGTATGGAGACAGAAAACATTCCGTTGGTAAATACTTGTACACATAAAAATTTTTTTTTTTGTTATAACTTCTGTGTGGAAATTACTTATCAAATACAATACGGTTTATTTATTTTAAAGCCTTTAGGAGAAGTGCTTTGCTTTTTTGGGTACTTCAACTGATACCATTTGCTAGTAGAGACCTAGGGATGGTTGGAAGCCCGGGAGGAAATCGCCTTGGTTGGAAAGGCGATGATGATTTTATAAATCACTTCACAGGGATCTAAGTAGTTTGCTGCGTAATCGGAGCAGCAGAAACCTTATATGCTGGTGCACCTACTGAACTGTTTTTTCGTAAATCACTACCGGTCTTTCTTGCAGAAGTTACCTTCTTGCCAGTACTCAATACAGCAATAGTAGATGTGAGCAAGTGAGAGACTTTACTTGTTCTAAAAAAGCTACTACTAGTCTGGTTAGTTCTTTATACGATAAGCATTCTTTCTCTTTTTATACGTTGTTTGAGAGAGCCTGTACGAAACTAATACCAATTTGTATGGGATTTATCATTCTGAGGGATTCACTATTCCCGAAGTTTCACAGAAAAGGACAATTTCTGCTTAGTACTGATCCCCATTACAGCTTTTTATCCTTATAAAGGGGTCATTCCTGAAACATTGCTGAGTGTGGACCTTTACAGTTTATACATCTTTCTTCTTCAGCGCATGTGCTATCATTATGTCCCGTACAAATGCAACGTGCACAGACCTCTTCCAATTTGCAACAAATTTTGGTGAGACCAAAACCCTGACATTGGAAGCAGCGTGTGGGGTTTGAAATATATAGTGTCACACGAACAGAAAGGTAACCGTTATTCGGTCAAGAACTGCCGGATTGGAAAAAGTCAGCCCTAGCGATGATGATGGTACATCAACACAATTATCTCTTTTATAATTCTCTGCACAGACGTGAACGGACTGCTTATGACAACTCTTCCGTAATTACTGGTAACTCAAAATGTGCCAAGTCATGACAAAAGATTACTTAGCTAAAATTTAACGTGTTATGGGGCTAAACTATCATTCGGTCAATCCATGTATACTTAAAGGATATTAGTAATTTTCGGCATTGTTTTGCTTAATTACTTAAACAAGCAGAGCGGCACTCCTGAGATTTTTAACAGATTTAAGATACCCACAAACTGTTTGACGCTCTTATTTTTTATGAAGGGAGAAATTTTTCCAAAAATATTTTACCTTCCTCGTATCTCAAAACAAGAAACCGTATACAAGAAAATTTACCTGTCTCCTAACATTTTTAGTTTCCTTATCACTAATTAAATCTTCGGCTGAAAACGTCGGTCGTGACCAATAAAATGGTCAGGGTGTAAAAATTAAAATATTTCTGTTTTTCTTAAATTTCCTTGCAATGATCAATATTTATTTTTAAATGTTTTACGTTTATAAATATAATGATTTGAATTATACATATGACAGAAAATTGACTTCATATGATAACCAAGTAGCTAGTTTTTATGACTTCATTAAAATATTATGTTAAGTTCCCCCTTGGTTACCCTTTACAGTAACGTTAAATTTATGTGTACCACTGGATGTGAGTGAAGCATGGTTTTCAAATCAGATTTAAAAGTAACGTTTTCCAATATTTGTCTTTTTTATTTTCTTTATTTTTTGAACAACCTAATCTTTCCTTCCACAACTTACCTATGACAGGTTCTAGGTTGGAAGTTAGAATCTGTTACGATAAGTTGGAAACGTCAGTTGGAAAATTTATGGCTTTAAGTAAATTTACGGATTAACTGATCATATTAATAAACAGAAAGTACTAGACAAAGACTCTCTTTGAAATGAATACCTAGAGTTTCTCTACATAATGAATGACTAAGTTATTACTAAATCTACTTTCTAATAAATTAATTGTCACAAGATAATTTTCATTTGTGATGCGTAAATGTTTTATCGTTCAAATGCTGTATCCTTTAATGAAGAATAAAGATAATGCAACTATTAAAATAAAAGAGATCACTTGTAGAATGAACTAAGCATAGTACTTAAGCATAGCAAAGTAATATTACCACAAAAGAATATTCCTGTCAAATGATGGTAATTTGATTCGTGGCAACTGAATAGTATTGGCTAAAAGTGCGAGATGTATTTTGACTTGAGTTTAGGTCACATATCACATATATATATATATATATATATATATATATATATATATTAATCATTTGGTTTATATTCTAAGGAACAAAATCATCTTCAATCTGAAGCTTATCGTTTTCAATACTTCCAAAAAAATTTAGGCCTTCAATTTAGATTGATTAGTATCATACTTTTGCGACATCTTGCAAATTATGTAACCTAATATTTAATGAGTAGCTGCCACTAATTTAAGCGTAAACTTTTCTGGGTTTCTGATGGATCAATCACCATCAGGTGCATTTTTTTTTTTCATTAAAAATACAACAAAATAGTTTCTAGTCAAATAAAATAAAATAATTTTGAACTAATTATCTTTAGTTTTAATGAACCTTTTGATTCATAAAATGTAATGTAACTTAAAATTCTGATTTATAAATCACACCTGTAGATATAAATCCAATGAAAATGCGTAAATGTAATATTTCAGCAACTTTATACAAATGTGTTAATTTTTTCATTGTAACTTTATAGATGAATTTGTAAGAATTTGAATTCATTATTATTGAGGCTTGGATGAAATTATTTTATGTATTTATGTATTTATGTATTTATTTTTGTAAGGTATTTTTTTATATATTTTATTTGTTTTGCAGTAAATATTATGAGAATAATGTGTAAGTACGATACCATTTTTTTTTTCTAAATTATAGACCTTAAGAACTCCTTAGGTTTACAAATATTATATCATTTGTTACTTAATAAATTTGTCAATTCTGTAATTTAATTAGTATTATCCCCCAGACCCCAAAACCGTCAGTTCAGAAGTTTATATATATATTTATATACATATAAACTTCACTTTCTTATGGATACGATAACTGCCGTAATTTTGCCCCAATCACTTTCAAATTGATCGTTAATGGGCACGATCGGACCATGGAAATGGAGGAGCTTTTTCGAAAAAAAAAAATATCGCTGTAACTTTATTATTAAGTAAAATACGGATTCGTTTAAAGTACCTACTATAACCATTCCAATTTTGCCTAAAACTTATGCCTAAAACTTTATTTGGCCTAAAACTTACATGTAAAGTTTTTTGATATGACCATCCATTGGCCCAGGAGGTAGAAAAAAATGCGGTTTCAAAACAAATCAAATCAAATCAGTGCGGTTTCCAAGACAAAAAAATCATATCTCCCTTAATAGGTACAGTATCGAATCGGTTAAAGTGTTCGTTAGTACTCTAAATATTACCTAAAACTTTTATTCCGAAACAATTTTTGATACGACCAACCATTACGACAAGGGATGACGAAAATATTACTGGAATTGTAAGAAGATGGGGCTTGTCGTATGGTAAACGTGTGAAACTTTTTCACATGCGACCATTGTCGTATTGAGTAACTTTGAAGATCTTAACTTTAAGGTGGAAATCTTTTTTATTCCTTACTTAGCGCCGGTGAAATCTACCTCCGCCTTCCGGCGTGCCGAAAAGGATATTTTTTTACTCATCTCATTAATTTCTTTAAAAAAAAACAAACAGGTTTAAAGCTGTAAAGTCAGTAATTTATACAGAAAAAGTCATAAGTCAATGACATTGTGTGTTACAGGACAACATTGTGTGCAAGGAATACAGGTCAAATGCAAATACAGAAGCAGTTTTATACGTTTTTAGTGCATCTATTAACATTTCATTATTCTGAAAAGCTGTCGATATTATGTAATGAGACTACAATTCTCGTTTTAGTCCAGTTTCACCAAAACTACTCACTGTCCACTGAGGTTCAGATAGCCGAGTCCGTGGTTATGGATTATCATTTAACTTGCATTTCTCTCGCTACATATTCTCTGAGTCCCTATTGACAACCTGGATTCTGTTTCTGGGGACTTAACTCATTATAATATTAGTTAGTTTAAATTTTATTTTGGTAAACTTAAAATCTCTACTATGTTAAAATATAAAATATGCTGGAGGGTGGATAGTCTGGTAAGACCGAATGAAATATTTGACCAATATGTACCATCATGCTATTCTAACACAATTATCGGTGATAGATTGATATCTTAATTACTGCTCCCAAGAGCAGTGCAGTCACTTTAGGACAATTCCTTGACAGGCCCAAGATACATCAGTCGCTGGGCCAAACCTCATAATGAGCAAAATTTCGACGGTTGGTCATACTGTTGTGTAGACTTGATTCATACAATCCATCCCAGTCTGGTGTGAAATAATTCACAAAAATTCCCTTATTAAAGCACGTTATCAAATCATATTTATCCTTTTACAAATTAAATATATATATATATTACACACACACACGCACAATAAATAACGATTATTTATTGTGTGTGTATAATAAAATAATAACGATTTTATTTTATTTACAATTTAATCATAATTATTAAATATTACTATCTAATATTCCTTTAGTTAAAACATTTAGCGTAACCTGATACTGCATATTAATTAAACATAAATGTTATCTTGGTGAGTTCTACCAAGAAATATTACATAAAGACCAAGGTTCTAGTACAATAATAATTCTTAGAAACAAATGATTACTAGGAACACATTCCATTTATTAACGCTTATATCTAGATATAAGTTAAGAATATGATATTTACATCTATATATGTATATAATGTCCTTAAAGTTTTTCCATGATTACAAAAATGTGTTGCAATTATAGCTGTGCGGGTTGCGGCAAAAGAAAGTAAAAATTATCGATTTTTTTTTTATATTGTTTTGTTTCAGGTAGTGGAAGGGTAGATGGTACTGTGATCAATTTTTTATAAAATGGCGTCAATCCAGGAGAAAACGCAATGTATATCACGAGTCGAAATCACTGATAACTTTGCAGCAAAATTTTAGAAGGGAATAGGGACGACCATCACGTGATAGAGTATCGTTAGGTGGTTTCCACACCTCAGGGAAAGTAAACAGGCATAATGTAAGAGAATACGGGTTCAGAAAATTCCATACTTACCATACCACGGAAAAAATATAGATTCTCGTACACTGAATGTGTGGTGCGGTTTGATGCAAAACAGAATCATTAGTACCTTCTTTTTCATCGAGCAATCCATAACCACTAACATTTTCCTGCATAGCCACAACACATAACCCCTCTGGGGTTATGTTAAGGACAGAGTCTATGCAGTACCTACACCTGATCTGGACACATTAAGACGGAGAATAACTGAAGCTGTTGCTAGGGTTACCGAAGAAATGTTTACCAAGTCATTGCGTGAAATTGTTTATCGGTTGGGCGTTGAGCGACAAAAGGAGCATATTTATTCACTTTGACATGATAAAAAACCTTGATAATTTTTTCTTTTTTCCACAAACCGCACAGCTGTAACTCTACATAGTTTTTTTTTTTTTGTAATAAATTTTTCCCATCATGGATGGACTTTATGAGTTAATTTATTTTAAATTCCATTAATTACGTTTTAATTTCTATTGAGTTTACACAATACTTGTTATAATTTATAATATTAAAAAAAAATAGAAAACAGAAATTAAAAGAAATATTTATACTCTTTTGCCTTCTGGAAGTAGAAAATTGAACTGCTTGGTTGCTGGAAAGAAGATGAAAGAGGAAGTGCATATCAATTTAAAAACTAGAATAAAAAGTGGATTATAAAGCTTAACTTACCTAAAACTGCTACAATTGATGACTACCAGTGATGACTCAAATTTTGGTAAAATCTCAAAATTTCTATCATCAGTTAAAAATCATTCTTTCAATTTTAATTAAATTTTTCATCAAATTTTAATTATTATTAATAACAAGAGTACAAATGCATAATCAAATATTTAATTTGTCTTATTAATATTTAAAAAAATATATTTCTTATGATTTTGATTTATTATATTACGAAATTTAAGAAAAAATATCCCTAGAATTTTATAAAATAACAGCAAATTTGCTTTTGCAGTATTTGTATCGATTAGAAAGAACTTTTTTTATAATTTTAATTTCTAATGAAAAACAAATTGAACATTATTTGTTTTTAACGATTTTTTTGTTTTCATTTTTTTTTAGAATGAAAATAAAGTTTTTTGATGAAGGTAAAAAAAGAAAACAATTTTTACCTACTCTTGTAAAACTTCTTGACGCAATCCCGGATACAATTATGTAAGAAATTATTATTGTAATAAATATCATAAATATACGGGTGGGCTAAAAGTGAGTCTCCCCTCCACTAGAAAAAAAATATATAAAATTTAAACAAATACAGATAACTTATATCCAAAACAATTACAATGAAATTGAAAACCGTACTGTAAGAATGCCGCAAATATCATTTCTTCGCCTCAAAAAACAAAAATTTCTGTAATACAAATAAAACTTTTTAACAAAACGATAGTGATATCAAAAAAGAAACTACATTTTATTATCATATCGGTTATTAATTTACATTTAAAATAATTTACATGTAATATATTTTCTTTTAAATTTTATCATTTCCAGTACATTAACAAGTTTTTGTACGCTTCCTTGTACTATGAAGTACTGCTATCTACGGTGCGATTCGTATGTAGATTAAAAAAATGAATAAAATGACATTCGAGTCCCGCGGTTCATCATAGAAAAAAATAGTTTATATTTTTTATAAGTAATATAATGTTTTCCCGCTTATTTTTCTCCCCGTTTTCATTTCACTACTAGATTAGGTCACGTTTAGAACTCTAACGTAGTTCGTTGCCGTTGTCGCCTCTTACCGACGAAGTTCTAACGAACTCCGTGATAATTAATAATAGTGTTTTACTCATTGCGTTGTAATTCTGCTTTTATTAATTCGTGGCAACATTTAACCGCCGAGTTAAGCATTTTCTAATATAAAGTTTTGTCAATTTTTATAAAATCTACTGTTTGAGATGGTTCCGGTCAATTTCATTTTAAGAAACCCAAGTGGTTAACAACAAATAACATTAACGCGATGTTCCTTAGCGCCCTGTCCGTTCAGGAAATGTTGGAGATAAACGTTTACTAAGAACCCAATGAGCAAGATGGGGGTCATCTTGCTACAAACGAGATGATAAATAATCTTGTAGCTAGTTTTATGCCAATATTTTCAAATTTTATTTCAGCTTTTGTAGATGACTGGTCGATCGTAGAGGATTAGGAAATCTCGCACGGGATTCGTAATGGATTTCAGTAATATCTTATTAATTTTCACGAACACCGAATACAAAACAAATTCTTGTTTTCTGTACATAAACACCAATAGAACCAATTAAGTTATATATAAATGAATTGAATAACAGTTGGAATATATCAAATGCAAAAATAGCCGCGCCTATTACAAAAGAATCTGATTTTTTTTAGCACGCCACGTACATACATTAAATTATATGTATATACAATTTTTTTTAAAAATTTGCAATCAAACTGGGTCACAAGTTTAATATTTTGCACGAATTCGTTTTCACTTGCACTTCAGATCTATTTTTATTAACACTTTATCGATAAACGACAATGCGAACAATGAATTAAGAGACTGTTGGGGCAAGTTACATAAAATAAAATTATACATAGCTCGTATTTGCCAAAAGAATATTGGACTAATTTTTTACAGAATAAAATGAGAATTACATAACCATATTTATAAAAACTGCAAAATGCATATCAGATTTATATAAAACAGTTCTATTTATACAATTACAGTATAGGTAAATTTGTTACCTTAAATATTTCCTCGAGATACACAAAGTATATAAGAATAATAACATACACAAAATATATAATAACTTACAAAGTATATAACAACGATACAAAGTATAAATAACCTCCATCGACGATTACCTTATTATTTAACAGACGAATTATTGTTCAATGAAAAACATTAATATCTTAATATTCACTTACTCAGAATGTAATCTGGACTACAGTAATAGAAAGTTTAACAGACAATTAATGTAGGATGAAAAACAATATTTTGCTGTTAACTTGCACAGAATGTAATCTCACAATCGTGAATTTTATATACGTCGACATGAATTCCTTTGATTTTAATGAAGCATACAATTATAAAGAAGAAAAATCACAAACATAATATTTAATGAATTTTTGACATACAACTTAGATTCACGTATTATAACATAAGAAAAAATATTACAAAGATTCATACGGATTATAACATGACAGAATATTAGCAGAGTTCACACAATAAAGATTCATAAGTATTAAAACATAACATAAGATACTTGAGAATTAATTGAAACATATAATTTTTTAACAAGAAAACTTAACAAATTTTAGAGAGAACATAACAAGAGAGTTTTTACATCGTATAGTGTCGAATGCATAATAGTGAACTGTAATGAAAGAACATGGTTTTAAATATGTTAAAAGAAAACAATACAACAATCCAAAAGATGATTTTCTTTTGTTTTAATTAAAAGTTTTTCTTATTACCATTTAAGATATAAACACATGAAATAATAAATATCTTAAAGAAATAATCAGGCATAAATGAAAACATCAGCTGAGCACATATAATATGTATGTTGAATGGAATGCATAAATTTCAGTGTATGAAAAATTTCTTATTTATGATTGAAATATTCATTACACCAAAATACTATTAAATTTTAGTGGAAAATAAGTTAGATATCAAGTTGAATTAAAACTGCTTTACGCATTGGCGTAAACAAAGACAAAACTAATAGCGATCGAAATAACAAAAGCCAATAGCTGAGTGAGCTTCTTCAGAATTTACATATTAATTATCATCTAGGTTGCATATTTAAAAGCATAATCCAAATTATTTCAGCCGAAGCTAGAATATTCTTGACGTGATTAAAGTTTGTGCTTACAGTAATATTATGTACGTATTAATTAAACATGATATTATTTAAAAATATAGTTTGTAATCGGTTAAAATTTTTCATCTGTATGGAAATATATGAATGGCAGAAAAATATTGCTTCGGTAAATGAAAATTAACAATAATTATTTTATTAATATTGTTTATAGAAAAGTTAATGGATGCAATGGATAGAAAAGAGAAAAATTCTTACCAATTGCCTTCGACATAATAGCTTTTAAAACAGAATTAGAATTAGAATTAATAAATTTCTTTTACATCATAATAAGTAAATACGGCTACGGCTAAAAGTAAATATATCACTCGTGTTTTGTCTTTGGAATACCACGATATTTCATTGAATTGTATACAGTACACTGTTTAAATCTTCAAGACGTAACGAACAAAAGAATTGAGAAAAATAACATAATTTGTGTGTCGGGTCCTGTCTACTTTTACGTAAAAGAGGTGTCTCACTTATCATTGTCCTTTTTCGTCTGTGATACCACATACAGTAAATAAGAGGTCGAAGACAGAATAAGAAGTTATCGTTCCCAAATTGTACAATTTAAGTCTTAGTTCTGGGGATTTCAATATTAAATTCGGCTTATTTTATATTAAAGTAACAAAAGATAAAAAGAATTAAGTAATACCAGGCTCGGCTGATAAATTTTGCACGTGCATGCTTAGCATTGGAACCATAAGATATATTGGAATGAAATAAAAATGAATAAAAGTAAAATACCGTAGCTACAAAATAAGTTAATTAAAATTTATCCTTTTACAAATTAAATATATAAAACTAAACTAAAATTTTGCCTTTTAAAGATGTATATAACAGCCTATCTCTGAATTTTTCCTTTTTCAAAAAATTATTTTATTTATACAAAATAACGGCTAATATCAAGATTGGCCTATTTTTTCACAAAAATAAAAAAAAACATGCATAACTTAAGAAAGGGCAAATCCTGATTTATATCAGAGATAACAAGATTAGGACTTGTTACCTCCTTAAAAATATAGCTAAAAACAAGCTCAATTAGACAGTAAAACAAAAAATGTGGTGTAAAAAGCCCTTTTAGCATGAAGGTAAAATTATTGGAACCAGAAGATATATTGAATGAAATAAAAAATGAATAAAAGTAAAATACCGTACTTACAAAATGCAGTATTATTTTACAATATAATCTCAGTTTGCAATGATACACTTTTTTCTTCGTCTGACAAGTTTTTGCATTCCTTCACAGAAAACGTCTGGCGGTCTTTCTAGGATCGAAGTGGACACAGCTTCTTTCATCTCATCGTCGGTGATGCAATGATTACCTTTGAAATTTTTCTTTAGATGATGTAAGAAGTGGAAGTCGCACGGAGCCAAATCCGGCAATTACAGCAGATGCAATATAGACGCAAAATTCTGCTTATGGAGAGCCATAAGAGAGTTTGCGCGGTACCCATCGTGCGCAGATTTTACGGTAACCCAATTGTTCAATAATATGACCTCGTTCTTTAGATATGCTGGCTGAGTGATTCGCCGGTCACTTTGAAGCAAACCATTTACCTCCTTTCGTCGTTTCTCGTCAGTCACAGAAACTGGTCGTCCGCTGCGAGGTAACGCCCACCTATTCACAGTACTCCAGCCAATAGTTTCACAACCGTGTACCGCTTTTAAACTATGAAAAATATTCGTAGGGTTCACATTTTCTGCTGTTAAAAATCCTATAACTGCGCGTTGTTTTAACCGTGTTGACATATTGGCCGTACTCGACTACATTTTAACTGCATTTAAACGGATTTCAACGCATTATCGAAGTTTTATAAAGGTGAATTTTAGGTATCGTGTGCTGTCACACTCTAATCGATAGTAACTTTTGTCTCCATGCAGCACGCTAGTGTACAAAATTTATCAGCCGAGCCTCATAATTTATACAATTGATGCAACACTGACGTGATCCATCAGGTAATAATCCCATAAATATACAATAAAACAAGTTAGGTAATTTTATCGATACGCATGCAGCTATCGAAAAACTCTAATTTAGTAATTTGAAATCATAAGTCCTTCGTAATGTTTAAAATAAATAAGGCAATCAATAAAATAATATTTTTGTCACATTACTGATACGAACATCTTTTCGCTTAGAATAATCATCGACAGAGGATTCTTATACGTCTCTTAAAATAATCATTTATGTTTTTTTGCAACCTATATTTAATACCGAGTTATCAATGTACGGAACAAAAACAGAAAGAAAATATTAGTTAATAAGAAAACAAGATTGCGAATTCCAATAATATTATACTAAATTAAAGCTAATTTTTTTTTATTTCAGAATCAAAAGAGGAATAATATACACGTAAGTAATCAAAAAGTAATATTTAATTAATAGATTCTATTTACTGGAATTATGGTTTAGAAAATGTCTTCTTTTCTACATAGTTCATCTAAAACCTCTTTATTTTCATATATTTTTTTCTTTTTCTACACCAATATAACCCTAAAATTAGCACAAATGTACAATAGACTTATGTTCACATCTCCAGCTGCAACTTCACAATAGAGCCTTTGTTTAACTTAATTACACTGATGTATATTATATATATATATTATTTAATCAGAAAATTTTTATTTAGAATATAAACTTACAAATATTTAAGTATTTTAACAAAATTTATTTGAATATGAAATGTTGTAGTACAATCTGATACGATCGACTTTAACACAATTGAATACTCAGCCAGTTATTTATTTCTCATTGCTTTTTTCAATGTGGCCTGCATTTCAGTAGAATAAATAGAGAAAAAGCACTGCATATGTTTGTACTTATATATTACAGAAACAGATATTTTTTAAGAACTTTACAAATCTTAATCCGTAAATAATAAGAAAAAATAAACTGTTTATTCGAGTACAAATATTTTTGTCTCAGAGAAAATATATTCTGCAAACAACATTTTTTCTTAAAAATTGTAATCGATTATTTTTTGAGTAAGGTGGTACATATTACTCCAAAATTTACAAAATCTAGTATAAAAGAAGATTGTAAAAGCAACTTTAACATAGAACATTTTGAGGAACATTTTAAATGGAAATAAAATTTCCAGGTCTTCGATATAACCCCCCACGTGTAAATGCATGCTAGTCAACGGTTTAGCATCTTTTGTGTTTCTCTCAGTAGACGAATATTCGTTGAGTTAACGAATTTCCTGGATGGCAGTATCTGATAACTTTTCAAACTCTAAAGCGTACATCTAGCAGCGTTCATTCAGCTTAGGAAAGAGATCAAAACGCCGAGGGCGCAAATCAGGACTTTACGGTGAATGGCGAAGGGTTCTCCAAACGAAATCGAATAAGATATGAAAAGCAGAATCTGCAAAGTCTGGCGACGCATGGTCATGAAATGGTGACACACCACTCGATATTTTTTTGGATGTAGTTTTCAAACTTTCGGTAGTAAAATCTTCTGAATAAGGTTTCTGTAGTAAGTAGCTGTCATATTAATACCATTTGATTCTCTCGCTAGCTATAATACCCTGCTTATTGTAATAAAAAATCTTCATTTGCTTCAAATTTAACTGCGTGCGATGACTTGAGTCTCGAAGAATATTTACTCTGTCAAACACTGCTTTGTAACTTTAGTTCAAGTTCAAAATCATTTCCATTTTTCATGAGTAGTGGTTATTCGATTCAAGAATTGCTCGCCTTTTCTTTCAACAAGAGAAAGTAATTTCGTCGCTTTTTGATGCTCCTTCCGATGGTATGGAGCTAGCTCATCGCCCTGCGTCCTTTTTTTTCAAATGTTCCTTTAAAATGTAACCGTATATTTTTTTTATTCCGGTTACATTTTCGATTTCTGTCACTGTCACGTAAAGATCTTCGTCGATCACCGTGGCAACAACTGGAAGTAGTTCTTATTATGAAGTAGTACATAGTGAAGTCCTTATTACCACTTTTATTAATTTCAAATTTCTTTTTCTTTATTGATTAATATTCTTATTTCTCTTTTTAAAAATAATATTGAAACGTTCCATTTTAGTTTACTAAATATTCTGTACCCAAATATATTTTAGTTAATGAAACCCCTATACAATTGAGGATTCTAAGGGTCGTTTTCATGAGTTGCATAAGCAGCCGTCTCCAAGGTTCAATTTAATTTGATAATATGAATAAAATAGCCAATAATTTATCCACCGAATCATCTTTATGATTACGCATATTATCACAATTTTCTTGAATCGATAAATGTTGTAATACTCTTATAATAATTTTAAAAATGTTTCCTAAATAAATTATTTTCCAAAATGTTTCTAATATTTTTCTATACATTATTATAAAATTTTTCGTTAAAAATTGTATAACCATAATGGAGGATTGCAGCACAATTTTCCTCATACTTTTTATATATTCATAAGTTAAAGGGTCGTTAATCCGAATTTGAAAGGCTGATTTGTTCTCAGTTAACTTAAAATAAAAACGCGATAAGAATTTGTAAAATATGTTTTACTTTTTACAAAAAATGACAAAGACTGCGTTAAAAAGATGAATGATCATCTGGAAAGATGCAGCAGTAATCCCCCTGCAAGTTGTTCTTCCTGTTTCTAAACAAGACGGATCTCCACCTGTGCTCAAATTTAAAAGTTTTCATCATGTTACCACTTCCTGTAGTATGTTATGCAGATTTCGAATGTATCCTTAAACCTGTACCAAATAAACCTGTATCCTTTTTTTCTGTACCAACCCTAAAAATTCGTACACGGTTTCCACAGAGCGACACATTCCCATGAGCTCTTGCGTATATTTCTTTTTTAATACTTTTACACCAGAGCCCGTTCGAAATGTGATTCCTTCAGCTTCTATGCTTTATAGAGGAAAGGAAGCTGCCCATTCCTTCATGTACCTTCTCTACGATGTAACGGGATGTTATGTTCGGGTTGATGAAGTTCTCAAAAAGAACAAGGTATGGAGTTTATTAATCAAGATAGACTCGCTTTTGAATCGGCTGTAAGGTGTCAGATGTGCGATGTTAGATTCACTTCTCACGTACGACCAGTTAGAGACCATTGACATATAACTTGTCGTTATCGTACAGCACTATGTTCCAAGAGTAACTTGCAAAGGACAAATAGGAAGTTTATCCCCGTATTTATCGATAATAGTTCTAACTACGATTCTCATTTTATCCTGAGAGAATTATGTTATGATGAGAAAAGAATCACTGTGATTCCACACTCGATTGAAAAGTATATTTCATTTTCAAAGAGAATTAGCGACCGGATTTCAATACGGTTTATAGAAACATTCCGACTCATGGCTTCCAGTTTAAATTATCTAGTGAAAACTTTGCTAACCGATAAATTCTATCATACCAGAAAGTTTTTTAACAATTTAGAGTTACCTTTAGTGACTCGAAAAGGCGTATATCCATACGAGTACACTACCTCATGGAAAACGTTACATGAGACTTTTCTGCCTCTAAAAGAAACATTTTGTAGTAGCCTCACAGGAATGGATGTAACCGATGAAGACTACGATCATGCAAAATTACTATGGGCTCATTTCAAAACACATAATTTCGGTGAATATAGCGATTTATATCTTTAATGTGATGTGTTACTACTGTCTGACGTTTTTGTGTTGACGTTTCAGATCTCTTTGTTTGAGGGATTATAGACTAGATTATGCACATTATTCACCCTTCCAGGATTCTCTTTTGACGCGATGCTATACAAAACGGGGATCCAACTAGAGTTGATTACGGATTATGATATTTATTTGTTTCCAGAAAAAGGTATTCGCGGCGGTATTTCAATTTGCGTTAAAAAACATTCGAAAGCTAACAATGCTTATACTGCTGATACTTATGATCCTAACCATCCATGTAGGTACTTGATGTACCTTGACGCCAACAGCCGCTATGGGTGGGCCTTAAGTCAATGTTTACCTTACAAAAATATTCAATGGGTAGACGACAAAATACAAAATTCTATATTAGACAATCTAATGTCAGTAAAAGATGATGGAGTGATCGGGTTCATACTCTAAGTCGATGTCGAATATCCTGTTCATCTGCATGAATTAGACTACGATTTACCATTTTTGCCTGCGAACGAGATCCCCCTGTTTTCAAAATATCCTAATTTCATAACTTCATTAAGAAACAAATCAAAATATGTTTGTCGTTTTACTGTTTTGAAACAGGCGATTAGAAATGGTCTTCGAGTGACTAAAGTGTATAAAATACTGCAGTTTGTAAGTCTCCCTGGTTAAAATAAATAATATCTAATTAGAAATTAGAATGAATAATCGTTCGAAGAATGAACGTCTCAACTAGAATGTATAATTTATATACACTAAAAATTCTTATTGTTTAAAGGAAGAGGTGGTTAAATCTAGAAATAAAAAAGTGTTTTTCATAAAAATCGACTTATTTTCTTATACTAAAATATAAATAAAGTATACAAACAGTTAGGCGTTATGTTTTTAAATACAAGCAATAATCAATAACTAAATTTTTATTTTTGACTCCAATCTTTTTCATCTTCAGGAAACGGTTGAAGGATCTTAATTTCTGGATCTTGTTGAATGTATTAGGGCAGATCTTCATACACTTTTGCAGGAACGTATCGACCGAAATGATCGATGATGAATTGTTTTAGCGGAGAACCTCCCGTTCAGTGCTTAAACAGCACTGAACGGGAGTCTTGACTATAATGAGTCAATAAATATCAATGGGATTGAAACGTATCTATTCGGAACAATTAACATTCCGTCGGATTTATTGTTACAGTAAGATTGATAAAAACTTCATTAATCAACTTAAGATTGATAAAATTTCATACGTTATGAGTGCATCTCCTTGAATGTTTTCGTATGGTTAGTAAATAGAATTCAAATATAAACAAATGTTGTTAATTGAAATTGAATCGAAATAAGAAGCGTTTTTAGTCGCATCTCCTCTTCACGAGGTTTGAAATCCGACGATTACATAACGAGGTTTTCGGCTTGCGTGGTTGTTTTACACAGTCCAAAAATCTTTACTGTTAGGTGAAGAGGGATATTTGTACAGATTACACTTCCGAAAAGCCATAGAAATAGGTTCATCTCTATCGACGAGTTTAAGAAGTGATAAACGCCTTTTATCTGATACCTCCTCTCTGTCATGAGACCTTGCCGTTGGTGAGGGGGCTTGAGTGCTCAGGGATACAGAGTAGCTGGACCGAAGGTGCAACAATATCGGAGAGGTATCTGTTAAGAGCCAGACTAAGGAATGATTCCTGAAAGAGGGCAGCAGCTCTTTCAGTAGTTGTTAGGGGCGTGAGTCACAATGACTTAAACGGCCATATCAACATCACTCAGTCCTCTGAGTACTGCGCAGCTGAAAGCAATGGAAAACTACAGCTGTTTTTTTTCCAAGAAAATGTGGCTCTCTGCATTTTCACATAGCAATAATGGAGGCGCCTTCCTTGGTAAAATATTCCAGAGGTAAAATAGTCCCTCGTTCGGATCTCCGGGTGGGGACTACTAAGGAAGGGGTCACCAGAAAAGTAAAAAATAACATTCTACGAGTCGGAGCGTGGAATGTTAGAAGCTTAAAAAAGGTCGTAGGGTAGAAAATTTAAAAAAGGAAATGGATAGGGTAAATGTGGATATAGTAGGAATTAGTGAGGTTCGGTGGGAAAAGGAAAGCGACTTTTGGTCAGGTGATTTTAGAATAATTAACTCAGCTTCAAATAATGGGCAGGCAGGAGTAGGTTTCATGATGAACAAGAAGATAGGGAGGAGAGTGGAGTATTTCAGGACGCATAGCGATAGAATCATTGTAATAAGGAGAAAATCAAAACCTAAACCGACAACGATTGTTAACGTCTATATGCCTACAAGCGCCCATGATGATTATGAGGTAGAGTGTGTATATGGTGATTTGAAGAGATTGATGAAGCAATTAAACACGTAAAAGGAGATAAAAATGTTATAATAGTTGGAGATTGGGATGCAAGCATTGGAAAAGGCAAGGAAAGAAATATAGAGGGTGAATACGGGCTGGGTAAAAGGAATGAAAGAGGGGACCGACTTATAGAGTTTTGCACGAAGTATAATTTAGTAATTGCCAACACCCAATTTAAAATCATAATTGAAGAATATACACTTGGAAAAAGCCAGGCGATACTGCAAGGTATCAGATAGATTATATCATGGTTAAGCAAAGATTTAGAAATCAACTCGTTGACTGCAAAACTTACCCTGGAGCAGACATTGATAGCGACCATAATTTGGTGATAATGAAATGTAGATTGGGGTTTAAAAACCTGAAGAAAAGATGTCAGATGAATCGGTGGAATTTAGAGAAGCTTGAGGAACAGGAGGTAACGAAGATTTTTGAGGAGGACATCGCAAGAGGTCTGAGTAAAAAAGATAAGGTAGCAAATGTAGAAGAAGAATGGGAGAATGTTAAAAAGGAAATTATTAAATCAGCAGAAGCAAACTTAGGTGGAATAAAGAGAACTGGTATAAAACCTTGGGTTTCAGACGATATATTGCAGCTGATGGATGAACTTAGAAAATATAAGGAAAGTTAAGGAAAATTTTGGGGTACATAAATTAAAATCTTATAATGTGTTAAACAAAGATGGTACACCAATATATAATACGAAAGGTAAAGTCGATAGATAGGTGGAATATATTGAAGAGTTATACGGAGGAAATGATTTAGAAAATGGTGTTATAGAGGAAGAAGAGGAAGTTGACGAGGATGAAATGGGAGAAACAATACTGAGATCTGAATTTAAGAGAGCATTAAAAGATTTAAATGGCAGAAAGGCTCCTGGAATATACGGAATACCTGTAGAATTACCTGCAAATTTCGAAAAACAATTTATAATTGTAAGAATATATTTATAACCTCTATTAAACCTGGAATATTGTGTCATCTCTACTAGGTTAGTTTGAAACAAAAAATCTATACCTTTCCATTACACAGTTCTTATCGAATAGTTTCTACGAGCCTGCTTTTGAAGCTCTCTTGCTATTACTTGTTTAACATTCATCGTTTAATTATCAACTGATTTTTTTCATAATATCTTTCACTTATATACTAAAGGTTGTAATAAGGGTAAAAATAATAAATTCTTTTTCAATGCATAATTCAATATAATCTTTTATTGAATACTTTCGATATCAGAAAAATATATTCTACAAGTAATAAACAAAATAAAAATTCCATTCATATTACCTGTTACGTAAATTTTCATATTCAATAATAATTGGAATTTTTTTAAAATTTTTTTTAAAAAAACCGCAGAAATCGGTAAGTTCAAACTTTATGTATTGATGGCCAAACCTTCACGTATGTTGACTGCCAACAGTAGTAAGCAAAATCGTTTTTATGAAGCAGTGTCCTAAAACGTCTAACGACGTGTTTGGCGGTGAATGTGTTAATAGAAGTATAACTACTAATATACAAAATGTTTCATTCGTATAATTAAATAAGCATATTAACTATTATACGCTTAAAATAACAGTAAAATAAATACCGTTATTTTATTCTAGAGATCATATTAATTAAAATAAAATTAGCTGGAAAAATATTATACATATTAAAAATGCGTAATAAAAACTGGAATATAAAATTACAACCAGCGCGTAATTAAAACTAATATAAAAATTTTCATTTAATTCCTAAACGAACTGTTTAACTGGAAAAATAATTTACATATTATTTAGGTGCGTAATTAATAAATATATTTAACATTTAAAGTTTATAACTGATTAAGACTCACCTGATTGAAAAAACTGATAACGACGATATACGTAAAGAACAAAAGGAAGAATACAAATCATTGCAGCACAGTAGAACGTAATATAAAACTGTTGAAAATCTCCTGCTATTTATATAAAACAGTCGGCCTTGTCATTGAGATAACTTTCAAATAAAATGTAAACAGATATGACGTAAACAAATTATCGCCAGATAATTTTAATTTTGTAAACAATTTTATTCAGTCAGCAAGCAAGTGTACAACATGACACGAGGGATTTTAAAAAAAAAAATTGTGTCAAAGGGGGAGGGATTTTTTTGGAGGGAACTTTTTTTGTGACGTCAGAGGGTGAGGGAATTTTTTATTTGGAGAGTTTTTTTGTGACGTCGGGTGGGAATGGAATTTTTTGGAAGGAATTTTTTTGTGACGTCAGAGGAGGCGAGTCAAAGGTCAAGGTTGTCCCGGTTTCCCCATTTTACACTACTTTCAATAATATACTACTTTTTTATTTTATCCTTTTTTTAAAATATATATTTTATGTTCTACAGAAAAGCATCGGATACAAAACTTGTATCACGCCATCATTTAAAAAAAATATTAGTTAATATTTCATAAAATATCTACCGATTATTGTATTATGTATTTAAAATTATTTATAGATGACTTTGAAATTATATTGAAATGAATATGTACTTTTTTTTCAGTAAGGCAGATTCGATAGTATCAGGAATCGATATTACTAAAACGTGAGTAAGTTATATTATATATTTTAATATCATGATGAACGAAGAGTTAGAAAGACGAACAAGAATTTCAATTATGAATTTACTCAAGTAATTTGCTTACCAATTTCTGTGCGATCTCCCACTACTGCGATTCATACACTCCAATTCTCAGGATGTGAAGCATTTTTTTTCTCAGAAGTGACAAATTCGACCTACCCTTTTACATTTTAATAGCTTCTTATTAGAATTGAATTTCTTCACTTTTCACAATTTCTTAGGTCGACCAAACAGATGATAAATTGATGGAACTATCTCTACGTCGAATGGTCGGCGGGTAGCACATACTACTTGAGCTCTTACAGAGCTTCCAAGTTAAAGCAGAAATGTAATATGAACATTGTCCTATTGGAACAAGACCTTCCATGCTTCCCTTCATCTTGTAAGACAATGGCGTAATACTTAGTGATGATTTTTCTTTTTTCTGTAAGGAAAATATAGTAGAGTATCCCTTGCCAAAAAGAAACCAAAACTACATCGACATAATTTTTTTACCAGGTAACGATCTGGTTTTTGCTTCGTGTGACTGAGATGTGTTCGAAGGTTACAACTAGATATTCATATTTTGATACTGCGGCAAAATAGTACATCGGCATTTAATTATAGTTAATTTATACGGAGTCTATGATATATTCTTATAACATAAGATATACATATATAAGAACATATATTCTTATATAAAAAAAAAAATTATGTATAAGGATGCCAATCAACATTTAACGAATTCTATTTAATTTATTCGTTTGTAATTTATTTAAACAAAGCATAAAATTTTCAGTACCATCATTAGAAATATATTTGAAATCTGAAATGGTACTCTATCTAGCACTCCTACATTTATCAAATCATTTATTTTCATAATGCATCACTGTACCATCGATTTTGCAAAATTACATATGAAATAAATAAATCGTTTAACGTTGTTGAAATATTTGTGGCTGACACTTTTAATAATTTAAATCTTGATTTCTTGTTATTATAAATATTTTATTGTGACTGAAATATTATTTGTATATAACATTAATTATTTGAATATGATTGAAATATACCATTAATTATAACTTTTATATTGTTGGTGGGGCCTCTGATTCGTCAGCAGCCGAGTGCATCCGAAAGGATCCAAGTGAAGTGTAAAGACCCGGGGGAATCGGACTGAAACAGAGGATCTTTAAATTTCAAAGTCCTGTCTTAAATAAAAATTAAAGTTCCAAAATTTAGACAGGAACAACAAAAAAGTGAACATTTATAAGAATATTTAAAAATTAAATAAGTCACTTAAATAATCTTGAGTTTTAAAAAAACGTAACAGAATTTTTTTTAAATTTTGGCCGAATGATCATCTTTTTATATTAAAATAAGGTAAAAATGTTATTTTTATTTATTTCACCTTATATTTTGAACTATTTATCGCTTCTACAAATATGTGGTAGCAAGATAGTGCCCCTTCCTAAGGTTAAACCTAGTAGTTTAAGGAGATACATTTTTCATGGGTAGCAATGCAAAATATTTAGACTTTGTCAACATATCATAGTAGTTTTGAGATTAGAAATTTGCCCTGTAACCTTATTCCTATATCGGAAAATTTTTTTTTTTTTTGATTCAATTGAATTCCGTTTCACTTTGACATAAATATTGACAACATTATACAGATTTAAGACAATAAGAGATGATATGTGATGACTTATTGGACAGATTTTACGACAATCATTTTCTTGCATTGAAATTATTTCAGATATATAATTGAATTTAATAGAATGGAGAGGGTAAATGTGTTGATGTTATTGGGCATTTAGCTCGGTATAGAAATATCCATGTCGGCGTACTCCATTGTCCAATACAGGAATTTTTTTTTCTTTTTCTTTTTTTTTTTTTTTATCTGAATTTTTACAGGCATCGACTGCTAACGTCATTAGCCCTCGTCACATTCTTTAAAATAAATTATTATCTCCATCAGGATCGTCATATGTAAGGGTGTATTACGCGCTGGTTGTAAAGCGCGTAATTAAAACTAATATAAAAATTTTCATTTAATTCCTAAACGAACTGTTTAACTGGAAAAATAATTTACATATTATTTAGGTGCGTAATTAATAAATATATTTAACATTTAAAGTTTATAACTGATTAAGACTCACCTGATTGAAAAAACTGATAACGACGATATACGTAAAGAACAAAAGGAAGAATACAAATCATTGCAGCACAGTAGAACGTAATATAAAACTGTTGAAAATCTCCTGCTATTTATATAAAACAGTCGGCCTTGTCATTGAGATAACTTTCAAATAAAATGTAAACAGATATGACGTAAACAAATTATCGCCAGATAATTTTAATTTTGTAAATAATGTTGTCAATAAATATTGACAACATTATACAGATTTAAGACAATAAGAGATGATATGTGATGACTTATTGGACAGATTTTACGACAATCATTTTCTTGCATTGAAATTATTTCAGATATATAATTGAATTTAATAGAATGGAGAGGGTAAATGTGTTGATGTTATTGGGCATTTAGCTCGGTATAGAAATATCCATGTCGGCGTACTCCATTGTCCAATACAGGAATTTTTTTTTCTTTTTCTTTTTTTTTTTTTATCTGAATTTTTACAGGCATCGACTGCTAACGTCATTAGCCCTCGTCACATTCTTTAAAATAAATTATTATCTCCATCAGGATCGTCATATGTAAGGGTGTAAAGGGCCCTTACATTTTATTTAAAAACACAAACTTCACAATAAACATTAAGACATAAAAGACAAGGACAATCACAAACACTTACGGGGTGTAAAGGGCCCCAATATTGAAATTTGAGATAGGTTCTGAAAAGAACATAAAAATAAAAATTTCAGCTTATCAATACCATATCTTTCTTTCTTTCTTCTACAAGTCTCATTTATAGTTTGTTAAGCACCCTCGGGGCGACCAGAACTGCCGTTGAGCAGTATATCAGTCGCGCCAAGGTGCCGTGACAGTTGAATCCTTCTTATAAACAGGCTATAGGCATGCACGGCATACATCCATAGCCTCGCGCCCTCAATCCACCCTTGAGGGTCCCCCATGCCATCATCGGGCACACACCGACTCACTGCTCTTGAATACAGGTGAGCTAAAATGGCCTAGGCAAGAGGGCTACCTCCCGTCACTATGCGTGCCACGCTTCGAGACTCCCTTATATATATATATATATATATATATATAAAACTACCGCTTAGAGTATCTTTTATCACAGCTTTAAACTTCCATTTTATAGACTTTTAAGAAGTCCACTGGCGTGTAAAAATGCAACTATATTTTCTTCATTTCCATTATCCAGATCAGCACTAATATTATTTGTAAGACGGAACCTCTTTCTGAGGTCCTCATATATGGTGCACTCTTCTATTAGATGCTTGATTGTCAGTGATTTATTACAAACACCGCAAATTGGTCTCCCTTCGCCGGTTAACAAATATAAATTTGTTAATCGCGTGTTACCGATTCTAAGTCTGGTCACCGCTACTTGTTCACGGCGAGTCAACTTAAAGTCGCTTATCCATTTATTAGGAGTTTTTACTGAGTTTAATTTTGTATTTAAACTCCTCCATTCAGCGTTCCACTTGTTTATTACTATGTTTATTAGACGGTTTTTTACATCTGCCACTCTTACAGGAAATGCATCCAAATCATCGCAGACTGTTGCCTTTTGGGCAGCTTCGTCTGCGATTTCATTACCTGTAATAGCAGCATGCCCCGGAGTCCATGCAAATACGCATCGCTGTCCTCGTTGTTTTAGTACGTATAAAATGGACAGGATGTTTGCAATTAGGACATCCTTAATGTTCTTGTTCCGAATTGCGACGAGTGCACTTAATGAATCGGAACATATTAGCACTCTCTCTTCGCAATATTGTTCAGTGTAGCGAAGAGCTTGCTGAATTGCAGTGAGTTCTGCCGTGTAGACACTGGCCACATCTGGCAGTTTCCAAAAGTGGGCTTCTTCATTTACATATATTGAGCATCCAACACCATGTTCGGTTTTAGAACCGTCAGTATAAATTCTAATATGTTCTTCGTAGCTACTGACGGTTGCCAAAAATTCCTGTTGGATGATCACTGCTGGTTTCTTTTTTATTTCTCCTTGAGAGAGATAATGTCCATAATGTCCTTCAGGAATATTATCCATAATGGTTGACAATAAAGATTATTTAAAAACATAAACTTTTGAAATGACAAACGGAGCTAGAGTAATTTTTTATAATTTATTTCCAAATATTCTCAGTCATCCCTGTGGTTGTGTCCAGTGAGTTACTGGAAATTCAAAAATCTGTTCTAGTTAATGCTTCAGAAGTTCATAGTATAAATGTTGAATTGCCATATGGTAGTGATATGATAATAGATTTCTTATAATGATAATCATTACGCATTTAAAAAAATAATTTATTCTTTTTTTATTAATAAAAATGATTTTTTTGTTTATCCTACTTCACAATTTATTCAATGAATAATAAACTAATTGATTTGTGTGTTACTTAGAGAAACTAAAATTAAAGTATTTTATATTGGATTTTTAAACAAATATATATTAGAGATATATACATTCCATGATTAAACAGATTGTAAGAGTTGTTTTCATTTGTAGAATTTTTATATGTACAGATGAATTTTTTACGTATATAATAAAATTAGGGTTTGTACATCAGTTTTAATAATTATTTATATATTTACTACTAAACTGATCACAAAATTTCATTGTATTAAATAAATAAATTGGATGCTGGTAAAAAACTTTCTAATTTCAGAATTTCAACTGATGATACGAATACCAATAAACAAACGTAAGTAGAATTTCTAATTTATTGAAGTGTTCTCATATTGGATAAGCATATATATATATATATGTGTGTGTGTGTGTGTGTGTGTGTGTGTGTGTGTGTGTGTGTGTGTGTGTGTGTGTATGTATGTATGTATGTATGTATGTATGTATGTATGTATGTATGTATGTATGTATGTATGTATGTGTGTGTGTGTGTGTGTGTGTGTGTGTGTGTGTGTGTGTGTGTGTGTGTGTGTGTGTGTGTGTGCGCGTGTGTGTGATGTTTTATGTACATATAATCCCATTAAATTGGATAATAATATAACAACAATAATGTTGAAATACATACTAAAAAATTACATTATATATGTGTGAGTGTCTCTCTCTCTCTCTCTCTGTGTGTGTGTGTGTGTGTGTGTGTGTATGTGTGTGTGTATCATCAGCACACATGCGCACACTTCTTTAGATCTATGATATCCGTTGTAATGTTTGATGTAACCCAGATTCATACGTAGTAGACTGCAAGTCGATTACTTTTATAAATCAGTAGCAAGTGATTCTACTATTTTGTTATATATAGTTTTAAAGTTTAAAAAAAAGGAAAGATTAATATTTTTCATTAAAGCATATAGTAGTACTTAGAAATAACAAACAGTAAATTAAATATGTGCACTTTCCCAATGAAAAATAAAGTGTAAGATGATTAAACTTTATGGAACAGATTAATGAAAAAAATTCGAAAATATATTATTTTTACAAGGTAAACAAGACGCACCAAATACAGGCGTTTTTAATTTTAAAAAGCGTTACTTAAAAGCTTACTGACAGAGGAATTTAAAGTATTTAATTTTAAATATTAATAACGTAACAACCCTAAACAAATCGCAGAAGAATTGGCCTCAATAAAAACCCATATAAAGTATCAATAGTGGAACAGCGAATGCTATGAAACAATGGAAAAGAGCTATCATGCATGACTATTACATCAATCCCAAAAATCAGAAACATCCTTCCAAAACCTAGTAAAACAAAGAAAAGTAGCCAAACCAACCCTAAGGAAAATAAGAAGACAACACCATAAAAACATACTTAAATCAGTGAAAGAAGAATTCAGCAAAACGCGGTCAAGAGACTACAACAAAATCTTCAAAAGACAACTCCAAAAATACGAACCCCCAAACCTTCTAATGAAGGATGAAAACCATAATCTGTCCCGTAACGATAAAAACAACGCGGAAATCCTAGCAAAATATTTTAACAAACTCCTAAATTGTGAAGAACTGACCGAACCCAATAACAACACTACCACTAAACATTAACCCTCACGCAATAAAAGAATTCTACCAAGCACGACATTAGATGAAGTCAAAGTGGCGGGAGAAGATCAGACCTGAAAAAATCGCCCTTCATCAACAGCTTGTCAACATCTGGGCCAAAGAACAACTAAAAGAACATCGGATGACAGCCCTCTTCCACCCGCTAAACCAAAAAATGGCCAAAATACACCGTAACAACTACTCGTGAATCTCATACTGGTGAATGTCAACTACTGGTGAATACAAAATTTGTTTTAAGAATCATCCTTAATAGGATCGGTTTACAACTCCAGAAAGAACTAGAAGAATACCAGAGAGGTTTCAGACCTGCGAGGAGCTATTCAGACCAAATCATGACTCTCAAGTTAATAATAGATTAGAATAGTAAAAGAAGAAGAGACATGGTGATAACAATTGTGGACTTACAAGCCCACAAAAGGCGAACTCTAGAACCATCTGAGATCAATACAGGACGATGTCAAGAAACGGACTCTCACCGCTACTATTTAACTGCACTCTGGAAACTGTAATGAGGAACTGGATCAAAACATTTTCTCTAAAAATAAAAATAGCAAAAAAAAACTAAACAAACTTCCTTGATTTTGTCAATGACTTGGCAGTGCTAGCAAATGACATCGGTGAAGCTAAAACTGAGATATTAGAACTTCAAAATATTGAAAATAAAACTGGCCTCAAAATATCTTTCGAAAAGACAGAAATTACGCCCCAAAAAAATTAAAAATAGTAAACATAAAGTCAAAATGATAACCCAATTTAAATACCTTGGAGAAATAATAACACACAATTTAAACGAAAAAACCTCAATTCAAACAACAACAAACATACTAGTTGATGCACAAAAATTAACCTGATACACATAGTAAAAAGTGTCTATCCATAAAGTCAAAAGTAAGACACTACAACTGAATTATAAAACAGAAAATCATATATACAGCAGAAACACTAATACCTGAACGAACAATCAAAGACCGACAGACTCCAGAAAATCGAAAGAAAAATTGCAAGAACATAAATCAACAGAAAGAACCAGAAAGATGGGCATTGGTTGATTGTGCTCAACAACAGCGAGTTGCAGAGTTAGAGCCTACCACTTATATCATGCACAAGAGGAGACTAGGATGTTTCAATTGAAGATTCGAGATTTCTGAAACAGCTGGTGTAGTCAAATTTTGACTCGAAAAACACCAAGACAGGATGCAGATGGATCAGTTAAATAAGAAAGGATCTGAACGAAATTGACTTTACACCAGAAGACACTACAGTCAAGAAATAATTACACAAAAAATCAAGCACCAAAACAATCGCTTCACACTCCTAGAGAGATATTGGTAACACAGACCTTTTCACCACCAGAAAGGACACGAAGATTGGAACGTATGAAAAATTACTGGGAGGACCGCAAGGCCCGAAAAGTACTTCGAAGAAACTTGGATAATGGACTGACTAAAGTGATCGTATGCGGTCATAAAAGATGAAAAAAAATTATTCCAGATTGATGTTCAATAGTTATTACATTCAATTTCTAACAGAATATGTTACTTTTCCTAGAATAATGATTTCTACACCACAAAATATCACTAGTATTAGTTTATTAGTAATGATTTGCATAATTGTTTTATTTTAGCCCTGCATATATTTTTTTTATTGCGGTCACAATTAAGTAACTGGATTGTTGATTATCAATATATTTCTTTCACAACCATATTGTGCTTCGCATACTCCAACTTCAAATTCCTATACAGTTATAAATTAATTTTGTCAATAAAAAAAAAAGTCACATTTTATTTATTATAATTAATTTTCATTTTTATTTATCTCATTTTTCAGCAATAAATATATTCCTACTGGACTACCGTGTAACCCCAGGTATGTACCTACCATAAGTTAATAATATAGCTTTAATAATTAGTAGTTTTAAGTAATCTTTTATTTGCAATTTCTATGGTGTTAATTTTAATAAAGTTTACTTTATAAAAATTAAGTTTATTTTTCTGTAGAAACTGCTTCACTTAACAATAATCAATTGAAATTATTAATCATTCAATTTCTAACCCTATTTACTGAATATTTTAGCAGATGAGGAAAATTATAATTATATTGTATAGAATGCTGATTCGTGGACTACTCTTCTTTAAAGTGTACTCAACTTCAGAAAGAATTAGAAAACAAGATGGTGAACAAAGGTTTTAGTTTTCTTTTTATCTCTAAATGCCTCTTTTGCTGGCCCTCCCACTAATTATAAAAATATGGAATGTTGGTATTTGTCAAATTACAATCTACAACAAAAGAAATGTAAAATATATTATGTGGGAAATTCAAGATCTCTTGCAGTTGAAGGGTGTCTAACTCCCAAGCCTTCTCGATCAAATTAGAAATATTACATATTTGAATTATTTTTTTCAACATGACCCTTCAGTTATGATGAGTTTTGTGATCAGCATAAAAAATATTTACTCGACTAATATTTTGTATTTTTTATTTTCTTTTGGTGAAGTAGAACTTTACCTCGACTAAATTACTTCATCAAACGCTATCTGAAAAAAAAACACGTTATCATTTTGAAATGGAATATTTTTTGAAAAGTCGTAACGAACAAATTCACTTAATAGCAAAACGTATTAGTGAAAAATTTTATTAAAATTGAAAATCCGTTTGGCTGTACCTTTATCACAAACTCAAAAAGTCATATTAAAACAGGATCTCAGTTCATTCAGTCAATAATTCTTAGTTTATCTTTTGCAAGTACTGCATATTTCAATATGCAAAGATTGCGATCAGCCGTATCCAAAAATTACAAATATTGCAGTTAACGATTAACACTGTATATTTAATACCGCTTCCTAATTCATGATTTTTGTTATATGACGTTAATCTGGAGTTATGCCTTCACAAAAATATTTTTTATTAAATTTTTATTTAAATTGTTCCTATATGACTTCAGTTTATTTACTTGAAATTTCTTATCGTGTTAATTTGCGTTTGAATGTGTTTCTTAAGCCTGCTTCAGTGTTAAGTGTTTTGTTATTTCTATGTTGATTACTATATGAGTAATTCACAAAAAAATTATATGTTTCAATATTTTTTTACTTTCCCATCTAGAGCGATATATGCTGCTACAGCAGCCGACACAACTTAGGCTGTAACTTTGGCAAAAACATACAGCCGGTCATTTTTTTACCCAAACAGTAACATAATTCTTTTTATGTGTACAATTTAATTAATTTATTTACTGTCAAGCCATAATTTTATGAACGCAAAATTTGTTTTATGAAGTTATTACAAGTCTTAAAAAAAAATGTAAATAAAATTGATCTATTTTAGTTATGTGCCATAACATTTCTTTTTTTTTTGGTTTTTGGCCTCCAAAAGACCACATAGTAATCTTTACTTTCTTTGCAGTTTTCTCTTTGCCCAAAATTTTTCTCATTCCTGTTGTTCTCTTCTTTTTTTGCCGATTCTTGACCAGGTTATCTTTTTTCAGTTTTTTCATGGAAACCCAGTATTGATTAAATTTTCTCTTTATAAATTTTTCTGTCTCATATTGCATTTTCTGAGGTGTTTTTTTTTTATCGATTTTAGGCTGTTTCTCCCAATTAATTTCAGTTTTTCTTTTATAAAATAATTAAGTATTTGTTTTGTAAGACGATTATTGGGCATTCTAAAAAAATGTCCAAAGAAAAATAATGTTTGTTTTTTCTATTTTGTTTATAAATTTTTTGTAAATTTCGTAGTTATGTCTCTGTTTATTATTTTCGTTTTCATAAACTGGGCGTAGAATTTTCTGAATTATTCTTCTTTTTAATTTTTAAATCTTCCATTTTTAATTTAAATTTAAGCATTCCCAGACGTAAAGACATTCCAGTTTTATAACCATATTGTACTGCCTGATGTTTAGATTTTTGCGAAGGTATTTTTTATTGAAAATATTTTTTTGTTAATTTCGTTGCACTTTCGGGATTAGAGATCCTGAAAATTAAAACTGTTTATTTAGAATTCTGGCTGTATTTTTGTCCTTTTTTAACAATTAATTTTTTTCCACTTTATTATCACCAATTACGAATTATTTTCTTAAAAATTAATTTTACCCGAACACTTACCCTTGAGTATGGGAATCCCCAAAATACAAAAAATATTTTTATACAATTTAAAATTTTTAATGCTCAAATGGTATTTTGTTAAATAGTAGTTACAATACCTCTCTCGTGTTGGGACACTCCCAAATGTTTAATAATTTATAATTTATTTTAAATCAATTTTAGGGAATATTTTAATCAAAAAAGTCTCCTCATTCATGAGCCTAAAATTTTCAAAGATGAAAATTTTCTTTATTTTAATTTTGATTCATATATACAAATTAAAAATTTTAGTTATCGCTTTAATAACTGCTATAATTCAAAATTGAATTGAGTAACTGGACCGCCTTAGCCGATATATTTACACAATTTATTGTTGGTCCTTTTTTTCAGTAGACATCATTAAATTTGAAAGTTAATTATATTGTTCGTGTTGATTACTATTATTAATTCACTTTATTTTATATCCTTCATTTTCAAAGATTCAAGAAGATGTTTCAGGAGCTGCGGAACTATCAGGAAATAAAGATATATAAATGAATATTATTATCATTTTTATTTTGGAATATTTCTGTTTCAGCGATCCAGAAACTAAATATGGCGATATTGAACACGTAATGTAAGTATTCATATTCTATAACCATGTTATCATCAAATATGTAACATAATTGTCATCATTTTCATTCAACATCACATTTCAAAGACTTCTTTTCTTGTTTTCATTTTTACTTGACATACGTATTTCACTACAATCCACAAATTTATTTTTAAGAATACCTCTAATTCTGAGATGTTTTTGATTTCACACTGGCTTTTTTCCTGAAACCCTCCTTCTTCTGGGATTTTAGTCTGCTTTCAGTGACTACAGTACTTCACTTATCCTGATATAAAAATTCTGGCAATAAAAAATTGTATTATGTTTCCTTGCCCTATTATTTAATTTCTTATTATTACTACTATTTTTATTACACTTCCTTATCACTGTTCACTCTTATTTTTTTCAAATTGAATTTCTCTGCTAGTAGTGAATATGTACACTTTGCTATTTCTTTAAATCACTGTATTTGGTTTCTGTTCAAAGAGTAGTGTCGTTAGTGAATCTCAATGTATTTAGCTTTCCTCCTTGGACAGTTACTCCCTTCTCAGCATTAACGTTCCAGTTCTGATTTTTTATCTTTGTACAGATTAAAAAGTAACATGAACAGAAAGTGCACAGTTACTATTCCTTTCTGTAACAGGGCTTCACTTTTCTATATTATCTACTCTTTATCGTCAGTCACTAATGCTTTATACGGTTTTTTTATAAAATAAATTCACAAATGTTCAGTTTGATAGTCATCTTAAGATTTTATTTTATTTTTTGTTTTATAAATGAATCAATTTGACAAATGAGAAAATAATACCGACTTAACAAAAAGTTATTAATTTCTGCCAACATCTATCACTCTTCGAAAATTTTCTTTTTGTATACCGAGAAAATATCGGTTATTTATTTCTGAAATATTTTTAGTTAATCGAGGAACAAATTAATTGCTGTATAACGTGTATGTCATCCTGTTAATAAATCGATTTCACTTAGTATAATAACCGATACAACTTAGGCTGTAACTTTGGCAAAAACATACAGCCATACAGTCCTTTTTTACCCAAACAGTAACATAATTCTTTTTATGAGTACAATTTAATTAATTTATTTACTGTCAAGCCATAATTTTATGAACGCCAAATTTGTTTTATGAAGTTATTACAAGTCTCATTTGAAAAAATATCGCGCGTCATAACAAAGAGTTCTAAATATGCAAATTATTTAGTCCGTTTTCGCCGAAATCCCTATTGGTACCTGGTGTCTGATTTAGACGTGCTTCATAGAGGGCCTTGTAAAGAGATCGAGTTTTTGTTCTACAAGGCACGTAGCGAAGATGTGGCAAAGACTGCTTGTGGCCTGTAACAAGCAAGGGTTCGCCGAGGTAGCCTTAGACCTGCTTGAGCTCTTTTTAGAACGGAGATCGTTATCTGTGTTTTCGTTATTGCTTTCACTTGCGTAAACAACAGCAGCGACTAAGAGATGCGTAGAGTGACAGAAGGATAATCAGGCCTTCAGTTTCTCGTATATCTCTACAAGTATATTAAATAATATACACGCGTATTAAATAATAGCCACATTTCTGGGCTAATTAAAGGCAAGCAGGATGCATCTTAGTCCACAAGCAGACGGAAGCCATCTTCCTAAACAGAAAGGAGGGCTCCAAAATACAATTAAAGAAATTAGAGAGTAATTTCAGGCTGCTTTGAAGGCAAGAAATAAAATTTGAAAATTAGGAACATAAAGCACAGTAGAAAAGGTCTAGTTGTCGTAGCGGATGGCAATAAAACAATTAGAGTTATTTCAGAACCTGTAGTTAGTAAAAGATTGGAGGTCAAGGTAGATCTGCAGTACATTGATGTTCAGAGATGTTTTGTAAATTTGTTCTAAGTGCTAAATTCGGTTAGTATGCTTCACTTTGTACGTATTATGGTGACAACGTACATAACGGGAAGAGTGTCGTAAATAATTTGAAGCTGTTCTTGCGTAAGTTGCGGAAGATTTCGCAAGGATTGCAAGCACTCGGTCGATAGTAAAACCTGTGGTTGTTGCTTGAGAACTTGAGATGTAATGTTGGAAAAGATTTTGAGAAGGTATTATATCTTCGTGTTAGTGATAAATTGAATTCTAGAAAGTTGTTGATGGATGATCAGTATGGTTTTAGCACAGGCAGAGGCACGGAAGATGCTGGTCTGAAGGTTATAAATATTGCTTCTTCTATTGAGTCTGATTATTGTCTTAGGTATCTCTTTGGAAAAATCAGAAGCTTTTAATAATTTGTGGTGCTCCTCTTCCCTGTTTTAGTTACAAAAGCGTGATTGTATGCAGAATGAGCTGAATATATTCTATAGTTTTTTCAGCAAACCATACGTTGTTCTTCGAGACGGCGTCCCAGAAATAGGAATAACGCTATCTAAAGGTTGTCCGCACAGTAGTGTTTTAGGACCCCTGCTCTGGCTTGTTGAATTCAATTCGTTGATGTGGTTGAGGTTACCAGTGGATGCCGCGTCATCGCGTATGCGGAAGACGTGATTTTGCTGGTTAAAAAAAATTCGAGACATGAGATCGAATTAAGGGCAGCCCAAGCTTGCAAGTTACTCTAGCCGTGTAGTTGGGAACATAATATGGCGTTTATCGCAGAAAAAATAACGATGATATTACTCAATTGCGGAGTAGCTATTAAACGACGACTTCGAATATCAATGGCAGATCATCGAATTAGGTATATCCCGCTACAGAAGTATCTAGGAGTTATCCTTGATGAGGATCTTCGATTCAAAGGAGCATTTTCAATATGCTCCCAAAAAGGCCTGTTCTGATTTCTTAGGTGTTTGGTGAGAAATTCATCCTGATTGTTGGCTTAATTTCAGAATCATGCGTGTTCTATATAAAGGGGAATGCGAAGCTATACTGCTGAATGCTACACTTCTCTGGGCTCATCGACTGAGGTACAAATGTTACAGGATTATTTTGTTTAGAAACCAGTGTCTCCTATTGTTATCTGTGATTGGTGCCTATGAGACTGTGTCTCGAGAGGTGGTCCTTGTTATTTCTGGTATTAAGCCCATTGATATCCTTGCCTTTGAGGGCAAATTGTGTTATAATGCTAAGAATGTAGGCCAACTTACCTCTGGGTGCATAAAAGAAATAGACGACCAGAGTTTCCGTTTGTTGCAAGTCAGGTGGACGGAATCGCCCGATGGCCGTTATGCGCATGGAATGTCTCCTGATGTGAGAAGTATGCAGGTGGATTTCCCAATCGGCATATTACACAGTTTCTTTTTGGACATAGAGCTTTTCGAGATAGGTGGCTAGATTTGATTTGATTAATTCAGGATTGAGATCGGAGTGTAGGGCCATTGATGATGTGCAGCAAAGAAGTGGGATATAGTTTCTGGCATCCTTATATTCTTAGCCCTGCGAAGGATGACTGAATGCGCCTGATGATGTTATAGATGTATAGATATATGCAACCCGGGTGGCTAGGGGCCCGCCTGGGTGTTTACTTCGCCAAGATAGGCGTTTGGGCAATGATCCCTGTAGGCATAGATATTCTCTGTAAGGATGAGATGAATGAAATGTGTGGAGAACTCTGTGAGGGTTCTTACAGAGAGGAGGTTGTAGGAGCTGCACTGAGGGAGGGTGTAGGCACTGACCTCGATCTCGGAAGCGAACATGAAAAAACAGAGATAAAGTATGTTTTCAATAGAGGCTTATTAAATTTGTGAATCTGTTTTTTTGATTTTTAAGTAAAACAAAAGAACTTTGAGTAAATTGAATTGTAGCACAAAATTGTCGTTCTTGCAATCAACAATTGTTTTGTTGGTATGAGGATAGTATTTTTTGTGTTTAAAGACTAGACCAAGTAATGATCTGAGTGCATAGTTTAATGGAAGATATAAGAAGAGGTTTTGTGTGAATCCTTCGGTGTTTGGAATGTGTTTGTGCTTTTGCGAATCGTTTAATTTGATAGTTGAGGTTTGTAAGTCATGGTGGGTGTAGGTGGTTGTGGCTGGAAGAGGCCATACGAAGGCGGTAGTAGGTTGTGTAAATACATTCGTGTAAACGTCTGCCATGACCCATCGGTGGCATCCTGATAGAGGCTAAACTTATGACTGTGTTGTGTTATCAAGTTTATAGGGTCTAAAAGACGAAATCCGGTAAAGCCCATCTGGGCTAGGAAAGAAGTGGATGGTGTGGATCGTTACAGGGTGGTTGTCTTCCCCTACAGAGGTCAAGATGTATTTATTACTTATCGACAAGAGTTCTTTTGACAATATAACAAAATAATAATCAAGACAAAAGTTGAATTTTAGGGTGAGTTTTACCATACAAGATCAACCCTTCTTCGAGTTGTATCATTATTTCTTTGAGTCACTGTTATTATATTAAGGACAAAAATTAATTACATAATTATGAAAAAAAGCACTCATCTTTTAACAATAAACTTTTTATTTTATTATGAAACGTAAAGTAATTGATTATGATCATGTAATATAATATTGTTGTACAATATTCATGATTTATGAAAAATAAAAATAAAAACATTTTCTAATAACGATAATAATGATTTAAAAAAAATTACATGAAAATTTAAACCGAATATTATGCAGAATAAAAATTAAAAATTTTGATAATTCAACACAGTAGTTTATTATTATTATTTTTTTATTTAAAAATGAAGCAACCACATTTACGAACGCCTAAGCAGTGTCGGGCTCGTTAACAGGTTCCGCCAGTTATAACAAAGGGCGAATGTATTACTGCGCACTACCGACTAAACCTCCACTTCTGGCTTCCACCTTACAGCACGTCAAATACAAACACCGACAACATCACACAAGAACCCAGCAGAAAACAGGACAAAGCTTCAACATCCACAACACCCACGCGTTACATACACACTCAGCATTCTAGAAATAAATCACAAATAGTCACACCATCTACAAGAAGCCACCATCAGACGCACTAGCAGAGTGTCCCCGAACTCATCCCGCCAGGAATTGTGTTAACTCAAACCTCAGCGTGCCATGGATCCTCCGGTACCACCCCCCTGATTTTCCCAACAAGGCCGGGGGTCCACTTACCCTTCGTGGATCGGTCTCACCGCTCCTGCCATTGTTTGTGCGATCTCTTCTTTTAGTTCTTCAGCAGAACGCTTCCTTTCCTCTAATGGGAGTGTTCTCAGTTCCCTAGTTCTGCTACGCCGCACTATCATCAAGTCTACATGCGGGAATCAAGCAATCACTTCAACCGCCTACCTGGAAACCGTCCTATAGGCGGCCGCTACTCTGATGCAACACTTCCTATGGATGAATTCAAATTTATCCTGTACTTATCAAATCTAATAACGCCCACCCACAACTCAGCGCCATATAGCAGGAGTGAATAGACCTCACCAGTAAGTAGTTTCCTCCTATGTTGGGTGGGCTATCTTGTATTAGGGAGTAGGCTAGAAATAACTCTCTTCGTTTTATCCGCCTTCACACAAGCCCGGAGTAAGTGAGTACTTAATCTTGGTCTGGTGTCAACCCAAATTCTTAAGTATTTTACGGTGACCTGAGACACAATTTCTGCTATCAAGAATCAGACGTAAAGTTGGCCTCCTCCTGGCGGCAGAGATCACCACCATCTCCGTCTTTTCAGAAGCCTACTTCATTTCTCTCCCAGCCATCCACTCACTAATCTTTGTATACGACTCAGTGATTTTGCCTACAGTCTCATACATTGTTTCCGCCTCCACTAGCAATGCTATAAGAATTGTCAGGAAGGCCCTCCATTGTTCCCATTATTACTGAGTGTCAAATGCAATTAAACGCGTTTCATAAGTCCAGTGTGACTTGGACGTAGATCCTACCATCACCTGTCCTCAAGGCTCTTCCCGCCAAGTCTCAGACAGCAGCCATAGTATCGGGGGCGGATTTACCCCTGCGAAATCCATATTGAGTCGAGAGACCCCCCTGCTCTTCCAGTACACCAACTATCCTTTGCTTAAGCATACGTTCCAGCAGTTTCGTTAGCGCATCAATCATCGCCAGCGTATAAGGTGGGCAGTGCCAAATCCCTCCCCGGTTTAAGAACTAGCACCAGCCACTGACGCTTCCATTTGCCACGAAAAACTGTCTCCCTAAGGTAGGCGTTGTATGTCTCTAAAAACGCCTCTGGCCCAGCCTGAGCCGCCACTTTTATAACCATATTAAGCAGAATCGCCCTTGGCAACGATCTACGTGTGTTCACCGCCTCCAGTTCTGAATCGGTAAATAGCGGTTTAGTCCCAGCCACGCCTCTCACCACTGGGAGTAATTCCTTCTCCGAGGGGAAGAGCCCATCGACTATGTTCAGCACTTCTTGCGGACACCTCATAACAGTAGCTCTGGGTCTTACTGCTTATTTCATTAGAACCGCATAGGACCTTCCCCACGAGTCCGCTCCTCACTAGTTTAATATTACTCTTTTTTTTTTCTAAGGGAATTAATGAATTATAAAAATGAGAATTATAATTAGGAATGAAATTAGATTCCAGTGGGTTTGAAGATCTTGAAACATATTATACGATATAGAAAGTATCTTTACATAAGTTTTCTTTTTTACTGTATTTAAAAAGTAAAAGCATTAGCTTTGTTTGTACTTCTTCGTTTTTCTTTCTTCAGTGGTCTGTAATTGTTGTTGTCGATCTTTGACATATCTTCCTTGAGTGGATCTTTATAAGTTAATTTGTACTAAAATGCTGTCTAAACATTTTTCCTTTCGCAACGCTAATGTCATTACATTAAATTTTTCACCCTCATTGTTTTTACGTAAAATTAGTATTAAAATTTATCACACTGCAATCAGTTAATAATTTTGAATCTTAAAATCGTAGGAGGATATTTCGGTTTACTTGAACGGAGGACCGTTTTTTTCTTTCTGTACGTATCAGACTCGCACGTTGACAAGGTATGTAGATCGGTCCAAATTTTAAGGACAGTTTAGTTTTTTTTTTAACCATGGAATCTAATGCATCACCTTCATTCTGGGTATAACAATTATTGAATGTTTGTGTTATGGAATTTATGTAAAAATTTGCTACTGCATTCAGATAAGAAAAAATAACCGCCGCCGCAGTTATCTGAATAAAATACGATTTCTAAGTTATCTTATTAAGCCTTTCTGCGTACTCTGTTAAGTAGTGAATCAAGCACGAAGGTATTTTGACTGATCCTCAATTTTATTCTTTACGGCAATTGTTAAAATATCACCAATGCCTTTGTCTTTGTTTTTTTTTTCAATTTTTGATTTTTCCAGTTTGACCATTGTGAAATGGTAAATTGATAATTTTTCTTTGTAATAAAATGCTGAAACCTCGCCTTTTCGAAAAGGCGTAACTTTTTGTGAATCAAAACAAGCAACTTTAAATTAACTGGTGATGCTATTCTTTCGTCCAAATTTTCTTTTCAGGTTAATTGTTTTTCCCTGATGAATATCATATTCTTGCTGCAATTCAAATCTTTTCTGTTCCTTAGCATTGATAATATCAACATATTTATCACATTGATCAATCTTCGGAGTGAGTAACGGTAAGTTGAAATCTTTGTTGAATATCCTGGTAAATATGGTTAAGTTTTCATATGGCTTACCTTCTTTTTTTACAGGTTCCAATATAGTATCTATGCAAACTAGAAATGGTTTTGCTGTCATCAATATACATTTTTGAATGTTCACCTAAATGTAGTGGTTTCCACCAGCATGATTTACGAAATATGAACTCTAATGCCATCCATAATTTCCTCTGCCATGCGTATTTTATGTTTTTACCACGATAATAATCTTCTAAGAGTCTATCTTTCGTTTTTGCCAAAACTGTGCGTATTGATCTACTAATAATACCCAAAGTAGATATATATAAATGTTAACAAACAATCATCTTTTTATTATTATCATTATTATTTTTTGTTTGTTTGTTTTACGGCAATCGACTTTTAAGATCATTAGCCTTCGTCACATTCTTAAAAGAGGTTTATATCACCATCATGGTCATCATATGTAAGAGTGTAAAGGATCCTTCATTTTATTTAAAAAAACACAAAAATTTACAAAAACATTCAACCATAACACGAAAAACATATACGGATTGAAAAAGCGCCCCGATCTTAAAATTAAACAGCAGCATCATCAGTCGCCCTAGGAGCCGTGGCAGTTGAATGCCTCCTACCAATAGTCCCGAAAAACGTAACCCATCGGTGTCACTCCCCGCATCATAAGAGCAATTTGACCGTCTTTATAGGACGGCCAAATAACCCCTTAGAAGGGAGGCTATCCTTCCTGGTCCTGACATTTTTTGTTATCGATGTTGCGGAGAAAAACCAGTTACGTAACTCCCATAAGTGGGTGAGTATTGGACTCGTACGGATTCGGCTAGATTTTATTAAGAGCCTATGTGTGCCCGCCCCCTACCGACTAAAACTCCTAGTTCTCCGTTTCTCCACACCCGTGGTCGGATCAGCAATTAAGCATTACACCATCCCTTTGAGCTCGGGGGATCAAGACTCCTCGTGCTTCATCACCATTGGCCATCTGCATAGGCGCAGACAAACGATAGCTCCGCAGAGGGCTGTCTATAACCCCGTCGCACTCCGGCTCCACTCTTCGCCTGATCTCATAACTACTTTTTACGTCAGTTCATGACTGTTCATCTCTTTATGGTCTATCTTATTGTCGCGTGATGTTAGCCACGAAATTTGCTATTGACGAACGTTGTCCAACATTTTGGAGATTATGTTATTAACTTACAGTGGACCTACGGACGCTTCACATTCCTCAATATCTAGAATTCTCCTCCAACTTGTCATGCGCAAGAATGATTTTTTCTCTGGACGCAGACAAAGACCTTTGTCTCCCATCCAGTCTTGGATTTTTTTCACCGTCTCTCCTGCAATCCTATTTACTTCATTTTCAGTCCTCTCTGTAAGCAGTATAGCAATATCATAAGCATAAGCTAAGAACGTAGCTTCTACCGGGAAATCCGTGCTGAGCAACCCATCATATACCATACTCCACAATATGAGACCCAACACGGACCCTGTGGAACACCATAATGACCCTCCAATGCTGTCATTTCCGTCATTATACGTGTGACGCTTCGAGACTCCGATTGTACACATAGAAGCTACTACTACTACTACTACTTAGAGATCCTTTAAAACAGCTTGAATTTACTTTTAGACATACAAGAAGTCTACTGGCGTGTAGATAAGCAACTATTTTTCCTTCATTTCCATTTTGGAAATCAGCAGCAATATTATTTCTTAGTCGGAACCTCTTTCTGAGGTCCTCATATATGATGCACTTTTCCATTGCTTTTCCAGATGCTTGACTATAAGTGTTTTCTTACAAACACCACACATGTCTTTCTTCGCCGGTTAAGAAGTATGAATTTGTTATTCGCGTGTGACTGATTCTAAGTCTTCGTAACCGCTGACTATTTAGTAGTTGCTTCAACTACTGCTCAGTGCAGTTAAGACGATCCCGACAGACCACAACACACTTTCAGGTGTTTGAGTGTGCCGCGCGGATCGACACGTAGAACAAAATCTCCAGTATTTTTGAGCCCTGGGATCTTCTGTGACTATGCACCATTCGTAATCTCCACATGAAGTCATTTATAAGTTTTTTCTGATTTCCTTAACTGTGCCTTCAGCTCATTTTGTTATTTCTCGGGCAATTAGAAAATGGCTTACCCTCGAGAAATTTCCGTTTTCATTCGTAAATACCAAATACTTTGGTTTTGGTATATTACTCCAGTGAAAAGCTCTTTGCAAGTTCTTAGCTTCAATTTCTTGCTGTCTTGTTTCAGAACTCTTTCTCCGTTTCGCCTCAGGTGAAACGGCTGGTTCTAAACGAGCGTGTTTAAGTGAACCTCTGCCACGTTTGGTGTTTGTTCAATTTGTATAGTATTTAATCCCTTTGTCAGCAAGGCTAACCGCCGGGGTACATCCCCTCTAAAGGGCTACCAACCCTGAAGGTCCGGTCCATACTACGGTGGAACAGACATATGTCTTGGCTAAGAGCGGATGCGTAATCTCTACACCGACTCCAGGCCCTTAAACGACGGTTTTCAGAGCTTCCATGGGCCGACATACACGACTCCAGGCCCTTAAACGACGGTTTTCAGAGCTCCCATGGGCCGACATACACGGACACCTTAACTACATGCTTGCCATCGCGGGGGGCATGTAGACAGCGGAAGGGCATTCGTTACACTTGCAATCACTTCAACTCTGGCCGCCACATCACCTGCTCTAAAGGTGGTATGAATCCATTTCCTTAATTAATTAAATTTCCGTATCTACAGGTGGCCTCAAAATCCAGTCCTTGAATACGGCCTATAGGTGTAGTTATGTCGACAAATTACATCTCCGAGGAAAACACTCGCAACCCCGTTAGCCAGCATTAAGAATGTACTATTAAGGTCCCATTCATAACGGTAATGTAACTTCACCATTAACAGAAGAAAAAAAATTATTTACAATAAGGTGATACAAAATTTGTAACGTCATATGAACTGATAAAACTGTGTAATAAAGGATCATTTTCAGAAGGGACACTTAAAATTATAAAAAAAAATAAATAAATAAATAAATAAAATAGTGTAAAGCAAATGAGGCACAACGAAAATTAATTCCGTTATTTATAAACTTTCACACCATTTTTGGATGTTTCTTTCTTTCACCGACTTTACATTATCACCTTTATCAACTCTAACTTTAAGTTTCAGCCGGCTTAACGTTTTGATGGTTTATAAAATGTATGACTCCACGTATTTCATAGTCGGCGGCAACATCGATTTTCGTATTCATTTTATAACGTAATAACTCACACGTACATAATAAAAAATACTACAAAACGACAACTTAGACATTAATGCAGTGTGTACATTATATGCTTGGCCATGAACGATAAAGATTCGCCGACTTTAAGGAGAGAGATTTCCCAGCGGTCTTTACTTTACAGATATCCCTAGTATATATTTTGTTTCTTTTTGTTTATTCTCATACCCTAAAATTTGCAAGCTTAATTTAACTCACTGGTATACAAGTTTTTGTTAGCACTATTACGTCTTCTCACTTTATGGTTTCATACATTTGATCCGAATTTAAAATGACAAGAATTTACATGAATATGGAAACTGAGCCTTTTTTTCTGTATGTAGATAAAATAAATATTGATTTTTCATCATAGCGTTTACAAAAATTAAAAAAAAAAATTGACCTATTATAACGAGCAAGTGAAGCACGTAGTAATAACAAACAGACGAAATAATTGTGAGGTTAATAAACAAATATAATCATTAAACAAAATATTAATTTGGAAATTTAATTAAAATTTTTGTTAGACTATTAAACAACCTTGCAGAAAACTCAAATCATTTTTAACGTTTGTTATCTAAATATATATCAAAGCAATATTGCTAGTGTAACAGGATGTCTTTTTTTGGATAATTTTAAATAAATTAGTCAAAAGATATTTAGTACCGGTTTGTAAGTTTTTGTTAAATAACAATAGAAGTACAATAATCCGTTTGTTTGTAAGGCGAGATATTACGTAAGCAGTTTCGTTATTTGATTTGGCAGACTTTTTTTTTATTTCTTTCCCTAATATTAAATTTGTCCACTAAATTTATCTACAAGATATAATATCATTGAAATTATATAATATTTAATTATTCTTTGTTTCAGAATGGACGGTACTGATATTTATGCATACTATAGATGGTAAGTTGATAAATAAGCTTATTTTATGGTAATGAAAAATAAGAAAATATCGGAACAGTGATATTTAATCGAATATTATTATTGATTGTATTTTTTCAAAGAATATGTAAATCCTTTTAATAATATTTAAAACTGTAACATTCACATCCATACTTGAACGTCAGATTTAAAAAAAAAAATTATAATATTGTAAAAAATAATTTTATACTTTTTATAGTCGTAATACATAGTTAATCATGAACACAACAAACTGAAACAAATTTTGCTCATAAAGAATGATAGTATTACGTAACATAAATAATCGATGGGAATGTTTTTTATCTCAAATAATGCGCAATTATTAGTGTGTATGTACCGGCATGACTTCCCTGCTGTAAGTAGGTAAAATTTGAAGTCTACTACATATCATCTTCCGATTAAAATGACCACAGCTATGAAATAATTTAATAAATAATATGTGATTTTAATCTATTTCAGTATAATTCTTCTGTGTCTCTACAATTTTCTTTTTTTTAGTACCTCTTTAGTTCGAGTAATATAAATCCGTAAATAATGATGCTTTACTAGAACCAAATTTACTGTGAAATTTGTAACACCACGTAGAGTATCGTTGAAAAATGTTAAAACTGACATAATATTTCGTTTCGTTCATTAAAATATTTTAATGTGTCGTGAGTTACTTTCCAGACAATAAAAAAATGTATTATTGAATTATTACATCGTTTCACTTAGACATTATAAAATGTTAGTAACTGAAATTTTTTATTCATATTTCATAATCTCATTATGTTTTTCCTGCACAACAGGTAGATTTAATAAGGCTACTTAATGTAATAGGTACCATGATTCGACTTCCGGAAAATTTTGACATATCTTCGCGTTTCGCATCCCCCCAGATCCCCAAAACCACCCTCAGTTCAATAGTTTATATACATATTTTTATGTATATATTTCACTCCCTTGTGGGCACGATAACTGCCGTAATTTTGAGGCAATCACTTTCGAATTGATACATAAAATATAAATGCCAAAATCTCGGTCAAGTTCGTTAATGGGAAAATCGGACCATGGGGTGCACATATCTTCCTCATTAAATAAAATATTGAATTCGTTTAAAGTTTCTACTATTTTTTTAGATAAGGGCCTAAAACTTATCTAAGTAAAGTTTTTTGGTATCACAACCATTGGCCCACGGGATGGAAATAATGGGACTTCGAAGGCAAAAAATATCATACCTCACTTAATAGGCACAGTATCGAATCGATCTAAAGTGGTCGTTAATCCTCCAAACATTACCTAAAACCTTTGTCTGAAACAATTTTTGATATGACTAACCCTTACGGCAATGGATGACCAAAATGTTGCTGGAATTGTAAGAAGATGGGGCTTGTCGAATGCTAAACATGTGAAACTTTTTTCTACACGGAACCATTGTCGTATTGAGTAAATGTGAAGTTTTTCTTAACTTTAAGGTGGAAATATTTTTTATCCCTTACTTAACACCGGTGAAATCTACCTCCGACTTCCAGCGTGCCGAAAGGGATTTTTTTAAAGTTTTAATCTGTCTTAACTATTTTTATTACCATCTCAATTAACATATGCCTAAATTCTTCCTTAACATTTTTTTTAATTAAACACTAGAATCTCAAAAAAATAATAAAAAGTAGGATTCAGACCGACTTAAACTGTGATTTGTATGCAAGTAAGCGATAATCCATTTGCCTATTTATTTTACGTATACTGCAGTTAATATTGTAAAAATAAGTACTTTCGGTAGTTACCTGTTTATAGAATAGTTTACAGTTATGTTACAAATTTTAGTCTCACAACCCTCTACATCTGCTCCCAAATTCCTTGTCTGCCGAACTTTATGATATTACATAATACGATATCAACACGTGTTCCGTATCGACTTAATGTATTTACTAACCGGTGAATTAGAAGGATAGATATTGTAATGTAGTACAACAGTGGTTCATCTTAAGTTTTAATGGTTATTTATTGTTACTGTAAACTAATTAAGAGGACTTTTAATTTATAGGCATTTCTTAGAATCGATTCAACGCAGTCAGTAATATGATAACTCTTTTACGGGCATTAAATAGGGCCTGCTAGGTATTTTCAAGTGACTTTTTATTTAATGATTGTGGATTTAGAGAGGCAGAATTGTTCTTTTAGTTCACAATACAAAAAAAACATTTGTTCGTGTTTATGATTAGTGAACTGTATTATCACATATGAAATGGATGGGGTTCCAACAATTCAAAGTTAACTGTTGGAATTTTCTTACAAACCGGAGTCATAAAAATAACCCAAAAACGAAGGTCATACATAGGAAATGAAACGACCAAAGAAACAAGTGCAAATTGTTGCCTGGATTCGTATTTTTCATAATTTAGTGGAGTTCCAATGGCACATATCGTGGATGACTCTTTATAATACTGCGAAGGCTTTCATGATATTGAGGAATTTTTGTTTGCCAAAAATCGACCGGAAATAAGTAAACTTAACTTATTTATAACGTATTGAATCGATAACATAACTTAACAATGAAATAAAAAAGATGGGTGGCTCTTGTAATGCGCTTAAGTTTCGTTAGATTAATATTTTCTTTCGCTCGGTCTTGCCTAAACAGAATCGACTACAGAAATAAAAAAATTTGCAACGACTTTTAAGGATAAAGTTTAAGAAACATTTTGCATCGGATAAAATAGTTTTCACTTAAATAAATTTGTAAAATCATTTAAAAGCGTATAAAGGATTGTTTCTTATAATTTGTGACAGAAACTTGTGAAACTGAATTTACAAAGTTTATTTTATCATCTGTAAAATATTAGGCTATATTTTAGTATTATCAATATTCCTGCTCTGGCAGCCATCATAATTTCGGTCTACCTTTATGTCTCCTTCCAACAGTATTATATTAATTAACCACCGATGCAAGCCTTTCTTATGACATTTTTATAAAGATTCTATTAGAACAATTCAGCACAATTGAAAAAACAAAAGTTACGTTTCAAGATTTTGGCTATATATATTATATATACATATATATATATATGAAAAAATTAAGTTGGTAATGTTTTGAAGACGATAAATTTAAAAATAACTTTTCGACGCAAATCAGTTATTTTACAGCCAATTTTCGAATTCAAGATTTCTGAGGTTTAAGTCCGAGTAAACGTTAGTTACTCTTATACGGATCTGAATACTAGAAGGTGAATACCGGTGTTCTTTGGCAATAGGGGTTCAATTAACCAGAGGTCTCAGGCGGTCTGCCTGACTCTTTGGAAGACTACAACTCATTTATATACCACACATATCATCCTCATATCATTTGGGTAGTCATTAAGCTAAGGGTTCCTTCCTATTCACTTGTTAAACAGATTGCAACATACTTAATAGGAAAGAAGAACCAAATTTAATTCAATGTAAAATTATTTATGACTAGCCATAAGAATTACTGGTAATGTTTTACCTCCTTGTATCAAGTGAAGGAAGAATTTTGATCGCGAAAAATTTCGGTTTTCAGATTTCAACGGAAATGTCCATTTTGACCATCGCTGAATCGATTTTGATTAGTTTCAGCATGACGTCTGTACGTACGTATGTGCGTATTTATCTCGCATAACTCAAAAACGATTAACTTTAGGATGTTGGAATTAGGACTGTTGTAACATGTAGTTGTGCACATCCCATTTTAATTGCAAACAACTGAATCGAAAATTTGGATTTTGGACGTTTTCTTAACTGCAGTAATAAAGCCATCATTGAGAGCTTTTAAACGATATACTTACATACTTATTTTCATTGGCTCCAGAACTATAGCCAAATAAAATTTTAACTAATGAAATATTATGATATTACAAGGCGAAGGCACATCGGTTTAAACTCGAATTCATTTTGTTTTTTTTAATTTATAAATTTAATAATAATTATTCACTTGTGATTCTAAAAAACAATCACATTACATAATTATTCAATAATTACAATTAAATAAAATATATGAAAAAATATCAGAAGTTAATAATGAAATAAAACTTTATGTACTTTTCATTTAAAAAAAAAAATGTGTATACGTAATCTAATAGCTGTACAACGAAGTCATGTGCTGTTCACATCAGATCTTTTTTTAAATGTTTAAATTTGAACTACATTCTATTAATTAGAGCAAAGAAATTTATTTTTAATTAATGAGTAACTCATATGTTAATGATGTAATAAGTATTTCACCTCCATAACCGGTTACCATTTAATATTTTTTCAGTGGAGGTAGTCTGGAGAAACAAAAATTTCAGTTAAGGTAAGCATTACTTTAGTAAAATTATTGGTGCATAATAATATTTATTTTCTATATTATAAAAAAATGTGTATCAGGAGTAAAAGATTTAAACTTCTTAAGTATTCATAAACGATGTACATTTTACAAGTTAAAATAAAGAAAGTATTTTTTAATAAACTTGTGTCTAATTACGTTCGGTTTTTTTAATTGTTACGAGTTTGTCTAAACTTATGCTCGAAATTCAAGGAGAGGCAGAACTGCATTTTCTGAGAACATCAATAAATAATCAACGTATGGTGTTTCTAAATTTAATATGAGTGAACAAATTTAAAAAAGTGATTTCGCAGTTGTATTGCAATTTATATTGAACAATTCTTTTTATGGAACTCAGTAAATAAATAGTAAAAACCCATTTGCGATCTGTTGAAAACGAGCTTTATTAATAAAAGCAAAAAATAAAATAATAAAAATTAAAAAACATTCCACGTTAATAATTACATATTTTTTTTTGTAATTTTATCTCGATGACAATAAGAAACAATTATAATAAATAATTTAAAAAATAAATACTCTTAACCGTGATTGTCAGTTGATCCGCCCATTTCCGAGCAGTCAAATAGCCATTAAAAAAGTAAATCTGTTAAGTTATAACTGAGAAATGACACTGTTGGACCTCTCTTTTTAAATTCTTCAATCAAATTGTAAAGTTTTATCTTATTATATTAATAAGACTACAAAAATAAAATATTGTGGAACGCCTTCTATCGAAAAAGATTAAGGACCATACTGCGACAGATAAAAGAGTTTACTATTAATTAAGTGTATAAGATCATTTAAAAGCGGTTAAAGGATTGATTCTTATAATTTGTGACAGCAACTCGTGAAACTGAATTAAAAAAAACTTTAGTATTATCAGTATTTCTACTCTGACACCCATCATAATTTTGGTGTACCTGTATATCTCCTTCGAACAAGGTGATATTAAAAACCACCGATGCAAGCCTTTCTTATGACATTTTTATGAAGATTTTATTAGCATAAATTAGTACAACTGAAATAACAAAAAAATAGATTTAACTAGCAGTTACATATTTAAAGTACCTTCTTATAAACATTTTATTTCATAAATTTCGACTATTGTTACTAAAAAAGGTCTTTACTCTTATATTTTTAAAGCAAAATTAATGTAATAATGTACTGTGACAATCAATTTATAAGTGAAGATAATCTGAAAAAAAGAAATGGATTCGGGTCGGGTGAGAAAAATATTAAATGAATAATATATGTTGCGTTATAAATGTGTAAACGGTATTCAAAATTATACACTGCGCTGTGCAGCATACTTTAGAATTATGTGTTGCATTTTGTTCTTTCGACATTAGGTTGGTTGCACTGTGGTTTAGTTGAGCGTTGTCACTAATAAACCAAGACGTCAGTTGTTGAGTTGCGATTGAACATGCTTAGTTTCGTTTTGTAATATTTCGTTTATCGCAATCAATAGTTGCGAGAAATATAATGGTTTTTATCAGTAGAGTAATTTTTTTTCCTCTCGTGACACATATTTCGTGAAGATGACAAGTACACAGATTTAGCAAAGTTTTCAGAAAAGTTTTTAAATACTCTTCTTTCTCACCATAATGCAGTTCGAAATCTTCTCGAAAAAATTCCGGTAACAGTCTCTGTTAAAGACGCTGATCGAATTGCAAGATCCCTAAACTAAACGAACAGAAGCTGCTTGATATTTCGGATGAAGTCATTAAAAGTCCATCAAAGCCAATGCGTTTGTTAGCAGAGCAGCAAGATATCAAATTGGCTACCGCACAAGAAGCAGTAAGAAAACAACTAAAACCTTTTCCCTGCAAAGTAATATGTGTTCAAGAACTGAAAACTACAGATCATGCCAAAAGACTAAATTATTGTCAATGATTTAAACGTTTTATTGACCAATATTCCGTAGAATTCCTCGATGTAACGTTTTTAAGAGATGAAGAATGGTTTTATAGGGGAGGATATATCAATTTACAGAAGAAAAGAAAAAGATCTATAGGGGCATCGGAAAGAGCGTTGTATGACAAAACAGACCACGTACGATTGACAAACTAAAAACCGCAATAACGGCATATGAACGAGACATTGCAGTACATCAGTCGGTTAAAGTGTTTGAAAACAAACTGAAACGTGCTCAACGTGGCACTGATGTTTGCAGAAGTCATTTTCAACACTTTTTTATAAATTATTCCAGTTATTGTAATATCGTTTCTATTAAATATGAAACAAAAATACAAAGTAATAATTAAGAAGGTTTCGTCATTACACGTCAATAATTGCAGTGGACAGCAGCTCTATGAAAGCACTGTACTAAAGGATACTAAAAGAAATATTAAATTTATACCACATTCATCACAAATGTGATTGGAAATCGTTCTCCACTGTTAACTCACATAATAACAAATCATTCTTGATTATTATGCTTTCTTCCCACCTCACTGCTTTATTAAAACGATTTCGTACAAAATATTAAAACCTTTAAACTTTTTTGTTAATAAATAAAATATCGATTGTATACGGACTTGAATACAAGACAATGGATACCGGTGTACTTTGGTAGTTGAGGTTAAATTAATTACATATCTCAGGGACGGTCGGCCTGAATCTGTACAAGACTACAACTAATTTACACGTCATCCTTCACAATGGGCCATAGGATGGTTGCTTATTTTCACTAGTTGACCAGATTACAAAAAATATATTAGGAATATCATAAATAAAAGTTCCTAATGTACGTATGAAGCAAATCATTAGGGTTCAAACTCATCAGCAAAGATGTAGTGCGACTAGAGCACAGATAATAAGTATATTGTTAAGAATTCTAACTCATTAATTTTTGTTTGTATTTCAGTGATGAAGAATCAGAAAAAAAAATAATTAAGAAAATTGATATGCCGTAAGTGATTTTTTTTTCAGTGAAATAGTATAAAAATAGAAAAATCTGTTAAGTTATATACTGTCATTTATTAATTTCATTATTGAAGTTTAGCGAGAAATAGGGTTTATTTCTAATTCGATTAAACAACGTTGGTAGCGATTTCTTTTCTACTGCTTTTATAGGAGAAGTTACATTCTCGAGATGGTATAACGAACACTATACTAAAACTAATAAAGGAATAATTTAAAGAATAATTTCGAAACTGCGGTTTTAGAATTTTGATTGTGTCATGCGCCGAAATTGAATATTTCACCACTCAGTATTTCCCATCGATCGGTACCCATCACTCTAAGTGACAATAAAATATATGTAAAAAAATGTTAAAAACTACTCTTATATTAAATGCACTAAAAAGGAGAAAAAAAAATTATTTAAAAAAAAACAGTACTAAATTAAACGCTAAAAAGTAAAAAAATAATTTTAGGACGGTTATCTCAGAATGAATTTGATAACAAGCTTTGATGGTAATATGTATAGATTATGTGAAATTCATAGCTTCAAATTAAAAATTTGTTGTTTTTGCCAATTTTTTGTACGCGTGATGGATGCTCTAAAGAGTAGGGTGCTCACGACAAGGCAGCTCTTTAGGTCATCCATCACGTACAGTTAGTTCGTGTTGATAAAAACGTCCTTTTCTGAGTTAATTTCCATTATCAATTAGTTCATATGTAATCGGTCGAGATTCACCATGCACCGTATGTATTTTGAATATTTCATTCGCCGAATTTGGTAAATAACCTTTTTCGAATACTTTTTTATGTTTGCTTATGCGAACGTAATCGCCAACATTAAATTTAATTTTTATAACACTTTTTTTTTTATCATTTTTTATCAGATTTGCAAGCACCTGAGATTCCTTCGTCTTATTTATATCTTTCGGTTTAAATTTTGTAGCTGAATGCACAGTATTGTTATATTCTTCGAGTAGAGCTAGTGGCATATCAATCCGCTTGAAGCTTTCCTGTTCTGTAAATTTAGTCCACGTTTTCGTTTTTGGGGTTCTATTGAAGCGTTCAGTTACCGCAACTTTTTTATCTCAATATGTGGAATAATGATTTATGTTGAATTATTTTAATAGAGCTTTCACTTGTGGATTATAAAATTCCTTTCCTGCTCCGTTTGAAAATGTTTCATCTATTCTTTTCAAATACTGGTTATAAAGCGGACGCGACCTCTTTACCCGTCTTATTCTTTAACGGTATACCGTACGCGAATTTAGAAAAACAATCTATAACAGTCATAAAATATTTATAACCATTACTGGTTTGAGAATAAGGTATCATTTTGACTATTTCTGCTTGTACAAGGTCGTTAGACCCTTGAATTCTGTCTTTCTAGTAAAATAATTACGTCTTGTCAGGTTGTGTAATTTTTTCGCTAAATCGGCTTTAATAGACATCCTCGTTCTAAAAAGAAAAAAAACATAAATAATAACGTGTTACAAAAAAAAAAAATGTGTATTACATTAATCCGACTCAACTTCGCGTTCTTCCTTTACTGTTGGCGCGATTTGTAACTTATTAAAAGTTTTTTGTATAACGTTTGTATAAAATCATCATATCTTTATTAATATGACTACGTTTTCTTTTAGATTTAAGATCTTTAAAAGCAATATTAAAAAATCATACACTATTCGGATCTTTTAATTTTTTATAAACAATTATAAATATGGGATATCTTTTTTTAGTTTATTTAATGCACGATCTAAATTTTTATATTGAACGCGAATAGCATAATATTTATACTCTTCATTATCTTTATTTTTAAACAAAATTATAAGGCAATTATCACATTCATCGAGTGGAAAAACTGTAGATAAATATGGTGTTGTCATGATTTTAATTTTTTTACATTACATTTTAATTCGTTAATTTGCAACTTACGTTTTAAATTTTCATATACAATTTTATTATTTTCTATTAGCAATTCTACTTGCTTATTTTCTATATATCGCAACTTCGAATGCTGCTGAATGTTATCGTTTTGATATGACTTAAAAACTTTGATGAAAAAATCTTTTATAATTTTATTACGACGAACATAAAAACTTAGGGATATCCAAGATGCTATTGCTAGTATTAAATCATCACAAACATGCGTTCCTCATATAATTTGGCAATTACCACCCATAACATACGACATTGTTTCATCGGCCGGAATTCCAACCGATGAGATATATTGTAATAACAATTTAGATTGTTTATTTTCATTCCATTGTTTAAATTGTTTCCCACCATCATGAAATAATTTTGTTGCTTTGAAAAAACCCGTACGTCTATCAATTATAAGTTTAAAATCACCAAAGATATACGAATAGTAATATTTGATCTGTTCATAACACACATCTACTAAAACTCATTTATAAGTCTATAATAAAACAATAATTTTTATCAACAATAAAATGTTGACATCTATAACGATATGATTGCTGGATGATGGATCTATAACGAGTTCTGATTGCAACTTCGAAGCGTTGAGGGCTGCAAACCACGATAAATATGGAGCAGATACATAATTATACGGATCTGAATTGTTTATTTCAATCATTTTATTACCAAAACTCTCAAACACATCAGCCAACAACATGACATCCAATTTCATATAGAAATCGTTGTATTTACCGAGCGTGTTATTTTTAAATCGATTCCAAAAGTATTGCGCTTGCATATAATCCGATTCGGAGGTGGTTTGTTTGTTTAAATTATCATAAAACGCTTCGATGGGCGGCAGTTGTGCTTCATCAAAAACAGTTGCCTATTTATTATATGTATATGGATAAAAATACCTATTCGTTGAATTAACAACTTTAATACATCTATTTTTTTAATTTTATTATCGTTATCATTTGTTTTACATCAATTTGAAACTGTGGGTAAGTTGTTTTAAAGCATATATATGCTACGTGACCGTCTGACAATTTACGACAACTATGAAATAAACTTTGCATTAGTTCATTAAGGCTATAAGATAGAAATTTATATGAGTCTATAAATCGATACGACATTTTATTCTGGAGTGTTATAGATATAAGCTTTTCACTATTGTTCGCTTACAGAATTCTATATTAGGGTCAGACGGTAGAGTCAAAGGTCAATGAAATAAATAATTATTGACAGCTGACGTCATGTTATAAGAAACGGGATTCCCCATACGTCATCAGCGGTCTATATAATAAAACACAATAGGTAGAACCTCATGGAGCATCTCAAGCATATGTTTTACGACGAATTTTTCACTAAATCAACTGTTTCAACATGGAAATTTAACGTGAACACACATTCATTATTGAAAGCAACCGTTCTTTAATGTATTCGAATAAACCCGTGAAAACGTCCAGATTCAATCGTCAATTTCTTAGTTGGTTCTTTGCTGTAATTATGGACGCATATCAAACCCGTCTTTTGCTATATATTTTGCAGTAAAACTACTCTTTCAGCGTGTAAATTTAACTACATACAGGGGATAATCTTGGAAAACATACGTTGATGTTCTGCCTCAACTTAGAGTCAAGGGGTCAAAGGTCAACATGACGATTGAACCCGGACATATTATACCACTAATTATCCCATTAATTTCTAGTTTTTAGCTGTCTTGGATTAACCAATCTTTTCTAGTTTAACTCTCAATTAAAAGTAACGATCAATTACTTTTCCTGGGTACTTATTTATTTTTTTTTTTTTTTTTTAATTTTAGTCATTTAATGTGGTGCTATAGGAGAATGTTAAAAATCAGATGGGTGGATAAAGTGACAAATGAAGAGGTATTGCGGCAAATAGATGAAGAAAGAAGCATTTGGAAAAATATAGTTAAAAGAAGAGACAGACTTATAGGCCACATACTAAGGCATCCTGGAATAGTCGCTTTAATATTGGAAGGACAGGTAGAAGGAAAAAATTGTGTAGGCAGGCCACCGTTGGAATATGTAAAACAAATTGTTAGGGATGTAGGATGTAGAGGGTATACTGAAATGAAATGACTAGCACTAGAAAGGGAATCTTGGAGAGCTGCATCAAACCAGTCAAATGAATGAAGACAAAAAAAAAGTCATTTAATTTAATTGTATATGTTATTTGCATTTTTACTTGAATGAATTTACACAATAAATTTGCTGGTAAGGTGGATTTTCATTTTTTTAGTAATTAAGAAAACATACAAAAATATAATTATCATTTTTATGCATAATACACAATGAGCCTTAACCTGTGTGTTTAATGGTAAATAAAAATGATATAATTTCCTAAGTTTTGTTTATTCTCACGTTTGTTTTCAGATGTACTTTACGTTTAGATATCGTAAGTGAAATGAACGATTTTTTTGAACCCTTAACTCCAGTTTTAAATATAGATGAAAAATTGAAGAAAAACATGTTACAGTTTGAATTACAGTTTTCATATATATGTAAATTTTTTAGCCCTGTAAGTATACACTTATTCAAATATACATATGTAGCAATTAAAAACGGAAAAGTTATAAATGTAAATATTTAGGAAAAGAAAAATATGAAATATGAACTATTTGTTTCAATCGCGCATTCGCAACACGAATATGCCTATAACTATATATATATTTATATGCGCGTGATTGAAATATATATATATATATATATATATATATATATATATATATATACATAAGACGAGAAAGTTATATAACTTTCTCGCTACCGAGATCTTGGCTCTCCTCAAAATGCTACGTAGAAGGATATTGAAGTAGAAAATTGAAATATGTGAGGATGCATGTAAAGAAAATTTATGTATAAAAATTCTACTCTTAAATGTTCTAAATCAATGTTCTATATACAAAAACCATTCTCAAAAAATTCATCCAAATCCTTCCCTCCGGTTTAAAGATATCAACAAAAAGAAAAGTAAAAAATAGAATAAAAAACATGTATACATGTGTGCGTAAATCTTTCTGAGAGTCTTGAATGCTAAAATTATAGATATTTTTTTTTTGAAATGTCATGATCTTCCAAAACTCCGATAAGTGACATTTAACCAGATAATCAAACTTTCACTTGCATAGTATAATGTAATACCAAATGCTGTTATTATTAGTTGTATTAATGTTATGATTCGTATGCTATTATAGCTAAAAAGTTCAAATATATAGCCAGGAAATGAAAAATATTAAAAAAAGGTAGATATACTATCTGTCAAAGCCAGGCCTGCTCTTAACTGGAGCGAGCAGAATACCCTACCATTTTTACAATCGTTATCACCAGTACATAGCTATTTCAGCAGTCAAACAGGTTAAAAACGTGTCTGACAGTGATATCATTTTATTAAAAACAAACTCCATACCATTTCAGTATAATGAAGCATTTTATATAACTATATTAATGTGTTGTTAATTAAATAACTGTTTGAATAGAAAATAGCACTTTGCTGAATGTATCAGTAATGCTCGGTGACTGTACAATTTGTTTACCGTGATTTTATTATGACAGTGGTTCACTCGGGAACAATATATGAAATATATTTTTTTAAACTGACAGGTTGTTTAGTAAGGAAGACAGTTTTGGAATGAAATTCGTTAATTTATTTGACTTGACACGGAAATGTCACTATTCTGATCAATCTTATTTTGTTAAACTAAACTACGTAAATAATTTTAAAGAAAAAAACTCGAAGTATATTTCTTGTGAAAAAAAAAAACTAAAACAATACGTCCTTAAGTTAGGGTGAAAATGGTAAATAGGTTATTTTGTAGACATCGATTAATATCAGTGCAACCTGTGCCTCAAATATATCCACCGATTTTATACTAAATTGTTGATAAAAGCCGGGTTTTAGTAAAGTTTGTGCTATGGTTTAATACTTTAACTTATTTCAATAATACGGTATAGAATGCAGTATTGTCCGGTACTGCATCGTAGAAATAATATTATGAGATCAAATTTTGTCGACGACATAAGTCATTCATTTTTTGTTTTATATAACATTAGTAAATACAAAATAACTTTTAACTCGGTTGATTGCAGTGATTTACTGTAATGAATTACTTTTTAAATATATATATATATATATTACTGTTAGATTAGTTACTTTATAAAATATACGCGACTACGCGGTACCTTTAATTGAGTTAAAACACTGATGGAAATGTCTATCAAGGTATTTGCTTCGGTGGCGTATTCACATATGTCAAACTAATGACTGTAATATCAGTCAGAGGATCAATAAGACGAACTTTGGTAAAGGCCATCAGGGCTAATAATGGAGGAAGTGTTGAGGCGATAGAAATCGTCACAAAGGAGTAAGGACGTCTTTAATTACATCTGATTATAAATATATCAAAACAAGAAGCAGATTCTAGTAAAATTTTATAATTTTTTCTCAACAGAACAAATTTGTTTTCAATCTGAAGTTAATAAATTCTCTTGTATCGTTTTAACAGTAAATCAAGTTTAAGTGTTACATGTAGTTAAGAACAGATTTCTGAGTGAGATCATTTTATCATGCACAACATGATACTGTACACTATAACTCAACGTTCTACTATAATACACAGATACACGCATTTCATTTGAGTCATGGAATGTAGTTATGCACAACTGGTAATGCGTTACAGCAAGTGTTGGAAATGTCTACAATTTTCCTGAAGGCAAACCCTTCACAGTACATTTTTTGAGATGAATTTCATTATCCCTGATGTCCTATGACAGATGTCAAAAATATGGTGTGAAGGTTTTGGACCTGCCTTCAGGAAACTGGTGGACATTTCCAACACTTGCTGTAACACAGTACCAGTAATGCAAAACAACATTCCATGAATCAAACGATATTGTATATCTATATTATAGTCCGTAGTGGAGTTATAGTGTATGGTGTATGATAAATAGAACTCGCTATGTAATCCAAAAAATTGGCTTTAACAGAACCCAAATAATTCTAGTTAAACATAAGATGTTAATTAGTCATAAAACGGGATATAAGCGAGAGAAGTATATAATATCAGGGACTTGTATATTTCTCTTGTTATGGTGCCTTTTAGTAGAAAAAATTACAGAAACTGTACTCAGTGACAGTCAAGAAATAATGAATAACAATAAAAAGATGTAATAATGTATTGGTTGTTGATACATTGATGATTAGTTTACAAAAACAACTTTAAGAGCAATTATCTTAAAAAATATATAAAAACGATTCAAAAAGAAGCATCACATTTGTAAACAAAGAGACGATGTACCACATTCTTTTTTATGAGCGGTAATTTCTCTTATGATTACATAACGATGACTACGGTTTTAGATTTATAAATTTTGGTTTATAAATTAATCAAAACATAAATTTTCAAAATAGTCAAGTTTAGATCGCAAAGAAAACTCGGTTTTCTTAATTCCAAATTTAAAGCTGAGCGAAATATGCATACACGTTACCAAAGCAAAATATGCATACAGTTATTTTTTAAAGTTTATTATGTATAGGCGTAACCACGGTGAAACGCTTGCACCCTTCTGCTACATTTAGTCAAGCGAAAAATTATAGGTTAATTTCAGTTGGTTATATATAATGCGCGACAGAAAGCATGTCTGAATCGTGACGGAAGCGCTCTCAAATGAACGAGTGGTGAACTGGCGGTTCAAGGTCTGCGGTGGGGTAAACTCGAAATTATAGAATGTTGAGGTTGTATTTTATAAGAATGTTCTAGTATTTAAGCGGTGCAATCAGTGTGAGTGAGTCAGTTGAGAGAGTAGACGCATTTGAGCTAGTTGAGCCACAATTCCGTAACAATAACAATCTAAAATTGATATTAGAAACTGACTGGGCACGAAAGGTATGTATCTTCATTATTTTCATTTGAATCGAAGAGTTGCAAAATCATCTAATTAAAGCAACCTACAATTTTCAGGAAATGCGAAGACTGAATTTTTATTTCTAATACTAGTGATTTGGATGCTATCTTTATTATTGAAATTTTAAGAAAAAATTATAAAATACTAAATAAGGAAAAAATTACAAAAATACCAAACTCCAATAGATTGAAATTTGTAATTAGCTATTTTTGCAGCAGTTCTGCTTAAGTAGATGGTTTTGAATGTTGAAATGTTTGATTTTACAATCAGCTACTTCTGCTAGTTGCAAATAATAAAACAAACTACTAAAAAATGTTTAAGGTTGATTAAAAAATACCGTCGTTCAATAATAAAAAACATTTAGAGTTCGATAGCTAATTAGTAATGAATGGTTCAAAATTCATAATAGTCCAATTTTTGTTGTGATCAAGTTCAATCACTACAAAAGTTGTTATGTTAAACACAACACAATCTTGACACAAAAATTTCGAACCTCAATCAGAACCATTTGGTTCACATTAATTTCATTTTGTACACAGCCACAGCCTGTTAATTTGATCATTCCATCAGTTTCTTTGTGTTTTTTCTACCTATTCCACTAGTAAGTACACTTTTGTAGAATTGTCAATAAAGACACGGTAGAAGGTTTTGAAACCCATAAACTCATATTTAGGTTAAGAACATTATTCACGAACGAAAAAAAATTTTAATGATTTTCAAAATGCTGTAATTTTGTTAAAAAGTATTGTATGTAGCGATTAAAAGAAAAAAAAAACATTTTTAAGCTTGAAGTTTGTAGTAGAGGTTCCGTTCAGAAGCTTAAATTCTTAGTTGCTTTAATTTTTTTGCGAAGTGTAGTAGTTGTAGTTATTTATTTTATTTTAGGGAGACAAATGAAGAAACAACCTAATAAAAGTTGCAGTGAAAGTGATAGCGGCAGAGAAGAGAAATCGAAACAAAATATTGGTGAAAAATCAACTGGATCTTCACTATCATCTTGTTCTGGTGTACAGGATCAAACATATTTGATAACGATGCGGGTCACCGACTTGGACGTTCATTGAGTCTGATCTCATGTCAAAAAGTGGGAGTTTTAAAAAACCTTTTGTCACTAACTACAAGTTATGACTATGCTACAGATGCCGTGCAATTAAATTACACATGACCTATCTTTGGTGTTTTGGAAGATTTGGTGAAACTCAAACTAGACGCTGGTGACCACATTTTAAAAGACAACAAAAATCCCACTTCTCACCATTGATTCAAAATTAAATAATCAGCCTATGTGGCGACGTCATTGCAGACGACATCACTACTGACGTAAATAAAGCATCTGCTACAGTATCCCGCCAGACAAGAGCACCGGCATATTAGGGAAAAAGCAACTTTCAATTAAGGTTAAGTTTTTGAAGATAAAATGATGAAGGTTCGTGAGTAATTTCTAGTTTAAGTTTAGTTGATGATACGATGCAAAATCTGTATCATCTGCAATTAACATCTTTGTAGAAAAGGTAGGCCTTGATTCAGAAAAGTGCACTGGAAAAGGATACGATGGGTGTTCCTGTATGGCAGGGAAGGATCGTGGTGTCCACCTGAAAATTACTCGAGAAAAGAATACGAGAGCACTATACTTTTTCTGTGCTAGTCACAAACTGAACTTAGTTGTAAACAGCTCGAATGAAATAAAAGTAATACAATATGCTACCTCCACATTAAAAGAAATAATAAGATTCTTTGGAGAATCAACCCTTCCTCAAAAATGCATATCAAATATACCAATGCTCTGTGAAATCCGTTGCTCTCAAAAATAAAAAAGTATCGCCACATTCAAGAAACACTAAGTGCAAATTGTTATGGCGCTTGGAAAACTGTCAACAGATGGTAACAATGCAACGAAAAAGCGGTTTTCAAATGCATTATCCTGCTACAAAATCAGAAATTCATTGTTAGTGTTTTTTCTCATAGCAAAATATTCGGAACTACTGCAACCGGTGGTACATGCTCTTTAGTTTAAAAATATGGACTTACTTCAATGTGGAAATCACAAAAAAATCATTGACATCATCATGAGAAGACATCTTGGAAATGTGGTTGTTGAAAGTAAAAGTGTAATAGCAGAGGCTGAAACAATCGCTGAGCAGATTTCAATGTGCTATGAGTCATAAATCAGCAGAAACATCGTGTGTATCCACCAGCATAGACTCCTGGCGGATTTTGGAGATCACTAATTATTCCGTACACAGATTAATTAATAATGTCTCTGGAAGAACGTTTTTCTGAGGAGAACTTGCCCGCATTCTCATTGCTTACATTGCACCCTCACATAATGCTCGATATGACATATGAGGATTTAAAAAAAAAACTACAAGTTTTGTAGTTAATACAATGTTAATGTCACTTAATGAAATCTCACTTGCAGAACGTTTACTACCGAAAGATCCTTCAGCACCTTACGCAGGACAAAAACTTGGTTACAGTCAACAATGACAAAAATCGGCTTATCTTTGCATGATGAGTGTGGATAAAAAAGGGTTCTGGGAGCTAAAAATAAATATGAGAAAGAAATTTTGTTAGGATTAATACAGAACTCTCATAGGATAGTGCTGAATTATGATTTAGATAGTTTTGAATAGCATTCCAATTATTACTTTTGGCGTTTTAAAATGTTCAAATAAAACTAATTTTTAACAAAAAACATTTTCATATTTTCCCCCCTCGAGAAAATCTAGGCTATTGCCTATGTTATTATGCAACTGCACTTGCCATCCTGTTCCCAGAGGTTTTTTTTTTATAAATAAGGTAATAGTATTACATGTTTTGTAAACAGTGATGAACTTTTTTGTGCATTTTAAGTATTATTAAGTAAGAATGAGGATGCCTTGAAGAGATTCGTGCATTAAATGAGATAGACAATAGTTTAACAAGTTACTAACTAAATCTAATTTCATGGTAGTATTAAAGTAATATTTTAAACCCTTATTTATTAAGAACAAATTTTATTCTGTTTTAATCTCAAATATCATAGTACTGACAACTCTTTAATAGTACTATTTCTAGTTTGATTATATCTTCTCTGTCTATTTTTTTTTTTAATAACGTTATCTCGTAATTGGATTTAATAAACATACTGCAACATTTAGGGTTTGGTTAAGTAGTTTATATTCAGTTTATGTAGTTCTGAGCGTTTTAAAATTCAAGTGAAGGTTCTAAAATTCTTCATGAAGCCCAAACCTGTCCTCAGCTGCTTCCTTAGTATCTAGAAGAAATGCATATATTTGAGGTGGTCAAAACATTAAATAAATAATGCATAATTAATTTAATGATTGCAAAAACATATTTCGCTAATGGGCTGTTTCTATGCTGATAAATATACCTCAGTTTCCTGAAGAAATTATTGATTAAATATATGGATACGGATTGAAGAGTGCCTTAAAGATCTTGGATGAGCTTGTATTGCGGTCAACATGAGGATTTTGTCCCTTATCTATTACCCACTATTTTCTTATCTATGATCATTTCTCAATGTAGTGTTCAGCCAGATGCCAGTTGGATCCAAACCAAGGACACTATGAGGATCAGCTTGAGTTGATGTATCCTGGTTTTTGGGATTTGATCAGTACATCTTTGACTGTGGATCTACCAATGACTCTTTAACATACTTTGCAGTTGTACTCTCTCAAACTAGGACTGTAAGGTCCATAATTAAACACACACACATATATATATATTGTGTGTGTGAGTGAGCGAGTGAGTGTGTGTGTGTGTGTGTTTGTGTGTGTGTCTGTGTATGTATTTTATAAACATAGCTTTGCTGTATGCAGTCATGAATTATTACATCAAATGCGCCGATTGTTTAAAGAATGTATTTATTTATTTTATTAATTCCCGTGACCATTAATTTTTTTTAGATGCCTTATTTAATATCTTAATTTATGTTTATGAAAATATCCTTTAAGTATTTATTTCTAATATATAAAACTATTCAGTTGCAGGTCTTTTTAAACAAAAATATTTTACAATACAAAGTATTAAACTTCACCGTTAGTGGTTATCAGGATAAAAGAATGTTAGCAACACCTGAATGTGTTGGTCTTACGTACTGTTTGAGACATCAAAATATTAACGTATATGTAAGTTTTGTAATATCTAATTAGCCTTCTCTTTATGGTTAATAGCATTATAAAAAAATTTTTGCTTGTTATGATTTACAGTGTATATTTTGTGTAAAAAAGAGTTGTATATTTTATGTAAAGAGTTTACCAATAAATTATGTTTATAGTCACCTATATATGAAAATGGTCAATGCTATTCAGAAAAAAAAACACAAAACCTTTTTTATTTTCCTCATAACTTTTACATTTGTCTACCCTGATGTATATTTATTCAGTCCAAAAATTTATTTGTTGAATTAAGTTAAAAAACTGCTGTAATATTTTAGCTAAAGCCTGCAGCTGTTGTAATTCTTTATTTTATTTTATAAAAATTATTTACTTTGGAAAAAACCATTATTAAATTTTAAGATTATTAAATTCCAAGCTATAGTCATATTTCAAATTGACCACACTATTTAACCACTTGGCTGTGACCAATCAATCTACCAGAAAATTAGCTCTTCAGAAATTTATGAACGGTTATAGTCATGGCAGCAGCAGGGTCAAAATTGCTGGAATATAAGTTATCAATGTTGTAGATGAGGAAAGGCAAAATTTTCCAATATATCAAGGTAAATGATTATAAAGGAAAAATGAAGTGATCTCACCAGTGTCACTTGTCACATATTAATTTTCAAACTGTCCTGATGTGCTCAGAATTGTAATGGGGGTTTTCTAAAACCCAGAATCTGATGTTTTATTTACTTTTAAAAGTAAAGGAAAAGTATCCTCATAAGATCGAGTTATTTCATTAAGATAATTGTCATCATCAAACAATCAAGCAGAATTCTTACAATTAATCCTTTCTTCTTGTGTGATTGGTGGCACTATTTAACAAGAACAAATGTTAAAAGGTTCCTTAACATATTATGAATAATTGAACAAGGAATGTTTAATTCAGGTGCTGCTTGTCGTTAAATTCTTGGAAAAGAGACAACTCCCGCAGTACTTCAGAAATGTTATGGGAAACAAAAAATAACAAAACCAGTTGTATTAGTAAATATGCTGGAACAGGATAATAACAGAATAACGTAGTAAATTGATGAATTCAGTTCAAAGAAGAACGCATTAATGAATTCGAAAATAAAAGTACACGTAAGCAACTTAATATTTAAAAGGCTTACTATAACATGAACGATACTACTTATACATCTATTGTGCACAATTCCTGTCAAACATTTTATGAAGCTCTTGATATCCATGTGCATGGTTTGGGAGCTGCTAAAGTAACAGACTTAGTACATCTCTCATACGCAATTCAGACGATGATTTGAATTATTCAAATAACAATTAAATAACCCATAATGACTTTTATCCAGATAAATGGCAAGAAGGTCTTTCTTGTTAAACTTGCAGGAAGAGATTACCAAATTATAGCTCTAAGAGAAGGTACTGATAATGGATCGTTTAGTATGTTTTTTGTCAGTGATTGTTTAACAGTGTTTGCCTTATCAGTAAATTAAAACTGCAGTTAATTGACAGGGACAGTGCTGATAAGTCATAACGAATGCTAGAGGTTTTAAAGAGAATACTGAAGAGAACTGAAAGTGGTAGTGGAAAAAGAAATTAACTATTTAATGAAGGTCAACTGGTGGATAAAGAGGAAGGAAGTATAAATATTCAATGATTGGATTTAATATTACAATATATTTCTTGTATTTCTTGCCTGAAAGTTAAAAATTATATTCAGTTTTTTAAATTTTTGAAAATTTTTATACTCACTGATACATGTGAAACAGAATGATAGAGTGGTTTATGCAGTGTTTTCAAGAACACTTTGTGAGAGCCAGCATATTAGAAATCACATATAATATAGAGCAAAAGAAGGAATCTTTAACAAATTTTAAACAGAGATATGTTTTTCCTGATGTTTTTTTTTCTAACTTTTTAATACGATAGCGAATTTTAACGAATTAAAATTAATAACTATAAATATTATGTTTTATCAACCTGGTTTAGGTAATCAGGAACTGGAAGTCAGAAAAACGTGGAGAGGAAATATGTACAGGTACATATAATATAGAAACATTTTTGCAAACAAAGAAGTTAAAAAATTTTAAAAGAGAGATGAATGTAAACATAGAAGTAATGGAACTGGAGTAAATAAAGTGAAATGAGAAAGGATGAAGTTATTAGAGGATGATGTTACAATTCAGGAAGTAAAAAGGTAGAAGTGATGTAGGAATAATTCTAAAAAAAAAGAAATAGCAGTCTACTAGGATAGTTTTTACTAATGATAGGAAAAGTGCTGTCAGAATGAGAATAAACCCAGGAACCTGCTTTCAATAAACGTTTATATGCCAACTAATCAATATGAGGATGGTACAACTGAAGTACTGTATTAAGAGAAAGAGAAAATTATGGAAGAGTTATATTACTATTGTTGGAGAATAATAATTTGGAAATTGATGCTGTAGGGCACCCAAACGTACTTTGGAGGGATGAACAAGCAAAAGGAAACAACTGAGAACATGTAATGAAAGTGGAGGAAGGATAATAAATACTACAAAATATACTAATAATAATGGCAATAAAATAGGCTAGTAAAAAAACTACAAAAGAAGGCTGGAGATTTCGACATCTCCAACTTCATTGGTAGTTTTTTTTAGAAATCTGCTGAAGATGAAAACAGATAAAAATAAAAAACTGATTATTTATTTGCAGAAGAGAAATTGAGAATTGCAATGAATCAGATATGTAGACTGCCAGGTACTTTTATTGATAGTGATCATAACAGTGCGTTCAGAAAGTCACTGTACAGTAGATTTAAGAATCATGTGGTGAATTCTGGTCTTTTTATGTTAGGTTGGTTGCACAAGGATCATTGGGTATTGCTCAGTGATAAACCAAGACATAGATGTGATTTATTGAACATTCTTTTTTTCATTTTGTGTTGTTTCATTTATCGGAATCAAGAGTTGTGAGAAAAGAAATGATTCTTTTAATAGAGGAATACAATTTTCACGAAAGACATTGAACATGCCTTTCAAGAAGGTGACAAGTATACTGATTAAGTGAAGCGCAATATTTCTGAAAAGTTTTCAGATACTTGCTGTTCCTTACTGCAATGCATTTCAGACTCTTATCGAAAAATTTTGAACAACAGGCTCTGCTGAAGATGCTGATCAAAGTGGAAGACCACCTAAATTAACAAACAGATATTTCAGATGCTATGGCAGAAAGTCCATCAAAGCTAATGTGTAAGTTAGCAAAGCAGCAAGATATCAGACTTGCTAACGCACATAAAGGTGTAAGAAAAGAAGTGAAACTCTTTTCCAACAATGTAATGTGTATTCAAGAACTGGAACCAATAGATCATGCCAAAAGACTAAATTATTGTAAATGGTTTAAATGTTTTATTGACCAAACTTGCGTAGGTATACTGAAGGTTAGGTTTTCTACAGAAAGAGTGGTTTCAACTGGGAGGATATATTAAATTACAAAATATACACTGTGGTTGACTACTAACCTCTTAAGAATTGCATGAACAATCTTTTCATGATGCGAAAATTGGAGACTGGTGTGACGTAAACAGAATGCACATTGCGAGTCCAATTGTTTTTGAAAATACAGTTGATAGTGATCATTATTGAGCTGTTTTAACAACCTTCATTAGTCAGTTAACAGAGGTGGAAATCAATCACGGCTATCCCAACAAGATGGTGCCACAGCTAACAAGTCAATAATTTTTTATGAAATGTCATTGATAAATAAAACAATTTTGAGGGGGTTTTGGCCTGCACAATTGCCTAGTCTGACTCCCCCATATTACTTTCTATGGAGGCAGCAAAAATAGCAGTGTATAGCAACATACTACACACAATTGACAAACAAAAACTGCAATAACTGCATACATATGAGACATTCCAGTTCATCAGTTAGTTAAAGTGTGTATGAAAACAAATTGAAACATGTGTAATGTTGTATTAATGTTTGAAGAGGTCATTTTCAACACCTTTTATAAACTATTCCAGTTATTGTAATAATCATTTCTATAAAATAATGAAATAAACATGCAAAGTAATAATTAAGAAAGTTTCATGATTACACTACCATAATTCCAGTACACAGAAAGTTGCTACTTTCCAAATGCACTGTACTTCTGGTAGTAGAAATAAAAGTAATATTGAAGGGAGTTAGTGAAAAGAGCTGAGAAATTAAGTAAATGGAGGATGGAACAAATTGCATCAATTGGATATGAGACAATTTGGTTTGCTCTGCATTTCTCTCACAATCACACTATTTGGTCGCCCTTAAAGCTTAAGACTGAATGTCTGTGTCACAAACGGCTACTGAGCCTTGAAACGTTTAGCAACCAGTGTACCAATTAGCTGCTAGAGCTAAAAATGTAAGAAAATAGGCAATTAAAAAAAAAAAAAACAGCAAGTTTAACGAAGTTGAGATGCTCTACAGGAAATTGAATAATAAATCAATAAGATTCAAAAAGCAAATGAGAAATGTCTTGCAGATGAATTATCAGATAGAAAAAATTTGAAAGAAATGGATAATATGAACTATGTGTAAAAATAATAGGAAAAACGGAAACGGATATACTTAAATGGTAGAAGAAATATACAGTAGAATTGTACTGATCTAATAGAAAACCACATAAACATCCTGTAAAAGATCAAGTACATATGCAATAGGATAAAGGAGGAGCAACAATAAAAGTTGAACAAGTTGAACAAGTTTAGAATCTTAATTAGAATATGGACAAGCTTAATTCAGAATAAGAAACCTAATCGTCCAAGAGTAATCGCGAGGAGAAGGATTGACTAAAACATTGTTAGAAGGATCAGCAAAAGGTGAAAAGAAGAGAGGCCTAAAAGATCAAGAATGATAAAAATTAAAAGACGTTGGATCTACAAAGAAATAAAATTTTTTGTTGAAAATATAAAGCAATAAGAATCATGCATGGTGCAAGGGCCATATATCAGACAGGTATGAAAATGATGATGAGTTGTGAAAATAATAATCTGTTTAGCTTTCAAACTAAGCATCCCGTTGAAGAACAGGTTAAAACAATCATTAATTTAATCCCTTTTATTTTTATGAATTCCCTTTATTGTGCTATATTTTGTTCATTGTCATATTTGACAAACTTCATACATCCTTGACATAATCATTTAATTTGGGGAAAAGTTCAAGTCATTTTTGAAATCAAAGAATCGTTTATTTTTTTTACATACTAGGTTCATACCTTATAGGTAGATAGATGATTTCAACTTTCATCACAGACTCAATTATCTCTCTTTTTCTCTTCTTCTGTTTAGCCTGTGGAACCACTGTAAGGTATTACTTCAGAGGATGATATGTATGAATTTAATGAAGTGTAATTTGTACAGTCTCAGGTCGACCATTCCTGAGATGTGTGGTTAATTAAAACCCAACCACCAAAGAACACTTGTATCCACAATCTAGTATTCAAATCCATATAAAAGTAACTGAGTTTACTAGAATTTAAATGTTAGAACTTTCAACTTTGAAATCAGTTGACTTGTGACAAGTTAACCACTAGACCAGCCCGGTGGGCTAGATTCAATAAACTATTCTTTATCAACTTACATATATATCTAACACTGTCTAAGGAACATTACAATACTTTCTTCATTGATTCATTGAATTTATTAAAAAAATAAAATAATGTATGTCTTTATAATCATTCAGAAATAGTATAAAGAATCATGAACGCTATATGTTGTAGTTGCTCTTTTACGTTGTAATGTTCCTTTCATTTGAAAAGCTGAAAAAGAAATAGTGCCAATGCAACATTTATCAAATTCACTGTATACTTCTATGCATACAAACGTAAATATAACAGTTGTGTTTACAAAAATGAATCAGTACAAATAAATTGTATTTCTAACAGAATTTATTAAAAAATAAACAATTTAATGGCTTTATTTGCACAAAGTATCTTTAGATATATTACAATAATGGTATTAAAATGCTATATTACAGTGAATGAAAATAAATAATTTCCTATAACATCCACTTTGGGCAAGGAATTTGTCCTGTAGTAGCCCCTTTAAATAACACCTGCATAACAGTGCTTTAGCTAACCCTTTTCCTTTTGTATACTTTCATTGTACTTGCAGATATAATTTCTGACTTCTAATATCAAACAAAGTTTTCAGTAATTTAAATGATGAAATTTAAAAAATTTACATTTAAAAATTTTTATTTTATCTGTACTTTTGTGAAAAATATAATTTAACTTTTTTGAGGGAGCTGTTTATCCTTGTAGCCCAAGTAAATGCTATTCTTAAAAGATAAAAAAAAAAGAAAATTAGGAAAAAAATTTCAATTATATATATAAAAATAAAGACAGAAAAATATTTATTTCAAACTGAATAGTTTTGGATTTAACTAACTTTAGTCCAGGAGAGTAATATTCCACTGCTTATAAATAGTAAACTTTGTTCCTATTTTAACAGCTATGGATGATATAAGAAAACGATTGAAGCAAAAAGATAAGGAAGAAATACCATCTTGAACATTACTTGCTACTGGCTTCATAATATGGACACTGTGAAAATCAAAAGGAAATTCAAGGGGTATTGGACATTTGGAATATATAAATTAGTACAAAGATATGCAAGGTAATAGTGTATACATATTGGGGCAATGTAAAGGGAATGCATATATTTGGATACAGTCATTACAGAAAGTAGAAAAAGGTTTAAGGGGCAAGAATACAAAAGGTGAGCCGTTTCAAACATTCTTTAAAAGAGTTGTTGAGGCACAGATACGTGCCTTTAGATTTCAGACTGCCTATATATCATACTAGTCACTGATCTTGACATATAAATTTTGAACATAGGTTCAAATAAATAGTAAAGATAGAAGTAAGCTACAAATGCGAAAAGAAAATTTTGAAAAGTGTAACAGGGAAAACTTGCATCCAAATGACTTCTACTTTGTTCTGTTTCAAATCATGATCCCCCATTGCCGACATAATTACAGTAATAATTTTATAAATACTTCATGGAAACTAGTTCAGCATTATAAAGTGGCAGCAATAATCAAAAATACCATGCGATTACATTTAACTCCTCAAGGAGTAATCAATTTAAAAGTGCAGAGCATTATTAATTATGTTATTTTTTATTGATCTCAGACTGTACAAGACAACACCACTTCATTTACATTCAATCATATCATCCTCATTCATTCTCTGAAATAATAACTTATGGTGGTTCCAGAGGCTAAACAGAAAAAGAAAGAATATAACAGTGATTATTACACTATATTCTCCAAGGAAATTTCCAAATCCAAGCGATCAGAAAAAAAATCCCACCCCATTGAAAATTCTTAAAAACCTATAACATTAAAGGCAATGCAAATAGCTTATAAATGATACTACTTCACGTAATGTGCAGTAATTGTTACCTTACCATTATCAATTATGAAAAATCTGCAAAATACGCTAACAAGTTTCTGCCACTTGTATTTGATGCTTCTATCATTTAAATTTTTTATAAGTATTGGTTCTTTCAGTATCAAAAAGTTAATGTACTGAATTGTTCCTTCACAAATGACTGATTATTACCTATTTTCCCATACAATCTCCCAGAAATATAACTGTTAATTATGAACAATATAATTCATTAACTTCATATAACTGTTTTTGAACAATATAATTCATTAAATTGTACATTACTTCATTTTAAATGTGTTTTGTTTAATTTTAGGTTTCTAATTTAGAAGAATACTTTTTATACGAGTTTGAAGTTTGATAAAGCAGAAATTACTAACAGGGGTAGTGTTGAAAATGCTGTTGATGAGTGATTCTGTTTAATAGTAGAAGTATCCTACAGCTGTTACAAAATTAAATCCAGCATCCTATAAAAAATATAAAAAAATAATTAATTAAAAGTATAATTATATAGTAAATAAAAATTTTATTGTTACAATAAATAAAAAAAAGTAACAGAGAGTGGTTTATTAACTATCCTTTAACTGTATCTTTCTTTTTTTTTACTTTTTATTTTAATTCTGAAGTAAAACAGCAAGGATCTAGAGAACTTTACAATGTAATACTTCTCCTTTACACAGACATTCAGCTGTCAGTGTAAAAGGAAAAGGATGATTTACTGCATGATTAGTTTCCCTGTACAGGAATATAACTGTAATTGATTTAGAAAATTTTGCATTTTGGAACTGCTGGTATAAATACGTATTTTAATCATTCTTTTGAATGGTTAATATCTCTCTATATAAACACAGATTAAGTGCAACCATATCGGAGAGGTATCTGTTGAGAGCCAGAATAAGAAATGATATCTGAAAGAGGGCAGCAGCTCTTTCAGTAATTGTTAAGTGTGTAGGTCAGGAGGACTTAAATGGCATTATCAACATCACTCATCCTTCTAAGTACTACACAGCTGAAAGCAATGAAAAACTACAGCTGCTTTTTTTCAAGAAAATTTAACTCTGCAATTTTCATATAACAAAGATGGAGGTGTCTTCCTTGGTAAAATATTCCGGAGGTAAAGATATTGATTTGCTTGGCATTTCTCCTGCCACCAACCTATTCGTTGGCCCTAAAGCATAAGACTGAATGAATGTCGTTGCCACAAACGGTTACTGAACCTCGAAACAGTTTAGCGTCAAGTGTCCTAAATAGCTCCTAGAGCTTACCTAACAGCGTGAGCGGACTAAGCGCGGTGCTATACACCACAGGCTTACGTGTCCCAACAGCTCACTTGTCATATATTTACTAAAATAAATAGGTGCACCCATTCAACTACTAAAAATATATATGACATCTATAAATTAAAATTTACTTCGTCTAGACAGAAATTCGCTGCCACGACTGGGTTGTTGAATGTCAGCAAGTATCTGTCCACCATATTAAAGCGCTTGGTGTCGTAACTGGCTAATGGTCAGCCATAAATCTCAAGGTTAGCTTTCCATAGCAGTGCGTTAGGTGTCTTTCCCTTAAGTAAACTACTGATGTCGATTGAACATAGCAACCGCATATGGAACTCCCACACGTTCCGACAATGGGGCTCTCGCCACATTGACTCGCCGCTTGTAAGTGGCCAATTTTCCCCTTGACCTCTAAGTTTCAGGGGGATCTTCTAGCTGCGGTCATGAATTACCACGAACTATAAGGAGACAATCATCGGCGAAAACCTGGCCCGTGATCCCTTCTGGGAATGTCAATCCCGGAAATCCGTCAAATACCAGGTTCCAAAGCAAGTGACCTAGAACGGAATTCTGCTTCCCCTGGTAACGGACTTTTCCACAGCTAGATGCTCATCTTTAAACAGAGCCGTACGATTTGACAAATAGTCACTTACTACGGCCTGCAGGGCTACGGGAACATTACGGTGTATCAACTCATAGAAAACAGAACTCCAACACAAGGAAGGAAATGCTGCCTCTATATCTATAAAAATTGCCAAAACATATAACAGTCGGCGCTTTCCACCTCGGTAACAGCATTTAAGTTGCAATCCTCAGTGCCAGCCCCATTGGTGAAGCCACACTGGCCTCGATTAAGAAGACAGTTCACCTCAATTCTTTCTCAGAGCCATATTTATATCAATAAAAAAATATTTTAGAAACATTTACGGTAATTTGTTAAGAAATTATACATGACAGATGGAGTGAGTGCTCGTACAAATATTTTAACATATACACACACAAGAATACTTCTTTTTTCAAAAAAAAAATCGATGGGTTTATCCAGCATTTTATTTTGCGAAATAAGTGTTTGTTTACCTATATTCAATCAACTAAATGAAATGATTTTTTTTTAAAATTACAACAATAGGTAAATAAATAAGTATTGGAATAAATAGAATACAAAATCCATTAAGAATAATCAATATTATTTTTTATATAATACAATTTTCGATAGAATAAGACGGATCTTTTGCTTATAAAAGTAGATAGATAGTAATAATATAAGTGTAAAAAATAAGTTGAAAAAAATGGATACTACAAAAATAAAAAATAAGAAACTAATTTTTGGGGAGCATGACGCAAAATTTTATGATGATGTAAAGTGAAACTTTGTATTCAAATGGTTTGCTAGATTTCCAAATGAAAAAATTGTCGATAAATCGGAAAAAAATTTATACAAAGCATGTAACATTCCAAAAACATTGATTTTATTTCTTTGATTTCTTTGGTTTTTTTTCTCTTATCTTGAGTTTTGTACAAGAACAGAGAGAGATGTACAACGTACAACGCATTTTGCATGTTGTGTATCATTATTCTCCTTTATAACACGAGCCAAACCCATATATATTTTATAAAAAATATGGATAAGTTTTGTCCAACTGTTACTGAATCGATAGATAGATTAATCGATAATTTTTCTAACGTACTAACAAAACAGACAAAACCGATAAACAAAAGTCAGAAAAGAGATACGGTTGATGAATACATACACTTATTCATTGATATTTTCGCTACTAATTCCTGGATACATTCCGAATTATTACTCGGATCAAACTCTTCTGGGATTAAATAAATGCATCATAGTTTTCTCGAATCTACGTGTGATAACTTCTTATTACACTTACTTAGGATGTGAGTTGAATGTAGGAGCTAAAACTTTGAAAAATCATGTCGAAGAATTCTCTTTAAAAGCAAATGATAAATGTCCATCAAATATAAGTCAAAATTTTTAGAAAAATATAGATCCGTATACGTTAAATTGAGAGTGAAACAGTAGACTTGACTTCTAGATATTTTGGCTGACATACAGCAATTCATGCCCAAACTATTTTGGCGTTTACCTTTTACTTATTTCAAAGTAGCAATAATACTCTCAAGTTCAAAATTAACATCCATCTAGCATTAGCATTCTATTTGACATAATTATTCATAGTAAATAATGGTATTCGTCGATATTACATTTGTTGACCGCAACCTCCAGAAAGACACAGATTTAAAAGAAATGAGCTACCAAATTGTGTGTACTGCGGTCAAGAGGACACTCCTTGCCACACTTTTTTTTTAATGTACACGTTGAGTGGATCTAAGCAAGATATTACTTATTTTCACGAGTGGAAATTGAAAAAAATAGGCCACAGAAATACACTTCTAAGTATTGTTTTAAAAATTTGGGATATATTGCGCTATTGAAAATTATTTGTTTTTAATATCTATTGAAATCTACCACACGTTAATACTTTTTGTTTTTATTAAATTTCGAAATTTTTACGTTTTTATTTAGCCTCTGTGGGCTTCATCTATAAGATTTTACTCAAATTCTCTAAACTCTTTTTAAAAAAATTTGGATTTATTTCTAGTTTAACAAAGTTATTTTACATTAAGCACAATATATTGTTTTTTTCTGTTATCTAGTCTTACCTATTACCCCAGATACTAGAAAAATAGACATCCTTCGAGAAGATCGTTTCAGTGTGGCAGTCAGGGAAGTGAATTAATGTGTAGACTGAAAAGAAGGACCAATAGATTGATAAAAAAAGATAAATTACTTGGAACTGATGACTTATCTTTTGAATTACTATGGTGCTTTAGATAAAAAGGACTAAAAAAACTGTTCTTGTTTTTATAAATATGTATTATTTTTTTAAAAATTCGCAATTATTTTTATAATGATAACATTTGTAGATAAATGTAAGTACTATTACATCATATTTACACGACGTTTCTTTATATATATTACAATAACGGTTTTAAAATGCTACATTAAAGTGAATGAACATAAATAAGTTCCTATAACATCCACTTTGGGCAAGGAATTTGTCCTGTAGTAGCCACTTTAAATAACTAAAACCTGTGTATCAGTGTTTTAGCTAACCTTCTTCATTTTGTATACTGGCATTGTACTTACAAGATTTAAATTTCCAACTTCTAGTAAGTTATATCAGACAAAATTTGCAGTAATTTAAATTATGAAATTTTCAAAATTTACAACATTTAAAAATTTTTATTTAATTTGTAGTTTTTGTGTAAAATATAATTTAACTTTTTTGAGTGAGCTATTTACACTTGTAGCCCAAGTAAATGTTATTCTTAAAAGACCACAAAAAAAGGAAATTAAGAAAAAAATTTCAATTATATGTAATATATATAGATATGCAAGATAATAGTGTAGACATATTGGAGCGATGTAAAAGGAATGCATGTATTTGGATACAGTGGCAGCAATAAATAAAAATACAATGTGATTACATTTAACTCCTCAAGGAGTAATCAATTTAAAAGTTATTAATTATATTATTATTATTGTTATTACATTATAACTGGTCGACCTGAGACTATATAAGATTACACTTCATTTACATTCAATTATACCATCTTCATCCATTCTCTGAAATAATACTTTATGGTAGTTCCAGAGGCTAAACAGAAATAAATATTAATAAATAAATATTCTCCAAGGAAATTTCCAACTCCAAGCAATCAGAAAAAAAAAACTACCCCATTGAAAATTATTAAAATGCTATAACAATAAATGCAAATATATGATAAGAACATAAAATGTAACATAAAATATATGAACATAAAATCCAAATAATGATACTACTTAACGTAAGGTGCACTAATTGTTACCTTACCATTAGCAATTATGCAAAAATTTGCAAAATACTCAATTTTTTGCCACTTGTATTTGATGCTTCTGTCATTTAAATTTCTTTTAAGTATTGGTTTTGTCAGTATCAAAAAGATTAATGTACTGAATTGTTCCTTCACAAATGACTGATTATTAACTATTTTCCCATAAAAACTTCCCAGAAATAGAACTCTTAATTGCAAACAATATAATTCATTAAATTGTACATTACTTCATTTTAAATGTGCTTTAGGATTTTCATTTAGAAAAAACTATTTATACAAGTTTGATAAAGCAGAAGTGACTAACAGTAGGAAGCATTGAAAATGCTCTTGATGGGTGATTCTGTTTAATAGTGAAACATCTTACAGCTGTTAACGAAATTAAATCCAGCATCATATAAAAGATTTTTAAAAGCATTAATTGAAAGTGTAATTATATAGCAAATTAAAATTTTATTCTTACAATAAAAACAAAAGTAACAGAGAGTGCTTTATTAACTATCATTTAACTGTTTCTTTCTATTTTTTTTAATTTTGAAACAAAACAGCAAAGCATTTAGAGAATTTTACAATGTAGTGCATTCACAGCATCAACATGCTTATGCTGACTGGCTAGCAGCAATCCCAAAATAGTGTAAGCACAACTTTACAGGCTGAAGATAGTTTATAAAATATATTTATATATATAAAACATATTACCATCACAATGAATTCTTTGAACTTTGATTATTTAATGATGCGTGTATGATTCATACTCAAAAGCAAAGTGTCAAGAGAGATATTATATAAGCATAGTCCTATACAATTAAATTCATCCTGTGTGCTGTAAACATTCACAGATAAAATATCTCGCATTTTCTTAGGTATGCTCTTCTCTGAAAGTCTTTAGTTATAAATACTGACAACATAACTTAACATATACACAAAATCTTATATTTTCACCATTCTACTCCTACTAAAATTTTTATTAAATTAATCCTGTGCTCAGCAAATGCAAAGAAAAGATGATCAGTAGAAGGAAACTACTCTACTCTTTTCATAGAGAGATTAGATCTTTTATTCCAATCGGTTCATAATAAATTTGTCTAACGCTCAGCCGAATGTTTTTTTTTCATTTACATGTTTTGATAAAAATGATGCTGTAAATTAGCTTTTCAAAGATATAATGCAGCTCCTTCATCAGAGAATAATACTTTTTTTAGTTTACATTTTTTTTATTTCACATTTCATCATGCTGATTAAGTTGGCTCTCACTTAAAACATCAGATCTATTATCCATTATTCACTCGTTACAAATATTTGATCTACTGTTTTTCAAGAAGGCCCCATATCCCTGGACAAATATACATCGAGGACTTACTATGAAATGTTTTTATAGCTTTCTACTTAAGAATTATTTATCCATTGGATTTGTGTGAGCACCATCTTGCTGAACTCAAAGAAGTATGCACTTCCACCCTTCTGAAATAATGTGAATGATCTCTGGAGTCAAGTTTCAAAAAGCTTCCTATACAATCACAATTTTTCATTTCATGTACAATTATGTTGATGTAGATTAGTATTTCCCACAATGAGTAATCAAATATGGTAAGGTTAGTTCTTAGTGATAGTCATTGCAATTAGGCTGAATTTGCTTGTGAACCACAGCCAGATTACTAGCACAGAAATTATTCATTTAGGAAATTATGCACTCAAGCAAAATGTGGTGAAGCTTCATCTTCCTGTATCCAGTGATTTTTCACGATTCCATTGTATTAAGTTGATGCATTAACTGTCTTTCCATAATTTTCAGATAAGAATCACCATTCATGTATTCTTTAAAATAATATTACCCAAACAAATACGATGATGTCATTTCAGCTCCTACCGTGAGATGTCGTATATTCCTTTCCAGCTCTGGATGCATAAAGAGAATTCTCCATAGTCCAGAAAATGACATTCCTGCCTCATGAACTGCAATAAATTGCACTCAGAAAACAACGATTTTGTTCAGGAAACCACATTTAAAATCACGGTAATATGTCTTCTTTAATCCATTATGCAGCCTGTATTTAATAGTATCAGTAGCAAATGAAAGTTTCATTTGTTTCAAATTTAATATTAAACTTAATTAATGTTGCTATGTTGATAACTGTATGTCAAGGAAACATTTGTAATTCTTAATGGTGAGGCTTTCTCAAACTTCTGCAATACCTTTACCATGAACTCTTTATTTTGCTTGTAAAATTAAGCATTATAACACAAAAAGATGGGTAAATACAGTAGTAATGTTAAAGCTAGGAGATGCAATATTTCCAACTTAACAATATGATGTTTGTTATTTTTTTTTTTGTCTTCGGTCATTTGACTGGTTTGATGCAGCTATCCAAGAATCTAGTGCTAGTCGTTTCATTTCAGTATACTCTCTACATCCTACATCCCTAACAATTTGTTTTACATATTCCAAACGTGGCCTGCCTACACAATTTTTTCCTTCTACCTGTCTTTCCAATATTAAAGCGACTATCCCAGGATGCCTTAGTATGTGGCCTATAAGTCTGTCTCTTCTTTTAACTATATTTTTCCAAATGCTTCTTTCTTCATCTATTTGCGCAATACCTCTTCATTTGTGACTTTATCCACCCATCTGATTTTTAACATTCTCCTATAGCACCACATTTCAAAAGCTTCTAATCTTTTCTTCTCAGATACTCCGATTGTACAAGTTTCACTTCCATACAAAGCGACACTCCAAACATGCACTTTAAAAAATCTTTTCCTGACATTTAAATTAATTTTTGATGTAAACAAATTATATTTCTTACTGAAGGCTCGTTTCGCTTGTGCTATTCGGCATTTTATATCGCTCCTGGTTCGTCCATATTTAGTAATTCCACTTCCCAAATAACAAAATTCTTCTACCTCCATAATCTTTTCTCCTCCTATTTTCACATTCAGTGGTCCATCTTTGTTATTTCTACTACATTTCATTACTTTTGTTTTGTTCTTGTTTATTTTCATGCGATAGTTCTTGCGTAGGACTTCATCTATGCTGTTCATTGTTTCTTCTAAATACTTTTTACTCTCGGCTAGAATTACTATATCATCAGCAAATCGTAGCATCTTTATCTTTTCACCTTGTACTGATACTCCAGATCTAAAATGTTTTTTAACGTCATTAACTGCTAGTTCTATGTAAAGATTAAAAAGTAACGGGGATAGGAACATCCTTTTTGGACTCCCTTTCTTATTACGGCTTCTTTCTTATGTTCTTCAATTATTACTGTTGCTGTTTGGTTACTGTACATATTAGCAATTCTTCTATCTCTGTATTTGAACCCCAATTTTTTTTTTAAATGCTGAACATTTTATTCCAGTCTACGTTATCGAATGCCTTTTCTAGGTCTATAAACGCCATATATGTTGGTTTGTTTTTCTTTAATCTTCCTTCTACTATTAACCTGAGGCCTAAAACTGCTTCCCTTGTCCCTATACTTTTCCTGAAACCAAATTGGTCTTCTCCTAACACTTCTTCCTCTCCCCTCTCAATTATTCTGTATAGAATTCTAGTTTAAATTGTTGATGCATGACTAGTTAAACTAATTGTTCTGTATTCTTCACATTTATCTGCCCCTTCTTTTTTGGTTTCATGACTATAACACTTTTTTTGAAATCTGACAGTACTTCCCCTTTTTCGTAAATATTACACACCAGTAATAATCTATAAATCTCTTCCTCAACTGCACTGAGCAGTAATTCTATCGGTATTCCTTCTATTCCAGGAGCCTTTCTGCAATTTAAATCTTTTAATGCTCTCTTAAATTCAGATCTCAGTATTGTTTCTTCCATTTCATCCTCCTCAACATCCTCTTCTTCCCCTATAACACCATTTTCTAAATCATTTCCTTCGTAAAACTCTTCAATATATTCAATCCATCTATCGACTATACCTTTCGTATTATATATCGGTGTACCATCTTTGTTTAACGCATTATTAGAATTTAATTTAAGTAGCCCAAAATTTTCTTTAACTTTCCTGTATGCTCCGTCTATTTGACCAATGTTCATTTCTCTTTCCACTTCTGAACACATTTCTTTAATCCACTCTTCTTTCGCCAGTTTGCACTTCCTGTTTATAGAATTTGTTAATTGTCGATAGTTCCTTTTACTTTCTTCATCGCTAGCATTCTTATATTTTCTACGTTCATCCATCAGCTGCAATATATCGTCTAAAACCCAAGGTTTTCTACCAGTTCTCTTTATTCCGCCTAAGTTCGCTTTTGCTGAACATACTATATTTTCTACCTTATCTTTTTTACTTTGACCTCTTCGATGTCTGCTCAAAAATCTTCTTTACCACCTCTTCCTCAAGTTTCTCTAAATTCCACCTTTTTCAATTCATTCGATTGGGGTTTTTAAACCCCAATCTACATTTCATTATCACCAAATTATGGTCCCTATCAATGTCTGCTCCAGGGTAAGTTTTGGAGTCAACGAGTTGATTTCTAAATCTTTGCCTAACCATGATATAATCTATCTGATTCCTTGCAGTATTGCCTGGCTTTTTCCAAGTGTATATTCTTCTATTATGATTTTTAAATTCGGTGTTGGCAATTACTAAATTATACTTCGTGCAAAACTCTATAAGTCGGTCCCCTCTTTCATTCCTTTTGCCCAGCCCGTATTCACCCACTATATTTCCTTCCTTGCCTTTTCCAATGCTTGCATTCCAATTTCCAACTATTATTAAATTTTCATCTCCTTTTACGTGTTTAATTGCTTCATCAATCTCTTCGAATCACCATATACACAGTCTACCTCATCATCATCATGGGCGCTTGTAGGCATATAGACGTTAACAATCGTTGTCGGTTTAGGTTTTGATTTTATCCTTATTACAATGATTCTATCGCTATGCGTTTTGAAATACTCTACTCTCTTCCCTATCTTCTTGTTCATTATGAAACCTACTCCTGCCTTCCCCTTATTTGAAGCTGAGTTAATTATTCTAAAATCACCTGACCAAAAGTCGCCTTCCTCTTCCCACCGAACCTCACTAATTCCTACAATATCCACATTTATCCTATCCATTTCCCTTTTTAAATTTTCTAGCCTACCAACCTAAACTTTTAACCTTCCTTAGTAGTTCCCACCCGGAGATCTGAACGGGGGACTAGTTTACCTCTGGAATATTTTACCATCATTGCTACATGAAAATGTAGACAACCACATTTTCTTGGAAAAAAAGCAGCTGTAGTTCAACATTGCTTTCAGTTGCGCAGTACTCTGGGGACTGAGTAATGTTGATATGGCCATTTAAATCATTCTGACTCAGGCCCCTAACAACTACTGGAAGAGCTGCTGCCCTCTTTCAGGAATCATTCCTTTGTCTGGCTCTCAACAGATACCTATCCCATATGGTTTCACCTTCGGTCCAGCTACTCTGTATCCCTGAGCACTCAAGCCCCCTCACCAACGGCAAGGTCTCATGATTCATAGAGGAGGTAATAAAATAAATGACAAAAACACTACTACTGAAATTTGAAAGCATTATAACACAAACAAACAAAAATGGGTAAGTACAGTACTAATGTTGAAGCTAGGAGATGCAATATTTCCAACTTAACGAAAATATGTTTGTTATTATAAAGCAAAATTTTCAAAATCAATTACAATTATATTCCTATACATGGAAACTAATCATGCACTACTCTGTAGATAAATCTATATATCTGTAAATGTGTTCAAAAACTAGTCATTCAACCTTATGTCTTTTTTTGTCAAATCAACATTTTTACAATATTTTCCTGTAAACTAACAGTTTCCAAAATGGGACATAGAGAATAATTTCTGCATCGCAAGAATTTATATAAACACTGATGAGATATTTTTTAAAATTAGATTAGTAATAGTTCTAGAAATATCAGCTGTCTAATACACTAAAAACCTTTTAAAATAACTGACCTCCAATAAGTAAAATTTATGAACTATCGTAAAAATTGTAAGAATATATTGTAGAATTTAATAAGCAATAAAATATGTTCCACAGAGTGTAGAAAGAAGATTATTGGGGTTTTAAAGCTATTTAATATCTCAGCATTGACTCACTGTAATAAATCACAAATAAAATGAAACAGTAACTCTTACAGTCTTTCCTTACTAATATTTGATGTAAGCATCTTTTATCACAGTATACACAACCAACAGGTGAATTCATCGCATTCTTTAATGAGCATGCAGGAGTAATGAAGATGACAATTGCTTCAATCCTATGCCTCAAATTGGGTAGATCAGTAGGTAGCAGAGGTGCATACTCAATGTCCTTTATAAAACCTCAAAGGAGAAAATCACATGGAGTCATATCAAGTGGCCGAGTAGATCACGATAATCAAGGTTTTTCATTGCAACATTTATAATGTTGAAGTCAGCATGCAGAGCATATCTGGTAAGCTTCATAATCTGTAACAGTTTTGAACAGTATGACGTGTATGTAAAGTTTCCTTAAAACATTCCACACTGATATAACTAATTTATAGCTGCCTTCTTAACGGTTTTTTTAGGTACTGCAATAAAAGACTCCCTGGCACATTCAAAATTTTCTTCAGTCACCCTTGGTCATCCCATACATTTCCCTTTACACAGACATCCAGTTGTCTGGATAAAAGGGAAAAGCATGATAGTATCCCTGTACAGGAATATACTGTAATTGATTGTGAAATTTTGGATTTTGGGAACTGCTGTTATAAATATGTATTTTAATCTTTCCTTTGAATGGTTAATCTCTCTCTATACAAACGTAGATTAACAGCATTTCCTTGTTCACAATGTATTAAATGAAATGGACAAAATTAAGATCCATAAAGTTTTGTCAAAAATATTTTGATACTTTACCTTGCAATGCCTTGCAATACACTCAATGTGAAGCAATATCTTTTTTTTATTATAAAAACTGATAAAAATTGGAACAATTTTTTTGGTGGTCATAAATGACTGTGTAGACTGAACTTAATAAACACAGCCATAATTGCATAATTGCAGCTGTACATCATTTACATCATTCAACTGGTTTACATTTATACAGCACACAGTTCTTTAACTAACCAGGAGGAGTTCCACTAAGTTTCGTATGCACTATGATGGGTCTTCATTGGAGGCTAAAGGAAATCGACCCAAGACAAAGAAATCAGTGAGGCCCTCAACCGGTACTATGGTGGTGATGGTGGCGGGACAATCATACACGGACCTTCTCCGAACGGTTCGAGACACTGTGTCGACGGATGAGTGAACATCTTGTAGGCGCGCAGATATCAGGGAAGGACCTTCACCTACGGGTCCAAGAAACCGTAGATGTGGCTACGATGTTAAGGCAACAAATATTGGATAAGTACTGTTGGTGATTCGGTTATTATTATGATATAACTGCCATGGAAAAATCTAAAATTTACAGCTGGATAACTTCAGCTGCAAGATCTGCAGTAGTAAGAGTGAGTTCTTTAAACAGTATTGTCTGTACCTGTTATTGAAACATAAACTTGTATACAATAAAATTTGATCATGTTTATTTCAAGAGAAAACATAATTTGAATCACTGGTGCTGCTAAAATTGTAAGTTTTTCTATACAATTCAATTGAAAATTTTTTTAAACAACATGTCTACACAGGCGATTTAAAATTCGTTCACTGTTTTTCTTCATCCCTACTTAAGCATATATTATGACACATAGCCTATGCTATTCTAATATTCAAACGACTTGACACACAAATTAAAGAAACTGTAAAAGATAACGTAATATAATTTGTCTGCATTCCTTTTTAATTTATTCTTATCAAGACAGTAAAAAATAATGCATATTCTTACATTCCAGTTATAAGTTGTGCATGAAAATGTGTCCCTTCAGATAATTTTTTACATTACTTTTTTTATTTTTATCAAAATATAGGTTTATTCCCTTTGTTTATTGCCAGCAGAATTTTTTCACTGACAATGTTTTTTCTATAACTACCAAATTTTAAAAACCAATAAAATTGTTGTATAAAATTGACTTTAAAAGTTAAAAAATATAGTTTCTCAATTCTGTAAATCTGTACTTCTTTATGTTGATGTAAAATTAAGGAATAATTAATTGTTGTAATCAGAAAATGAAAGGGTTCATTTGCTGATTACTTTTATTTTTAACATATATAAATGTGGGATTCATCGAAGCGAAAAGCTTAAAACTTAAAAGGAAAACAAAATAAGACTTAAATTTTACGTGTTATATGAAATTTACGTATTTTTATGAAACAAATTCAGATATTCAGGAAGAATGTACTATTTTATTGTAACTGGGTACAACAGACTGACAGTACAATTTTTTATTCGAGCTATTTAGAAGGGAAAACCATTCGAATGAGAAAATGTTTACAAAAATATTTTATTTTGTATTTAGTTTAATTCAGCATTTAGTTACTAAAACTATTATATACCTTATCCTAATTCTTACATTTTCTTCTGGCGGTAGGACGTCCGACAACCCCATCCGTAGTATCATCGCCTGTCCTGCCTAAATGAGCCGTCTAGACAGCACACGATTTCAGCGGCTCGCATCGGACTTTACCGCTACCAAATTTTCAAATAAGAAGGGAACTCTCAGTATTCGTTCACAACCAGTTTCCTACAAGGTAGAACAAAATAAAAAATAAAAATTAAAAAAAATCATAATAGAAATAGATATTTTGTTAACAGATTACCCGTATGGTAAGTGAATATTGAATATGAAAACAATATAGTAAAATAAAAAATCATGAACTGCATTTCAGTTCATCCTAGTCGGAATCGGTAAAGAAAATGGCTGGGCACACGTGTTGGTTCATGAAACCACACATGTATTCAAACCTTTGAAACAATTACAACTCGGCTATTTATTAACCGATTAAAAAAAATAAAAGGCTTTATGTTTTAGTAATAATATACATTTTGATAAAACTAAGATTTATGGAGATATAATGGTTGAAAATTAAAAATGGCCGCCATTTTGTAATTTTCAAAGATATTTAAGTCTTGATTTTTTCTAATTTTAAAACTTTATTACCAACACGCTTACCAGATATTAATGTGATTCGTTCATCCAAACTTCAAATATAAATTTTTATATAAAAATAACAAAATGGCGGACAGTGGGAGAACGAAGGAGAAATTGCCATTTTTCGTAAGGATATTTTTTGTTTAATTTTACAAGTGGAAACCGAAAAGTATAGCCAGCCCACCATTTTAGAAACACTCTGTAGACATTTTTTTTTTTGCTAGTTTCTTTACAGCAGACGCGAATTATACAATACACTTGGTAGGAATTCATTTTTTTTTGCTGCTTTTTATTACCGTTCGCAGTCTTTCTTATGGCTGGGACGCATGTAAACAGTCTGAGTAATTGAAACGCTAGTAGAGTTATTCATTTAAGAAAACTGCTGTTCACACGCAGCCAGCCTCTGTGAAGAAAAGAATGCAGTTGACGATTATAACACTACATATTTTCTGCATTTTGGTAGGCTAAGCATGGCATACCGAAGTCCAGCATTAAGTTTGGCTGAATGAAGAAGACGACGGGAAAACGTTTTTTCTTGTCACTTTTCATAGGACGTTTTTAGAAACGATTTTTATTTGATGTCAGGTATCTAACATGTTTTGCACGTCGGTTCAAAATACACGAGATTCAATTAGCAGGGTTTAATTACAAAGAATACGTAACTACTCTGTATATAATGAAGAACGAATCTTTTTTGGGGTTCCGATCGATGAAATTTTTTTATGTATGTTACATCCTCAAATTGTTCAGAATCTAGATAAAAGTTATATAAATTGGCGGATTAGATTAATCAAATGTCTTTGTTAATTTCGTAAAGTATTTTATTTTATTTAAAAAGATTCAGCATATGTTGTCTTTAAAATTTTTCATAGTTAAATAAAATCGGAGGTTTTTATTCTAAAACATGTTCCGAAAAATACAGAAATTGTTATTTTTCTTTCGTGCTGTTTATAATAAACAAGATGCTGCATAGAATATAATACTGTTAGGGACTCGCATAGAATTGAAATCTCTTCATTATTATTACTTGTTCATTATTGTTTTCTTCTTTTTTTTTTGTAATATAGTTGAATATTTATTCCGAATTTTTTTTTACTACGTAATATTAAATATAATTTTTGGTTAACTATAGTGACCAAGATATTTCAATGTTTTTCTTCCCGTCATGCAGTTTTCGGCAATTAAATTTAGCCAGTAAATTACTAGTCTTAAAACGTAATTCTTCTATTACCAGAAAGAAATTACAAAATATAAAATTAACTTTTAATATATAAAATTAAATACTTGCAATACTTAGAATTCTGAGGGAAAACTTAACGAGATCACAGGAAATGTATTTCTAAGGAGGATATATTACATCAGAATCTCTGAGAACTGACAATTTTTTCTGATATACCCAAATTATTTTCTGGTTTATTGAAGCCAAGTAATTTTTCTTAGACATTGAAAGAGCTGATATAATATTTAAAGTAGCCTGTACTTTGTTAACGATTAACGATTTTGTTATCTGTTCTGATTAAATATACTTTGTGGAAAACTTATCTTGGAAGTTCACGTCGGGTGGGAACACTGGCTTTTCTGCCTGCAAAGCTTGACGGCTAGAGCCGTTTCGCTGGTCGATATAGAATTTCCTCGATGAAATCGCCTTGTTCAAATAGAATAAAGTTGAAGAAAGCTCAGCTCTTGCAGAACCGTTAGTAAATGTTTATTCAAATTACTTTTAACGGTATTAATTCTGTAAACGTTAGTACATCTGAAAGATGGATCGGTAATTGCAAATCGGCCGAGCTATCTAACGAAGGGAGTTCGTCCCCGTGTAATTTTAATTTTATAACTTTATACCTTTGTTACTGTACTCCCAACTTATTAGTTCAGATAAGAATGAAAGTAGGGATGAACTCTTGATTAGGACCGAGAAAGACATATACAGTCTCTAACTTATTTTATTTTCTAATCTCAGTTTAATTTAAATTATCTATAATTAATTTTCATTTGATAAAGTGACCCGGAGGGTGGTTGGTGGGGAGTAATTTAAATTTTTGGTTATCGATTACTAAAAATAATTGTTGATAATGCAGCAAAAAAAATTGTTTAAATTTACGCAATAAATTATTATATATCTTTTTTAAGTAGAGAGTTCACAAAACCATTAAGGGCGCTTGTAATTATAATCTAATAAATAAGTCGTATGTAAATAAAGATAAAAATCCATGTTCATAAAACACCATCATCCCAATAAAAAATTACCGATGTAAATTTTTATTTCATATTTATGAGATAATCTCTGTGAATTTATATGTATTTCAACAATAATGTTTTTTTTATAAAATTAAATAGTTTTTTTATTAAAATTCACGCTACTTTTTATGTTGAGTTAATAACATTACTTTTTAACTAGAGAAATTGTATAACGTTTTGTGAATTTTGACGCTTAAAAAATTTGTTATAAGTTTTCACTTGTCTTGCTTCTATTTAATAACTACAACGGTTGAAATAGCTATTTGAAAGCCATAGAACAAAGCATAAATAAAGATTATTATATGTTTAACTGAAAAAAAAAAATATATATATATATTTATAATATATCTATATTTCCAACTGTATATAAGATTTTATAATTACAACTAAAAAATTGAAGAAGATAATTATTCTTAGAAATTTGTAAATATAAAATATTTTTTATTTTATTTTTATATAGGATCAGTTTATCTGGTGGTCCCGTTATGCGATTAATTTTTTAAAGAAATTGTCTCTCCGGACAATATGAAATTTTCTTTCAATTTTCGTCACCTACGACGACTTATACTTTTCAGTATAGCGTAATGTTATAATATATAATATATACCTTGTTCTCGTTTGGGTATTTCAATACTATTTTCGAAAACTAAAGCAAGTTGAAATAAACTTAAGGTAAAATATTATGAATATTTCAAAGTACCTTTACTCATGATATTTTTCTACGTTTGTTTTCTTATTTACATCGAGATACAAATGTATCGTATTTGCTTTGATACTATTAATTTTTCTGCGAAATTGTAACTCTGTTCATAAAAATAAAAAAAAACCTTTTAAGAAAAAATTAAACACTTATAAAATAGTTCATTCAAGTAAAGAAAAAAAAAACATATATTATTCTTATTTACATATTCTAATTTATATTATTCTTAAACAATTTTTTTATTTATTATTTTTTTTTGTGAAATATTTGAAATTATTTAAATTCGTTTTTTTTAGAAGTCTAGAACTTTAGAAGTTTTTTTTTTTGTTTACACTTCGAGAATCACGGTCAGGTATTACTTCAGAGGTTGAATGAGGATGATATGTAGGAGTGTAAATAAAGTGTAGTCTTGTACGGCCTCAGGTCGACCATGTCGGAGATGTGTAGTTAATTAAAACCCGACCACCAAAGAACACCGGTATTCACGATCTAGTATTCAAATCCGTATAAAATAACTGCCTTTACTAGGATTTGAACGTTGGAACTCTCGACTTCGAAATCAACTGATTTGCGAAGACGCCTTCACCACTAGACCTACCCGGTAGAAACCTATCTAATTTAGAAAAATGTTTATTTATTTTTTAATTTAAAGATCGGGGACGAAGCAGATAGAAAAATAGGAGAGTAAGGAATATATTTGGTTCAACCTTACATTTTTTTTTATTTTTCATTTATTAAAAAACACGTATTGAAAAATAAAATAGTATACGTTGCATGAAGTTGGGTGGGGGTATCCTGTGCCAAGTGTATCTCTTCTATTTGTAAGCTACATATTCAATCGAATGACGTCAATGTACGAGAATATATATATATATATATATATAAGAGCATTAACAGCGTATATCTTGAGTATTGGAGTTAGCAGTATCGATCTATCTTGTATTCTGAATTGATAAGGTTAAAAAATTTATACAATTATTCATATTCTACGAAAAAGTTAAGAGTTTTGAACATGCGAATCATAATCTACGTTATGAGCTTTTTTATGATCAGTGCGGAGAAAGTTTATGATGAAAAAGAGTAAGTACTTTAAAGATCTGTGTATTTGTGTGTGGGTTTAGAATTATTGAAATGAAAATATTCTTGTAATATAAGAAGTATTTAAAAATTACCTTAAAAAAATTTAATTCTAAATACCTGGCCTGTGTAATTTGGTTAATCAGAAAGGAAAACAGAATACTCAAGATTTATCAAAAGATTATTTTAGTTGTAGTTTGAATGTAGTTTAAATAGGATAGTCTTAATAGATTTAATAAATATGAAAAAAGTTTTGAAAATATAATTCAAAAAAAAAAAATTAATTTAAAAGCAATACAAACTTAAAGAAAGAAAAAAAAATACTTTTTGAATTCTAATTTAAATTTTGACTATTATTTAAGTTTTCACCAGTAATTAATTTTTTGGTTGTTGTTATTAATTCGGCGCACTCTTAAAAAAAACAAAAAAAATTAAAGAAGAATTAAAAAAGTATTTATATAAAAAAAGTCATTTGAAAAAAAAATAATTTTTTTAATAATTGCTTATTTGAAACCTGTCTAATTTAATTTAAAGATGTTATTCTATTTACATATTTTACTTACTTTCTACTTAAAATTCGAGTAGGTCTGTAAAAGTTTAACAAAGTTCCTTCGCATGAATCTGATAAGAAATAATTTTTACATTTCCGGCTGTTGTGAATAACAGACGGAAAATAATTTTTTTCTGTAAAAAACCTCTATTCGCTTCTTTTTTTATTAATATGCGAATGCAAAGTTTCTGGAACGATGGTTACACAAATTTATGAGCATATATATTTGTGTGTTGGCGCTATTTCAATTAATGTTTCATGTACAGTTTAATGTACGATAATTATGTTATCATAATCTGTATCTATGATGCTGAATTAACAGAATTTAAATCGGCATGTGAAAAATGCCTTGCTTGAGGTGGATTTTACTTCAGCTTTTTTTAGACGAATAAAAAAAAGTCGTCGGAAATGCAGATAGAAAATAAAACAACTGAAAATTGTTCCATATAAACCATTATTTTTCCTTAAAAAATAAGGTTTTTGTTAACATTTCTTCTCTTTTACTTGGGTGAGGGTTCTCAGTGTACAAAGAGTTTTGAAACCTTGTAAAAGGGTTGAAGATTACTCGTAAAATTGCAGTTTACAACATTTTATAACCTTCCTTATTCCATTTTATCAATTAAATTCTTCTTTTAATTATCTTTAACAAACTTTGATTTTTGCTTCCTTGTACGAAGTAAAAGAAGTATTGTGATCGCGATAAATTTCGGTTTTCAGATTTCAACGGAAATATCCATTTGGACTAGTTTCAGCGTGACGTCTCTACGTATGTATGTATCTCGCATAACTCGAAAACGATTAGCAGTAGGATGTTGATATTTTGGATTTAGGAATGTTGTAACATATAGTTGTGTACCCCATTTTTGATTGCTATAGGAAGAATGTTAAAAATCAGAAGGGTGGATAAAATGAAAAATGAAGAGGTGTTGCGACGAATTGATAAAGAAAGAAGCATTTGAAAAATTATAGTTAAAAGAAGAGATAGACTTGTAGGCCACTTATTAAGTCATCCTGGAATAGTCGCTTTGATATTCCAGGGACAAGTGGAAGGGAAAAATTGTGCAACAGATTATGTAAAACAGATTAGTAGGGATGTAGGATGTAGGGAGATTACCGAAGTTGGAGATAGGGATAGGGAATCATGGAGAGATTCATCAAACCAGTCAAATGACTGAAGTCAAAAAATTAATTTTGATCTTTTCTTTAATCTAATTTTTCCAATTCAAGTAGCAGAAGTATGATAATTTATGGAATTTTTCAATTTGAAGGTTATTTATTTACATTAAAAAATTTAGAAAGCATTATTAGGATAGAAAAAATAGTCGTTAGATATATGGTCAGTATAAGGAATTGTAAAATTTGTTGACAGTCTTTCAAAGAAGAGTTGTTCATCCACGATTTATATACGATGAATCAGTATTCAGTTTAAGTACTATATGTTAAAACATATAATTTAAAAAAATATATATTTTCGGTTACAGGGAAAGAGCAAATGAAATTTAAACGAGAATGTCTGTCGTACAGACAACATTTTCGTTATGCTAATTTTTATAACAACATTTTTTGTATGTGGAGCCAAATTTCACGGATAAATCCGTACAAGAAGAAATATTTTTGAAAAAGATTGGAGCAGTTTTAACTAAAAAACTTTTACTCAGTTGAATAATTATTTCCACTCTCCGATCATAAGCTTAGGTAAACGTTAGGTTTAGGTACTGACGTTAACTTTTAAGTTTATCTTTTGACTCGTCTGTACTCGGTTCTGAATCACCAAGGAATAATGTAAAAAGAACCTGTTCTACGGGATTCCACGGACCTACTCGTATTATCTCTCCTGATATACGTCCAAATTATTGTGACATCTCTGCAGCCTACTATTAATTAACGCTTCATATTTAAATAATGAAGGGATTTTCATTACTGATTTTAATATAACGTAAAATTTATATAATGTTTAAGATACAAGGTCTCGCAACAAAAGAATTGAAAAGATATTCCAAAATATAAAACAGATACCCATATATAATTATTATGTTCAAAATATATTATTATGTTGCAATGAATCATATTAATCACAAAAAATGACTTACATACTTATCATAAATTAGCTTGTATAGCCGGCGTTGCTCGGGATCATAATTTCTTCTAAGCCCTTCTAATTCTTTTTTAGAAAAATTGTCAGTAACTTTTGTCAACGAACATAAATCTCCTTTTTGTATTTTTTGTGTCTTAAACCATTTGTCTGGTTTGATACAGCTCTCCAAGATTCCATATCCAGTGCCAGTCGTTTCATCTCGTATATCCCTACATCCGACATCCCTACCAATTTATTTTACATATTACAAACGTTGCCTGCTGGCAAAACCTTTCTTATGTACCTGTCTGTCTAATACGAAAGCGACTATTCCAGGATACCGTAAGATGTCGCTTATAAGTCTGCCTATTCTTTTAACTATATTTTCCAAATGCTTCTTTTTTCATCAATTTGCCGATACACCTCTTCCATTTTCACTTTATCCATCCGTCTGATTTTTAACATTCTGCTGAACAAAGCTTTTCAAAAGCTTCTAATCTTTTTTTCTCATTCAAGTTTCAATTCCATGTAAATCTAGCTTCAAATATACTTTCAAAAATGTTTTACTGACGTTTAAATTTATTTTTGATGTAAACAATTATATTTTTGACTAAAACTTCATCCATATTTAGTAATTCTACTTCCCATGTAACTAAATTCATCTACCTCTGTAATCTTTTCTCTTCCTGTTTTTATATTTAGTGGTCCATCTATTATTTCTACAACATTTCATTGCTTTTGTTTTTGCTTGTTTATTTACATGCTGTAGTTGTTGCGAAGGACTTCATCCATCCCATTCATTGTTTCTTCTAAATCCTTTTTACTATCAGCTAGAATTACTATATCATCAGCAAATCGTAATATTTTTATCTTTTCACCCTGCACTGTTACTCCGAATCTAAATTGTCCTTTAACGTCATCAACTGGTAGTTCTATGTAAAAATTAAAAAGTAACGGTGATAGGGAACAGAACGAAGAGGTCTTCGGAAGAAGAAGAGGGAGAAGATGAAGATGAAGAAGTAGGAAGACCAGCCACTCGTCTCAACATCACGGACTGGAGTCCGGAACAGAGTCCAGCAGAGATGCGTCCTGAAGGGCAGCCATACCAGAAGCGGATGAAGAGCTTCTACACAACCTCTCCTTTTCAAAACTTACAGTAAGATAAAATAACTCAGCAATTGCGACTCCTCCGGAAAAGGGGACGCATTGCTCCCTCCTTACAGGTAGTGCCCCGTTGTGGCGTATTCCTGCTAGCCTATTAAAGAGTTAGCACCGAAAGGACTTCAGTGGACGGTCTGAAGGGGAATTACGTCGGGAGGACAGGCTTTATAAGCCTAGCCTTCCGCGGTCTGCCCGTAAAATGGGTTCGATAACGCTGGTTTAACAACGGATTGGAATGCAATTAAATCCGTCCTTAAAACACTAAATAATAATAAACAAAACTTGAAAAAAATTAGACCCGCTATTTAAAATAACCCTTTAAAAAAAAAACAAGCCCGATTAGAATGATCCAGCAGCAAGGGACTCTGTCCAGGTTCTGCGATTGAGTAGGGAGTAATAAACTCCTGCCAACTTTGCATTCCATTCCATTCCATTCCATGATAGGGAACACACTTGTCGGACTCCCTTTCTTATTACGGATTCTTTCTTATGTTCTTCAATTATTACTGTTGCTCTTTGATTCCTGTAAATGTTGGCAATTGTTTCATTCTAAATCTTTTTTACACTCAGCTAGAATTACTATACTATCAGAAAATCGTAGCATCTTTATCATTTCACCATGCACTGTTACTTCGGATCTAAATTGTTCTTTAACATCATTAACTGCCAGTTCTACATAAAAACTAAAAAGTAACGGAGATTAGGAACATCCTAGTCAGACTCCTTTTGTATTACGGTTTCTTTCTAATATTCTCCGATTATTAATCTTGCAATTTGGTTCCTGTAAATGTTAGCAATTGTTCTATTTCTGTAGTTAATCCCTAATTTTTTTAAATGTTGCACATTTTATTTTTTGATGATTTTTTCTTTGATTACTATGATTTTGTCTGGGTTTGCTGCTTATTTAGAAAATGATTTGAGGAAGATTATTGCTTTTTCTACTCTTAGACAATTGGGATTTATATTTTTTACTCTTTCTCTCGGTTCTTTATCTCTTTCTTTTATTCATTATTGATTCATGCTGTGTTTAGGTCATTCCTTTTTTGTTTTCTGGGATTTTTATTCATTGTTTTTTAGGAAGTCAGGATATTCGATTCATAGGGGGTTTGTCTAAACAGTGTCCTTATGTTAGTACAGCATGTTTTGTTTCTTTAATTTGTTTATGTGGGTTTCCTTTTTTCTGGATTTTATTCAAAGGATTTTATTTTAGAATTTTTTTAAATATTTAGTTAAAGTCTAGAAATGCAAAGTATGTAGGTTTTTTCTTTAATCTTCCTTTTACTATTAATCTGAGCTCTAAAATTGCTTTCCTTGTACCTATACTTTACCTGAAATCAAATTGGTCTTCTCCTTATACTTTTTCTACTCTTCTTTCAATTCTTCTGTACAGAATTTTAGTTAAGATTTTTGATACTGGAGTAGTTAAGGTAATTGTTCTGTATTCTTCACTTTTATCTGCTTCTGGTTTCTTTATTATCATAACTCTAACACTCTTTTTAAAGTCTTTCGGAGCTTCCCCTTTTTCGTAAATATTCCACACCAGTTTGTGTAATCTATCTATCGCTTCCTCACTTGCACTCCACAGAAATTCTGCAGATATTCCGTCTATTCCAGGAACTTTTCTATCATTCAAATCTTGTAATACTTTCTTAAATTCCTATCTCAGTGTTGTATCTTTTTTTTTCATCCTGTTCGACTTCCTCTTCTTCCTCTATAACTCCGCTATATAATTCATTTCCTTCGTATAACGCTTTAAAGTATCCCCCCCCACCACTTGTTGACATCTTCTTTCGGTTTATAAACAGGTGTACCTTTTCGTTTAACACATTATTAGATTTTAAGCTACGTACTACAGCTTTTGTAAATAACCTTTCAAAACTAGCCTGTTTATTATCCTAAACATTGTGGTTAGAATAAAAAACGTGAGGAGTTTGAAAAAAGAACATGTGTTTTGGACATTCGAATAAAATACAGTACAATAACTATTCAACTACTCAAATTTGTACAAATGTATTGTATACATGCAGCTATATAAATATGTAAAATTTAATTTTTAATTTGATTTAATTTAATTAACCAGCAAAGCTTAGATCCGCTTTGCCTGTAGACGGGCATTCACGTCGGTCCTCAAATTCTGTTTCTCGCGAAGTGATATCGAAGAAATGTCTGCATTTCTTGTAAACGATGTTCCCGTTGGTCCGCAGATTCAGCCGCCTTCGATACGTTCCTTCATATTCTGAAGCCGTTGCTGTCATTCATCATCTGTTTCGTCTGCTCGCAAAAGCTTTGATTTCTTGGTTTCCGTTTATATTTAACCGTTATATTTACGTATCCTTTTAAACCCGTTCACTACGCCAATGTTTATACACTTCTCAATAATATTTTACATTTTACATAACACTGAGTGATTCTGAATTCATTCAATGTCAAGAAATAATGTTTTACACTTCGCCTTCGATCTTAACCTATGCGCTTTTATGTGCTACTACACACACCAGTTTTATATTGATGAAGAACTTTCGAGATCTTCTTTGTAGTAGGAATGATGCGGAATATTCTACAAACATTTCCAAAATTCCAACAATTTTAAAAGTTTATATCCGAGTACTTTTGGAGCCGTTACTCCATCATCAAGAAATAAAATTAAATTGTACGTCAATAAAACTGTGACGTCATGTTTGTAAGATGTTTGCGACGTTTATGAAATAGATTTAATATTAAATGAAATGTTACCAACCTATTAATAATTAATTATTATATAATTTGTTCATAAAGGATATCATTATCGAATCTGATCTGTTAATTCATCAATTTATTCTTATTCAAATATATATAAAATTTCTCTAATAGTCTGGTTTCTTGACGACCGACTATTATGAACGTAATAATTTTACTTTAAATACAATTATACATTTGAAGTTGAATTAACATATTTTGGGAAATCGCCGATGAGGGAGTACCGGCTTCGAAAGAACTCTGGTATATACTTTTAAAAGTAAGTGAAACATTAATTTATACAATTGTATTAACACTAACGGTGGCAAATGCTTAGTTAAATAACCTAAAATAGTCGCCGTTCCAAACATGGCTTTTTTAGTCATATAATCAATATTCTTATGAGTAATTCCTGATGATAAAAAAAGTAATTTTAAGTATCTTTATTTATCAAGTCTTTCAATTTCTCCAATTTATAGGCTTCATTTGTTTAGATTTCCCTCTCTGTCAAAAGATAATTGCCTTCGTCTTCGCAGTATTCACTTACAATTATTATTAATATAAAAGTACTGTGCTAACATTGCCACTTAAATGTGTTTCAATTTTTATGAGTTAGAAAGGATGACAAGATAATCTGCAAATAACAAAATATTAATCTAATTTGCATGATTTATTCTTACTTCTCTAACAACATTCTGTTCAAAAAATTACGCTAATCTTATGGAAATAACAAGGGTGAAATATAGCCCTCCTGAAAAATAACTTTTTAGCTGAATTTAATCGCTATTTAAGGTTTTTTTGACTTAGAATAAGTAATCTTTTTTAAATATTTACCATTTTGTAATTTGCACCGATGCTGGATAATTTTTAAAATAACTTATTCTTATTTCCGGTATCAAATGCGCTTTTAAAAATAAAAAAATACAGCGATTAACTTTTTTGTCATTTACCTAAGTTTAATATTAATCAGGAGACTGAAAAGCAAAATATTATCAATGCATTTTGTATCATTAATTATAACGTAATAGGTACTAACAGGATTCATGTTGGATTTATACTGGCAGTCCAGACAATTATAACATGATTATAGTTATTATTTTAATGTTGATAATTATTGTAAATCAATAAATAATGTATTGTTGAATGGTTAAAGCTTAGTTATTTATTTTCTTTATGTAATTGTTGCAACAAGATATTAATTGTGTAATTCGTTGTTGTAATTAAGTATAGTTTTGTTTCTTGAATATAATTTTAGTTACTAAATCTAATACATTACAATTATTAAAGAAATAATTTGTTCATTAGTTTTTAAATATTTAGTCTAATTTTGTAAAATTAATTTTTATAATTGTACTACTATTATAAGTATTATAAAACTAATAATATCTTTAGTTGTTACATAAAATTGGTTATTACATTAACCACTTAATAATGTAATAATACTCTTTAGTATATCTGTCGACAGACTTAGGTCTGACGGATGACCATGTAAGTTTTAAATTGTAAATAAATAAATAAATAAATAAATCATACCTAAATCCACGCAAAAGTTTCCTGTTTTGCACCACCGTGTCTGTCTCCTGATTAGAACAAATGTAAAGTACTTGACAATAGTTTTTATTAAGAGCAATCCCTCTCTAGTTAATAGGATCGGTTTTATCTCTTACCTTGTCCTCTTACCAGCTCATCTAGAAAAATCTGATTTTGACACAACATGACTTCCTTGGACGCTTATTAAATTACATATACACATTTTTTGCTGCGCTTCGTTTAAACTTATTTCATTTGAAAGTGTGATACGATCCTGCAATTCTTTAATGAAATGAACAGTGACATAATCGCTGAAATATTAATTTTTATTATCAACAAATATTTATACAATTATTAATTCAACAATCTTACATGAAATATAAGAATAGAATAAAAGTCCGTTTATTACTGATATTACTAGATCAGTATTATTCGTATCTTCGTGAGTTACTGATTAACAAACGTTTCAGGTTTCTGGTGTGTCATATAAATAATAGTTAATAATAATTAAACTATTCCGATTATTGAAGTCCTGTATGCTGGTTGCAAATGTTAATTACGACCTTAATGTGTAAAATATTCCGTTTGTATTATTGGATTGTTTGATGAATAATGAAAATGAAAGATAACATGAAGAAATATATCTCAAAAAAACAACAAGAAGATGACTATGAAGAAGAAAACGTTAAGAACAAGGAAAGAAAAAAAAAGGTTAAGGGAGGATGATGAATATAAAGTGAGAAAAAATTTGAAAACAATGAAAACGTGATCACAAATTAAGATCGGAAGTATTATATCAAACCAAAGAGAAATTAAATGATATGCAACAAAAAACAAATAAACCAAATGATGATCAACTCCGACCTAGGGAGAATATTGTCTGAAATATCAGAGGAGTCATAAACTAAAAGATAAGAATCTTTTCCAGTTTATTAATGATCGGGCATGTGTGCCTCAGTGCGCCCGCGCGCGCGCGTGTGTGTGTGTGTGTGTGTGTGCGTGTTGTTCTTGTGAAGGTCTATTTTTCAATCACTCTGTGGTTAACTTTAATCTAGATAAAATTAAACTGAAAATCCAGAATAATAAAATAAAATTAAACAGAAATTAAACTAAAAATCCAAAAATAATACGATTCTAAATTATAATTGTCAATTAATATTAAATAATGAGATGTTTCACCATATCTGTTACACATAAACCTTTGTAATAATGTAATAATGCCTATTAAATTACATATACTCATTTTTAAAAGTACATAACATTTTATTTTACTAACAACTTCTAATTTTTTCATATTTTTTTTTTATTGTTATTGAATAATTATTCATTGGATTTTTTTTTACAAACACGGGTTAATAATTATTGATAAATTAATATATTTAAATTTAAAAAAATACTTATAAAAAGGAGATGAACTCTGATTCAATCCAATGTGCCTTCCCCATAAAAGATCCAAATATTTCATTAATTAAAAAATTATTTGGCTATAACTCTGGAACCAATGAAAATAAGTACCACTTATATATATATATATATATATATATATATAAAATTGAAAAGATCTTAATGAGGGCATCAAATTCTTTTCGGACTTTGGTATTTTTTTTGACACTTTTGGTGTTCAGTCGATTGCAATAACTAGATGTTACAATAGTCCTAAATCCAATATTTCAACATCCTGCGGCTGATCGTTTTTGAGTTATGCGAGATACATACGTACAGACGTCACGCCGAAACTAGTCAAAATGGATTCCGGAATGGTCAAAATGGAAATTTCCGTTGAAATCTGAAAACAGAAATTTTTCGCGATCAAAATACTACCTTTACTTCGCAGAAGGAGTAAAAACACAGCCGATTATAGTATTAAACAAATTTAGGACATATTGTCCAAAACCGGCATAATATTATAAATTTCAGAGGGTATATGTAGGGCCTTACCTCGTTTGCACCTTACAAGCACACTTTGAAATTCCTCTACCTTAATTAATTTTTAAAAAATTAATTACTTAATATAATCTGAAGCCAAGATGCTAACAGGTATATCGACTATTCAGACGGTATATTTTTCTGTATTTTTCGGGAAAAATATTATAATTTTTGTACAATATTAAAATTAAAATTACTTTATATTAAAATTACTTTATCGCACATTGTAAATGTGAAAGGTAAATAATTTTTTTTAAAGATTTAACTTTTAAAAAGTTTTTTAATTGCACACTTTTTTGTTTAAAATTTAATTAATTAATAATAAAATAAATATAAATTATCCTTATTTCTGTCTGCCATCTACGAATTACATATAACAATACTTTTATAGGTTTTACTGTTCTCATTCTTCTTCACAGTCTTAGATTCTCCGAAATACTTCATTGAAACTATCGCTGCTTTTCTTCTCTTCTCTAAGTGGCCCGCTCCTTCTCTTCTGTTACGATCCTTAAAAACCTTCAAACTTTTATCTTTTTCTCTGAATTTCTACTGCAAAAAATTGCTTGTTCTTTAATGTTCACCTCTACAATATTCTTTACTATTTTCTTTATCCAGTGATTTTTATGGTTTTATATATATAAAAGTAGTTGATAGTTTTCGTTAGCTTTCCTCCATCCATTCTGTATAAGTGTAAGAAGTAGTTTTGCCTCCTTTTTCTCATTACATCTTCCATTTTGTACATTCATTCACTTTGGGTCCAATAACTCGTCTTAATATTCTCCTCCCCCTAAATCTTAATCAATTTCATATGTCCAATACCGTTCAGAGAATGGAATTCAATTGCACGCAGTACTTCTGGTCTCACTCCTGTGCAATAATTACTTTTTTATTTCTTTTTTAAAATTTATTTTTGTTTTCTGTTATATGCTAGACATAGTTATAGTTATATGCTAGTCTTCTTTCTAATTTCTTATTCTCCAGTGACCCTTTATTTTAGTTAATTAGCAAGGCACATTTTCCCAAGCACTGATCTTGAATCCTTTCTTCGCTGTATTTATCAGGGACTAATTCTCCGAGTATTTAACTTTTGGATCTGTTTTTGTTCAAGTATCCTTAATTATCTTTAGTGGTTTACTACCTACTCCAATTTCTAATATTTTGAATAGCGATTCACGATTGCTTATCACAGAAAAGATATATTGGCTTAATCGGTAAGGAAATTTTGCAGTGGAGCGGCATGACTAAGTATTAATGAGTAAATAATAAGTACGTATTAATGGCAACAAGTTTTGTACTATTTTAATTATTGTCATTAGACAAACATTGTTTATCAGCAAATCAAAAACGTTTGGGGAATTTGTTTTAGCGCTCTGATTCTGAATGCCTTACATCTATTAAATTTATAAACCTATTCTCCGATGAATAATATTCAGAGGGCAAGATAGATCAGGTTTGGCTATATTTCCTTTTCTTGAATTTTCGTTATTCCCACACTTTTTTCTTTGAGAGTGTTGTTCGTTCTTTTCATATGTTCAGTTTCTTCCATATGTTGATTGACAAAAATTAAAAAGCTCCATCATTATAAGTTTTTTAAATTAAAAAAAAGAAGAAATTAACATATCGTAGAAATTTGTACAGCTTTAGAAAGATTTGTTCGGTTTTCTTTGTTAGCTAATTATTATTATTTAACATACGCAGCAATAACGAAAAAAAATTTAATGCAAATAAAAAAAATTAACATTAATATTGCTACAAAAGCTAAAGTAGAATTTCTACAATTCTATTAATACTGATAAGTCTCATAACATGAAAATTATTACAATTAAACCACGGAAAATATTTCCATGGTTATGGGATAGTTTCCGATGTGTTGTTTATCTTGACAGCGTTAATTTAAGTTAATAAATAATATGTAGTAAATGTAGATTTAAAATATATTACATTTCCTTTTTTAAATTTCAGGCTATTTACACCTGAAACGTATGTTCAGCATGAAAAATTCCCAGGTCTTCAAGGAAGGTATTTATAATATATATGTGATATATATAAATCCATCTGTTCATTGTTATCTAAATTTTTATAAATTATAGCATCGGCAGTATAACATGTAATCGAATAGTACTTTTTTAATTTCAAGGTATGCCCGCTGCGATTTAAATGTAAAAAAATGTTCACAGTATGTTTACAAAACTGCTTTACATTAAACAAATTTTAGGATTATTACGTGTGTTTACTTTCGGTCTGCTTAATTTAATTACGATTTTGAATTACATAGTACAAACGAATTATACGAGGGATATCTCTAAAGTAAAGACCGCAGGGAAATTTATCTCCTTAAGGTTGGTGAACGCGTGTCGTTCATGGCCACGCTAATAATGTACACACTGCATTGTTACTTGTAAGTTGTCGCGTTGTAGTATCTTTGATTACGTGTGAGTTATTACGTTATAAAACGAATAGGAAAATCGTTGTTGTCGCCGACTGTGAAATACGTGGTCATAAGTTTTTTAAACCAACAAAAGGATAGGCCGGTTGAAATTCATAGGCAGTTGGTTGCTGTGTACGGTAATAATGTAATGAATGAACGAAATGTCCCAATGGTTTAGAAATAACAGAATTAATGCGCACGAAGAAGAACATTCGGAGAGGTCCCGATAATCACCTAGGACTTTTGAAATGGGTCAATGATGAAATCACAAAACATCGTCGCTCAACGATTTCCGACGTGGCCCTTCTTTTTCCTAATGTTTCAAGAGCTGTTACCGGTCGCATTGTTGACGATAGTTTAGGCCTCAGAAAGATTTTTGCACGTCGGGTGCCGGACATCTTAACGGAACGTCACAAAAAAATTCGAATAGGATCTGTTTCGGAATTTTTGATGCACTATGTACAAAAAAGTAATGAGTTCCTTAATTTAATTGTTACCGGCTATAAAATGTGGACTTTTTATTACTCGCCAGACAGTAAACGGCAATCAAGTGAATGGCGTCATCCTCAATCACCAACCAGCCCGACAAAGGTAAAACCACAGTCGTTTGGACAAAAAACTGATGGCCACAGTTTTTTGGGATCGGTTTGGCATACTGCTGATCGATTTCATGCCGCGTGGAACAATTATAATTGCAGAAGCCTATTTCGAAACTTTACATAAGTTACGGCGCGCCATTCAAAATCGGTGACGTGGGCGGCTGACCGACGTCATCGTCTTGCTGCACGATAATGCACGTCCACACGTTGCACATCTAGAATATTTGGATGGAAAATTTACGATCACCCACCATATAGGTACGGACTTAGCTCCTTCTGTTCACCATTTGTTTGGAAAATTGATAGAATTTTTGAGTAGTAAGCGATTCGCGGGTGACGATGAACCTTAAAATACTGTTAATCAGTGGCTAAATGGACTGGAGGCAGAAGAATACGACGAGGGTATATTAAAGCTGGTGTATCGCTACGATAAATGACTTGATTCATGTGGCGATTATATAGAGAATTAGTATAAGGTATGTAGTTTAAGATAAATAAAAGAAATTTATAAAGTTTTCAGAATAAATTTATTTACAATGAAACGGTCTTTCCTTTAGAGATAACCTCTCGTGTAATTAAAATACTACAATAATATAAAATACATACATATGAGTTTTAACGTATGTTTTGCTGTTTTAAAGAACTTTCATTTTTTTTAAAAATGGATCATTGACAGGAAAATTAAGTTGAGGGATTAAATTAGTTAACACACCTTCATGACCCAAAATGTTGCTTGCAAACCTTTTTGAAAGAAAGTTTTTGCAAGAAAAGTAAAAGTGTAAATTACGTGTCTTCATTAAAATAATAAAGGAAAGCAAACAAACGCTGTAAAGAGACCTTTACTGCACAGGTGATCCTGATTCCTTTACCAAGAGCTAATCATCCCTGAAATCAAGAAATTGCTTCAGTTTAATTCTTAAGTTTTCTTAATTACTATTTTTCTTGAATTTTCATGAAAAACTTTTTTTAAATATTTGTATATCATTATATCGTACTAATATATATAAGCATACCCACTCTTAACCTTGAATACTTAGAGTACATCATACTATGTTTCGGGTACTGCATTGTTATTCTGTAAAATTTCATTAATAAAACATTAAAATGACGAAAATAAAGAAAAAAATGTCATTTTTTTACAATATTATTAAAAAAATAATAGATAAATTATATTAAAAAAAATTATATTTATTTAATGTCAGGATTAGCTAATTATCAGCTTTCTTTTTCTTTTTTAAGTAATTCTTTTAGTATCACTTGATTTCAAACCATTCCAAAGAAACCTGAAAAGTCAAGTAGTTTGTCAGTAACTTACAAGTTTTCATTTGTTACTTATTGTAAAATGATGGTAACAAGTTACTTCAAAGTTTGACCGGCCACCGTTTCTCAATTTATCTAGCTCTGGTTAGCAGCAATCGTTTTCTTTATGTACTCTTTAATAAATTTCCCATATTCTCTATCTTTACATTGAAAGATTTCTGATCTTTCATCTCATATAGCTCCCTATAAACCAAGGTAACGTCAGCTAAAATGATAGTTATTAAGGAAACTATGAAAAATAAATTTGTTATCTTCAACATTAAAACCTTAAAGATAAAACTACTGAAATATAAAACATCCATGAATGCATATTACAGATTATATAACAAGTTTGTTCACTCTTTATTCGATTTGTTTCCAGAATACGGAAGATATATTCGGTAATAATTTAGCAAACATTTATTAATTATTTCTGTTAAAGATTTTATCTCTGAGAATTTCATTATTCCCAAATAATATTTGATTATCCGTTTTTACATTTATTAAATAAAAATTACAAATCTTTAAAACGACATATATTCAATGCGTAAATTATCAGTTTCCACAGATCCAGTCAAGTATATAAACTGAACTAAATATATTCAGCATTGATTCATATTCCCTCCGGTATCAGTGTGTTTGTGTTGTTTTATGATTAGTGTACACAACATGTCAGAAATTTGTAGGAATTTCATTTCATTTATATTAAGATACTGAGTGAGCAACATAAAACCGAACCCATAACACGTAACCGCTGCAGAATCGGTAGGTTATGTTAGAATGAATTTTTATGCATGATACGAATAAATTAAATAACAAAAACATAAAACGTAAATTAAATGTTGCATTTATTTACCTTATTGCAACAAAAGATGTTCACAATGAACATCCTGGGCATCGATGCACTTTTGTGCTCGACTGATCATATCGAGAGTCGTCTGATGCAAATGTTGTCAATTGCGTTGATTTCTCGTTGAATGTTCAACTTCACTTCATTAATATTATGGGAATTATATGAATAAACTCTCTCCTTTATGTAGCCCGAAGGAAAAAAATCGCAAGTAGAGACCTCTGTCCACCAACAATGTTTTCGAGAACCCTGTTTCAATAATGAAGTCATTTCGGTTTGTCTGTCTCCTTCGGTTGTTGCACAGTTGTAAAGCGGTACTGTTTCAATTTTAATTCGTGAAGAATTTTTCGAAAAAATGTGTATTTAACAACAGATTGTTGGGATAACTTGCATAGCGATTTTTTGGACTGGCAGTAATTCTCCTTTCTGCATCGGCAATGGCCTGAGGAGTCCTAACGGCAAGTTTGCTTATTTAGTTTTTCATTTGAAACTGAACCTGTTGTACGCCAATTTTTAACTAAATCGTGTCTTCTACTCTTCGCTAGAATTCGGAAATTTTTCTACGAATACTTGTGATTCTTCACAAACAACCCAGAAAATATATTGGCCTCAACTATAGCTATCTCCTGGATTTACTAAGGCATTTTACACAAACACAACTTTCTTCTTTCTTTCTTTTTCCTGTTTAGCCTCCGGTAATTACCTTTCAGATAATACTTCAGAAGATGAATGAGGATGATATGTATGAGTGTAAATGAAGTGTAGTCTTGTACATTCTCAGTTCGACCATACCGGAGATGTGTGGTTAATTGAAACCCAACCACCAAAGAACACCGGTATCCACGATCTAGTATTCAAGTCCGTGTAAAAATAGCTGGCTTTACTAGGACTTGAACGCTGGAACTCTCGACTTCCAAATCAGCTGATTTGGGAAGATACACAAACACAACTGCACTCACAATACCGCACTGCAAAAAAACGGCAGAGAAACGGCAGCAACAATAAGTAGTAACATATACATCCACTAGCCGCGCCAGTTGTGCGAGAGTCTTTCATAAGTAGCTCTGGGTAGCGGTTTCATAATGGTTCGATTTTATGTTGCTATTCTATACATTATTTTGAAAAATTATGAAAATGTGAAAATTAGCGATTAAATTAAAAAAAAAAAAAAAAAAGAAAGAAAATTTAGTAAAATCTTTAATATAATGATAAAAATGTTAATGTGATGCCATTAAGAAATTCTATTGCTTTTGAATAACGAAAATAAAAGCAAATTGTAAACTACAAATAATGCAGATTTCACTGAATTTATTGTTATCAGTGTACAAGTATTACATCACAAAAGTAACATCACTTTACAGCGTAGATAGATTTGATTTCGTTTTGACAGAAAATCTATGATCTCAGCGTGAATAGGTGTAAAACAAATTTTATTATTCTGCACCGAAACGATCTAGAGATGGCCAAAATGCAGACAGTGTTGCCAGTTGTACATTTCCAGTAGCACTTGTAATGCTTACCAATGATTGAAACTTTCGAGGTCCCCTTATAGAGAAACCTATAAATTTCTTCAGTTAAATTGTTATAAACAAATGTTCTACTTTATTCTTAAAGAACTCTAATTTCGAGCTCACTGAAAATAGTTAGTGCATCTTTCGGCAGAATAGAGTATCAATTTTGTTTATGGTAATATCATTTTAGATTAGTGTGCGCATTAATTTTTTTATAATATGTTTTTATCACTTTTCTATTTTAGTAATAGTGACTTCAATTTTAAAATATGAAGAATCTCAATTTATTACAAAATAAGCTAATAAAATATATTTATTATGTAGTGGTAGCAACATAGTGGAAGTTTTATTTTAATAATAAAAAATTCTTTCTTCTTTTGAAAGAGATGGACGGATGTGTAAAAATAGAAAAAATATGTTTATTATTGTGCTTATTTTGTAAATAATCATTAGATATGTATATATATATATATATATGTAATATATTTAAGATCACCTTTTATAGATTACTATCGATCTTTAATTAATTATTAATTAATTAAATATTCATTTTCTATCACAGGTGTGATAGAGTTTCGTGGAAAAATGGATTTATAGGGTAAGTATTCGATGAGAGGTAGTTAATATTATTTGTTTTTTAAAGACACATGCACAAATAAGTTTTTAAATCTGTTATTTACTTATAAAAATGTTACCGGTTAGATACACATTTAAAACATGAAATCCATCTCTGTATAAAAACGGTGATATGTCATATTTTATCGCGACTAACATTCAGCTCAAAATCAATTACATAAGTGACAGAACGATTTAAAGCACCAGTTTTTAAATTTCAATGTCCAACCTCATTTCTTTATTTATCACTTTTCTGTAAACTAAAAATAAATATTGCTTATTGTCAAACCATTAAAATATCAATTAAATATCATTAAATATCTTCCGGAGAAATATTTTAAAACATGAATATAAATAACGGTTATTAGCTGTCTCAAGGATCATTAATCGGTTTACTTTACCGCTGAATAGATTAATGTGTTCTGAGTGATTCTCCAACCTATAGCTCGATTTAGAGAAACGGTGCAAAAATAACACTAGTTTGAAAATATCGATTTTAGTGGTCCAATGCTCTGCGTAATTAAAAATCCATAACTGACGAGACAAAATTATAGTAGGTATGGCAATAGCCCCAAGCAGGCGATTCCTACAAACCCAGAATAGCGTTAATCTTTTTCCGTTACACGTAATATTTCACCGGTTACTAATTTTGTGTTAAAAAATCTCAACATCTGATATATATAGGTTTAACATGATTTTAAGTAGTCTCGTTCGAAATCACCCCAGATTATTTTTACTGTTTCGATTTCACTACCCTCAATTTTTATTAAAAGTTTAGCCTGATGGTATAAACTAACGATAACGTTTGTCATTTCACGCTCACGCCTAAGTTAAATAATTTTTTCTATAATCTTTTATGCGCTATAGAATCGAAAGCGAGTTTAAATACAACAAAGAGGCTAATTAATTTTTGTTTTTAACCCTCATTCGTGAATTTACGTGCACTTTCGTACTCTTACGAACTACTTTAATCGATATTGCATCTTCGATTTCTTCTGACATCCGCCTGCAACTCCGGTTTTTTTACACTTCTCGGTTAGCATAACTAATCTTTTAGATGAATGGTTGTAAAAACCTTTTTGTTTCATTTATCGAGACAAAACCTGACAATAATGCAGCTTTCTTTTACGGTATTTATTACTTAAAAGAATCATTTTTATTTTTACCTATTCATAAATAATTTAATAACTAAAACTTTATTATTTAGTAAATAAATGAATACTGAGATTTAAATTTAAGAGAGCATTAAAATATTTGAATAGCAGAAAGGCTGCTGGAATAGAAGGAATACCGATAGAATTACTGCTCAGTGCAGGTGAGGAAGAGATTTATAGATTATTACTGGTGTGTAAAATTTACGGAAAAGGGGAAGTTCTGTCAGACTTCAAAAACAGTGTTATAGTCATTATACCAAAAGAAGCAGGAGCAGACAAATGTGAAGAATACAGAACAATTAGCTTAACTACTACTCATGCATCAAAAATCTTAACTAGAATTCTGTAGAGAAGAGTTGAGAGGAGAGTGGAAGAAATGTTAGTAGAAGACCAATTTAGTTTCAGGAAAAGTGTAGGGACAAGGGAAGCAATTTTAGGCTTCAGATTAATAGTACAAGGAACATTAAAGAAAAACAAACCGACATACTTGGCATGTATAGACCTAGAAAAGGCATTCGATAACGTAGAATGGAATAAATTTTTAGCATTTAAAAAAAATTACGGTTCAAATTCAGAGATAGAAGAACAATTGCCAACATTTACAGAAATCAAAGAGCAACAGTAATAATTGAAGAACATAAGGAAGAATCCGTAATAAGAAAGGGAGTCCGATAAGTATGTTCCCTATCACCGTTACTTTTTAATTTTTACATAGAACTACCAGTTGATGACGTTAAAGGACAATTTAGATTCGGAGTAACAGTGCAGGGTGAAAAGATAAAGATATTACGATTTGCTGATGATATAGTAATTCTAGCTGATAGTAAAAAGGATTTACAAGAAACAATGAATGGGATGGATGAAGTCCTTCGCAACAACTAGAGCATGTAAACAAACAAGAACAAAATAAAAGTAATGAAACGTAAGAAATAACGAAGATGGACCACTGAATGTGAAAACAGGAGGAGAAAAGATTATGGAGGTAGAAGAATTTTGTTATTAGGGAAGTAAAATTACTAAAGATGGACTAAGCAGGAGCGATATAAAATGCAGAATAGCACAAGCGAAACGAGCCTTCAGGCAGAAATATAATTTGTTTACATGAAAGATTAATTTAAATATCAAGAAAAGATTTTTGAGAGTATACATTTGGAGTGTTGCTTTATATAGAAGTGTAACTTGGATGATCGGAGTACGTGAGAAGAATGTGCTATAGGAGAATGTTAAAAATCAGATAGATGGAGAAAGTGACAAATGAAGAGGTGTTGCGGCAAATAGATGAAGAAAGAAGCATTTGGAAAAATATAGTTAAAAGAAGAGACAGACTTACAGCCACATATTAAGTCATCCTGGAATAGTCGCTTTAAAATTGGACGGACAGGTAGAAGGAAAAAATTCTTCAGGCAGGCAACGTTTGGAATATATAAAACAAATGTTTAGGGATGTAGGATGTAGGAGTTATACCAAAATGAAACGACTAGCACTAGATAGGGTACCTTGGAGAGCTCCATTAAACCAGTCATATGACTGAAGACAAAAAAAAATGTATAAATGAATTAAATAACTTCGTGGAAAGTGCTTGAAATAATTCAATCCTTCCGACAATGTAGCACAACAGAAGTACGATGTAGCTGAATGACGAGCTGCTGAGCAACTCCAATTGAGAAAAATGATTAAAATGAGTTGTCTTTTTAGAAAAAATTATTTACAATCTTAATATGTAATTTAAAATAAAATAAATTAAATCAATTCGTAAAATGTACTTTAAAATAAAAGCATTCTACTAAATTTTATATAATGGATAGAAATGTAATGAATCAAGGTACAACTTTTTTTAAAAAGTCATTACAACTTTTACCAACTGCCATCGAGTCTCAATATCAGGATTTTTATTTACATTTGTCTACTTGCTGCAATGTAATAATGATTTTTCTTGATTCTTATGTTTATTTTTACAAGCATGAACTACTAGGTTTTTAAAGATTTCTTGCTGAAATAGCAGCTCATTTTTCAAAGGCGATAGTCAAAAAACTAATAGCGTCATACAGTTAGCTTCTCTTGCACCTGAAGTTAAGCAGATTAATAAAGTTACCCATCTTAAATTGATAATCATAAATTATAATAATCGAAAACTTATTATTCAAACTACATTGCGGCTTGCTTCAGACATTTCTAAGATATAAGAAAGGGCTCTCAGGTCATTGTTTGGTGCCCATGAATGTGAATGTTGTAGACTGATATTTAGTATTTAACACGACAGGTATAATGGACCTAAACAACGGATTCCTACCAATTAAGAAAAAATATAATAATGAGAGGAATCCTAAAAAGAGGTAAAAGAAATCCTTTTACTAAAGGTAACAGTTTGTTTAACAACCGTCTTTTCTAATACTGCCCATAGAAACACCTAAATAGATGTTGTTCCGAAAGAAGAATTACCGGACCCAGGTGAATTCATGAGAACGAAAGGGCTCGGGTGATCATTCTCATGCTTCGATGTGGGTCCGTTCCGGTAGGTAAAGAGGGTATGAGTATAAATACTCTGGGGAAGACGTTGAAGTCAGTCTGCGAGATAAAGTTCTGCGAAATCAATCTAAGCGAGACTATAATAATATCCGTCTGTGAGATGAGAGTCTGCGGAATGTGAGTTCTGTGAGATGCGAGTCGCGAGGAGAGTCTGCGAGAGAGTGCTACGATAGAGGAGTTATCCGAGTTTGACGCGATTAATGTTACGTCACAAGTAATTCCAGTACAAGAAAACTAGAGATGGTTCGATGAGACACTGAAAGACTATAAGTGAAAGAGGTAATGTATTAAATTTCATTCAGAAATTGTTAGGGTAGTTTTACTGGTGAGTAGCAAAATATTTGCAGTAAAAAAACGTTATACCTGTCTTATCTATTGTTCTATTGTCGTTAATACAAAACTAATGGCTAAAAACATTAAGACTAGCGGTCATGCTAATGTTTATTTGTCAATTGATATAAATTCTGTTTTTAATTATTTATGTACCTGTAAATAAATCCTGACGATTACTTTAAATTCTGTTTTGTATGTAATCACTGCCTGTTAATATAATAATAATAGTAATTTTTTTTTTTTTTTGAAGTGGGAAGTGGAAATGCATTTACGCACGGAGTGTCGGGCTCCCGCTGATGGTATTATCCAATCACCATCAGCAGACTACCGACTAAAACCATCCCCCTTTCTATCAGGACACGACCCGGAAACGTTTAACACATTACTTCCGGTCGAGTCCTCCTATACTAGCCTGATTAGGTGCTACCTAATTTTCAGGACTATCCAGCTCAACCTTTTTGGCCCTGAGAATGTTTCCGACGAATCGGGCTACACTTTCCCAGCTGCTCAGGTCAAGGAGAATCATCGCAACCACGTTGTGGAGACTCAGTGCTCCGTGATCCGCCTCTGTGTCCCTCGATCTGCCGCCCACCGAGCACATTTGAAAAAGGTGTGCTCAGCGTCGTCCCGTACACCGGGGCAATACAGGCAGTCGGGGAACGGCGCTTTCCCTATGACATGGAGGTAAGCGCGGAAGTACCCGTGGCCCGTTAAATATTGGGTCATGTAGTACTCCACTTCTCCATGCCGTCGCTCCGTCCACGGTCTGACCAGAGGGATAAGCCTTGTGGTCCATCGTCCTCTGGTCTTGTGGTGCCAGGTCTCTTGCCGTGTGAGGAACGTGCGAGTGCGATCCTCGTTGGCAATGATCACCGGTTTTCGCCTGCCCCTCGCCTCCTGGCGCTCCCTTGCTAAAGTAGCAATGGGTATGACGCCGGCGACCACAAGTACTGCTGGCTTGGAGACCGTGCGATACGTGGAAGCAACTCGCAAGGCTGCGGGGCGTTGCACCTGCACGGGCCGCTTCCGGTTTCTCGCAACTCTTAATGCCTGGACCCACACTTCCGACCCGTATAACTGGAAAAAATGCATCGTGAAAATCAGCAATCGCCGTCTGCTGGCCTTCGGTCCGCCGACATTCACCATAAGCCGGCTGAGAGCAGTTACGGCTCTCGCAGCTTTTTCGGCGGCTGTACGAAGCTGCTCAGCAAAGCTGAGATTCCGGTCAATCATCATATCGAGGTACTTTGCGACCGGCTTGTTCTCGACAACCTCTACCCCGACCCGCAGAGAGAGAAGGGTGTCGATACGATTCTTTGTGAGAACTACGATCTCCGTTTTGCTGAGGGCTAGAGACAATCCATGATCGTCCAGCCAGGCACCGACTCTGTGCATGGCCAACTGAGCCTCAGTTGGCCTCCACGTCGTGGTCTGCGACAAGTAGCGCAACGTCGTCAGCGTAACCAAACAAGGCAGATTCTTCAGGCATCTCCAGCCCCAGTAAGCCATCGTAGACGGCGTTCCAAAAGTCGGGGCCGAAAATCGACCCCTGCACCGCCCCTGACGTGATCGTAGTCCTACGCCAGGCTGCTGCGGTTTCGTAAATGAAGCCGCGGTTCCTCAGGTATGCATCAACCATTCTGAGAAGGTATTGAGGCACATGGAACGAATGTTCCAGGGCCCGGATCATACCTCTCCTCTTCCGTGCGGAAGTTGAACGCGTTTTTTACGTTCAACGTAACGAGAAGGACCACACGTCGCGAAATATGATTGTAGTCCTCTGCTCACCGCACTGCCTCAACAACTTCCTGAATTGCGTCTAGGGTCGACCGACCCTGCCGAAAGCCGTATTGGTTAGGTGACAGGCCACCTGCCTGATTCATCGCCGTAACCAGCCTTTTCTTTAACAGATTCTCCAGCTTTTTCCCAGCTGTCTCAAGCATACACAATGGGCGGTAAGAGGACGGCGCCTCTGGGTTTTCTTTTCCCTTGGGAATTTGCACAAGACGCGCGGTCTTCCACCTGGCGCTAAAAGACCCAGCTTTCAGACATGCATTATACATGTCTAGTAGAAGACGGGGCCTGCAGCGCCCCACTAGTTTGAGTACCTCGGCCGGTATACCGTCGGGACCAGGGGCTTTTTTACATTTCAGCGACCGTAGGACTCCTTCCAGTTCCTCCATCGAAAAGAGCGGGAAGTCGCCCATGCCGCTGAAGTCCCGCTCGGCACGGACCGAGTGGGCCGGGAACAACATCTTAACGACGTGTTCCGCTTTAGCCTCGTCTAGTGGAGCTGGTGACCGCGAGATCCCCAATCGCCGAGTTACTAAATTGTAACCTAGCCCCCAAGGGTCTGCATCCACGGTCTCCGCCAGTTCTCTCCAGCTGCGTGTATAATAATAATAATTATAATATAATAATAATTATTATTATAATTACTTTTTTTATTATTATTTTTTTTTTAACTGAATTTTTACGGGGATCGACTGCTAAGGACATTAGCCCTCGTCACATTCTTTAAAAGTAATTTGTATCACCATCTGGATCGTCATATGTAAGGGTGTAAAGGGCCCTTACATTTTATTTAAAGGACAAACTACACAAAAGACAAGTACAACACACAACACTTACGGGGTGTAAAGGGCCCCGATATTAAAATTTGAAATAAGGTTCTCAAAAGACGATGAAATTAAAAAAATTCAACTTATCAATACCATATCTTTTTTCTTTCTTCTACGAGTCTCGTTTATAGTTTGTTTAAGCACCATCGGGGCGACCAGATCCGCCGTGGCTGTTGTATCCTTCTTATAAACAGGCTACAGGCATGCACCGCGCATACCCATAGCCTCGCGCCCTCAATCCACCTTTGAGGGTCCCCGATGACATCATCGGACACATCCTAACTCATTGCTCTTGAATGCATGTGAGCCAAAACGGCCTAGGCAAGAGGGCTACCTCCCGATACTACACGTGCCACGCTTCGAGACTTCCACATTTAAATGAAACACCTCTTAGAGATTCATTAACACAACTTTAAAATTTTCCACTATTACAGACTTCTAAGAAGTCCACTGGCGTGTTAAAATGCAACTATATTTTCTTCATTTCCATTATCCAGGTTAGCAGTAATATTAATCGCGTGTGACCGATTCTATGTCTGGTCACCGCTACTTGTTCACGGCGAGTCAACTTAAAGTCGCTTTTCCATTTATATGGAGAAGTTTTTACTGAGTTTAATTTCGTATTTAAACTCCTCCATTCAGCATTCCACTTGTTTTTTACTATGTTTGTTAGATGGTTTTTAACATCTGCCACTCTTACAGGAAATGCATCCAAATCATCGCAGACTGTTGCCTTTCTAGGAGCTACGTCTTCGATTTCATTACCTGTAATACCAGCATGCCCTGTAGTCCATACAAATATGCATCGCTGTCCTCGTTGATTTAGAACGTATAAAATGGACAGGATGTTTGCAATTAGGACATCGTTAATGTTGTTGTTCCGAATTGCGACAAGTGCATTTAAAGAATCGGAACATATTAGCACTCTCTCTTCGCAATAGTGTTCAGCGTAGCAAAGAGCTTGCTGAATTGCAGTGAGTTCTGCCGTGTAGACACTGGCCACATCTGGCAGTTTCCAAAAGTGGGCTTCTCCATTTACATATATTGAGCATCCAACACCATGTTCGGTTTTAGAACTGTCAGTATAAATTGTAATATGTTCTTCGTAACTACTGACGGTTGCCAAAAATTCCTGTTGGATGATCACTGCTGGTTTCTTTTTTATTTCTCCTTGAGAGGGATCCAACCTTGTATTTACCGCTGGCAAGAGCCATGGTGGTATTTCTCTAGTAGAAATTGCCAATGTAACAGAAATGGCAATTTCGTATTTACTTCTTAATTCGTGGTACCTAATTCCGGCTGGTCTGGACTAGGTAGCACGACGTTCGTATAATGCAGCCATAGGATGATTGTTGAAAAGTTTATTATTTATATGGGCAGGATAAGCCCATATATTTGCTGCGTATCTTAGTAAAAGGATCTCTCTTCTATAATGTAGTAGCATTATTCAGGCTTCAGACATCAGACTAGCCGCCGGACTTGTGCGGAAAGCGCCTGTTGCATATCTTATTCCGCTATTATGAACTACGTCTAACTTTCTTAAGTGCGACTTTCTAGCGGATGAATATACGATACTTCAGTAGTCTAGTTTAGATTGAACCAATGCTTTATACAATCTCAATAATATCTCTTAGTCTGAGCCCCAATTTAAGTTCGATAAACATTTTATAATGTTTAGGGCTCTTTTGCATGTATCACTCAAGTCCTGTATATGTAATCCCCATGTAAGGGATTTATCCAATACTATTCCTAAATATCTTACGTTGTCTTTATATTGTATTGGATTATCATCAATTGTCAACGCAGGACTTTGATGAGGAATTCTCTTCCTACAAAAGTGTACACAGCACGTTTTTTCTGCTGAGAATTGGAATCCATTATTCCTTGCAACTTCATTTAGAGCATTGATCGCTCGTTGCAATTTGTACCTCACCATAGCAGTCTTGTTTTGCTGGTATACACAATTGCCAGATCATCAACATAGACGCTTTTGCTGATTTCTACTGGAATGGCTAATATCAATTTATTAATGTCGATGGTAAACAAGGTACCGCTCAACGGAGAATCTTGTGGTATGCCATTTTCCAAATTTCTTACAGATGAATATTCGCTATTGACTCGTACTTGGAAAGTACTGGTAGATTGCCACGAATGCCCCATTCATGTATCTGGAGCACTATACCATGACGCCAGGTCATATCGAAAGCCTTCTGAAGATCAAAGAAGACTCTGACACAATGTTTCCTTGTAATAAAGTTGTTATATATAACGTCCTCTAAGATGATCATTTGATCCGGGGTGGAATGGTACTGTCGAAAACCTGCTTGATACGGTGATATCAGGTTTTCTTTTTCCAAAATACAAACGAGACGATTATTAATCATTTTTTCGAAACTTTTTCCCATAGCGCACGTCAAGGAGGCGATAGCTATCACCCATAAGGCGATAGCTATTGGGATCTGTTAAATTTTTATTTTTCTTTGGTACTGGAACAACATGAGCTTTTTTCCACTGCTGCGGGTACATTGCATCCCGCCATATTTGTTTATAAAATTCGAATAATCTCCGTTTTGCAGTGGTATTCAGCTGCCTGATCATATTATAATGGATTTCATCCGGACCAGCAGCTGTGTTACCTGCTTTTTCCAACGCTTTCGTGAATTCTTCCATTTTAAATGGTACATTATACGAGTAATTATACTCAGTTCTAAAATTTAGTAGACCTTCGAGTTCTTCTTTTTTGGTCCGAAAACCTTCCTTGTAATTGGCCGTGTTGCTTGCTTTCTCAAAATGATTGGATAATAGCTCTGCGATTTCGTTTGGACTGTCCTTAATTCCATCTTCATCTTGAAGGCTAGTTATGGGCGCAAAATGTTTACGTCCACAAATCGCCTTCACTTTCCTCCAAACATCTGACGCAGTAGTGGTTCTGTCGATGGATCACACGTATTGTTGCCAGGATCGTTTCTTCGAGTCAAACATGAGACGTTTTGCATACGTCCTGTATTTTTTAAAGCCAATAAGATTTTGTAGGGTAGGACGTTTCTTGTAGGCGTTATACGCTCTTTTCTTTCTTTTAATAGCTTCACTTATTTCTTCGTTCCACCATGGAACGGGTTTCTCCGTAAGTTTCCCAGATGTTTTGGGAATAAATCTCGATGCCGACTCAAGTATCGTATTTGTTATGGCGTCGACATCGTCCCCGATAACTCCAGTTGTTTCAGGGAGTAACGTTCTAGCTGTGAAGCTCATCCAGTCTGCCTTATCAAATAACCATCTTTCAGAGATGGGATGTGTTTTTCTTGTAACATCAGTTACAATTTGCACCGGGAAATGATCGCTTCCATGCAAATCGTCTAAGACATGGAAGCTCGGTGCTATCGATCCGCTTATAAGTGCAAGATATACAGGACGTCGATCTATCTCTGGCATTGAAAAAGGTTCCTGATCCATCGTTTAAAATAATAAGTTCTGAATTCATCAGGAACCTTTCCACTTCTCTTCCGCGGGGATCTACTCGATCCGATCCCCAGAGAGAATTATGAGGATTAAAGTCACCCACCAGTAAAACAGGTGGGAGGAGCTCAAAAATTAATCTTGCTATGTCATCCTTATTTCAATCAAAATTCGGCAAGTATATGCTGCAAAGAGTGACCTGAAAGGGACGCTTCATTCTAATGGCGACCGCTTGCAGGTTTGTATTTAAATCAACAGCTTCGGCGGTAGCTCTAGTCGATGTTAGTATGGCTACTCCACTTCTAACTCTAATATTTGGCGGTTGATCTCGCCGAAATGTATCGAATCCTTTTAATTTTAAATTTTCATTTCGGCGGAAATGCGTTTCTTGCAGACATATACAAATCGGGTCTACTTCATGTACCAAGCGTTGAAGCTCATTGATGTTTGAAAAACATCCATTTATGTTCCATTGTACAATCGACTCGCTGATTTTAAATTATATTATCGTCTGGGTTTGCCTTTCGGCCACCCTTTTGTCCTTTTTTTCTCCATCTTACGAACAGCATCGTGTTCGAGGAGAAGGTCGTCGCCCGTGAAGCTTCCGGTCTCCGAATCGGAGACCACTGAAGCCGCCGACGACGACGGGCATGGATCGGCACCGGTTACAGGCGCCGATTGTGGGGCAGCAACTTGGCCGACCCCAGACACGGGGGTCGCACCGGTCACCGCCTTAGGAAGGGGGCACACTCGTCCCCCTGTGAAATTTTTTGTGCCCTCTGAGGCCACTTCAGTTACAGGAGGCTTGGGAGCCTCCATAACAGTTTCTGTAGGTATCACCTTTTCCTGGTCATTAAGAATCTCACTGAGATGGACTTGGCATTCTACTTTGGCGTCTGTTTTCTTCAGAACAAGAGCAACTTTCGGTGTTTTATCTTCAGGAGGCTGAACTAATATCTTTGGCTTTATAGGATCTTTACTATTGAAAGGTTTCATTTTATCATCAATAATTCTTTCAATTATATTAGCCAAGGTCGGAGCAAGTTTACTGATGAGTTGACTTTCATCGACAGCAACTGGAGCAGGAACAGGAACGGCAGCCGCAGCCTGAGCATAAGTTGTTGTTGCTCTACGCCTGCGGGCGTTAACCAACTTCTAGTAGAAGTAAGAACCCTGAAAAAGGTCAGTAGCTGACCTTTTTCAGGGTTCTTACTTCCTGCACAGCTACCTCGTCTTTGTAGACAGGACAGTTCCTGGATCTACAAGAATGCGTTCCTTTACAATTGATGCATGTAGGAGGTTCTTTGCATGGCTCTCCCTCATGCATCTCATCGGCGCACACGCATATTTGTGGTCTCTCACATCTGAGAGTGGTGTGACCAAAACGTTGACATTTGAAGCATCTCATCGGCTGTTGGACAAATTCCCGCACATCCAACCTGTGTATTCCCGCTCTTACTTTTCCGGCAAAGTAGGCCGGTTAAATGTGAGAACATGAGATGCTGAAGGAAGGACTACGCCATTCCTTATCATGTTCAATCGACGACTCTCTATTACTCCTTGTGCTGTCAGTTCCTCTACAATCTCTTGCTCCAAACAATTTTAAAGATCCCGACAGACCACAACACCTCTTGAGGTGTTGAGTGTGCCATGGGGATCAACATGTACAGCCAAATCTCCTATTTTTTTCAGCCCTAGGATCTTCTGAGAGTGTATATCATTTACAGTCTCTACATGAAGTCCCGTGAAAGTTTTTCTAATTTCCTTAACAGGGCCTCCAGCACATTTGTTTATTTCTCGAGCGATGAGGAAAGGACTCACCTTTGAGAAATTACCTTCTTCCTTTGTGATCACTAAGTATTTAGGTTTCAGTACGTTGCTCTTGAAAAAAGCTTTTTGCAAGCTCTTTCTTGCCTCAACCTCAATACGCCTAGATTCAGCACTCTTTCGGCGTTTTGCCTCAGACGAAACGGCCGGTACTAAATGAGGGTCTTTCCGTGAACCCTCTGCCACGTTTGGTTGTTCAACTTGCATTGAAGAACGATCCCTTCTGTAGTAAGGCTAGCCACCGGAGTACACCCCCACTCCAGGGGTACCAACCCTGGAGGTCTGTTCCGTTACTCCGGTGTAACCGGCATATGTAACCTACACACCGATGTTTTCAGGGCTCCCATGCCCCGAAAACATGGGCACCTTAATACATGCTTGCCATCGCGGGGGGCATGTGGACAACGAAAGGCCTCCGTTCTAACTGCAAATAACTTCAACCGTGGCCGTCGTCAGCTCTAAAGGTGGTATCAATCGATGTCCATAATCGTAAAATTTTCGTACCTGCAGGTGGCCGCAAAATCCAGTCCTGAAGTTCAGCCTGTAGATGTAATTCGGCCGAAAATGAAAGTATCCGAGGACAACACTCGGAACCCCGTTAGTCAGCTATATGTAATGTACGTGAGTACAGCTGTTGCCGCCCTGGACGTGGAACGTAGATGTTGTGTTCTGGACGTGGGGATTATCTACCTCAGGGCGGTATGTTATTATTCATTTGCTTCGAAATTAATGAGACATTTACACATGAACTGGCTCTATAAAATGTAGATCTTGGCCCGGGGTTCGTGCTTCCTCGAACTGGGTTGGCTACGTAACAGTGCAACGGTGTAGGACATTCAAGATGTCTGGATGAGGCCTGCAGCAAAGGCAGTTTATGATGATGTAAATGTATACCCACGCATTCAAATCAGTGGTATCCCAACGAGGCTTGGCTTATTACTATGAGGTGTAAAAAGTTAGAGGGCAAAAGGCAACTCCCGTTAAAGCCCACCAGACCTAAAAACGTGTGGGTGGGTGGCGATCGGAAGCGTCATAAGACGGGTGTCTTCCCCTATGGGGTTGGGATGTTCCCTCACTCCAGAAGCCGGGACTCAGTCTTTATGCTCTCGCTTCTAGAGGAGACATCCCAGGAGGGGGTTTCCCCACCGAGACTGCGGTCTCTTAGTGCTCGGGGGCTCTGGAGTACTCGTGCCTAATAGTAATTGAACACCCGTGCAAGCACCGGTGAACAGCAGCATCCCACGAGTCTGTCCGTCACACCCTGGCTTTCCTCTCTTTTCCTGCATCGTATTTGTTATGAATCCTATTATATAGCTTAAGTTTATTTGTGTGGTATCAAAATGTTATTTTCAAATAAACCTCTTTAGTCGAATTTTTTATTGATGATTGATGGCTTTATTTTTATTACTGTTTAAAATTTATCAACACTGAAATTTTAGACCGTAATATTTTAATAAATTATATATTTTAATAAATTCCCCAGCAGTTGCCCTGCAAGATATTTGAGCACATTAATAAAGCTCTCTATGCTTGAATGACGTCTACCGCATGCTCTATTAATTCCTTAATGAATGTCAAAGTGTACTCAAAACCATATTAAATGTAAATTATTGATAATTAGGTTCTTGGATTAAAATTTTATTTCTAATGATTGTCAATTAATTACAGTTATATAAAGGACACGTATTATAACTTTAATGCATCTTGTCTATCACAGTGAGTATATATACTTAAACTACTATTTACACTGTTTTAAAGTAATTATTGTATGTCTTTTATTATTTTATTTTTATTCTAAAAAATAGTTAATTTTATTGATTTGTTTTTTCTTAAAATGTTAAATGGCCAAGGTAGTTATTTTTTGAACAAGTAATAATCAAATATCAATAAGAACTTTCATGCTCTGATACTAAAATAAGTTTAAGATGTATGTCTTATCGTATTAATGTATTTCATTATATCACTTAAATCAATAATAAAATTGGAATAATATATTAGTTAAGATAAAAGTAGTCTCATTTGATATTTATACAAGACTAGAAAATCAAATCGAAGATGATCAATCATGTATTTCCGTCCAGAAAATATTATTAACAATGCAAGTCATCTTCTTCAAGAGCTTCTTCAGAAATGTCAACAAATGATTATTAGAAATTTCTAAAAATTTTTAAATATAGGGAGAGTAGAAAAAGAAAGTTCTCTGGATTTTGCAGCCTCAACATAAAAAAAAAGAGATCTGTTATTGTTTTTACTATAACAGAATATTTTCTGCAGCAGTAAAGCATAGAGTTAGGTCATTAAGTCTGTATAATAACTTGCAATGAAAAACAATAGTGACATTCAAGCTTTATCCATCCATCATAGATGTGGATGAAGCACATTTTCATTTTGAAAAATAATGGTAATCATTCTACATTTATGGATAATATGATACCTTGCCTTTCGAACTAAAAACTGTCACTTCTCAATCGTATGGCATAATTTTAAAAGATACACTAAATGCTTCTAAGAACAGAATCACCCAATTCACAATTAGCTTCCTGTCACAACAATGTTAACCTTTACACACTGAAACTATATGAAAACAGTACAAAACCTCGAGAAGCTATACTACCTGCACTCCATTATATCAAGATTAAATTCCATTAATTATAATGTTTGGCCAAATTAATAAACTGTTGAACAAGCAACTCATTGATGCTATGTGAGGGCAAGTCAACATTCACCAGACAGACCTCCACTTCTGGAATCAATAAGCTTCCTGAGTACTAAATCATGTGCATTGCAGTCTCAGGAATTTGCACGGATTGGTAGATTTTAGAACGAGGTTGGTCTGTATTTTTATAGGTGATGAATGAAGAAAACGCCTTGTTGCATGTGGAATAATGGTTTAATGAATTGTCGTCGTGACAGTTAATGAAATGATTTGTAACGTAACGTATAACTTCACATATAAAAATAAAAAATATAAAATTAAATAAAACAGTAAAGCTAATATTCTTCTGAACAAAGAATAGAGTCCATCCGTACTAAGAGTATGACGTGACCGCCTTGGAACTGATTCGAGCGCCGATTACTAGTAACTATGAGTAAAACTGATTGTCCATCCGAACAAAATGAAAAATGCGACCGCAAAGCGCGGGATTCCAACGTAGAATTCAAGTACGTCTTAACTTTCCGGCTAGCGCTAGCATCCACTAGATCGCTGCACCGGACGGCTCGACGTGGAACCGAACACTGATGAAATAGTATCCAAAATACCTCATACCTCCATAATACCTCATTTTACTCAAATTGTAGCCACGTAATTATTCGTTTAAATTACAAATCTCACCCTATTATTAATGTCGATATAAACTACTATATTTTCCTCATGAGCATGTCAGCCCTGAGTTGGGTTTTGTACTGTTACCAGATACAATCAAATCTTTTGGATGACATATTGCTGATATTTTTTTGTTTTCTTTTGAATGCTATTGATATTATGCAATCGCGTAATTCACACGTTTTAAATATATCAAAAAAACTGCTTAAATTTTAAATGCAGGTACATATTTGTACCTTCTGGTAAGTGAGTGGATACAAAAATATTTCTATAATATTCGGAGTTCTAGTTTTCGCAACGGTTTCTATGATCAATCTTACTTTTAATGAAAACAGTTCTAATTTTTTATACAATTAAAATAATTTGAACAGGTAACAGAAAAAGATCATGGAAAGTTTAAAAAATAAAGAAGGAACGTTGAATTAAAAATTCTTAAAAATAGTTTTTATAAATTATTATTATTATGAGGAAAGAAGGAGAATAATAACAATGACTATAGAGTCTAATTATTAACTTAATTTTAAGGAAATTTCGGCATTTTATTTTTAAATTTCTTATATTAACTTATTAAAATGGCAATTTGTTTATAATTTACAGACTTTTTGGAGAAACTGATCTTGATAAAATAAAAAGACAGTAAGTAGTCTTTATAAAACAATTTTTTTTTAAATTGGATAGTTTATAATATGATTATTATTTCTCCTTTTGCAGAATTATTTTTTAATAGGAGGCAATTGGTTCTTTGCATTTGTCCTCTCCTAATTCTCTTTCATCTCCCAAATACAGTTGAGTTCCATTTTAAGTTGTTATTACTTTTCTATTTCCTTTTAAAAGTTTCCTTTTTTCTGTTATCTTTAAAAATTCCTACTTGAATACAGATAAACCTAAAGAAGACTCGATACATAATTTTTATCATTCAAATTTATGATTAAACGAAGATTTACTTTCCTTTTCTTCCAAGACTTCATCATAGTACAATTTAACACGTTTGTTATCTAATTTAAACAACTTGTATCGTTTTACTTTCTTTTCTTTTTTTTTTGTTTGTTTTTTATAAATTTTATGGCTTATTCGTTTATGTTTTTTTTGTATTTTAGTTGTACTTTTATATATATTCATTTATAAATGAATTTTTATGTTATATACTGCAACTTATTTTCGTTGTATTAGTCAAAAAAAAAAAGGAAAACCATAAATATACCTTCATAATATTGCTAAGATTATAGCGCAATTTTATAATTCTACTGAATGTACTTCTACAGTTATTTCCGTGCATATTAAGGGCTTAACCAATGAATTGTGTAGAGTTGTCGGTTGGGTAAATAATGACGAGAACAATATATTTAGAGTTTAGATTAATTTATTTAAATTAGTTTATGTTTTATAATATTTTTTTTATTTTAAAGTCTGTGCACCATATAAATTCATACTAGTAAAGATTTGATACATCGTTGAAAACTTTAGATAGGTTGACTTTTAAGATCCTAAAAAGACGAGACATGTGTCTTGTTTGATAAACTTTTCTAGACTGAAGAAACAAAGAATAACACGATAAAGAATAATAAGAAATTATATGAACATAGGACTCTTCACAAGATAAAAAAGAAATCATTACTTGATTTCATATCTGAACGGAGTGCCCGCCTAAAAATCTGAATTTTTTTTATGAATGTTCATCGGTACTAGTATAATGAAATAAGAAATAATAACTCTCATATAGATAATCTTGAATAGAATAAGCTCTTTAAAGACGTAAATTACTAAGCAAATAGAAACATGTGTGGGATAAGTTCTTTGATTTAATTAAGTGCATAGAATAAGCTGATACCTTGAAGTAGCAAATCAATGAACACGTAGATTCATCGAATAAGTGATTAAATAAATAATTTCTCTGTTTGAAAATACACCTTGGATATAAGCACTTGTTCAATTCTTTAAGACTGGTAACAAACATAGCTTGTGTATTGGTCTACGAAGTATTCCAAAAGACTTTATCACGATCGCAACACGTACTAAATTGTCTGATCCTGTAAATATTTCTGCTATTAAGCCATATTTCCACTGTAGAGAAAAGTATTTTCATCTGATATTAATCTCCTTTGATAAGTCTCCTTTACGGATGTTCCTCTTAGGAGTTTTTAATTTGTTACGTTGTTACAATTAATTTAAATAATCCTTCGACCATTAATTCCAAATGGAATGCGTAAATTTTTGCGTTAGTTGCCAACGGTCTAAATGATTAATAAAAATCTCAGTGAAATCGGGGATAGGGATCGAGGTGAGAAACGATTCAGTAAGAACATGTAGTGGTGAATTTAAATAATTTTAAATTCAGTAAATTACGGTGTATAACTTTTGGAAATTAATAATAGGATGTCTACGATAATCTAAGTGTTAAGATGAAAGTTAAACCGTTTTATGCCGCATTCTCACACCTTTCAAAATGCGGAGATGAAGAAGGGATGAACGCCCAATTTATACCTTGTGATGTGGAAAGGAATGAATATTGTACTGGTTTGATTGGACGTCCTTTGATTTAAATATTGTAAACAATATCCATGGAAAATATTGTTTTCAGCCTTGAAAGTTTGTTCGTTATCGGAAAATATTTGATTTGGTATACTCTACGAGAAATAAAGCGCTTTAATTCGGCAATGAATGTTTCCGATATTAAATTTGATATTAATTCTAAATGTAGAGCCTTAGCTGAAAGACATATGAACAGCCACGAATAGGTTTTTGGTACGGCTGTTGATCTCTGTCCACCGAATCATTAATTCACCACTATAATCGACAGCGCAAATAGAGAACGGTTTAGATAAATTAATAAGATAATTGGGAATTGACCAAGTTGCTGATGTAATTTTTTAGCACAGGAATTGCTAAATGCTGGAAAAGCATTTTATACATTTTTGAATAATAGATCGTGCAACGATCTTACCATTGACAATCCAATTGTTTTACGTTAAGAATTTTAAAGTAATTGAATGAAGCTATGCAAAAGTCACAAATATCCACTTTGGATTCTTATATTTGTTAAATGTGCATTAGGAGGCAAGATAAATTTATGTTTATTATTTGATGATAGCTTGAATTTTGAAGCGGACTCCCTACACGAAACATGCCTGATAAAACTACGAATGGATCGAGGGAGAATAATCTACTTTGTTTTGAAATCTGTCTCCACATTGAATGTCATTGAGTTCTGAAGGAGAATATTTTAACCGGGATATTCGTACACAGATACGAATTAATCTAAATAATGATGAAAAATCTTCAGTAATATTTCTGAGTAAAGTAGAAGCAAACGAGAATTGAATCCCTTTACGTTTCTCATCTAATCACTCAGGTGAAAGAGTAAAATTATTACAGAAAAAGTAATTATTGGCCCAGTGTATTAGCTCTTGTAAAAACTAAATAGGGCCGTGCCACAATAAATTAAAATTTTGAAGCTTTTCAGAAAACGATCTCGAGATACTATATCAGGTGAATTGATGCGATGCCATTTGGGATGTTGAGTTGAATTGTTGGATTTTTAAAATTCTATTAGCAACGAATATATTCAAACTTAATGATTCACTGTGAATTCAGTAAAGTGCAATCATGAAGTCAGTACACAAGTGAATTTCATCGATGTGAGTATTAAAGATGCAACCAACTGATTAGTTAAACGATTTAATAGTAATAAAGCAAATAACTTAAATCTGGTATAGAGATCTGTGAGTGGTGCAACCCCAGACAACCCTTGAACTGATTGGATGAAATATTTCAATTAGAATAAATGGTTCTTACATATACACATCTCGCATTACCTTACACGTTACTTTACGCGTTGGTAAATCCAAGAATTTAAAATGATTTAACAGAATTATTACTGTTTAATTTATTAATAATCACGTTGACAACTAACCTCTTATTGTATAGATCTTTCTACTAGGACAATAAATTATCACTTAAGCTTTCAATCACAATGACATTTAATTTGCCGCAGTTGTTGAGTAGAATGATTGCACAAGAATACTATCGGCCTAATCAAGCCTAATGGGTCGTAAATTCCAGTAATCATAAATCATTTTTTTAGTCAGTACATTATTTTTCCCTTAAGTAAATTAAAAGCATCCATTTATCTGAATCACTGTTCCATAAAGTACCTAATTATCGTTTAATTGAATTATGCTTGAATTATTAGTTAACAATTTACGTATTGGAGACCAACACTGATTTAACATATATCTTATATCTGCCTTGTACTTCTTTAATACATCTAAGTTTCCAGGTTCTCTTATGAGAATATCGCCATAAAAGTCGTTTAATATAGCTTCACAAGCAGCAAGATTATTTATTTTTTTTTTTAGCGCACAATAAAGTTTCGTTCTCATCGCACGGTCAAACTAATATTACTATCGTAAGCACCTAAAAATTAACTTACAAATTTAACTGATTTAAAACGTCTATTGGATATGCAAAAAGCAAAATAAAATCATGCTATTCACTTTGCAACTCATCATGAGCCACCGTCTTCAGGAGACCGACAATACCTTCAGAAATAACACGATCAATGAAAGGAGATTGAAACAAGCCTGTTTTGGCGTACGGTTAGCGTGCTCATTGCCTGAAAATCCAACTATGCTTGGGAACAAACAGAAGTTCCTGGCTTCTGTTCGATCCCCAGGCTAAACATATATATTCTATTGCAAAACACAAAAGCACTACCAACATTGTGCACAATGTTGGGCACAAAAGCACAACACTGCAACAACACTAAAGCACAATCGCGTTTAGGTCAGTCGGTATAAACACAATAGCATTTGTATTCAACCTATTTACATTATTGTAGAATATTTCTTGTAAGATAACCGGATTCATGCTTTTTTTAATATCGGTAAAAATTAAACCAATAATTCACGAAATAAGGCAGCAAATAGGAGTAATAATGTTGTGGAACTGGAGGAAATTGTAAATTTAGAGATAAGAAAAGAAGATTAGCTTTAATGCCTAGCGAGGCACTAGATTTTGGCCGTTCCTGATATCGATTATATCATAATCGTATTGTTTGGAGAACACCATGCCAAAATTCGTATGATTTGGTTGCGACTTAATGCGGGAAACATAGGAGTAGATCGTTTGGTTTCGTCTTTACTAAAGACATGGCTAATCGTTGTTCACTGGCAGACTTACCACAGGACTTGTACGAAACGTACATGTAGCTTGCTAGATGTTAGGTGAATATATTCATTTGCACTATCAAGTGTCAAGTGTATATTCATTTTCACTATCAAGTGAAATTGGCAAGTTGGTAGATCGCGCTACCACTCTTATCAAGTTGGCTAAAACAATCATTGTACTCGATCCCGTCTGCTTTTTCAACCCCTCATCTGCGTGGCTGACTGAGGCAAATTACTATTACCTACCGAGCTATCAATCGGACCGTGATCTCAAAACAAGAAACCGTATACAAGAACATTTACCAGTCTCCTAACATTTTTAGTTTCCTTATCACTTCTTAAATCTTCGGCTGACAACGTCGGACGAAGTCTCTTCAAACCCTTGGTTCTGTTGGTTTTATCAAACGGTTCGCCGAGTACCGATGATTTAACAGACTACTCCAGCAGAGTGCACGCGTACTGGAGCTAGGGCGTCGTACAACTAGGTTCAACCGGGTGCCCAGAGGAGATCGTTTGAAACTCAGTACGTAGAGCCAATCCGCCTATCGATACGATAGTTTCCACCTTGGGTTACGGTTGCGTTGCGTTATGTGTGGCAGCACCACCGAGTGTAGGTGTGATGCTGTTTAGGATGCTGTTGTGTAGCTGTGTATGGGTATATGTTGTAATTTGTATAGTGTTCTTGGTGTGATGTATTTGCTTTTTATAAAAGGTTCAGCAGCTGGGTGTCTAGTTTAAAGAAACGCTGCAGAGGATAGGGTCATGAGGACACAAACCCCCAAAGTCTTAAAGAGTAAGACTGCGGGAGCAGGAAATTCATCCTTGTTGTCCTTAGTAATCTGATTAAGACATCTAGTAGCCAAGAAGGACGCACTAGCTGAACTATAAGTTACAGTTCGTAATGTATAAGGTTTTAAATCTTGGTCAGCGGGACATCGCCATAAAATTCATAGTAGATTGCTGTCTAGATGTGAAGAAAATTTGCCTATCCAATTTCATTGGCTAAACAGTGAAATCACTTATGTAGTTTACATCTGAGAATTACTGAGAAAAGACTGCTGAACAATAGGACCAATTAATAATCTGTCTTTAAGAGATGAAATACTTTAATATTAAACTGCACCATGAAAAACAATTCGTTTAATTGTTTAACTTGGCTTTTAATACGGGATGATGTAACTGAAAGACATATAAATCTGAAGTTAACCAATCATGTAAATTTAGACACATGTTCTAAATTTAAGTTTTCATCAATTAAGTGACAATTATTGTTATTGAGAAAAAGATTGCGGTTAAGCTTGCTTTTCCTAAGCTTAAATATCTTTGCTTGGCATAGTTAAGAGAATCAACTATTTTCATTTTTAGGTTACTTCGAAATATTGCAGTAAAACTTCCATATTCATTTCTAAATGTAATTTCTGAGAAGGGGTTTGCAAATTTTTCATGAATTAAAAAATGTTATCTTTCCAAAAATGTTTTACACGTGTGTTTACTGACACATTCCTTGATAAAATGGCCAGGGTGTAAACAATTAAAATATTTGTTTTTTCTTAAATTTCCTTGCAATATTTATTTTTAAATGTTGTTTTACGTTTATAAATATAATGGTTGGTTACCCTTTATAATAACGTTAAATTTATGTGAAATACTGAATGTGAGTGAAGCGTGGTTTTGTAATCCTATTTAAAAGTTACGTTTTCCAATATTTGTCTTACTTTTTTTATTTCTGTATTTTTTGAACAAAATTATCTTTCCTTCCACAACTTATATTACAGAAAATTTGTCATTAATATAGGTTGTATTTGAAAATCCTTGCCTACCGATTGATTTTTTGTCCATGCGTTAGGGGTGATGAGGGTAGCTTAACTCCAGATTTTTAACATCCCCCTCCCTTAGATTTTTGAAAAACTCGCAAACTCATAAAGTTTTTGAAATGCGTTTTCCTCTGGATTTATCCATTTCAGAGAAACGTTTTTCTATCAAAAAATGTAGAGGACATTCTCCTCTACAATTAATGTCTTTGAAGTTATGCCATATAATTTGAAATTGAAATACTAGGCGGCGCTGAAATTTTAAAAAACGTTGTAAACGAGTTGATCGGTTTCGAACACGTGCCCAATTCACAACATTTTCACACTTTCACAAGGTACAGCTCCAAAACGGTAAGTCGTACAAGAAAATTTTTTAAATAAAGGTTGTTTTTTTGAGATTAACAACTTTTACAAATGCAATACAGACAAAAAATAATTTTTTCCGGTGAAAAAACCGAAAAGACACGTTTTTTACAACTTCAGCGCTACCTAGTATTTCAATTTCAAATTATACGACATAACTTCAAAAACATTAATTGTAGAGGAGAATGTCGTAAACATTTTTTGTTTGAAAAACTATTCTCTAAAATGCATAGATTCAGAGAAAAACGCATTTCAAAACCTTGTTGAGTTTTTCAAAAATCTATCGGAGGGAGGATGTTAAAAATATAGAGTTAAGCTTCCCTCATCACCCCTAACATGGAAAAAACATCAATCGGTAGGTAAGGATTTTCAAATAATACAAATTGACTATTACGTATGATAGGGTCTAACTTGGAAGTTAGAATCTGTTACGATAAGTTCAACGTCAGTTGGAAAATTCATGGCTTTAAGTGAATTTACGAATTAATTGATCATATAAATAAACAGAAAAGTAGACAAAGACTCTCTTTGAAATGAATCTCTAGAGTTTCTGTACATAATGAATGACTGTAAGTTATTACTAAATCTACTTTCTAATATTTTAATTATCACTAGATAATTCTAATTTTTTTTGAATAAAATTTTATCGTGTGAAATGCTGTTTCCTTTAATGAAGAATAAAGATAATGCAACTATTAAAATAAGAGAGATGACTTGTAGAATAAACTAAATCGTTAAGCATAGCAAAGTAATATTACCACAAAAGAATATTCCTGTCAAATGATGGTAATTTGATTGGTGGCAACTGAATAGTGTTGGCAAAAGTGTGAGATGTATTTTGACTTGAGTTTAGGTTATCACAAATATAACAATTTTTTAATGCATTCAGTTTACATTCTAAGAAACAAAATCATCTTCAATCTGAAGCCTATCGTTTTCAACACCTTCAGCAAAATTTAGTTCTTCAACTTAGATTGAGTAGTATCATAATTTTGCGACATCTTTCAAATTCCGTAACTTAATGTTTAATGAGTAACTGCCATTAATTTAAGGGTAAATTTTTCTGGATTTCCGATGGATCAGTCACCATCAGATGCATTTTTTTTCAATTAAAAATATAACAAAATAGTTTCTAGTCAATTAAATTAAAATTATTTTCAACTGATTATCTTTAGTTTTTCTGATAACATTTACATTTAAAATGTAATGTAACTTAAAATTCTGATTTATGAATCACACCTGTAGATATAAATCCAATGAAAATGCGATAATGTAATATTTTAGCAACTTTATACAAATTTCTTAATTTTTTCATTATAGATTGTTAACTTTATAGATGAATTTATAACAATTTGAAAATGAACATTATATGATGAATTTAAGGGAAGCTATTTTTATATTCGCTGTACATTAGGAGTATTTTGAAGTTCAGAATATATTTTTTTTTAAATCTGCATAATTTAATACGATTATTGTAAGTTATCCATTTGACCAATTGAAGAATGTAGATTACAACTACATGATACTACTTCTCTTCCTATGACTTCGTGACAGTGCTGATGTATAAGATTCCAAAACATTGTATTCAAGTATTAGTGTGAACATAATTACATCAGTTTTTTATTAAAAAAAAAGTGTAATTAAACAAGAGGGTTTTCAGGAAATATTAATTTTAGATATACTCATAGTTATTGATCTGTAACATTTTATGTTATTCATTATTATTGAGGCCTGGATCATTTTATTTTATGTATTTATTTTTGTCAGGTATTTGTTTTTATATATTTTTTTTTTTTGCAGTAAATATTATGAGGATAAAGTGTAAGTACCGATACCATTTATTTTTCTAAAATATAGGCCTTAAGTACTCCTTAGGTTTACAAATATTATACCATTTATTTATTAAATTTTTCCATTTTTTAATTTACAATAGATTAGTATTTAGGTAGATCAAAAAAAAAAGGCTACCTATTATAACGGGTACCATGATTCGACTTCCAGAAAATTTCAACTTGTCTTCGCGTTTCACATCCCCCAGACCCCAAAACCACCGTCAGTTCAAAAAGTTTATATATACATTTATATATATATATATATATATATAAATTTCACTTTCTTATGAACACGATAACTGCCGTAATTTTGCCCCAATCACTTTCAAATTGATACATAAAAAAAAATCGACCAAAATCGATCAAGTTCGTTAATGAGCAAGATCGGACCATGGAAATAGGGGAGCTTTTTCTAAAAAACAAAATATTGCTACAACTTTCTTATTAAGTAAAATATGGATTCGTTTAAAGTACCTACTATAAGGATTCCTATTTTTTGGATAAAGACCTAAAACTTATATAAGCCAAGTTTTTTTGATATTACCAACCATTGGCCCAGGATATAGAAAAAAAATGGGGTTTCGAAGACAAAAAAAAAATCACACCTCCATAATAGGTACAGTATCGAATCGGTTTAAAGTGGTTGATTAAGTGTTGTTGTCCTCTAAACAATACCTTAAACTTTAGTCTGAAACAATTTTTGATATGACCAACCCTTACGAGAAGGGATGACCAAAATGTTACTGGAATTATAAGAAGATGGGGCTTGTCGTATGGTAAACGTGTGAAACTTTTTCACATGCAACCATTGTCATATTGAGTAACTTTGAAATTTTTCTTAACTTTAAGGTGGAAATCTTTTTAATACCTTACTTAGCGCCGGTGAAATCTACCTCCGGGTTTTGGCCGAAAAGGATTTTTTTTTTACTCATCTCATTAATTCCATAAAAAAGAAACAAAACAGGTTTAAAGCTGTAAACTCAGCAATTTATGCAGAAACATGCATAAGTCAATCAGACATTGTGTGATACAGGACAACAAAACACTATGTGCAAGGAATACAGGTCAAATAAAAATATAGAGCAGTTTTATACGTATTTAGTGCACCAATTAACATTTCAATATTCTGAAAAGCTATCGATATTATGTAATGAGACTACAGTTCTTGTTTTAGTCCAGTTTCACCAAAACTACTCACTGTCCACTGAAGTTCAGATAGCTGAGTCCGTAATTATGGATTATCAGTTAACTTGCATTTCTCTTGCTACACATTGTCTGGGTCCCTAATGACAACCTGGATTTTGTATCTGGAGACTTAAAACTCATTATAATATTAGTTAGTTTTAATTTTATTTTGGCAAACTTTAAATCTCTACTATGTTAAAATACAAAATATGCTGGAGGGTGTATAGTCTGGTAAGACCGAATGAAATATTTGACCAAGACGCACCATGGTGCTGTTCTAACACCTACAATTATAGGCGATAGATTGGCATCTTAATTAATTCTCCCAAGAGCAGTACAGTCACATTAGATGTTTATTTGACTGGACAATTCCTTGACTGGCCCAAGATCCATCAGTCGCTGGGCCAAACCTCATAATGAGCAAAAATTCGACGGTTGGTCAAACTGTTGTGTAGACTTGTTCATACAATCTTTCCCAGTCTGGTGTGAAATAATTGACAAAAATTCCCTTATTAAAGCACGTTATCAAATCATATTAATCCTTTTAAAAATTAAATATATAAGAAATCAAATTAAATATGTAAGACTAAACTACAATTTGGCATTTAAAAAGATGTTTATAACGGCCTATCTCTGAATGTTTCTTTTTTCAAAAAGTTATTTTTGTACAAAATAACGGCTAAATCAAGATTGTACTATTTTTTAACAAAAATAAAAAAAAACATGCATAACTTATAAAAGGGCATATCCTGATTTATATCCCTATAAATATCTGTCTTGGAGATTAGGACTTGTTATCCCCTTAAAAATATAGCTAAAAACAAGCTCAATAAGACAGTAAAACAAAAATGTGGCATAAAAAGCCCTTTTAGCATGAAGGTGAAATTATTTAAAAAAATATTAGTTATTAATAATTTTATATATATATATATATATATATATATATACTCACAATTTTTCTTAACGAATTACGTTTCTAAATAACGATTTTATTTTATTTACAATTAATATGGTTTTAATTATAATTATTAAATATTCATTTTTAATATTCGTTTAGTTTAAAACATTTAGCGTAACCTGATTCTTATTTAATAAATGTAAATGTTATCTTGGTGAGTTCTACAAATATTAAATAGAAATATTACATAAAGACCAAGGTTCTAGTACAATAATAATTCTTAGAAACAAATGATTACTAATAGGTGATTACTAGGAACACAATCCATTATTAACGCTTATTTTTAGTAAATATCATATTCTTCACTTATATATATATATATATATGTATATAATGTCCTTAAAATCTTTCCATGATTAAAAAAATGTGGTACAGTTATGCTGTGCGGGTTGCGGCAAAACAAAGCAAAAATTATCGATTTTTTTTTTTATATTGGTTTGCTTCAGGTAGTGAAGCAATTTTTAATATGATGGCGTCAATCCAGGAGAAAGCGCAATGTATACCACGAGTAGAAATCACCGATAACTATGCAGCGAAATTTAAGAAGGGAATACCAACGACTATCACGTGATAGTAAGAGTATCCTTGCGTTGTATGCAAAGTTTAAGGAAAATGGAAGTGTAGTTGATCTTCCGCGAACAGGGCGGCCATCTGTTATGTTTTTCAGACGAGGTTACTTTCCACATCTCAGGGAAAGTAAACAGGCATAATGTAAGAATAAGGATTCAGAAAATTCCATACTTTACCACGGAAAAAATTAGAGATTCTCCTACAGTGAATGTGTGGTGCGGTTTAATGCACAACAGAATCATTAGTCCCTTCTTTTTCATCGAGCAATCAATAACAAATAACATTTTCCTGGATAGCCGCAACATATAACCCCTCTGGGGTTATGTTAAGGACAGAGTCTATGCAATACCTGCAGCTGATCTGGACACATTAAACGGAGAATAACTGAAGCTGTTGCTAGGGTTACCGAAGAAATGTTGGCCAATTCATAGCGTGAAATTGTTTATCGGTTGGGCATTCTACGAGCGACAAAAGGCGCATATGTTGTACTTTATTAACATGATAAAAAAACCTTGATAATTTTTCTTTTTTTCCGCAAACCGCACAGCTGTAAACCTAATTTTTTTTTTGTTTTTATAATAAATTTTTCTAATCATGGAAGGACTTTATGAACACCCTGCTATAAATGAGTTAATTGTTTTTGTTTTTATAATTTCATTAATTACGTTTTAATTTCTATTGAGTTTACACAATTACTTGTTATAAATTTTTAATATTAAAAAAAAAAAAAAATAGAAAATATAAATTAAAATAAATATTTAACACTTAATTTGCCTTAAATTCTGGAAGTAGAAAATTGAACTGCTTGGTTGCTGAAATGAAAATTAAACAGGAAGTGCATATCAAATTAAAAAATAGAATAGAAAGGGTATTATAAAACTTAACTTTTCTAAAACTGCTGCAATTGGACGATCTATTTGCAACCAGTGATGACACAAATTTTGGGAAAATCTCAGAATTTCTATCGTCGGTTAAAATTCATTCTTTCAATTTTAATTAAATCTTTCATCAAATTTTAATTAATATTAATAATAAGAGTACAAATGCATTATCAAATATTTAATTTGTCTTAATAACATTTTTTTTTTTTAAATATTTCTGATCATTTTGATTTATTATATTACGAAACCTAAGGAAAAAATCGCTAGAATATTATAAAATATCAGCAAATTTGCTTATTGCAATATTTGTATCGATGAGAAAGAAATGTTAATAACACAACTTTTTTTATAATTTTACTATCTAATGAAAAACAAATTGAACCTTATAATTTTTAAAAAATAATTTTCTTTGTTTTCATTTTCATTTTAGAATTCAATTAAAGGTTTATGAGAAGTATCTCGGTGACAACGAAAATAAATTATTACCGACAATTCTTGACCTTCTTGACGCAATTCCGGATAAAATTATGTAAGAAAATATTATTTTTGCAACAAATATCATAAATATACGGGTGGGATAAAAGTTAGACTCCCCACCACAAGTAAGAAAAAAATTAATATATAAAATTTAAACAAAACAAATACCGATACCTTATATCCAAAATAATTACAATGAAATTGTAAACCGTACGGTAAGAGTCCCGCAAATATCATTTCTTTGGCTCAAAAAACAAAAATTTCTGTAATACAAATAAAACTGTTTTTAACAAAACGATACTGATATCAAAATGTAAAATACTACGTTTTATTACCAATCTGTTATTAATTTAGAATTTAAAAAAAATAGATGTAGTATATTTTCTTTGTACATTAACAAGTTATTGTACGCTTCTTTGTACTATAAAGTACTGCTATCTACGGTGCGATTCGTAAAGGTAGATTAAAAATAATGAATAAAATGACGTATTCGAGTCCCGCGGTTCACCAAATGGAAAAAAACCGTTCTCTAACCAAATTCGAGGTATTTTTTGAAAGTATTTTTTATTACTAATCTAACTGAACTGAAATATAATGTTTTCCCCCGTTTTCGTTTCACTGCTAGGTTAGGTCATGTTTGGAACTGTAAACGTAGTTCGCTGCCGCTGTCGCCTCTTGCCGACGAAGTTCAACCGAACTCCGTGATAATAATATTGTTTTATTCATTGTGTTGTAATTCTGCTTTTATTAATTCGTGGCAAGATTTAATCGCTGAGTTATACATTTTCTAATATAAAGTTCTGTCCAGTTTTATAAAATCGACTGTTTGAGGTTCTTCCAGTCAATTACATTTGAAGAAACCATGTGGTTAACAATTTCGCAGGTTGAATATTTGCAAGGTTGATGTTAAATAACATCAATACGTTGTTCCTTAGCGCCCTGTCCGTTCAGGAAATGTTTTATCGAGATAAAATTTTACTAAGAACATAATGAGGAGGATCCCCATCTTGCTGCAAACAAGATAAATAATCTTGTAGCTAGTTTTATGCCAATATTTTCAAATTTTATTTCAGATTTTGTAGATGTTAACTGGTCGATAGTAGAGGATTAGGAAATCTCGCACGGGATTCGTTATGGATATCCTATTACTTTTCACGAACACCGAAGAAAAACAGATTCTTGTTTTCTGTACATAAACACCAATATAATCAATTAAGTTATATAAAAATGAATTGAATAACAGTTGAATATATCAAATGCAAAAATAGTCGCGCCTATTACAAAAGATACTGATTTTTTTAGCACGCCAGATACATACATAAATTTAATATAAAATATGATTTAAAGTGAAAAAAAAAATTGCAATCAAACTGGGTCACAAGTTTAATATTTTGCAGGAATTCGTTTTCACTTGCACTTCAGATCAATTTTTATTAACGCTTTATAGACAAACGACAATTCAAATAATGAATTAAGAGACAAAAACAATAGCGATCGAAATAACAAAAGCCAATAGCTGAGTGAGCTTCTTCAGAATTTACAAATTAATTTTCATCTCGGCTGCATATTTAAAAACATAAATCCAAATAATTCCAGCTGAAGCTAGAATATTCTTGAGGTGATTTAAAGTTTGTGTATACATTAATATTATGTACGTATTATTTAAACATGAAATTATTTTAAAATATAGTTTGTAATCGGTTAGAATTTTTCATCTATATGGAAAAATATAAAGAGCAGAACAATATTGCTTCGGTAAATGAAAATTAACAATAATCATTTTATTAATATTGTTTATAAAAAAACTTATGGTTGCAATGGATACAGAAGAGAAAAATTCTTACCAATTTCCTTGGACATAAACGCTTTTAAAACAGAATTAGAATTAGAGTTAATAAATTTCTTTTACATCATAATAAGTAAATACGGTTACGGTTAAAAGTACATACAGCACTGGTGTTTTGTCTTTGGAATACTACAATATTTCATTTAATTGTATACATTACACTGTCTAAATCTACGAAACGTAACTAAACAAAGAATTGAGACAAATACCATTATTTGTGTGTCGGGTCCTGTCTACTTTTACGTAAAAGAGGTGTCTCACTTATCATTGTCCTTTTTCGTCTGTGATACCACATACAGTAAATAAGAGGTCGAAGACAGAATAAGAAGTTATCGTTCCCAAATTGTAAAATTTAAGTCTTAGTTCTGGGGATTTCAATATTAAATTCGTATTATTTTATGTTAAAGTAAGTAATGATAAAAAGAATTAAGTAATACTAGGCTCGGCCGATAAATTTTGCACATGTATGCTTAGCACCGGAACCAAAAGATATACTGGAATGAAATAAAAATGAATAAAAGTAAAATACCGTAGCTACAAAACGCAGTATTATTTTACAATGTAATCTCCGTTTGCAATAATACACTTTTCCCAACGTGTGACAAGTTTTTGCATTCCTTCAATGAAAAATTCTGGCGGCCTTTCTAGGATCGAAGTGGCCACAGCTTCTTTCACCTCATCGTCGGTGATGAAATGATTACCTTTGAGATCCCTCTTGAGATGATGGAAGAAGTGGAAGTCGAATGGAGCCAAATCCGGCGAGTACAGCAGATGCAAAATAGACTCAAACTTCAGTTGTGGAGAGCCATAAGAGAGTTTGCGCGGTACCCATCGTGCACAGAATTTACGTTAACCCAATTGTTCAATAATATGGCCGACTCGTTCTTTAGATATGTTCGCTGAGTGATTCGCCGGTCACTTTGAAGCAAATCATCCACCTCCTTTCGACGTTTCTCGTCAGTCACAGAAACCGGTCGTCCGCTGCAATTGTCGCATTAACAGCTTTACATTCACTAAATTTCAACGCCCACCTATTCACAGTACTGCAGTCAATAGTTTCACAACCGTACACCGCTTTTAAATTATGAAAAATATTCGTAGGATTCACATTTTCTGCTGTTTAAAATTCTATCACAAAGCGCTGTTTTAACCGTGTTGACATATTGGCCGACATATTGTTGACGACATTTTAACTGCATTTAAACGGATTTCAAAGCATTATCGCAGGTTTATAGAGGGGAATGTTAGCTATCATGTGCTGCCACACTCTACTCGATGGTACCTTTTGTCTCCGTGCAGCACGATAGTGTACAAAATTTATCAGCCGAGCCTCGTAATTTATACAAGGGATGCAATATGGATGTGATCCACCAGGTTATAATCTCATAAAAATACTATGAAAAGAAGTTACGTAATTTTATCGATAAGCGTGCAGCTATCGAAAAACTCATTCGTCATAATTTAGTAATTAAAGATCATAAGTCCTCCTTAATCTTTAAAATAAATAACGCAATCAAAACAATGATGTTTTTGTACATTACAGACACGAACCTCTTTTCGCTTAGAATAGTCAACGATAGAGGGTTATTGAAATAATCCTCTCTTCAAATAATCTTTGTATTATTTTTTCCAACCTATATTTAATACCAAGTCATCAGTGTACGGAACAAAAACAGAAAGAAAATATTAGTTAATAAAAAAATAAGATTGCGAATTCCAGTGATACTATACTAAATTAAAGCTAATATTTCTGTTTTTCAGAATCAAACGAGGAATAATAAATACGTAAGTAATCAAAAAGTAATATTTAATTAATAGATTCTATTTACTGGAATTATGGATTGCAAAATGCCTTGTTTTTTACATAGTTCATCTAAAACCTCTTTATTTTCATATTTTTGGTCTTTTTCTATACCAATATACGAGTATTTAACCCTAAAATTAACACAAGCGTACAATAGACTTATGTTCACATCTCCAACTGCAACTTCAGAAAGTCTTTATCACAATAGAGTATTTCTTTAACGTAATTACACTAATGAATATTATATATATTTTTTAATCAGAATATTTTGATTTAGAATGTAAACTTACAAATATTTAAGTATTTTAAAAAAATTTATTTGAATATAAAATGTTGTAGTACATTCTGATACGATCGACTTTTATACATTTGAATACTCTGCCAGTTATTTACTTCTTATTGTTTTCTTGAATGTGGCCTGCATTTCAGTAGAGTAAATAGAGAACAAGCACTATTGTCTGTACTAATATATTACGGAAACTTCAATTTTTAAGGACTTTAAAAATTTTAATTCGAAAATATTAAAAAAAACAAACCGTTTATACGAGTACAAATCTTTTTGTCTGAGAGAAAATATATTCTTCAAACAACACATTTTCTTACAGTTTATTGTAGATTATGTTTTGAGTAAGTTGGTACATATTATTCCAAAATTTACATAATATAGTATAAAAGAAGGTTGTAAAAACAACTTTAACATAGACCATTTTGAGGAACATTTTAAATGGAAATCAAATTTTCAGCTCTTCGATGTAATCCCCTCAAGTGTAAATGCATGCTAGCCAACTGTTTAGCATCTTTTGGGTTTCTCAGGAGAAGAACCTTTGTGGAAGTGTCGAGTTTCCTGGATCGCGGAAGCCTATAACTTTTCAAACTCTAAAACGTTCACCGAGGAGCGTTAATTCAGTTTAGGAAAGAGATCGAAATCCGGAGGGCGCAAATCAGGACTTTATGGTGAATGGCGAAGGGTTCTTCAAACGAAATCGACTGAAATATTTTTTTTCATTCCGGTTACATTTTCGATTTCTCTCACTGTCACGTAAAGATCTTCGTCGATCACCGTGGCAACAACTGGATGTAGTTCTTATTATGATGTAGTACATAGTGAAGTCCTTATTACAATATTTTTTAGTTTCAGATTTCCTTTTCTTTTATCGATTAATATTCTTTTAATATTTATATTAACTTTTTAAAAATAGTATTGAAACATCCCATTTTAGTTTACTAAATATTCTGTTCCCGATAATATTTTAGTTAATTAAACCTTATACAATTCGTCGTTTAGACGACTTTGTAAGCCGTCTAAACTAAAATAAAAACGCATATCAACAGTTAGATTAGTTACTATTAAAAATATATTTTTAAAATATGTTTTGAAATTATATGAAAGTTAAAAAGTTCTTATTATTGGTAAGAATATTTATGTGTAAATTATCAACTACTTTAACATTGTGCTTACCTAAATATTGCTTCGTAACCAAAATAACTTTCTCTTATGCGAACGTAATCATCCACAATATTACCCAGATAATTAAATCAAGACATCATAAAATTTTATAGAATAACACACTAAACTTCATTAAAGTTCAAAATCACATTAATTGACAGCAGACGAACATCTTGTAGTCAGACTTGTCGGTACATTTCCGAGTGATTCCAAACCCTTACTTTGATATCCGCCAACTTCTTGGACCGTTCTCCTTCCCATTAAAAAATTTTTCAAATTTGGAATCTTCACAACTGTACCTTTTAATCAACAGTCTGACTTCGTTGAGAAAGTTTCGGCAGTATTGCGAGAGGATCTCATTAATGTACACCTGTCCGTCAGGTAAATTTCCTTTAATATGCGAAGTTCGTAAATATGTTTTTTTTTTAAGTTTTTGTATGAATCTTCACTGTCCACCATTTTATATCTTCACCATTTTTCATCAATAATGAACAAAATAGGAAGTGTCAATGATGGGGAAGGTTTTGATTTCTTTTAACAAATATCGCTTGCGCTGCGTTAACTTTAGGTTCATATATTTCAGTTTGTAGTGTTTTTGTGATTTATTTTATTACCTCCTCTATGAATCATGAGACCTTGCCGTTGGTGAGGGGGCTGGAGTGCTCAGTGATACAGAGTAGCTGGACCGAAGGTTCAACCATATCGGAGAGGTATCTGTTGAGAGGGGCGATATATCTAGTTGTTAGGGGCGTGAGTAAGGAGGACTTAAACGGCCATATCAACATCACTCAGTCCTCTGAGTACTGCGCAGCTGAAAGCAATGGAAAACTACAGCGGCTTTTGCTCCAAGAAAATGTGGCTTTCTGCATTTTCATATAGCAATGATGGAGGTGCCTTCCTTGGTAAAATATTCCGGAGGTAAACTAGTCACCCGTTTAGATCTCCGGGTGGGGACTACTAAGGAAGGGGTCACCAGAAAATTAAAAAATAACATTTTACGAGTTGGAGCGTGGAATGTTAGAAGTTTAAAAAAGGTTGGTAGGGTAGAAAATTTATAAAGGGAAATGGATAGGATAAATGTGGATGTAGTAGGAATTAGTGAGGTTCGGTGAAAAGAGGAGGGCGACTTTTGTTCAGGTGATTTAAGAATAATTAACTCAGCTTCAAAAAATGGTCAGGCAGGAGTAGGTTTCATAATGAACAACAAAATAGGGAAGAGAGTAGAGTATTTCAAAACGCATAGCGATAGAATCGTTGTAATAAGGATAAAATCAAAACCTAAGCTGACAACGATTGTTAACGTCTATATGCCTACAATCGCTCATGATGATGATGAGTTAGAGTGTGTATATGGTGATTCGAAGAGACTGATGAAGCAATTAAACACGTAAAAGGAGATAAAAATGTTATAATAGTTGGAGATTGGGATGCAAGCATTGGAAAAGGCAAGGAAAGAAATATAGTGGGTGAATACGGGCTGGGTAAAAGGAATGAAAGAGGGGACCGACTTATAGAGTTTTGTACGAAGTATAAATTAGTCATTGCCAACACCGAATTTAAAAATCATAATAGAAGAATATACACTTGGAAAAAGCCAGGCGATACTGCAAGGTATCAGATAGATTATATCATGGTTAAGCAAAGATTTAGAAATCAAATCGTTGACTGCAAAACTTACCCTGGCGCAGACATTGATAGCGACCATAATTTGGTGATAATGAAATATAGATTGGGGGTTTAAAAACCTGAAGAAAAGGTGTCAGATGAATCGGTGGAATTTAGAGAAGCTTGAGGAAGAGGAGGTAAAGTAGATTTTTGAGGAGGACATCGCAAGAGGTCTGAGTAAAAAAGATAAGGTAGAAAATGTAGAAGAAGAATGAGAGATTGTTAAAAAGGAAATTCTTAAATCAGCAAAAGCAAACTTAGCGGAATAAAGAGAACCGGTAGAAAACCTTGGGTTTCAGACGATATATTGCAGCTGATGGATGAACGAGAAAATATAAGAATGCTAGTGATGAAGAAAGTAAAAGGAACTATCGGCAATTAAGAAATGCGATAAACTGGAAGTGCAAACTGGCGAAAGAAGAGAGGATTAAAGAAAAGTGTTGAGAAATGGAAAGAGAAAAGAACATTGGTCAAATAGACGGAGCATTCAGCAAAGTTAAGGAAAATTTTGGGGTACATAAATTAAAATCTAATAATGCGTTAAACAAAGATGGTACACCGATATATAATACGAAAGGTATAGTTGATAGATGGGTGGAATATATTGAAGAGTTATACGGAGGAAATGAATTAGAAAATGGTGTTATAGAGGAAGAAGAGGAAGTAGAGGAGGACGAAATGGGAGAAACAATACTGAGATCTGAATTTAAGAAAGCATTAAAAGATTTAAAAGGCAGAAAGGCTCCTGGAATAGAAGGAATACCGATAGAATTACTGCTCAGTGGAGGCGAGGAAGATATATATAGATTATTACTGGTGTGTAATATTTACGAAAAGGGGGAAGTTCTGTCAGACTTCAAAAAAAGTGTTATAGTCATGATACCAAAAAAAGCAGGGGCAGATAAATGTGAAGAATACTGAACAATTAGTTTAACTAGTCATGCATGAAAAATCTTAACTAGAATTCTATACAGAAGAACTGAGAGGACAGTGGAAGAAGTGTTAGGAGAAGACAAATGTGGTTTCAGGAAAAGTATAGGGACAAGGGAAGCTTCAGATTAATAGTTGAAGGAAGATTAAAGAAAAACAAACCAACATACTTACATTAATAAACCTAAAAAAGGCATTCGATAACGTAGACTGGAATAAAATTTTCAGCATCTTAAAAAAATTGAGGTTCAAACACAGAGATAGAAGAACAATTGCTAACATGTACAGGAACCAAACAGCAACAGTAATAATTGAAGAACATAAGAAAGAAGACGTAATAAGAAAGGGAGCCCGACAAGGATGTTCCCTATCCCCATTGCTTTTGAATCTTTACATGGAACTAGCAGTTAATGATGTTAAAGAACAATTTCGATTCGGAGTAACAGTACAAGGTGAAAAGATAAAGATGCTACGATTTGCTGATGATATAGTAATTCTAGCCGAGAGTAAAAAGGATTTAGAAGAAACAATGAACGGCATAGATGAAGTCCTACGCAAGAACTATCGCATGAAAATAAACAAGAACAAAACAAAAGTAATGAAATATAGTAGAAATAACAAAGATGGACCGCTGAATGTAAAAATAGGAGGAGAAAAGATTATGGAGGTAGAAGAATTTTGTTATTTGGGAAGTAGAATTACTAAAGATGGACGAACCAGGAGTGATATAAAATGCCGAATAGCACAAGCTATACGAGCCTTCAGTAAGAAATATAATTTGTTTTCATCAAAAATTAATTTAAATGTTAGGAAAAACTTTTTGAAAGTATATGTTTTGAGTGTCGCTTTATATGGAAGTGAAGCTTGGACGATCGGAGTATCTGAGAAGAAAAGATTAGAAGCTTTTGAAATGTGGTGCTATAGGAGAATGTTAAAAATCAGATGGGTGGATAAAGTGACAAATGAAGAGGTATTGCGGCAAATAGATGAAGAAAGAAGCATTTGGAAAAATATAGTTAAAAGAAGAGACAGACTTATATGCCACAACATACTAAGGCATCCTGGAATAGCCGCTTTAATATTGGAAGGACAGGTAGAAGGAAAAAATTGTGTAGGCAGGCCACGTTTGGAATATGTAAAACAAATTGTTAGGGATGTAGGATGTAGAGGGTATACTGAAATGAAACGACTAGCACTAGATAGGAATCTTGGATAGCTGCATCAAACCAGTTAAATGATTGAAGACAAAAAAAAATGTATTACTTTCAGGATTTCGTAAATTCTCAAATCGTTTAGTCCTACTGAACTGCTGTAGTTCGACTAATCGTTTTTCTACTTCGTAAACCTCAGTCCCTAATAATTCATTTTCCCCTTAAATATTTTATCTTCAGCTTCGTAAGATTCTAAAAGTATTGAAAATCGTTTGATTTTTTTTTCTAATAAATAAACAACAGATTTTCGAAATTTTAAAAATGTTTTCTTTAAATTTTCAGATTTCACCTTTTATTTCCTTAACTTCTTTCTCATTTATACTTTATATATATACTCGCATTTCCATCGCGGCTTCGCCCGTGTGGTTTATTTACTTGCACTTCTCCTCGCAGTCAGGGGATATTTAACCGGTTATGGCTCGCTTCGCTCGAAAAATTCAGTGTATTGTAAATTTTTCAGCAAAAGTTTCACACCCGAAACATTGAGTAATCTAAGAATGTGTGCTTCAATACATTCGGTCTCCATCTTAAAAATATTAGTTATAATTAGTTACACAGTTCGTACGTGTAAAAGTGTATTTTTTTCGTGTCTTACCGTTACCAGACAAAAACTAATTGGAGGTGACCGTACTTCGGTTCTATTTTTTTTAAATTTCTTTTATTTTGTTTTTAGTCAAGTAACACGAGGCAGGTGTAGCCACTCGCGTCACATATACAGTATTCTTGAAGCCCCGCGCGTACATCGTCGCGCCACTTAAAAAATCGAAATTAAAAAAAAAAACGAAAATTGTTTTTAGATATTTACCTGAATAGGCAGTTACTTTTATACAGATTTGAGTACAAGATCGTTGATACCGGTGTTTTTCGTTGGTGGTTGGGTTTCAGTTAACCATACATCTCCGGAACTGTCGACCTGAAACTGTATAATCCTACACTTCATTTACAATCATACATATCATCCTCTAAAGAAATACCTTAAAGTGGTTCCAGAGGCTAAAGAGAAAAAGAAAAAAAAAAGATATTTATTCATAGAATCCAGCCCCAATTTAGTTAATATAAGTTTAGCGTAATCGGAAATGGAGAAAATTTGCAATGATTGTTAAGTGTTTTTTTAAATTTTGTCACCACTTTCAAGGTCGAATTTCGAAAAACCTAGAAATTAGTTTTTAGATATTTACAAGAAAATTACACACACTAGAAATTAAGTCGATATCTTCACTTATCAAAAAATTAAAAAAAAGTAAATTTAATTGTTATTCCACTTTAACCCTTTACCTCGGAATTTCATAAAATCCCTTTTACTGTGCGCTTACACCGTAAAAGGAAGATGTACACAAATTTTCATACATTTATCTTCAGTAGTTTTTGCTTAGCGTTGATGGATCAGTCAGTCAGGACAAGTTGCTTTACAGGTACAGATATATATATATATTGACAATACTAAGATGGTTTCCGTTCTTATATTTTACTTTCATTGATAATTAATTTGGAAAAGGAAAAAATGCATCTATACTTGTGACCGTGAATATAAGGTTAAAAAATAAAGAAAATGTACGAATTTTTCATATATTAATTGCTTATAAAACTGAAACTTCAAAAAAATATGAATGTAAAACCTGAGAAAAAATTACTATTTTAATAACAATTTCGTTATTTTAAAATCTATATTTTATGTTGTACAGAAAAGCAGCGGATAGAAAACTTGTATCACGAAGTCATTTAAAGAAAATATAATTTAATATTTCATAAAATAACTACCGATTATTGTATTATGTATTTAAAATTATTTATAGATGACTTTGAAATTATATTGAAATAAATTTGTACTTTTTTCAGTGAGGCAGAATCGATAGTATCAGGAATCGATATTACTAAAACGTGAGTAAGTTATATTATATATTTTAATATCATGATGAACGAAGAGTTTGAAAGACGAACAAAATTTCAATTATGAATTTACTCAAGTAATTTGCTTACCAATTTCTGTGCGATCTCCCACTACTGCGATTCATACATTCCAATTCTCAGAAAGTGAAACTTTTTTTTTCTCAGAAGTGACAAATTCGACCTACCCTTTTACATTTTAATAGCTTCTTATTAGAATCGAATTTCTTCACTTTTCACAATTTCTTAAATCGACCAAAAAGATGATAAATTGATGGAACTATCTCTACGCCAAGTGGAGGGCGGGTAGCACATACTAATTGAGTTCTTACAGTGTTTCAAAGTAAAAGCAGAAATGTAATATGAACATTATCCTCTTGGAAGAAAATCTTCCAGGCTTCCCTTCATCTTTTAAGACAATGGCGTAATACTTAGTGATGATTGTTCTTTGTTCTGTAAGGGAAATTTGGTAGAGTATCCCTCGCCAAAAAGAATCCCAAAGTACATTCACATTATTTTACCAGGTAAAGATCTGGTTTTTGCTTCGTGTGATTGAGATGTGCAAGAAGTTTGCCACTAGATATTCATGTTTTGATACTGCGGCAAAATAGTACATCGGCATTTCATTATAGTTACTTTATACGGAGTCTATGAATTTGTCTCTTCCTTTTCAAATCACTACAGAAGTTGTAAGAACATATATTCTTATATTAAAAAAAAACGAATTAAAAGGATGCCAATCTTCATTTTACGAATTATTTTTAATTTATTCGTTTGTAATTTATTTAAATAAAGCATAAAATTTTCAGTACCATCATTAGAAATATGTTTTGAAATCTGAAATGGTACTCTATCTAGCACTCCTACATTTATCAAATCATTTATTTTCATAATGCATCACTGTACCATCGATTTTGCATATTACATGTGAAATAAATAAATCGTTTAACATTGTTAAAAATTTGTGGCTGACACTTCTAATAATTTAAATTTTGATTTCTTGTTATTATAAATATTCTATTGAGATTGAAATATTATTTGTGTATATATATATATATAAATAACATTAATTGTTTGAATATGATTGAAATATAACATTAATTATAACTTTTTCATTGTAATTGTAATATTTCTGTAAGCAAAATGAGTTTAATAGAACTGAAGCTGAACTGAGGCTGATCTGGAACTGAACTGGCGTCTAAATAGCGTAGCACTGAACTAATGCAGTGAAGATCTTGCTTATATAACGTTGGTGGGGCCGCGATTCATCAAAAGTCGAGTGTATCCCAAACGATCCGAGTGAAGTGTAAAGACCCGAGGGGATCCGACTAAAGCCGAAGGTCTTTAAAAGTCGTGTATTAAATAAAAATTAAAGTACCAAAATTTAAACAGGAACAACAAAAAAGTGAACTTTTATAAGAATATTTAAAAATTAAATCAGTCATTTAAATAACCATGAGTCTTATCAAACGTAACACAATTTTTTTTTAATTTTGGCCGAATGACCATCCTTTTTATAATAATATTAGATAAAAATGTTATTTTTATTTATTTCACCATAAATTTTGTTGTGTAGATATTTATCGTTTCTATGAATTTATTGTGCCTAGATAGCACCCTCTGCCTGAGGTCATACCAAGTAGTTTAGGAAGATATATTTCTCATTCGTAGCAATGGAAAATATTTAGACTTGGTATTTATTTATTTATTTAACATATCAGAGTAGATTTGAGATAAGAAATTTGTCACATAACTAGATTTCTCTATCGTAACATTTTTTTATTTTCGATTCAATGAATTCCATTCCGTTTAACATAAATAATGACAAAATTACACAGATTTAAGACAGAATAAGAGATGATATGTGATGACTTATTGGACAGATTTTACGACAATCATTTTCTTGCATTTAAATTATTTCAATGATATAGTAGAATTTAAAAGAATAGAGAGGGTAAATGTGTTGATGTTTTTGGGTGTTTAACTCGGTATAAAAATACCCATGGAGGCGTACTCCATTGTCCACAATAAGCATGTTGTACATAAGGGTTGACAATAAAGATTATTTAAAAGCATAAACTTTTGAAATGAGAAACCTAGCAAGAATAATTTTTTATAATTTATTTCAAAACATTCTCAGTCATCCCTGTGGCTATGTCCAGTGAGTTACTGGAAATTCAAAAATCTGTTCTAGTTAATGCTTCAAAGTTCATAGTTTAAATGTTGAATTGCTATATGATAGTGATATATGATAATCGATTTCTTATAATGATAATAATTACGAATTTCAAAAAATAATTTATCCTTTCATTATCAATGATTTTTAAAAATTATTTTCTTGTTTATCCTATTTCACTCATTTGTTCAATGACTAATAAACCAATTGGTTTGTGTGTTACTTAGAGAAACTAAAATTAAAGTATATTATATTGGATTTTTAGACAGGCCTATACATGACTAAACAGATTGTTAGAGGTATTTTCATTTGAAGGATTTTTATATGTACAGATAAATTTGTACGTATATAATAAAATTATGGTTTGTACATCAGATTTAATGATTATTTATATATTTACTATTGAACTGATCACTAATTTTAATTGTATTAAATAAATAATTTGGATGCTTTTAAAATACTATTATATTTCAGAATTGCAGCTGCACGTAATCACTTAATTACGTAAGTACAATTTATAATTTATTGAAGTGTTTTCATATTGGATAAGTGTGTGTGTGTGTGTGTGTGCGTGTGTGTGTGTGTGTGTGCGTGTGTGTGTGTGTGCGTGTGTGTGTGTGTGTGTGTGTGTGTGTGTGTGTGTGTGTGTGTGTGCGTATGAGTGTGTTATGTACATATAATCTTATTAAATAGGATAATAGTATAATAACAATAATGTTGAAATACATACTAAAGAACTACATTATATATGTGTTTGAGTGTGTGTCTGTGTGTATCATTAAAACACATGCACACACTTCTATAGATCTATGACATCCATTGTAATGTTCGATGTAAGCTAGATTCATACGTAGTAGACTGCAAGTTTAAGACTGTTATAAATCAGTAGCAAGTGACTCTACTATTTTGATATATATTATTTTTAAACTTCACAAAAATTATTTATTTTATTTAGCGTATGGCCCAAAAACACAACACTAATTGTAGTCAAAAAAATGCAAAAAAAATTTAACAAATTAATATAAGCTACTGATTCCGGAGTCGCCATCAGGAAATCTTCAGGAATCCCTTCATAAATTGTCCTAGGGCAAACTTCTGTGATGTGTATAACAGTTTGATTTTCACCACACTCGCAAAGAGACGTCGGTGTTTTCCCCTATTTATACAGGAAATAGGCTCACCTACCACGCTGAGTTCGTATTCTGTTTAGCGTGGACAGTGTCTTATGTGGCAAGTCAAAACCCGGCGGCCTTTGAGTAAAACATTGGATTTGGTTATTCTGCTTTGTGTTCCATTCTTGTCGCCAGGCGTCAGTTACGTTAAATCCGTCCTCTGTGGCAGAGGACGGATAGACTTCACAAAAAAAAAGATTAATATTGTTCATTAAAGTACATACTTAAAAAACAAACAGTTAATTAAATCTGTGAACCTTCCAAATAAAAAAATTAAAGTGTAAGATGATTATGTTCCACAAAGTTTATGGAACAGATTAATGAAAAGAATTCGAAAACATATTACCTTTCAAAGGTAAACAAAGATCCACAGAAAACAGGCGTTTTTCATTTTAAAAAGCGTAAACTTAAAAGCTTACTGACAGAGGAAGTTAGTATTTAATTTTAATTATTAATGAGGTAACAACCTTAAACAAATCGCAGAAGAATTGGCCCCAATAAAAACTCATATAAAGTATCAGTGGTGGAACAGCGAATGCTACGAAACAGTGGAAAAGAGATATCAAGCATGACTGTTACGTCGATCCCAAAAATCAGAAACATCCTTCCAAAACGAGACCTTCCAAAAGAGACTACAACAAAATCTTCAAAAAAATAACTCCAAAAATACGAACCCCCAACACGTCTAATGAAGGATGAAAACCATAATCTGTCCCGTAACGATAAAAACAACGCGGAAATCCTAGAAAAATATTTCAACAAACTCCTATATTGTAAAAGAACTGACCGAACCCAGTAAGAAAACCAACTTCCCAATAACAACACAACCACTAAATATTAACCCTCACGCAATAAAAGAAGTGTACCAAGCACGAGATGAGATAAATGAAAAGTGGTAGGAGAAGATCAGACCTTTGTAATGATCTTGAAACATGCAGGAAGACAAGAAAAAATCTCCCTTCATCAACAGCTTATCAATATCTGGATCAAAGAACAACTAAAAGAACAGTGGATGACATCCCTCTTCCACACGCTAAACAAAAAAATGCCCAAAATATACCGTAACAACTAAAGGTGAATCTTACTCCTAGACACAACATTCAAAATTCTTTCAAGAATTATCCTTAATAGTATCGGTTTACAACTCCAGAAAGATCTTCGAGAATACCAGAGAGGTTTCAGACTTGCGAGGAGCTATCCAGATCAGATCATGACTCTCAAGTTAATAATAGATTACTTACAACAGTAAAGAAACAGAGACATTGAGATAACAATTGTGGACTTCAAGAAAGCCACAGAGAATCGCTACTAAAAATTCTGAGACATCTCGGACTACATTCCAAATTAATAAACATGATAAAACTGACCCGCATAAACACTAAGTCAAAACTGAAATTCAGAGGCGAACTCTAAGAACTCTCAGAATACAGGAAGGCACCAAGGAACGGAATCTCACTGCTATTATTTAACTGCTCTCTGGAAATTTTAATGAGGGAATGGCTCAAAAAATGCTCTCTAATAATAAAAATGGCCCAAAAAAAAACAAACTGCCTTGGTTTTGTAAATGACTTGGCAGTGCTAGCAAATCTTGGGCTAGTGGTGAACGTGTCTTCCCCGAATCAGCTGATTTGGAAGTCGAAGGTTCCAGCATTCAAGTCCTAATAAAGTCAGTTACTTTTACACGGATTTGAATACTAGATGGTGGATACCGGTGTTCTTTGGTGGTCGGGTTTCATTTAACCACACATCTCTTGAATGGTCGAACTAAGACTGTACAAGACTACACATCATTTACATTCATACATATCATCCTCATTCATCTTCTGAAGAATTATCTAAAACGATAGTTACTGGAGGCTAAACAGGAAAAAGAAAAAAATGACATCGGCGAAGCTAAAACAGAGATATTAGAACTTCAATATATTGCAAATAAAACTGGCTTCAAAATACCACTTGAAAAGATAGAAATTATACCCCAAAAAAAATAAAAATAGAAAACATAAAATCAAAATGATAACCCAATGTAAATATATTGGAGAAATAATAACAAACAAGGTAAACGAAAAATCCGTAATACAAACAACAAACATACTAGCTGATGCGCAACAATTAACTTGATACACCCACAGTAAAAAAAGTCTATCTATAAATGCAAAAATAAGAGACTGCAACTGAATTATAAAACAGAAAATCACATATGCAGCAGAAACACTAATACCTGAACGAAGAAACAAAGACCGACAGACTCCAGAAAATCGAAAGAAAAATTGCAAGAACATAAATCAACAGAAAGTACCAGAAAGATGGGCATTGTTGATCGTGCCCAGGAACATCGTGTTACAGAGTGAGAGCCTACCACTGATATCATGCACAAGAGGAGACTAGGATGTCTCAACTGAAGATTCAAGATTTCTGAAACAGCTGGTAAAGTCAAATCTCGACTCGAAAAACACCAAGACAGGATGCAGATGCATTAGTTAAATAAGAGAGGATCTAAAGGAAATGGGCCTTACACCAAAAGACACCACAGCCAAGAAAATATTACACAATAAAATCAACTACCAAAACAATCGCTTCACACTCCTAGAGAGATATTGGCAACACAAACCTTTTCACCACCAGAATGGACACGAAGATTGGAACGTATGAAAAGTACTGGGAGGACCACAAGGTCCGAACAGTCCTTCGAAGAAACTTGGATAATGGACTGACTAAAGTGATCGTATGCGGTCATAAAGGATGAAAAAAATTATTCCAGATTGATCTTCAATAAATATTACATTCAATTTCTAGCAGAATATGTTACTTTCCCTAGAACAATGATTTCTACACCACAAAATATCACTAGAATTAATTTAATAACAATGATTTATATAATTACTTTATTTACCATTGCAAATATTTTTTTTATTACGGTCACAATGAAGTGACTGGATAGTTGGTTAGCAATATATTTCTTTCACAACCATACTCTGTTTCACATACTCCAACTTCAATTCCTATAAACTTATAAATTAATTTTGTCAATAAAATATTAAAAAAACATGTCACATTTTATTTATTTTGATTCATTTTAATATTTATTTATCTCCTTTTTCAGTTATGGAGATACCGTGTTATCCAAAATACCGTGTCATCCCAGGTATGTACCTACCATACCTTAATAATATAGCTTTAATAATTAGTAGTTCTAAGTAAGCTTTTATTTGCAATTTCTATGGTGTTAATTTTTATAATTTAAGTTTACTTTTCTGTAAAAACTGCTTGACTTAACAAGTATCAATTGAAATATTATTCATTCAATTTCTAAGAGTATCTGCTGAATATTTTAGCAGATGAGGAGAATTATAATTATAGTGTATGGAATGCTGATTCGGGGACTATTCTACTTTAGAGTGTAATCAAGTTAAGAAAGAATTAAAAAACAAGATGGTGAACAAAGATTTTAGTTTTCTTTTTATCTCTAAAGGCCTCTTTTACTGCCTCTAATCACAAAATCATAGAATGTTGATATTTGTATCAAACTTTGTCAAATTACAATCTACTACAAAACAAATGTAAAATATATTACCTGGGTGTTTCAAGCTCTCTTGTAGTTGAAGGGCATCTAGCTCTCAAGCCTTCTCGACCAAATGAAAAATATTGCATATTTGAATTATTTTTTTCAACATGACCCTTCAGTTATGATGAGTTTTGTAATCAGCATAAAAAATATTTACTCGACTAATATTTTGTATTTTTTGTTTTCTTTTGCGAAGTAAAACTTCATCTCCACTAAATCACTACATCGACCCTATCTGAAAAAAAACAACAGTTAACATTTTGAAATGGAAAATTTTGTGAAAAGTCATAACGAACAAATTCACCTATTAGAAAAACGTCTCACTGAAAAATTTTATTAAAGTTTAAAAATCCGTTTGGCTGAACCTTCATCACAAACTCAAAAAGTCATGTTAAAACAGTTTCTCGGTTCATTCAGTCAATAATTCTTAGTTAATTTTTATCTTTTGCAAGTCCTGCATATTTCAATATGCAAATATTGCGATCAGCCATATCCAAAAATTGCAAATATTGCAGTCAACGATTAACTCTGTGTATTTATTACCGCTTCCTAATTCAGATTTTTGTTATATGACGTTAATCTGGAGTTATGCCTTCACAAAAATATTTTTTATTAAGTTTAATATTTAAATTGTTCCTTTATGACTTCAGTTTATTTACTTAAAATGTCTTATCTGATTTAATTTACGTATTAATGTGTTTTTTAAGCCTGCTTCAGTGTTAAGTGTTTGTTGATGGTGAGTAATTCACAAAAAAAGTATGTGTTTCAATATTTTTTTTACTTTCCCATTTAGAACGATATATGCCGCTATAGCAGCTTTTCCTAGTACGAGAAAGTAGATAGATCGATAAAAAAAATGAAAATAAAATTGATCTATTTTAGTTATGCACCATAACATTGTTTTTTTTTTTTTTGATTTTGACCTCCAAAAGACCACATAGTAGTCTTCACTTTCTTTGCACTTTTCTCTTTGCCCAAAATTTCTCTCATTCTTGTTGTTCTCTTCTTTTTTTGCCTATCCTTGAGCACCGTTATCTTTTTTCCTTTTCAATTTTCTCTTTATAAACTTTCCTGTGTGATATTTCATTTTCTGAGATGTTTTGTTTTTTTTTTATCAAATTTACGCTGTTTCTCTCAATTAATTTCAATTTTTCTTTTAAAAAAAAATTAAATATTTATTTTGTAATATATATATATGTGTATATATATTTATTTATTGGGCATTATAACAAAATTTCCAAAGAAAAGTAATCTTTGTTTTTTCTATTTTGTTTATAATTTTTTTGTAAATTTCCTAGTTATGTTTCTGTCTATAATTACCATTTTCATAAACTGGGCGTAGAATTTTCTGAATTGTTCTTCTTTTTAATTTTTAATTTAAATTTAAGCGTTCGCAGACGTAAAGACATTGCAGTTTTTTAATCATACTGGACTGCCTGATATTTAGATTTTTGTGAAGGCATGTTTTAATGTAAATATATTTTGTAATTCGTTGCACTTTCGAGATTATAGATCCTGTTTCTAATGAAAGGTAACATTTTTAAATTTATTTTTAATTAAAATCCATCTCGGAAGTTACTTATAGCATTTAAAATGTAAAAATCTTAAAATTGTTACACCCCTTACTCTATAGTTTTTCTTGAAAAATAAAGACCTGTCAAAATTTTAATCTCCTTTCTAGAAAATTTAAACTTTGTTTATTCAGAATTATGGCAGTATCTTTGTACTTTTTAAACAATTAATTTTTGTCCCCTTTATTATCATCACTTACAAATTATTTTTTTTTTTAAATTCATTTTACCCGAACACTTACCCATGAGTATGGGAATCCCCAAAATACAAAAAACATGTTTATACAATTTCACATTATTAATGCTCAAAACGTATTTTGTTAAATACTGGTCACAATACCTCTCCTCTGATGGGGAACTCCCAAATTTTTAATAATTTATAATATACTCAAAATCAATTTTAGGGAATATTTCAATAAAAAAAGTCTCCTCATGCATGAGCCTCAAATTTTCAAAGATCAAAAACATTATTTTTTTTAATTTTGATGCTAATATACTAATATTAAAAATTTTAGTTATCGCTTTATGACTGCCATAATTTAAAAACGAATTATGTAACTTGACCGTCTTAGCTGAGAAATTTATGCAATTTATTGTTGTTTTTTCAGTAGACAGCATCAAATGTGAAAGTTAATTAGATTGTTCGTGGATTACTATTATTGATTCACTTTACTTATACCCGTCATTTTCAAAGATTCAAGAAGATGTTTCAGGAGCTGTGGAACCATCAGGAAATGAAAAGATACAAATGAATATTATTATCATTTTTACCTTGGAATATTTCTGTTTCAGGAGCTGTGGAACCATCAGGAAATAAAAAGATACAAATGAATATTATTATCATTTTTACCTTGGAATATTTCTGTTTCAGGAATCCAAACACTAAATATGGTGATCTTGAATACGTAATGTAAGTATTTATATTCTATAAAAATGTTATCATCAAACACGTAACCTAATTCTCATCATTTTTATTTAACATCACATTTCAAAAGCTTCTTTTGTTGTTTTTATTTTTACTTGACATTCGTGTTTTACTACAATCCACAAATTTATTTTTAAGAAAAACTCTAATTCTGAAATATTTTTTGATTTCATACTGGCTTTTTTCCTAAAAGCCTCCTTCTTCTGGGATTCTAGTCTGCTTTCAATGAATACAGTACTTCTCTCATCCTGATAAAAAATTCCTGCGATAAAAAATTATACTATGTTTCCTTGCCCTAGTATATAATTCCTTATCATTACTACCCTTTTTATTACAATTCCTTATCATTGTTCACTCTTATTTTTTTATATTGTTTTTTTTCAAATTGAATTTCTCTCCTAGCAGTGAATATGTGCACTTTGCTATTTTCTCAACCACTGTTTTTGATTTCTGTTCAAAGGGTAGAGTCGTTAGTGAATTTCAATGTATTTAAGAGTCGAGTTGTGGACTGCACGGTGTGTAGACGTGTCTTTCTAGAGCTCCGTGTTTTTTGTTGTTGTTTTTTTGGTTTTTACATTGATTTGGTGGACTGGAACTTTAAATGGACTGGACAAGGAATACGGACTATCATTTTTGAGTTATTTGGTTACGGATTTATCAAGTTTGTTATAGTTTTTTGTTCTCATTTGTGAGATCAAATTTTTGTGCTTTTTACTTGTTAAATCTTAGATATTATAGTGTGTTAAAGTGTTGGTGACTTTTATCAATAACGAAAAGACTACCAGTGTGTGTAAAAGTGAGTAAACTTATTGCACAATAACTTTGTTAACAGTTTTTTGAGGTTATAATAGAGCTTATAATAGCAAATTATTCTAAGTTATTCGACAGGCTAATACCAGTCTGAAATTAACTGTAAACAAGGACTCAGGAAATTTTTCGTATATTAGTAGTTATACGGGTGATAGTAGTCACCCGGTGGTGAGGACTGGCATGCTGAGGTGTGCCAGTTTCGATGAGCCACTGGGGACTCCAAGAGTTTTCATGATACGAAAGATCAAAGAAAAGACCCAATGGTCACGTCAAGACAATCATGGTATGGCGTGGCGATATATAGGGATGGGCATATCAATACTCAAAAGAACTGACCGGTGGGCCGACCTGCCATGTCGGACATACAGCCGGTAGATGGAAAGACCCATTTGAGTACAACAGGCACTCCCCTGGGTGGCGCAATACCAACCAGTCGGACCGACCCACGGGAGGAGAGTCAAAAAAAAAAAAAAAATATGTATTTAGCTTTTCTCCTTGGACAGTTACTCCCTTCTCATATTTAACCTTCCAGTTCTATATTTTTTTCTTTGTACAGATTAAAAAGTAACAGGAACAGAATGCACAGTTACTATTGCTGTCTGTAACAGGGCTTCACTTTTCTATATTATCTACTCTTTATCGTCGTTCCCTAATGCTTTATACGGTTTGTTTATAAGTTAAATTCACTAATGTTCAGTATGATAGTCATATTAAGATTTTATTTTATATTTTATTTTATAAGTGGTTGAATTTGACAAATGAGAAAATAATACCGACTTAACCAAAAGTTATTAATTTCTGCCAACATCTATCACTCTTTCAAGAATTTTCTTTATATATATATATATATGGAGAAAATATGGGTTATTTATTTCTGAAATATTTTTTAGTTAATCGAGGAACAAATTAAATGCCGTATAACGTGTATGTCATCCTGTTAGTAGCTTGATTTCACTTATAATAACCGATACAACTTAGGCTGTAACTTTGGCAAAAACATACAGCCGGTCATTTTTTCACCCAAACAGTAACATAATTCTTTTTATGAGTAAAATTTTATCTATTTACTGGCAAGCCATGATTTTGTGAACGCCAAATTTGTTTTATGAAGTTATTACAAGTCTTATTTGAAAAACATAACGTCGTGTCACAACAAAGAGATATAAATATGCAAATTATTTTCATCAATCAATCATTATTAAAAATGTAGAGCACTCATTATTTGTTCGTTTTCGCCAAAATCCCTCTTGGTATCTGGTGTCTGATTTAGACGAGCTTCACAGAGAGCCATATAAAGCGATCGAGTTTTTGTTCTCCAAGGCACGTAGCGAAGATGCGGCAACGACTGCTTGTGATCTGTAACAAACAAGAGTTCGACCAGGTAGTGTACGCCTTAGTCCTGCTTGAGCTGTTTTTAGAACGGGGACCGATTTCTGTGTTTTCGTTATTGCTTTCATTTGCGTAAACAACAGCAGCGACTAAGAGATGCGTAGAGTGACAGAAGGATAATCAGGCCTTCGGCTTCCCGTATATCTCTACAAGTATATTAAATAATATACACGCATATTAAATAATAGCCACATTTCTGGGCTAGCCTGACAAAGTAGTAGATGTTAGCGAGAATGTGGATAGATTACCTTAGCTTATTTTATTTACTTAGAAAAGCATTGGCGAAGATGTCGGTTATAGAGTCTGGAGAGTCTAAGGGAACACCCAGAGGCGTTAGAAATGAAGACGTTGTCGGGAGGTATGTGGACGATTTTTCCGACTTCTCCTACTTCAACGAATGCAAAGCTTCCCGACTGATCCCGAGGCTTCATGAGTTTAGGGCAATGTTCTCTGCTTTGGCGAATGAATTTGAGGGCCTTTCTTTATGCCGAATGAAGTCGGAGAGGTTAAAATTAAAGATTCAGTTTCAGTCCCAGAACCAGCGCCTGTGTCTATTATGGCGCAGCGGAAACGCTACGCCGAGGTGTTTAAAGGCAAGCGGAAAGCATCTTAGTCCGCAAGCAGACGGAAGTTATCTTCCTATGCAGAAAGGAGGCCTCCAAAAACACAATTAAAGAAATTAGAGAGTAATTTCTGGCTGCCTTTCAGGGCAAGAAGTCAAATTTGAAAATTAGGAACATAAAGGAAAGTAGGGAAGGTCTGGTTGCGTAGCGGATGGCAATAAAACATAGTTATTTCAGAATCTGTAGTTAGTAAAAGGTTGGAAGTCAAGTTAGATCAGCAGTACAATGATGTCAGAGATGTTTTAAGTTTTGTAGATTTGATCATATTGCTAAATTCAGTTAGTATGCTTCACTTTGTGAGCATTATGGTGACAACGGATATAACGGTGAAGTGTGTCGTAAAAAATTTGAAGCGCTACTTGCGTAAGTTGCGGAAAATTTCTCAAGGATTGCAAGGACTCGGTCGATAGTAAAACCTGTGGTTGTTGCTTGAGAACTGTTGAGATGTATTTTAATTCATTGCATGTTTCTGATACTTTTCATTTCTTTGTTATACATGTTATGGATGATCTTGATTTCTGTGTAGTTAGTTCGTATTTCCAATATAGAGATCCCACTGAGGAATATTTAGAAATGTGGGACAGAATACTTGGTCTTCTTTGACATATTGTAAATAAGTAAATACTTAGTAAATCAGATAGATCAATATCTGCAAAATAGGTTCATAGAGGTCAAAACCCTAGAAAGGAAAGCCATATTTCAGGTATTCGGAGGGGTGCCGCAGGGATCTGTCCTTGGCCCAACCTTATGGAATGTTTTCTATGATAAAATCTTCAGGCTGAACTACCCCGAAGGGGTATCGATAGTAGGATACGCGGATGATATCGCAATATTAGTAGAAGACAGAGATATTAATGAACTGGAGAACAAGGCAAACCAAGCGCTTAGAACAATAGATGAATGGATGGAGGATAACAAATTAGAAATAGCTCCTAATAAATCCTGTTGCCTGGTCCTCTCGGGTAGAAGACCATTAAGAAGTGTGAATCTAAATATCAGAGGACAGAGAATAATGAAGTAAAAGAAACAAAATACTTGGGGGTACTTCTGGACAAAAGTTTAAGGTTCAGCAAGCATATTGATATGATTTGTGGGAGAGTTACTCCTGCTGTAAAGGGATTAAGAGGATTATTTCAAAACCACGGCACACCTAAAATGGTTATTCGAAGATTGATAACCGCGGCTATCACTTCGACGGTACTGTATGCGACTCCCATATGGGGGGCGGCAATGAACATACAGCGAAATAAAAAGAAGTTGAGAAGTGTCCATAGACTGGCATTGCTGCATGTAGCTGCTAGTTACTGTACGGTATCGTATTACGCGCTGTGCGTACTGACCGGGGTCCTACCCATAGACCTTCAGATAAAAGCCAGAACCCTCAGACACAGCGGTATGTCGAAAGAAGAGATGGAAGGGATTATAGAACAAGAATGGCAAGAAGAATGGACAGGGTCCAGAGTGGGAGTATGGACCAGAAGCCTAATCCCTAATATTAAAACCTGGAATAACAATAGACTCGGAGATGTCAATTTTTACATGACACAATTACTGACGGGGCACGGCTCTTTCGGTCAGTATCTGTATAGGACTGCGGGGTGCAGTGCATCTATTGTCCAGAGAACGATGATGCCGAAAATACGTTGTTCATATGTCCAAGATGGGCCGTTAACAGAGGTCAAATAGTAAGTAATGGTCTTACACCAGAAAATCACATAAACTGGTTGGGGTATAACAATGAGAACTGGGAATGGTTCCGCAGGTTCGCCGGGGAGGTCCTGCGGGCCAAAGAGGATGAAGACAGAAGAATGGGAGTATAAACAGTAGGGTAGGGCGGACAGTCACTCCATGGAGGGCCTGTACGCCTTGGTGTACGGGTACCTGAGAAGGGGGTGAACTCCAGGGGAGTTTGAGTTTGGGTTAAAATAAAAGACCAAGTCCCGGTCGGCGGGGTCGTCGCTGCGGGAGCCTAGGCTCTTTGTGGGGTCGGCGCTGTCGATTAGAGGCCAAAGGCGTAAAGACCGAGTCCCGGTTCCCTGCTGAGGCGCTGGGGGACGGCATAGCCGGACCTTGGCTCTAAAACGGGGGATTAGAGGCAGGCAATGTAAAACAAAAGATCCGAGACCGGGGAGGCCAACCTGCCGTGCCGGACGTATAGCCGGCGGGTGGGGGACGCCTCCTTTGAGAGTAAAAGGACACTCTCCCCGACTGAGAATACTTAATTGGATATCCGGTCGGGGAGAGTAGGGAAAAAAAAAAAAAAAAACCAACACAAGTATTCGCCTTGTTCTCCGCGTTCCAGCACCAACCTGGTCTGCCTTTTCAATAATAAAATTTTCCGCATCAATTGTCGATCTCCTTTCACGAAAACCGTATTGGTTTTCTCTCTACACCGTTCTCTTCTACATCATCAAGAATTCGTTTAGCTATCATTCTTTCTAGCAGTTTGCACATATTGTTAGTCAGCGAAATCGTTCTGTAGGCTTCAGTTTCATCCACAGTATTAGGCATCCGGATCAAAAGTGTTCTGGTTATTTTCCATGACCTTGGAATTTCTCCACTTATTAATATGTTGTTCATTACTTCAAGAACAACCACCGGTATTACCTCTATCATAATCTTGATCACTTCAACAGGGAGACCATCCTGTCCTGAACACTTTTTTAATTTCATTTTGCGTAGAGCGGCAAAAAGTTCTATCTGGAAAGGCTCTTATCTGTTCAATAGCTATAAAATCCCTCTGTGGTTCAGGAGCCGCCGGAAAAACGGCAGCCACATAAGTTCGTACCCTCTCTTCTGTAAGTATCGGAAATCTTTTACTAAGTCGTTTTGTGATGACTCTGTACCCTCATCCCCAGGAATCTGTGTCAACTTCAGCTTCCAATTCTTTGCATGCTTTTATCTTTGCCTCTTTAATCTTGTAGAAATATAAATTTCTAATTGCAATATAATCTCGGTATACACCTATACTTTCTTCTTCCACAACTCGTTTTGCACTGAAATAGCTTTGATAAAAGCACCGGGGATTGACCTACTTGACCCAGATATTTTCTATCATCTGCTGCCTGTCATGAAAGAGCCGCTTGGCAGACTGTTCTCGGGATGACTAAACTGGAGTTGCTATCCGACATGTTGGAAGATGGCTTTGGTGAGGGTGCTCGTTTTTTTTTTTTTTTTGTCTTCAGTCATTTGACTGGTTTGATGCAGCTCTCCAAGATTCCCTATCTAGTGCTAGTCGTTTCATTTCAGTATACCCACTACATCCTACATCCCCAACAATTTGTTTTACATACTAGAAACGTGGCCTGCCTACACAATTTTTCCCTTCTACCTGTCCTTCCAATATTAAAGCGACTATTCCAGGATGCCTTAGTATGTGGCCTATAAGTCTGTCTCTTCTTTTAACTATATTTTTCCAAATGCTTCTTTCTTCATCTATTTGCCGCAATACCTCTTCATTTGTCACTTTATCCACCCATCTGATTTTTAACATTCTCCTATAGCACCACATTTCAAAAGCTTCTAATCTTTTCTTCTCAGATACTCCGATTGTCCAAGTTTCACTTCCATATAAAGCGACACTCCAAACATACACTTTCAAAAATCTTTTCCTGACATTTAAATTAATTTTTGATGTAAACAAATTATATTTCTTACTGAAGGCTGGTTTAGCTTGTGCTATTCGGCATTTTATATCGCTCCTGCTTCGTCCATCTTTAGTAATTTTACTTCCCAAATAACAAAATTCTTCTACCTCCATAATCTTTTCTCCTCCTATTTTCACATTCAGCGGTCCATCTTTGTTATTTCTACTACATTTCATTACTTTTGTTTTGTTCTTGTTTATTTTCATGCGATAGTTCTTGCGTAGGACTTCATCTATGCCGTTCATTGTTTCTTCTAAATCCTTTTTACTCTCGGCTAGAATTACTATATCATCAGCAAATCGTAGCATCTTTATCTTTTCACCTTGTACTGTTACTCCGAATCTAAATTGTTCTTTAACATCATTAACTGCTAGTTCCATGTAAAGATTAAAAAGTAACGGAGATAGGGAACATCCTTGTCGGACTCCCTTTCTTATTACGGCTTCTTTCTTATGTTCTTCAATTGTTATTGTTGCTGTTTGGTTCCTGTACATGTTAGCAATTGTTCTTCTATCTCTGTATTTGAACCCTAATTTTTTTAAAATGCTGAACATTTTATTCCAGTCTACGTTATCGAAAGCCTTTTCTAGGTCTATAAACGCCAAGTATGTTGGTTTGTTTTTCTTTAATCTTCCTTCTACTATTAATCTGAGGCCTAAAATTGCTTCCCTTGTCCCTATACTTTTCCTGAAACCAAATTGGTCTTCTCCTAACACTTCTTCCACTCTCCTCTCAATTCTTCTGTATAAAATTCTAGTTATGATTTTTGATGCATGACTAGTTAAACTAATTGTTCTGTATTCTTCACATTTATCTGCCCCTGCTTTCTTTGGTATCATAACTATAACACTTTTTTTGAAGTCTGATGGAAATTCCCCATTTTCATAAATATTACACACCAGTTTGTATAATCTATCAATCGCTTCCTCACCTGCACTGCGCAGTAATTCTACAGGTATTCCGTCTATTCCAGGAGCCTTTCTGCCATTTAAATCTTTTAATATTCTCTTAAATTCAGATCTCAGTATTGTTTCTCCCATTTCATCCTCCTCAACTTCCTCTTCTTCCTCTATAACACCATTTTCTAATTCATTTCCTCCGTATAACTCGTCAATATATTCCACCCATCTATCGACTTTACCTTTCGTATTATAAATTGGTGTACCATCTTTGTTTAACACATTATTAGATTTTAATTTATGTACCTCAAAATTTTCCTTAACTTTCCTGTATGCTCCGTCTATTTTACCAATGTTCATTTCTCTTTCCACTTCTGAACACTTTTCTTTAACCCACTCTTCTTTCACCAGTTTGCACTTCCTGTTTATAGCATTTCTTAATTTCCGATAGTTCCTTTTACTTTCTTCATCACTAGCATTCTTATATTTTCTACGTTCATCCATCAGCTGCAATATATCGTCTGAAACCCAAGGTTTTCTACCGGTTCTCTTTATTCCGCCTAAGTTTGCTTCTGCTGATTTAAGAATTTCCTTTTTAACATTCTCCCATTCTTCTTCTACATTTTCTACCTTATCTTTTTTTACTCAGACCTCTTGCGATGTCCTCCTCAAAAATCTTCTTTACCTCCTCTTCCTCAAGCTTCTCTAAATTCCACCTGTTCTTCAGGTTTTTAAACCCCAATCTATATTTCATTATCACCAAATTATGGTCGCTATCAATGTCTGCTCCAGGGTAAGTTTTGCAGTCAACGAGTTGATTTCTAAATCTTTGCTTAACCATGATATAATCTATCTGATACCTTCCAGTATCGCCTGTCTTTTTCCAAGTGTATATTCTTGTATTATGATTTTTAAATTGGGTGTTGGCAATTACTAAATTATACTTTGTGCAAAATTCTATAAGTCGGTCCCCTCTTTCATTCCTTTTGCCCAGCCCGTATTCACCCACTATATTTCCTTCCTTGCCTTTTCCAATGCTTGCATTCCAATCTCCAACTATTATTAAATTTTCATCTCCTTTTACGTGTTTAATTGCTTCATCAATCTCTTCGTATACACACTCTACCTCATCATCATCATGGGCGCTTGTAGGCATATAGACGTTAACAATCGTTGTCGGTTTAGGTTTTGATTTTATCCTTATTACAATGATTCTATCGCTATGCGTTTTGAAGGGTGCTCGTAAAATCAGGAAAGGATTCGAGTGATGTCAGCAGTTATCGACCCATTAGCCTCTTTCCGGTAATCGGCAAGTTGCTTGAAAAGGTAGTTGTGGAACGGCTCTGGGAAAGTATCGATATGAACTCATTTCTAATTCGAGGCCAGTATGGCTTCATGAAAGGGGTTGGCACCGAGGGCTGCATCTGAAATGCTCTTACCAAGGTGGAAAGAGCCGTCTGTAAATATGTTCTGGCAATTTTTATTGACATAGAGGCAGCATTTCCTTCCTGTGTTTGAGTTCGGTCCTCTATGAGTTGGAACACCGCAATGTTCCCGTAGCCCTGCAGGCCATATTACGTGACTACCTGTCGGATCACACGGCTCTGTTTAAGAATGTGCACCTACTTGTGGAAAATCCTGTCAGCAGCGGAAGCTCGAAGGGCTACGTTCTCGATCACTTGCTGTGGAACCTGGTATTGAAGGATTTTTGGGACTGACATTCCCGGAAGGCCATTTGACAAGAAAAATTAATTACTGATACTTATATATGTTTTAGTAATTGACGGGATATGCCTACCCATTTTAGTGATATATGACAAGTGTCCCACCGCCCACTTTAGTGATATTCCTCGTATATATTTCGTCTTCTTATTATTTATACCCTGAAATTAGCAAGCTTCATTTAAGTTACTAGTACACAAGTTTTTGTTAGCGCTATTACGTCATCTCACTTCATGATTTTATATATATGATCCGAATTTAAAATGACAAGAATTTACATGAATATGGAAACTGGACCTTTTTTTCTGTATGTAGATAAAATAAATATTGATTTTTCATCATAGGGTGTACAAAAATTTAAAAAAACGTTTGACCTAATATAACAAGCAATTGCAGCACGTAGTAATAACAAACAGACGAAAGAATTGTGAAGTTAATAAACAAATAGAATCATTAAACAAAAGATTAATTTGGAAAGTTAATTCAAATTTATTTTTCTTTTAATATTATTTTTAAGTATTAAACAGCGATGCAGAAAACTCAAATGATTTATAACGTTTGTTATCTAAATACATATCAAAGTAATATTGCTAGTGTAGCAGGATGTTTTTATTAGTATAATTTTTAATAAATTAGTCAAAAGAAATTTAGTACGGGTTGATAAGTTTTTGTTAAATAACAATAGAAGTACAATAATCCGTTTTTTGTAAGACGAGATATTAATAAGCAGTTTTGTTATGTGATTTGACAGACGTGTTTTTTTTTCTTTCTCTAATATTTCTCCACTAATCTAACAACAACATGTAATATCATTGAAATTATATAATATTTAATTATTCTTTGTTCCAGAATGGACAATACTTATATTTATGGGTACTATAATTGGTAAGTTGATAAATTAGCCTATTTTATCGTAATGAAAAACAATAAAATTTATGAACAAAGTGATATTTTATGACAACATTATTATTAATTGTCTTTTGTCAAAGAATTAGGCAAATTCTATTAGGAAAAATTAAACATTCACATCTATACTTGAACGTCAGATTTAAAAAAAAGATAAATATTGCAAAAAATGATTTTATTTTTTTATGCTTTTTCATCAAAAAATATCGCTATATCTTTCTCATTAAATAGAATTTCGAATTCGTTTAAAGTTTCTACTATTTTTTTTGATAAACGTTTAAAACTTATCTAAGTAAAGTTTTTTTATATCACCAACCATTTGCTCAAGCGATGGAAAAAATGGGGCTTCGAAGACAAAAAAAATCATACCTCCCTTAATAAGCACCGTATGGAGCAGTTTAAAGTGTTCGTTAGTCCTCTAAATATTCCCTAAAACTTTTGTCTGAAACAATTTTTGATATAACCAACCATTACGGCAAGGGATTACCAAAATATTACTGGAATTGTAAGAAGTGGGGCTTGTCGAATGCTAAACATGTGAAACTTTTTTTCACTTGCAACCAATATCGTATTGAGTAAGTTTGAAGTTTTTCTTAACTTTAAGGTGGAAGTATTTTTTATCCCTTGCTTAGCACCGGTGAAATCGACCTCCGCCTCCCGGCGGGCCAAAAGAAATTTTTTTTAAATTTTAATCTATCTTAATTATTTTTATTCCATCTCAGTTAACATATGCCTAAATTTTTCCTTAACATTTTATTTAATTAAACACGAGTATGATCTCAAAAAATAATACAAAAAGTAGGATTCAGACAGACTTATACAGTGATTTGTATGCAAGTAAGCGATAATCTACTCACCTATTTATTTTACAATAAGTATAGTTAATATTGTAAAAATAAGTACTTTCGGTAGTTATCTGTTTATTTAATGGTTTACAGTTATGTTACAAATTTTAGTCTCACAGCCCTCTACATCTGCTCCCAGATTCCTTTTCTGCCGAGCTTTATTATATTATCTAATACGATATCAACGCATGTTCCGTATCGAATTAATCTATTTACTAACTTGTAAATTAGAAGGATAGATATTGTAATGTAGTACAACAGTGGTTCATCTTAAGTTTTAATGGTTATTTATTGTTACTGTAAATTAATTAAGAGGACTTTTAATTTAATGTGTTTTCTTATAATCGATTCAACGCTGTCAGTAATATGATAACTCTTTTACGGGCATTAAATAGGGCCTACTAGGTATTTTCATGTGATTTTTTTTTTAATGATTTTGGATTTACTGTCCTTAGAGAGGAAGAATTGTTCTTTCAGTTCATAAATACCAAATTTAATTTAATGTAAAATTATTTATGACTATCCATAAAAATTACTGATTGTTTTACCTCCTTGTAAGAAGTGAAGGAAGTAATGTGATCGCGAAAAATTTCAGTTTTCAACGGAAATATCCATTTTGACTAGTATCAGCATGACGTCTGTATGTACGTTTGTGGATATATCTCACATAACTCAAAAACGACTAACCTTAGGATGTTGAAATTATGGATTTATGACTGTTGTAACATGCAGTTGTGCACCTCCCATTAATAAGCCTTCATATAGAGCTTTTAAACAATATATCATAAGTGGTACTTATTTTCATTGGCTCCAGAATTATAGCCAAATAAAACTTTAACTAATGAAATATTATGATATTACAAGCAGAAGGCACATCGGTTTAAATTCGAATTCACTTCTTTTTTTTAATTTATAAATTAATTAATAATTATTCACCTGTGATTGTAAAAAAAAATTACATTAAATAATAATTCAATAATTACAATTAATTAAAATATATGAAAAAATATCAGAAGTTATTAATGAAATAAAATTTTATGTACTTCATTTTAAAAAAATGTGTACATGTAATTTCTGTACATGTAATAGATGTACAACGAAGTAATATGGTGTTCACAACAGATTTTTTTTTTATGTTTGAACCACATTCTATTAATCAGAGCAAAGAAATTTATTTTTAATTACTAAGTCATATGTTAATAATACAATAAGTATTTTACTTCCATAACCGGTTACCATTTAATAATTTTTCAGTGGAAATACGCAAAAGGAACTGCAATTTCCGTTACGGTAAGCATTATTTTAACAAAATTATAATTGCATAATAATATTTATTTTCTATATTATAAAAAATGTTTATTAGGAGTCCCCTGAAAAGATTTAAACTTCATAAACGATGTACATTTTACAAGTTAAAGTAAAGCAAATATTTTACATCAACTCTGTCTAATTACGTCCGGTTTTTTAATTGTTACGAAAAGAGTTTGGTTAAAATTATGCTCTAAACTCAAGGCAAGGCAGTGCTGCATTTTCTGAGAACATAAAAAAATAATCAACGTATGATGTTTGTAAATTTAATTTGACTGAACAAATTTTAAAAAGTGATCCCGCAGTTGTATTGCAATTAATATTGAACAATTCTTTTTATGGAACTCAGTAAATAATAGTAAAAATACATTTGCGATCTGTTGAAAACAAACTTTATTAATAAAAGCAAAAAATAAAATAATAATGATTACAAAAATTCCACGTTTATAATTATAGATTTTTTTTTTCTGTAAATTTATCTCGATGACAACAAGAAATTAATACAATAAATAATTTAAAAAATAAATACACGTAACCGTGATTGTCAGTTGATCCGCCCATTTTCGAGCAGTCAAATAGCCGTTAAAAAAATAAATCTGTTAAGTTATAATTGAGAAATGACACCGTGGGAACTCCCTTTTAAATTCTTCAGTCAAAGTTAACGTCAAATTGTAAAGTTTTCTGTTATTACTAACGACTACAAAAATAAAATATTGTGGAACGCCTTTTATTGTAGGACCATACTGCGACGGATAAAAGAGTTTACTTTTAATTAAGTGTATAAAATCATTTAAAAGCGGTTAAAGGATTGATTCTTATAATTTGTGACAGCAACTCGTGAATCTGAATTAAAAAAGTTTATTTTTTATTTGTAAAATATTAGGCTATACTTTTGTATTATCAATATTTCTACTCTGACACCCATCATAATGTTGGTCTACCTGTATATCTCCTTCCAACAGGATGATATTAAAAACCACCGATGCAAGCCTTTCTTATGACATTTTTATGAAGATTTTATTAGCATAAATTAGTACAACTGAATCAACAAAAAAAAAAGGATTTAAGTAGCAGTTACACATTTAAAGTACCTTCTTTTAAACATTTTATTAGCATACATTTTTACTATTGTTACTAAAAAAGGACTTAACTAACTTATATTTTTAAAGAAAAAGTGTATGTAATATGACAATCAATTTAAAGGTGAAGAAAATCTGAATAAAAAAGAAGTGCAGTCGGATCGGATGAGAAAAATGTTGAATGAATAATCAATTAGTTGTGTAAGAGATATGTAAACGGTATTTAAAATTATACACTGCGCTCGGAAAGGACTTTCCGAGCGCATACTTTAGAATTATGTGTTGCATTATGTTCTTTCGGCAGGCATTACGTTGGTTGCACTGTGGGTCCGTTGAGCGTTGTCACTAATAAACTAAGACGTCAGTTGTTGAGTTGCGATAGAACATGCTTAGTTTCGTTTTGTGTTATTTCGTTTATCGCAATCATTAGATGCGAGAAATACAATGGTTTTTTTCAGTAATGTAATGAATTCTTCTTTTGCAACACATCTTTCGTGAAGATTGCAAGTGTACTGATTTAGGAAACTTTTTCTGAAAAGTTTCCAAATACTCCTGTTTTCACCGTAATGTAATTGGAAATCTTCTCGAAAAAATTCCGGCAACAGTCTCTGTTGAAGACGCTGATCGAATTGGAAGACCACCTAAACTAAACGAACAGAAGCTGCTTGATATTTCGGATGATATCACTAAAAGTCAATCAAAGCCAATGCGTAGGGTAGCACAGCAGCAAGATATCAAATTGGCTACCGCACATAATGCAGTAAGAAAACATCTAAAACTTTTCCCCTTCAAAGTAATATGTGTTCAAGAACTGAAAACTACACATCATGCCAAAAGACTAAATTATTTTCAATGGTTTAAACGATTTATTGACCAAAATTACGTAGGTGTCCTCGAAGTAACGTTTTTAACAGATGAAGAATGGTTTCATAAGGGAGGATACATCAATTTAAAGAAAAGAAAAAGATTACTTTCTATAGCAGCGTCGAAAATAGCAGTGTATGGCAATACAGACCACGTACGATTTACATATGTACGAGACATTGCAGTACATCACTTGGTTAAAGTGTTTCACAACAAATTGAAAGGTGTGCAATATGGCACTGATGTTTGCAGAGGTCATTTTCAACACCTTTTATAAACTATTGCAGTTATTGTATTATCCGTTCCTGTAAAATAAAGGAATAAAAATACAAAGTAATAATTAAAAAGGTTTCGTCATTACACGTCAATAATTGCAGTGCACAGCAGCTCTCTGAAAGCACTGTACTAAAGAATACTAATAGAAATATTAAATTTATATCGCATTCATCACAAATGTGATTGGAAATCGTTCTCCACTGATAACTCAGATAATAACAAATCATTCTTGATTATTATGCTTTCTTCCCACCTCACTGCTTTATTAAAACGATTTCGCACAAAATATTAAAATCTTTCAACTTTTTTGTTAGTAAATAAAATAACGAAAGAAACTATGAATAAGTAAAAATTATTTTTTATCTTTAATGCATAGCCCACCAGGCTGACCAAGTGGTAAACTCGTCGTCGCAAGATCACTTGTTTAACAGGTGATTATCGATGTTGAAGGTTCTGTGGTTCAGTTCCTAGTAAAGTAGTTGGTTGTATACGCACTTGAATACTAGACATGGATACCGGTGTACTTTGGTAGTTGGGGTTCAATTAACCATACATCTGATCATCGTCGGGCTGAATCTGTACAAGACTACACCTAATTGACACGTCATGCATATCATCCTTCTCACAATGGGCCATAGGATGGTTGCTTATTTTCACTAGTTGACCAGATTACAACAAATATATTAGGAATATCATAAATAAAAGTTGATAAATGTACGAAGCAAATCATTAAGATTCAAACTCATCAGCAAAGATGTAGTGCGACTAGAGCACGGTTAATAAGTGTATTGTTAAGAATTCTAACTCATTAATTTTTGTTTGTATTTCAGTGATGAAGAAACAGAAAAAAAAATAATTAAGAAAATTGACATCCCGTAAGTGATTTATTTTTCCAGTGAAATAGTATAAAAATAGAAAAATCTGTTAAGTTATATATTGTCATTTATTAATTTCATTATTGAAGTTCAGCGTGAAATAGGGTTTATTTCTAATTCGATTAAACAACGTTGGTAGCGATTTTTTTTCTACTGCTTTTATAAGAGAAGTTACATTCTCGAGATGGTATAACGAAAATTATACTGAAACTAATATAGGAGTAATTTAAAGAATAATTTCGAAACTGTGGTCGTAGAATTTTGATTGTATCATGCGCCGAAATTAAATATTTCACGACTCAATATTTCCCATCGATCGGTACCCATCACTCTGAGTATAAGTGAATAAAAAATATGTAAAAAAAATTTAAAAACCATTCTTTTACTAAATGAACTAAAAAGTAGAAAATAAAAAAGGTTTTTAAAACACCACTACTAAATTAAACACTAAAAAGTAAAAAATAATTTTAGGCCGGTATCTCAGAATGGATTTGACAACAAGCTTTACGTGAAAGTCATAGCTTTAAATTAAAAACATATTGTTTTTGCTAATTTTTTATATGAGTGATGGATGCCCTAAAGAGTGGGGTGCTGATGACAAAGCACCTCTTTAGGTCAACCATCACGCATATAAAAAATTAACAGAAAGATCAAATTTTTAATTTGAAGCTAAAACTTTCACATAATCTTGCGTATCATTATCAAAGTTTGTTGTCAAATCAGTCTGGGATACCGTCCTAAAATTATTTTTTACCTTTCAGTGCGTTTAATTAAAAAGTGGTGTTTTAAAAATATATTTTTTCATTTCTTTTAGTCTAGTTTTTAGTCTTCATAAGATTATACTTTAAAGCTGCGCTAGCACACAGGTTTGAGCAATCTTTCGAAATTTTCATGCCTCCAGTTTCCAATACTGCAGACAGCTTTAAAAGTTTGTACATTCTAACATATTACTGTATATACTCATATACACTTGACTGGAGCAAGATGGAGAAATTGGGGTTTTTTGCTTTTCATTCTTGCCATAATCTAGATGTGCACCCAGAAATTTGTTTTTGGATTCAGTTCATCCTGCTCTCACACGGGCTGTCTGATGAATCATCAGACATAAATATTGAATGTAAAGGTTATATGAAATTTGAATTATTGACTCAGCCGTAGAAAAAAATATTTTCGTTCAATTTAATCAATTGAAACGACAATATCACAAACATCAATAATTCTTGAGGCAAACGCCTGCACCTATAGAGGTGGCTCTGTCAGTTGCACTCACTCCAACTTCTCCGAGGTACTTGGTTTGTCTACCGCCTTAACGTGGCTTGAAGGAACTGACGGTCCATCTGTTCTCTCCCTCAGTAGACCCAACTTACTTTCTCGCTAATCTCGAGTTTCTCTTTGTCTCCATAATGAAAAAGACGTCAACAGTGTATTCTATGTCAAACAGCGCTTCTTTTGAGCCCTCACTCGAAAAAACGTGGTAGGGGTCAAATTAGCGGGATGGAAGTCGAAACTTGTTTTTCGATTAAAAAGAAAAATTGGGTTTGGGAGCTGTAGGATATTTTTTTTCTTTGGGTAGTCGGATCAGGGTCAAATTTATATTTTAGAAAAATTGCAAAAAATTGCCGGTTCGGACCTTACGAGGGGTTTGCGGAGGGGGCCGGGTTGGAAGGGGCCCAAAACGGATACAATACCAAACAGATCCGGGATTGGTCAAACTGTTCCCGAGATATAGCCCAAAATTTATCACAAACATGGATAATTGTTTCACAAAGAAAATATGCATATAAACGAGGTTTCATAAGTTAAAGAGGCATTGTTTCACGTAGCAACTTAGCAATTTAGGGGCATCTTAGCGGCTGGAAAATGTTGCTAAATGTGTTGTCATCAGGAGGAAACCTGTATGCAAAATTTGAGAGCGAATGAATAACCGGAAGTATTTAAAAATTTGATTGAAATGTTAACGAGGTTGCATAAGTTCAAGAGGAATTTTTTTTCACTTAGCAACTTGGAACATCATAGCGAACTGAAAATGTTGCTACAATGTGTTATTATCAAGAGCAAACCTATATGCAAAATTTCAGAGCAAATGGATAAACAGAAGTGCTCCAAAATTCGACTGAATGGTTCCGTACCATGAATCTCACATACATAGTCCAAGAGCGAGTTAATATAAGAGTGGTAAAAATATCTCTTCGCAGTAGCTTATTATGTAATAGAATTATAGTAGTACAATATGTCCAGGTTCAATCGTCATGCTGACCTCTGATCCCTGGAGTTCAAGTTGAGGCAGAACCTCAACGTATATTTTCCAAGATTATTCCCTGTTTTTAGTTAAACTTACACGCTGAAAGAGTGGATTTACTGCAAAATATATTGCAAAACATGGGTTTGAGACGCGTCCAAAATTACGACAAAGAACCAGGAAAATGTACATGGTGACTGTTCATTTATAGTATGATTTTTGAAAATTAATAAACATCTATTCATTAACGTTTGGTTCCTTTGCAAATCACAGCACAGATATTTATTTGAATTTATCATAACATGAATATCTTTCGCGTTACAAGAATTAAATTCTGACGCATCCTTCATAGCGTTATCTTTCCTATCGGTTTGAAAACCTACAATAGCATAGCGCGGTTTATCTATCTGCGACAACGTCGTCACGCTCCATATAAAAGAATTCGTTTGAGGAACGGCTGTATTTTCATGAAGATCACACGCTCTGAACGCCATACTCACATCATTCTTTTCATTTCTCATCTTAGCTAATTTCAATTCATATTCAGGCGCCACTTTTAAATATGGAACAGCCCACACGATTTCTCTTAATTCTATCTTAGATTTACGATCGGAAACCGTAGCGCGTATCGCATTTATATCGCTATCGAAACGTCTCGACACTAATTCCTGTCTATTGTTTATGATTATTTTTTTATAATCATCGGCGAAACCCAACAACATTAATAAAGCTATGCGTAAATTAAAAGTACCGTTTTCATCAAAATCGACTTTATTTTTTCCACTGATCCATCCGTCTACTTTGACCGATGGTAGTAGAAAGTTTGTCACTGAAAGAGCGTTTTTGATACCGGTCGTTATGCCTACATATCTTACCAAGGCTACTTCTTGCGCGTTGATAAGATATAATTTATCCGGTAGTAAAAAGGCGACGGCAAAATTAACTAATTCTGAAGCAGTAAATTTTTGTCCGTTTGCTCCGACAAGTTTTCCAAAAACAATCAGATAACTTTCACCCGAAACAGTACACATATCTGGTTGATTTATAGGGATTTTAATCACCTTTTCAATTTTATTCGCCAATGAATAACGATTGTGGAGTTGATTATATGTTACGGAATCATCTAAACGCGGTATTTGATTGACTGTTAAATAATTCATCTTATACATTTTATAATATGTTATTGTGTTCACGATGGGAAACGTTGTTTTCTGTTGTACTTCCTTCATCATGCGACTTTTATGAAATGTTTAATATTGAAAATCAGTCACATATGCAAATAGATAAAAAAACACACGCGTGACTAAACTATTGATATATCTATTCTACAGGTGTAATATAAATTAGTATGAAATAACATATTAATACAAACAAAACAATCAATTGAAACATTATTTTTGAATCTATATAGAAATAAATAAAGTGATTATCAATAAATGATTAATCTAATGTGGTAGATATGTTTATTGCAATTGAACTAATAGAAAGTAAATGAGAAGGACATTTTCATAAATTATTTTCAAATACCTCAACAAAATCATTTTTATTATGGTAGTATTCTTCTAATGCTATGTAATCAAGAGTAACATTACTATTAAGAGTTATTATTATGCGTAATTCATCGCGCATCAATATGCGATTCAATACGCATTTTTGCTCATTATTGAATGAGCAAAAAACATTAAAATCATCAATAAATTGAGTAATTTGAGATTTTATTGGTTTATTCCTTACCTTAAAGGAATAACTAATATAAAATTTATGAGTGCTCGTGGATGTATTGTTATCTCTTTTATAAATGATTAAAAATCTAAATCAATAAACTACTGATCTTTTCCCGACGTTGATATGATTACATCAACTTTACTAATTGGAAGGAAATGATAAGGATGTTTTGGCAAATCAGCATAAAGCTCATCAGGTTAAACATAAAATTCATTTATTACAACAAAATCCCAAAAACCATCCATGAATAATTATTTTTAAATGCAATATATCCCAATGAAAATATTTTTCAATATCATTTGCAAAATTTTCAATACGATCTTTAATTTCCCGTTTTATTGGTTTGTTAGATGAGCAAAATGAATATTTAATATTCTTATTTTTTTGAAGGTTAAATTCAGATTCTATACTATACTATCAAAAAGCTCCATATTATTATCATCTAGATATATATACAGTAAAGATGTATTATCAATAATGTATTTGTTTTAATTTGTTTTCACGATAATTTTGGCAATAAAAAATTGGGTTAAATAACATCACTCAAATCTATCTATGAATTATAAAATTTATGGAATCCGAGCTATTTTACATACGCCTTGTTGCCTTTTCGTTTGAGCATTTTCTCAATGATATACATCTTTGTGTTCAGATTTTTGCAGTTCGTGTTGATGAAAACATCCTTTTCTGAGTTCATTTCTATTATCAATTAGTTCATATGTAACCGATCGAGATTCAGCGTGCACCGTATGTATTTTGAATATTTCATTCGCCCAATTCGGTAAATAACCTTTTTCGAATACTTTTTTATGTTTGCTTATGCGAACGTAACCGCCAACATTAAATTTAATTTTTACAACACTCTTTTTTCTATCGTATACTCTTTAAGTAGAGCTTGTAGCATATCAATCCACTTGCAGCTTTCCTTTTCTGTAAATTTAGTCCACGTTTTCGTTTCAAGGTTCTATTGAAGCGTTCAGTTACCGCAGCTTTTTTATCTGAATATGTAGAATAATGATTTATGTTGAATTGTTTCAATAGAACTTTCACTGATCAATTTGAAAATGTTTCATCTTATGCTTTTCAAATATTGGTTGCAAAACGGACGCGACCTCTTTACCCTCTTATTCCGACCTCTTATTCTTTAACGAGATAGAGTACGCGAATTTAATAAAACAATCGATAGCAGTCAAAAAATATTTATAATCCTTACTGGTTCGAAATACGGTATCATTTTGACTATTTCTGCTTGTACAAGGTCGGTAGACCTTGAATTCGGTCTTTCTAGTAGGATAATTACGGCTAGCCAGCTTGTGTAATTTTTTCGCTAAATCGGCTTTGATAGATATTCCCGTACTAAAAAGAAGAAAAAAATAACATAAATAATAACGTTATAAATAAATAATAATGTTTATTAGATTAATCCGACTCGTCTTCCCGTTCTTCCTTTGCTGTTGCCGCGATTTGTAACTTATTAAAAGTTTTTTCATACAACATGTTTATAAAATCATCAAATTCCATGTCGGTATTAAAATGACTACGTCTTCTTTTATATTTAAGATCTTTAAAAGCAATATTAAAAAATCGTACACAATTCGGATCTTTTAATTTTTTATAAACAATTTTAAAATTGGGATATCTTTTTTTTAGTTTATTCAATGCACGATCTAAATTTGTATAGTGAACGCGAATAGCATAATATTTATTCTCTTCATTATCTTTAATTTAATTCAAAATTATAATGCAATTATCACATTCATCGAGTGGAAAAAGTGTAGATAAATATGGTGTTGTCATGATTTTAATTTTTTTTACATTACCTTTTAATTCGTCAATTTGCAACTTACGTTTTAAATTTTCATCTACTTTTTTTATTTTCGATTAGCAATTCTTCTTGCTTATTTTTTATATCGCAACTTCGAATTCTGCTGAATATTATCGTTTTGATATGACTTAAAATCTTTGATGAAAAAAATCTTTTATAATTTTATTACATCGAACATAAAAACTTAGGATATCCAAGATGCTATTGCTAGTATTAAATAAACACAAACACACGTTCCTGTTATAATTTTGAAATTACCACCCGTAACTTACGACATTATTTCTTCGGCCGGAATTCCGGCCGATAAGATATATTGTAATAACAATTTAGATTGTTTATTTTCATTCCATTGTTTAAATTGTTTCCCACCATCATGACATAATTTTGTTGCTTTGAAAAAACCCGTATCTCCATAAATTATAAGTTTAAAATCACCAAAGATATCATACGAATAGTTATCATTAATCTGTTCATAACACTCATCGATTAAACTCATTTGTAAGTCTATATTAAAACCATAATTATTATCAACAATAAAATGTTGATTTTAAATATTTTTAATTTTATACTTAGAATCATAAAAACGTCTAATATTTTCAATAAATTGAATAGTTTAAATTATACAAGTAATATTAGTGAAATGGTCTACAATAGGCAATATAGAATTGAAAAAGTGGAGTTTACAAAGAGCCAAAATAGTGATTCAGTTATCGCAACAATTGAAGTTTCCAGAAAAATATTTATCTCAAAGATTTAATAATCTTATGAATCAGATTTGAATGAAATCGATCAATCAAAACATCTATATATAATTTATAAGAGTTTGAAAAAAATGTCTAATGGACATAGTTATCTTGATGTAGAGTTTAAACGCGGTATTGATGTTACAAATTAAGTCGTATACAATTTAGAGGTGTAATGTATTTGTTTGTCATTTTGAAATAAATGTAGATTTAGAACTCCATCGCGTAATTGTGTTGTAGTTGATAAAAATAAAATACGATCTTATTGTAGTATTTCGGGTTTTGTATCATTTGAATCTAGTTTTTATATAAACTATTTTGATGGTCGAAATTCCAGCTACCAAATGTTTCCACAGTCGACATCGGCTTTTATCCCGTCAAAAGCCGCAGTTGTGATTCCGGCATCGGCTTACTTTTATAAAATTCAATTAACTCTTCTTATTGTTTATTTTCAACCGTGAAACTAAACTAAGCTAATAGAATAGATGAAGGCTAATTTTTTTTTTCTTCTTTTCACCATATATTCATCGATATCTTTATGACCGTAAGGAAGTGTATCTTTAAGGTTTTCTAATATGAATCTTTTATCATTGTTTGGAGAGAGAGCTTTTTTACACTGATCAATCGAGTAAATTTCATGATTAAAAGTACGTATTAATTTCGATGGGGAATATGAAATTTTTCTGTTGAATAAACAATCTTTATACATTTCATGATTTAAAACTTTCAAATTATAATCTTTATCAAATATATGAAAACCCTTTTTAATCTCCTAGGCTGTTTTTTTTTGTTGTAAATAATAATCGGTCACACCCGAAAGTAATGAATATATTTTAGCTCTTAACACAACAAAAACATAGATTGGTTGACCCTTCATTTCATTTTTTAAACGACCTATATCATATTTACTCGATGCGTAAACATTTCGATTTCTTTCATTGAAACGTTTGTTATCCCCCAAAATTGATTAAAATGCTCATGCTACTCGTTTTTCATCAGATACAAACGGAGAAATCATACTTTTGGGAATGGATTTTTTTCTCTAGCGCGAGTAGAAAATCTTTACGCGATTCGTGTAAGTGTTTCGGATATGCTTAATCGACTTTTAAATAAAACCCATTTCCGCATCATTTTTTCCATCGTTTAGACGTTTTATGAACAAATATTCAATTTCGTTTTCATCACATCATCTGAATCCGTCTACAAGCAACGGTTCAATCATACATTTCCCATAAAGGGATCTAACAACATAATATTTAATTAATTTTATCGGTTCAAATACATATCGGGATCTGTAACGAGTTCTGATTGCTGCTTCGTAGCCTCGAAGGCTGCAACTCACGGTAAATGTGGAGCAGATACATAATTATACGGATCTGAATTGTTTATTTCAATCATTTTATTACGAAAACTCTCAAACACATCAGCCAACAACATGACATCCAATTTCATATAGAAATCATTGTATTCACCGAGCGTCTTAATTTTAAATCGATTCCAAACGTTTTGCGCGTGCATATAATCCGATTCGGAGGTGTTTTGTTTCTTTAAATGATCATAAAACGATTCGATGGGCGACAGTTGTGTTTCATGAAAAAGAGTTGCCGATTTAATATATGTATATGGATAAAAATATCTTTACGTTAAATTAACAACTTTAATACATCTATTTTTTTATTTTATTATCGTTATAATTTTTTTTATATCAGTTTGAAACTGTGGATAAGTTGTTTTAAAGCATATATATGCTACGTGACCGTCTGACAGTTTACGACAACTATGAAATAAACTTTGCACTAGTTCATTAAGGCTAAAAGATAGAAATTTATATGAGTCTATAAATCGATACGATATTTTATTCTTGAGTGTTATAGATATAAACTTTTCACTATCGTTTGCTAAAAGAATACTATATTATAGTCAGATGGTAGGGTCAAAGGTCAACGATGTAAAGAATGATTGACAGCTGACGTCATGTTATAAGAAACGGGATTCCCATGACGTCCACAGCAATCTATATAAAAAAACACAATAGGTAGAACCTCATGGAGCATCTCAAGCATATGTTTTACTACGAATTTTTCACTAAATCAACTGTTTCAACATGTATATTTAACGTGAACACACATCCTTCATTGCAGGCAACCTTTCTTTAATGTATTCGAATAAACCCGCGAAAAAAGCCGTCCAGATTCAATCGTCATTTCGTAGTTGGTTCTTTTCTGGAATTTTTGGATGCATCTCAAACCCGTGTTTTGTTATAAGTAGTACGGAAATGGGCATACGGCGCCAAAAATGACGTCATTCCAAGATTCATTAGACATTCCAAGACGTCACTAATTCAAGATGGCGGTGGTCGGCCATCATGGATTGTGACGTCATTGGCGCCGGTACCCCGTCAGTGTTGCCAACTTGATTTATTTATGTCGATAGTGAGTCAGTGTTGCCAACTTGATTTATTTTTTGTTGACATGTTTATATATTGAAGAAATATTTCAAAGGTTGGTATCACTGTTGTGTGGCGGTCGATTTGAATTAATTAAATAAATAAATAATATTTAAAGTGAAAAACATTCTGTCGGCTAGAGGATTCGAACCCGGTCATGACGGGACGCGACCGACTGACGCCTTAAATCGGCTGCGGTGACTCCCTGATGTAATGAGTGAAAAACGTTCAACGTAAGCTGTGAATTTTAACGTCACATCAGTCTGTACACACACACAAACACACATGCACACACATGCACACACACACGCGCACACACATACATATACACACAAGTGAATATAGACGTACCTCGAGGATGATCCTGGTCGTCCAGGCGATGGCGTCGGGAGGCGTTACAGGTTCTCGTCGTAGATCGTGCACCAGGAGGCGGTGGCGGCGATGTCTGCTACGACACACACACACACAAACACACACGCACACACACACGCGCACACACATACATATATATACACACAAATGAATATAGACGTACCTCGAGGATGATCCTGGTCGTCCAGGCGATGGTGTCGGGAGGCGTTACCGCGACGGAGAGAGGTTCTCGTCGTGGATCGTGCACCGGGAGGCGGTGGCGGCTGTGTTTGCGTGCGTGCGTCAGCGGAGTGACGCAGAGGTGTTTACCGTGCGAGATGCGGCGCTCGACTGAAGAATTGTGGGACCGACGTGGTCTGAAGTTGTCCGATTGACCAATCGCAGCGTTGGAATCGGCGCATGCGCACTAGCCGTTAGTGCGTACGTGCGAACTCGAACGTCGTCTCTAATAAGAGCGGATGCGATAAGGAAAATGTTTTTTTTAATAATTATCGGATCACTAATACAAAAGTGACTTGAGTTGTTGTAACTGGTTAAATCCGGTTGTGTCTGGATCTGTAAAAGGAAAAAAAAGTTATGAAATGAATTTAAGTGTTGGAACACTCTCCTCACCATTCGCAAGTGTAATTCGACAACAGATGGTGAATCTGACATCGGATTACACCGCAGGCCTTGGAACCTTCATCCAGTAATGCCGATCGACTAAATTTTATTTCTAAAAAATAGTTTTACATTACTGTATGGGGGTTTAGAGTGTTGTTGCATTTCCACACCACCCTAGAGGTAGTAACCGCGGTGCGTTGAGATTTTTTTTTTAGAGTGATATCTCTCCCCAGTAGGCCTACAAAACACTCGACTATATATATCTTAAGAAACGTCTTCATGATACTTCTTTACAAGAAAGAACATCTATGTTAAACAAAAAAAAAATCCCAAGATAACTCTAATTTATGTTATAGTCCTTAAAAGGACTTATTTAAACATCGTAGAAATTAAAAAATTCGTTGACGGTTTTCTTTATACTCTTCTTTGCGTTTCGTATTCTTGTATAAAATAAAATAAAGAGAAGCGATGTGACGTCCTTTCATATATCGATTGGTTTAATGTAATCGAATTCTGAATTTTCATTTGTGTCGTACGCCACCAACAGCGGTTGGGTATCATCGTCACAACCATCGGCAGAACAATCTACCTCATCACGACCTCTGAAGAAAAGTCCTCCGTCCGTCGCTACATTAGCTGTTACTCTTCTTCTTTCGTTTGCAGCAAACACGTTTACAGCGAGTACGGTATTTTTTCGATGCGACGTATTGAGATTTTTTAACACGGACGCATTCAACTTCATATTCGACGAACGATTTAATTTCAACGCCTTTACGTTACCGTCGTCACCGTAGAATCCAGAAAACAGTACTTCTTTGCTGTGAATAAGTGCGATAGCTTGTTCACCGCATTCAAATTCGCAATAATATTTTCGTCCATATCCAAAATCATCATCATTGAAAACCACTCTTATGGTCAAGTTATCACCGTTTTTATCAAAATCATGATCAGATAAATCGACAATATATACGTAACTGTGTTTTAATTTAAAACACATAGTCGTCAGTTGTTGGTCACCAACGCGCACGCGTACATCTTCTTCACTAAACTGAATCATGTTTACAACTCGAACGTTTCTCAACAAATAAACTGCTTCACTCAGTTACACTGTATTTATAAGCTCCTCCCCACCACCACAACTATCACACCCTACTATCAACGAATCAGAATGTCACAACCTCCCCTCCACAATTCGAAAAAAATTCATCTGATAGGTATGGTGATATCCTGACAAGTGCAGTTTGTATGATTTGAAGCTACAATTTTTCAATTTATTGTTAAACACTCTCCTCACCATTTGCAACAAAATCCGATAGTAGATAAATCTATTACCAGATCGTGTCGCGGGCCTTGGAACAACTACATTCAATAAACGTAACTAAATATCGTTTTCTATCTTGTTTACTTTAAAAGAAAACATTTTTTAAAAAACAATAATTAGTTACAAATTTATAGATGGGGGTTTAAAGTGTTTTTTGTTGTGTGTATGTATGTGTAATTTTGTGTTGTTTGTTTAATGTGTTGTTGTCCTGAAAAGGACAGTTTGAATAGCTACCAAGTATTACTCGAATACCACATCGAAGGCTTTTCCGATGCGTCCTTTGAAGACAAGTTTCAGCTTCATTTCAGTTATTGTGTCAAATTCGTCCTCTTTCAATGTTTCCGCAAACCTTCTCGGCAAGTAAACATTAAACATCGTTTCCTCACCTTCACGTAAACGACACACGATACTTTTTCCATACCGCGTTGCAATTTTTCTTAACCATACAACCTCGTACGGTTTTCCAATCGTAAGATCACCAACGCTCTTCGTCTCTAGGTTGGTTGCAACAAGTCGCTTATTCAATTGATGAATAAAATCTTTTCTGTTACCGTCAGTCATGATGATGTTGTTATTTCTTCAAACGTTAGCTTTAGAATGAGACTGGAGCGATTACAAATGGCTATTTATACCCACACATCTGCTTATCAACATCCGCAATCGGTATTCCAAGAATCGACAATTAATATTTATTTTAATTGCTTAACAACATCTGGTTGAGCCAATTATTTTTTCTTATCAAAGCCATAAATTATTTTTATTTTAAGTTCTTATCTACTAATCACATCCGGTCGAGCCAATTATTTCTTATCAACGCTATAAATAATTTTTTATTGTTATCGTCATGATAATTAATTCCGCGAATTGAGCCAATTATTTTTTTTATCAAAGTCATAAATTATTATTATCAATATTTATTTTAATTGATTAACAACATCTGGTTGAGCCAATTATTTTTTCTTATCAAAGCCATAAATTATTTTTATTTTAAGTTCTTATCTACTAATCACATCCGGCCGAGCCAATTATTTCTTATCAACGCTATAAATAATTTTTTATTGTTATCGTCATGATAATTAATTCCGCGAATTGAGCCAATTATTTTTTTTATCAAAGTCATAAATTATTCTTATCGTCACGAAAAATAATTCCAAGAATCGTATTTATTTTAGTTCTTATCTACTATCCACATCCGGTAGAGCCAATTATTTCTTATCAACGCTATAAATATTTTTTTTATTGTTATCGTCACGATAAATAATCCCACGTGCCAATTTAAAATTATATTTTCCTTATGAAACAGTAATCACAAATAAACAAACATTTACCACCACCACAAAAAAAAATACATTTGTTCGAGTTGCATTTCCACACCACCCAAGAGGTAGCAACTGCAGCGCGTTGAGATTTTTTTTTATGCGAGTGATATCTCTCCCCAATAGGCCTACAAATACTCGTGCAAAATTTTACAAACTGATTTTTATATTCTCGTTGAACTCATCAACGTCACCGTTGGTGAGTTTTTTCTTTCCATAATAAGTTAATTTCATCGAATGATTTTTTACAACGTTCAATTCATCGTCGGTAAATCTGTTTGTATACGTCTTTGGTAATAAGGTTTGAAAGCTGTCCGGTTCATCCGATTCGCTGTCAAACAATATAACGCAAATACGGAGTTCGCCGTATTGAGTAAATATCTTTCTCATTTCCAACAGTACGTAGCTCACACCGATATCAAGATCGGTCAACCTCCTGAACGGTATCTTCTTTAGAAAACAATATTCATCGTTGAAAACGTTAATAAATGCTACGGTGTCCATCTTAACATTCGCAGTGCTCACACTCGAATGACAATTGCAAGTGTGATTTACCTTCTTACCCCCTATTTCCACGACAATTTTGCAAAACAACCGATAGAGTTCGTTACGATCGATAACTGTACAGGCGAACGGACTTTCCCATAACACTTCGTATTTATTGACACGTACCATAGCGTGCATTCTTTTCACGTTTTCAATAATCAATTCGCACGAACATAAGTATTCTGGTAGACCACGACCGCAGTAGTCGAATTTCTTACAATCGAAAGCATGTATTTCATCATTAACATCGTAGTGGGTGGTAAGCATCATAAAACAATATTTGCAAATATACGATGCAATAAACCTCAATTCGTTTACCGAATCGCTAAACGTTTTCATCATCGCTGCTATATCGGGTCGTCACTATAGTGAATATAATGTCTACACAATCCGTCTACAGTATCTATTTTTAAACTGTCTAAATATTCTTGTAAACCGTCGTGAAGTTCAGCGTAAGTGGCGTCGTAATTGAAAACCACTCTAACCGTATTTAAACGGTGTATGTCTGCGGTAATACTTGTTGCGTGAGGAAACGCAGCAATTGTAAGTTTCATAAGATGACGCAACGTTCTTACGCGACGATTCGGAAAAAATCTAATCGTCCACACCGATGCGGCTATGTCAACGTCCATCGCTAAACTGCGGATGGAATTACACATCGGAAGGGGAAAAAATAGGTTTACTATAAAACACTCTCCTCACCGTTTGTAACACAATTGATAGTGGATAAATCCAATATCATATCGTGTCACGGGCCTTGGAACCACTACATTCAATAAATGTAAATAAATATCGTTTTTTTTTTAATTAAAAAAACAATAATTAGTTACAATTTATTGTATGGGGGTTTAAAGTGTTTTTTGTTTTGTCTACGCGTGTAATTTTGTGTTGTTTGTATAATGTGTTGTTGTCCTGAAAAGGACAGTTTGGGAAAGACGGTGAGGTGACTAGTTGAAATAGATTTTTATATAGCCAGTCACCGCTTGTCTACACATCCCACATGGAAGGTTGTGTTGTATTAAATACCGTACACAATCTATGCAGAATGTGTGACCACACGGTAGTATCGTTGCTCCTACACATGCAATCAGACATATTTTACATCGCAGTGTACTGGTACGCACCAAGTTTCTAATACTGGTAACCACTCTTGCTTTAGCAAGTTCGAATGATGTCGATGTTCTCTCACCCATGTTCGTCTGATGTGCAGCTGTGTTGTGAAATGAATGATGTAGTGAGCAGAGCGACAAATATATATACCTTATCAGTGCTATGGACCCTGTACTTCCTGTTATTTCCCGCTTGTTATTTTAAATTTAAAAAAAAAACGGTTACATTTCCACACCACCCACGAGGTAGCAACCGTGGCGCGTTGAGATTTTTTTTTTTACATGAGTGAAATCTCTCCCCAATAGGCCTACTGTAAAACACTCGAATCTTTTTTTTATATTTTTTTTTATATTTTTTTTTATTTATTTTTTTATTTTTAATTTTTTTCATCAACATCTTGCAGCAGACTGAGCTCTACAGCGGTATTCGACGTGGAACAACATGTTCAAACGAAAGCGGTACGTTTTCCTTGATGCAGTTTTGACAACGAGTTGAGTGGTGATGCACATCCATCCTTTCGTTACACCAACAACATTTTACACACAATTCGTTGAAGGAATAGTAATAACCGTTTTTTGCCAATTCCTCTTTGTTTTCCGCGTTTGTGTTCGCAAACGATCGCAATCGATCGGCTTCTCTCACCAGATCCAACGGCTTTTTACACATCTTCAACCACTCCATGTAGAAACAACCGGTTTGTAACGCACATTTTCCACTCTCATTGTGCGTGTGGTACGGATAATTTACGATATAATTTGAATTCGGTTTCGGTGCGCCGTCCGGTATCTGACGAACATCGTTATGAAACCGTCCCAAAAATTCCACTTTCTCCAACCCTTTGGTGTGTATTGTGGCAAACTGCGAACATAACGCCTTCATGATATCGTCGTTGTATACGACTTCGCCGTAATTCCAATCGATTTTGTGAAAATTCCTCTCCAACCATCCGACCATCCGTTTGTATTTAGATGTCAACTCAGACTTTGGGTACGGTGATCGAAAGTGAAGAATCATATAGTTTCCATCACCGACAACAGCAAGTTCTTTAACTATAAACTCACCTCGTTTGCCGAGAAAGCCGTGATACTCGATAACTCCTTCCATGACGATCGCTCATCCGTGTATGAGGATGGCGATATGTAACCACCAACGATGTCTATGAAATCACAATGTTGGTGGGGGATATCCCTTCGTTCCCCTTATCCGCCTTCTTTTTGTCCTTCTTCTTCTGCTTCTTATTGGTCTTGGTCTTTGTGATCGTGTGTTCAACTGAAGAAGGTTTATCATAAGATTTTTTACGCGGATTTCTCCTTTTGCGGATCTTCGTTGGTTTCGATTTAACCTCCTTCTCAGTCGGTTTCGTAACTTCAGGATGGTGATTGATGTTATGCAAAGAATCGTTCATGAATAGAAACGATTGAACGTCGTCTGGCGAATATACACCACTTCCTTCCATGACGGATGCTCAACAACTACTGATTTGTATGCGCGCAGTCGGATTAAGCCTTTTTATACTTTCAAAGTAGAAGTGGTGGGGGTTACCCCCTCCACATCTTCTTCTTCCTCGTTTAGAGGACCATCATAGTCATCATCACCATGTGCATGTAACGTTATGTTACGTAATGAGATTTTGGTAGCGTTTACCTTTGGTAACACTGTTGTCCTCGCTGAAGGTAATGATGTCGTTACATTCACTATGTTTTTCCTCTTCAATGCGGTTTTGTCGATGTTTACCTTTGGTAATACTGTCGTCTTCACTGAAGGTAACGATGTAGTGATGTTGCTAACTACGTCAGCAGACAGGTTTTTTGAAGATGATGGTGATGATACGGTAGCGTTGTAAAAAATGGACAACACCTCCACAGACGATGAATTACACCATACTAACGGTATGTTAACCGGTGATTGTGTAGAAAAAGTCACTCTACACCGTATCGGTTTGATCGTTGTACAAGATTCATGCGAAAAGTCGCCCAGTAACAGTGTTACGATTATTCCAACTGCAATACCCGTTTTAAATATGCTAAATGTTATCAACCATTTCGTAAACCGTCGCCACGTAGCTAATATTTGCTTTTTACCTTCCTCTCCCCGTCCACTACCTAATTGATCCATCTCAAATACCACCGGCATTACATACGTTTTTTCACTATTCCACTGAGCGGAGTGTACGTGACGATGCTATCATGTATAATGAGACAGTAGGCAGTCGTGTTGGCCGGTATATTGTTTTTAGTATCGAAATCGATACGTACATCTACTGTTCCTGTTTTAAGCGATCGTTCTGACGGGAACAGTCGATAACTATTAACGGTACACTGGTTTTGAAATCCGCCAAACTGTAAGCGGGACATTCGTCCTGCGGTTTGTTATAATACCCGGACCGAAAGCTGGCGAACATTTCATACATCATATTCACATCTCCCTGTAGATTGTCGTACGGATAGTACTGCGAATTCAAATACAGACGAACGTTTACCAACTCGCACATATCGAAGTTCGTCAATGATTTTGTAGCTTTATCTTTTCTGTCGGTCTGTAAACCGAATATCACGTATCTCGGTCTCTCCGTTTGCGCACATGTTTTTACCGTCATTGAATGTATGTTTGTTTGTGGTAGAGCCATATATTCGTGGATCTGCCATGTACGAAAAGCAATAGCTAACGGTCTATTTCGTTCTACTACCTTCTACAAATGCAATCGCATCGTATCGGCAACGTGAACATACGGAATTTTCCACGCTAACTTAGTCACTTTCAACTTGGAATCAGGCGCCTCTTTTGAAGACACTAATGCGTTCACGTCGTTGGAAGATCTAAGCAAAACCAATTCTTGTTTGACATTCAATATTATGTGTCTGTAGTCTTCGGCGAAACCCATAAGCATACGCAGCGGTACGTAGAAGCAAAATCTTCCCGTGTTTTCTTCCAAATCGAACTTATCCGACGCTTTGAACTTCCACTCGAAATTTTCCAAAATATTTTCTTCGCTTTTACGCAACGAAAGAATATTCTTTATCGTTGTCGTTATTCCTAGCTTTTGTACGCGACACATTTCCGTACCGTTTATCTCGTATCGTATCTCTTCGAAGAGAAACGGTATCGCGTTGTTTGTTAACCACGATTCCGTTGCCTTTTTATCGCCTGCTTTAGTAGTTAACGCACCTTCGACCATCAAATAGCTTTTATGCGGTAAAGTGTACACATCTTGTTGGTGTATCGGAATCCGGATTTCATCGTTGTTGTTGTAAGTCGCCGAAGCGTACGGTAGATGGGTATGGTATTCGTACTGTGTGATCGTGTTATCGAACGAAACACTTTCACCGACGTCCAACATATTCGCTCCTGCCATTACTGTTCACTAAAACTGTAAAACCAAGTTTACGAAGAAACAACACGTTACGCGATGTTAACGCTTTGGTGTTTGCACGTCGACTGATCGGTTTGCGTGTCGTTTCGCTACTAGTACCAACGATGTTGTATATTAACCCCATCTATTGGCTTTCTTTTTTACTTCGTTTTCCTTTGTAAATGCAATCTCACCGTAACGGTTTCACCGCGAAAATTAATCGGTTTTCCGTCTTGATCGGTAAACTTTATAGCGATATCGTCTAAGCTCTTCGTATTCACCGGTAGATAGATTATATTCTTCGGCGATTCGATTATTTTGAAACCAGGCGGTACGCTTAGCGTGAATTCGTGCAACACGTGTCCCTCTGATCCGTTCGTGTAGGAGCCTCGTATAAGGTTGCATTCGACCCGTACGGTGTTCACGTTGTTAATGGCAACTGGCTTCGATGACTCGTGCCATATATTCGCCGTCAGATTAGTTTTCTCGAACCCCAACAACGGTGCTAAACTATCCGTTGATGTCAAATCGATGGCAGCGCTGCATTTAAGTTCGCATTTTAACGTGTTGTTATTCGGACGCATAAGTAAATCTATTTTGCTTTTGTCTTTGAGTTCATCGCTCAAGCGTTTGGCGATATCATCCACTTCGTACGATCCGGTCGCTAGTGTCAGCTTAATCGGTTTTTGAGGTTTCTTTGGTATAACAGTAAATGTGTTGTTGATTCCCTCTTCGACTTTTGGAATCGAGTTGTATGTGGTTAAGTTTATCAACGCCAATTCCCAATCGCCATCAGACAAATCCAATGGCGGAAAGAATGTAGCGTGTAAGAACGACGTAGTTCCACTTATGCAAAACATGTTTACCTGTAGGCTGACGAATCACGACTGATAAATTCAAGACATAAATGACCGCAGATAACCGTGTTTATACTCTGTCTGGCGTTATAATTGAAATTTATAATCTAATCGAGTGGAAAATAACGTATCAATTCGTTAGGTGGACGCAGATTACCGAAACTGTCGATATAGTCCACCATCCGTCCACGTTTTCTATAACATACCCAGTGTGTTCCATGACCAGTACTGCGGTCAAGATTAACTATCGCAGTTTCGTTAATCTTCGGTTGTGTAGGTAATGCGTCCAACATGAAGACCCCTCGAAAATCGGTTATATTTAGTCTTCTCGCGTACCACATTAGTTCTATGTTCGATAGCGGTCGCACTGGTATTCCCTTTATTGGAGACGACGACGACGACGGTGACAACGTTTTTTTTTACCGCCCATCCCCGATCCGGTCAAAGGGTAGGGCTTAAGGTATAATCCCTGCCTTGCAGCGCCCGCTTTTCGTTTCATCATTTCGACAAGGCGTTTTATATTATTCCTTTTTGTTCGTCTTCTTCGTCTTCGTACTCTTCCACCGCCGAACTTTGCTTTTAATTTCATCTCGTTTGTAACCGCCAATGCCGTAGCTTTTTCCGCGATACTCGAATCCTTAGCTTTAATTCTTTCCCAAGCGCTATCGGCTAATTTACGATCTGCTGCCGCTCTTCTTTCGTTATCGCTGTACGTTGCGTATGCGATATCGTGTTCTTTACAAGCGGCGTCCAACTTGTTTACACCGGGATCGCCTCTCTTTAATCGTTTTTTTAAATTCGTTCCCGGTCCGCAGTACTGATATCCCGGAATATGTAACTCTATCGGTAATAAATCGACCCCTTTGTTTACGACCGTACCCACAACCTTTTTGACACCTTTTAATGCTTTATCACCTATATAGGATCCTAACGCTCCTGCAGCTCCTGCTGTTAGAGTTGTTAACAGTCCACCGCCTCGTTTAAGACTGGCTATTCGTTTAGATCTTCTCACCTTACCCTTTTGAACGGGAGAACATTTTGACCTCCTCACTCTTGCCATGTCGGATAGACAATGAACTTGTTTACAACATTCTACCATCTTACATTGGATCCATCTTCGACAATCGTACCATATTTTTATTCACATCATCCGAGACCGGGGGACGTATCATATTTTTATTCACATCCTCGTCCTCCGAAACCGGGAGACGTATCATATTTTTATTCACATCATCATTCTTCATTGTCTTATCAGCGATTGGAGGACGCACCATATTTTTTGTCGCATCCTCATTCTCCTTTGTATCTTTACTATTTAGATCTGTGTTTGCAGAATCGCTTTGGTGATGATTGTCAGCGGTTAATATACGCATAAGCGATATTTGATTTAAGTTTCTGTTAGCGCTGTCATTAATGTTTAATACAAATTTGTAAAAATTAAATAGTGCGCGTGTTAAAAGCAAATTAATTATTTGCTTTTCATCGAAAAGTTTTTTTGTAAATAGTTGACAGTAACGACGTCCGTCTTTTCGACAGGATCAACGAATCTACATATTCGCTTATTTTAAATATCCACAACACCGTTTTTAATCGTTAAAATCCCATTTGTCAATTTGTCTACGTATGACTTTGTAGTGAGATCTGTGCTATTAATTGGTGCACCAGCATTTGCGATAACGCACCCTCTCGCGTTAATTCTCTCATTTGTACCGAAAAGGTTTTTCCGTAAATAGTCGACAGTTACGGCGTCTGTTTTTACAATTGGATCGGCGATATGGCACAATCGCCTCTTTGAAAAGGAGAGTGCGTTGTTGTCCATCGGTGAAACCGTCGGTAAGTATTTATTATTCAACTCGCTTTGCTTTACGAACATTTTCTTAACGTGACCGATTGTTGCACCATCATCATCTTCAACAGGCGGTCCGACGTTGCACAAACGTCTTTTTTTGATATCGAAATCTCCATCGGCGGTTTTGTCAAACGTTTCATTAAAATAAAAGGTTCCCTGTACTACCTTCCTTTATGTATCCGCCTTCTTGCAGTTCTTCTACGATTGAAACTATTTCGTTATTATGACCGGTATGACCCGCACGTTTCGAAGCCAATAAAAGTCGCAGTCTATCGCACAGTTCATTCGGATCGTCCCAGTAAACGTAATCCGGTCTAACCGTTTTCTTCGCTCTCATCAACAGACCCGATCCAGTTATTGGACTTTCGTCGTCATGACCGCTTTCCGACGAAAGATGCGTACGAGGAAACAGTCTTTTGATAATATTCTTGTACTTTAACGATCGACTGGAAATTATGCGACCGGTATTTTGACTTTTATGCGCCTCAGTAGTTTCTAATATTTTCTTATAGTTATTTAAATCTTTGGTTGTATTATCTACAGGCTCGTTCAAAAAAATCAATTGATATAAACCTTTGGAACCGCTATACGTCTTGTTGTCGATAACTATTTTATTTCCTTTGAACTGGAGTGGTTTTGTTCCGATCATCCATTGATCGTCAATGTTTTTAACTCCGTAGACGTTGTCTATTTTTTTACCTTTATCCGTTACGGTAAGATCCAAGAAATGTTTTGCACGAAACCCCATCGTTTTCGGTGTCGACGGGTCTACAGGTTTCACGAACTGTTTTTCCGACGTCGGTGTTTTAAAGAGTCTTCTCATAACCGTTGGTGTCTCTTACACCTCCTCCTTTGCATTCTCTTCTTGTTCTTTTTTAACATCGTACTTTTGTTTAAACGATTGATTAAGTTCTCGGAGCGGTTCGACAATAGGCTTAAATTGCTTTTCAATAACTTGTTTTGATTCTGTTATTCCTTGCGTAATAGCGCGATGTTTTCGTTTAATCGAATCTCGTATTCTATCGATTTCCATTACCAACTTCGCAGACGACGACGAGGATGGCATATCGACCTCGTTCTTGTTCGACATCGTGGTTACGAATGATCGGAAAACAGTCGATCACATCACCATCCTAGTTCCACCGATCTAAAGAACACTGCATGTTTTTTGGTTCTGCGTAGAAAACGTATAACATCGATTAACGAAACATTCATTCTTGTCAGACGACGATTGGTATTGCACAATTCGCGGTAATATTGTGTCACACCCTGATCGATAGACGGTATCATGAGTTTCGTGCTTGTGTCTTTAAAGACAGCAGCCCTTTTTACATTTCCAACCCACAGCGCAATATCCACAACCGTTGAGTGATCGCGTTGTGGTACCTTTGTCAAGTACCGTGTGGAAAGTCGTCTGATCGGATGACGGTCACCTTCCGAATGTAAATGCAACAGATAGCTATTAAACAACCAAAATTCGTCCGGTTTCGCTCCTGCATATTCGCACCATTTTCGCAGCAGATCTTCGTTTTGGATTTCAAACAGTTCGCGTCGTTCGTTGTACCTCAATCCGAACGAATCGGCGTATAATCGCAACGTAGGTAGCGCTTCGTTTAGAAATTCGCCAGAAAAGAGCGCCTGCGCCCTGTTGTTCACGATGTCGAACGGTAATCCTCCTCGTCTTATCGGTAATGTTTCCGGTACGTCGTCGGTAAATTGTACTCCGTAAGCCGTGTCCACAAAACATTTTCTACCGTATGATAACGCTAAGCGGTACAACGTTTTTGGCGACCTGATCGGAATAGTTCGTTCCGTGATCACTATACAGCATCTCGCTCCTTCTAGACGACTACCGTATTCCAACATGTGCATGTAAACGTTTGTGTAGTCCATAGATGCATGTCGGTTTCGAAGTTCCAAAAAAGGCTTTTTGTACACGAGCGGAGAGGGTCTAAATCTTGAAATAAAGTTCCATCCGTGTCGAATTGTGGTGTTGAACATGTTTTTATCGTATATCACCAGTTCAATTGGCATCTCGTATTTGTCACATTCTTCTAAAAATTTTAACCATATACGCTTATTGAAAATCGTACCTTCGCTAGTAATCATCAACAGAACGACCAACGGATAGTCACGATTCATTATTTTTACATGTCGCCAACATCGTCGGTCTTTATTTTCACAGTAGTTCACTTTACGACAGACGTAGTTACCGCAAAACTTCTGACGGTCGCTAAAATATTTGGAACACAAGTTGTTTTGCGGTTTTTGCCTAAAACGTATCGCGTTAGCGTACGGTGTTCCGTCCTCGTAGGTGTGTATGCTTGCCATTGTTACCGACTATCAACTGATCTCTTTTACAAAAACATCAAAGCCTACTCTATATCGTCCAGCATCGATATCGCTCTCCTTATCCACAACCAAAAATCCATGAGGTTTTCTCCATGCAACACCACACAGACTTTTAAACCGATCGAATTTCATATCGGTATTTACATGATCTTGATATAAGTGACGTAAGTTGAGATCGTCTTGTTTGAATATAAGAAGGAGATTTGCGTTGTCCCGTACAAGGTGCTTCCCGACACTGGAATATGTCTGAGTCAAATAAAAGCTATCTATGTTGTTGTGTCGCCCCATCGCAAAGTACTTGCGAATATTATGTTGCTTTTCGCAAGCTACATCGTAGAAAATCATTATCGAGTTCGGTTCCGCTTCGTCGGGTGCCATCACATGATCGTTTTCTGAGTATGCAAAAAAGCTGATCTCCGGGACACCAGTCATGACTTGTTCTAGAAACTTATATTTCGGTTGGTACAGCGATTTAGAAAACACGTAAATATTTCTGAATCGTAAACCGTCCGGTGAGAACAGCAAGTTGAATAGGACATTTGTTTTTCCGCAATTAGACGGTCCACAGATAATACATCTGATTGTATTCGGTAGAAGAGGTCCATGACGAGTCCTTTTTCCTTCTCCACACCCGGCTCCTGTATATTCGTCGAAGTTTTCTAGCGTAATATTACCGACCTGTTGACGTTCCAACTTCATGTTTATGACTGATCGATTCACTACACCAAATCCGCCTTATGTATCCAACTGTTGTGTTTTCCATCGAACCCTTGCCACTTTACAAATAGCCTATCGCCTTTTCTTCGTAAGACTTTCTCGACTAAATACACATTATTTGTAACGTTAGTTTTAGTGAGCTCTTCAGCGTAAAATTTACCGCTCACCACCTCACCGTGAACATCGATCAACGTGTAAGTACACGCACGCGTATTAACATGTACCTTATGTACGATAAATATTTCATTCGTCCAATTCGGTAGATATCCTTTGGCGAATGTCTTTTTAAATTTGCTTATACGCACTCGATCGCCGACATTGTATTTCGGTAAAGTAGGTTTTCGATAGAGTACCGTATTTAACCGCTGTAAAACAGCGGCTTGGTTTCGCTTATTTACATCTTTCGGTTTCATTCCGATAGTGCGGTGACTGGTGTTGTTGTATTTTGCGATCAATTTCGGTAGTAATTCTAACCACCTGTAGTTTCCTTGTTCGGTAAATTTTCTCCACATCATCGTTTTCAGTGTTCGATTAAACCGTTCGACTATCGACGCTTTTTTATCCGAATGTGTGGAATAGTGATTTATATTGTACGACTGTAATAGTCGTTTAACCGACGGATTGTAAAACTCTTTACCCAAATCGGTTTGAAAATGTCGCATCTTGTGTTTATCCAATATGGGTTTGAGGGCTTTAGCGATCTCCGTACCAGTTTTGGTTTTAATCGGTACGGCAAATGCTAGTTTAGAAAAACAATTTATCATCGTCAGTATGTAACGATAACCTTTGTTCGATTTAGCATACGGTATCATCTCAACAAGGTCAGTTTGATATAGGTCTGAAATACCTTTAAGTTCAACGCGTCTTGTGGGGTAGTTTCGACGCGCCTGTCGATGGAGGTCTTTAGCTATTGACGCCTTGACGTTCATTGTTGTTCTGACCGTATTTCGTGTGTGTTTATTTGGATAGGAATAGAAAGAAAAAAAAAGGATCTTTATTTCTTTATTTTTTTTTTTACCCGCCTCACCACTCTTATATCCCGGCCTTGGCACCGGCCGTATCGATAACAATGATAAATCATTAATCGATCTGCATATGTGCAGATCGGTTAAAGATTTAATGTGTGATCGATTCGGGGGGTTTAGGGTGGTCCTGAAAAGGACCGTTTTACATAAAGGGTCGTTTTACATTTTAAACGGTTACCGAAAAAACGGACAAGATGGCATACGCCGTGTATGTTCCACATACGGATTGTCTGTCTCTTCCCATTTAAACAAACGTATACGACAATAATCACATCTGACCACATCGTCGATACCTTCATACTTGAATCCATGCATAGCTAGGATCAGGGGGGAAAGTAACGGATTGTCCATATGTGGCCATAAGGGTGTATAAATCTTTTTGTTACCGTTTCTAGTAACCCTGTAAAATGTATGGACTCTATCATAAAAAGAACGTTCCATTATGATTGAGTGTTAACGCAAGAATGAATAAAGTTTCGAATAATATTTTTTATCTCTTATAAAATTAAATTGTTTTATTTTCCAATTATTTTTTATCTGAATGCAAGTTCCGAAAATAAAATTTATACAAAGAGTTGACTTTGTAACCGCGATTAAATTATCGTATGCAATTTATTTTATTTTCCAATTATTTTTTATCTGAATGCAACTTCCGCTGATAAGTTATATAAAATTTAATTTATTTTCATAATTATATTTATTGTTATGTGCAATAATTATTTCTTTATTATGAAATGCATTACGTCTCTCTCTTGATGATAATAATTATATTTGTTTGTTATAAGGAGTTTTATCAAAACCGCATAAATGTTATCGCTCACACTGCAGTTAAAATTGTATTTTAATAAAATTAATTGGTAACTGCGTACTTGTTATCGCTAACACTGCAATTAAAAACAGTACATAAACTAAATTGATTAGATTGCAGTTTACTTAATATTTCTTTTTTGTATAAAATTAATTGGTAACCGCGTACTTGTTATCGCTGACACTGCAATTAAAAAAACAGTACATAAACTAAATTGATAAGATTGCAGTTTACTTTTTGTACATATAAAACTATCATTCTGCATTCAACGTTTCAAATGTCATCATTACATATTGAAGAAGTGTTCACAATGAGTTATTATACGGTACAGCACAAAATTGATGAGTTGATGAGCGCCTTTCAAGATCTGCTTGTCATTAAAGACCGAATAATCAGAAATATTTATGATCACTCGGAGGTCGAACACGCGTCGAATGACTTGACGAATGGGATATTGAGGGCAAGAAGACGGGCAATGCTTTTAGCCGCTCGTTTTGATGGACCGCCTCCACCGTCATCACCATCTCAGCATCATCAACAAGAGGTTGCAGAATCCGATGGGTCCGCGACCGATTTCAATCCACACACTGACGACGATGACAACAATGATGACCAATCACCGTCATCGCATTACCTGATAATGAATTACACATTATTCAGGAAATTGTCGAAGTTGAAGGTGATAACATTGAACATAGTGCCAATCACCGTGTTCAACGTTATCATCAATGTCGTCGTCGACGTATTCGGGTATGTCGTCGTCCAGTGATCACAGACGTGGATAGTAGTTCAACACTACGACGACCTCATTGTAGTACTCTAAACAGAGTTCTGCAACAGGTCGTCAACGCTAATTCAAGCCAGTCGGACGAGGTCGATGATGGTAACCCGACAACCGACAGATGTCCGATCTGTTTAACAGAATCGGTTACTGTTGAGTTGTCGGGTTGCGGTCATCGATACTGTGAAGACTGTGTGAGGAAATTAGCAAGATATAGCAGGAATTGTCCCGTCTGTCGACGGGATATGTGTGGATACCATCGGATTAGAGAGGGAGACGACGGCAGTAATTGATGTAAGTAATTATAATTTTTTTTAAAGAAAAGTCATTTATATTATTTCATATTTTTTTTACATTAAATTTTTTGGAAAAAAGTGATTCATATTCACTTAAAATAAAAAAAAAGTCATTTATATTATTAGATATATACTTTATTTCATATTTTTTTACATTAAATTTTTTTTTTTGAAAAAAGTGATTTATGTAATAATTTTTAAAAAGTCATTTATATTATTAGATATATACTTTATTTCATATTTTTTACATATAATTTATTACATAATGGTTTTATTTTAAATAAAAGAAAGGCAATATATATCCGCATGATAAAAACAATTAAAAATAGTCATGATCGTGGGCTATTAGGGTTTCGTTTACGGTTCTTGGTCTACAATAGTCATGACCGTGGGCTATGAGCACTTCGTTTACGGTTCTTGGTCTTTTTTGCGGAGTGTTGTCGTTATTGTTGAGTGGGAGTTTACGTTTCTTTTTGTTTATACTGTAATGTCCGTATGGAACTGTGTTGATTTTATTTTCTAATATGTAACGTTTATCGTCGTAAGGTGAAAGCGATTTCTTTGACTTGTTAATGGAAAATATATTGTGCAAAGTGCTTATGATTCCGTACGCGCTTGTATACGTAACGGAATCATTAAAAAGACTTTTTTTGTACAGATCGTGTCTAAGATCCTTTGCAATGGATACTCTAGGAATACCCTTTGCTACATTCTTCTCTTTCTTGTCGAATTCGAGAATGCTATACATCTTAGCACGAAGTCCGACAAATTCACGAATAGCTTTTCCATTCATTTCGTCTTTGAATTTACCAAGTTTTTTCTTATTGGTATTACTAAAACATGCGTGATCGCGAGGGTAATCTGAAGTATCGAACCGATCGATATCGTGAAGAATATCGTTTTAAACGTTATCGGTCACGATATGATACATCAGACTGTCCGTATCGGTCATTAGAAGATTTATATTATGACCGTACTTTTCCACCATGTAGTCATAGTGGAATTCGTACATGATCATTTTGCTAATGTCCAATACGGTAAATCCGATGTAGATCGGACGATTAAGAAATATCTCCGTTTTCTTCAGTTTTACCCCAACGACATCCTTGTTATAGATGTACCAAGCCTTAACTCTCGGTTTTGCAATCACCTTATCCAATTTACGTTCGTTAGTGACCAGTTGGAAATCTATTCTGTTTCGTACGTTTTCTAAGGACTTGTCGTACACCGCGTTGTTCATCAACTTAAAAAAGTCCTTTTCAAAAATGTTTCGTGCTTGTGCACGCTTTTCAGTATTGAAGTCGATGTACGGTTTCAACCAAGGCGACTGGGAGAATTCCAGAACTCTGTGAATGTTTTTCACTTTCAGTCCTAGTCGAGTGTATAACGTTAGGTTTCTGTAATGTAAAACGTATTTTTGTTTGTCGTACAATGTAGTCAATAATTTCTTTACGGGACATCTCTTTATGTCCTTCAAATAGGGGGACAGCATATCATCGGTTGGTACTAACCGTTCTGGTGCGAGAGGGTAATCTTTGTGACGATCGTGCAATTCTTGTCCATACTCAAGATCCACTTCTAAGATGTAGCCCTTTTCACCACGATCGCAAACGCTGTTAATATCGAGATTGTCAATCTCTTCAGTACTCAACCACCTAAAATTAGCGTGTGGCAAGGGCTCAACCATGGCTGTCCCGTAAAGGTTGTTGCAATCGTAATATTGAACCCAGGATGTGGGTTCGGATGGGTCATACTGATCTGGAATGTTGGGATTGTTCGCCTTGGCGTACCTGTTTGAAATCATGGCTACACCACCTCGTGTTCCTTTTTCGACAAACAGATGCATATCTATGTCGGTCAACTGTTCCAATTTTTGTCGGGTAAATTTTAACATGGCATTCCACGTGAAATGGGGGGTGGAGTAAAAGTGACAGGGGTCCAAACCGTAATATTGCATAGACGTACTTCGAAAATTTTCAAAGACGTCTGCCAACAATAATACGTCGCTAAGAAGATAAAGATCGTGGTAATCGCCTAACGTATTGCAGTCAAACGATTCCCACACGTTTTGAGCGTGGACGTAATCATCATCCGGTATGTTCTCTCTTCTTAGCGTACTGTAGAATGCCGTCTGCGGTGGAAGTTGGGTTTCGAAAAAATTGTTTATATGGGTCATGTACTCGTACGGGTAAACGCCTTTACGGATAAAACAATCTCTTTTCTCTTGTAGCGGGTAACAGTTTGTGAGACGTTTAAATACAGTGTCTTTGTCCTGACAATCTTTTACAAGATTTTCCACAAGTTTTTCGAGCGACGACGAAAGAAATTGTAAAGAGTCCAAGAACCTCAACGGACCGACAGACAGTTACTGTAATCGCTCGGACGTGTTGGCGATACAGTTTATTTTTACATCGTCCTTATATTTTCCCAGAGCTTGAACTATATGATGACTATCGTAACCGCGGATGTTATGAAAAAATACTGGAATATGCTCGGTGCGCTTACAATTTAAATTGCACTCGTTATGACATGCACCGAGAAACCGTCCTGTGGTATGCGAGTGATGACGTACACGATCGTCGTTCAACTCACAATGACAAAGAAAACACTCGGTAGCCCTTTGATATGTTTCAGTGTCTTCGGGTGTCATCACCATCGGTTTTTCGGTAATCATAATTTTGTGCAATCTATCGGCGTGATCGAACAATTCATCCAGCATCTTTTCAACGATATTTTCACCATCGGTTCTCGCTCGGTAGACTACAGGACCTTCACAAATCTCCCCTTCTTCGTCGACGATTACATAGGCGTAACCGGACGGAAGATGATGGGCTACCTTATCGGTAAAACTAGTGTTTGGTTTAGGGGTGACAGTGTCCATCGGATGTACAAATGATTCAAAGTCTGCATACACCGTATACGGAACGCGTAGTGTGGACGAGTAGTCCCTGAACTTCATCACGCATTCCTTTTCTTTAGCGGGATCGGGTACTCTTATCCTTTGTGCACCGTGTTGCTTACACTCGATCAAATGTTGGTTTAGGTTTTGTGTAGCGACAAGTGGGTCTGATGAACTGAAACGGTGCAAACAGTAAGGGCAATATTGACTGGTACCGTGATGTTTTGTAAGACCTGAAAGGAGACGAGATAGCCCATTTTTACCTGGTTTGGTATTTATAAGGCAGTAGTGAAATTTATCTCTCGTCTCCCCTGCAAGCAGCAATAGGTGTATGCAGTGGGTACGATCGTGGTTTTCGGTAACACGCACCGGGTACACGCGATCGTTATCTTCCTCATAGCCGTAAACATTGATGCTTATTGTGGGGTTCAACACCTCGAAGCGATCAATGTCTTTTACCTTTACTGGATATGATATCCCGTTCATGTTAATTTCATGTTCAAAGCGTGCATACCAACTCTGACGATAGTGACGTCCTGGTTGGTCATGCAGGTATGCTAGTACGGACCATAGGAAACATTTTTTATCATGCGGATTTTTTACATTGCGCCTCTCTTTTTACAAGTTTTTTTGGTGTTTTTATAAATGTGCTAGAGGCGCCATATAACGGACGGTAACGGATAATATTTAAATCAATATAAATTATTTTATTCATTAGCCATCCGCTGCCGTTGTTGATGAATTTGGTTAGTGTCTCTATAATTTTCTCCACTGATTCTATCCATGATTCTTCAACAACGTCGGTGTTATCATCCAAATTTATCACCGTTCTAGTTTTTCCATGCAAGTACAAATTGATGAATGTTGTTTCTACTCCGTCTTCCAGATGTGTCCGCTTCATCAATTCAACATTTGCTGCAACGTACCTGTAGAAACAGAATAATTTTAGTACATATTGACTACTTTAATAAAAACAGTACCTTTACAAAAAAATATTAACGTTTTTTTTAATTACCATTTTATGTTGCCATCAAAGCGTCTGCCTTCTTCCTTCAAACAGTTCAGGATGTTCTTCTGATACCGTAGAAGGGTTGAAAGGAGATACATCTCCTCAGAGTCAGACAGGTCCCATCGAAGACGGATGACGTTGTTATTTATTGCATGGATAACTACCGGTGATACTATTTTTTTTGTAATATCTAAAACAAATTAAAATAACATATATCGTAACATTTTTTTTTTTTTTGGTGTATTTCAGTGAATAACAGAAGAAGAAGAAGAAAACATTTTTTTTTATATATATATTATTTATTTTAATTGTATAAAGTATTTTTTTAATTGTATTTATTTTAATTGTTTAAAAGTATTTATTTTTTTAAATTTACAAAGTATTTTTTTAAAATTTAATTAAATAATTTATTTGATTTGATTTGATTGAAAGTTATTTGATAATACCATACTGTTCCATTAGTATTTATTTTTTTAATTAATTAAAGTAAAACTTACCTTGCTAATTAAGATGAAAATGTAATGATCTCTCTCCGATCGATGTATTCACTTTCAATAACAGATTGCGAATGATGAAATCACACAAATTTTTTCACTTATTTACAAACACAACCGGATTTAACCGACGCAAGTTATAGGTAAGAAATTAAAATAAATACGATTCGTGGAATTATTTATCGTGTCGATAAGAACAAAAAAAAAAATAAATAAATAATTGGTTTGTGGTTTTAATTATTAAAAAAAAAAAAAAAAAATTTCCTTATCGCATCCGCTCTTATTAGAGACGACGTTCGAGTTCGCACGTGCGCATGCGCCGATTCATATACAAAAACGGCCTGAAAGAGAGAAGAGAGAAAATGAAGAGGGAAGGGGCAGGATAGGCATTCGTGTATTGGAGACTGCAACGATGGTATAGAAACGGTGGCTATGTATTTAAGGTTGTTAAAAAATACCGGCCTTCAATAATAAAAAAAAAACATTAAGAGTTCGATAGCTAATTAGTAATGAATGGTTCAAAATTCATAATAGTCCAATTTTTGTTGTGATCATGTTCAATCACTACAAAAGTTCTTATGTTAAACACAACACAATCTGACACAAAATTTTCTAACCTCAATCAGAACCGTTTGGTTTACAGTAATTTCATTCAGTGCACAGCCAGAGCCTGTTAGATATGATCATTCCATCAGTTTCGTTGTATTTTTTCCACTTATTCCACTAGTACACCTTTGTAGAAATGAAAATAAAGACATGTTAGTAGATTTTGAAATCCATAAACAAATATCTAGGTTAAGAATATTTTTCAAGAACGAAAAACAATTTTAATGATTTTCAAAACGTTGTAATTTTGTGAAAAATTATTGTATGGAACCGGTTAAAAAAAAAAACATTTTTAACTTGAAGTTTCTAGTAGAGTTTCCGTTCAGAAGCTTAAATTCTTATTTGCTTTAATTTTTTTGCGAAGTGTAGTAGTAGTTATTTATTTTCTTTTAGGGAGACAAAAGAAAACACAACCTGATAAAGTAACAGCGAAAGCGATAGCGGCGAGAAGAGAAATCGAACAGAATGTTGGTGAAAAATCAACTGGATCTTCACTACCATCTGGTTTTGGTGTATAGGATCAAACATATTTGATAACGATGCGGATCACCGACTTGGACGTTCGTTCAGTATGACCTCATCTCTAAAAATGGAAGTTTTATAAAAACTTTTGTCACTAACTACAAGTTATGACTTTGCTACGGATGCTGTGCAATTAAAAAGAAAACTCAAATACAGATGGTTGGCGGATTATGCTCCGCGGCTAGCGTACTTCAAGAAATTAAAGGTCGCGTTGTACATTTACTGTGTATCGTTTCCACCAACAAACGTGCATGGTCTTTTGGTTTCTTTCATATTGAACCCTCATAATCGCTCACTAAAAAGACACCACCAATTTGTGAAATCTCACACTTCGTCTCAATGGCACATATTGGCGGCCACAGCAGCATATTATTTTGTTTAAAATATAACTGTTGACGTACATCTGATTTCTGTCCACCTACAAGAAATAGAAGGCAACAAGAAAATTTTTTGAATCAGTAATTTCTGTTGTGATGTTTTGTGGTACACATGACCTATTTTTGGTGTTTCTGAAGACTTGAAGAAACTCAAACTTGACGTTGAAGACCACATTATAAAAGAGCACAAAAAATCCCACTTGACACCGTGGATTCAAAATGAAATATTGAGATTATGTGACGACGTCATTGGAGACGACATCACTACTGACATAAATAAAGCATGTGCTACAGTATGCTGGCAGACAAGAGCACCGGCATATTAGGTAAATAGCATTTTTCCATTGAGGTTAAATTTTTGACTATGAAAATATGAAGGTTCGTGAGGAATTTCTAGTTTATGTAGAGTTATGTAGAGTTGATTGACACGATGCGAAATCTGTTTCATGTGCAATTAACATCTTTGTAGAAAAGGTAGGCCATTATCCAGAAAAGTGCATTGGAAAAGGATACGAAAAAAGCGGTTTTCAAATGCGTTATGCTGCTACAAAATCAGAAATTCATTGTTAGTGTTTGTCTCATAGCAAAATAGTCGGAATCACTGCAACTGGTGGTACATGCTCTTCAGTCAAGTATGGACTTACTTTAGTGTGGAAATCAAAAAGAAATCATTAACACCATGACTTCATCATGAGAAAACATCGAGGAAATACGGTTGTTGAAAGTGAAAGTGTGATAGCAGAGGCTGAAACAATCGCTGAGCATCTTACAAAAGATTTCAATATGCCACGAGTCATAAATCAGCAGAAACATCGTGTGAATCCTCCAGCATAGACTCCTGGCAGGTATTGACGAAGATCACTAATTATTCCACATATAGATTCATAAATAATGTATCTGGAACAGAGTTTTTCTGAGAACTTGCCCGCGTTCTCATTGCTTACATTGCACCCTCACTGAATGCTTGATATGACATATGAGGATTTGTTAAATAAACTACAAGTTTTTTAGTTAACTACAATTTTAATGATTTTCTTGGTGAAGCTGTATTTTAGTACAACCAATGGAAAGGAAAAAATGTCCCATATGCCGAACTGAAGGAGGTAGTACTAGATGCAATAGTTAAAGAAATCCAATTGTTCTACCCATCCAAAAAACAGACGCTACTTATCTCACTTCCACAACGTTTACTATCGAAAGATCCTTCAGCACCTTACGCAGGACAAAAACTTGGTTACGGTCAACAATGATAGACAATCGGCTTGTCGGTCTTTGCATTATGAGTGTGCATAAAAAGAGTGTTCTGGAGCTAAAAATAAATTTGAGAAGAGATTTTGTCAGGATTAATTCAGAACTCTCATAGGCTAGTGCTGAACTCTGATTTAGATAGGTTCGAATAGCATTACAATTATTACTTTTGGCGTTTTAAAATGTTCATACAAAACCATTTTTTAACAAAAAACATTATCATATTTTCCCCCTGGAGAAAATTCAGGCTACTGCCTATGTTATTATACAACTGCACTTGGCATCTTGTTCCCAGAGGTTTATTTTTTTATAAATAAAGTAATAGAATTTCATGTTTTGTAAACAGTGATGAACATTTTTGTGCATTGTAAGTATTAATAAGTAAGAATGAGGATGCCTTGAAAAGATTCGTGTATTAAATGAGATAGAAAATAATATAACAAGTTACTACATAAATCTAATTTCATGGTCGTGTTAGAGTAATATTTTAATCCCTTATTTGTTAATAACATATTTTATTCTGTTTTAATCTCAAATATCAAAGTACTGACTACTCTTTAATAGTACTATTTCTAGTTTGATTATATCTTCTCTTTCTATTTTTTTTTTAATAACTTTATCTCGTAATTGGATTTAATAAACATACTGCAACATTTAGGGTTTGGTTAAGTAGTTTATATTCAGTTTATGTAGTTCTGAGCGTTTTAAAATTCAAGTGAAGGTTCTAAAATTCTTCATGAAGCCCAAACCTGTCCTCAGCTGCTTCCTTAGTATCTAGAAGAAATGCAGATATTTGATGTGGTCAAAACATTATATAAATAATGCATAATTAATTTAATAATTGCAAAAACATATTTCGCTAATGGGCTGTTTTGTATGCTGATAAATATACCTCAATTTCCTGAAGAAATTATTGATTAAATATATGGATACTGATTGAAGAGTGCCTTAAAGATCTTGGATGAGCTTGTATTGCGGTCAACGTGAGGATTTTGTCCCTTATCTATTACCCACTATTTTCTTATCTATGATCATTTCTCAATGTAGTGTTCAGCCTGATGCCAGTTGGATCCAAACCAAGGACACTATGAGGATCAGCTTGATTTGATGTATCCTGGTTATTGGGATTTGATCAGTACATCTTTGACTGTGGATCTACCAATGACTCTTTAACATACTTTGTAGTTGTACTCTCTCAAACTAGGACTTTAAGGTCCATAATTAAACACACACACATATATATATTGTTTGTGTGAGTGAGCGAGTGAGTGTGTGTGTGTGTGTTTGTGTGTGTGTCTGTGTATGTATTTTATAAACATAGCTTTGCTGTATGCAGTCATGAATTATTACATCAAATGCGCCGATTGTTTAAAGAATGTATTTATTTATTTTATTAATTCCCGTGACCATTAATTTTTTTTAGATGCCTTATTTAATATCTTAATTTATGTTTATGTAAATATCCTTTAAGTATTTATTTCTAATATATAAAACTATTCAGTTGCAGGTCTTTTTAAACAAAAATATTTTACAATACAAAGTATTAAACTTCACCGTTAGTGGTTATCAGAATAAAAGAATATTAGCAACACCTGAATGTCTTGGTCTTACATACTGTTTGCAGCATCAAAATATTCGCACAGTTGTAAGTTTTGAAATAGCTGATTAGCCTTATCTTTATGGTTAATAGCACTTAACAAAAAAAACTTTTGCTTGTAATGATTTACAGTGTATATTTTGTGTAAAGAGTTTACCATCTCTTAAACTATTTTATTTATATAGTCACCTATATATGAAAATGGTCAATGCTATTCAAAAAAAAAACACAAAACTTTTTTATTTTCCCCATAACTTTTACATTTGTCTATCCTGATGTATATTTGTTCAGTCCAAAATTTTATTTATTGAACAGAGGTAAAAAGCTGCTGTAATATTTTAGCTAAAGCCTGCAGCTGTTGTAATTCATTATTTTATTTTATAAAAATTATTTACTTTGGAAAAAACCATTATTAAATTTTAAGATTATTAAATTCCAAGCTATGGTCTATTTCATATTGAACAGACTGTTTAACCACTTGGCCGCAACCAATCAATCTACCAGAAACTTTGTTCTTCAGAAATTTATGAACGGTTATACTCAATGTGTCAGTAGCAGGGTCCAAATTGCTGGAATATAAGTTGTAAATGTTGTAGATGAGGAAAGGCAAAATTTTCCAATATATCAAGGTAAATGTTCATAAGGAAATATGAAGTGATCTTACCAGTGTCAATTGTCACACATTAATTTTCAAACTGTCCTGATGTGCTCAGCATTGAAATGAGAGTTTTCTGAACCCCAGAATCTGATGTTTTATTTACTTTTAAAAATAAATAAAAAGTAGCCTCATAAGATCGAGTTATTTCATTAAAATAATTGTCATCATCAAACAATCTAGCAGAATTCTTACAATTAATCCTATCTTCTTGTGTGATTGGTGGCACTATTTGACAAGAACAAATTTTAAAAGGTTCCTAAAGACATTATGAGTAATTGAACGAGGAATGTTTAATTTGTTTAATTCAGGTTCTGCATGTCGTGTTGACTTGTGCGAACTGTATAAGTCCTAAAATAATAATTACTTGTTATACTAATTCATAATATTTTTTCCTTGTAACCTTTCATGTGTTCAACAGTTTCCAATGCTATTCACAGGCCATAATTGTGGTGATCTTTAAATCACGTTTTGTAATTACGTTGAACCACGGTGTCCTATTCTTGCAAAAATTCAATCAATACATTTTCAAATTTTCTTTTATCCAGTGTCACTCGATAGACATTGATGAAGATTTAATAGAAGATTTAATTCATTAGAATTTGGTAGGCACTGTTTAGTACTTTTTCATTCCTCCATTTATGTGGTATTACAATAAAATTATTGATTTTATTTGAGACTATTCAGTATTGTAGTAATATTTATGCAATTTACTCACAAAATTGGCAGCAATTTATCTATGTGGTATGAATTATTAATAAATTCTGGGGAAAAGACAACTCCCGCAGTTCTTCCAAACTGTTATGGGAAAAAAATTAACAAAACCAGTTGTATTAGTCAACATGCTGGGACAAGATACATACTCGTAAACCTATTGTGCACAATTCCTGTAAAAAATTTTAAGAGGCTCTTGATAAACATGGGCATGGTTTAGGAGCTGCTAAAGTAACAGACTTAGTATACCTCACATATGCAATTCAGACGATTATTTTAATTATTCAAATAATAAATAAATAACCCATGACTTTTATCCAGATACATGGCAAGAAGGTCTTTGTTGTAGAACATGCAAGAAGAGATACTGAATTATAGCTCCAAAAGAAAGTATTGATAACAGTTCGTTTATTATGTTTTTTGTCAGTGATTGTTTAGGAGTGAATAAAACAGTGTTTGCCTGATCAGTAAATTAAAACTGCAGTTAAGTGACAAGGACGGTGCTGATAAGTCATAACGAATGCTAGGGTATAAAGTAAGGGAGGTTTTAAAAAGGATACTGAAGAGAATTTAAAGTGGTGGTGGAAAGAGGAATTAACTATTTAATGACGGTCAACTAGTGGGTGAAGAGAAAGTATAAATATTCAATGTTAGGATTTAATATTAGTACTTTTTGTATTGTATGCCTGAAAGTTAGATTATATTGTAACTATAGATTATATTAGATTATATTGATTATATTTTAAATTGTTGAAAATGTTTTAACTCACTGATACATGTGGAACAGAATGTTGTAGAGTGGTTTATGCAGTGTTTTCAAGAATGTAAACTTTGTGAGAGCCGACATATTAGAAACTACATGTACTATAACGACAACTTGTAACGAATAGAGGAACAAGTGGAGCAACTTGTAACGAATTTTAAATAGGGATATGTTTTTTCCTGAATTATTTTGTCTTACTTCTGAATGCAATAGTGAATTTTAATGAGTGAAATTAATAACCAAAAATATTATGTTTTTATCAACCTAGTTTAGGTAATCAGCAACTGGAAGTTAGCAATAGATGGAAGGGAAGTACATTCAGGTACATGTAACATATAAATAGTTTTGCAAATAAAGAAGTTAGAAAATTTTAAGAGAACGTAAACATAGTATAAATGGAATTGGAGTAAATAAAATGAAATGACAAAGAAAGGATGAGGTTATTAGAGGATGATGTTACAATTAAGGAAATAAAAAGGAAGAAGTGAAGTAAGAATAATTCTACAAAACAGAAATAGCAGTGTACTAGGACAGTTTTTACTAATGAGGAAAGGTGCTGTCAGAATGAGAATAACACCAGAGACATGTTTTTAATACATGTTTATATCCCAACTAATCAATGTGAAGATGGTACAATTGAAGTACTGTATTAAGAGAAATAGAAAATTATGGAAGAGTAATATAAACATTGTTGTAGAATAATAATAATAGGGAAATTAGTGCTGTAGGCCACCCAAACATACTTTGGAGGGATGAACAAGCGATAGGAAACGACTGAGAACACGAAATGAAAGTGGAGGAAGGATATAAATATTACAAAAAATAGTAATATAATGCTAATAATATAGGCTAGTAAAAAAAACTACAAAAGAAGGCTGGAGATTTCAAAAACTCCAACTCCTTTAGTAATTTTTGGAAATTTGATGGAGATGAAAACAGACAAAATACTGATTATATATTTGCAGAAGAGAAATTGAGAAATACAATGAACAAGATATATTAGATTTCCAGGCACTTTTATTGATAGTGATTATAACAGTGCATTCAGAAAGTCACTGTACAGCATACTTTAGAATCGTGTGGTGCATTCTGGTCTTTTCGTGTTAGGTTGGTTACCCATGGTTTATTGCGTATTGCACAGTGATAAACCAAGACATTAGATGTGACTTATTGAACAGTCTTTTTTTTTTCATTTTGTGTTGTTTCCTTTACTGGAATCAATAGTTGTGAGAAAAGTAATGATTCTTTTGATAGAGGAATACACTTTTCACGAAAGACGTTGAACATGCCTTTCATAAAGGTGACAGGTATACTGATTTAGTGAAGCACAATTTTTCTGAAAAACTCCTCACTGCAATGTATTTCAAACTTTTATCGAAAAATTTCGGGGAGCAGGCTCTGTTGAAGATGCTGATCAAAGTGGAAGACAACCAAAATTAACAAACAGGTATTTCAGATGTGCTATGGCTGAAAGTCCATCAAAGCTAATGCGTAAGTTGCACAGCAGCAAGTTATTAGACTTGCTGCTGCATATAAAGGTATAAGAAAAGAACTGAATCTCTTATCCTACAAAGATATGTGTGTTCAAGAATTGAAACCAACAGATCATGTCAAAGAACTAAATTATTGTAAATGGTTTAAACGTTTTATTGACCGAAATTGTGTAGATATACTGAAGGTTATGTTTTTTACAGAAAGAGTGGTTTCAACTGGGAGGATATATTAAATTACAAAATATACAACTGTGGTTGACTACTAACCTCTTATTAATTGCATGAACAATCTTTACATGATGCGAAAATTGGAGACCGGTTTGATGTGAACAGAATGCGCATTGTGAGTCCAATCGTTTTTGAAAATACAGTTGATAGTTATTATTGCTGTGCTGTTTTAACAACCTTCATTAGTCAGTTAAACGAGGTGGAAATCAATCGCAGCTATATCCCAACAAGATGGTACCACATCTAACAGGTCAATTTTTTTTTATGATATATCTTTGATAAACAAATCATTTTGAGTGACTTGCTGCTGCATATAAAGGTGTAAGAAAAGAACTGAATCTCTTATCCTACAAAGATATGTGTGTTCAAGAATTGAAACCAACAGATCATGTCAAAGAACTAAATTATTGTAAATGGTTTAAACGTTTTATTGACCGAAATTGTGTAGATATACTGAAGGTTATGTTTTTTACAGAAAGAGTGGTTTCAACTGGGAGGATATATTAAATTACAAAATATACAACTGTGGTTGACTACTAACCTCTTATTAATTGCATGAACAATCTTTACATGATGCGAAAATTGGAGACCGGTTTGATGTGAACAGAATGCGCATTGTGAGTCCAATCGTTTTTGAAAATACAGTTGATAGTTATTATTGCTGTGCTGTTTTAACAACCTTCATTAGTCAGTTAAACGAGGTGGAAATCAATCGCAGCTATATCCCAACAAGATGGTACCACATCTAACAGGTCAATTTTTTTTTATGATATATCTTTGATAAACAAATCATTTTGAGTGGTTTTTGGTCTGCACAATTGCCTAGTCTGGCTTCCCCATATTACTTTCTATGGGAGAAGCAAAAAGAGCAGTGTATCGCAAAAGACTACACACAATTGACCAACTAAAAACTGCAATAACGGCATAAGTACAAGATATTCCAGTATATCAGTTAGTTAAAGTGTATGAAAACAAACTGAAACATGTACAGTGTTATATTGGTGTTTGAAGAGGTCATTTTCAACACCTTCTATAAACTCTTCCAGTTATTCTAATATCCAAGTGCTTTAGCTAACTCTTTTCCATTTGTATACTGTCATTGTACTTGCAGTTATAATTTCCGACTTCTAATATCAGACAAAGTTTTCAGAAATTTAAATGATGGAATTTTCAAAATTTACAACATTTAAAAATGTTTATTTCATTTTTACTTTTGTGAAAAATATAATTTAACTTTTTTGAGGGAGCTGTTTATCCTTGTAGCCCAATTAAATGCTTTTCTTAAAAGAGCAAAAAAAAGAAAATTAGGAAAAAAATTATAATTATAAATATATAAAAATAAAGACAGAAAAATATTTATTTCAAACTGAATAATTTTGGACTTAACAAACTTTAGTCCAGGAGAGTAATATTCCACTGCTTATAAATAGTAAGTAAACTTTGTTTCTATTTTAACAGCTATGGATGATACCTAAACCGACAACGATTGTTAATGTCTATATGCCTACACCTCCTCTATGAAACATGAGACCTTGCAGTTGGTGAGGGGGCTTGAGTGCTCAGGGATACAGAGTAGCTGGACCGAAGGTGCAACCATATCGGAGAGGTATCTGTTGAGAGGCAGACTAAGGAATGATTCCTGAAAGAGGGCAGCAGCTCTTTCAGTAGTTGTTAAGGGCGTGAGTCACAATGACTTAAACGGCCATATCAACATCACTCAGTCCTCTGAGTACTGCGCAGCTGAAAGCAATGGAAAACTACAGCTGTTTTTTTTTTTCCAAGAAAATGTGGCTCTCTGCATTTTCAAAAGCAATAATGGAGGCGCCTTCCTTGGTAAAATATTCCGGAGGTAAAATAGTCCCCCGTTCGGATCTCCGGGTGGGGACTACTAAGGAGGGGGTCACCAGAAAAGTAAAAAATAACATTCTACGAGTCGGAGCGTGGAATGTTAGAAGCTTAAAAAAGGTTGGTAGGCTAGAGAATTTAAAAAGGGAAATGGATAGAGTAAACGTGGATATAGTAGGAATTAGTGAGGTTCGGTGGGAAGAGGAAGGCGACTTTTGGTCGGGTGACTTTAGAGTAATTAACTCAGCGTCAAATAATGGGCAGGCAGGAGTAGGTTCCGTGATGAACAAGAAAATAGGGAGGAGAGTGGAGTATTTCAAGAGGCATAGCGATAGAGTCATTGTAATAAGGATAAATTCAAAACCTAAACCGACAACGATTGTTAACATCTATATGCCTACAAGCGCCCATGATGATGATGAGATAGAATGTGTATACGAAGAGATTGATGAAGCAATTAAACACGTAAAAGGAGATGAAAATTTAATAATAGTTAGAGATCGGAATGCAAGCATTGGAAAAGGCAAGGAAGGAAATATAGTGGGTGAATACGGGCTGGGCAAAAGGAATGAAAGAGGGGACCGACTTATAGAGTTTTGCACGAAGTATAATTTAGTAATTGCCAACACCCAATTTAAAAATCATAATAGAAGAATATACACTTGGAAAAAGCCAGGCGATACTGCAAGGTATCAGATAGATTATATCATGGTTAAGCAAAGATTTAGAAATCAACTCGTGGACTGCAAAACTTACCCTGGAGCAGACATTGATAGCGACCATAATTTGGTGATAATGAAATGTAGATTGGGGTTTAAAAACCTGAAGAAAAGGTGTCAGATGAATCGGTGGAATTTAGAGAAGCTTGAGGAAGAGGAGGTAAAGAAGATTTTTGAGGAGGACATCGCAAGAGGTCTGAGTAAAAAAGATAAGGTAGAAAATGTAGAAGAAGAATGGGAGAATGTTAAAAAGGAAATTCTTAAATCAGCAGAAGCAAACTTAGGCGGAATAAAGAGAACTGGTAGAAAACCTTGGGTTTCAGACGATGTATTGCAGCTGATGGATGAACGTAGAAAATATAAGAATGCTAGTGATGAAGAAAGTAAAAGGAACTATCGGCAATTAAGAAATGCTATAAACAGGAAGTGCAAACTGGCGAAAGAAGAGTGGATTAAAGAAAAGTGTTCAGAAGTGGAAAGAGAAATGAACATTGGTAAAATAGACGGAGCATACAGGAAAGTTAAGGAAAATTTTGGGGTACATAAATTAAAATCTAATAATGTGTTAAACAAAGATGGTACACCTATATATAATACGAAAGGTAAAGTCGATAGATGGGTGGAATATATTGAAGAGTTATACGGAGGAAATGAATTAGAAAATGGTTTTATAGAGGAAGAGGAGGAAGTTGAGGAGGATGAAATGGGAGAAACAGTACTGAGATCTGAATTTAAGAGAGCATTAAAAGATTTAAATGGCAGAAAGGCTCCTGGAATAGACGGAATACCTGTAGAATTACTGCCCACTGCAGGGGAAGAAGCGATTGATAGATTATACACAACTGGTGTGAAATATTTATGAAAAAGGGGAATTTCCGTCTAATTCAAAAAACGTGTTATAGTAATGATACCAAAGAAAGCAGGGGCAGATAAATGTGAAGAATACAGAACAGTTAGTTTAACTAGTCATGCATGAAAAATCTTAACTAGAATTCTATACAGAAGAATTGAGAGGAGAGTGGAAGAAGTGTTAGGAGAAGACCAATTTGGTTTCAGGAAAAGTATAGGGACAAGGGAAACAATTTTAGACCTTAGATTAATAGTAGAAGGAATATTAAAGAAAAACAAACCAACATACTTGGCGTTTATAGACCTAGAAAAGGCATTCGATAACGTAGACTGGAATAAAATGTGCAGCTGTTTAAAAAAATTAGGCTTCAAATACAGAGATAGAAGAACAATTGCTGACATGTACAGGAACCAAACAGCAACAGTAACAATTGAAGAACATAAGAAAGAAGCCGTAATAAGAAAGGGAGTCCGACAAGTATGTTCCCTATCTTCGTTACTTTTTAATCTTTACATGGAACTAGCAGTTTATGATGTTAAAGAACAATTTACAATCGTAGTAACAGTACAAGGTGAAAAGATAAAGATGCTACGATTTGCTGATGATATAGTAATTCTAGCCGAGAGTAAAAAGGATTTAGAAGAAACAATGAACGGCATAGATGAAGTCCTACGCAAGAACTATCGCATGAAAATAAACAAGAACAAAACAAAAGTAATGAAATGTAGTAGAAATAACAAAGATGGACCACTGAGTGTGAAAATAGGAGGAGAAAAGATTATGGAGGTAGAAGAATTTTGTTATTTGGGAAGTAGAATTACTAAAGATGGACAAAGCAGGAGCGATATAAAATGCCGAATAGCACAAGCTATACGAGCCTTCAGTAAGAATTATAATTTGTTTACATCAAAAATTAATTTAAATGTCAGGAAAAGATTTTTGAAAGTGTATGTTTGGAGTGTCGCTTTATATGGAAGTGAAACTTGGACAATCGGAGTATCTGAGAAGAAAAGATCAGAAGCTTTTGAAACACGGTGCTATAGGAAAATGTTAAAAATCAGATGGGTGGATAAAGTGACAAATGAAGAGGTATTGCGGCAAATAGATGAAGACAGAAGCATTTGAAAAATACAGTTAAAAGAAGAGTCAGACTTATAGGCCACATACTAAGGCATCCTGGAATAGTCGCTTTAATATTGGAAGGACAGGAGGAAGGGAAAAATTTTGTAGGCAGGACATGTTTGGAATATGTAAAACAAATTGTTAGGGATGTAGGATGTAGGGGGTATACTGAAATGTAACGACTAGCACTAGATAGGGAATCTTGGAGTTCTGCATCAAACCAGTCAAATGACTGAAGACAAAAAAAAAATGGATGATATAAGAAAAAGATTGAAGCAATAAGATAAGGAAGAAATACCATCTTGAACATTACTTGCTACTGGCTTCATAATATGGACACTGTGAAAATTAACATGAAATTCAAGGGGTATTGGACATTTGCAATATAAAAATATCTTTGAACAAAGATATGCAAGGTAATAGTGTATACATATTGGAGCAATGTATATGAATGCATATATTTGGATACAGCCATTACAGAAAGTAGAAAAATGTTTAAGGGGCAAGAATACAAAAGGTGAGCCATTTCAAACATTCTTTAAAAGAGTTGTTGAGGCACAGATATGTGCCTTTAGATTTCAGAGTGCCTATAAATAATACTAGTCACTGATCTTGACATATAAATTTGGAACATAGATTTAAATAAATAGTAAAGATAGAATTAAGCTACAAATGCAAAAATAAAATTTTGACTGCTACTTTGTTCTGTTTCAAATCATGATCCCCATTGCTGACATAATCACAGTAGGAATAATTTGATAAATATTTCATGTAAATTGGTTCAGCATTCATAAAGTGGCAGCAATAAACAAAAATACCATGCGATTACATTTAACTCCGCAAGGAGTAATCGATTTAAAAGGGCAGAGCATTATTAATTACGTTATTGTTGGTTGACCTGAGACTATACAAGACTACACCACGTCATTTACATTCAATCATATCTTCGTCATCCATTCTCTGAAATAATACCTTATGGTGGTTCCAGAGCCTAAACAGAAAAAGAAAGAATATTATTGTGATTATTACATTATATTCTCCAAAGAAATTTCCAACTCCAAGTGATCAGAAAAAAAATCCCACCCCATTGAAAATTCTTAAAAACCTATAACATTAAAGGCAATGCAAATAGCTTATAAATGATACTACTTCACGTAAGGTGCAGTAATTGTTACCTTACCATTATCAATTATGAAAAATCTGCAAAATACGCTAACAAGTTTCTGCCACTTGTATTTGATGCTTTTATCATTTAAATTTTTTATAAGTATTGGTTCTATCAGTATCAAAAAGATTAATGTACTGAATTGTTCCTTCACAAATGACTGATTATTACCTATTTTGCCATAAAAATCTCCCAGAAATATAAATTAATTATGAACAATATAATTCATTAAATTGTACATTACTTCATTTTAAATGTGTTTTGTTTAATTTTAGGTTCCTAACTTAGAAAAATACTTTTTATACAAGTTTAAAGTTTGGTAAAGCAGAAATTACTAACAGGGGTAGTATTGAAAATGCTGTTGATGAGTGATTCTGTTTAATAGTAGAAGTATCCTACAGCTGTTACAAAATTAAATCCAGCATCCTATAAAAAATATAAAAAAAAAATAATTAATTAAAAGTATAATTATATAGCAAATAAAAATTTTATTGTTACAATAAATAAAAAAAAGTAACAGAGAGTGGTTTATTAAATATCCTTTAACTGTATCTTTCTTTTTTTTACTTTTTATTTTAATTCTGAAGTAAAACAGCAAGGATCTACAGAACTTTACAATGTAATACTTCTCCTTTACACAGACATTCAGCTGTCAGTGTAAAAGGAAAAGCATGATTTACTGCATGATTATTTTCCCTGTACAGGAATATAACTGTAATTGATTTAGAAAATTTTGCATTTTGGGAACTGCTGGTATAAATACGTATATTTTAATCTTCCTTTTGAATGGTTAATATCTCTCTATATAAACACAGATTAAGTGCAACCATATCGGTGAGGTATCTGTTAAGAGCCAGAATAAGAAATGATTTCTGAAAGAGGGCAGCAGCTCTTTCAGTAATTGTTAAGGGTGTAGGTCAGGAGGACTTTAATGGCATTATCAACATCACTCATCCTTCTGAGTACTACACAGCTGAAAGCAATGAAAAACTACAGCTGCTTTTTTTCAAGAAAATTTAACTCTGCAATTTTCATATAACAAAGATGGAGGTGTCTTCCTTGGTAAAATATTCCGGAGGTAAAGATATTGATTTGCTTGGCATTTCTCCTGCCACCAACCTATTCGTTAGCCCTAAAGCATAAGACTGAATGTCGTTGCCACAAACGGTTACTGAACCTCGAAACAGTTTAGCGTCAAGTGTCCTAAATAGCTCCTAGACCTTACCTAACAGCGTGAGCGGACTAAGCGCGGTGCTATATACCACAGGCTTACGTGTCCCAACAGCTCACTTGTCATATATTTACTAAAATAAATAGGTGCACCCAATCAACTACTAACAATATATATGACATCCATAAATTAAAATTTACTTCGTCTAGACAGAAATTCGCTGCCACGACTGGGTTGTTGAATGTCAGCAAGTATCTGTCTACCATATTAAAGCGCTTGGAGTCGTAACTGGCTAATGGTCAGCCATAAATCTCAAGGTTAGCTTTCCACAGCAGTGCGTTAGATGTCTTTCCCTTAAGTAAACTACTGATGTCGATTGAACATAGCAACCTCATATGGAACTCCCACACGTTCCGACAATGGGGCTCTCGCCACATTGACTCGCCGCTTGTAAGTGGCCAATTTTCCCCTTGACCTCTAAGTTTCAGGGCGATCTTCTAGCTGCGGTCATGAATTACCACGAACTATAAGGAGGCAATCATCGGCGAAAACATGGGCCGTGATCCCTTCTGGGAATGTCAATCCCGGAAACCCGTCAAATACCAGGTTCCAAAGCAAGTGACCTAGAACGGAATTCTGCTTCCCCTGGGCTTCCCCTGGTGACGGATTTTTCCACAGCTAGATGCGCATCTTTAAACAGAGCCGTACGATTAGACAAATAATCACTTAATACGGCCTGCAGGGCTACGGGAACATTACGGTGTTTCAACTCATAGAAAACAGAACTCCAACACAAGGAAAAAATGCTGTCTCTATATCTATAAAAATTGCCAAAACATATAACAGTCGGCGCTTTTCACCTCGGCAACAGCATTTAAGTTGCAATCCTCAGTGCCAACCCTTTTCGTGAAGCCACAGTGGCCTCGATTTAGAAGACAGTTCACCTCAATTCTTTTATCAGTGTTTACGCCGTTAAGCGTAAAGTTTCCGTTATTTTCAAATGAATTCTAAGCTAGGGTTGGGCCCTGTTATTTGTTACAGGCATGTTAAATTTTACTATGTTTCGTATTTTTAGGCTTGTCATTTGTACCTGTTTGATTATTTGTTCTCGTGTTCGACACTTCTGGCGCCAGCTAGACTGTCTCCCTCCATCCTTAGTGACCGCGTGCATTCATTTCTCGAATTATTTTTGACTACCCTCTTCATACACCCGTTATTCATTCGTTCCCATACATGCACACATCTCTTGTTTTTTACACACACTCTCTCCTGTCCACTACCTGGATCTGGTCTCCCCCTCTTTTCTTTCAAGCCATCTTTTCGGCAGAGTAGATCCAACATTCCTCCTGTACAGTCGCCTATGGCCAATCCTCTTGCAAACTTTGTGATAATATTCTCATCCATGCAGAATCTCCAAACTCGTCGCTACATATCTGAGATGCTACGTATTATTCTACCACTAAACCACGTCACACCTCAGTATTCCTGATACACCAGTGCGGACTACGCCCAGGATTGCTGTATGTGTTCATGTACCTTCATCCCTGAGTTCGTATCTTGATATTATTTGTGTGCTACAGGCAAGTTCAATTTTCATTATTACGTTAAACAGTTATTTTATCATTGAAATTTGTGGAACATTCAGTTCATCATACCTTATGCCTTTCGATTTCAAGTTTAGTTAAAATAAAATCATTTATTCACTTAAGTGCAATCATGATAGGTGGCTTACCTATTTTACATGTTTAATTATTACGATTTGTTATTGTAATTAACTCTATAATTTATTTGTGTAACTTGTTGATAGCCGAGATTAATTCTTTGCTACTCATGCATTGTATTCATAATACTTCTCGTAAATTAACCTAAAGAAAATTACTCCTGATGTGCAGGTATGTTTTAGGACATTGTAATTTTCGTATTCTCAAGAATGCTTATTTATCAAAATAAACTCTATTTATATTATTACTTATTTTAATGTGATTATATTTTAATTAACGCCTTTTATACTGAAATTATTGTAATTTATTTTTTCTAAGCTAATGACATCTGTTCACTGCTAATTTTCATATTACAGTATATGTTAGTAGTGCAACTGTTTTCCAGTTCCACTTTCTATTGATGTTATCTTTTAAGTATCTATTTGAAAATAAGGTGTTTATGTTCTCTTGTTTTCAGGCTTTGTTACATTGTGTATTAAAAAAAAAGTATATTCATGTATTTTTGCATTTTACATCATTGTTCATATGTTGATTCAGCTTATATGTTAAGTATCATTAATTTATGTTAATTTCATAATTTCTTTTTACGTTTTAAGGTTATGATTCTAACATAAGTTCATTAGTTTTATTTCAATAAAGTCCAATTTCTTTTGGCAAATACTAGCTGTGTTTTTTGTTAACTTTACCTAACAATCAGAGCCATATTTATATCAATAAAAAAATATTTAAAACCATTTATGGTAATTTGTTAAGAAATTATGCATGACAGATGGAGTGAGTGCTCGTACAAATATTTTAACATATATACACACAAGAATACTTCTTTTTTCAGAAAAAAATCGATGAGTTTATCCAGCATTTTATTTTGCGAAATAAGTGTTTGTTTACCTATATTCAATCGACTAAATGAAATGATTTTTTTTAAATTACAACAATAGGTAAATTAATAAATATTGGAATAAATAAAATACAAAATCCATTAAGAAAATCAATATTATATTTTTTAAATAATTCAAATTGATCATTTAAAAGACAATTTTCGATAGAATAAGACGGATCTTTTGCTTATAAAAGTAGATAGATAGTAATAATATAAGTGTAAAAAATAAATTAAAAAAATGGATACTACAAAAATATAAAAAAAATAAAAAATAAAACTAATTTTTGGCGAGCATGACGCAAAATTTTATGATGATGTAAAGTGAAACTTTGTATTCAAATGGTTTGCTAGATCTCCAAATGAAAAAATTGTCGATAAATCGGAAAAAATGTATACAAAGCATGTAACATTCCAAAAACATTGATTTTTATTTCTTTGCTTTCTTTGTTTTTTTTTTCTCTTATCTTGAGTTTTGTACAAGAAGAGAGAGAGATGCACAACGTACAACACATTTTGTATGTTGTGTATCATTATTCTCCTTTATAACAGGAGCCACAACCCATATATATTTTTTAAAAATATGGATAAGTTTTGTCCAACTGTTACTGAATCAATCGATAGATTAATCGATAATTTTTCTAACGTACTAACAAAAAATATAAAACCGATAAAAAAATCAGAAAAGAGATATGGTTGTGAATGATATTAATATTATGTTTCAGTTATACTTATTCGTTGATATTTTCGCTACTAATTCCTGGATACATTCCGAATTATTACTCGGATCAAACTCTTCTGGGATTATATAAATGCGTCATACTTTTCTCGAATCTACGTGTGATAACTTCTTATTACACTTACTTAGGATGCGAGTTGTATGTAAATGCTAAAACTTTGAAAAATCATGTCGAAGAATTTTTTTTAAAAGCAAATGATAAATGTCCATCAAATATAAGACAAAATTTTTAGAAAAATATAGATCCGTATACGTTAAATTGAGAGTGAAACAGTAGACTTGACTTCTAGATATTTTGGCCGGCATACAGCAATTCATGCCCAAACTATTTTAGCGTTTACCTTTTACTTATTTCAAAGTAGCAATAATACTCACAAGTTCAAAATTAACATCCATCTAGCATTAGCATTCTATTTGACATAATTATTCATAGTAAATAATGGTATTCGTCGATATTACATTTGTTGACCGCAACCTCCAGAAAGACACAGATTTAAAAGAAATGAGCTACCAAATTGTGTGTACTGCTGTCAAGAGGACACTCCCTGCCACACATTATTTTTAATGTGCACGTTGAGTGGATCTAAGCAAGATATTACTTATTTTCACGAGTAGAAATTGAAAAAAATAGGCCACAGAAATACACTTCTAAGTATTGTTTAAAAAATTTGGTATATATTGGGCTATTGAAAATTATTTGTTTTTAATATCTATTGAAATCTACCACAAGTTAATACTTTTTGTTTTTACTAAATTTCGAAATTTTTACATTTATTTTGCCTCTGTGGGCTTAATCTATACGATTTTACTCAAAATTTCTAAACTCTTTTTGAAAAAATTTGGATTTATTTCTAGTTTAACAAAGTTATTTTACACTAAGCACAATATATTGTTTTTTTCTGTTATCTAGTCTTACCTATTACCCCAGATACTAGAAAAATAGACATCCTTCGAGAAGATCGTTTCAGTTTGGCAGTCAGGGAAGTGAATTAATGTGTAGACTGAAAAGAAGGACCAAAAGACTGAAAAAAAAGATAAATTGGTTGGAACTGATGACTTATCTTTTGAATTACTATGGTGCTTTAGAGAAAAAGGACTAAAAAAACTGTTCTTGTTTTTATAAATATGTATTATTTTTTAAAAATTCGCAATTGTTTTTATAATGACAACATTTGTAGATAAATGTAGGTACTATTACATCAGTTTAATGTGATCAAAATACTCATTTTTCGTGGAATATGTCTAGAAATAGAACAGAGTATTGAAAACTAATGGGCAGAAGGATTAAAATTTGTAGAAGGTCTAATTCCCTTCCAAAACACAACTAAAAGAATATTATAATAATTATATTACATAATTATTATATGATATAGTGTGTGTGTGTGTGTGTGTGTGTGTATATATATATATATATAAAAGAAAATGAATATGAGTGCGGCACTCCAGTAAATTACTGGAGTGCCAGACTCAATGGTGTGAGTAGTAGTGTCTTAGCCTTTTATCCGACATGCTACAAATCCTCTTCTACTCTGAAGCATGCCTAACAGTGGACCAAGAGATTAAAAAAAAAAAAAATTACTGGAGTAGTGTTGTATTCAAGTCATTTGTATTTTTATTATCTTCTGAAAAAGTATGACCCATAAAAATACTATTTAATGATAAAAACCTAATATGATCAGCATAAGGAAAGTGTTTTATACTTTAATAAAAAAATGATTTTAAGTTACATAATAATTTATTAATTATCTCACATTTTCATCGATTAGCTGCCATAAGATAATGTTTTATCTTGCAAATAGCGTTACTTGATACATGACTAATCTGTAGGGTACATCTTGATACACTACTAATTCATTAAGGAACACATTTGATACTCATCAGAAGAATTGATAACAAATAGTGTTTGGTATGTAAGTCAAATATTATTATTACTCAAAAGTGAAATATCAAACTATAGTAAAGCTACCATTAATTTTTACTTTTAAAAGAAGATGCAAAAGACTGAAATATGTTATATGCAAATATACTTATCACTCCCTCTGTGAATCATTGAGACCTTGCCGATGATGAGGTGGGTTGAATGCTCAGTGAAAAAGAGTAGCTGGACTGAAGGTGCAACCATATCAGAGAGTATTGTTAAGAACCAGATTAAGAGGGCAGCATCTTTCAGTAGTTGTTAAGGGCATAGGTGAAGAGGAATGGCCATATCATCATCATTTAATCTTTTGAATACTGTGCAGCACAAAGCAATGGAAAACTACAGCTGCTTTTTTTCCAAGAAAATGTAACTGTCTGTAGTAACAAAGACGCCATCCTTGGTAAAATATTCCAGAGGTAAACTAGTCCCTCATTCGGATCTCCAGGTGGGGATTACTAAGGAAGGGGTTACCAGAAAATTAAAAAATAACATTCTACCAGTCAGAGCGTGGAATGTTAGAAGTCTAAAAAAGGGTGGTAAGTTAGAAAATTTAAAGAGGGAAATGGATAGATTAAATGTAGCTGTATTAGGAATTAGTGAGGTTTGGTGGTAAGAAGAAAACGAGTTTTGGTCAAGTAATTTTAGAATAATTAACACCGCTTCAAATAATGGGGAGGCAAAAGTAGTTTTCATAATGAACAAGAAGATAAGGAAGAGAGTAGAGTATTTCAAAATGCATAGTGATAGAATCATTGTAATAAGGATAAAATCAAAACCTAAACCGACAATGATTGTTAACATCTATATGCCTACAAGCAGCCACGATGATGATGATGAGGTAGAGTGTGTATATGAAGAAATTGATAAAGCAATTAATCAGATAAAAGGAGATGAAAATTTACCAATAGTTGGAGATTGGAAAGCAAGCATTGGAAACGGCAACGAAGGAAATATTATGAGTGAATATGGGCTGGGCAAAAGTACTGAAAGAGGACCAACTTATAGAGTTTTGCACGGTGTGTAATTTAGTAATTGCCAACACCCAGTTTAAAAATCATACTAGAAGAATATGCACATGGAGGAAGCCAGGTAATAACTGCAAGGTATCAGATAGATTATATCATGGTTACATAAATTAAAATCTAATAATATGTTAAAGAAAGATGATACACGAATTTATAATATGAAGGGAAAGGTCAACAAGTAGGTGGAATATATTTAAGAGTAATGCGGAGGAAATGAATTAGAAAATTATATTATCATCATTTTCTATGAGGAAGAAGTGGATGTCGAAGAAGATGAAAGGGAAGAAGCAATACTGAGATCTGAGTTAAAGAGAGCATTAAAACATTTAAATGGCTACTGGAATATATGGAAGAATATGCACATGGAGGAAGCAGGTAATAACTGCAAGGTATCAGATAGATTATATCATGGTTAAGCATAGATTTACAAATCATTTCGTCGACTGCAAAGCTTACCCTGGAGAAGACATTCATACCAGTCATAATTTAGTGATAATGAAATGTCGACTGGGGTTTAAAAACCTGAAGAAAAGATGTCATGTATCAGTGGAATGGGTTATAGATGCTTGAGGAAGAGGAGGTAAAGAAGATTTTTGAGGAGACCATCGCAAGAGGTCTGAGTAAAAAAGATAAGGTAGAAAATGTAGAAGAAGAATGGGAGAATGGTAAAAAGGAAATTCTTAAATCAGCAGGAGTGAACTTAGGCAGAACAAAGAGAACTGGTGGAAATCTTGGATATCGGAGGATATATTACAGTTGATGGATGAATGTAAAAAATATAAGAATGATAGTGATGAAGAAAGTAAAAGAAACTATCGATTATTAAGAAATACTATAAACAGAAAGTGCAAACTAGTAAAGAAGAGTGGATTAAAGAAAAGTGTTCAGAAGAGGTAACAGAAATGATCATTGATAAATAAGACGGAGAATACAGGAAAGTTAAGGAAAATTTTGGGGTACATAAATTAAAATCTAATAATCTGTTAAAGAAAGATGATACACGAATTTATAATATGAAGGGAAAGGTCAACAAGTAGGTGGAATATATTTAAGAGTAATGCGGAGGAAATGAATTAGAAAATTATATTATCATCATTTTCTATGAGGAAGAAGTGGATGTCAAAGAAGATGAAAGGGAAGAAGCAATACTGAGATCTGAGTTAAAGAGAGCATTAAAACATTTAAATGGCTACTGGAATATATGGAATATTTGCACAAAAACTACGCAGTGCAAGTGAGGAAACAATACATAGATTATACAAACTGGTGTGTAATATTTATGAAAAAAGGGAAGTTCTGTCAGACACTAAAAAGTGTCATAGATGTGATACCAAAGAAAGCAGGAGCAGATAAATGTGAAGAATACAGAACAATTAGCTTAACTAGTCATGCATAAAAAATATTAACTAGATGTCTGTACAGAAGAATTTTTGAGGAGAGAGGAAGAAATGTTAGATGGCCAATTTGGTTTCAAAAAAAGTATAAATGCAAGGGATGCAATTTTTGCACTCAGATTATACTAGAAGCAAGATTAATGAAAAAACAAACCAATATACCTGGCATTTATAGACCTAGAAAAGGCATTTGATAACGCAGACTGGAATAAAATGTTCAGCATTTAAAAAAAATTAGGGTTCAAATACAGAGATAGAAGAACAATTGCTAACATTTACAGGAACCAAACAGCAACAGTACTAATTGAAGAACATAAGAAAGAAGCCATAATAAAAAAGCGAGTCCGACAAGGATGTTCCCTATCCGCGTTACTTTTTAATCTTTACATAGAACCAGCAGTTAATGATGTTAAAGAACAATTTAGATCCAGAGTAATAATACAAGGTGTAAAGTTAAAGATGCTACAATTTGCTGATGATATAGTAATTCTAGCTGAGAGTAAAAAGGATTTAGAAGAGACAATGATCAGCATGCATGAAGTCCTACGCAAGAACTACCACATGAAAATAAACAAGAATAAAACGAATGTAATGAAATGTAGTAGAAATAATGTAGATGAACCACTGAATATAAAAATTACTGACGTAGAACCATTTTATTATTTGGTAAGTAGAATTACTAAAGGTGGACAAAGCAAGACCGATATAAAATACCGAATAGCACAGGTGAAACAAGCCTTCATTCAGAAATTTAATTTGTATACGTCTAAAATTAACTTAAACGTCAGGAAAACATTTTTGAAAGTATATGTCTGGAGCATAGTTTTATATGGAAGTGAAACTTGGATGATCATATTATCTGAGAAGAAAAGATTAGAAACTTTTGAAATCCGGTGCTATAGGAGAATATTAAAAACCAGATTGTTGGATAAAGTAACAAATGAAGAGGTGTTGCAGCAAATTGATGAAGAAAGAAGCATTTGGAGAAATATGGTTAAAAGAAGTGACAGACTTATAGGCCACTTATTAAGGCATCCTGGAATAGTCCCTTTAATATTGGAGGGACAGACAGAAGGGAAAAATTGAGCAGGCAGGCAACATTTGAAATATGTAGAACAAATTGTTAGAGATGTAGAATGTAATGGGTATACTAAAATGAATGCTGGCACTAGATAGGGAATGGTGGAGAGTTGCATCAAAGCAGTCAAATGACTGAAGAAAAAAAAAAAAATAAATACCTATCACTAGTACAATGAAATCATTTTTACGACTTCCAATCAGCTGTTAGAAATCAGTGTTATTGTGAGAGATAACATAACCTCACTGTTGGTTGCAATACTAATTAAAAAGTATCTTTGTAGTATTTTACATTTAAATTCTTTTAAATGAACAAAAGAATGTTGTTTACATAAGATAAATTCTGTAAAAAAAATAGCATAAAAACTACCAAGTTATTCAGAAAGAAGAGCAAATCAATATAGAGAGCCACAATGTTCAAATTTCAATATGTAACATATATCATTCTTTAAAATTATTGAAGAATGATATCTGTACCTCAAGAAATTAAATTGTAACAATGAAATATTTCAACCAAGTATATATATATATATATATATATATATATATAACAATTAATATATAAATTATAACTCACTTTCTGAATAGAAAAAGTATAATACTAATCATTGAGTCTAACAGACAAGGATACACTAATTTGTTGTTTTAAACAACCTGTCCCAGTCTTTCTTATGACTAAAATGTAAATGAACATCTGAGAGACAATTGGTACTAGAGATAAAATACTGAATGAAAATACTGATGTTCATTATAAAGGAAATCCTGTGTTGAACAAAAAAGTTATGACTTTTATGGCTGAATACCAGCTACATTTTTGGGAAATTTGGATATTAATTTGCAACTAAAATATATTATGTTTTGCTAAGAAAAGAAGGAAATTGGAAACCACTTGCTTGGTAATCCTGGCATGACATGGATATTATTTTCAAAAATAGTTAAATTGCTTTTAGGAATAATGTGACTGATGTCCGATTCCCAACAATTATTATGCTTATATAGTCTTAAATACTTAAATCAGTTATATATGATGTATATAATAATTATAAACAATTTTCGTTTAAGTGATAATGGGTGTTTTTATTGGTAATTTACTTAAACAAATTTCTATCATTAAAAATCTTCTTTAGAATGTCACATTTCATGGTGTAAATTGTTAAACTATATCACTTTTCAAAAGGAAACCTGTTATTTAAGAATTATTTCCCGTTGGTATAGTAGCTATAGTGCTACTTATTTGTTTTCTAAAAAATTCTTGGGCATCACATTTCATCGTTATGAAATCATATGAAAGTTTAATCATAGTTATATAAAGAGTTCTTGATCCTTGAAAGATACTCTTAATACCATCCAAAATTTATTTATTCTATTACATTAAATCTGGGGAACTTTCTTTTCAATTACATACAATATCAGCTTAGTTAAGCAGTAAGTTCTTTTAATTAATAATAATAAGTGTTTAATATTGTGGATAATTTAATATTTCCCACTATGAATCATGAGATCTTGCCGTTGGGAGGGGGCTTGAGTGCTCAGTGATACAGAGTGGCTGGATCGAAGGAGCAACAATATCGAAGAGGTAGCTGTTGAGAGCCAGACTAAGGAATGATTCCTGAAAGACGGTAGCAACTCTTTCAGTAATTGTTAAGGGCGTAGGTAAGGATAACTTAAACGGCCATATCAACATCACTCAGTCCTCTGAGTACTGCACAGCTTAAAGCAATGAAAAACTACAGTGCTTTTTTTTCCAAAAAAATATAGCTCTCTGCATTTTCATACAGCAATGATGGAGGCCCCTTCCTTGGTAAAATATTACGGAGGTATTACGAAATGCAAACTTGCAAAAAAAGAGTGAATTAAAGAAAAGTGCAAAAATTAAAATCTAACAATGTGTTAAAAAAAGATGTGTTAAACACCGATTTATAATATGAAAGGAAAAGTCGATAGGTGGGTGGAATATATTGAAGAGTTATACAGAGAAAATGAATTTGAAAATGGTGTTATAGAGGAAGAAGAGGAAGTTGAAGAGGATGAAATGGGAGAAACAATACTGAGATCTGAATTTAAGAGAGTATTAAAAGATTTGAATGGCAGAAAGGCTCCTGGAATAGACGGAATACCTGTAGAATTATTACACAGTGCTGGTGAGAAAGCGATTGATAGCTTATACACAACTGGTGTGTAATATTTATGAAAAAGGGGAAGTTCCGTCAGACCTCTTGCGATATCCTCCTCAAAAATCTTCTTTACTTCCTCTTCCTCAAGCTTCTCTAAATTCCACCGATTCATCTGACACCTTTTCTTCAGGTTTTTAATCCTCAATCTACATTTCATTATCACCAAATTATGGTCGCTATCAATGTCTGCTCCAGGGTAAGTTTTGCAGTCAACGAGTTGATTTCTAAATCTTTGCTTAACCATGATATAATCTATTTGATACCTTGTAGTATCGCCTGCCTTTTTCCAAGTGTATATTCCTCTATTATGATTTTGAAATTGGGTGTTGGCAATTACTAAATTATACTTCATGCAAAACTCTATAAGTCGGTCCCCTTTTTCATTCCTTTTGTCCAGCCCGTATTCACCGACTATATTTTCTTCCTTGCCTTTTCCAATGCTTGCATTCCAATCTCCAACTATTATTAAATTTTCAATTCCTTTTACGTGTTTAATTGCTTCAACAATTTCTTCGAATCACCATATACACACTATACATTATGAGGTAATCATCATCACGGGCGCTTGTAGGCATATAGACATTAACAATCGTTGTCGGTTTAGTTTTTGATTTTATCCTTATTACAACGATTCTATAACTATGCGTTTTGAAATAATCTACTCTCTTCCCTATCTTGTTGTTCATTATGAAACCTACTTCTGCCTGCCCATTATTTGAAGCTGAGTTAATTATTCTAAAATCACCTGACCAAAAGTCGCCTTCCTCTTCCCACCGAACCTCACTAATTCCTACTACATCCACATTTATCCTATCCATTTCCCTTTTTAAATTTTCTAGCCTACCAACCTTTTTTAAACTTCTAACATTCCACGCTCCGACTCGTACAATGTTATATTTTAATTTTCTGGTGACCCCTTCCTTAGTAGTCCCCACCCGGAGAGCCGAACAGGTGACTAGTTTACCTCCGAAATATTTTACCAAGGAAGGCGCCTCCATCATTGCTGCATGAAAATGCAGAGAGCCACATTTTCTTGGAAAAAAAGCAGCTGTAGTTTTCCATTGCTTTCAGCTGCACAGTACTCAGAGGACTGAGTGATGTTGATATGGCCGTTTAAATCATTCTGACTTACGCCCCTAACAACTACTGAAAGAGCTGCTGCCCTCTTTCAGGAATCATTCCTTTGTCTGGCTCTTAACAGATACCTCTCCGATATGGTTGCACCTTCGGTCCAGCTACTCTGTATCCCTGAGCACTCAAGCCCCCTCACCAACGGCAAGGTCTCATGATTCATAGAGGAGTGTTTGTTATTATAAAGCAAAATTTTCAAAATCAATTACAATTATATTCCTGTACAGGGAAACTAATCATGCACTGTTCTGTAGATAAATCTACATATCAGTAAATCTGTTCAAAAACTAGACATTCAACCTAATAAATCAACATAATAACATTAAAACATAATAACATTATAAAATCAACATTTTTACAATATTTTACTGTAAACTGGCAGTTTCCAAAATGGGACATACAGAATAATTTGTGCATCGCAAGAATTTAAATAAACTCTGATGAGATATTTTTTTAAATTAAATTAGTAATAGTTCTAGAAATATCAGCTGTCTAATACACTAAATACCTTTTAAAATAACTGACCTCCAATAAGTAAAATTTATGAACTATCGTAAAAAGTGTAAGAATATATTGTAGAATTTAATAAGCAATAAAATATGTTCCACAGAGTGTAGAAAGAAGATTGGGGTTTTAAAGCGATTTAATATCTCAGCATTGACTTACTGTAATAAATCACAAATAAAATTAAACAGTAACTCTTACAGTCTTTCCTTACTAATATTTGATGTAAGCACCTTTTATCACAGCATCCACAACCAACAGGTGAATTCATCCCATCCTTTAATGAGCATGCAGGAGTAATGAAGATGACAATTGCTTCAATCCTATGCCTCAAATTGGATAGATAAGTAGGTAGCAGAGGTGCATACTCAATGTCCTTTATAAAACCTCAAAGGAGAAAATCACATGGAGTCAGATCAAGTGGCCGAGTAGATCACGATAATCAAAATTTTCATTGCAACATTTTTAATGTTGAAGTTAGCACGCAGAGCATATCTGGTAAGCTTCATAATCTGTAACAGTTTTGAACAGTATGACGTGTATGTAAAGTTTCCTTAAAACATTCCACACTGATATAACTAATTTATAGCTGCCTTCTTAGGTACTGCAGTAAAAGACTCCCTGGCACATTTAAAATTTTCTTCAGTCACCCTCGGTCATCCCATACATTTCCCTTTACACAGACATCCAGTTGTTTGGATAAAAGGGAAAAGCATGATTTAACATCATGATTAGTATCCCTGTACAGGAATATATTGTAATTGATTGTGAAATTTTGGATTTTGGGAACTGCTGATATAAATATTATTTTAATCTTTCCTTTGAATGGTTAATCTCTCTCTATACTAACCAAGGTTAACAGCATTTCCTTGTTCACAATGTATTAAATGGAGTGGGAAAAATTAAGAGCCATAAAGTTATGTCAAATATTTTGATACTTTACCTCGAAATGTGAGTACTTTGCAATACATTCAATGTGAAGCAATGTTTTTAAAAACATGTTTTAATAAAAAGTGATAAAAATTGGAACAATTTTTTTGATGGTCATAAATGACTGTGTAGACTGAACTGAACTTAATAAACGCAGCCATAATTGCAGAATTGCAGCTGTACATCATTTACATTATTCAACTGGTTTACATTTATACAGCACACAGTTCTTTAACTAACCAGGAGGAGTTGCACTAAGCTTCGTATGCACTATGATGGGTCTTCATTGGAGGCTAAAGGAAGTCGACCCCAGACAAAGAAATCAGTGAGGCCCTCAACCACTACTATGATGGTGATGGCGGCGGGACAATCATACGCGGACCTTCTCCGGTCCTGTCTACATAGACGATTTAAAATTCGTTCACTGTTTTTCTTCATCACTACTTAAGCATATATTATGACACATACCCTATGCTATTCTAATATTCAAACGACTTTACACAAAAATTCAAGAAACTCTAAAAGAAAACTTAATATAAATTGTCTGCATTCCTTTTTAATTTATTCTTCTCAAGACAGTAAAATATAATGCATATTCTTACATTCCAGTCATAAATTGTGCATGAAAATGTGTCCCTTCAGATCATTATTTTACATTACTTTTCTTATTTTTATCAAAATATAGGTTTATTCCCTTTGTTTATTGCAAGCAGAATTTTTTCACTGACAATGTTTTTTTGTATAACTACTAAATTTTAAAAACCAATAAAATAGATGTATAAAATTGACTAAAAAAGTTAAAAATATATAGTTTCTCAATTCTTTAAATCTGTACTTCTTTATGTTGATGTAAAATTAAGGAATAATTAATTTTTGTAATCAGTAAATGAAAGGGTTCATTTGCTGATTACTTTTATTTTTATCATATATAAATGTGGGATTCATCGAAGCGAAACGCTTTAAACTTAAAAGGAAAACAAAATAAAACTAAAATTTTACGTGTTATATGAAATTTACGTATTTTTATGAAACAAATTCAGATATTCAGGAAGAATGTACTATTGTATTGTAACTGGGTACAACAGACTGACAGTACAATTTTTATTCGAATTATTTAGAAGGGAAAACCATTCGAATGAGAAAATGTTTACAAAAATATTTTATTTTGTATTTAACAAACATTTTATTTTAATCCATTGTATTTACATTGTATTTTAATCCAACATTTAGTTACTGAAACTATTCCTTATCCTAATTCTTACATTTTCTTCTGGTGGTAGGACTTCCGACAATCCCATCCGTAGTACCATCGTCAGTCACTGCCTAAATGAGCCGTCTAGACAGCATAAGATTTCAGCGGCTCGCATCGGACTTTACCGCTACCAAATTTTCAAATAAGAAGGGAACTCTCAGTATTCGTTCACAACCTACAAGGTAGAACAAAATAAACAATACAAATTAAGAAAATCATAATAGAAATAGATATTTTGTTAACAGATTACCCGTATGGTAAGTAAATGTTGAATAAGAAAACAATATAGTAAAATAAAAATCATGAACTGCATTTCAGTTCACCCTAGTCGGAATCTGTATAGAAAATGGCTCGGCACACGTGATGATTCATGAAACCACACATGTATTCAAACCTTTGAAACAATTACAACTCGGCTATTTATCAACCGATTTAAAAAAAAATAAAAGGCTTTATGTTTTAGTAATAATATACATTTTGGTAAAACTAATATTTATGGAGATATAATGGATTGAAAATTAAAAATGGCCGCCATTTTGTAATTTACGAAGATATTTAAGTCTTGATTTTTTGCCAATTTTAAAAATTTATTACCAATTATTAATGTGATTCGACCATCCCAACTACAAATATAAATTTTTATATAAAAATAACAAAAGGGCGGACAGTGGGAGAACGAAGGAAAAATTGCCATTTTTCGTAAGGATATTTTTTGTTTAATTTTACAAGTAGAATCCGAAAAGTATAGCCAGCCCACCATTTTAGAAACACTCTGTAGACATTTTTTTTTGCTGTTTTCTTAACTGAGTAGACGCGAATTATACAATACACTTGGTAGGAATTCATTTTTTTTTTTTGCTGCTTTTTACTACCGATCGCAGTCTTTCTTATGGCTGTGACGCATGTACACAATGTGAGTTATTAGAAACACTAATAGAGTTATTCATTTAAGAATACTGATGTTCACACGCAGCCAGCCACAGTGGAGAAAAGAATGCAGTTGACGATTATAACACTACATATTTTCTGCATTTTGGTAGGCTAAGCATGGCATACCGAAATACTGCATTAAGTTTGGCTGAATGAAGAAGATGACGGGAAAACCTTTTTTCTTCTCACTTTTCATAGGACGTTTTTAGAAACGATTTTTATTTGATGTCAGGTATCTAAAATGTTTTGCACGTCGGTTCAAAATACACGAGATTCAGTTAGCAGGGTCTAAGTACAAAGATTACGTAATTACTCTGTATGTAATGAAAAACTTTTTTGGGGTTCCGATCGATAAAATTTTTTTATGTGTGTTACATCCTCAAATTGTTCACAATCTAGATAAAAGTTATATAAATTGGCAGATTAGATAAATCAAATGTCTTTGTCAATTTCGTAAGCATTTTATTATATTTAAAAAGATTCTAATATGTTGTCTTTAATACTTTTCATAATTAATTAAAATCTGCGTTTTTTATTGTAAAACATGTTCCGAAAGAAACAAAAATTAATATTTTTCTTTCGTGCTGTTTGTGATAAATAAGATGTTGCATGGAATATAACTATTACGGACTCGCATAGAATTGAAATCTCTTCATTATTAATATTACTTGTTCGTTATTGTTTTCTTCTTTTTTTTTTCTTTGTAATTTAGTTGATATTTTTTTTTTTAGTACGTAATATTAAATATAATTTTTGGTTAACTATAGTGACCAAGATATTTCAATGTTTTTCTTCCCGTCATGCAGTTTTCGGCAATTAAATTTAGCCAGTAAATTACAAGTGCTAAAACTTAATTCTTCTATTACCAGAAAGAAATTACAAAATTATTTAATATATAAAATTAAATACTTGCGATACTTAGAATTCTGAGGGAAAACTTAACTTCCCTCAGAATTCTGAGGGAGATCACAGGAAATGTATTTATAAGGAGGATATATTACATTAGAATCTCTGTGAACTGACAATTTATTCTGATATAAGCAAATTATTTTCTGGTTTCTTGAAGCCAAGCAATTTGTCCTAGACATTGAAAGAGCTAATATAATAATTAACGAAGCCTGTACTTTGTTAACGTTTAACTATTTTGCTATCTGTTCTGATTAAATATACTTTGTGGAAAACTTATCCTGGAAGTTCTCGACAGGTGCGAACACTGACGTTTCTGCCTGCAAAGCTTGATGGCTAGAGCCGTTTCGCTGGTCGATATAGAATTTCCTCGATGAAATCGCCTTGTTCAAATAGAATAAAGTTGAAGAAAGCTGAGCTCTTGCAGAACATTAGTAAATGTTTATTCAAATTACTTCTAACGGTATTAATTCAGTAAACGTTCGTACATCTGAAAGATGGATCGGTAATTGCAAATCGGCCGAGCCATCTAACGAAGTGAGTTCGTCCCCGTGTAATTTTAATTTTATAACTTTATACTTTTTTTACTACACCCCCAATTTTTTAGTTCAGATAAGTATGAAGGTAGTGGATGTACTCTTGATTAGGACCGAGAAAGAAATATACAGTCTCTAACTTATTTTATTTTCTAATCTCAGTTCAATTTAAATTAAATAATCAATAATTAATTTTCATTTGGTAAGGGTTCATAACAGACTCTGGGTCAGAGCTCTTAAGTGACCCGGAGGGTGGTTGGCGGGGATAAATTTCAATTATTTGGTTGTAGATTACTAAACCGATTGGCTAAGCCTTTTTCTAAAAGTAATTGTTGATAATGCAGCAAAAAAAAATTGTTTGGATTTACGCAATAAGTTATTATATATTTTTTTAGAGTAGAGAATTCACAAATCTGTTAAGGGCGCTTGTAGTTATAATTTAATAAATAAGTCGTATGTAAAAAATATAAAAACCCATGTTCATAAAACACTATCACCCCAGTAAAAAATTACCGATGTAAATTTTTATTTCATATTCATGAGATAATCTCTGTGAATTTATATGTATACCAATAATAATGTTTTTATAAAATCAAATAGGTTTTTATAAAAATTCACGTTACTTTTTTTGTTGAGATAATAACGTTACTTTTTAAATAGAGAAATTGTTTAAACGTTTTGAGGATTTTGACGCTTAAAAAATTTGTTTTAAGTACATGTCTTGCTTCTATTCAATTACTACAACGGTTGAAACAGCTATTTGAAAGCCATGAAACTTAGCATAAATAAAGGTTATTTTATGTTTATCTGAAAATAAATAAATATATTTATAATATATCAATATTTCTAACTGTATATAAGATTTTATAATTACAAATAAAAAATTGAAGAAGATAATTATTCTTATAAATTTGTAAATATAAAATTTTATTTTTTTATTTTTATATAGGATCAGTTTATCCGGTGGTCCCGTTACGCGATTAATTTTTTAAAGAAATTGTCTCTCCCGCCAATATGAAATTTTCTTTCAATTTTCGTCACCGTCGACGACTTATAATATATACCTTGTTCTCGTTTGGGCATTTCAATAGTATTTTCGAAAACTAAAGAAAGTTGAAGTAAACTTAAGGTAAAATATTATGAATATTTCAAAGTACCTTTACTCATGATATTTTTCTACGTTTGTATTCTTATTTACATCGAGATACAAATGTATCGTATTTGCTTTGATGCTATTAATTTTTCCGCGTAAATTTAGCTCTATTCATAAAATAAAAAACCCTTTTAAGAAAAAAATAAAAACATTAATAAAATAATTCAAATAAGAAAAAAACATGTATTTATTCTTATTTACATATACTAATTTATACTATTCTTAAACAAATTTTCTATTTTTTTTTTGTGAATTTTTAATAATTTATTTTAATGCGTTTATTTATTTTTGTAGAAGCCTTTCTTTTTTTTGTCTTTCTGTTTACACTTCGAGAATCACAGTCAGGTATTACTTCAGAAATTGAATGATTATGATATGTATGAGTATAAATAAAATGTAGTCTTGTACGGTCTCAGGTCGACCATTCCTGAAATGTGTAGTTAATTGAAACCCTACCACCAAAGAACACCGGTATTCACGATCTATTATTCAAATCCGTAAATAACTATCCATAAAAATAACTGCCTTTACTAGGATTTGAACGTTGGAACTCTCGACTTCAAAATCAACTGATTTGCGAAGACGGCTTCACCATTAGACCAAGCCGGTGGATTTGTAGAAACCTATCTAGTTTTGAAAAATGTTTATTTATTTTTTAATTTAAAGATCGGGGACGAGGCAGATAGAAAAGTTGGAGAGTAAAGAATATATTTGTCTCCACCTCTCCACCTTACATTTTTTTTAATTTTCCATTTATTAAAAACACGTATTGAAAAATAAAATAGTATACGTTGCATGAAGTAGGGTGGGGGTATCCTGTGCCAAGTGTATCTCTTCTATTCGTAAGCGACATATTCAATCGAATGACGTCAATGTACGAGAATATATATATATATATATATATATATATAAGAGCATTAACAGCGCATATCTTTAGTATTGGAGTTAGCAGTATCGATCTATCTTGTATTCTGAATTGATAAGGTTATAAAATTTATACAATTATTCATATTCTACGAAAAAGTTAAGAGTTTTGAACATGCGAATCATAATCTACGTTATGAGCTTTTTTATCATCAGTGCGGAGAAAGCATATGATGAAAAAGAGTAAGTACTTTAAAGATCTGTGTATTTGTGTGTGCGTTTAGAATTATTGAACTGAAAATATTCTTATAATATAAGAAGTATTTAAAAATTAGTTTAAAATAATTTAATTCTAAATACCTGGCCTGTGTAATTTGGTTAATCAGAAAGAGAAAGCAGAATACTCAAGATTTATCAAAAGATTATTTTAGTTGTAGTTTGAATGTAGTTTAAATAGGATAGTCTTAATAGCTTTAATAAATATGAAAAAAGTTTTAAAAAAATAAATTCAAAAAAAAATTAATTTAAAAGCAATACAAACTTAAAAAAAAAAAAAAAAATAGTTTTAGAATTCTAATTTAAATTTTGACTTATATTTAAGTTTTCACCAGTAATTAATTTTTTGGTAGTTGTTATTTATTCGGCGCACTCTTTAAAGAAAAAAAAACAAAATTTAAAGAAGAATTTAAAAAAGTATTTTTAATAAATGAGGCATTTGAAAAAAAAAAAATTAATAATTGCTTATTTGAAACCTGTCTAATTTAATTTAAAGATGTTATTCTTTTTACATATTTTACTTGCTTTTTACTTAAAATTCGGGTAGGCCTGTAAAAGTTTAACAAAGGTCTTTGCATGAATCTGATAAGAAATAATTTTTATATTTCCGGCTGTTGTGAATAACAGACGGAAAATATTTTTTTGTTTAAAAAACCTATTCGCTTCTTTTTTACTTTTATGCAATCCAATTTTTCTGGAATGATGGTTAAAAAAATTTATGAGCATATATATTTGTGTGTTGGCGCTATTTCAATTAATGTTTCATGTACAGTTTAATGTACGATAATTATATTATCATAATCTGTAACTATGATGCAAACATTAACAGAATTTAAATCGGTGTGTGAAAAATGCCTTGCTTCAGCTGGATTTTACTTCAGCTTTTTTAGACGAATAAAAAAAAAAAGTCGTCGGAAATGCAGATAGAAAATAAAACAACAAAAAATTGTTCCATATAAACCATTATTTTTCCTTAAAAAATAAGGTTTTTGTTAACATTTCTTCTCTTTTACTTGGGTGAGGGTTCTCAGTGTACAAAGAGTTTTGAAATCTTGTAAAAGGGTTGAAGATTACTCGTAAAATTGCAGTTTACAACATTTTCTAATCTTCCTTATTCCATTTTATCAATTAAATTCTTCTTTTAATTATCTTTAGTAAACTTTGATCTTTGCTTCCTTGTACGAGGTAAAAGAAGTATTGTGATCGCGATAAATTTCGGTTTTCAGATTTCAATGGAAATATCCATTTTGACTAGTTTCAGCGTGAAGTCTGTACGTATGTATGTATCTCGCATAACTCGAAAACGATTAGCAGTAGAATGTTGATATTTTGGATTTAGGACTGTTGTAACATATAGTTGTGTACCCAATTTTTGATTGCTATAGGAAGAATGTTAAAAATCAGATGGGTGGATAAAATGAAAAATGAAGAGGTGTTGCGACGAATTGATAAAGAAAGAAGCATTTGAAAAATTATAGTTAGAAGAAGAGATAGACTTGTAGGCCACTTATTAAGGCATCCAGGAATAGTCACTTTGTTATTGCAGGGACAAGTAGAAGGGAAAAATTGTGCACCAGAATATGTAAAACAGATTAGTAGGGATGTAGGATGTAGGGAGAATACCGAAGTTGGAGATAGGGATAGGGAATCATGGAGAGATTCATCAAACCAGTCAAATGACTGAAGTCAAATAATTTAAAAAGCAATACAAACTTATTAAAAAAAAAAAAAACTTTTTGAATTGTAATTTAAATTTTTACTATTATTTAAATTTGCACCAGTATTTAATTTTTTTGTAGTTGCTGTTTATTCGGCGCACTCTTTAAAGAAAAATAAACAAAATTTAAATAAGAATTAAAAAAGTATTTTTAATAAAAGAGATTTGCAAAAAATAATACATTTTTAAGAATTGCTTATTTGAAACCAGTCTAATTTAATTTAAAGATTTACTTTTTATTTAAAATTCGGGTAGGCCTGTAAAAGTTTAACCAAAGACCTTCGCATTAATCTGATAAGAGATAATTTTTACGTTTCCGGCTGTTTGAATAACAGATGGAAAATAGTTTTTTCTGTAAAAAAGCTATTCACTTCTTTTTTTACTTCTATGCGAATCCAAAGTTTCTGGAATGATGGTTACAAAAATTTACGTGAAGTATATGTATTTGAGGGGTAGCGCTGTTTCAATTAATGTATCGTGTACAGTTTAATGTACGATAATTGTATTATCATAATCTGAACTATGATGCTACATTGGGAGAATTCAAATCGCCAAAAGAAAAATGCCATGCTTGAGCTAGAATTTACTTTAGCCTTGTTTTTTTAGATGAATAAAAACAATTGTCATCGAAAATGAATATAGAAAATATTACAACTGAAAATTGTTCCATATAAATCATTATTTTCCCCTTAAAAAAATAGGGTTTTTGTTAAAATTTGTTCGTTTTTACTTGGGTGAGGGTTATCAGTGTACAAAGAATTTTCAAACCTTGTAAATGGGTTGAAGATTACTCGTAAAATTTACAACATTACAACAGCAGTTTACAACATTTTATAACCTTCCTTATTCCATTTTTTCAATTAAATTCTTCTTTCAATTATCTTTTAAGTATGTATTTCGCATAACTTGAAAACGATTAGCAGTAGAATGATGATATTTTGGATTTAGGACTTGTAACATCTAATTTTTGTACCCCCTCCCCCTTTTGATTGCTATAGGAAGAATGTTAAAAGTCAGATTGGTGGATAAAGTGACAAATGAAGTAGGCCACTTATTAAGGTATCCTGGAATAGTCGCTTTGATATTGCACGGACAAGTAGAAGGGAAACGTTTTGCAGGCAGGCAACGTTTGGAATATGTAAACAGATTAGTAGGGATGTAGGATGTAGGGAGAATATCGAAATGAAACGACTGGTAATTGATACGGAATCTTGGAGAGATGCATCTTGGAGAGAGGAAACAGCAAATGAAATTTAAACGAGTAAGTCTGTCAAACAGACAACATTTTTATTCTGTTAATTTTTATAACAACATTTTTTGTATGACAGCCATCTTCTGTAGAGCCAAATTTCACGGATAAATCTGTACAAGATGAAATATTTTTTTAAAAAGACTGGAGCAATTTTAACTAAAAACTTTTTCTCCGTTGATTAATTACTTCCACTCTCCGATCATAAGCTTAGGTAAACGTTAGGTTTAGGTTCTGACATTAACTTTTATGTTTATCTTTTGACTCTCCTGTACTCGGTTCTGAATCACCAAGGAATAATGTAAAAAGAAACCTGCTCTACGGAATTCCACGGGCCTACTCGTACAATCTCCCCTGATATACGTCCAAATTATTGTGAAATCTCTGCTGCATACTATTAATTAACGCTTCATATTTAAATAATGAAGGGATTTTCATTACAGATCTTAACATAACGAAAACTTTATTTGATGTTTAAGATATTCAGCATATAATTATTATGTTCAGAATATATTATTATGTTGCAATGAATCGTATTAATCACAAACAATAACTTACATATTTATCATAAATTAGCTTGTGAAGCCGGCGTTGCTCGGGTTCATAATTTCTTCTAAGCCCTTACAATTCTTTTTTAGAAAAATTGTCATTAACTTTTGTCAACGAACATAAATCTCTTTGTATTTCTTCTTTTGGCTTCAGTCATTTGACTGGTTTGATGCAGCTCTCCAAGATTCCCTATCCAGTGCCAGTCGTTTCATCTCGGTGTACCCCCCACATCCGACACCCCTAACAATTTATTTTACATATTCCAAACGTTGCCTGCTGGAAAAATTTTTCCTATATACCTGTCCCTCCACTATGAAAGCGACTATTCCAGGATACCGTAAGATGTCGCCTATAAGTCTGCCTATTCTTTTAACTATATTTTTGCAAATGTTTCTTTTTTCATCAATTTGCCGCAACACCTCTTCCATTGTCACTTTATCCATCCGTCTGATTTTTAACATTCTGCTATAGCAACGCATTTCAAAAGCTTGTAATTTTTTCTTCTCATCCAAGTTTCAATTCCATGTAAATCTACGCTTCAAATACACTTTCAAAAACGTTTTACTGACGTTTAAATTTATTTTTGATGTGAACAATTATATTTTTGACTAAAAACTTCATCCATCTTTAGTAATTCTACTTCCCATGTAACTAAATTCATCTACCTCTGTAATCTTTTCTCTTCATGTTTTTATATTCGGTGGTCGATCTATTGTTTCTACTACATTTCATTACTTTTGTTTTTGCTTATTTTCATGCGGAAGTTCTTGCTTAGATCGTCAACCATGCCGTTCATTGTTTCTTCTAAATCTTTTTTACACTCAGCTAGAATTACTATATTATCAGCGAATCACAGCATCTTTATATTTTCACCTTGTACTGTTACTTCGGATCTAAATTGTTCTTTAACATCATTAACTGCCAGTTCTACATAAAAACTAAAAAGTAACGGAGATAGGGAACACCCTAGTCAGACTCCCTTTTTTAAAACGGCTTCTTTCTTATCATCTCCAATTATTAATCTTGCAGTTTGGTTCCTCGTAAATATTAGCAATAGTTCTTCTATCTCTGTAGTTAAATCCTAATTTTTTTTTAAATGCCGTACATTTTCATTTCAGTCTCTGTTATCGAATGCTTTTTCTAATTTTGTGAATGCCAAGTATGTTGGTTTTTTCTTTAATCTTCCTTCTACTTTAATCTGAGCTCTAAAATTACTTCATTGTCCCTATACTTTTCCTGAAATCAAATTGGTCTTCTCCTAATACTTCTTCCACTCTCCTTTCAATGCTTCTGTACAGAATTCTAGTTAAGATTTTTGATGCTTGAGTAGTTAAGTTAATTGTTCTTTATTCTTCACATTTATCTGCTTCTGCTTTCTTTAGTATCATAACTATAAAAAAATAAAATATACTACTTATATTTATGTAATTATTCCAATTATTTTATGCATCATTAAAAATAAATTTTCTAATTTTTAAAGACGCAATAGTAAAGTAAATCAATTTGTTTACACGATCAATAAATATTCTTTATCAGAAATTATGTTCTATGTTTTGGCACTTATCTTCATTCTCACACGTGTAACATAATAAGTATTTATTCCTTTATGGTCGGTACAGTGGACGTTCTAATAAAAAAGTTTACCAAGTTTTGAGGAAACTATAACTTGCATATTGTACAATTATCTATATACTCACATTTATTTAGGGTATTATTCAAATATCATCTAGAAATTTGTTTTTCGAAATCTTTAACAGGACTATTAACCTGTATAATTAAATACCATTTTAAAAAAATATATGGACTGCGCAGGGCATTGTGACGATTGTCTACAATTCGAATTACGAATTGTTCAGAATCCAGTAATTTGTGGTGTTTATTAAAATCCTCTAACATCCTTCCCTTTTCTGTGGCTAACATTTGTTCTCCGTTCCGATTTGCTTGCATTTAATATCTTCTGATTTGATTGTAACAATCGTAACAGATTGCATTACCACGTTGGATATCCGGCATCATCTGCCGTAGCATAGACAGTCTACGAATTGATATTTTAATTAACCACGATAGCAATCTTTTGGAACTGGCATTTCTTAAATGCTGTACTTCCAATTCCGTTCCAATATAACGGTTAAAGAGTAGATTTTTCCTATTGAAATAGAGCGTTCAGAACTCTATATTTTGCTTTATGTAATTATTCGTTACACAAAGGTGCCCTGATTTCGGATGCCTATAAAAAAAACTGAATCCACCATCAAATGAAAATCGTATTTTTCTTTAACCAGGAATGTGATTTAGCTCCAAACATAACCTATAATTTCATAAATTAATGTTTCACTTACCAACAATTTTAAAAGTATATATCCGAGTACTTTCGGAGCCGTTATTTCGTCATCAAGAAATAAAATTAAATTGTACGTCAATAAGAGTGTAACGTCATGTTTGTAAGAGGTTTGCGTTTTTTATGAAATAGAGTTAATATTAAATGAAATCTTACCAACCTATTAATAATTAATTATTATATAATTTGTTTAAAGGATATCATTATCGAATTTGACCTGTTCATTCATCAATTTATTCTTATACAAATATATATAAAATTTTTCTAATAGTCTGGTTTCTTGACGACTGACTATTATGAACGTAATAATTTTACTTTAAATATAATTATGCATTTGAACTTGAATTAACATATTTTGGGAAATCCCTGATGATGGAGTAACGGCTTCGAAAGTAATCTGGTATATACTTTTAAAATTGTTGCTAAGTGAAACATTAATTTATATAGTTGTATTATAACTAACGGTGGCAAATGCTTAGTTAAATAACCTAAAATAGTCGCCGTTCCAAATAATAGCTTTTTTAATCATATAATCAAAATTCTTATAAATCATTCCTGATGATAAAAAAGTACTTTTAAGTATCTTTATTTATCAAGTCTTTCAATTTCTCCATTTTTATAGGCTTCATTTCTTTACATTTTTCCTCTCTGTCAAAAGATAATTGACTTCGTCTTCACATTACTTACAATTATTTTTAACATATAAGCACTGTGCTAATACTGCCACTTAAATGTGTTTTAATTTTTATGAGTTAGAAAGGATGACAAGATAATAAAAAAAATTACTCAAATTTGCAACATTCTCTTCAAAAAATTACGCTAATCTTTTGTAAATAATGGAAATAACAAGGGTGAAATATAGCCGCCCTGAAATTGCCTTTTTTAGCTGAATTTAATCATTATTTAAGGTTTTTTTGAGTTAGAATTATTTATCTTTTTTAAATATTTACAATTTTGTAATTTGAACCGATGCTGGATAATTTTTAAAATAACTTATTATTATTTCCGGTATCAAATGCGCTTTTAAAAATAAACAAATACAGCGATTAACTTTTTTGTCATTTACCTAAGTTTAATATTAATCAAGGGACTAAGAAGCAAAATATTATCGATGTATTTTTTATCATACCTAAATCCACTCTGCTTCTACGGCAAAATTTTCCTGTTTTCCACCACCGTGTCTGTCTCCTGATTAGAACAAATGTAAAGTACTTGACAATAGTTTTTATCAAGAGCGATCCCTCTCTAGTTAATAGGATCGGTTTTATCTCTTACTTTGACCTCTTTGACCAGCTCATCTAGAAAAATCTGATTTTGACACAGCATGACATCCTTGGACGCTTATTAAATTACATATTTACATTTTTTGCTGCACTTGGTTTAAACTTATTTAATTTGAAAGTGTGATACGATCCTCCAATTCTTTAATAAAGTGAATAGTAACATAATCGCTGAAATATTACTTTTTAATATCAACAAATATTTATCCAATTATTAATTCAACAATCTTACGTGAAATATTAGAATACAGTAAAATTCCCTTTATTACTGATATTACTAGATCAGTATTATTCGTATCTTCTGAGTTACCGATTAACAAACGTTTCAGGTTTCTGGTGTGTCGTATAAATAATAGTTAATAATAATTAAACTATTCCGATTAGTGAACTCCTGTATACTGGTTGCAAATGTTAATTATGACCTTACTGTGTAAAATATTCCGTCTGTATTATTGGATTGTTTGATGAATAATGAAAAATGAAAATGAAAGATAACATGAAGGAAGAAATATATCTCAAAAAAACAACAAGAAGGTGACTATGAAGAAGAAAACGTTAAGAACAGGGAAGAATAAAAAAAATTAAGAGATGATAAATTAAAAAAAAAAAAAAGAAAGAAATTAAAAAAAAAGGAGAACTCTGATACGATCCAATGTGTCTTTTCCTTTTAAGATACAAATATTTAATTGATTAAAAGTTTATTTGGCTATAACTCTGGATCCAATGAAATTATGTACCACTTATTGAAAAGATCTGAATGAGGGCTTATTAATTCGGTTAAGAAATCAAATTCTTTTCGGATTTTGGGATTTTTTGGAGACTTTTGGTTCAGTCGATAGCAATAAAAAGGATCGCAATAACTAAATGTTATAACAGTCCTAAATCCAAAATATCAACATCCTGCGCCTAATCGTTTTTGAGTTATGCAAGATATATACGTACAGACGTCACGCCGAAACCAGTCAAAATGGATTCCGGAATGGTCAAAATGGAAATTTCCGTTGAAATCTGAAAACCGAAATTTTTCGCGATCAAAATACTACCTTTACTTCGTACAAGGAGTAAAAACACGCAGCCGATTTCAGTATTAAACAAATTTAGGACATATTGTCCTAAACCGGCATAATATTATAAATTTCACAGGATATTTGTTTTATATGTAGGGCCTTACCTCGTTTGCACCTTACAAGCACACTTTGGAATTACTCTACCTTAATTAATTTTTAAAACATTAACTAGTTAATATAATCCGAAGCCAAAATGCTAACAGGTATGTCGATTATTCAGCCGGTATTTGTTTCTGTATTTTTCGGGGGAAAATATTATAATTTTTGTACAATATTAAAATTAGTTGCAAAATCACTTTATCGCACATTGTAAACGTGAAAGGTAAACAATTTTTTTAAAAGATTTAACTTTTAAAAATGCTTTAATTACACCCTTTTTTGTTTAAAATTTAATTAATTATTAATAAAATAAACAAAAATTATACTTATTTCTGTCTGGCCATCTACGAATTACATATAACAATACTTTTTTTGGTTGTACTGTTCTCATTCTTCTTCACAGTCTTAGATTCTCCGAAATACTTCATTGAAACTATCGCTGCTTTTCTTCTCTTCTCTAAGTGGCCCGCTCCTTCTCTTCTGTTACGATCCTTAAAAACCTTTAAACTTTTATCTTTTTCTCTGAATTTCTACTGCAAAAAATTGCTTGTTCTTTAATGTTCACCTCTACAATATTCTTTACTATTTTCTTTATCCAGTGATTTTTATGGTTTTATATATATAAAAGTAGTTGATAGTTTTCTTTAGCTTTCCTCCATCCATTCTGTATAAGTGTAAGAAGTAGTTTTGCCTCCTTTTTCTCATTACATCTTCCATTTTGTACATTCCTTCACTTTGGGTCCAAGAACTCGTCTAATATTCTCCTCCCCACAATCTTAATCCATTTCATATGTCCAATACCGTTCAGAGAATGGAATTCAATTGCACGCAGTACTTCTGGTCTCACTCCTGTGCAATAATTACTTTTTTATTTCTTTTTTAAAATTTCTTTTTTGTTTTCTGTTATATGCTAGTCATAGTTATAGTTATATGCTAGTCTTCTTCCTAATTTCTTATTCTGCAGTGACCCTTTATTTTAGTTACTTAGCAAGGCACATTTTCCCAAGTACTGACCTTGAATCCTTTCTTCGCTGTATTTATCAGGGACAAATTCTCCGAGTATTTAAATTTTGGAAATGTTTTTGTTAAAGTATCCTTAATTTTCTTTAGTGGTTTACTACATATTCCAATTTCTAATATTTTGAATACCGATTCACGATTGCTTATCTCAGAAAAGATATATTGGCTTAATCTGTAAGGAAACTTTTCAGTGAAGCGGCATGAACGAGTATTAATGAGTAAATAATAAGTGCATATTTATGGTAACATGTTTATTTTAATTACTGTAATTAGAAAAACATTGTTTATCGCCAAATCAAAAACTTTTGCAGAGTTTGTTTTAGCGATCTGATTCTGAAGGCCTTACATCGATTAAATTTCTAAACCTATTCTCCGATGAATAATATTCAGAGGGCAAGATAGATCAGGTTTGGCTATATTTCCTTTTCTTGAATTTTCGTTATTCCCACACTTTTTTCTTTGAGAGTTTTTTGTTCGTTCTTTTCATATGTTCAGTTTCTTCCATATGTTGATTGACAAAAATTAAAAAGCTCCATCATTATACGTTTTTTAAATTAAAAAAAAGAAGAAATTAACATATCGTAGAAATTTGTACAGCTTTAGAAAGATTTGTTCGGTTTTCTTTGTTAGCTAATATTTATTGTTTAACATACGCAGCAATAACGAAAAAAATTTTTAATGCAAATATAACAAATTAACATTAATATTGCTACAAAAGCTAAAGTAGAAGTTCTACAATTCTCTTAATACTGATAAATCTCATAATATGAAAACAATTACAATTAAACCATGGAAAATAATTCCCAAGGTTATAAAATAGTTTCCGATGTATTGTTTATATTGATATCGTTAATGTAAGTTAATAAATATTACGTACTAATTACAGATTTAAAAAGTAATACATTTACTTGTTAAAATTTCAGCATATTTATAAAAAACCTTTTTACTTTTTTACATTTCAGGCTATTTAGACCTGAAACGTATGTTCACCATGCAAAATACGCAAATCTTCAAGCGAGGTATTTATAATATATATATATATATATATATATATATATATATATATATGTGATATATATAATCCATCTGTTCATTGTTATCTATATTTTTATAAATTGTTGTTTATATTATATCATCGGCAGTAGACCATGTAATCGAATAGTACTTTTTTAATTTCAAGGTATGCCCGCTGCGATTAAATGTAAAAAAATGTTCACAGTATGTTTACAAAACAGCTTCACATTAAACAGATTTTAGGATTAGTACGTGTGTTTACTTTCAGTTTGCTTAATTTAATTACGATTTTGAATTACATACTATAAACGAATTATACGAAGGATATCTCTGAAGTAAAAACCGCAGGGAAATTTATCTCCTTAAGGTTGGTGAACGTGTGTCGTTCATGGACACGCTAATAACATACACACTGCATTGTTATTTGTAAGTTGTCGCGTTGTAGTATCTTTGATTAGGTGTAAGTAATTACGCTATAAAATGAAAATCGATGTTGTCGCCGACTGTGAAATACATGGTCATACGTTTTTTAAACCAATAAAAGTTTAGGCCGGTTGAAATTCATAGGCAGTTGGTTGCTGTGTACGGTAATAATGTAATGAATGAAAGAAATTTCCGAAGTGATTTAGAAATAACAGATTTAATGCGCACGAAGAAGAACATTAGGAGAGGTCCCGATAATCACCGAGGACTTTTGAATTGGTTCAATGATGAAATCACAAAATATTGTCTCTCAACGATTTCCGACCTGGCGCTTCTTTTTCCTAATGTTTCAAGACCTGTTACCGGTAGCATTGTTGACGATAGTTTAGGCTTCAGAAAGATTTTTGCACGTCGGGTGTCGCACATCTTAACGGAACGTCACAAAAAAATCCGAATAGGATCTGTTTCGGAATTTTTGATGCGCTATGTAGAATAAAGTTATGAGTTCCATAATTCAATTGTTACCGGCGATGAAATGTGGACTTCTTATTACTCTCCAGAGAGGAAACGGCAGTCAAGTGAATGGCGTCATCCTCAATCACCAACCAGACCGAAAAAAGTACAGCCACAGCCGTTTGGACGCAAACTGATGGCTACAGTTTTTGGGATCGGTTTGGCATACTGCTGATCGATTTCATGCCGCGCGGAACAATTATAATTGCAGAAGCCTACTTCGAAACCCTACATAAGTTACGGCGCGCCCTTTAAAATCGGCGAGGTGGGCGGCTGACCGACGGCGTCATCCTGCTGCACGATAACGCACGTCCACATGTTGCACATGTCCACATTTAGAATATTTGGATGGGAAGTTTACGATCACCCACCATATAAGTCCGGACTTAGCTCCTTCTGATTACCATTTGTTGGGGAAATTGAAAGAATTTTTTAGTGGTAAGCGATTTGCGGGTGATGATGGACTTAAAAATACTGTTAATCAGTGGGTAAATGGACTGGCGGCAGAAGAATACGACGAGGGTATATTAAAGCTGGTGTATCGCTACGATAAATGACTTAATTCATGTGGCAATTTTATAGAAAATTAGTATAACATATGTAGTTGAAGGTAAATAAAAAAATTTATGAAATTTTTCAGAATAAATTTACTTACAATGAAACGGTCTTTACTTTAGAGATAACCTCTCGTGTAATTAAAATACTACAATAATATAAAATGCATACATAAAAGTTTAATGTTTGTTTTGCTGTTTTAAAGAACTTTCATTTTTTTTTTAAATGGATCATTGACAGAAAAATTAATTGAGGGATTAAATTAGTTAACACACCTTCATGACCCAAAATGTTGCTTGCAAAACTTGTTTGAAAGAAAGTTTTTTGCTAGAAAAGTAAAAGTTTAAATTAGGTGTCTTCATTAAAATAATAAAGGAAAGCAAAGAAACGCTGTAAAGAGACCTTTACTGCACAGGTGATCCTGATTCCTTTAACAAGAGCTAATCATCCCTGAAATCAAGAATTTGCTTCAGTTTAATTCTTAAGTTTTCTTAATTACTATTTTTCTTGAATTTTCATGAAAAACTTTTTTTAAATATTTGTATATCATTATATCATACTAATATATACAAGCATAGCCATACTTAACCTTGAATACTTAGAGTACATCATACTATGTTTCCGGTAGTGCATCGTTATTCTGTAAAATTTCATTAGTAAAAAATTAAAATGACGAAAATAAAGAAAAAAATATGATTTTTTGACAATATTATTAAAAAAATAATAGATAAATTAATTTAAAAAAAAAGTATATTTATTTAATGTCAGGAGTAGCTAATTATCTGCTTTCTTTGTTTTTTTTAAGAAATTCTTTTAGTATCACTTGATTTCAAACCATTCCAAAGAAACCTGACACGTCAAGTAGTTTGTCAGTAACTTACAAGTTTTCATTTTTTACTTATTGTTAAATGATGGTAACAAGTTACTTCAAAGTTTGACCGGCCACCGTTTCCTCACTAATCAATTTATCTAGCTCCGGATAGCATCAATCGTTTTGTTTAATAAATTTACCACAAAAATAATAAATAATATAATAATAAATTTCCCACATTCTCTATCTTTACATTGAAAGATTTCTGATCTTTCATCTCATCTAGCTCCCTATAAACCAAGGTAAAATCAGATAAATTGATAGTTATTAAGGAAACTATGAAAAATTGTTATCTTCAACATTAAAACCTTAAGGATAAAACTACTGAAATATATAACATCCATGAATGCATGTGACCTGTCAATTATATAACAAGTTTGTTCATTCTTTATTCGATTTGTTTCCAGAATACGGAAGATATATTCGGTAATAATTTAGCAAAAATTTATAAATTATTTCTGTTAACGATTTTATCTGTGAGAATTTCTAAATTCCCAAAAAATAATGATTATCCGTTTTAACATTTATTAAATAAAAAATACAAATCTTTTAAACGACATCTATTCAATGCGTAAATTATCAGTTTCCACAGATCCAGTCAAGTATATAAACTGAACTAAATATATTCAGCTTTGATTCATATTCCCTCCGGTTTCAGTGTGTTTGTGTTGTTTTATGATTAGTGTACACAACAGATCATAAATATGTAGGCATTTCATTTTAGTTATAGTAAGATACTGAGTGAGCAACATAAAACCGAACCCATAACGTAACCGCTGCGGAATCGGTAGGTTATGTTAGAATGAATTTTTATGCATGATACGAATAAATTAAATAAGAAAAACATAAAACGTAATTTAAATGTTGCATCTATTTACCTTATTGCAACAAAAGATGTGCACAATGAACATCCTGGGAATCGATGCACTTTTGTGCTCGACTGATCATATCGAGAGTCGTCTGACGCAAATGTTGTCAATTGCGTTGATTTCTCGTTGAATGTTCAACTTCACTTCATTAATATTATGGGAATTATAGGAATAAACTCTCTCTCCTTTAAGTAACCCGAAGGTAAAAAATTGCAAGTAGAACTCTGTCCACCAACAATGTTTTCGAGAAGCCTGTTGCTATAATCAAGTCGTTTCGGTTTGTCTGTCTGCTTCGGTTGTTGCACAGTTGTAAAGCGGTACTGTTTCAATTTATTACCTTTCAGATAATACTTCAGAAGATGAATGAGGATGATATGTATGAGTGTAAATGAAGTGTAGTCTTGTACAATCTCAGTTCAGCCATTCCTGAGATATGCGGTAAATTGAAACCCAACCATCAAAGAACACCGCTATCCATGGTCTAGTAATCAAATCCGTGTAAAAATAACTGACTTTACACACAAACACAACTGCAATAAACAATATCGCACTGCAACAAAATACTGTACTGACACGTAACATTCTGAGAAACGGCAGCAACAATCAGTAGTAACATATACATCCACTAGCCGCGCCAGTTGTGTGAGAGTCTTTCATAAGTATTGCTCGGTAGCGGTTTCATTATGGGTTCGGTTTTATGTTGCTCATTTTGTATATTATTTTATATTTTAAACAACAGAGGAAAATTTAGTAAAATCTTATAATATAATGATAGGAAATTTATTGTAAAGCAATTAAGAAATTCTATAGCTTTTGAATAACGAAAATAAAAGCCAATTGTAAACTACAAATAATGCAGATTTCAATGAATTTATTGTTATCAGTGTACAAGTAATTCATCACAAAAGTAACACCACATTACAGCGTAGATAGATTTGATTTCCTTTTGACAGAAAATCTATGATCTCGGCGGGAATAGGTGTAAAACAAATTTATTTATTCTGCCCCGAAACGATCTAGAGATAGCCAAATTGCAGACAGTGTTGCCAGTTGTACATTTCCAGTAGTACTTGTAATGCTTTCTAATGATTGACACTTTTGAGGTCCCCTTATAGAGCAAGCTATAAATTTCTTCGGTTAAAATTGTTATAAACAAATGTTCTACTTTATTCTTAAAGAACTCTAATTACCCACCTCTGAAAATAGTTAGTGCATCTTTCGGCAGAATAGAGTATGAATTTTGTTTACGGTAATATAATTTTAGATTAGCATGCGGATTATTTTAGTAGTCTGACTTTAATTTTAAAGTACGAAGGATCTCAATTTATTACAAAATAAGCTAATAAAATATACTTATTATGTTGTTGTAGCAACATAGTTCAAGTTTTATTTTAATAATAAAACTTCTTTCTTCTTTTGAAAGCGATGGATGGATGTGTAAAAATAGCAAAAATATGTTTATTATTATGCTTATTTTGTAAATAATCATTATATATATGTATGTATATATATATATATATATATATATATATATATATATAGTATATTTAAGATCACCTTTTTTAGATTACTATCGATCAGTATTAATTAATTAAATATTCACTTTTTTCACAGTTGTGATGCAGGTGTTAGGAGAAAAGGAAATACAGGGTAAGTATTCAATGACAGGTAGTTAATTTTATTTACTTTTTAAAGACACATGCACAAATAAGTTTTTAAATCTGTTATTTACTAAACAAAATGTTAACGGTTAGATACACACTTAAAACATGAAATCCATCTCTGTATAAAAACGATATGTCATATTTAATCGCGACTAACATTCAGCTCAAAATCAATTACATAAATGAGAGAACGATTTAAAGCACCAGTTCTTAATTTTCAATGTCCAACCCTCATTTCTTTATTCATTACTTTTCCGCAAACTAAAAATAAATATTTCTTATTGTCAAACTATTTAAATTTGATAAAACTGCCGTAAATTTGTCCTCATCATTTATAATATTTTGAAGTAAATTTAATAAATTTCTCCTTCCAAAATTTTTCTCATTAAAATATTTATATCTTCCGGACGAATTTTTTAAATCGTGAGTATAGATAACGGTTATTAGCTGTCTCAAGGATCTTTAATCGATTTACCTTACCGCTGAATAGGTTAATGTATTCTGATTGATTCTCCAACCTATAGCTCGATTTACAGAAACGATCCAGAAATAACACCCGTTTGAAAATATCGAATTTAGTTGGTCCAATGCTCTGCGTAATTAAATATACCTGACAAGAAAAAATTATAGTAGGTATGGCAATAGCCCCAAGAAGGAGATTCCTACAAACCCAGAGTAGCGTTAATCATTTTCCGTTACACGTAATATTTCACCGGTTACTAGTTTCGTTTTACCGATAGTAAAACATATTTTAATAATGCGGTTTGGCTTCTTTTTTTTTTTATGGGCGAAAAACGCCTGGGCGTTATCATCGCCCGGAGGTTTGGCATATTAAACTGTAAACGCAGATATGGATAATTCTTGCAAAAAAACAATATTTTTATGTTATTATAAAATGATTTTAAACGTTTGGATCGTTTCTTATGGAACAATCTTTTTTCGTATTCATTTCGTATTTTTTCAATTTTTTTCAAAAGTTTTTTCTTATTTATTCCACAGAAAACTTTATCTCCAATCGCTGTGCTTGTGAATGTAATTGGTTGATTCTTTACCTTTCACTAGTTTTTGAGCTACCATTGATTCAAAGTCACGCAATCAATGGTCGTCCAAAAAATCTCAACATCTTATATATGTAGGTTTAACATGATTTTAAGCAGTCTCGTTCGAAATCACCCCAGATTATTTTTACTGTTTCGGTTTCACTACCCTCAATTTTTATTAAAAGTTTGGCCTGAAGGTATAACCTAACGATAAAGTTTGTCATTTTACGCTCACGCCTAAGTTAAATAACTTTTCCTATAATCTTTTATGCACTATCGAATCGAAAGCGAGTTTAAATACAACAAAGAGGCTAATTAATTGTTGTTTTTAACCCTCATACGTGAATTTTCATGCACTTTCGTACACTTACGAAACACTTTTATCGATATTGCATCTTCGATTTCTTCTGGCATCCGCCTGCAACTCCGGCTTCGTTACACTTCTCGTCTGGCATAAGTAATCTATTTGACGGATGGTTGTAAAAATTTTTTTTATTTCATTTATCGCGGCAAATCCTGACAATAATTCAGATTTCTTATACGGTATTTATTATTTAAAAGAATGATTTTTATTTTTACCTAATCATAAATAATTTAAATAAATAAAACTTTATTATTTAGTAAATCAATGATTACAGAGATCTGAATTTAAGAGAGCATTAAAATATTTGAATGGCAGAAAGGCTCCTGGAATAGAAGAATACCTGTAGAATTACTGCGCAGTGCTAGAGAGGAAGAGATTGATAGATTATTACTGGTGTGCAATATTTACGAAAAAGGGGAAGTTCTGTCAGACTTCAAAAAGAGTGTTATAGTCATTAGACGAAAGGAAGCCGGAACAGATAAATGTGAAGAATACAAAAAAATTAGCTTAACCTACTCATGCATCAAAAACCCTAACTAGAATTCTGTACAGAAGAATTGAGAAGAGAGTGGAAGATGTTAGCAGAAGACCAATTTATTTTCAGGAAAATTATAGTGACAAGGAAAGCAATGTTAGCTCTGAGATTAATAGTAGAAGGAAGATTAAAGTAAAACAAACCAACATACTTGGCATTTATAGAGCTACAAAAGGCATTTGATAACGTAGAATGGAATAAATTTTCAGCATTTAAAAAAACTTGGATGATCGGAGTACCTGAGAAAAAAGGATTAGAAGCTTTAAAAAACCGTTCCAATAAGACAATGTTAAACATCAGATGGGTGGATAAAGTGAGAAATGAAGATGTGTTTCGGCAAATAGATGAAGAAAGAAGCATTTGGAAAAATATAGCTAAAAAAAGAGACAGACTTATAGCCACATATTAAGCCATCCTGGAATAGTCGATTTAATATTCAACGGACAGGTAGAAGGAAAAAATTGTGTAGGCAGGTAACGTTTGAAATATGTAAAACAAATGTTTAGGGATGTAGGATGTAGGCGGTACACCGAAATGAAACGACTAGCTCTAGATAGGGAATCTTTGAGAGCTGCATTAAACCAGTCAAATGACTGAAGACAAAAAAAATAAATAAATAAACGAATAAAATAACGTCGTGGAAATTGCTTTAAAAAATTCAATCCTTCCGACAATGTAGCACAACAGATGGACGGTCTTTCTGAATGACGAGCTGATGAGCAACTGCAATTGAGAAAAATAATTAAAATGCATTGGCTGTATAGAAAAAATTATTTTCAATGTTAATATGTAATTTAAAATAAATAAAATAAATGAAATCAATTCGTAAAACGTACTTTAAAATAAAAGCATTCTACGAAATTTCATATAATGGATAGAAATGTAATGAATCAAGGTACAACTTTTTTTAAAGTCATTACAACTTTTACCAACTGCCATCGAGTCTCAATATCAGGATTTTTATTTACATTTGTCTACTTACTGCAATGTAATAATAATTTTTCCTGATTCTTACGTATATTTTTACGAGCATGAACCACTAAGTTTTTGAAGATTTCTTGTTAAAATAGTAGCTAATTTTTCAAAGCCGATAGCCAAAAAACTAATAGCGTCATACAGTTAGCATCTCTTGCACCTGAAACTAAGCAGATTAATAAAGTTACCCTTCTTAAATTGATAATCAGAAATTACAATAACCCAAAATTTATTATTCAAACTACATTGCAGCTTGCTTCAGACATTTCTAAGACATAAGAAAGGGCTCTTAGAGCATTGTTTGGTGCTCATGAATGTGAATGTTGTAGACTGATATTTAGTATTGTAACAACACCGGTATAATGGACCAGAACAACGGATCCCTACCAATTAAGAAGAAAGTAGTAGAAAATATTATAATGAAAGGAATCCTAAAAAGATGTAAAAGAAATCCTTTAACTAAAGGTAACAATTTGTTTAACAACCGTCTCTTGTAATACTGCCCTTCGATACACCTAAATAGATGTTCCATTAGAAGAGTTACCGGACTCAGGTTATGAATTCATGGGAACGAAAGGACTCGGGTGATCATTCACGCTTCGATGTGGGTCCGGTCCAGTGGCTAAAGAGGGTAGGAGTCTAAAATACTCCGGGAAAGACGTTGAAGTCAGTCTAAGCGAGATGCTATGATGTCAGTCTGCGAGATGTGAGTCGCGAGGGGAATCTGCGAGAGAGTGCTACGATAAAGGAGTTATACGAGTACGACGCGATTAAGGTGACGTCACAAGTAATTCCAGTACACGAAAACTAGAGATGGTTCGATGAGATACTGAAAGACTATAAGTGGAAGAGGTAATGTATTAAATTTCAATCAGAAATTGTTAGGGTAGTTTTATTGGTGAGCAGCAAAGGTATTTGCAGTGAAAAAACTTTATACTTGTCTTATCTATTGTTCTATTGTTGTTAATACAAAACTAATGGTTAAAAAAGTTAAGACTAGCGGTCATGCTAATATTAATTTGTCAATGGGACTAAATTCTGCTTTTAATTATTTGCTGATTCAGTTCCTTTGTATTTATTGAGTAGCACATGAATCTGTTTCTGACCTACATATGTGTTAATAATAGCGTTATATTATGAAACCGTCAGAATAAAAAATTTATTTATTTCATGTAGGAATGTAATGTTAAATAATTTTATTCTTCTTATCCCCGTACTCTCTATTTCCCTCAGGAAAATTAAATATTTAAATACTGGTATGTTCAAGGACTTCTATTTTTCGAAACACAGCTGTTTTCAGGAGTAAGCAAGAGACTTAATGGTGCCTAAAAAGAAATTCTTTATTACTTTCTACGTTGGGGATTAATGATCAAGTGTTTCACACTGATTCAAATCATTTAATGTTAAATTTTAGTTTAATCTTAACGAGATCACGAAACAAAATTTATTAGACTACAAAATTAGAGAGATTGACTTAACCTCTTGAAAACAAGTTCACTTGCCAAAAACAAAAAATATTTGTTAATTAATTTAAATCAGCAAGTTTACTTTTTTCTTATTTCGCTTCACCACCCGGCCAGACCCACAGTTAAGTATAACACAACCCGAGGAAGTGTCCCATACTCTAACAATCCTCCCCGTCTACCCGCTTTACGTCCGGTTGGACAGGTCGACTAGCCAGTAGGATCTTGTCTTTTACCTTTTTTGCTCTATCTCTAACTTCTGGAGAGGAGCTACTAGGCCTAACTATGTCGATCCTGTTCCCCCCTCATCACAAGTTAAAACCCATCAGCATTTGAAACCCGTCCTGTAATGTGGGGGTGGCGATCGGAAGCATCATAAGACGGGCGTCTTCCCCTATGTGGTTGGGATGTTCCCTCACTCCGGAAGCCGCGACTCAGTCTTTATGCCCTCGCCTCTAGAGGAGAAACCCCAAGATGGGGTGTCCCCACCGGGACTGTGGTCTTTTAGCTTTTAGCTCGGTAGCTCTGGAGTACCCGAGCCTAATAGCCACTGCCCACCCGTGCAAGCACTGGCGAACAGCAAAACTCGACGAGTCTGTCCGTCACCCCCTCGCATTCCTCTCTTTTTCCCGTATCGTGTTTGTTATGAATCCAATTATGTAGCCTAAGTTTATTTTTATGGTATCAAAATGTTTTTTTCATTACTTTTTAAAATTTATCAACACTGAAATTTAAAGCGTTCTATTTTAATAAATTTAAATCTACCCAGCAGTTGCCTTACAAGGTATCTGACCATTGTAATAAAGCTCTCTAAACTTGAATGATGTCTACCGCATACTCTATTACTTCCTTAATGAATGTCAAAGTGTCCTCAAAACCATATTAAATTTAAATTATTGATAATTAGGTTATTGGATTAAAATTTTATTAATAATGATTGTCAATTAATTACAGTTATATAAAGGAGACGTATTATAACATTAAAGCATGTTGGCTATCAGGGTGAGTATATATACTTTTACTACTATTTACTTTATTTATTTATTTTATTTTATTTTACTTTATTTTATTTATTTTTTGTTTTAAAGTAATTATTGTTTATCTTTTATTGTTTAATTGTTATTCTAGAAAATAGTTAATTAGGAATTTTATTGATTTGTTTTTTCTTAGAATGTTAAATGACTAAGGTAGTCAATTTTTTGAACAAGTATGATTGAAATAGCAATAAGAACTTTCATGCTCTGATACTAAAATAACTTTAAGATATATATGTCTCATAGTATTAATGTATATGACTATATCACTTGAATCAACAGTACAAATAGGAGTAATATATTAGTTTGCATAAAAGCAGTCCTATTTGCTATTTATACAAGACTAGAAAATCAAATCGAAGATGATCAATCATGTATCTTCTTGAGAAGACATTATTAACAATGCAAATCATTCAGTGACAACAGAAAGAAGTAGAAGAGCTTCTTCAGAAATGACAACAAATGATTATTAAAAATTTCTACAAATTTTAATAATGTGAGAGTAGAAAAAGAAATCAGTTCTCTGGTTTTTGCAGCCTCAACCTAAAAATAAGAGATCTATTCTGTTCTTACTATAACAGAATAATTTGTACAGAAGTAAAAAAGTTAGGTCATTAAGTCTGTATAATAACTTGCAATGAAAAACAATAGTGACATTCAAGCTTTATCCATCCATCATAGATGTGGATGAAGCACATTTTCATTTTGAAAAATAATGGTAATCATTCGGAATTTATGGATAATATGATACCTTGCCTTTCAAACTAAAAACTGTCACTCCTCAACAGTATGCCATAATTTTAAAACGTACATTAAATGTTTCCAAGAACAGAATCACCCAATTCACAATTAGCTTCCTGTCACAACAATGTTTACGTTTACATACTGAAACTATACGTTTAAGCTTATAAGCTTAAACTTATAGTTTCAGTACTTAGGAAGCTAATAAGCTTGAATCAAGTGCATTGTAGACTCTGAAGTTTGCACTGATTGGTAGATTTTAGAGCGAGGTTGGACTTTATTTTCATAGGTGATGAATGAAGAAAACGCCTTGTTGCATGTTGAATAATGCTTTAACGAATTGTCGTCTTGACAGTTAATGAAATTAATTGTAAAATAACGTATAACTTCACATATAAAAATCAAAAATATAAAATTAAATAAAACAGTAAAGCTAATATTCATCCGAACAAAGAATAGAGTTCATCCGGACTAAGAGTATGACGTGATCGCCTTTGATCTGATTCGAGCGCCGAATACTAATAACTATGAGTAATACTGGTTGTCCATTCGGACGAAATGAAAAATGCAACCGCACAAGGCAGGATTCTAACGTAGAGTACGGCTTAACTTTCCGACAAGCGCTAGCACCACTAGATCGCAGCATCGGACGGCTCGACCTGGATCGGAACACACTGCCCAAAAATTATAATTACCTTAATTATAATTTCGTGATACATTACATGAAATGAAACTTAATATGCAAACAAAGAGTATTACATAAAATAATTACGTAAACTTTGAAAGTACAAAAATTAAAGATAACAAATCTAATATTGATACAGGTAAAGCTTACAACCTAAATAGATTAAAATAAACGAATGCATTAGGAAGACGTTAAATAATTCTTATTGATTACATTCGTAATGACTTAAGTCATTGCAAGCATTTAAGTTTGGAAGAACAATCATTTTATTAATAGTTCTTTTTACTATCGTGCTATAAGTTTTCACATCAACTAATCTAACTAGTCCATCGTTACCTGGACACACTTCAACAATTATTCCTAATTTCCACATCAGCGGAGGAAGATTACTTTCTTTAATTATAATTACATTCCCAACACAAATGTTATTATTCAAAATTTTGCACTTATTTCTATGTTGTAGAGAATGTAAGTAGTCGTTCGATCATGCCTTCCAAAAATCTGTTAGTAATTTTTGTGTAAGCTGCCACCTACCTAGCTTATTTACGTTAATGCCTGAGAAATTAGGATCAGGTGAGGAAGTTAATGGAGCGAAAGTTAAAAATTGTCCAGGATTAAAAGATGTAGTACGCCACCCACCATGAGGGATAAGTATTTCCAACGTAAAATTTATTTCTTCTGATGAATGAACTGACAGTGTAAGATTACTTTAATTCCTTAAATTACAAATGAAGCGACAACAATATAAAAAATATGTTTAATGTTCCTACGTACGAAGAAAATGGTTTTGAAAGTTCTAAAGTTTCCGTTGTTTGAAGAGCAGCTGTAAACATTATTTTTGCTAGACTTCTTCTCTTTCTTCAGCGAATCTGGCGGAATCAAAGAAATGATAGGTGAATTGGATGGCCAGGCGTTCTCCTCTTCCTTCAGAAAAGGCGGACCATTCCACCAGAGTTGTGACGCAGTTAATGCATCCGGCATGCAACCACGTAACAGGATGTATGCGGGGTTATCCCTTGAAGGAATGCGCTTCCACAAGCATTGCTTAGTTAGCTCTTGAATTTCGCAAACTCTATTTGCGACGAATATCTTCATCTATTAGCAAGCGAAGACAACCAGTAAAGTACTACTTTAGAATCTGACCAAAAATGGACTGAAACAAATCTTATACCTAAAATACACTTAACCTTATTGAATAGACAAGATAATAGAAGAGCCGCATTCAGCTCTAACCTAGGAATAGAGATTTGCTTGCCTGGAGCAACTCTAGATTTTCAACAAAATAAGTGGTTTTCAATGTGTTCATTGGTATCAACAGATCTAACGAAAAGAAATGCACCATATGCGCTACTACTTGCATCACAAAACAATGTATTTGGTAACTCTTACTTAAACTAACTTTAACTAATCTAGGAATCGTAAAATTACTTGACGATTTGAGGTGAGAATACAGAGAATTCCATTTTTCAGCTATTGGAGTGGGAAGAACTTCATCCCATTGAAGGTTAGCGCACTATAACTGTAATAGCACTTTAAAAGGAACGCTTATAGGAGCAAGTAGTCCTAAAGGATCGAACAATGAAGGAGTGATTGACAAAACGCTATGTTTATATTAGGCGGCTATGTTTTTTGATTACTTTGAATCGTGTTTGTAGATTCAAGTATTTTATCCTTACATTCTAAGAAAGAAACGAATTGTTCTAACTTTGGAAATTCATTATTTTCTAATGTTTTTCCCAGCCTCTTAAAGTATTTAAATTTAAGTTTTGAGTGATTAACTGTATTATAATATATTCTAAATAGTCAATATTTAGATTCTTCAATGCATTAACGCTTGCTGTGCAAAGTATTATTATCTATTGGATGGAATTGATAAATGAAATCATCCCTTGAGATTTCCTACATAATCCAAGTCTCTTGATATTTTCATCCTTATCTAATTTGGTTAAAAAATCAGAATTGTCGTACATATCTGGAACGCTGGAATGGTATTTATGTTGTGAAAGTCCCTATTTGAAAAGCAATAAAGAAAAATCATTATATAATTGTTTCAACTGATCGATGTTGTCACAACCAGTGAGCAGATCATCGACATAAAAATTTGGCTTAATTACTTGGCAAGCTTGAGGAAAAAAACTTCATTTTCATTGGAAATTTCAATCAAACATCTTGTGGCTAGAAAACTTGTAGGCGCTAAACCATACGTAATTGTGTGTAAGTTACATGGAGTGACTGATGAGTTGGAATCATCATACCAGAGCATTCTTTGTAATGAAAAATCTCAAGGATTTTTGCAAATTTGTCTGTACATTTTAGGAATGTCTCCTGATAGCAGGTAGCTGTGAGTTCGAAAACGAATTATAATTGAAAATAAATCTTGGTGTACTATTGGACATGTAGCAAGAATTGAATTAAGTGATTGGCCATTTGAAGTTTTTTAACTACCAACAAATATTACTGTTGTTTTCGCAGTGGTAGAAGATTCACGAAAGACTGCGTGATGAGGCAAATAACATTTTTTACATGGAACCTTAGACTGTGATGAATCTAGATGTTGCACGTGATCTAATTCTTGAAATTGTTTCATTAAATGGAAGTATTCTTCCTTATGTTTATAATTTTACTTAAATTTACGCTGTAATAAACTGAAACGATGTTTGGCATTTGCAAACGAATCTCTTAAAGTACAATTTTCCTTACGATGAAGAGATACAGCAAATCTGCCCTTGTCATAATAAAAGGTATTTTCAACAAAATGTTTTCGCAGAAAGAATCATCCTTGTTCAGTAAACGATCTTCTTTTTCTTCGGATCTCCAAAATGATTCTGATTGTTAAGAAAGCTGTTCATGGATAACAAAAATGATGTTGAATTTGAATTGTTTTACCGCTTAATAGGTGTAGTAGGGATTTGTCCAGAAACTATGAAACAATGACGAGTTTTTTTGAAGTATGGTATGATTGGAATTATGAGTTAATTCAACAGGCTTAAGTAGAGAAAGATATTATTGAGCTCCTAGGAGAACGTACATTTGCCCAGAAATATTAAAATTAGGATCAGCTAGAAAAAGTTGAGAAAGAATTTCCCAGTCAGTTACGTTAACAAAATCATTAGGTAACAAACATGTAATGGATGGCATTACATGACATTTCAAGTTAGAATTAATATCTTCATATCTAGAATTAATATTCAAATCAATACTAAGCTTAGATTTGGTAACCACATTGATAATACCTGTGATCAGTATGAGAACAGGGTTGATTTGAAGCCCAAGTTTGGCGGCAAACCTTTTAGTACAAAATGAAATCATCAAAGCGGAATCAAGTAAGACTCTGGCTTGGATGAAATTACCTTTTTTATCTTTTACATTAACTACAGTTGCTTCAAGTAAAACAGACTAGTTCGGTTCTGATTTTAAAGTAAAATATGAACTATTAGCTGAAGGAGCTTGATTCTGTTCAGAAAATGTACATTTTGCTGTGTCTTGCTGCGTTTATCTAAATGAATTAGTGTATGTTGCTTCCTGAGCATTTTTTACATTTATGATTGCTTAGGCAATCTTTGACAATATGTTGTTTCAAAGTTTTTTCTTTCGGTAACATTATAACTTAAAAACTTATTAGATCGATACAATGGATGGTTGCCAGTTTTACATAATGTACATGTAAAATTATTAGAATTATTTACATGAAATGCATTTTTACTAGAACTTGGTTTTGAATAATCATATTATTTGCCGCAAAATCCTATATTAGGCGGCTATGTTTTTTGATTACTTTGAATCGTGTCTGTGGATTCAAGTAGTTTATCCTTACATTCTAAGAAAGAAACGAATTGTTCTAACTTTGGAAATTCATTATTTTCTAATGTTTTTCCCAGCCTCTTAAAGTATATAAATTTAGGTTTTGAGAAATTAACTGTATTATAATAAATTCTAAATAATCAATATTTAGATTCTTCAATGCATTAATATTTAAATTAACTTGGTCAATGAACTTAGATAAATTTTCAGAATTTTCCTTTTTTAAAGGTTTTAAATTAATAATTTCTAAAGCATGTTTAGCTGCTATTAGACTTTTGTTATCATAACGATCTTTAAGTAGGTCTATTGCAGTTTCACAATTTTCAGAAGTTACTGATAAATTTTTAATTACCTCAAGAGCATTGCCTCTTAAAAAATTTGTAAGGTAATAAAATTGATCAACATTAGAAAATTCTTCTCGGTCGTGATCTAAAATTAATAATCACATCACCGTGAAAGGGCTCAATTTGTATAGGTTTTAAAGAAATTTGATTAGGTTTGTAAATCACTTTAGTTGCATCAGTTACCTCTGAAATTTTGAAACGATTTTCTAATTTTTTATGTTTCAACCTAAGTTTGTCGAAAATATTATCTTATGTGTGCCTAACCTGTACGTCTTTATCTGTTGCATCTTGGTGCCATTCGATTTCAAATTGAACATCGAAAAATAGTTTTTCGTATACTAACAGTTTTTCGAACTTGATAAATAGATCGTAATCGCCTGAATTAAGATCAAAGTTTTCAATGAATGTTTTTAAATTGGCTATTCTATTCTTCATCTATCTTCATGTCTCGTTTTTTAATTAAATCTATGAATTCCAGTTATATTGGAATCATACAAAAAATAATATCAAATTAGAATGAAATAAAGTTATTATAAAAAAAGGTTAAAACATAAATATAATATACAATAATATTGTTAAAATATAGCCTATGCGTAAAGGGAATGAACTGGCTTGGTTGTAAATATGATACGATATTGCTAAGATCTGCTGCTTGCACGTCAGCGAACAATAGAAAGATTGCCTGAGATATGTGCGCGCATGTTTTGCGCAGCGCAACAAAAGGAAAACTTGTCCAAACTGGAATCGAGGGTTGATTTTTATACCGCGGATGTAAGATTATGCTTATAGTCAAAAACTTTAACTGTGGTATAAACCATTGAAAAATATAATTGTAGAAATATTCACGAACATTTGAATGTTTCACTAACATTAATTTTTTTTAAATTGCACTTTTAACAAAAACCCTTAATTTTTGAAACGGTTTTTATAAATACCGTGTTGTTGAGTTGGTTAGACCTTATCGAAGATCCTGGATGAATGATGTAGAGCAGCTTAGTCCGTGTCTAGGTCCGTAAAATACAGCGATTTTACGATACTGTCCCTCAATCCGGCCAATTAACGATCCGGCCCGGAGGACCATGAGATGTATGGTAGATTTTAGACCGAGGTTGGACTGTATATTTCTAGGTGATGAATGAAGAAAACGCCTTGTTTCTTGTTCAACAATGGTTTAATGAAAAGTCGTTGACATAATGTATAACTTCACATATAAAGATAAAAAATATAAAATTAAATAAAATATTAAAGCTATTTTTTATCCGAACAAAGAATAGAGTCCATTCGGACTGAGTACGACGTGACCGCCTTGGATGTGATTTGAGCGCCGAATACTATGAATAAAACTGATTGTCCATCCAAACAAAATGAAAAATGCGACCGCACAGAGCGGGATTCTAACGTAGAATGCTAGTACCGCTAAACGTTCCGGCTAGCACTAGCGTCCACTAGATTGCACCACCGGACGGCTCGATATGGAACGAAACACTGATAATATAGTAGTTCACCTCATTTTACTCAAATTTTAGCCATGTAATTAATCGTTTAAATTACAAATCTCACCCTATTATTAATGTCGATATGAACTACTATATTTTCCTCATGAGCATGACAGCCATGAGTTGGGTTTTGTCCTGTTACCAGATAGAATCAAATTTTTGGATGACATATTGCTGATATTTTTGTGTTTTCTTTTGAATGTTATTGATATTATGCAATCGCATCATTCACACGTTTTAAATATATTAAACAAAACTGCTTAAATTTTAAATGCAGGTACATATTTGTGTCTTCTGATAACAAAATAAAAATTGAGTGGATACAAAAATATCTCTATAGTATTCAGTGATATAGATTTTGCAACGTTCTCTAAGATCAATTTTAGTTTTAATGAAAATAGTTCAAATTTTTTATGCAATTAAAATAATTTGAACAGGTAACAGAAAAAGATCATGGAAAGTTTAAAAAATAAAGAAGGAACGTTGAATTAAAAATTCTTAAAAATAGTTTTTATAATTTTTATTATTATGAGGAAAGATGAAGAATAAATAAAAATGAATACAGAGCCAAAATAAAAACTTAATTTTAATGAAATTTCGGCATTTTATTTTTAAATTTCTTTTATTAACCTATTAAAATGTCCATTTGTTTCTAATTTACAGAATATTTGGAAAAAGTAAGCTTGAAAAACTGAAAAATCAGTAAGTAGTTTTTATTAAACAATTTTATTTAAAATTGGCTAGTTTATAATATCATGCTTATTTCTCCTTTAGCAGAATTATCTTTTAATAGGAGGAAACTGGTTCTTTGCATTTCTCCTCTACCCCGTCTTTTTCATCTCATAAATACAGATGAATTCCATTTCAAACTGATATTACTTTTCTGTTTCTTTTTACATTTTTCTTTTAAAAAATGCCTACATGAATACAGGTACATCCAACGAACACTCAATGCATCATTTTCATCAAGTTTTATGGCATATTCGTTTATGTTTTATGTATTTTAGTTGTATTTTTGTATATATTCATTTATAAATGAATTTTTATGTTACATACTGCAATTTATTTTCGTTGTATTATTAAAAAAAAAAAAGAAAAACCATAAATATACCTTCATAATATTGCAAAAATTATAGCGCAATTCTATAATTCTACTGAATGTAATTCTACAATTATTTCCGTGCATACTTAGGGCTTAACCAATGAATGATGCAGAGTTGTCGGTTGGGTAAATAATGAAGAGAACAATATATTTATAGTTTAGACTTATTTAAATTAGTTTTTAATGTTTTATAACTTTGTTTAGTTTTTTTTAATCATTTAGAGTCTGTGCACGATATAAATTCATACTAGTAAAGATTTGATACATCGTTGAAAACTTTAGATATGTCTTTCAATATCCTAAAAAGACGAGACATGTGAATCGTTTGATAAACTGTTCTAGACTGAAGAAACAAAGAACAGCACGATAAAGTATAATAACAAATTATATGAACACAGGACACTTTACAAGGTAAAAAAGAAATCATTACTTGATTTCATATCTGAACGGGGTGCCCGCCTAAAAATCGGACTTTTTTTATGAATGTTTATCGGTACTTGTATAATGAAATAACAAATAATAACTCTCATGTAGATAATCTTGAATATAATAAGCTCTTTAAACAAGTAAATTATTAAACAATTAAAAACTTGAATAAATAAGTTCAAATAAATAAGAATAGAAACAAATAAGTTCTTTGAATAAATAAAACTTGATTTAATTTAAGGTCGTAGAAAAAGTTTATACTTTGAAGAAGCAAATCAGTTGAATAAATAGATTCGTCGAATAAGTGATTAAAAAAATAATTTCTGTGTTTGAAAATACACCATGGATATAAGCACTTGTTCAATTCTTTAAGAATGGTAGCAAATTTAGTTTGGGTATTGGTCTACGAAGTATTCCAAAAGACTTTATGACGATCGCAAAACATACTAAATTGTCTGTTGCTGTAAATATTTCTGCTATTAAGCCATGTTTCGACTGTAACGAGAAGTATTTTCATTTGATATTAATATATCTTTTACAGATGTTCCTCTTAGAAGTTTTATATTTGTTACGTTGTTGCAATTGATTTAAGTACTCTTTAGACCATTAATTCCAAATGGACTGCGTTAATTTTTGCGTTAGTTGCCAACGGTCTAAACGATTATTAGAAATCTCAGTAAAATCGGGGATATGAATCGAGGTGAGAAACGATTCAGTAAGAACGTGTCCAAGTTGTAATGGTTGTGGATTTCTCGAATCCGAAGATACGGCATATAAAAGGGTTGTATTTAAATAATTTTAAATTTGGTAAATTAAGGTGTATAACTTTTGAAAATTAATAATAGAATGTCTATGACAATCTAAGTGTTAAGATGAAAGTAAACCGTTTTATGCCGAATTCTCACACCCATCAAAATGCGGAGATGAAGAAGGGATGAACGCCCAATTTATACCTTGTGATGTGGGAAAGGAATGAATATTGTACTGGTTTGATTAGATGTCCTTTATTTTAAATATTGTAAATAATATCCATGGAAAATATTGTTTCCAGCCTTGAAAGTTTGTTCGTTATCGGAAAATATTTGATTTGGTATACTCTACGAGAAATAAAGCGCTTTAATTCGGCAACGAATGCTTCCGATATTAAATTTGATATTTATTCTAAATGTACAGCCTTAGTTGAAAGACATATGAACAGCCATGAATATGTATTTGGTACGGGTGTTGATCTCTGTCCACCGAATCGTTAATTCACCACTATAATCGACAGCGCAAAAAGAGAACGGTTTAAATGGATTAATTCTATAATTGGGAATTGACCAAGTTGCTGATCTAATTTGTTAGCAGTGGAACGAAAGAATTTTATACATTTTTGAATAATAGATCGTGCAACGATCTTCCCGAATCCAGAAGTTTTACGTTAAGAATTTTAAAGTAATTGAATTAAGCTATGCAAAAGTCACAAATATCCACTTTGGATTCTTATATTTGTTAAATGTGCATTAGGAGGCAAGATAAATTTCGTTCCTCATCTAATCACTCAGGTGAAAGAGTAAAATTATTACAGAAAAAGTTATTGTTGGCCCAGTGTATTAGCTCTTGTAAAAACTAAATAGTGCCACAATAAATTAAAATTTTGAAGCTTTTCAGAAAACGACCTCGAGATACGATATCAGCAAGATTATCAAGTGAAATGATGCGATGCCATTTGGGATTAAGAGTTAAGTTGGATTTTTAAAATTATGTTAGCAACGAATATATTCAAACTTAATGATTCACTGTGAATTCAGTAAAGTGCAATCATGAAGTGAGAACACAAGTGAATTTCATCAATGTGAGTATTTAAAGATGTAACCAATTGATCAGTCAAACGAGTTAGTAGTATAAAAGCAAATAACGTAAATATGGTATAGAGATCTGCTAGTGGTGCAACCCCAGACAACCCTTGAACTGATCGGATGAAATATTTCAATTAGAATGAATGGTTCTTACATATCGACATCTCGCATTACCTTATACGTTACTTTATGCGTTGGTAAATCCAAGAATTTAAAATGATTTAATAGAATTATTACTATTTAATCTATTAATGATAACGTTGACAACTAACCTAAAATTATTGTATAGATCTTCCAATAGGACAATAAATTATGACTTAAGCTTTCAAGTTTTTGTTTATACGGTTACCACCATAAATGCGTTGGAGTTACGGAGAATACATATCAGCGAATGTCGCAGAAAAAGAAAAAAGAGTGGATGTGTTGTGAGTGTCGCAAATCAGTCAAATCTACTGACAACAAATCAGTGGATTCGACTAAAGAAATATTAGATTTCACCGGTATTAATGAATTAAAATTATCATTTTAGAACTCAAAGCAGAAGTCAGAGCTTCTTCCAGTAGGACCGAAAATGAACTTGGTAGGCTATCCCTGTTCTATGACGATATTAAAAATGAAATTAGTGAATTACAGAAATCTAACAAGGATCTTCTCCAAGAAGTGAAACAACTCCGAGAAAGCGTAACAGAGAAGGATAAGAAAATCGCTTCGCTAGAAGAAAAAATCATACAACTCGAACAATATGGAAGAAACAAAAATATTGAAATTCACGGGCTAAAATTACACCCCGATGGAAACCGTAAGGAAAATTTACATGACTCTCTTCAGAAAATCGCTGACAAACTAGATATTCCTTTCAGCTTGGACGGTGTGGAAGCGGTTCATAGACTACCTACTAGGAGGAAGACTGATTCACCACCGATCATAGTGCAGTTTAGCAGCAGAAAAATGCGAGATTTCTGGATCAGCAAAAAGCGCGAGAAACTAACAAATAATATGGTTCTTGCAGATGGAAGTGACAAAAAAGTGTATATTAATGAAAATCTAGTAACATCAATAAAAGACTTACTTTATAAAACGAAACAAAAAGCGGGTGAACTTCAGTATAAATTTGTTTGGGTACGAAATGGTAAAATATTTGTTAAGAAAAGTGAAGATGTGTTTGCTATTAAAATTAACACTGCAAAAAATCAAGTGAGTTATATAAATTTGTAACTATGATAGCGTTATCCCTAAGAGTATAATAGAATTGTTTCGTAATAATATTATTATGTTCATTACATTCAGTTCTGTAAATGTAAGTTCACGTATTAGTTATTTCTATCATTTTATTGCATTTTATATTTATCATATTCTGTTATTGATGACTCAAGATTCTTGGTATTACTGTTCCAATATTATAAAAAAAGGAAGACCTTCACTTAATTTAATTTTATGCCAATTCAGCAGCTACTTTTCTATGTTTATAAGCATCAGTTTATTTCTTAAAGTGAATAATAGTTTAATGAAAAATATTTTATTTTTAGAAACTGGCTTTAAATTGATAAGGATAATTGAGCTACTTTTCTATGTTTATAAGCATCAGTTTATTTCTTAAAGTGAATAATAGTTTAATGAAAAATATTTTATTTTTAGAAACTGGCTTTAAATTGATAAGGATAATTGACTTGCATAACGATGTATTTCTCTTGCGAGCCTATCTCAAAAATGTTATCTCTGTTATGGTGACGACATTGATATCAAATAATATGATACTGATATCATTAAGTTACACCTACGATCTTATGCGAGCGTTTGTTCTATCGAATATATGTTCTCCCACCCCTTTAACAAAAACGGTTATGCTGTGTTTTTGCGTAGATAAGACATTAGTCATAACAACGATTAGTATTAAATTAGTCTTTACAAATAAAATTTATGTTTCTAAATAAAATGTTTTTATTATGTTTACAAATTGTATAATCTTATAATCTGTATAGCTTATGTAATCTGTGCGTTTTAGACATATTTTCGAATCCCTATTGAAATGGAAAACATTAATGAAAATAATATTTTTAATGGCCGGTTTTTGGCTATTGATAATTACTACTCGAACCTAGAGGAATTTTCGCAAGATTACTCCTGTTTATCGAAACTGAGTATACTTCATTTAAATATTAGGACTATTCGCGGTCATTGGGATGAATTCTTGATTCACCTAGGTAATAGTAACGTAGATTTGATGGTTCTCACGGAAATAAACATTACGGATAATGAAATAAGTTTAATTAATTTTTATCAGATTAATGGCTATGACTCCTATCACTGTGTCCGGAATATTAGGTCTGGTGGTGGTATTTTAATTCTTTGTCGTAGCACACTCAGTGCTGAAAGAATAATGTTGGATTTGACTGTCTCAAGTTGTGAACTATTATGCATTCAGGTTTCAGTGAAATTGGGCGTTAAGACCGATGATTTTACGATAATATGCTTTTATAGACCGCCAGATTTAAATGTTCATGAATTTTTACATGATCTTGAAAATATTCTTCATAATTGTAATAATAATAATGCGGTCTTAATCGGAGATATGAACATTGATCTTACTAAGGAAAATACTGTAGTTAGTTACTATCAAACCTTATTACATACAACGGGATTCATGTGTTGCATATCTGATATAACGAGGGAGGAAATAAGAGATGGGGTAATTGTTAGATCTTGTATAGATCACATTTTTATTAGAGGCTTTCCTGATTACGTTTTTTCTGGAGTAATTGAAACTAAAATTTCTGATCACTATGTGACAATAGCAGATCTGTTGTACAAGAATTCATCCCGACGATCGATGGATGACAGTCTTGGTTCATTTTACTTAGATAATGCCTTAATTAGATATAAGTTAGATAGCATAAATTATGACACCTTAGGTAATAAGATGGATAATAATCCATCTGCATATGAGAAATTCGTTGATATAATTAATTCTGTGTATAACAGTTCTTTAGTTCGCAGAAATACTGATAGGATTAAAATTCAAAATAGAAAAAAAACATGGATGACGGATGACATTCTAAATAAAATAAAGTATAGAGACAAACTGTTCAAAAAATGGAAAAAAGCACCAGCTAACCTGGAAATTCGAAAAGATTACATATTATATAGAAATAAAATTAATATTGAAATACGAAAAGCGAAGGAGAAGTATTTTAATGATAAATTTAAAAATTTTCAAAAGAATGATATTAAGGGTAACTGGAAACTACTTAACTCTTTGATGGGGTTACCCTCTAAGCGTAACTTAGACGATACTATAATTAAATATGTAAGCGGTACATCTAATAACGCGGGTAAGATTGCTGCAGACATTATCGGTAAACACTTTGTAACTTCAGTAGATGATATTAAACATAATTGTATACATAAGTTCTTGAAATTCACGGGTGGCAATTGCATGCAGCTTGTGTCTTTTCATTTACCTTTAAGTTCTCCTAAACAAATAGAAAATATAATTTCATCTATGAATGATAAAAAATCGCCAGGTGTAGATGGCATACGAATCAAAGATTTGAAATATGTCGTTAATAAAGTCAGCCCTTTAATTTCAATTATAGTAAACAATATAATTAAATCAAGGAGGGTTCCTGATCTACTGAAGATGTCTATTGTTAGACCTATCTATAAAGCTGGTTCTTTTAAAGATTTAAATAATTATCGGCCAATTTCTATACTGTCATGTATCGAAAAAGTTTTTGAACGGTATGTCTCTATGCATATTACTAAATACCTTGATGATAACAAATTAATCAGTGAAACTCAATATGGTTTCAGAAAGGGGATTGGGACTAACGATGCTATAAATGATTTATCTGATTTTGTCAATATTAACTTAACTAAATGTAACCGTGTAATCTTACTTTTTTTAGATTTTCGTAAAGCTTTTGATACGTTAGACCATCATAAACTTTTAGATGCCCTAAATAAGCTAGGGTTTAATGGCCCTTTTAATAATATGCTACAAAACTATTTAAGTAACAGAAAACTTATTGTTAAAATTAAAGATAAATATAGTGATAGATACGAAACGGATAGTGGCGTGCCTCAAGGGTCTATCTTGGGCCCAACACTTTTTAATCTGTACGTTAATGATATGTCTAGCGCGATCTCTAATTCATGTCTGTTGCAATACGCTGATGATAGTGTTTTAGCATTTGGACATAAGCGATTGGAAGAAGCAGAGTTTTTAATGCAAGAAGATTTTAATAATCTATTAAAGTGGCTTCATGACAAAGGCCTAATTATTAACGCTAAAAAAACTACTGTTTTACATGTAAGATCTCCTTATCTTCAATCCCAAAGACCAATAAAAATTATTTGTCATACATGTGACTGTATAAAAAATTACCACATAAATTGTAATTGTGAACATCTCCAGAATGCTGACAAATACAAATATTTGGGTGTACATTTTGACTCTTTTTTTAGATGGGATCACCATATAAAACATATATGTAAAAATTTAAGAGTGGTTGCTATGAAATTCCACCACATCTCACCCCTATTACCAATTCACTGTAAACGCTTACTCTATTCATCCTTGTTTGAATCTGTTATTCGATACGGCTTGACAACATGGGGATCAGCCGCAGATTATCTCATAAATAAAATAAATTTAATACAAAATAGGGTCCTCAAAGATATTGCTCTTTATGATTCTGATAACAATTATGACACTAATTTAAATAATCTTACAAGGTTTCTGTCAGTTAGAGGTCTATTTAAATTCTTAATTATTTTTAAGAACTTTTACAACAGTGAATACAGGGTAAATATAGAAAGTGGATACAATTTGAGAGCAATGAGCTTTATCACAGATAGATATAATAATACTTACGGTAAACGATTAAAGAAGTACGTTGTTCCTGCATTACTTAATTCTTTACCGAATCACCTCAATAATGTAAAAATAAAAAAAAATGATTTAAAAAAAACTTCTCATTGAGTGGGCATTAATTATAACGTAATAGGTACTAACAGGATTCATGTTGGATTTATACTGGCAGTCCAGACAATTATAACATGATTATAGTTATTATTTTAATGTTGATAATTATTGTAAATCAATAAATAATGTATTGTTGAATGGTTAAAGCTTAGTTATTTATTTTCTTTATGTAATTGTTGCAACAAGATATTAATTGTGTAATTCGTTGTTGTAATTAAGTATAGTTTTGTTTCTGGAATATAATTTTAATTACTAAATCTAATACATTACAATTATTAAAGAAATAATTTGTTCATTAGTTTTTAAATATTTAGTCTAATTTTGTAAAATTAATTTTTATAATTGTACTACTATTATAAGTATTATAAAACTAATAATATCTTTAGTTGTTACATAAAATTGGTTATTACATTAACCACTTAATAATGTAATAATACTCTTTATTATATCTGTCGACAGACTTAGGTCTGACGGATGACCATGTAAGTTTTAAATTGTAAATAAATAAATAAATCGCAATGACATTTAATTTGCCGCAGTTGTTGAGTAGAATGATTGCACAAGAATACCATCGGCCCAATCAAGCCCAATGGGTTGTAAATTCCAGCAATCATAGATCATTTTTTAGTCAGTACGTTATTTTTCCGTTTAGTAAATTAAAAACATCCATTTATCTGAATCGCTATTCCATAAAGTACCTAATCATCGTTTAATTGAATTATGCTTGAATTATTAGTTAACAATTCACGTATTTGAGACCCACATTGATTCACAAAATATCTTATATCTGCCTTGTACTTCTTTAATACATCTAAGGTACCAGGTCGTGTTATAAGATTATCGCCATAAAAGTCGTTTAATATAACTTCACAAAAAGCACGATTATTTATTTCTTTTAAGCACAAAATAAAGCTTCGTTCTCATCGCATGATCATAATATTTCTATCGTAAGCATGTAAAAATTAAGTTACATATTTAACTGATTTAAAACGTCTACTGGATATGCAAAAATCAAAATAAAACCATGCCGTTCACTTTGCCACTCTTCACGAGCCACCATCTTCAGGAAACCGAAATATCTTCAGAAATAACACTATCAATGAAACAAGCCTGTTTTGGCCCAAAAGTATGTGTCGGAATATCGGGCCAAGTACATTTTGGGCTTTATTAATAGCCAACAACTCTGCAACGAAAACACTGGAGAAAACAATGGAAAGGCCGAACATATATACTATTGCAAAACACAAAAGCACTATCAACAGAGTTACCGTGTTTAGAGTTATCGGTATAAACACAATAGCATCTGTATTCAACCTATGTACAGATGTACATTATTGTAGAATTTTTCTTGTAAGATAACAGGATTCATGTATTTTTTATAATATCGGCAAAAATTAAACCAATAAATCTCGAAAAAAGGCAGTAAATAAGGGTAATAATGTTGTGGAACTGGAGGTAAATGTAGATTTAGAGATAAGAAAAGACGATTAATCGGTCTGTGGTCGAGACAGGTAAGTCGTAGAAGTAGGGATCCTCAACACTAGAGATCGATGAACGAAAATGTACCTGATGAAGATGACAACGTCTACGACCCACCGTTCAGTAAGCAGAGATCTTTGTTCTGCCTCAATCGATCAACGACAGTGCCTCAGGAAGAACAAGATGATGGGCCGCATAAGTAGTGATGGGCAGGGCAAATGTACCTGTGGAAGCAGATCGGTCAGATCATCCGTTCTGACATCGTAATTTGGGGAAGATTCTTGTTGAAAATATTTATTTTAAATGGCACCAATATTTTTATTGACACTACAGAGATGTGTGTATCCAACGGAATCCGTATGGCCAATACTACTTCATGAACAGCCACACCTCGTGCTCACCTTTATCTGGATGATCACATTTCTCAAAGTGGTATCAGCGAAAAGACACTTCATCCTGGGGACGGAAACGAATTCCTTACATACACAGTATTAAAGGATTTTCTTCCTTTAGAAGAATTTCTATATCCTATCGCCGAGTATGGAGCCCGAAAACATTCCGTTGGTTAATACTTGTACACATAAAAAAAATAATTTTTCTTGTTATAACTCTTGTGGAGATTACTTATCAAATACAATAAGATTTTTTTTTTATTCTAAAGTCTTTATGAAGGTAAGATTTTTTATGTTATTCATTATTATTGAGGCTTGGTTCAAATTATCTTATGTATTTATTTATGTCAGGTATTTGTTTTTATATATTTTATTTGTTTTGCAGTAAATATTATGAGAATGATTTGTAAGTATCGACACCATTTATTTTTCTAAAATATAGACCTTAAGAACTCCTTAGGTTTACAAATATTATACCATTTATTTATTAAATTTGTCCATTTTGTAATTTACAAAAGATTAGTATTTAGGTAGATTCATAAAAAAGCTACCTATTATAATGGATACCATGATTCGACTTCCGAAAAATTTCAACTTATCTTCGCTTTTCACATCCCCCAGACCCCAAAACCACCATCAGTTCAAAGGCTTATATATATATATATATATGTATATATATATATATATACATATATATATGTATTTAAATTTCACTTTCTTATGGACACGATTACTGCCGTAATTTTGCCGCAATCACTTTCAAATTGATACATAAAATATATCGACGAAAATTCGATCAAGTTCGTTAATGAGCAACTTCGGACCATGGAAATGGGGAAGCTTTTTCGAAAAAACAAAATATCGCCATAAGTTTCTTATTAAGTATAATATGGATTCGTTTAAAGAACCTTCTATAAGGATACTATTCTTTGGATATAAGGATTCTATTCAAATATACGGATTCCTATTTTTTTACATAAGTAAAGTTTTAAGATGTTACCAACCACTGGCCCAGGAGGTAGAAAAAAAATGGGGTTTCAAAGACAAAATAAAACATACCTCCCTTAATATGTATAGTATGGAATCGGTTTAAAGTGGTTTTTAGTCCTCTAAACATTACCTAAACCTTTAGTCTGAAACAATGTTTGATATGACCAACCCTTAAGACAAGGGATGACCAAAATATTACTGGAATTATAAGAAAATGGGGCTTGTCGTATGGTAAACGTGTGAAACTTTTTCACATGCAACCATTGTCGTATTGAGTAACGTTGAAATTTTTCTTAACTTTAAGGTGGAAATCTTTTTTATTCCTTACTTAGCGCCGATGAAATCTACCTCCACCTTTTGACGTGCCGAAAAGGATTTTTTTTTTTTACTCGTCTCATTAATTCCATAAAAAAGAAACAAAACAGGTTTAAAGCTGTAATCTCAGTAATTTATGCAGACACAGGCATAAGTGAATCAGACATTGTGTGGTAGAGGACAACAAAACATTAAGTGCAAGGAATACATGTCAAATCAAAATGTAGAGCAGTTTTATATGTATTTAGTGCACCTACTAACATTTCATTATTCTGAAAAGCTATCGATATTATGTAATGAGACTACAGTTCTTGTTTTAATCCAGTTTCACCAAAACTACTCACTGAATACTAATGTTCAGATAGCTGAATCCGTGCTTATGGATTGATTATCAGTTAACTTGCATTTCTCTCGCTACATGTTCTCTGGGTCCCTAGTGACAATCTGGATTCTGTTTCTGGAGACTTAACTCATTATAATACTAGTTAGTATTAATTTTGTTTTGATAAACTTAAAATCTCTACTATGTTAAAATATAAAATATGCTGGAGGGTGGATAGTCTGGTAAGACCGAATGAAATATTTGACCAATATGTACCATCGTGCTATTCTAACACAATTATCGGTGATAGATTGATATCTTAATTACTGCTCCCAAGAGCAGTGCAGTCACTTTAGATGTTTATTTGACTGGACAATTCCTTGACAGGCCGAAGATCCATCAGTCCCTGGGGCAAACCTAATAAATGAGAAAAATTTCGACAAATATCGACAAAAAAAAATATCGGTACAAAATAACGACTAATATCATGATTGGCCAATTTTTTCACAAAAATAAAAAAAAACATGCATAACTTATAAAAGGGCATATCCTGATTAATATCTCTGTTAATATTTGTCTTGGAGATTAGAACTTGTTACCCCCTTAAAAATGTAGCTAAAATCAAACTCAATAAGACAGTAAAACAAAAAATGTGGTATAAAAAGCCCTTTTAGCATAAAGGTGAAATGATATGATTTTCTTAACGAATAACGATTTTATTTTTTTTACATTTAATATGCTTTTAATTATAATTATTACTTATTACTATTTAATATTCCTTTAGTTTAAAACATTTAGCGTAACCAGATACTGCATATTAATTAAACATTAATGTTATCTTAGTGAGTTCTACCAAGAAATATTAGATAAAGACCAAGGTTCTAGTACAATAATAATTCTTAGAAACAAACGATTACTAGGAACACATTCCATTTATTAACGCTTATATCTAGTAAATATTTAATCTAACTCCATATGTATATATATAATGTCCTTAAGTCTTTCCATGATCACAGAAATGTGCTACAGTTATAGCAGTGCGGGTTGCGGCAAAAGTAAACAAAAAATATCGTTTTTTTTTCATATTGGTTTGTTTCAGATAGTGGAAAGGTAGAGGAGAGTACTGTGTCAAGTTTTTATAAGATGGCATCAATCCAGGAGAAAACGCAATGTATATCACGAGTCGAAATCACTGATAACTGTGCAGCAAAATTTTAAAAGGGAATAGGGACGACTATCACGTGATAGTAAGAGTATCGTTGCGTTGTATGCAAAGTTTAAGGAAAATGGAACTGTAGTTGATCTTCCCGTACAGGGCGGCTATCTGTTATGTTTTTCAGACGAGGCTACTTTCCGCACCTCAGGGAAAGTAACCAGGCATTATGTAAGAATAAAGGTTCAGAAAATTCCATACTTTACCACGGAAAAAATTAGAGATTCTCCTACAGTGAATGTGTGGTGCGGTTTGATGCACAACAGAATCATTAGTCCCTTCTTTTTCATCGAGCAATCAATAACAAATAACATTTTCCTGCATAGCCGCAACATATAACCCCTCTGGGGTTATGTTAAGGACAGAGTCTATGCAATACTTACACCTGATCTGGACACATTAAGAAGGAGAGTACTGAAGCTGTTGCTAGGGTTACCGAAGAAATGTTGACCAAGACATAGCGAGAAATTGTTTATCGGTTGGGCATTCTACGAGCGACAAAAGGCGAATATGTTGTACTTTATTTATTGACATGATAAAAAAACCTTGATAATTTTTTTGCTTTTTTCCGCTAACGGCACAGCTGTAACTCTAATAGCTTTTTTTTTGTAATAAATTTTTCTAATCATGGAAGGACTCTATAAACACCCTTCTTTAATTTTTAATTATCAGTCAAATGAGTTAATTGCTTTTGTTTTTATAATTTCGTTAATCACGTTTTAATCTCTATTGAGTTTACACAATTACTTGTTATAAATTTATAATATTAAAAAAATATATAAAAATAGAAAATAGAAATTAAAAGAAATATTTATACTCTTATTTTGCCTTAAATTCTGGAAGTAGAAAATTGAACTGCTTGGTTGCTGGAAAGAAGATGAAAGAGGAAGTGCATATCAATTTAAAAATTAGAATAGAATGTGTATTTATAAAGCTTAACTTTCCTAATACTGCTACAATTGGACGATCTATTTGCAACCAGTGATGACACAAATTTTGGGATAATCTCAAAATTTCTATCGTCAGTTAAAAATCATTCTTTCAATTTTAATTAAACTTTAATCAAATTTTAATTAATATTAATAATAAGAGTACAAATGCATAATCAAATATTTAATTTGTCTTAACATTTTTTTTTTTTTTTTTTAAATATTTCTTATGTTTTTGATTTATTATATACGAAATCTAAGAAAAAATATCGCTAGAATTTTATAAAATATCAGCAAATTTGCTTATTGCATTATTTGTATCGATTAGAAAAAAAAGGTAATAACACAACTTTTTTTGTAATTTTACTATCTAATGAAAAACAAATTGAACATAAACATTTTTTTTTAATAATTTTCTTTGTTTTCATTTTTATTTTAGAATTCGATTAAAGGTTTATCAGAAGTATAGCGGTGATAACGAAAATGAATTGTTATCGACTCTTCTTCCCCTTCTTGACGCAATTCCGGATAAAATTATGTAAGAAAATATTATTTTTGCAACCAATATCATAAATAAACGGGTGGGCTAAAAGTGAGTCTCCCCACCACTAATAAGAAAAAAATTAATACATAAAATTTAAACAAAACAAATACAGATGCTTTATATCCCAAAAAAATTACAATGAAATTGTAAACCGTACGGTAAGGGTCTCGCAGATATCATTTCTTACGTTCAAAAAACAAAAATTTCTGTAATACAAATAAAACTGTTTTTAACAAAACGATACTGATATCAAAAATGACACTACATTTTATTACCATATCTGTTATTAATTTAGAATTAAAAAAAAAATACATGTAGTATATTTGCTTTTTTTTTATTATTTCCAGTACATTATTAAGCTTTTGTACCGTTCCTTGTACTATCAAGTTCTGCTATTTACGGTGCGATTCGTAAAGGTAGATTAAAAAAAGGCATAAAATGTCATATTCGAGTGCCGCGGTTCATCAAATGGAAAAACACCGTTGTTTAACAAAATTCGAGCCATTTTTTGAAAGTATTTTTTATTAGTAATTTAACTGAACTAAAATATAATGTTTCCCCGCTTATTTTTTTCCCCGTTTTCATTTCACTACAAGGTTAGGTCAGGTTAGAACTGTAAACGTAGTTCGTTGCCGTTTTGCCTCCTACCGACGAAGTTCTAACGAACTCCGTGATAATTAATATTATTGTTTTATTCATTGTGTTGTAATTCTGATTTTATTAATTCGTGGCAAGATTTAATCGCTGAGTTATACATTTTCTAATATAAAGTTTTGTCCAATTTTATAAAATCGACTGTTTGAGGTTGTTCCGGTCAATTACATTTGAAGAAAACATGTGGTTAAAAATTTCGCAGGTTGAATATTTGCAAGGTTGATGTTAAATAACATCAATACGTTGTTCCTTAGCGCCCTGTCCGTTCAGGAAATGTTTTATCGAGATAAAATTTTACTAAGAACATAATTAGGTGGATCCCCATCTTGCTGCAAACAAGATAAATAATCTTGTAGTTAGTTTTATGCCAATATTTTCAAATTTTATTTAAGCTTTTGTAGATGTTAACTGGTCGATAGTAGGGGATTAGGAAATCTCGCACGGGATTCGTCATGGATTTCAGTAATATCCTATTACTTTTCACGGAAACCACGGACACCACGGACGCCGTTTACACTGTGTGACAGTTTTTGAATTCCTTCACTGAAAAATTCTGGCGGTCTTTCTAGGATCGAAGTGGCCACAGATTCCTTCACTTCATCGTCGGTGATGCAATGATTACCTTTAAACTCTCTGTTGAGATGGTGGAAGAAGTGGAAGTCGCACGAAGCCAAATCTGGCGAGTACAGCGGATACGAAATAGACTCAAATTTCAGTTTTGGAGAGCCATAAGAGAGTTTGTGAGGTACCCATCGTGCACAGAATTTACGGTAACCTAATTGTTCAATAATATGGCCAACTCTTTCTTTAGATATGCTCGTTGAGTGATTCGAGGGTCACTTTGAAGCTAATCATCCAGTACCTTTCGACGTTCAGTCATAGAAGCCGGTCGTCCGCTGCGAGGTGCGTCCTCAATTGTCGCATTAACATCTTCACATTCACTAAATTTCAACACCCAGCTATTCACAGTACTCCAGTCAATAGTTTCACAACCGTATACCGCTTTTAAACGATGAAAAATATTCGTAGGGTTCACTTTTTTCCTGCTCTAAAAATTCTATCACTGCGCGCTGTTTTAACCGTGTTGACATATTGGCCAACATATTGTTGACGACATTTTAACTGCATTTAAAGAAGATTTCAACGCATTATTGCAGGTTTATAGAGGGGAATTTTAGCTATCATGTGCTGCCACACTCTACTCGATAGTACCTTTTGTCTCCGTGCAGCACGCTAGTGTAAAAAATTTATCAGAGTGTTATTGAAATAATCCTCTCTTCAAAAAATCATTTGTATTATTTTTGCCAACCTATATTTAGTACCGAGTCATCAATGTACTAAACAAAAACAGAAAGAAAATATTAGTTAATAAAAAAAAATATTGCAAATTCCAATAATACTATACTAAATTAAAATAATATTTTTTTTTTTCAGAATCAAAAAAGGAATAATATATACGTAAGTAATCAAAAGGTTGCATTAAATTCACTAATTCTATTTATTGGAATTATGGTTTGCAAAATACCTTCTAATTAAAAATTTCACTTAAAAATCTCTTATTTTCATATAATTTTCTTATTTTATACCAATATATGAGTATTTAACCCTAAAATTAGCACAAGCGTACAATAGAATTAGATTCACATATCCAGTTGCAAATTCAGAAAGCTTTTATAACATTACGGCCTTTGTTTACGTAATTACACTAATGAATATTATATATATTTTTTAATCAGAATATTTTGATTTCGAATCTAAACTTACAAATATTCAAGTATTTTAACAAAATTTATTTTGAATATAAAATATTGTTGTACAATCTGATACGATCGACTTTTATACATTTGAATACTCTGCCAGTTATTTACTTCTTATTGTTTTCTTGAATGTGGCCTGCATTTCAGTAGAGTAAATAGAGAACATGCACTACTGTCTGTACTAATATATTACGAAAACTTCTATTTTTAAGGACTTTAAAAATTTTAATTCCTAAATATTAAAAAAAACAAACCGTTTATACGAGTTCAAATCTTTTTGTCTGAGAGAAAATATATTCTTCAAACAACATTTTTTCTTACAGATTGTAGTAGATTATGTTTTGAGTAAGTTGATACATATCATTGCAAAATTTACAAAATCTACTATAAAAGAAGGTTGTAAAAGCAACTTTAACATAGACCACTTTGAGGAGCATTTTAAATGGAAATCAAATTTTAAGCTCTTCGATATAATCCCCCCACGTGTAAATGCATGCTAGCCAACGGGTTAGCATCTTTTGGGTTTCTCTCAGAAGACGAACCTTTGTTGAGTTGTCGAATTTCCTGGATCGCGGAAGCCGATAACTTTTCAAACTGTAAAGCGTTCATCTAGGAGCGTTCTTTCAGCTTAGTAAACAGATCAAAATCTTGAGGACGCAAATCAGGACTTTACGGTGAATAGTGACGGATTCTCCAAACGAAATCAACTAAAATATGAAAGGCAGAATCTGCAAAGTCTGGCGATGCATGGTCACGAAATGGTGACACACCACGCGATGTTTTTTGGATGTAGTTTTCAAACTTTCGGTAGTAAAATCTTCTGAATAAGGTTTCTCTAGTAAGTAGCTGTCATATTAATACCATCTGACTCTCTCGGTAGCAATAATTTCCTGCTTATTGTAATAAAAAATCGTCATTTGCTTCAAATTTAACTGCGCTCGATGACTTTTGTCTCGAAGCATATTTACTTTTTCAAACACTGCGTTGTGACTTTCAGTTCAAGTTCAAAGTCACTTCCATGTGTCATCAGTAGTCGTTATTCAATTGAAGAATTGCTCGCCTTCTCTTTCATCAAGAGATAGTAACTTCGTCGCTTTTTGATGCTCCTTCAGTCGGTATGGAGCTCATCACCCTGCGTCCTTTTTTTCAAATCTTCCTTTAAAATGCAGTATACTGTTGTTTTTTTTTTCATTCCTGTTACATTTACGATTTCTCTCACAGTCACGTAAAGATCTTCGTCGATCACCGTGGCAACAACTGTGATGAAGTTCTTATTATGATGTAGTACATAGTGAAGCCCTTATTACATTTATTAGTTTCAAAGTTTCCTTTTCTTTTATCGATTAATATTCTTTTAATATTTATATTCATTTTTTTTTTAAATATTACTGAAAAGTCCCTTTTTAGTTTACTAAATATTCTGGTCCCGGCAATATTTTAGTTAATGAAAATTTATGCAATTCAGGATTCTAAGGGTCATTTTTATGGGATAGCCTAAGTGGCCGTCTCCAAAGTTCAATGTAATTTGATATATGAATACAAAAATATTCAATAAATCATCCACCGATTCATCTTTACGACTACGCAAATTATCACAATTTTCTTGAATCAAAAATTGTTGTAATAGTCTTATATTAATATATATATATTTTTTTCACGTTATTAACATTATATTCTGTATTTTGATTGCTGCCATAACCCATGGGGAAAGCGATTGGAAAAGCGATCAGTTGTAGCAGTTTTAAATATGTTTCGTAATTAAATTATTATCCTAAATATTTACTAATATTTTTCTATACACCAGTATAAAATTTTTCATTAAAATTCGTATAATCATAATGTATGATTTTAGCACAATTTTGCTCATAACTTTTATATATTCTTAAATTAAAGGATTGTTAACTTCATATAAATATTAATATCGCCAACCAGTATTAAGCTCGTGTAACTCGTTAAGTCACTGATGTAATTATCTTAACCATCGAGAAACCACTTTCGAAAGGTGATATGTAAATCACAATCGGTTGTAACCAATCACAGATATCAGATTTTATTTTAATGCTTAATTCGCTACATTCCAATAACAATTCACATGAAACGATATGAAATTTAGATTATTTTTGACAACGATGCAGGACCCATCACATTTATTAAGTTTACAGCAATTGTTTATGACTTTGTAAGCCTTCTAAACTAAAATAAAAACTCATTTCAAGAGTTACGTTAGTTACTAATAAAAATATAAGAAAATATAATAAGAATATTAATGCGAAAATTATCAGTTACTTTAACATCGTGCTTACTAAAATTTGATTCGTAACCAAAATAACTGTCTCTTATGCGAACGTAATCATCCACAATATTACCCAGATAATTATATCCAATCATAAAATTTTATAGAATAACACAGTAAACATCATTAAAGTTCAAAATCACATTAATTGTCAGCAGACGAACCTCTTGTAGTCAGATTTTTCGGTACATTTCCAAGTGAATCTAAATCCCTTAATTTTGATATCCACCAAATTCTTGGATCGTTCTCTTTCCTATTGTAAATTTTTTCCAATTTAGAATCTTCACAATTGTTCCTTTTAATAAACAGTCTGAATTGGTTAAGAAAGTTTCGGCAGTATTGCGAGAGGATCTCATTAATGTACATGTATGCCGTAAGGTAAATTTCCTTTGATATGCGAAGTTCGTAAATATATTTTTTTTTTTAATTTTTGTCTGAATCTTCACTGTCCGCCATTCTATATCTTCACCATTTTCCATCAGTAATGAACAAAATAGGAATTGTCAATGATGGGAGAGATCTTGATTTCTCTTAACACACAGCCCTTGCGGTGCATTAACTTTAGGTTCATATATTTCAGTTTGTAGTGTTTTTGTCATTTCCTTGATTACTTAAGGGACTTCGTAAATTCTCAAATCGTTCAGTCCTACTTTACTGCTGTAGTTCGATTAATCGTTGTTCTAATTAGTAAACCGCGGTCCCTAATAATTCATTTTCCACTTAAATATTTTATCTTCAGCTTCGTAAGATTCTGTATGTATTGAAAACTCGTTGATTTTTTTTCCTAATAAATAAACAACAGCTTTTCGAAGTTTAAAAAATGTTTTCTTTAAATTTTCAGATTTCAGCCTTTATTTCCTTAACTTCTTTCTCATTTACACTTTATATATATACTAGCGTTTCCATCGCGGCTTCGCCCGTGTGGTATATTTACTTGCACTTCCCCTCGCAGTCAGGGGATATTTAGCCGGTTATGGTCCGCTTCGCTAGAAGAATACAATGTATAGTAAATTTTTCAGCAAAAGTTCTATAGCGGAAACATTGAGTAATCTAAGAAAGTGCTTCAAAACATTCCTCCACCTAAAAAATATTATTATAATTAGTTACCCGTAGTTCGTACGTGTAAAAGTGTATTTTTCTCGGGTCTTACCGTTACCAGACAGAAACTACTTGGAGGTGACCGTACTTCGTTTCTCTTTTTTTTAATTACTTTTAATTTGTTTTTAATCTAGTAACGGAGGCAGGTGCAGCCAGTCGCGTCACACATACAATAATCTTGAGGCCCCGCGCGTACATCGTCGCACTACTTAAAAAATCGAAATTCAAAAAAACCCGAAAATGATTTTTAAATATTTATCTAAAAAGGCAGTTACTTTTATACAGATTTGAGTACAACATCGTGGACACCGGTGTTTTTCGTTGGTGGTTGGGTTTCAATTAACCATACATCTCCGGAACCTTTTTTTTTTTTTTTTCCCCCTATATCCCTGGGCCGGACGTCCACTCAAGTATACACGGCCCAGAGATGTGTCCTTGTGACTCTAAGGGGGCCTCCCCACCCACCGGCTGTACGTCCGGCACGGCGGATCAGCCCCTCCGGTTCCGGATCTTTTCTTATTGCTGCCCGCCTCTAATCCTCCGCCCGTAAGGGAAGGTCCCGCTATGCCGTTCCCGCCACACGCAGAGAACCGGCTCTCGGTCTTTACACTTTTATGCCTGCCTCAAACCGGTGGCGCCAGCCCCAGCAAGCACCGAAGCGCCCCCAGGAACCGACACCGCCGGCCGGAACTCGGACTTTTCTTTATCCCTTTCAAGCAACCCCAGGAGTTCCCACCCCATCACCGGAACCCGCATATTTAAGCATACGGGCCCTCCGAGGTGGGACTGTTCTCCCTGCCGTATCCTCGCGCCTATCGTCTGTGATGCCTCTCCTCTTGCTCTTTAGATTTGAGGACGGTGCTCGCAAAATTGGAAAACCAATCCTAGTTGTTATTGGATTGCATTAGCCGGCTAACCAGGTTGTCAGGTGTCAGGTTATAATGCCTTATTTCATGTCTGAGACCCTCCCATCTATAGCAGTTGAATACGGTGTGTTCCGCGTCGTCTTCTTCCTGACAGTACGGACACCTTGACGTCTGCCTTTTCCCGATTCTATTAAGGTATTTCCCAAACGACCCATGTCCTGTCATCAACTGAGTGGTGTGGAAATTTAGTCCGCCTTTCTTCCTACCCAACCATTCTTTCAGATTGGGAATAAGTCTCCTTGTCCACTCTCCTGCTTGAGCGGATGACCATGCGGTTTGCCAGTTGCTAACGACTGTGTCTTCTACCTCGGCTCTTGGCACACCTGCCGCCCTCATGCTTTGGCCTTTTATCTGTAATTCAATGGGAGGAGTTTCAGCTAAGACACATAAAGCTTCGTAAGAAATTGTTCTATATCCTGAGACAACTCGTATTAGTGCTACTCTGTACACGATTCTAAGTTTGCGTTTATTGCGTTGTACATTCATTGCAGTGCCCCAGACTAGTGCCGCGTATAAGATGGATGATATCATTGCCGTTGTGATCAACCTTCTGACCACCAGTTTCGGTGCACAGTGGTTATTAAATAGACCTATTAGAGCTTTAATTGTAGGGGCAACCTTTTGAGAAATCATATCTATGTGATAACTGTACTTTAGACTCTTATCTATGAATACGCCCAAGTATTTTACGTTACTGACTTCACGAATAATTTCCCCCTTTATTTCTATATTTATTCCTCTGACCCTTCTCCTACCAGAGAGCAAAATGCATTTTGACTTAGCTGGGGCTACTTGGAGTTGGTTGTTATCTAACCATTCGTCTAATAGTTGGAAGGCCTGATTTGCCTTAATTTAAAGACGGTCCACTTCCCTATCTTCCACCAGTACCGTAACGTCATCTGTATAGCCGACAATCCTCACTCCTTCCGGATAAGGAAGCCTGAACATTCCATCATAGAAAACATTCCAGAATATGGGTCCTAGAACGGACCCCTGTGGAACGCCGCCAAACATATGAAAATTTACCGTGCCCTTAACAGTCTTGACCTCAGTATGTCTCTCGTGTAAGTACAGATTAATCTGATTTACAATGTAATCACTGATGTTCATGTTTATTAGAGCATCAATAATTGCCGGCCACGGTACAGATCCAAATGCGTTTTTTACATCCAGTAACACAAGTAATGGAAGACTTCTAGATCTCCGAGTACCGCTTCTGGCTGCTGTTGCCCATTCCGTAACTCTCTTAATCGCCTGTATCGTGGAGCGCTCTTTCCTAAAGCCGTACTGTTCTTGGTATAGGCAGTTCTTCTCCTCTAACTCATTCTGTAGTCTGGAGGCTATAAGTCGTTTAACCGTCTTCCCCATATTATTGATAAGACGTATGGGCCGGTATCCAGCTTGATCTATATTCGCGGCTTGCGTGGGCAGGAAGGCGGTTCTTGCCGCCTTCCAGCAGCTTGGAAACATGCGGCTTTGAAGTCAAAAGCTAGCCACGTCCACCATCTCCCAGGGAACAGCTTCTGCCAGCCCCTTAAGAATTGCTGCTGGTATACCGTCTGGTCCTGGGCTTTTGTTATTGCTGAGTTTCTTGATCGCATTTAACACCTCTGGTTGATTGAATCTTCCCCTTTCGCATTCATGTATCGCTCTGTTTCCAGTATCCTCCCTGGGGAATAAGGTTCTTAGCTGTTGTATAGCTTCATCACTGTTTAGTATTGAAGCTTGCCGACCAAGACGTTTTGCTATGATTTGGAATGCTTTACCCCAAGGGTCGTTATCCAGGTCTTTACACAGTTCTTGCCACTTCTTGCGTTTAGCTAGTTTAATAAGGTAATTTAGGCGTTTTCTGGCGGTTCTATATTCTTCCATGGCTCTACTACTTTCTTCATTTATACCGAAGTGGGTGCGAAGCCTCTGAGCTTTCCTCTTACATCTGTGCATATAATCTCTTTTGCTAGCTATATCACCATTCCACCAACACACAGTAGTATGCCTTGTTGTATTACATGGGATTCTGGACATTTCATCGGTGATAATGTTTTGAAAACTGACAAGATCTATTTGCGTGCACTCTGCGATTCTATGAGCCGCATTCCTTACGATCTTTTGAATTTGGTTGTTCGACCATCTTGGTGTGACATTTTGTTGAGCGCTTCCTGTAACTTGATCACTGATATCTACGGCTACCGCCTTGTGATCACTCGCCGTCTCTTCCGTCAATACTTTAAAGACTACTGTGTCCGGATGTATTCTGTTATCGATGATTGCCAGGTCTATTATTGATGTGCTCCCTCTGGCATTGTACGTAGGTGTTCCGTCATTTATGGACGTCGCCCCTGTAGTAGCCAGGAATTCCTCCAGTATTCTACCTCTTACATTGGATGAGACGGCGCCAGCCGCCGTTGCTCTGCAGTTGAAATCACCGAGTATTAATACGCGTTTCCTAGAATGCATGACTATGCGCTGTAGACTAAAAATTCTATCTTGGAATTGATCCAAAGCACAGTTTGGGCTGATGTAAGTCCCCACCAAAATCAAATCGCATAGTTCGACGGCAACAATATCATCCTCTCTGAGATAAAGTCCTAAATCCCTGTCGTTGGCTACTCGTCTGATGGCTACCACACTATTTCTGTCCGGAACCCACTGCGGCCTGGCTGCCGAATGTAAATTGGGCTCCGTGGCTACAATAAAGTCATACTCACCTCTCGTGGCAATTTCCTCTGCAAGGTCACCGGACAGTAAACTCCTGTTGTTATTCAGTAAAAGCACTTTAATCATGCGGTTTTCTACACCCTGTGCTTCCAGTCCTATGGGACCGGCTATCGCAGTCTAGACATTTGGTGGCCTCACAGCAGTCCCTGATCGAGTGACCCTAACCCCCGCAGTTAAAACACAAATGGGAGCTGTCTGGGCCACTGCAGTCTCTTCTGCCGTGACCGGTTGCCCAGCACCTATAGCACCTCTCGTTCTCAGTTCTTATATATGTACGGCAGTTCACCCACCCTACTCTTAGTCTTTCAGCCACCAGATTTACTGCGCCCCTGTATGTTGTTATCACAGTCGCGTTCTTAGTATTACCCGATGATTCTCTAAGAGAAGTTACTTGGAAGCTTTCTCCCGTTCCTATGACTTTCTCAACTGCTTCCTTAATTTCTCTCTCTGATGTGTCATATTCTAAGTCTTTGTCATGAACGACGGTTCAAGGATCACCCCTAGTCTTGACGTCTACTTGGAGATCAGCTACACGACTTCGGAGCAGCGAGGTGAACTCCCCCGCTTTTTGAGAGCCTTTAATTCTCACCTCGACCTCCTGATTTCTGTGGACAGGACCTCACCTGCCTCTTCTGCTCTTACTTTCTCTTTCATCGTCTTGACCAAATCTGCATATGATTTCCCCTGGGCTTTTACTAGTACTGTCTTACTTTCGGCGATTGGAGGCGTATCTCTTCTCACCGAGGCCGACCTCGATCTTGCCCGCACTTGTTCTCCCTGACTAGGCAGCACCATTTTGGGAAGCGTCTTACCCTTACTCATGACATAAATGACGATCTTTTTTATTCCTACCGGGCCTGTGGGGACTACAAATACTGCCGAATCGGTTTTCCCTACCTCTCTCCTGAGGGCTCTGACAACATGTGAGGCCGTATTTCTATCCCCTTTACCAGAATCGTAAAGTATCGTATATCTTGTGCCCCTAGTTGTTATTCTATTATCCTCAAGTATAGTTCATTCCTGGAGCACCAATGCTCCAGGAAATGTATAAGATCGAAAAAGTGGTCAAAAATTTTGGGGTGGTCAAAGGATGGAGAAAGTTGTGATTTGGAAAGATATGGAACAATTTTTGGGATAGGATGAAAACTGTAGGAGTTACGTCAGGAAAGATTTCCTCTAGTAGAGTGTCTGCAAGACTTTGAAATATTTCCGTCTTATAAAATTTTCTTCGAAAATTTAAATAAGTCCTTGTTTACTTCAATAAACGATGACGTATTGACAGGCCTAGGGCTGTCTATTGACTTTGAAAAATTTTACAATATTCTATTATATTATTATAACCTATAAGTTCGAAATAACTTAGTCAGACAATGGTTTTTACTCACTTAGGTATTGCAGAAAGTTTTGTTTGATCTCTAAACACAGTTTTCAACACTCTTCGTCACTTATTAATACCTTTCAGGGTCACGAAGAAATCCAAAGAAAACTTCACTAAACTTAACATTTTTTCAATTGAGAAAAAACCCTAATAATTCTGTTAATCCGTGTCCACATTTCATAAAAGTTCACACGATAGTCCGTTATCCAATTCACTTTGATGCCTGTATGTCCAAACCGAAAACATTCACCAAAAATAACTCAAAAACGCGGAGCGGCTACAGGAACGTCTGCACGTGTACAAGTCTCCAACTCGACTATACATCTCCGGAACTGTCGACCTGAAACTGTATAATCCTACACTTCATTTACAATCATACATATCATCCTCTAAAGTAATACTTTAAGGTGATTCCAGAGGCTAAACAGAAAAAGAAAAAAAAGAAGATATTTATTCGTAGAATCCAGCCCCAATGTAGTTAATATCCGTTTATCGTAATCGGAAATGGAGAATATTTGCAATGATTGTTCAAATTTTTTTACAATTCGTCACCGCTTGCATAGTCGAATTTCGAAAAACCTAGAAATTAGTTTTTAGATATTTACAAGAAAATTACACACACTAGAAACTAAGTCAATATCTTCACTTGTTATCAAAAAATTAAAAAAAACAGTAAATTTAATTGTTATTACATTTTAACCCTTTATCTCGGAATTTCATAAAATACCTTTTAGTGTGCACTTACATCGTAAGAGGAAGATGTACACAAATTTTCATACATTTATCTTCAGTAGTTTTTGCTTGGCGTTGATGGATCAGTCAGTCAGGACAAGTTGCTTTACAGGTACACACACACACACACCCACACACACACACACACACACACACACACACACATACACACACACACATACACACACACACATACACACACACATATATATATATATATATATATATATATATTGACAGTACCAAATGGGAAATGGTTTTCGTTCTGATATTTTACTTTCATTGATTAATTAATTTTGAAATGAAAAAATGCAACTATACTTGTGTGACCGTGAATATTAAAGAACAAAGGAAATGTACGAATTTTTCATATTTTAGTTGCTTATAAAACTGAAATTTGAAAAAAATATGAATGTAAAACCTGAGAAAAAAAAACTATTTTAATAACAATTTTCGTTATTTTAAAATCTATATTTTATGTTGTACAGAAAAGCAGCGGATACAAAACTTGTATCACGCCATCATTTAAAGAAAATATAATTTAATATTTCATAAAATAACTACCGATTTTTGTATTATGTATTTAAAATTATTTATAAATGGCTTTGAAATTATATTTAAATAAATTTACACTTTATTTCAGTGTGAAAAATTCGATAGTATCAGGAATCGATATTACTGAAACGTGAGTAAGTTTTATTATATTTTTTAACAATGTGATGAATGAAGAGGTTGAAATACGAACAAGAATTTCATTTACGGAATTCAGTCAAATAACTTGCTTATTAATTTCTGTGCGATCTCCAACTACTGCGATTCATACATTCCAATTCTCAGGAAGTGAAACTTTTTTTTTTCTCAGAAGTGACAAATTCGACATGCCCTTATACATTTCGATAGTGTCTTATTAGAATCGAATTTCTTCACTTTTCACAATTTCTTAAGTCGACCAAAAAGATGATAAATGGAACTATCTCTACGCCGAGTGATGGGCGGGTAGCACATACTAATTGAGTTCATACAGTGTTTCAAAGTAAAAGCAGAAATGTAATATGAACATTATCCTCTTGGAACAAGACCTTCCAGGCTTCCCTTCATCTTATAAGACAATGGCGTAATACTGAGTGATGATTGTTCTTTGTTCTGTAAGGGAAATTTGCTAGAGTATCCCTCGCCAAAAAGAATTCCAAAGTACATTCACATTATTTTACCAGGTAAAGATCTGGTTTTTGCTTCGTTTGATTGAGATGTGTTCGAAGGTTGCCACTAGATATTCATGTTTTGATACTGCGGCAAAATAGTACATCGGCATTTCATTATAGTTACTTTATACGGAGTCTATGAATTTGTCTCTTCCTTTTCAAATCACTACAGAAGTTGTAAGAACATATATTCTTATATTAAAAAAAAAACGAATTAAAAGGATGCCAATCATCATTTAACGAATTATTTTTAATTTATTCGTTTGTAATTTATTTAAACAAAGCATAAAATTTTCAGTACCATCATTAGAAATACGTTTTGAAATCTGAAATGGTACTCTATCTAGCACTCCTACATTTATCAAATCATTTATTTTCATAATGCATCACTGTACCATCGATTTTGCAAAATTACATGTGAAATAAATAAATCGTTTAACATTGTTGAAAATTTGTGGCTGACACTTCTAATAATTTAAATTTTGATTTCTTGTTATTATAAATATTTTATTGTGATTGAAATATTATTTTTGTGTATATATATATATATATATATATAAATAACATTAATTGTTTGAATATGATAGAAATATAACATTAATTATAACTTTTTCATTGTAATTGTAATATTTCTGTAAGCAAAATGAGTGAAATAGAACTGGAGCTGAACTGAGGCTGATCTGGAACTGAACTGGCGTCTAAATAGCGTAGCACTGAACTAATGCAGTGAAGATCTTGCTTATATAACGTTGGTGGGGCCGCTGATTCATCAGGAGCCGAGTGTATCTCAAAGGATCCGAGTGAAGTGTAAAGACCCGATGGGATCCGACTAAAGCCGAAGATCTTTAAAAGTCGTGTATTAAATAAAAATTAAAGTTCCAAAATTTAAACAGGAACAACAAAAAAGTGAACTTTTATACAAATATTTAAAAATTAAATCAGTCATTTAAATAACCATGAGTCTTAAATATTGTACTAATAAATTTTGTACGTATATAATAAAATTATGGTTTGTACATCAGATTTAATGATTATTTATATATTTACTATTGAACTGATTACTAACTTTAATTGTATTAAATAAATTATTTGGATGCTTTTAAAATACTATTATATTTCAGAATTTCAGCTACACCTAGACCTAATTTCTCACAAACGTAAGTACAAGTTATAATTTATTGAAGTGTTTTCATATTGGATAAGTGTGTGTGTGTGTGTGTGTGTGTATGAGTGTGTTATGTACATATAATCTTATTAAATAGGATAATAGTATAATAACAATAATGTTGAAATACATACTAAAGAACTACATTATATATGTGTTTGAGTGTGTGTCTGTGTGTATGTGTGTATCATTAAAACACATGCGCACACTTCTATAGATCTATGACATCCATTGTAATGTTCGATGTAAGCCAGATTCATACGTAGTAGACTGCAAGTTTAAGACTGTTATAAATCAGTAGCAAGTGACTCTACTATTTTGATATATATTATTTTTAAACTTCACAAAAATTATTTATTTTATTTAGCGTAAGGCCCAAAATCACAACACTAATTATAGTCAAAAAAATGCAAAAAAAATTTAACAAATTAATATAAGCTACTGATTCCGGAGTCGCCATCAGGAAATCTTCATGAATCCCTTCATAAATTGTCCTAGGGCAAACTTCTGTGATGTGTATAACAGTTTGATTTTCACCACACTCGCAAAGAGACGTCGGTGTTTTACCCTATTTATACAAGAAATAGGCGCACCTACCATGCTGAGTTCGTATTCTGTTTAGCGTTGACCATGTCTTACGTGGCAAGTCAAAACCCGGCGGCCTTTGAGTAATACATGGGATTTGGTTATTCTGGTTTTTGTTCCATTCTTGACGCTAGGCGTCAGTTACGTTAAATCTGTCCTCTGTGGCAGAGGACGGATTTAACCATCCTAATATTGTTCTAACCTGCTAATATTGTTCATTAAAGTACATACTTAAAATAACAAACAGCTAATTAAATATGTGAACCTTCCAAATAAAAAATAATGTGTAAGATGATTAAAGTTTACGGAACAGATTAATGAAAATAATTCGAAAACATATTACCTTTCAAAAGTAAACAAAGATCCAGAGAAAAAAGGCGTTTTTCATTTTAAAAAGCGTAAACTTAAAAGCTTACTGGCAGAGGAAGTTAAAGTATTTAATTTTAATTATTGATAAGGTAACAACCCTAAATAAATCGCAGAAGAATTGTCCTGAATAAAATCCCATATAAAGTATCAATGGTGGAACAGAGAATGCTACGAAACAGCAGAAAAGAAATATCAAGCATGGCTGTTACATCGATCCCAAAAATCAGAAACATCCTTCCAAAACCTAATAAAACAAAGAAAAGTAGCCCTAAGGAAAATAAGAAGACAACACCACAAAAACATACTTAAATCAGTGAAAGAAGAATTCAGCAAAACGCAGTCAAGAGACTACCACAAAAACTTCAAAAAATAACTGCAGAAATACGAACCCCCAACACATCTAATGAAGGATGAAAACCATAATCTGTCCCGTAACGATAAAAAAAAGGAAATCCTAGCAAAATATTTTAACAAACTCCTAAATTGTGAAGATCTGACCGATCGCAAGAAGAAAACCAGTCCCCCAATAACAACACTACCACTAAACATTAACCCTCACGCAATAAAAGAAGCCTACCAAGCACGACGTGAGATGAACACAAAGTGGCAGGAGAAGATCATACCTCTGTAAAGATCTTGAGACATGCAGGAAGATAAGAAAAAATCGCCCTTCATCAACAGCTTGTCAACATCTGGATCAAAGAACAAATAAAAGAACAGTGGATGACAGCCCTCTTCCACCCGCTAAACAAAAAAATGGCCAAAATAGACAGCAACAACTACAAAAGAAACTTACTCCTAGACTCAACATAGAAAATTCTTTCAAGAATCATCCTTAATAGGCTCGGTTTACAACTCCAGAAAGAACTTCGAGAATACAAGAGAGGTTTCAGACTTTGCGAGGAGCTATCCAGACCAGATCATGACTCTTAAGTTAATAATAGATTACAACAGTAAAAGAAGCAGAGACATGGTGAAAACAATTATGGACTTCAAGAAAGCCACAAAGAATCTCTACTAAAAATTCTGAGACATCTCGGACTACATTCCAAATTAATAAACATGATAAAACTGACCCACATAAACACTAAGTCAAAACTGAAATTCAGAGGCTAACTGTATTCTGAATACAACAGACGATAAAACTGTATTCTGAGTGTTCTAAGAACTCTCAGAATACAGTTTTATCTAGTCTTATCTCCTCCAGTTTTATCAGTTTTATCTCCTGAGAGTTCTAAGAACTCTCAGAATACTGGACGGCACCAAGGAAAGGAATCTCACTGCTATTATTTAACTTCACTCTGGAAATTTTAATGAGGGAATGGCTCAAAAACTGATCTCTAAAAATAAAAATGTCCAAAAAAACAAAACAAACTGCCTTGATTCTGTCAGTGACTTGGCAGTGCTAGCAAATCTTGGTGTAGTGGTGAATGCGTCTTCCCCAAATCAGCTGATTTGGAAGTCGAGAGTTTCAGCATTCAAGTCCTAATAAAGTCAGTTACTTTTACACGGATTTGAATACTAGATGGTGGATACCGGTGTTCTTTGGTGGTCGGGTTTCATTTAACCACACATCTCTGGAATGGTCGAACTATGACTGTACAAGCCTACACTAAATTTACACTCATACATATCATCCTCATTCATCTTCTGAAGTATTATCTGAACGGTAATTACAGGAGGCTAAACAGAAAAAATAAAGAAATCTAACATCTAAAACAGAGATATTAGAACTTCAAAATATTGCAAATAAAACTGGCATCAAAATATCATTCGAAAAGACAAAAAAAAATTAAAAATAGTAAACATAAAGTCAAAATGATAACCCAATTTAAATACGTTGGAGAAATAATAACAAACAGGGTAAACGAAAAACCGCAATCCAAACGACAACAAACATACTAGCTGATGAACAAAAATTAACTTGATACACCTACAGTAAAAAATGTCTATGCATAAATGCAAAAGAAGACACTGCAATTGAATTATAAAACAGTAAATCACATATGCAGCAGAAACACTAATTCCTGAACGAAGAATCAAAGGCCGACAGACTCCAGAAAATCGAAAGAAGAATTGGAAGAACATATATCAACAGAAAGTACCAGAAATATGGGTATCGGTTGATCGTGCCAGCAACATCGTGTTGCAAAGTGAGAGCCTACCACCGATATCATGCACAAGAGGAGACTAGGATGTCTCAAATGCAGATTTAATATTTCTGAAACAGCTGGTAGAGTCAAATCTCGACTCGACAAACACCAAGACAGGATGCAGATGGATCAGATAAATAAGAGAGGATCTAAAGGAAATTGGCCTTACACCAGAAGACACCAAAGTCAAGAAAAAATTACACAAAAAAATCAAGCACAATAACAATCGCTTCACACTCCCAAGACAGCTATCCACAACACAAACCTTTTCAACACCAGAAAGGACACGAAGATTCGAAAGTATGAAAAGTACTGGGAGGACCACAAGTCCTTCGAAGAAACTTGGATAATGGACTGACTAAAGTGATCGTATGCGGTCATAAAGGATGAAAAAAATTATTCCAGATTGATCTTCAATAAATATTACATTCAATTTCTAGCAGAATATGTAACTTTCCCTAGAACAATGATTTCTACACCACAAAATATCACTAGAATTAATTTAATAACAATGATTTATATAATTACTTTATTTACCATTGCAAATATTTTTTTTATTACGGTCACAATTAAGTGAGTGGATTGTTGATTATCAATATATTTCTTTCACAACCACATTTTGCTTCATATATTCCAACTTCAAATTCCTATAAATTCTTATAAATTAATTTTGTCAATGAAAAATTTAAAAAAAGTCACATTTTATTTATTATGATTCATTTTAATATTTATTTATCTCATTTTTTAGTTATACGGATATTTCTACAAGACTACCGTGTGATCCCATGTATGTACCTATCATAAGTTAATAACATAGCTTTAATAATTAGTAGTTTTAAATAATCTTTTATTTCCAATCTCTATGGCGTTAATTTTTTAAAATTAGGTTTACTTTTCTGCAGAAACTGCTTGAGTTAACAATAGTGTATGGAATGCTGATTCGGGGACTATTCTACTTTAGAGTGTGTTCAACTTCAGAAAGAATTAAAAAACAAGATGTTGAACATAGATATCAGTTTTATTTTTATCTCTAAAGGCCTCTTTAACTGCCTCTCCCACCACTAATTACAAGAATATGGAATGTTGATATTTGTATTGAACTTTGTCAAATTACAGTTTACTACAAAAGAAATCAAAAATATATTACCTGGGTGTTTCAAGCTCTCTTGCAGTTGTAGGGCATCTAGCTCCCAAGCCTTCTCGATCAAATGAAAAATATTGCATATTTGAATTATTTTTTTCAACATGACCCTTCAGTTACGATGAGTTTTGTGGTCAGCATAAAAAATATTTAGTCAACTAATATTTTTTATTTTTTGTTTTCTTTTGGGAAGTAAAACTTCATCTCCACTAAATCACTACATCAAACCCTATCTGAAAAAAACACCAGTTACCATTTTGAAATGGAAAATTTTGTGAAAAGTCATAACGAACAAATTCACCTAATAGCAAATCGTCTTACTGAAAAATTTTATTAAAATTGAAAAATCCGTTTGGCTGTACCTTCATCACAAACTCAAAAAGTCATATTAAAACAGGATCTCAGTTCATTTAGTCAATAATTCTTAGTTAATTTTTTTCTTTTGCAAATACTGCATATTTCAATAGGAAAATATTGGAATCAGCCATATCCAAAAATTGCAAATATTGCAGTCAACGATTAACTCTGTATATTTATTACCGCTTCCTAATTCATGATTTTTGTTATACGACGTTAATCTGGAGTTATGCCTTCACAGAAATATTTTTTATTAAATTTAATATTTAAATTGTTCCTATATGACTTCAATTTATTTACTTAAATTTTCTTATCTGTTTTAATTTGTGTTTGAATGTGTATCTTAAGCCTGCTTCAGTGTTAAGTGTTTTGTTATTTCTATGTTGATGGTGAGTAATTCACTAAAAAAGTATGTGTTTCAATAATTTTTTACTTTCCCATCTAGAACGATACATGCCGCTACAGCAGCTTTTCCTAGTACGGGAAAGTAGATAGATCGATAAAAAAAAATTGTAATTAAAATTGATCTATTTTAGTTATGTACCATAACATTCTTTTTTTTGGATTTTGGCCTCCATAAGACCACATACTAATCTTCACTTTCTTTACACTTTTCTCTGTACCCAAATTTTCTCTCATTCCTATTCTCTTCTTTTTTCGCCCATTTTTGAGCACCGTTATCTTTTTTCCTTTTCAATTTTCTCTTAATAAACTTTTCTGTCTGATATTTCATTTTCTGAGATGTTTTGTTTTTTTTATCAATGTTACGCTGTTTCTCTCAATTAATTTCAATTTTTCTTTTAAAAAAATAAATAAATATTTATTTTGTAAGACGATTATTGGGCATTATAACAAAATTTCCATAGAAAAATAATCTTTGTTTTTTCTATTTTGTTTATAATTTTTTTTGAAATTTTCCTAGTTATGTCTTTGACTATAATTACCATTTTCATAAACTGGGCGTAGAATTTTCTGAATTATTCTTCTTTTTAATTTTTAAATCTTCTATTTTTAATTTAAATTTAAGCGTTCGCAGACGTAAATACATTCTACTGCCTGATATTTAGATTTTTGTGAAGATATGTTTTAATGTAAATATTTTTTTGTAATTCTTGCACTTTCGAGATTATAGATCCTGTTTCTAAAGAAAGGTAACATTTTTGAATTTATTTTAAATTAAAATCCATCTAGGAAGTTACCCATAGCATTTAAAATGTAAAAATCTTAACTTTGTTACACCCCTTACTCCATAGTTTTTCTTGACAAAAAAGACCTATCAAAATTTTAACCTCCTTCCTAGAAAATTAAAACTTTGTTTATTCAGAATTATGGCAGTATCTTTGTACTTTTTAAACAATTAATTTTTGTTCCCTTTATTACCATCACTTACAAATTAATTTTTTTAAAAATTCATTTCACCCGAACACTTACCCTTGATTATGGGAATCCCCAAAATACAAAAAACATGTTTATACAATTTCACATTATTAATGCTCATAACGTATTTTGTTAATACTAGTCACAATACCTCTCCTCTGATGGGGAACTTCCAAATTTTTAATAAATTATAATTTACTCAAAATCAATTTTAGGGAATATTTCAATAAAAAAAGTCTCCTCATGCATGAGCCTCAAATTTTCAAAGATCAAAAACATTATTTTTTTTTAATTTTGGTGCTAATATACTAATATTAAAAATTTTAGTTATCGCTTTATAACTGCCATAATTTAAAAACGAATTGAGTAACTTGACCGCCTTAGCCGAGAATTTTATGCAATTTATTGTTGTTTCTTTTTTTCAGTAGACAGCATCAAATGTGAAAGTTAATTATATTGTTCGTGAATTACTATTATTGATTCACTTTACTTATACCCGTCATTTTCAAAGATTCAAGAAGATGTTTCAGGAGCTGAGGAATCATCAGGAAATAAAAATATACAAATATTATTATCATTTTTACCTTGGAATATTTCTGTTTCAGGGATCCAAACACTAAATATGGCGATGTTGAATACGTAGTGTAAGTATTTATATTCAATAACCATGTTATTATCAAATACGTAACCTAATTGTCATCATTTTCATTTAACATCACATTTCAAAAGCTTCGTTTCTTGTTTTTATTTTTACTTGACATTCGTGTTTTACTACAATCCACAAATTTATTTTTAAGAATAACTCTAATTCTGAAATATTTTTTGATGTCATACCGGCTTTTTTTCCTAAAAGCCTCCTTCTTCTGGGATTCTAGTCTGCTTTCAATGAATACAGTACTTCTCTCATCCTGATATAAAAATTCCTGCGATAAAAAATATTATTATGTTTCCTTGGCCTAGTATTTAATTCCTTATTATTATTACCCTTTTTATTACAATTCCTTATCATTGTTCACTCTTATTTTTTTATATTGTTTTTTTTTCAAATTGAATTTCTTTCCTGGCAGTGAATATGTGCACTTTGCTATTTTCTCAACCACTGTTTTTGATTTCTGTTCAAAGGGTAGTGTCGTTAGTGAATTTCAATGTATTTAAGAGTCGAGTTGTGGACTGCACGGTGTGTAGACGTGTCTTTCTAGAGCTCTGCGTTTTTTGTTGTTGGTTTTTGGTTTTTACATTGATTTGGTGGACTGGAACTTTAAATGGATTGGACAAGGAATACGGACTATCATTTTTGAGTTATTTGGTTACGGATTTATCAAGTTTTTAATAGTTTTTGGTTCTCATTAGTGAGATCAATATTTTTGTGCTTTTTACTCGCTAAATCTTAGATATTATAGTGTGTTAAAGTGTTGGTGACTTTTATCAATAACGAAAAGACAACCAGTGTGTGTAAAAGTGAGTAAACTTATTGCACAATAACTTTGTTAACAGTTTTTTGAGGTTATAATAGAGCTTATAATAACAAATTATTCTAAATTATTCGACAGGCTAATAACAGTCTGAAATTAACTGTAAACAAGGACTTACGACATTTTTCGTATATTAGTAGTTATACGGGTGAAATTTTTCTAAGTCCTTAGACTAGTTTTTATTAGGGAATTCTTTGTTCCTTAATAATTTCTGAACCACTCGTCCTACATCCTTCATCACAAGTTATAAATCCATCCCAAAAGGTTTCCTACACCCTGACCCCCTTCCACCAAAAAATTTTGGAACCTATTTTTGGGTGATACATTTTACCACCGCCAATTTTTTTGGGGCTCCCATCCCCGAGTGGGTACTCGTTGGACTCGGGATCGTCCCCGTAGTCCAACAGTGCTAGTATGAGACGAAGAGGATCACTCCCCTAAAAGGGATCATCGCAAGCTTCTAGCTGACAAAAGGTTACCATTACTAAGAAAACGATTGGTGCTTGGGCGTGCTCTGACAAGCATGATTAAGCTTCTCCTAGCTAACGTGAACAGAAGCGTGCTATCGCATGATTTGCTGTATAGACTTGCTATTGAGTGTGATGTAGACTTGTTGGCAATCACTGAACCCAACATATATGAGTCGGCGAAGTCCGGATGGATGGCGGATACTGTGGGATGATGCCATTATTAGGAACGTCAGCAATAGGGTGGCTCTAAGTTTCAAGGAGAGAGCAGAGGGAGTGATAGTGACTGAACTAGAGTCTACAATAATTGTAACAGCGTATGTCTCGCCAAATATCACGATTGCGGATTATGACAGGTTTTTAGACAGTATATATCGAATTCTATCCAGACAGAGCAAGAAATTCGTGTTGTTGGGTGATTTCAACTGTAAGACGACATTTTCTGGTTGCTCCCACAGTCATAGGAGAGGAGAACTAATTGAAGAACTGATAGAATCCCTCGGAGGTCGCTGTTTAAATGATAGTACTCCAACTTACGAGGCTCGGGGCCACTACTCTGTTTTAGATCTGGTCATTGCTGATAATAGATGGTCAATGGATCAGCTAGAGCTTACAGTGATGGATAACGATATTTCCAGTGATCACCTTCCGCTACATCTGATCATAAAGGAAAGCAATGACTTTGTAGTTGAAAGACCTTTTGTTACAAGACCTACAGCACGCCAGGTTGACAAAATTGTTGATAATATAGCTAAAAGGCTACGTAATATGATTGAGTTGACGCCAGCTACTCTTACATTGGTAAAATAGCAAGAAATGGATAAGGAATTAAGGGCCACTGGAGGCAGACGACAAGTCTACTGGTGGTCAAATGAGATAGCACGTTTACGCGATAATTTGCAGCAGGCTAGGAGAAGGAAACAAAGACTGGCAAAACGCTCCAAATGAATATTTACCACAGAAATATAATTTTTAAACTTCTTTGCTGATCGAGTATACTACGTTATCTTCTAAAATGTTTATTAACAAAAGTTGTAAGGTCGTATGTTTTGTTAGTGATATTACAAAAATGACAATTCTGGTGGAATTAAACAGTATTTAATGAATCTATATTTAAAAAAAACAAAGTTGTTTTATCAATCTAATGATGTTCAGCCGTAAATTCGTGTCATTAATTTAGTAACATGAAAACTACTTAAACATGTATTCTAAAGGTAGTATTAGCTTTTATTGTGTAAAATTTATTTAAACAAGTGAAATATCAAATGTAATGGTGGCTTTTTCCGAGTTGCTTCAGTATTATTATGCTTGGTAGTTTTCAAAAAAGTGGTTATTGTCGTAAGCAATATTGATTTATTTTTAGTTCTACCTCAATTGCTATGCACTATTTTATTGCTTTTTTTTAATAATTTTAAGTGTCCCTTATGAAAATGTGCCTTTATTGCAGAGTTTTACCCGTTTATAACACGTTATAAATTTTGTATCACTTATTATAAATAATTTTTTTTCTTCTTTTATTAATTATGAGTTACATTACCGTTATGAATGGGACCTTAATAGTACATTCTTAATGCTGGCTAACGGGGTTGCGAGTGTTTTCCTCGGAGATGTAATTTGTCGACATAACTACACCTATATGCCGTATTCAAGGACTGGATTTTGAAGCCACCTGTAGGTACGAGAATTTAATTGATTAAGGAATGTGAACATTAATTCCGTTTTTTATAAAATTTCACACCATTTTTGGACGTTACTTTCTTTCTTTACATTATCACCGTTATCAGCTCCAACTGCCTTTAGGTTTCAGCCGGCTTAACGTTTTGATGGTTTATAAAACGTATGACTCAACGTAATTCAGAGTCGGCGCAACATCGATTTTCCTATTCATTTTATAACGTAATAACTCACACGTACGTAATCAAAGATACTACAAAACGACGACTTACAGACAATAATGAAGTGTGTACATTATTTGCTTGCCATGAACGATAAAGATCGCCGACATTAAGGAGAGAGATTTCCTAGCGGTCTTTAATTTAGTGATATTCCTCGTATATATTTTGTCTTCTTATTATTTATTCTCATACCGTGACATTAGCAAGCTTCATTTAAGTCACTGGTACACAAGTTTTTGTTGTTACTATTACGTCTTCTCACTTCATGGGTTTATATATATGATCAGAGTTTAAAATGACAAGATTTTACATGAATATGGAAACTGGACCTTTTTTCTGTTTGTAGATAAAATAAATATTGATTTTTCATCATGGATCGTACAAAAATTAAAAAATACTTTTGACCTATTTTTACGAGCGAGTGCAGCACGTAGTAATAACAAACAGACGAAATAATTGTGAGGTTATAAACAAATAGAATCATTAAACAAAAGATTAATTTGGAAAGGTAATTAAAACTTATTTTTCTTTTAATATTATTTTTAAGTATTAAACAGCGTTGCAGAAAACTCAAATGATTTTTAACGTTTGTTATCTAAATACATATCAAAGTAATATTCCTAGTGTAACGAGATGTTATTATTAGTATAATTTTTAATAAATTAGTTAAAAGAAATTTGGTACGGGTTGATAAGTTTTTGTTAAATAACAATAGAAGTACAATAATCCGTGTTTTTGTAAGACGATATATTAATAAGCAGATTCGTTATGTGATTTGACAGACGTGTTTTTTTTTTCTTTCTCTAATATTTCTCCACTAATTTAACAACAAGATGTAATATCATAGAAATGATATAATATTTAATTATTCTTTTTCCAGAATGGATGTTACTAATATTTATGCATACTATAGATGGTAAGTTGATAAATAAGCTTATTTTATCGTAATGAAAAACAATAAAATTTATGAACAAAGTGATATTTTATGACATCATTATTATTAATTGTCTTTTGTCAAAGAATTAGTTAAATCCTATTAGTTAAATTTAACATTTACATCTATACTTGAACGTCAGATTTACAAAAAGGTAAAAATTGTAAAAAATGATTTTACTCTTTCTATGGCCGTAATACATATTTAATCATGAACAGAACAAACTGAAACAAAATACTGCTCATAAAGAATAATGTAAAATAAATAGTCGGTGGGAATGTTTTTTATCCCCAGTAATGCGCAATTATTGGTGTATGAACCGGCATGACTTCCCTGTTGTAAGTAGCTAAAATTTGATGTCTACTACATATTATAAAAACTTCATCTTGTGATTAAAATAGCCACAGCTATGAAGTAATTGAATAAATATGTGATTTTAATCTATTTCAGTGTAATCCTTCGGTGTGTCTACTATATTTTCACTACCTGTTTAGGTCGAGTAATATAAATCCAGTAAATAATGATGCGAACCAACTTAACTGTGAAATTTGTAAAATCACGTAGAGTATCGTTGAAAAATTTTTAAATTGACATAATATTTCGTTCGTTAAAAAAAATTAATGAGTCGTGAGTTACTTTCCAGACAATAAAAAAATGCGTTATTGAATTATTACATCGTTTCACTTAGACATTATAAAACTGTGGGGACTGAAATTTTTTATTCATATTTCATAATCTCCTTATGTTTTTCCTGCATAACAGGTAGATTTAATAAGAAGGCTACTTATTGCAATAGGTATCATGATTCGACTTCCGGAAAATTTCGACATATCTTCGCGTTTCGCATCCCCCAGACCCCAAAACCACAGTCAGCTCAAAGTTTTATATATTAATTTCTTGTGGACACGATAACTGCCATAATCTTGTGCCAATCTTTTTTAAATTGATACATAATATATAACGACCAAAATCTCGGTCATGTTCGTTAACGCAAAAATCGACTTAATGTATTTAGTAACTGGTGAATTAGAAGGATTGATATTGTAATGTAGTACAACAGTGGTTCATCTTAAGTTTTAATGGTTATTTATTGTTACTGTAAACTAATTAAGAGGACTTTTAATTTATAGGCATTTCTTAGAATCGATTCAACGCAGTAAGTAATATACTGAGTAACTCAGTATTACTCAGTAATATACTCTTTTACGGGCATTAAATAGGGCCTACTACGTATTTTCAAGTGATTTTTTATTGAATGATTTTGAATTTACTTTCCTTAGAGGGCATAGAGGGAGAATTGTTCTTTGAGTTGATAATTACAAAGAAAAATATATGATCGTGTTTATGATTAGTGAATTATATTACCACATTTGAAACGGGTGGGGATTCCAAAAATTCAAAGTTTACTATTGGTATTATCTTAAAAACCGGAGCCATACAAATAACCCAAAAAACGAAAGTCATAGGAAATGAAACGACCAAAGAAACAAGTGCAAATTATTGTCTGGATTCATATTTTTCATGATTTAGTGGAGGTCCAATGGCAGCATCATATCGTGGATGACTCTTCATAATACTGTAAAGCCTCTCATGACATTGAGGAATTTCTGTTTGCCATAAATCGACCGGAAATAAGTAAACGTAACTCATTTATAACGTATTGAATCGATAACACAACATAACAATGAAATTAAAAAAATGGGTGGCTCTTGTAATGCGCTTAAGTAAAATCTTTGTAAGATTAATATTTTCTTTTGCCCGCTCTTGCTTAAACAGAATCGACTACAGAAATAAAATATTGTGCAACCCCTTTTTACGATAAATATTAAGAACCGTTTAGCATCAGATAAAAGAGTTTTCACTTAATTAAGTATATAAAATCATTTAAAAGCGGATAAATGATTGATTCTTATAATTTGTGACAGCAACTCGTGAAACTGAATTAAAAAAAAACTTTAGTATTATCAATATTTCTACTCCGACACCCATCATAATTTTGGTCTACCTGTATATCTCCTTCCAACAAGGTGATATTAAAAACACCGATGCAAGCCTTTCTTATGACATTTTTATAAAGATTCTATTAGAATAATTCAGTACAATTGAAAAAACAAAAGTTACGTTTCATGATTTTGGCTATATATATATATATATATATATATATATATATATGAAAAAATTAAGTTGGTAATGTTTTGAAGACGATAATGTTTTGAAGTCCGAGTAAACGTTAGTTACTTTTATACGGATCTGAATACTAGAAGGTGAATACCGGTGTTCTTTGGCAATAGGGGTTCAATTAACCAGAGTTCTCAGGCGGTCTGCCTGACTCTGTGGAAGATTACAACTCATTTATATGCCACACATATCAACCTCATATCATTTGGGTAGTCATTAAGCGAAGGGTTCCTTCCTATTCACTTGTTAAACAGATTGCAACATACTTAATAAGAAAGAAGAACCAAATTTAATTCAATGTAAAATTATTTATGACTAGCCATAAGAATTACTGTTAATGTTTTACCTCGTTGTACCAAGTGAAGGAAGAATTTTGATCGCGAAAAATTTCAATTTTCAGATTTCAACGGAAATGTCCATTTTGACCATCGCTGAATCGATTTTGATTAGTTTGAGCATGACGTCTGTACGTACGTATGTGCGTATTTATCTCGCATAACTCAAAAACGATTAACTTTAGGATGTTGAAATTTTGGATTTAGGACTGTTGTAACATGTAGTTGTACACCTCCCATTTTAATTGCAAACAACTGAATCAAAAAATTGGATTTTGGACGTTTTCTTAACTGCAGTAATAAAGCCATCATTGAGAGCTTTTAAACGATATACTTACATACTTATTTTCATTGGCTCCAGAACTATAGCCAAATAACATTTTAACTAATGAAATATTATGATATTACAAGGCGAAGGCATACGGTTTAAATTCGAATCCATTTCGCTTTTTTTAAATTATAAATTTAATAGTAATTATTCACGTGTGATTCTAAAAAAACAATCACATTACATAATTATTCAATAATTACAATTAAATAAAATATATGAAAAAATATCAGAAGTTATTAATGATATAAAACTTTATGTACTTTTCATTTAAAAAAAAAAAAAAAATGTGTATATGTAATCTAATAGCTGAACAACGAAGTCATGTGCTGTTCACATCAGATTGTTTTTTAATTTTTAAGTTTGAAGCACATTCTATTAATTAGAACAAAGAAATTTATTTTTAATTAATGAGCAAGTCATATGTTAATGATGCAATAAGTATTTCACCTCCATAACCGGTTACCATTTAATAATTTTTCAGTGGAGGTAGGCTGGAGAAACAGAAATTTCAGTTAAGGTAAGCATTACTTTAGCAAAATTATTGTTGCATAATAATATTTATTTTCTATATTATAAAAAATGTGTAGCAGGAGTAAAAGATTTAAACTTCTTAAGTATTCATAAACGATGTACATTTTACAAGTTAAAATAAAGAAAGTATTTTTTTATAAACTTGTGTCTAATTAAGTTCGGTTTTTTAATTGTTACGAAAAGAGTTTGTCTAAACTTATGCTCGAAATTCAAGGAGAGGCAGAACTGCATTTTCTGAGAACACCAATAAATAATCAACGTATGGTGTTTCTAAATTTAATATGAGTGAACAAATTTAAAAAAGTAATTTCGCAGTTGTATTGCAATTAATATTGAACAATTCTATTTATGGATCTCTGTAAATAATAGTAAAACCCCATTTGCGATCTGTTGAAAACGAGCTTTATTAATAAAAGCAAAAAATAAAATAATAAAAATTAAAAAACATTCCACGTTAATAATTAGATAATTTTTTTTTGTAATTTTATCTCGATGACAATAAGAAACAATTATAATAAATAATTAAAAAAATAAATACTCTTAACCGTGATTGTCAGTTGATCCGTCCATTTCCGAGCAGTCAAATGGACGATTAAAATATAAATCTGTTAGTTATAATTGAGAAATGACACTGTTGGACCTTTCTTTTTAAATTCTTCAATCAAATTGTAAAGTTTTATCTTATTATATTAATAAGACTATAAAAATAAAATATTGTGGAACGCCTTCTATCGAAAAAGATTAAGGACCATACTGCGACAGATAAAAGAGTTTACTCTTAATTAAGTGTATAAAATCATTTAAAAGCGGTTGAAGGATTGATTCTTATAATTTGTGACAGCTACTCGTGAAATGAATTAGAAAAAAACTTTAGTATTATCAATATTTGTACTCTGACACCCATCATAATTTTGGTCTACCTGTATATCTCCTTCCAACAAGGTGATATTAAAAACACCGATGCAAGCCTTTCTTATGACATTTTTATGAAGATTTTATTAGCATAAATTAGTACAACTGAAATAACAAAAAAATAGATTTAACTAGCAGTTACATATTTAAAGTACCTTCTTATAAACATTTTATTTCATAAATTTCGACTATTGTTACTAAAAAAGGTCTTTACTCTTATATTTTTAAAGCAAAATTAATGTAATAATGTAATGTGACAATCAATTTATAAGTGAAGATAATCTGAAAAAAAAGAAATGAACAATATATGTTGCGTGATAAATGTGTAAACGGTATTCAAAATTATACACTGCGCTCGGAAAGTCGCAGTGCAGCATACTTTAGAATTATGTGTTACATTTTGATTTGTTGCATTAGGTTGGTTGCACTGTGGTTTAGTTGAGCGTTGTCACTAATAAACCAAGACGTCAGTTGTTGAGTTGCGATTGAACATGCTTAGTTTCGTTGTGTAATATTTCGTTTATCGCAATCAATAGTTGCGAGAAATATAATGGATTTTATCAGTAGAGTAACATTTTTCCTCTCGTGACACATATTTCGTGAAGATGACAAGTACACAGATTTAGCAAAGTTTTCAGAAAACTGATTTATAAGTCAGTTTTATAAAACTGATTTAACAGCATCTCGTTTAGCAGATACTGATTTAGCAAAGTTTTCAGAAACTTTTTTAAATACTCTTCTTTCTCACCGCAATGCAGTTCGAAATCTTCTCGAAAAAATGCCGGTAACAGTCTCTGTTAAAGACGCTGATTGAATTGCAAGACCCCTAAACTAAACGAACAGAAGCTGCTTGATATTTCGGATGAAGTCATTAAAAGTCCATCAAAGCCAATGCGTTTGTTAGCACAGCAGCAAGATATCAAATTGGCTACCGCACATAAAACATTAAGAAAACAACTAAAACCTTTTCCCTGCAAAATAATATGTGTTCAAGAACTGAAAACTACAGATCATGCCAAAAGACTAAATTATTTTCAATGATTTAAACGTTTTATTGACCAATATTCCGTAGAAGTCCTCGATGTAACGTTTGTAACAGATGAAGAATGGATTTATACGGGAGGATATATCAATTTACAGAAGAAAAGAAAAAGATTACTTTCTATAGGGGCATCGGAAAGAGCGTTGTATGGCAAAACAGACCACGTACGATTGACAAACTAAAAACCGCAATAACGGCATATGAACGAGACATTGCAGTACATCAGTCGGTTAAAGTGTTTGAAAACAAACTGAAACGTGCTCAACGTGGCACTGATATTTGCAGAAGTCATTTTCAAGACTTTTTATAAATTATTCCACTTATTGTAATATCGTTTCTATTAAATATGAAATAAAAATACAAAGTAATAATTAAGAAGGTTTCGTCATTACACGTCAATAATTGCAGTGCACAGCAGCTCTATGAAAGCACTGTACTAAAGGATACTAAAAGAAATATTTAATTTATACCACATTCATCACAATTGCGATTGGAAATCGTTCTCCACTAATAACTCAGATAATAACAAATCATTCTTTATTATTATGCTTACATGCCACCTCAATGCTTCATTAAAACGATTTCGCACAAAATATTAAAATTTTTAAACTTTTTTTGTTAGTAAATAATATATCGTAAGAAACTAATGAATAAGTAAAAATTATTTTAATCTTTAATGTGTAACCCACCAGACTGATAAAGTGGTAAACTCTTCGTCGCAAGATCACTTGTTTAACAGGTGATTCCTAGTAAAGTTGTTGCTTGGATACGGACTTGAATACTAGACAGTGGATATCGGTGTACTTTGGTAGTTGGGGTTCAATTACCCACACATCTCAGGGACGGTCGGCCTGAATCTGTACAAGACTACACCTAATTTACACGTCATGCATATCATCCTTCTCACAATGGGCCATAGGATGGTTGCTTATTTTCACTAGTTGACCAGATTACAACAAATATATTGGGAATATCATAAATAAAAGTTTTTAAATGTACGTATGAAGCGAATCATTAAGCTTCAAACTCATCAGCAAAGATGTAGTGCGACTAGAGCACAGATAATAAGTGTATTGTTAAGAGTTCTAACTCATTAATTTTTATTTGTATTTCAGTGATGAAGAATCAGAAGAAAAAATAATTAAGAAAATTGATATGCAGTAAGTGATTTTTTTTCAGTGAAATAGTATAAAAATAGAAAAATCTGTTAAGTTATATACTGTCATATATTTATTAATTTCATTATTGAAGTTCAGCGTGAAATAGGGTTTATTTCTAATTCGATTAAACAACGTTGGTTGCGATTTTTTTTCTACTGCTTTTATAAGAGAAGTTACGTTCTCGAGATGGTATAACGAACACTACTCTGAAACTAATATAAGAGTAATTTAAAGAATAATTTTGAAACTGTGGTTGTAGAATTTTGATTGTATCATGCGCCGAAATTTAATATTTCACGACTCAATATTTCCCATCGATCGGTACCCATCACTCTGAGTATAAGTGACAATAAAAAATATGTAAAAAAAATGTTAAAAACCAGTCTTTTACTAAATGAACTAAAAACTAGAAAATAAAAAACGTTTTTAAAACACCACTACTAAATTAAACACTAAAAGGTAAAAAATAATTTTAGGCCGATATCTCAGAATGGATTTGACAAGCTTTACGTGAAAGTCATAGCTTTAAATTAAAAACTTATTGTTTTAGCCAATATTTTATAAGCGGGATGGATGCCTTAAAGAGTGGGGTGCTCATGACAAAGCACCTCTTTAGGTCAACCATTACGCATATACAAAATTAACAGAAAGATCAAATTTTTAATTTGAAGCTATGACTTTCACATAATCTTGCATATCATTATCAAAGCTTGTTATGAAATTCAGTCTGAGATACCGTCCTAAAATTATTTTTTTACCTTTCAGTGCGTTTAATTAAAAAGTGGTGTTTTAAAAATATTTTTACATTTCTTTTATTTTTTTACTTTTTAGTCTTCATAAGATTATACTTTACAGTTGCGCTAGCGCTCAGGTTTGGGCAATCTTTCGAAGTTTCCAATACCGTAGACAGCTTTAAAAGTTTGTACATTCTAAAATATTACTGTATATACTCATATACACGAAATGGAGAAAGATGGAGAAATTGGGGTTTTTTTCCTTTCATTCTTGTCATAATCTAGACGTGCACGCAGCAACTTGTTTTTGGATTCAGTACATCCTGCTCTCATACGGGCTATGTCTGATGTATCATTAGACATAAATATTGAATGTAACGGCTATATGCAATTTGAATTATTTCCTCAGCCGTAAAAAAAATATTTTCGTTCAATTTAATCAATTGAAACGACAATATCACAAACATGGATAATTCTTGAGGTTAGACGCCTGCACCTCCAGAGGTGGCTCTGTCAGTTGCACTCACTCCATCTTCTCCGACGTACTTGGTTTGTCTACCACCTTAACTTGGCTTGAGGAAACTGACGTTCCATTTGTTTCTCCCCCTCTGTAGACCCAACTTACTTTCTCGCTAATCTCGGGTTTCTCTTTGTCTCCATAATGAAAAAGACGTCAACAGTGTATTCTATGTCAAACAGCGCTTCTTTTGAGCCCTCACTCGATAAAAAGTGGTAGGGGTCAAATTAGCGGGGTGGAAGTCGAAACTTTTTTTCGATATAAAACGAGAAATTGGGTAGGATGTATTTTTTTTGGGGGTAGTCGGATCAGGGTCAAATTTATATTATAGAAAAATTGCAAAAAATTGCAGGATCGGATTTTACGAGGGGTTTTCGGAGGGGGCCGGGTTGAAAGGGGCCCAAACCGGATACAATACCAAACAGATCCGGGATTGGTCAAACTGTTCCCGAGATATAGCCCAAAATTTATCACAAAGATGGATAATTGTTTCACTAAGAAAATATGCATATAAACGAGGTTACATAAGTTCAAGAGGCATTTTTTCACTTAACAACTTAGGGGCATCTTAGCAGCTGGAAAATGTTGCGATGTGTTGTCATCAAGACCAAACCTGTATGCAAAATTTCAGAGCGAATGGATAACCGGATGTATTTAAAAATTTGATTGAAAGGTAAACGAGTTTGCATTAGTTCAAGGGGCATTTTTTTCATTTAGCAACTTGGGGCATCTTAGCGAACTGAAAATGTTGCTACAATGTGTTGTTATCAAGAGCAAACCTATATCAAACACCGATCTTTACGGATTCATTTTCTCACGAGCAATCAATCACATATAAAGGTTATTTGCTTTTGTAATCGGAAAATGTACATGGTGAATCTTTATTTATAGTATGATTTTTGAAAACTAATAAACATCTATTCATTAACGTTTGATACCCTTGCAAATCTCAGCACGGATATTTATTTGAATTTATCATAACATTAATATCTTTCACGTTACAAGAATTAAATTCTGACGCGCCCTTCATAGCGTTATCTTTCCTATCGGTTTGAAAACCTATAATAACATAGCACGGTTTATCTATCTGCGACAAAGTTGTCACGCTCCATATAAAAGAATTCGTTTGAGGAACGGCTGTATTTTCATGAAGATCCCACGCTCTGAACGCCATACTCACATCTTTGTTTTCATTTCTCATCTTAGCTAATTTCAATTCATATTCAGGCGCCACTTTTAAATATGGAACAGCCCACACGATTTCTCTTAATTCTATCTTAGATTTACGATCGGAAACCGTAGCGCGTATCTCATTTATATCGCTATCGAAACGTCTCGACACTAATTTCTGTCTATTGTTTATGATTATTTTTTTATAATCATCGGCGAAACCCAAAAACATTAATAATTCTATGCGTAAATTAAAAGTACCGTTTTCATCAAAATCGACTTTATTTTTTCCACTGATCCATCAGTCTACTTCGACCGATGGTAGTAGAAAGTTTGTCATTGAAAGAGCTTTTTTGATACGGGTCATTATGCCTACATATCTTACCAAGGCTACTTCTTGCGCGTTGATAAGATATCATTTATCCTGGAATAAAAAGATGACGGCAAAATTAACTAATTCTGAAGCAGTAAATTTTTGTCCGTTTGCTCTGACAAGTTTTCCAAAAACAATCAGATAACTTTCACCCGAAACCGTATACATATCTGGTTGATTTATAGGGATTTTAATCACCTTTTCAATTTTATTCGCCAATGAATAACGATTGTGGAGTTGATTATATGTTACGGAATCATCTGAACGCGGTATTTTATTTAATTGAAAGTAAATAATAAGGACAATTTCATAAATTATTTTCAAATACCTCAACAAAATCATTTTTATTATGATAGTATTCATCTAATGCTATATAATCAAGATTAACATTACTATTAAGAGTTATTATTATGCGTAATTCATCGCGTCAATAATGAGCCAAAAACTCATTAAAATAATCAATAAATTGAGTAAGTTGAGATTTTATTGATTTATTCCTAACCTTAAAGGAATAAGTAACTTAAAATTTATGTCTGCTTGTGGACATATTGTTATCTATTTTATAAATGATTAAAAATCTAAATCAATGATCTTTTCCCGACGTTGATATGATTACATCAACTTTACTAATTGGAAGTAAATGATAAGGATGTTTTGGCAAATCAGCACAAAGCTCATTAGGTTCAATATAAAATTCATCTATTACAGCAAATTGCAAAAAAATATCCATGAATACATATTTTTATATGCAGTGTATCCCAATGAAAATATTTTTCAATATCATTCGCAAAGTGTTCAATACGATTTTTAATTTCCCGTTTTATTGGTTTGTTAGATGAGTAAAATGAATATTTAATATTCATATTTTTTTTGAAGGTTAAATTCAGATTCTATACTAACTACATTATCAAAAAGCTCCATATTATTATCATCTAGATATATACAGTAGAGATGTAGTATCAATAATGTAATTGTTTTAATTTGTTTTCACGATGATTTTGGCAATAAAAAATTGGTGTTAAATAACATCACTCAAATCTATCCATGAATTGTAAATCTTTTGGAATCTTACACATTTTACATACGCCTTGTTGCCTTTTCGTTTGAGTATTTTTTTCAATTTGATATACACCTTTGTGTTTAGTTTTTTGATAAAAACTTCCTTTTACGAGTTCATTTTTATTATAATTTAGTTCGTATGTAACCGATCGAGATTCAGCGTGCACCGTATGTATTTTGAATATTTAATTCGCCCAATTCGGTAAATAACCTTTTTCGAATACTTTTTTATGTTTGTTTATGCGAACATTAAATTTAATTTTTACAACACTCTTTTTTCTATCGTATTTTTGTTTACATTTGCAAGCACTTGCGATTCGTTCGTCTTATTTACATCTTTCGGTATAAATTTTGTAGGTGAAAGCACAATATTGTTACACTCTTCAAGTAGAGCTTGTAGCATATCAATCCACTTGCAGCTTTCCTGTTCTGTAAATTTAGTCCAAGTTTTCGTTTTTAGGGTTCTATTGAAGCGTTCAGTTACCGCAGGTTTTTTATCTGAATATGTGGAATAATGATTTATGTTGAATTGTTACAATAGAGCTTTCACTTGTGGATTATAAAATTCCTTGCCTGCTCCGTTGAAAATGTTTCATCTTATGCTTTTCAAATATTGGTTGCAAAGCGGACGCGACCTCTTTACCCGTCTTATTCTTTAACGGTTACAGTACGCGAATTTAATAAGACCATCGATAGCAGTCAAAATATATTAATAGATCTTACTGGTTCGAGAATAAGGTATCATTTTGACTATATCTGCTTGCACAAGGTCATTAGACACTTTAATTCGGTATTTCTAATAAGATAATTACGTCTAGCCAGCTTGTGTAATTTTTTCGCTAAATCGGATTTGATAGATATTCCCGTTCTAAAAAGAAAAAAATAACATAAATAATAACGTATTAAAATAAATAATAATGTTTATTAGATAAATCCGACTCGTCTTTCCGTTCTTCCTTTGCTGTTGCCGCGATTTGTAGCTTATTAAAAGTTTTTTCATATAACATTTTTATAAAATAATCAAGTTCCATATCTATATAAAAATGACTAATTTTTGTTTTAGATTTAAAATCTTTAAAAGCAACAATAAAAAATCCTGAACTACTTGGATCTTTAAATTTTTTATAAACAATTATAAAATAGGGATATATTTTTTTTAGTTTATTTAATGCACGATCAAAATTTTTATATTGACCGCGAATAGCGTTATATTTATACTCTTTATTATCTTTATTTTGATTCAAAATTATAATGCAATTATTACATTCATCGAGTGGAAAAAGTGTACATAAATATGGTTTTGTCATGATTTTAATTTTTTTTACATTACCTTTTAATTCGTCAATTTGCAACTTACGTTTTAAATTTTCATCTACTTTTTTTATTTTCGATTAGCAATTTTTCTTGCTTATTTTCTATATCGCAACTTCGAATTCTGCTGAATATTAGCGTTTTGATATGACTTAAAATCTTTGATGAAAAATCTTTTATAATTTTATTACATCGAACATAAAAACTTAGAGATAACCAAGATGCTATTGCTAGTATTAAAGCATCACAAACATACGTTCCTGTTATAATTTTGCAATTACCACCCGTAACTTACTATATTATTTCATCGGCCGATAAGATATATTGTAATAACAATTTAGATTGTTTATTTTCATTCCCATGTTTAAATTGTTTCCCACCATCATGACTTACGTTTGTTGCTTTGAAAAAACCCGTACGTCTATCAATTAGAAGCTTAAAATCACCAAAGATATCATACGGATAGTTATCTTTAATCTGTTCATAACACATATCTATTAAACTCATTTGTAAGTCTATAATAAAACCATAATTATTATCAACAATAAAATGTTGATTTTAAATATTTTTACTTTATTATTTAGAATCATAAAAATGTCTAATATCTTCAATAAATTGAATAGCTTAAATTATACAAGTAATAATAGTGAAATGGTCTACAATAGGCAATATAGAATTGAAAAAGTGGAGTTTACAAAGAGCCAAAATAGTGATTCAATTATTGCATCAATTGAAGTTTCCAGAAAAATATTTACCTCAAAGACTTACTGATCAAACTAAGTCGTATACAATTTAGAGATGCAATGTATTTGTCATTTGAAATAAATGTAGAATTAGAACTCCATCGCATAATTGTGTTGTAGTTGAAAAAAATAAAATAAGATCTAATTGTAGTAATTGGGGTTTGTACCATTTGAATCTAGTTTATATAAAATATTTTGTTGGTCGAAATTCCGGCTACCAAATGTTTCCACAGTCTGCATCGGAATTTATCCAGTCAAAAGCCGCAGTCGGGATTCCCGCATCGGCTTTCTTTGATAAAGTTCAATTAACTCTTCTGATTGTTTATTTTCAACCGTGAAACTAAACTAAGCTAATAGAATAGATGAAGGCTAATTTGTTTCATCTTTTCACCATATATTCATCGATATCTTTATGACCATAAGGAAGTGTATCCATAAGGTTTTCTAATATAAATCTTTTATCATTGTACGGAGAGAGAGAGCTTTTTTACATTGATCAATCGAGTAAATTTGATGTTTAAAAGTACGTATTGATTTCGATGTGGAATATGAAATTTTTCTATTGTTAAACAATCTTTATACATTTCATGATTTAAAATTTTCAAATTATAATCTTTATCAAATATACGAGAACCCTTTTTTATCTCCTAGGCTGTCTTTTTTTGTTGTAAATAATAATCGGTCACACCCAAAAGTAACGAATATATTTTAGTTCTTAACACAAAAAAAACATAGATTGGTTGACCTTTCATTTCATTTTTTAAATGACCTATATCATATTTACTCGATGCGTAAACATTTCGATTTCTTTCATTCAAACGTTTGTTATCCCCAAAATTGATCAAAATGTTCATGCTTCTCGTTTTTCATCAGATACAAACGAAGAAATCATAATATTGGGATGGATTTTTTCTCTAGCGCGAGTAGATAATCTTTATGCGATTCGTGTGTGTTTAGGATATGCTCAATCGACTTTTAAATAAAAACCATTTCCGCATCATCTTTCCCATCGTTTAGACGGTTTACGAACAAATATTCAATTTCGTTTTCATCACACCATCTGAATCCGTCTACAGGCAACGGTTCAATCATACATTTCCCATAAAGGGATCTAACAACATAATATTTAATTAATTTTATCGGTTCAAATACATATCGGGATCTGTAACGAGTTCTAATTGCACCTTCGTAGCCTTGAGAGCTGCGAGCCGCGGTAAATGTTGAGCAGATACATAATTATTCGGATCTGAATTGTTGATTTCAATCATTTTATTACGAAAACTCACAAACATATCAGCCAACAACATGATTTCCAACCCAATTTCATATAAAAATCGTGGTATTCACCGAGCGTCTTAATTTTAAATCGATTCCAAAAGTATTGCGCTTGCATATAATCCGATTCGGAGGTGGTTTGTTTCTTTAAATTATCATAAAACGCTTCGTTGGGCGGTTGTGCTTCATCAAAAACAATTGCCGATTTAATATATGTATATGGATAAAAATACCTTTACGTTGAATCACCATCTTTAATACATCTATTTTTTATTTTATTATCGTTATCATTTGTTTTACATCAATTTGAAACTGTGGGCAAGTTCTTTTAAAACATATATATGCTACGTGACCGTCTGACAATTTACTACAAATATGAAATAAACTTTGCATTAGTTCATTAAGGCTATAAGATAGAAATTTAAATGTGTCTATAAACCCATACGATATTTTATTCTTGAGTGTTATAGATATAAGCTTTTCACTATCGTTTGCTAACAGAATACTATATTAGAGTCAGACGGTATGGTCAAAGGTCAACGATATAAAGAATGATTGACAACTGACGTCATGTTATAAGAAACGGGATTCCCCATGACGTCATCGTATATAATAAAATACAATAGGTAGAACCACATTGAGCATCTCAAGCATATGTTTTACGACGAATTTTTCACTAAATCAAATGTTTCAACATGTAAATTTAACGTGAACACACATTCATCATTGAAAGCAACCTTTCTTTAATGTATTCGAGTAAACCCGTGAAAAAAGACGTCCAGATTCAATCGTCAATTTCTTAGTTGGTTCATTTCTGGAATTTTTGGATGCATCTCAAACCCGTGTTTTGCTATATATTTTGCAGTAAATCTATTCTTTCAGCGTGTAAATTAAACTGCAAACAGGGGATAATCTAGGAAAACATACGTTGAGGTTCTGCTTCAACCTGGACTCAAGTAGTCAAAGGTCAAAATGACGATTGAAGCTGGACGTATTATGCTACTAATTATTCCATTAATTTCAAGTATTTAGCTGTTTTGGGCTCAGTACTCTTTTCTAGTTTAACACGCAATTGAAAGTAACGATAGATTACTTTTCCTTGGTACTCGTTTAATTTTTTTTTAAATTTTTGTCATTTAATTTAATTGTATGTGTTATTTGCATTTTTACTTGAATGAAATTTTTAGACAGTTAAATGATTTAAATAATATATTTAAAAAAAACAATTTCTGAAAGATGGTTACCGCTGGTATAATAAATAAATTATTATAAAAGTGAAAATCCACCTTGCCAGCAAATTAAATGTGTCTTTCTAGATTTTCCAATCCTAAGTCAGGAAAATAAAATAATATTATAAAATAAAGTCAAAAAATTAAAATGATTAAACAGTCATGACTGTTTGCTAGTTCAACTACTATACTAGTTAACCGTCATGACTGCTTAATCATTTTAATTTTTTGACTTTATTTTATTCTCGTGACGATGGTCTAAGCACTGAAAGATCAAGAGAGATACAATTAATTTGCTGGTAAGGTGGATTTTCATATTTTTAATAATTTAGAAAACATACAAAAATATAATTATTATTTTTGTGCATAATACATAATGAGCCTTAACTTGTGTGTTTAATGGTAAATAAAAATGATAAAATTTCCTAAGTTTTGTTTATTCTCACATTTGTTTTCAGATGTACTTTACGTTTAAATATCGCAGATAAACGGAACAATTTTGGTAGGCGCTTAACTCCAGTGTTAAGTAAAACACAAGAAAAATTGATGAAAAAATCGTATATTTCCCACGTACGGTTTCAATTAAAGTTTTCATATATATGTAAATTTGTTAGCCCTGTAAGTATACACTTATTCAAATATACATATGTAGCAATTAAAAACGTACAAGTTATAAATGTATTTAGGAAAATAAAAATATACAATATGAACTATTTGTTATATCGCGCACTCGCAACACGAATATGTATATAAATATAAATATATTTATATGCACGTGATTGAAATATACATAAGACGGGAAATTCATATAACTTTCTCACTATGGAGATCTTGGGCATTGACAAAATGCTACGTAGTAGGAAAATAAAGTTTAACATTGTGAGGATGCATGTAAAGAATATTTATGTATAAAAATCATTCTACTCTTTGAGTAAAATTTAGAGAAACGGAACTTAAGGTGATCGTATCTCTCCACGACCCTGAGTTACTGTGCCAAAATGAATAGGCATCAATGCTCCATATAAAAAAACCATTCTCACAAATTTCATCCAAATTCCTCCCTCCGGTTTAAAGATATCAACAAAAAGAAAAGTAAAAAAATAAAACAAAAAAACATTTATACATGCGTGCGTAAATCTTTCTGAGAGTTTTGAATGTTAAAATTATAGATACTTTTTTGTTTTTGAAATGTCGTGATCTGCCTAAACTCCGAGAATTAACATTTAACCAGATTATAAACCTTTAACTTGCATAGTATAATGCAACACCAAATGCTGTTTTTATTAGTTGTATTATTGTTATGACTCGTATGCTATTATAGCTAAACAGTTCATGCATACAGCCAGGAAATGAAACATGTTAAAAAATGTAGATATATTATTAACTGTCACAGCCAAGCCTGCTCTTAACTGGGGCGAGCAGAATAGCCAACCATTTTAGCAATCGTTACCGCCGATATATCGCTATTTTATAAATAATACAGGTTAAAAACGCGTCTGACAGTGATATCATTTTATTAAAAACAAACTCCACACCATTTTAGTATAATCAAGCATTTTATATAACTATATTAATGTGATGTTAACTAAATAACTGTTTGAATAGAAAATAACACTTTTACCATGATTTTATTATGACAGTGGTTCACTCGGGAACAACATATGAAATATATTTTTTAAACTATCATACGTTGTTTAGTAAGGAATACAGTTTTGGAATGAAATTAGTTAATTTACTTGACTTGACACGGAAGAGTCAGTATTCTGACCAATCTTATTTTGTTAGACTAAACTACGTAAATAATTTTACAGAAAAAAAACTCAAAGTATATTTCCTGTGAAAAAACTACAAACAATAAGTTTCTTAAGTTATAAAGAAAATGATATATAGGTTATTTTGTAGACATCTATTAGTATCAGTGCAACCTGCGCCTCAAATATATCCACCGATTTTGTACTAGATTGTTGATAAAAGCCGTGTTTTAGTAAAGATTGTACTATGGTTTAATACTTTATCTTAATTTGATTATAAGGTATAGAATGCAGTATTGTCCGGTACTGCATCTTAGAAATAATATTATGAAATCAAATTTTGTCAACGATATAAGTCATTATTCTTTTGTTTTATATAATCAGTAAATACAAAACATCTTTTTACTCGGTTCGTTTCAGTGACTTACTGTGATGAAATACTTTTTAAATAAATATATTACTGTTCGATTAATTACTTAAAATATATGCGACTATGCGGTACCATTAATTGAATTAAAACACTGATGGAAATGTCTATCGAGGCATTTGCTTCGGTGGCATCCTGGCGTATGTCAAACTAATGACTGTAATATAAGTCAGAGGATCAAAAAGACGAACTTTGGTAAATGCCATCAGGGCTAATAATGGAGGAAGTGGTGTAGCGATAGAAATCGTCACATAGGAGTAAGGACGTCTCTTAAATTACATCTGTTCATAAATATATCAAAACAATAAGCTGATTCCAGTAAGATTTTATCTTTTTTTTTTTTTCAAGAGAACAAATTTGTTTTCAATGTGAAGTTAATAAATTCTCTTGTATCATTTTAGTAAACAGAAAACCAAGTTTAAGTTTTACATGAAGTTAACGAACAGATTTCTTTAATATAGTGAGATCACTATATTAAAGATGCACAACATGATACTATACACCATAACTCTACGTTGTTCAGAGATACTCACATTTCACTTGAGTCATGAAGTGTAGTTATACACAAATGATAATGTGTTAAAACAAGTGTTGGAAATGTCCACAATTTTCCTGAAGACAAACCATTCACACTACATTTTTTGAGATGAAATCCATTATCCCTGACGTCCTATGACAGTCAAAAATATGGTATGAAGGGTTTGGACCTGCCTTCAGGAAACTGGTGCACATTTCCAACACTTGCTGTAACGCATTACCAGTTGTGCAAAACTACATTCCATGAATCAAACGATACGTATATGTATATTATAGTCCATAGTGGAGTTATAGTGTATAGTATCATGATGTGCGTGATAAATAAAACTCACTATAAAATCAGAAAATTGGCTTTAACACAACCCTAATAGTTCTAGTTAAAAATAAAATGTTAATTAACGTGAAATTAAAGTGATAGAATTAACCAAAATATAAGCTTTCAAAATACTTAAGTTTAGATCGAAAAGAAAACTCAGTTCTCTTAGTTGCAAATTTAAAGCTGAGCAAAATATGCATACACATTACCAATGTAAAATATGCATACAGTTATTTTTTAATGTTTATTATATATAGGCGTAACCACGGTGAAACGCTTGCACCCCCCTGTTACATTTGTTCAAGCGAAAAATTATATGTTAATTTCAGTTGGTTATATATAATGCGCGACAAAAAAAATGTCTAAATCATGACGAGAGCGCTCTCAAATGAACGAGTGTGGAACTGGGGGTTCAAGGTCTGGATGGCCTTGAGTGGGAAAAAACTCGAAAATTATTGAATGTTCGAAGTTAAAATTAGCGAGAATGTTCTAGTACCTTCCGTTCACTATTTAAGCGCTGCAATCAGTACGAGTGAGTCACTTGGGAGAGTAGACGCATTAGAGCTAGTTGCGGCCACAATCCCGTAACAATAGCAAACTAAAATGGGTATCAGAAACTTACTGGGCACGCAAGGTATGTATCTTCATTATTTTCATTTGAATCGATGAGTTGCAAAACCATCTAATTAAAGCAACCTAAAATTTTCAGGAAATGCGAAAACTGAATTTTTGTTTTTAATGTTAGTGATTTTGATGTTGTCTTTATTATTGAAATTTTAAGAAAAATCATACAATACTAAATAAGAAAATAATAACAAGTACACCACACTCCAATAAATTTCAATAACGATTGAAATTTGAAATTAGCTATTTTTCAGCAGTTCTGCTTAAGTAGATGGTTTTGAATTTAGAAATGTTTGATTTTACAAATAGCTACTTCTGATAGTTGCAAATAATAAAACATACTTGTACAAAATATTTAAGGTTTATTAAAAAATACCGTCGTTCAATAATAAAAAACATTAAGAGTTCTATAGCTAATAGGTTATGATTGGTTCAAATTTCATAATAGTCCAATTTTTGTTGCGACCAAGTTCAATCGCTACACAAGTTGTTATGTTAAACACAACACATTCTTGACAAAAAAATTTCTAACCACAATAAGAACCATTTGGTTCACAGTATTTTCATTCTGTACACAGCCACAGCCTGTTAGATTTGATCATTCCATCAGTTTCGTTGTATTTTTTCCACTTATTCCACTAGTACACTTTTGTAGAAATGAAAATAAAGACAGGTTAGAAGATTTTGAAACCAATAAACTCATATTTAGGTTGAATATTTTTCACGAACGAAAAAAATATTTTAATGATTTTCAAAACGTTGTAATTTTGTGAAAAATTATTGTATGGAGACGATTAAAAAAAAAAATTTTTAGCTTGAAGTTTCTAGTAGAGATTCCGTTCAGAAGCTTAAATTCTTAGTTGCTTTAATTTTTTTGCGAAGTGTAGTAGTAGTTATTTATTTTCTTTTAGGGAGACAAAAGAGAACACAACCTGATAAAAATAACAGCGAAAGTGATAGCGGCGGAGAAGAGAAATCGAAACAGAATGTTGGTGAAAATTCAACTGGATCTTCACTACCATCTGGTTCTGGTGCACAGGATCAAACATATTTGATAACGATGCGGGTCACCGACTTGGACGTCCATTGAGTATGACCTCATCTCTAAAAATGGAAATTTTAAAAAACTTTTTGTCACCAATTACAACTTATGACGTTGCTACGGATGCTGTGCAATTAAAAAGAAAATTCAAATACAGATGGTTGGCGGATTACGCTCCGCTTCTGGCGTACTTCAAGAAATTAAAGGTCGCGTTGGACATTTAATGTGTATTGTTTCCACCAACAAACGTAAATGGTCTTTTGGGTTCTTTCAGAGTGAGCCCTATTACTCGCTCGCTATAAAGACACCACGAATTCGTGAAATCTCACACTTCGTCTCAGTGGCACAAATTGGCGGCCACAGCCGCAAAATGTTTTGTTGAAAATATAACCGTTCACGTACATCTGATTTCTGTCCACCTACAAGAAATAGAAGGTAACAAGAAAATTTTTTGAATCGGTAATTTCGATTGTGATGTTTTGTGGTACACCTGACCTGTTTTTGGTGTTTCTGAAGACTTGATAAAACTCAAACTTGACGTTGAAGACCACATTATAAAAGAGCACAAAAATCCAACTTGTCATCGTGGATTCAAAATGAAATATTCAGATTATATGACGACGTCATTGGAGACGACATCATTACTGACATAAATATAGCATGTGCTACAGTATCCTGGCAGACAAGAGCACCGGCATATTTTGTAAAGAGCATTTTTCCATTGAGGTTAGATTTTTGACGATGAAAAGTTTTAAGATTCGTGAGGAATTTATAGTTTATGTAGAGTTATGTAGAGTTGATTGACACGATGCGAAATCTGTTTCATCTGAAATTAACATCTTTGTAGAAAAGATAGGCCTTTATCCAGAAAAGTGCATTGGAAAAGGATACGATGAGTGTTCCAATATGGTAGGGAATGATGGTGGTGTCCACCAGAAAATTATTCGAGAAAAGAATACGAGAGCATTATAATTTTTCTGAGCTAGTCACAAATGAACTTAGCTGTAAACAACTAAAATGAAATAAAAGTGATACAACATGCGGCTTTCACAATAAAAGATATAATAAGATTCTTCGGTGAATCAGCCCTTCATCGAAAATGCATACCAAATACAGCAACGCTCTGTGAAATCCGTTGGTCTCAAAAATAAAAAAGTATCGCCTTATTCAAGAAATATTATGTGCAAATTGTTATGACGCTTGAAAAACTGTCAACAGACGGTAACAATGCAACGGAAAGAATTGCTTTTCAAATGCATTATGCTGCTACAAAATCAGAAAATCATTGTTAGTGTTTGTCTCACAGCAAAATATTCGGAATCACTGCAACCGGTGGTACATACTTTTCAGTCAAGTATGGACTTACTTTAGTGTGAAAATCAAAAAAAAAATCATTAACACCATGACTTCATCATGAGAAGACATGTGGAAATGCGGTTGTTGAAAGTGGAAGTGTGATAGGAGATGCTGAAACAATCGCTTAGCATCTTGCAACAGATTTCAATATGCCGCGAGTCATAAATCAGCAAAAACAGCGTTTGAATCCATCAGCATAGACTCCTGGCAGGAAAAAATGTTCCAAATGTCAAACTGAAGGAGGTAGTACTAGGTGCAATACTTAAAGAAATCCAATTGTTCTACCCATCCAAAAAACGGACGCTACTTATCTCACTTCCACAACGTTTACTATCGAAAGATCCTTCAGCACCTTATGCAGGACAGAAACTTGGTTACAGTCAACAATGACAGAAAATCGGCTTTTCGGTCTTTGCATGATAAGTGTGCATAAAAAGAGTGTTCTGGAGCTAAAAATAAATTTGAGAAGAGATTTTGTCAGGATTAATTCAGAACCCTCATTGGCTAGTGCTTAATTATGATTTAGATAGGTTCAAATAGCATTGCAATCATTACTTTTGGCGTTTTAAAATGTTCATACAAAACCATTTAAAAAAAAAAAAACATTTTCATATTTTCCCCCTGGAGAAAATTCAGGCTACTGCCTATGTTATTATACAACTGCACTTGCCATCTTGTTCCCAGAGGTTTATTTTTTTATAAATAAAGTAATAGAATTTCATGTTTTGTAAACAGTGATGAACATTTTTGTGCATTGTAAGTATTAATAAGTAAGAATGAGGATGCCTTGAAAAGTATCGTGTATTAAATGAGGTAGAAAATAATATAACAAGTTACTACATAAATCTAATTCTATGGTAGTGTTAGAGTAATATTTTAATCCCTTATTTATTAATAACAAATTTTATTCTGTTTTAATCTCAAATATCAAAGTACTGACTACTCTTTAATAGTACTATTTCTTGTTTGATTGTATCTTCTGTGTCTATTTTTTTTTTTTATAACTTTATCTCGTAATTGGATATAATAAACATACTGCTACATTTAGGGTCTGGTTAAGTAGTTTATATTCAGTTTATGTAGTTCTAAATCTTTTAAAATTCAAGTGAAAGTTCTAAAATTCTTCTTGAAGCCCAAACCTGTCCTCAGCTAATTCCTTAGTATCTAAAAGAAAAGCATATATTTGACGTTGTCAAAACATTAAATAAATAATCCATAATTAACTTAATAAATGCAAAAATATATATCGCTAATGGGCTGTTTCTATCCTGATAAATATACCTCAATTTCCTGAAGAAATTATTGATTAAATTTATGGATACTGGTTGAAGAGTGCCTTAAAGATCTTTGGATGAGCTTGAATTGTGGTCAACGTGAGGATTTCGTCCTTTATCTATTACCCACTATTTTCTTATCTATGATCATTTCTCAATGTAGTGTTCAGCCAGATGCCTTTGGATCCATACTGAGACCACCATCAGGATCAGCTTGAGTTGATGTATCCTGGTTTTTTTGGGATTTGATCAGTACATCTTTGACTATTGATCTACCCGTGACTCTTTAACATACTTTATAGCTATACTATCTCAAACTAGGACTGTAGGGTCCATAATTAAACACACATTACATATATATTGTGTGTGTTTTATAAACACAACTTTTTGTATACAGTCATGAATTATTACATCAAATGCACCTATTGTTTAAAGAATGTATTTATTTATTTTATTAACTCCCGTGACCATTAATTTTTTTTAGGTGCCTTATTTAATATCTTAATTTATATTTATGTAAATATCCTTTCATTATTTATTTCTAATATATAAAACTACTCAGTTGCAGGTCTTTTTAAACAAAAATATTTTACAATACAAAATATTAAACTTCACCGTCAGTGGTTATCAGTTTAAAGATTTTATCTTATCAATGCGTAAATGTATTGGTCTTACGTACTGTTTGAGACATCAAAATATTATCACACCTGTAAGTTTTGAAATATCTGATTAGACTTCTCTTTATGGTTAATAGCATTTAACAAAAAAGCTTTTGCCTGTAATGATTTACAGTGTATATTTTGAGTAAAGAGTTTACCATTTATTAAACTATTTTATTTATATAGTCACCTACATATAAAAATGGTCAATTCTATTAAAAAAACTTATTTTTTTCCCTATAACTTTATATTTGTCTATCCTGATGTATATTTGTTCAGTCCAAAAATTTATTTGTTGAATAAAGTTAAAAAGCTGCTGTAATATTTTAGCTAAAGCCTGCAGCTGTTGTAATTCTTTATTTTATTTTATAAAAATTATTTACTTTGGAAAAAACCATTATTAAATTTTAAGATTATTAAATTCCAAGCTATAGTCTATTTCATATTGACCAGACTGTTTAACCACTTGGCCACGACCAATCAATCTACCAGAAAATTTGTTCTTCAGAAATTTATGAACGGTTATACTCGATATGTAAGTAGCAGGGTCCAAATTGCTGGAATATAAGTTGTAAATGTTATAGATGAGAAAAGGCAAAATTTTCCAATATATCAAGGTAAATGTTCATAAAGGAAAAATGAAGTGATCTCACCAGTGTCAATTGCCACACATTCATTTTCAAACTGTCCTGATGTGCTCAGTATTGTAATGGGGGTTTTCTGAACCCCGGAATCTGATGTTTTATTTACCTTTAAAAGTAAATGAAAAGTAGTCTCATAAGGTCGAGTTATTTCATTAAGATAATTGTCATCATTAAACAAATCAAGAGAATTCTTACAATTAATCCTATGTTCTTGTGTGATTGGTAGCACTACTTGACAAGAACAAATTTTAAAAGGTTCCTAAAGACATTATGAGTAATTGAACGAGGAATGTTTAATTCAGATGCTGGTTATCATGTTGACTTGTGCGAACCGTATAAGTCCTAAAATAATCATTACTTGTTATACAAATTCAGTATTTTGAAATTGAATAATGAATCAATAAGATTCAAAAAGCAAATGAGAAACCTCTTGCAGATGAATTATCACATAGAAAACATTTAGAAAGAAATGGATAATATGAACTATGTATAAAAAAAAGGAAAAAAGGAAACGGATATACTTAATATTTGGAGAAATATACAGTAGAAGTGTACTGATTTAATAGAAAACCACATAAACTTTCTGTAAAAAATCAAGTACAAATGTAACAGGATGAAATAGGTGCATCAATCAGAAAATGAAAACGTAATGAGGAGACTGAACAAATTTAGAATATGGACAAGCTTAATTCAGAATAAGAAAACTAATAGGCCAAGAGATATCGTGATGAAAAAAATTGACTAAAACAGTGCTAGAAGGATCACAGAAGGTGCAAAGAAGAGCCTAAAAGATCAAGAATGATAAAAATTAAAAGAGATTGGATCTACAAAGAACTAAAATTTTTTGTTGAAAATATAAAGCAGTAAGAATCATACATGGTGAAAGGGCCATGTATCAGACAGGTATGATGATGAGTTTTGAAAATAAAACATTTGTTTAGCATTCAAACTTAGCATCCCGTTGAAGAACAGTTTAAAACAACCACTAAATTAATCGCTTTAATTTTAAGAATTCCCTTTATTTTGCTATACTATGGTCATTTGTCATATCTGAAAAAGTTCCAACATCCTTGACATAATCATTTAACTTAGTGAAAAGTTCAAGTCATTTTTCAAATCAAAGAATCATTTGTTTTTTTTACATACTATATTCATACCTTACAGGTAGATGATTACAACTTAAATCACAGATTCAATTAACTCTCTCTTTCTCTTCTGTTTAGCCTCTGGAACAACTGTAAAGTATTACTTCAGAGGATGATATATATGAATGTAAATGAAGTGTAGTTTGCACAGTCTTAGGTCGACCCTTCCTGAGATGTGGTTAATTAAAACCCAACCACCAAAGAACACTTGTATCCACAATCTAGTATTCAAATCCATACAAAAGTAACTGAGTTTACTAGGATTTAAATTTAGAACTCTCGACTTTAAAATCAGCTGATTTGCGACAAGTTAACCACTAGACCAGCCTGGTGGGCTACATTCAATTAACTACTCTTCATCATATTAACTCACATGTATATCTGATCTGCCTAAGGAACATTACAATACTTTCTTCATTGATTCATTGAATTTATTAAAATAAAATAATGTATATCTTTTATTATTATAATATAACTTTACATATAATCATTCAGCAATAGTATAAAGAATCATGAACGCTATGCTCTTTAATGTTGTACATTTCTATGATTTGAAAAGCTGAAAAAGAAATAGTGCCAATGCAACATTTATCAAATTCACTGTGCACTTCTATGCATACAAACGTAAATATAACAGTTGTGTTTACAAAGATGAATCAGTACAAATAAATCGTATTTCTAACGGAATTTATTAAAAAATAAACAATTGGCACTTTTAGATTATGCAGCAGTTTTAACAACAGACAAATAATTTAATGGCTTTTATTTGCACAAATTATTTTTAGATATATTACAATAACGGTTTTTAAATGCTACATTAAAATGAGTGAAAGTAAATAAGTTCTATAACATCCACTTTGGGCAAGGAATTTGTCCTGTAGTAGCCCCTTTAAATAAAACCTGTATAACAGTTCTTTAGCTAACCTTTTTCCTTTTGTATACTGACATTGTACTTGCAGATTTAAATTTCTGACTTCTAATATCAGACAAAATTTTCAGTTACTTAAATGATGAAATTTTCAAAATTTAGAACATTTAAATATTTTTATTTCATCTGTAGTTTTGCGAAAAATATAATTTAACTTTTGTGAGGAGCTGTTTATAATTGCAGCCCAAGTAAGTGTTATTCTTAAAAGACTAAAAAAGAAAATTAGGAAAAAAATTATTATTATATGGATATAAAAATAAAGATATAGAAATATATTTGGATACAGTCATTACAGAACGTAGAAGGTTTAAGGGGCAAGAATACAAAAGGTGAGCCATTTCAAACATTCTTTAAAAGATTTGTTGAGGCACAGATACGTGCCTTTAGATTTCTAACGGCCTGTAAATCATACTAATCACTGATCTTGACATAAAAATTAGGAACATAGGTTCAAATAAGTAGTAAAGATAGAAGTAAGCTACAAATGTCAAAATAAAGTTTTTGAGGCGTGTAACAGGGAAAACTTGCAAACAAATGATTGCTTCTTTGTTTTGTTTCAAATCATGATCCCCATTGGTGACATAAACACAGTAAGAATAATTCGATAAATATTTCATGGAAACTGATTCAGCATTCATAGAGAGTGGCAGCGATAAACAAAAATACAATACAATTACATTTAACTCCTCAAGGAGTAATCGATTTATTACATTATTATGAGTAATTACATTACAAGGAGTAATTACATTATTACTGGTCGACCTGAGACCAATACAAGATTACACTTCATTTACATTCAATCATATTATCTCCATCCATTCTCTGAAATAATACTTTATGGTGGTTCCAGAGACTAAACAGAAACAAATATTAATAAATAAGTATTCTCCAAGGAAATTTCTAACTCCAAGCAATCAGGAAAAAAACTAACTCATTGAAAATTTTTAAAATGCTATAACATTAAAGGCAATGCAAAGTGATTATAAATGATACTACTTCACATAAGGTGCACTAATTGTTAGCTTACTATTATCAATTATGAAAATTTTGCAAAATACTCAATTCTCTGCTACTTGTATTTGATGCTTCTATCATTTAAATTTCTTAAAAGTATTGGTTCTGTCAGTATCAAAAAGGTTAATGTACTGAATTGTTCCGTCACAAATGACTGATTATTACCTATTTTGCTATAAAAATCTCCCAGAAATATAACTCTTAATTGTGAACAATATAATTCATTAAATTGTACATTACTTCATTTTAAATGTGTTTTAGGATGGTGATTTTGAAAAATACTTTTTATATCAGTCTTTTATAAACCAGAAGTGACTAATGGGGAAAGGGTTGAAAATGCTGCTGATGAGTGATTCTGTTTAATAGTAGAAGCATCCTACAGCTGTTACAAAATTAAATCCAGCATCCTATAAAAAATAAAAAAATAAATAAATTAAAAGTGTAATTATATAGCGAATAAAAACAAAAGTAACAGATAGTGCTTTATTAACTAACCTTTAACTGTTTCTTCCTTTTTTACTTTTTATTTTAATTCTGAAGCAAAAAGATCTAGAGAACTTTACAATGCAGTGCGTTCACAGCATCAACATTCTTATGCTGACTGGCTAGCAGGAATCCCAAAATAGTGTAAGCATAACTTTACAGGCTGAGGATAGTTTATAATATATATATATATAAAATAAAACATATTATCATCACAATGAATTCTTTGAACTTTGATTATTTAATGATGCATGCATGATTCATACTCAAAAGCAAAGTGTCAAGAGAGATATTAAATAAGCATAGTCCTGTACAATTCAATTCGTCCTGTGTGCTGTAAACATTCACGCACAAAACGTCTCTGAAAGGAATCATTTTCTTACGTATGCTCTTCCCTGGAAGTTTTTAGTTATAAATACACACAACATAACTTAACGTATACACAAAATCTTATATTTTCACCATTCTACTCCTACTAAAATTTTTATTAAATTAACCCTGCGTTCAGCAACCACAAAGAAAAGATGATCCTAGAAGGGAACTACAAAAAGACTAGAGAGATTAGATCTTTTATTCCAATTTGTACATAATAAATTTGTCTAACGCTCAGCCCAATGTTATTTTTTTTCATTTGCATGTGTTGATAAAAATGATGCTGTAAATTAGCTTTTCAAAGATATAATGCAGCTCCTTCATCAGAGAATAATACTTTTTTTAGTTTACATTTTTTTTATTTCACATTTCATCATTCTGATTAAGTTGGCTCTGACTTAGTTCATCAAATCTATTTTCCATTTTCCACTCGTTATAAATCTTTTGATTCACTTTTTTTTCAAGAAGGCCATATATCCCTGGACAAATAGACATTGAGGACTTACTATGAAATAATATTTTTATAGATTTCTACTTAAGAATAACTTACCCATTGGATTGAAATTATTTTTGCTGAACTCAAAGAAGTATGCATTTCCACCCTTCTGAATTAATGTGAATCATCTCTGGAGTCAAGTTTCAAAAAGCTTTCTATACAATCACAATTTTTCATTTCATGTACAATTATGTTGATGTAGATTAGTATTTCCCACAATGAGTAATCAAATATGGTAAGGTTAGTTCTTAGTGATAGTCATTGCAATTAGGCTGAATTTGCTTGGGAACCACAGCTAGATTACTAGCACAGAAATTATTCATTTAGGAAATTGTACACTCAAGCAAAATGAGGTGAAGCTTCATCTTCCTGTATCCAGTGATTTTTCACGATTCCATTGTATTAAGTTGATGCATTAACCGTCTTTCCATAATTTTCAGATAAGAATCACCATTCATGTATTCATTAAAAGAATATTACCTAAACAAATACTATGATGTCATCCCAGCTACTACTGTGAGATCTGGTACATTCCTTCCCAACTCTCATGCATAATGAGAATTTCCCATAGTCCAGAAAATTACATTCCTGCCTCATGAAGTGCAATAAATTGCACATACAGAAAACAACAATCTTTTTCAGGACACCACATTTAAAATCATGCTAATATATCTTTTTTAATCCATTATGCAGCATGGCTTTAGTACTATCAGAAGCAAATATAAGTTTCATTTGTTTCAAATTTAATTTTAAACTTAATTAATGTTGCTATGTTGATAACTGTATGTTGAGGAAACATTTGTAATTCTTAATGGTGTGGCTTTCTCAAACTTCTGCAATACCTTTACCATGAACTCTTTATTTTGCTTGTAAAATTAAGCATTATAACACAAACAAACAAAAATGGGTAAATACAGTACTAATGTTGAAGCTAGGAGATGCAATATTTCCAACTTAACAATATGATGTTTGTTATTATAAAGCAAAAATTTTCAAAATCAATTACAATTATATTCCTGTACAGGAAAACTAATCATGCACCACTCTGTATATAAATCTATATATCTATACATGTGTCCAAAAACTAGTCATTCAACCTTATGTCTTTTTTTATCAAATCAACATTTTTACAATATTTTACTGTAAACTGGCAGTTTCCAAAATGGCTCATAGAGAATAATTTGTGCATCGCAAGAATTTAAATAAACTCTGATGAGATATTTTTTAAAATTAAATTAGTAATAGTTCTAAAAATATCAGCTGTCTAATATACTAAACGCCATTTAAAATAACTGACCTCCAATAAGTAAAATTTATGAACTATCGTAAAATGTATAAGAATATATTGTGGAATTTAATAAGGAATAAAATATGTTCCACAGAGTGTTGAAAGAAGATTATTAGGGTTTTAAAGCTATTTAATATCTCAGCATTGACTTACTGAAATAAATCACAAACAAAATGAAACAGTAACTCTTACAGTCTTTCCTTACTAATATTTGATGTAAGCATCTTTTATCACAGCATACACAACCGACAGGAGAATTCATCCCATCCTTTAATGAGCATGCAGGAGTAATGAAGATGATAATTGCTTCGATCTTATGCCTCAAATTGAATAGATAAATAGGTAGCAGAGGTGCATGGTCAATGTCCTTTTTTAAAACTTCAAAGGAGAAATTCACATGCAGTCAGATCAAGTGGCGGAGTAGATCACGATAATCAAGATCTTTCATTGCAACATTTTTAATGTTGAAGTAAGCACGCGCAGCATATATGGTAAACTTCATAATCTGTAACAGTTTTTAACAGTATGGACGCGTATGCAAAGTTTCCTTAAAACATTCCACACTGATATTGCTTATGATATTGCACACGGACTTTTTAGGTACTGCAGTAAAGACTCGCTGGCACATTCAAAATTTTCTTCAGTCACCCTCAGTCGTCTCATACATTTTCCTTTACACAGACATCCATTTGTCTAGATTAATTGGAAAAGCATGATTAGTTTCCCTGTACAGGAATATATTGTAATTGATTTTGAAATTTTTGGATTTTGGGAACTGCTGGTATAAATATGTATTTCAATCTCTCCTTTGAATGGTTAATCTCTCTCTATACAAACATAGATTAACAGCATTTCCTCTTTCAGAATGTATTAAATGAAATGGGCAAAATTAAGATCCATAAAGTTTTGTCAAAAATATTTTGATACTTTACCTTGCAATGCCTTGCAATACACTCAATGTGAAGCAATGTCTTTTTTTTATTATAAAAACTGATAAAAATTGGAACAATTTTTTTGATGGTCATAAATGACTGTGTAGACTGAACTTAATAAACTCAGCCATAATTGCACAATTGCAGCTGAACATCATTACCATCATTCAATTGGTTTACATTTATGCAGCACACAGTTCTTTAACTACATTCATTTTTTAGTCAAAAGGTTTTTCTCAGGGTCTCCATGGTTAGCAAAAATTTTCCTTTAAAAATCTATCAATATATTTATCTGGAACAGTACACTTTTTAAAACTTTCATTGTATAAAAAACCTTCTCTAAACATTAAAATTCATGACTTTCTTTTTAAATAACATGGATATACATCTTTTAGAAGAAAAACGAAAAGTGTTTGGCATAATTTTCCTGCTCAGATGAATTTTAATGAATTATAATCAATACTTTTTGTTCAAAACAATATTTTAAAAGTTTAACTGGAAACACAGCTATTTATAATTTTCTTTTTCTTTGTAAATTGTTTTAAAAGGTTGATAAACAGAATAAATATTTTTAGCAACAAAAATAATAAAATTGTACAACATACGACAGACTGTGCGACTAATAAGAAGTCATTTTTCGATGTTTAACATTTCCTGTACAATACAAATCAGATTTAAAAATATAACATTTATTGGAACGTGTGTTAAGTAAACATAATTTCAAAATTGTAGATAACAATAACATTTTTTCATAGCTGAAAAGAATTTTGCGCAAACAATATCGGTCTGCTAACTAATTAGCAGCTAACTATTTTGTACATTTATTCTTCATTCGTTAAAAAAAAAAAAAAATCATATATTAATTTTATATACAAAAAATAAATGATTAAGCTCACAGATTCTTAAAATCATTTTTTTTTTGTAAGTAGAATTCTATATTATAATCAAAATAGCAATTTTTTTTCTTACTGATGGCAGGATGTTATAATGGAAATATAAATGTGCATATAAGAAGAGTAAACAATTTAGTATAATTTTATTACACTATATATGTAAAATGAGACTGAAAGGATATTTTCAATAAATTAAAAATGATGGTACACAATAACACAATATATTAAAAAAGAAAACTTAATCTAACAAGCATAAGATTACAAGAAATCTGATGTGGACACCACATCACTTCCTTGTATGTCTATTAATGTACATATCAGATTTTTCCTGCACTTCATTTAAACTTATTTCATTTGAAAGTGAGATACAATCCTCCAATTCTTTAATAAAAGAGGATAGTTACACAACTGCTAAAATATTAGTTTTTATTTCGTGTTGTCCATGAGGTCCTTTTGGGATACAGCGGCACTGATAGTGCGTCGAGCTGCGATATGGAGTTGAGAGATATTTATTGTAGTGTTAAGCGAACGAGCAAACGAGCTAGAGTTAGAATCAAAACATATGTTTTGTCTGAATCAAAATCAAGATACATTTATAAACTACTTGAATTTACCGAAAGTGAAACAGAACTAACCATATCGCAAATTATGGGCATACAACAAATGTACTTACTTTGATGCATGACCTGTAAAACAAAAATGAAGAAAAAAGAAATGATAGCATTGAATTTAAAAACCGGTCAATGAAGTGAAAAGGGGTGTAAAATATTTGTCAACTCAACACGAAGTTCTTCAAGTTGAGATAAAAAGAAAACGGCAAAATGTCATCATTCCTTCAATTATAAATGATTATAACTTTTATCTGGTTGGTGTTTATAAAATGGAAAAGAAGCTTGGGGCAAACCCCTCTTGAACAAAATTTGAAACAAAAAGGAAGTGAAATAACACCTAAATATGTGCATATTCAATGCGCATATTTTTCACCAAAAATGTAGAAGAAAGTACAAACGTTTGGAATTTATAGAGGCTTTGATGTAAGCAATTGTTGAAAAACATTTTGTTGAATATGTGTTGTCATTTATTATAATTTTTATCGCTTTTTCTTTTCTAATTATATAGTAAAGTAGTCTTTGAGGGCGATGAATGTTAGGTGTAATCTGACATACCGAAGAATGAATTTCTCTGTTCATTGGTTTAATTTTTTCGTCTTTCATGTACCAATTAGGTAGTTACTGAGGTAATCATTGAGAGAAATGAATGGTAGGTGTAATCTGAGAAACTGAAGAGTGAATGTTACCATTGTTTTCATTTTTATCGACTTTCCTATTCAGATTAGAAAGTAACTGATGGAATCTGTGAGGGCGGTTAATGATAAAAGTAATATGCGATATTATAGGTTGAAAATGTGTTGTAATTGGCTTAAATTTTTCGGCTTTCCAATTTGATTTGATATTTTATTAAGTAATTTATGAGACCGGTTAATGATAAGTGTAATCTTCGATATTGTTAGTTGAGTACGTGTTCCATCATATAATTAATAAAATTTATAAATTTTTCCGCCTTGGCCGCTGAATGCCAGCAAGTATCTGTCCTCTCTGTTATAGCGCTTGGAGCTATATTTGGCCGATAGCCAACCATTTCTTGAGGGTAGCTTCTACAGCAAGCGGCAGGTGTCTTACACCTCTTAAACTACTAATGCCGATTGAACAAAAAAACGGCATCGAGGAACTCCCACAAGGTCCGACAATGCGGCTTACGCCACAATGACTCGCTGCTTATGAGTCGCCAATTTTCCCGTTGATCTCCCGTTGAAGTAGCCTGAGTTCTGGCCCTCCAAGAACTGGGCAGTCGAACATCATGTGTTTGTTCGACTGGACCTCCCCGCAGACGCACAGCTCATTAGTTGCAAGGTGGAACCGAAACAGGGTCCTAAGTTTAATGCAAGTACTCAAAAAAATTCCCAAAAATATTTTTTTTTTTTTAAACAAAAGGCTCTTCAGAAGTATTTCAGCGTTTTTGTTAGCATGTCATAATATAGGGAGAACCAATGTTTTCTCACGAATCGAATCAGAGTTCAGGAAAACTTTGGGTGAGACTTCATTAGATATGACTTTATTATCCTGCTGTTTTAAGCCGTAGCCCGTCTCAGTAGATGAATTAGGTCTCGAATTAATGCAGTTTTCATGTTTTTATCATTTCTTACCATTTTATAATATAAGGAAGATTAAGTATTTTATGGTAGTGTTATTATCAACGTTTTATCATGGTTTCTCCTCATGCATCCGGGCAAATGCTAAGCAGTTCCTTTCACTTTACACGTTCGTAAATAATGTTTTTAATAAATAATAAAAAAATCAAAATGAAGAAAAATTGAACTAACAATTATGTACTATAAAAAGTACGTTATTTACATTAACATTTATTTTATACTATTTAATTTTATAAAATTTCAAAAAAATTCATGTCTACAAACTTTTTTTTAACAAAACGTAGAAAATAATAATAATAATGTTAATGTAAACAACGTACTGTTTATAGTCCATAATAACATTTAGCCTCAGGAGGGACAATCAGCTCGGCCAGGTGCGGTGGAAGAGGCCACTCTGACGTACTTCATTGTCACGAACATGGCTTCAAAGAGTCCAGCCGCTGTTCTTGACCGGACTGCGTCTTGGTCAGGTGCGGAGCTCCGTCGAACGATTGATAATGGTGTTGCTGACGAGGACCTTGGGAGAGTGGTCCTTCGGAGGATCGCCGACGACGACAATGGTGTCAAAGCGGAGGGAAAATCTTACGCTGATCTCCACCGCTCAATGAAAGAAGCTGTGTCACCAGGTGAAGTCGGGGTCCTCTCTGCGCGTAAGGGTCAGAGTGAGGACCACCACCACATTCGGGTGCGGGCCGATAGTAGAGCTGCTGAACGGAACGCCAATTCAGTTATTTGCGAAGACCAACGTATTAAAATTAAGGAAGTTTTTTCAACGTGTATAAAAGTCCAAGAAGCCAGACCTTGTCAATGGCCCGCTGGACATCTAAGAAGGGTGCCAAACAGTATCTCTTTTACACTTAGCTTCTCTTAATGTTGTTAACAACTCTTTTTTTTTTTTTTGCTAAATAGTGGAGTGCTATTTACAGAAACTGAACCGGTGGTCTTGATTCCTCGTTTAGGGATACAAAAGTGGCGATGGTAACGGTTCCTCCGTTGCTGGCCTACAAACTGCAGAAGGACGGCCGCATCCGCGTTGGGTAAGTGTCTTGCCGAGTTCTAAAGAGGTCCGCAGAGGAACGTTGTTATTGGCGCTGGAAGATCGGGCACCGGACTTGGGTCCTGCAGCGGTCCCAATAAACGAGGTCATTATTTCAATTATGGGGTTGCGAGACATCTTCGAGCGGATTCTCTGACAGGGGCTAAGTGTTCCCTGTATAATTTTCGGGGACAATATTTGTGGGTATGGGGCTTCAGGGGCAGCTCAGGCAAATGAGACCCGTCGTCTGTGCCTTGTAGAAGACCTGCGATGGGACAGGGGGGATGAGCCGCTTAGTGTTCCACTGCCGATGATTGGGCCGGGACTACCCTGGGATTTTCTTGGAACTTCGTATTGGACGGTAAATTAAGATCGCAATCCCGGTGGGGATCCCTTTCCGATTCGAAACTTGAGGAGTGGCGTAAAGACGGAGTCCCGATGGAGGGATTCCAAAGGAATCCCTCATTAGAGGTATGGCGCATAACTAAAAGACCGAGTCCCGGCTACCTGGGGAGAACTATGGTTCTCGACGATGTAGCTTGAAGCAATGGCACCACCTGGTGCTGTGTTTATGTTTAGTTGCCTGTCTGGGCCCAGGGGGGGGGATAAAAAATGACGAACTCAAAAAAAAACTAATAAGAGCAAGTAGAAAGAACATGCTTACATGATCGAACAGACTGCCCATCAAATAATCATAAGATTTTTTTAAACGTTTATAAATAGTAAATAACAACAGTAATAATAATAATAATTATAAAACAAATTAATAAATTTTACTACCGAAATTCATTCATTCAATACCGTAGCATATCTTAAAGCACAACTACTTTCAATACACAAAGATAGTTACGTAAAATATTATCGATTATCCAGTTAGAATCGTACATATGATTTTTTGTGGCCTTTTAGTTGCAATTAAATGTATATATATATATATATATATATATATATATAGTCTATGACATTCCCGGTAACGTAAGGATTCCAACGCGGGGTCATACATCTAAATCGGTTTGGTCGTTGAGCTGCTACGGTAGCACAAACATATATTCACCCTAAATATATCGCACTGCTCTTTGGGCAGTCGTGTAAAAACAGCGAAGTTTTCTTATTCATAATTATTAATTATAACAGATTTTCCGATAAAAATTTGTACTACATAATTTATTACTCAATTTCATAAATAATGTACTACTCAATTTCATAAATACAAAAGAGAATACAAGTTTCATTATCTTGCACGGCTTAAATATTCAGTACTTAATTACTTTTTTTCTTTTTTTAATGTTTAAATGGATTTTGTTTATAGCTTTTCCAGAAATCTGTCACAAGAAATTGATTGTAATATTTCATTACTCAGTTCACAAATCTATCCTTTTGTAAAATATGAAAAAAATAAAAATAAACTGAAATGTATAGAAGAAAACGTAAAACGCAGTTACAAAAAAAAATTCGAATTTTAAATATTTACCTAAATTATTAACCAACTTTTAGATTAGTAGTTAGTAAAAATATAGTTAATTACGTGCAAAAAAAAAACTACATGTCCAATATTACTAAAAATATTGTTCGGTGAGCAAATGTTGTTATCATACAAGTTATTACAAGAAATATTGTTTGTACACATAGCTCCAAGCTGATTAGATCGAACGTTTTACAAAATTGAGTGTAATCTTTGCATTATTTTTCCAAACATTGGTTTTGATTTCGGACATTTATCATTTGTTTTAAAAAAAAAATTCTACGATGTTATTAATTTCTGATCTTAGACTAAATTCATATCCTTGATACGTCATATATACCATTAGCACTCGCAGATATGATATCCAGATCCTACGTTTAGCGAAACCAAATATAAATTGTTCTGAACAATACCGTGTAAGTGTTCCTCGAAAAATAAATGTAATTATTGTCTCATATAAGCATTTGAAACGTATTTTAGAGTAATGAAAATCCATATTCTACTCCTTATTTTTTGATCGGTAAAATAACCAAACAAATGTTTCGATTAATATCTGAATTGATCTCGCTGATTCGATAAGTTTTTGGTTGCTATCTCCTGATTTTTAACATAAATGTTATAATGCTAGTGATACTTGATACGTGGAATATTATTGACGCTGAAATATTAACGAATTCGTTTAAATTATTAATCTCATTTTGTTTTTTATAGAAAATATACTTTATATATATATATATATATTTTTTTTTTCTCGTTCTTGTTTTATACGAATCCTTTTTCGTTTTACCTGTAATTTCTTTGCTTGGCAATGGTAAAAAGGAATTAATACAACGTTTGACATCGTGTTATTACAAAAGGTAGTCTTATTCTCTGTTATATAAATTAAATGTTTCAGCTTTTTACCGTCTTTTATTTATATCCATTTTTATTGTTAAATTTTTTTAATAAATAAATTATTCATTTCTGAAACAAAAATCGGATTTATCTTTTTTACGTTTCCGTCTAGGTAGCGCTATAGCAGAACTTTAGCTTTAGAAGGGAAAGTATTGCATTTGATTTAATTTAGCATATGCGGTTTTCACCGGATTTTACTAATTAGCGTCTATGTTTTGACACTTAAGGAATCCAAAGAAAAAAACACCGGATGAAATTTTCCGGATGTTAATGTTCGTATGTACGTGTGTGTGGTCGGTATCACATTCTAAACCACCTTATATCTCCAGAACTATCAGATTTTGACCAAATCTGGTCAGATTATTTCTGCATTTGGGGCATTGATGCCATTGATTATCAACTTAAAAGGCTAAGGGGGTGAGGCTGTAGATCAAGGTCCCTCTGTATTTTGAGATTTCGGGTAATTAAGATAGTATTTTTATTAGGCATATTTGTAAAATAATTAAAAAATAACAATATCTGCAATAAAAAATTTTGCAACTTAGATTTTTACAATGCTATGCTGTGACGTCACAGGTGAGCGATATAATTAAATAAGTAAGTAATATTTAAAATGTAAATAAGTAGCTGTGTGTACATATATTATATATAAATAAGTACTTATTTATATATATATTTATATATATATATATATATGTATATATATATATATATAAATAACTGTATATATATATATATATATATATATAGTAAAATATTCATAGATGAAAAAAGTTGATATGGACCCCACATGACTTAGTTGTACGCCTATTTAATTACACATACACATTTGTTTTTAAATGAAAATCACATAAAATTTTATTTCATTAAAAACTTCTAATATTTTTTATTGTTATTATTGAATAATTATTTACGTCATATTTTTATTAAAGTCAGAGATTAATAATTATTAAAACATCAATAGTTAAAAAAAAGGAGATCAAGTCTGATTCGAACCGATTAGCCTTCCTGTTAAGTCTAAATATTTCATTAATTAAAATTTAATTTGGCTACAACACTGGAACCAATGAAAATAAGCAACACTTATGATGCTTCGTTGAAAAGCTCCGAATGAGGACTTATTACTGCAATTAATAAAAAGTTCAAAATCCAAATTTTGTGGATTTTTGGCTTTTTTGGACACTTTTAGTTCAGTCGATTACAGCCAAAAGGGATGGTGCACAAGTAGATCTTACAACAGTCCTAAATCCAAAATTTCAACATCCTACGGTTAATAGTTATTGTGTTATGCGAAATAAATACGTACGTACAGACGTACTTCCTTTACTTCGTATAAGGAAGTAAAAAAAAAATTAACAGGCATTAAGAAAAAACAAATGGATGTAACTACTGTACCTACGCATCAGCCCGTCGACCAATAAATTGCAAAATTTATTTTATTCTTAGTATCTAAATAAATAAAATATAAATAGGTAAATAAGCTAATAAATAAATGTAATATAAAAAGAAACATTTTGTTTCCTTTAATTTTTTTTCAAGTCATTTTAAAAAGGGTTCAATGGCTCATTACTTTTTTTTTTTAAATATATAAATGTGGGATTCATCGAAGCGAAAAGTTGAAGATATAAAAGGAAAACAAAATAAGACTTAAATTTTACGTGTTATATGTGATTTACTTATTTTTATGAAACAAATTCAGATATTACAGGAAGAATGTAACTGAGGTACAACAGACTGAGAGTACAATTTTTTATTCGAGTTATTTAGAAGGGTAAACCATTCGAATGAGAAAATGTTTACAAAAATATTTTATTTTGTATTTAGTTCAATTCAACATTTAGTTACGGAAACTATTATATACCTTGTCCTTAATTGTATATTTTCTTCTGGCGGTAGGACGTCCGACAACCGCATCCGTGGCATCATCGCCTGTCACTGCCAAAATGAGCCGTCTAGACAACACAAGATTTCAGGGGCTCCCATCGGAGTTTACCGCTACCAAATTTTCAAATAAGAAGGGACCTCTCAGTATTCGTTCACAACCAGTCTCCTACAAGGTAGAACAAAATAGAAAATTAAAATGAAGAAAATCATAATAGAAATAGATATTTTGTTAACAGATTACCCGGATGGTAAGTGACTATTGAATACGAAAACAATATAGTAAAATAAAAATCATGAACTGCATTTCAGTTCACCCTAGTCGGAATCGGTAAAGAAAATGGCTCGGCACACGTGTTGATTCATGAAACCACACATGTATACAAACCTTTTAAACAATTACAACTCCGCTATTTATTTAAAAAAAAGAAAAGGCTTTATGTTTTAGTAATAATATACATTTTGGTAAAACTAATATTTATGGAGAAATAATGGATTGAAAATTAAAAATGGCCGCCATTTTGTAATTTACGAAGATATTTAAGTCTTGATTTTTTGCCAATTTCAAAACTTTATTACCAAATATTAATGTGATTCGACCATCCGAACAACAAATATAAATTTTTATAAAAATAACAAAATGGCGGGAGAACGAAGGAAAAATTAACATTTTTCCTAAGGATATTTTTTGTTTAATTTTACAAGTAGAATTCGAAAAGTATAGCCAGCCCACCCTTTTAGAAACACTCTGTAGACATTTTTTTTTGCTGTTTTCTTTACTGAGTAGACGCGAATTATACAATCCACTTGATAGGAATCTATTTATTTTTTTTTTTTGCTGCTTTTTACTACCGATCGCAGTCTTTCTTATGGCTGTGACGCATGTGAGTTATTAGAAACACTAATAGAGTTATTCAATTAAGAATACTGATGTTCACACGCAGTCAGTCTCTGTGAAGAAAAGAATGCAGTTGACGATTATAGAACGACATATTTTCTGCATTTTAGTAGGCTAAGCATGGCATACCGAAGTACAACATTAAGTTTGGCTGAATGAAGAAGATGACGGGAAAACCTTTTTTCTTCTCACTTTTCATAGGACGTTTTTAGAAACGATTTTTATTTGATGTCAAGTATCTAACATGTTTTGCACGTCGGTTCAAAATACACGAGATTCAAATAGGAGGGTCTAAGTACAAAGATTACGTAATTACTATGTGTATAATGAAGAACGAATCTTTTTTGGGGTTCCGATCGATTAAAATTTTTTATGTGTGTTACATCCTCAAATTGTTCAGAATCTAGATAAAAGTTATATAAATTGGCAGATTAGATTAATAAAATGTCTTTGTCAATTTCGTAAAGCATTTTATTATATTTAAAAAGATTCATAATATGTTGTCTTTAAAACTTTTCATAATTAATTAAAATCTGCGTTTTTTATTGTAGAACAGACTGCCCATCAAATAATCATAAGATTTTTTTAAATGTTTATAAATAGTAAATAACAACAGTAATAATAATAATTATAAAACAAATTAATAAATTTTACTACCGAAATTCATTCATTCAATACCGTAGCATATCTTAAAGCACAACTACTTTCAATACACAAAGATCGTTACGTAAAATATTATCGATTATCAATTTAGAATCGTACATATGATTTTTTGTGGCCTTTTAGTTGCAATTAAATGTATATATATATATATATATATATATATATATATATATATATATATAGTCTATGACATTCCCGGTAACGTAAGGATTCCAACGCGGGGTCATACATCTAAATCGGTTTGGTCGTTGAGCTGCTACGGTAGCACAAACATATATTCACCCTAAATATATCGCACTGCTCTTTGGGCAGTCGTGTAAAAACAGCGAAGTTTTCTTATTCATAATTATTAATTATAACAGATTTTCCGATAAAAATTTGTACTACATAATTTATTACTCAATTTCATAAATAATGTACTACTCAATTTCATAAATACAAAAGAGAATACAAGTTTCATTATCTTGCACGGCTTAAATATTCAGTACTTAATTACTTTTTTTCTTTTTTTAATGTTTAAATGGATTTTGTTTATAGCTTTTCCAGAAATCTGTCACAAGAAATTGATTGTAATATTTCATTACTCAGTTCACAAATCTATCCTTTTGTAAAATATGAAAAAAATAAAAATAAACTGAAATGTATAGAAGAAAACGTAAAACGCAGTTACAAAAAAAAATTCGAATTTTAAATATTTACCTAAATTATTAACCAACTTTTAGATTAGTAGTTAGTAAAAATATAGTTAATTACGTGCAAAAAAAAAACTACATGTCCAATATTACTAAAAATATTGTTCGGTGAGCAAATGTTGTTATCATACAAGTTATTACAAGAAATATTGTTTGTACACATAGCTCCAAGCTGATTAGATCGAACGTTTTACAAAATTGAGTGTAATCTTTGCATTATTTTTCCAAACATTGGTTTTGATTTCGGACATTTATCATTTGTTTTAAAAAAAAATTCTACGATGTTATTAATTTCTGATCTTAGACTAAATTCATATCCTTGATACGTCATATATACCATTAGCACTCGCAGATATGATATCCAGATCCTACGTTTAGCGAAACCAAATATAAATTGTTCTGAACAATACCGTGTAAGTGTTCCTCGAAAAATAAATGTAATTATTGTCTCATATAAGCATTTGAAACGTATTTTAGAGTAATGAAAATCCATATTCTACTCCTTATTTTTTGATCGGTAAAATAACCAAACAAATGTTTCGATTAATATCTGAATTGATCTCGCTGATTCGATAAGTTTTTGGTTGCTATCTCCTGATTTTTAACATAAATGTTATAATGCTAGTGATACTTGATACGTGGAATATTATTGACGCTGAAATATTAACGAATTCGTTTAAATTATTAATCTCATTTTGTTTTTTATAGAAAATATACTTTATATATATATATATATATATTTTTTTTTTCTCGTTCTTGTTTTATACGAATCCTTTTTCGTTTTACCTGTAATTTCTTTGCTTGGCAATGGTAAAAAGGAATTAATACAACGTTTGACATCGTGTTATTACAAAAGGTAGTCTTATTCTCTGTTATATAAATTAAATGTTTCAGCTTTTTACCGTCTTTTATTTATATCCATTTTTATTGTTAAATTTTTTTAATAAATAAATTATTCATTTCTGAAACAAAAATCGGATTTATCTTTTTTACGTTTCCGTCTAGGTAGCGCTATAGCAGAACTTTAGCTTTAGAAGGGAAAGTATTGCATTTGATTTAATTTAGCATATGCGGTTTTCACCGGATTTTACTAATTAGCGTCTATGTTTTGACACTTAAGGAATCCAAAGAAAAAAACACCGGATGAAATTTTCCGGATGTTAATGTTCGTATGTACGTGTGTGTGGTCGGTATCACATTCTAAACCACCTTATATCTCCAGAACTATCAGATTTTGACCAAATCTGGTCAGATTATTTCTGCATTTGGGGCATTGATGCCATTGATTATCAACTTAAAAGGCTAAGGGGGTGAGGCTGTAGATCAAGGTCCCTCTGTATTTTGAGATTTCGGGTAATTAAGATAGTATTTTTATTAGGCATATTTGTAAAATAATTAAAAAATAACAATATCTGCAATAAAAAATTTTGCAACTTAGATTTTTACAATGCTATGCTGTGACGTCACAGGTGAGCGATATAATTAAATAAGTAAGTAATATTTAAAATGTAAATAAGTAGCTGTGTGTACATATATTATATATAAATAAGTACTTATTTATATATATATTTATATATATATATATATATGTATATATATATATATATAAATAACTGTATATATATATATATATATATATATAGTAAAATATTCATAGATGAAAAAAGTTGATATGGACCCCACATGACTTAGTTGTACGCCTATTTAATTACACATACACATTTGTTTTTAAATGAAAATCACATAAAATTTTATTTCATTAAAAACTTCTAATATTTTTTATTGTTATTATTGAATAATTATTTACGTCATATTTTTATTAAAGTCAGAGATTAATAATTATTAAAACATCAATAGTTAAAAAAAAGGAGATCAAGTCTGATTCGAACCGATTAGCCTTCCTGTTAAGTCTAAATATTTCATTAATTAAAATTTAATTTGGCTACAACACTGGAACCAATGAAAATAAGCAACACTTATGATGCTTCGTTGAAAAGCTCCGAATGAGGACTTATTACTGCAATTAATAAAAAGTTCAAAATCCAAATTTTGTGGATTTTTGGCTTTTTTGGACACTTTTAGTTCAGTCGATTACAGCCAAAAGGGATGGTGCACAAGTAGATCTTACAACAGTCCTAAATCCAAAATTTCAACATCCTACGGTTAATAGTTATTGTGTTATGCGAAATAAATACGTACGTACAGACGTACTTCCTTTACTTCGTATAAGGAAGTAAAAAAAAAATTAACAGGCATTAAGAAAAAACAAATGGATGTAACTACTGTACCTACGCATCAGCCCGTCGACCAATAAATTGCAAAATTTATTTTATTCTTAGTATCTAAATAAATAAAATATAAATAGGTAAATAAGCTAATAAATAAATGTAATATAAAAAGAAACATTTTGTTTCCTTTAATTTTTTTTCAAGTCATTTTAAAAAGGGTTCAATGGCTCATTACTTTTTTTTTTTAAATATATAAATGTGGGATTCATCGAAGCGAAAAGTTGAAGATATAAAAGGAAAACAAAATAAGACTTAAATTTTACGTGTTATATGTGATTTACTTATTTTTATGAAACAAATTCAGATATTACAGGAAGAATGTAACTGAGGTACAACAGACTGAGAGTACAATTTTTTATTCGAGTTATTTAGAAGGGTAAACCATTCGAATGAGAAAATGTTTACAAAAATATTTTATTTTGTATTTAGTTCAATTCAACATTTAGTTACGGAAACTATTATATACCTTGTCCTTAATTGTATATTTTCTTCTGGCGGTAGGACGTCCGACAACCGCATCCGTGGCATCATCGCCTGTCACTGCCAAAATGAGCCGTCTAGACAACACAAGATTTCAGGGGCTCCCATCGGAGTTTACCGCTACCAAATTTTCAAATAAGAAGGGACCTCTCAGTATTCGTTCACAACCAGTCTCCTACAAGGTAGAACAAAATAGAAAATTAAAATGAAGAAAATCATAATAGAAATAGATATTTTGTTAACAGATTACCCGGATGGTAAGTGACTATTGAATACGAAAACAATATAGTAAAATAAAAATCATGAACTGCATTTCAGTTCACCCTAGTCGGAATCGGTAAAGAAAATGGCTCGGCACACGTGTTGATTCATGAAACCACACATGTATACAAACCTTTTAAACAATTACAACTCCGCTATTTATTTAAAAAAAAGAAAAGGCTTTATGTTTTAGTAATAATATACATTTTGGTAAAACTAATATTTATGGAGAAATAATGGATTGAAAATTAAAAATGGCCGCCATTTTGTAATTTACGAAGATATTTAAGTCTTGATTTTTTGCCAATTTCAAAACTTTATTACCAAATATTAATGTGATTCGACCATCCGAACAACAAATATAAATTTTTATAAAAATAACAAAATGGCGGGAGAACGAAGGAAAAATTAACATTTTTCCTAAGGATATTTTTTGTTTAATTTTACAAGTAGAATTCGAAAAGTATAGCCAGCCCACCCTTTTAGAAACACTCTGTAGACATTTTTTTTTGCTGTTTTCTTTACTGAGTAGACGCGAATTATACAATCCACTTGATAGGAATCTATTTATTTTTTTTTTTTGCTGCTTTTTACTACCGATCGCAGTCTTTCTTATGGCTGTGACGCATGTGAGTTATTAGAAACACTAATAGAGTTATTCAATTAAGAATACTGATGTTCACACGCAGTCAGTCTCTGTGAAGAAAAGAATGCAGTTGACGATTATAGAACGACATATTTTCTGCATTTTAGTAGGCTAAGCATGGCATACCGAAGTACAACATTAAGTTTGGCTGAATGAAGAAGATGACGGGAAAACCTTTTTTCTTCTCACTTTTCATAGGACGTTTTTAGAAACGATTTTTATTTGATGTCAAGTATCTAACATGTTTTGCACGTCGGTTCAAAATACACGAGATTCAAATAGGAGGGTCTAAGTACAAAGATTACGTAATTACTATGTGTATAATGAAGAACGAATCTTTTTTGGGGTTCCGATCGATTAAAATTTTTTATGTGTGTTACATCCTCAAATTGTTCAGAATCTAGATAAAAGTTATATAAATTGGCAGATTAGATTAATAAAATGTCTTTGTCAATTTCGTAAAGCATTTTATTATATTTAAAAAGATTCATAATATGTTGTCTTTAAAACTTTTCATAATTAATTAAAATCTGCGTTTTTTATTGTAGAACAGACTGCCCATCAAATAATCATAAGATTTTTTTAAACGTTTATAAATAGTAAATAACAACAGTAATAATAATAATAATTATAAAACAAATTAATAAATTTTACTACCGAAATTCATTCATTCAATACCGTAGCATATCTTAAAGCACAACTACTTTCAATACACAAAGATCGTTACGTAAAATATTATCGATTATCAATTTAGAATCGTACATATGATTTTTTGTGGCCTTTTAGTTGCAATTAAATGTATATATATATATATATATATATATATATATATATATATATATAGTCTATGACATTCCCGGTAACGTAAGGATTCCAACGCGGGGTCATACATCTAAATCGGTTTGGTCGTTGAGCTGCTACGGTAGCACAAACATATATTCACCCTAAATATATCGCACTGCTCTTTGGGCAGTCGTGTAAAAACAGCGAAGTTTTCTTATTCATAATTATTAATTATAACAGATTTTCCGATAAAAATTTGTACTACATAATTTATTACTCAATTTCATAAATAATGTACTACTCAATTTCATAAATACAAAAGAGAATACAAGTTTCATTATCTTGCACGGCTTAAATATTCAGTACTTAATTACTTTTTTTCTTTTTTTAATGTTTAAATGGATTTTGTTTATAGCTTTTCCAGAAATCTGTCACAAGAAATTGATTGTAATATTTCATTACTCAGTTCACAAATCTATCCTTTTGTAAAATATGAAAAAAATAAAAATAAACTGAAATGTATAGAAGAAAACGTAAAACGCAGTTACAAAAAAAAATTCGAATTTTAAATATTTACCTAAATTATTAACCAACTTTTAGATTAGTAGTTAGTAAAAATATAGTTAATTACGTGCAAAAAAAAAACTACATGTCCAATATTACTAAAAATATTGTTCGGTGAGCAAATGTTGTTATCATACAAGTTATTACAAGAAATATTGTTTGTACACATAGCTCCAAGCTGATTAGATCGAACGTTTTACAAAATTGAGTGTAATCTTTGCATTATTTTTCCAAACATTGGTTTTGATTTCGGACATTTATCATTTGTTTTAAAAAAAAAATTCTACGATGTTATTAATTTCTGATCTTAGACTAAATTCATATCCTTGATACGTCATATATACCATTAGCACTCGCAGATATGATATCCAGATCCTACGTTTAGCGAAACCAAATATAAATTGTTCTGAACAATACCGTGTAAGTGTTCCTCGAAAAATAAATGTAATTATTGTCTCATATAAGCATTTGAAACGTATTTTAGAGTAATGAAAATACATATTCTACTCCTTATTTTTTGATCGGTAAAATAACCAAACAAATGTTTCGATTAATATCTGAATTGATCTCGCTGATTCGATAAGTTTTTGGTTGCTATCTCCTGATTTTTAACATAAATGTTATAATGCTAGTGATACTTGGATACGTGGAATATTATTGACGCTGAAATATTAACGAATTCGTTTAAATTATTAATCTCATTTTGTTTTTTATAGAAAATATACTTTATATATATATATATATATATATATATTTTTTTTTTTTCTCGTTCTTGTTTTATACGAATCCTTTTTCGTTTTACCTGTAATTTCTTTGCTTGGCAATGGTAAAAAGGAATTAATACAACGTTTGACATCGTGTTATTACAAAAGGTAGTCTTATTCTCTGTTATATAAATTAAATGTTTCAGCTTTTTACCGTCTTTTATTTATATCCATTTTTATTGTTAAATTTTTTTAATAAATATATTATTCATTTCTGAAACAAAAATCGGATTTATCTTTTTTACGTTTCCGTCTAGGTAGCGCTATAGCAGAACTTTAGCTTTAGAAGGGAAAGTATTGCATTTGATTTAATTTAGCATATGCGGTTTTCACCGGATTTTACTAATTAGCGTCTATGTTTTGACACTTAAGGAATCCAAAGAAAAAAACACCGGATGAAATTTTCCGGATGTTAATGTTCGTATGTACGTGTGTGTGGTCGGTATCACATTCTAAACCACCTTATATCTCCAGAACTATCAGATTTTGACCAAATCTGGTCAGATTATTTCTGCATTTGGGGCATTGATGCCATTGATTATCAACTTAAAAGGCTAAGGGGGTGAGGCTGTAGATCAAGGTCCCTCTGTATTTTGAGATTTCGGGTAATTAAGATAGTATTTTTATTAGGCATATTTGTAAAATAATTAAAAAATAAAAATATCTGCAATAAAAAATTTTGCAACTTAGATTTTTACAATGCTATGCTGTGACGTCACAGGTGAGCGATATAATTAAATAAGTAAGTAATATTTAAAATGTAAATAAGTAGCTGTGTGTACATATATTATATATAAATAAGTACTTATTTATATATATATTTATATATATATATATATATGTATATATATATATATATAAATAACTGTATATATATATATATATATATATATATATAGTAAAATATTCATAGATGAAAAAAGTTGATATGGACCCCACATGACTTAGTTGTACGCCTATTTAATTACACATACACATTTGTTTTTAAATGAAAATCACATAAAATTTTATTTCATTAAAAACTTCTAATATTTTTTATTGTTATTATTGAATAATTATTTACGTCATATTTTTATTAAAGTCAGAGATTAATAATTATTAAAACATCAATAGTTAAAAAAAAGGAGATCAAGTCTGATTCGAACCGATTAGCCTTCCTGTTAAGTCTAAATATTTCATTAATTAAAATTTAATTTGGCTACAACACTGGAACCAATGAAAATAAGCAACACTTATGATGCTTCGTTGAAAAGCTCCGAATGAGGACTTATTACTGCAATTAATAAAAAGTTCAAAATCCAAATTTTGTGGATTTTTGGCTTTTTTGGACACTTTTAGTTCAGTCGATTACAGCCAAAAGGGATGGTGCACAAGTAGATCTTACAACAGTCCTAAATCCAAAATTTCAACATCCTACGGTTAATAGTTATTGTGTTATGCGAAATAAATACGTACGTACAGACGTAAAAAAAAAATTAACAGGCATTAAGAAAAAACAAATGGATGTAACTACTGTACCTACGCATCAGCCCGTCGACCAATAAATTGCAAAATTTATTTTATTCTTAGTATCTAAATAAATAAAATATAAATAGGTAAATAAGCTAATAAATAAATGTAATATAAAAAGAAACATTTTGTTTCCTTTAATTTTTTTTCAAGTCATTTTAAAAAGGGTTCAATGGCTCATTACTTTTTTTTTTTAAATATATAAATGTGGGATTCATCGAAGCGAAAAGTTGAAGATATAAAAGGAAAACAAAATAAGACTTAAATTTTACGTGTTATATGTGATTTACTTATTTTTATGAAACAAATTCAGATATTACAGGAAGAATGTAACTGAGGTACAACAGACTGAGAGTACAATTTTTTATTCGAGTTATTTAGAAGGGTAAACCATTCGAATGAGAAAATGTTTACAAAAATATTTTATTTTGTATTTAGTTCAATTCAACATTTAGTTACGGAAACTATTATATACCTTGTCCTTAATTGTATATTTTCTTCTGGCGGTAGGACGTCCGACAACCGCATCCGTGGCATCATCGCCTGTCACTGCCAAAATGAGCCGTCTAGACAACACAAGATTTCAGGGGCTCCCATCGGAGTTTACCGCTACCAAATTTTCAAATAAGAAGGGACCTCTCAGTATTCGTTCACAACCAGTCTCCTACAAGGTAGAACAAAATAGAAAATTAAAATGAAGAAAATCATAATAGAAATAGATATTTTGTTAACAGATTACCCGGATGGTAAGTGACTATTGAATACGAAAACAATATAGTAAAATAAAAATCATGAACTGCATTTCAGTTCACCCTAGTCGGAATCGGTAAAGAAAATGGCTCGGCACACGTGTTGATTCATGAAACCACACATGTATACAAACCTTTTAAACAATTACAACTCCGCTATTTATTTAAAAAAAAGAAAAGGCTTTATGTTTTAGTAATAATATACATTTTGGTAAAACTAATATTTATGGAGAAATAATGGATTGAAAATTAAAAATGGCCGCCATTTTGTAATTTACGAAGATATTTAAGTCTTGATTTTTTGCCAATTTCAAAACTTTATTACCAAATATTAATGTGATTCGACCATCCGAACAACAAATATAAATTTTTATAAAAATAACAAAATGGCGGGAGAACGAAGGAAAAATTAACATTTTTCCTAAGGATATTTTTTGTTTAATTTTACAAGTAGAATTCGAAAAGTATAGCCAGCCCACCCTTTTAGAAACACTCTGTAGACATTTTTTTTTGCTGTTTTCTTTACTGAGTAGACGCGAATTATACAATCCACTTGATAGGAATCTATTTATTTTTTTTTTGCTGCTTTTTACTACCGATCGCAGTCTTTCTTATGGCTGTGACGCATGTGAGTTATTAGAAACACTAATAGAGTTATTCAATTAAGAATACTGATGTTCACACGCAGTCAGTCTCTGTGAAGAAAAGAATGCAGTTGACGATTATAGGACTACATATTTTCTGCATTTTAGTAGGCAAAGCATGGCATACCGAAGTACAACATTAAGTTTGGCTGAATGGAGAAGATGACGGGAAAACCTTTTTTCTTGTCACTTTTCATAGGACGTTTTTAGAAATGATTTTTATTTGATGTCAGGTATCTAACATGTTTTGCACGTCGGTTCAAAATACACGAGATTCAAATAGGAGGGTCTAAGTACAAAGATTACGTAATTACTATGTGTATAATGAAGAACGAATCTTTTTTGGGGTTCCGATCGATTAAAATTTTTTATGTGTGTTACATCCTCAAATTGTTCAGAATCTAGATAAAAGTTATATAAATTGGCAGATTAGATTAATAAAATGTCTTTGTCAATTTCGTAAAGCATTTTATTATATTTAAAAAGATTCATAATATGTTGTCTTTAAAACTTTTCATAATTAATTAAAATCTGCGTTTTTTATTGTAGAACAGACTGCCCATCAAATAATCATAAGATTTTTTTAAACGTTTATAAATAGTAAATAACAACAGTAATAATAATAATAATTATAAAACAAATTAATAAATTTTACTACCGAAATTCATTCATTCAATACCGTAGCATATCTTAAAGCACAACTACTTTCAATACACAAAGATCGTTACGTAAAATATTATCGATTATCAATTTAGAATCGTACATATGATTTTTTGTGGCCTTTTAGTTGCAATTAAATGTATATATATATATATATATATATATATATATATATATATATATAGTCTATGACATTCCCGGTAACGTAAGGATTCCAACGCGGGGTCATACATCTAAATCGGTTTGGTCGTTGAGCTGCTACGGTAGCACAAACATATATTCACCCTAAATATATCGCACTGCTCTTTGGGCAGTCGTGTAAAAACAGCGAAGTTTTCTTATTCATAATTATTAATTATAACAGATTTTCCGATAAAAATTTGTACTACATAATTTATTACTCAATTTCATAAATAATGTACTACTCAATTTCATAAATACAAAAGAGAATACAAGTTTCATTATCTTGCACGGCTTAAATATTCAGTACTTAATTACTTTTTTTCTTTTTTTAATGTTTAAATGGATTTTGTTTATAGCTTTTCCAGAAATCTGTCACAAGAAATTGATTGTAATATTTCATTACTCAGTTCACAAATCTATCCTTTTGTAAAATATGAAAAAAATAAAAATAAACTGAAATGTATAGAAGAAAACGTAAAACGCAGTTACAAAAAAAAATTCGAATTTTAAATATTTACCTAAATTATTAACCAACTTTTAGATTAGTAGTTAGTAAAAATATAGTTAATTACGTGCAAAAAAAAAACTACATGTGCAATATTACTAAAAATATTGTTCGGTGAGCAAATGTTGTTATCATACAAGTTATTACAAGAAATATTGTTTGTACACATAGCTCCAAGCTGATTAGATCGAACGTTTTACAAAATTGAGTGTAATCTTTGCATTATTTTTCCAAACATTGGTTTTGATTTCGGACATTTATCATTTGTTTTAAAAAAAAAATTCTACGATGTTATTAATTTCTGATCTTAGACTAAATTCATATCCTTGATACGTCATATATACCATTAGCACTCGCAGATATGATATCCAGATCCTACGTTTAGCGAAACCAAATATAAATTGTTCTGAACAATACCGTGTAAGTGTTCCTCGAAAAATAAATGTAATTATTGTCTCATATAAGCATTTGAAACGTATTTTAGAGTAATGAAAATCCATATTCTACTCCTTATTTTTTGATCGGTAAAATAACCAAACAAATGTTTCGATTAATATCTGAATTGATCTCGCTGATTCGATAAGTTTTTGGTTGCTATCTCCTGATTTTTAACATAAATGTTATAATGCTAGTGATACTTGATACGTGGAATATTATTGACGCTGAAATATTAACGAATTCGTTTAAATTATTAATCTCATTTTGTTTTTTATAGAAAATATACTTTATATATATATATATATATATTTTTTTTTTCTCGTTCTTGTTTTATACGAATCCTTTTTCGTTTTACCTGTAATTTCTTTGCTTGGCAATGGTAAAAAGGAATTAATACAACGTTTGACATCGTGTTATTACAAAAGGTAGTCTTATTCTCTGTTATATAAATTAAATGTTTCAGCTTTTTACCGTCTTTTATTTATATCCATTTTTATTGTTAAATTTTTTTAATAAATAAATTATTCATTTCTGAAACAAAAATCGGATTTATCTTTTTTACGTTTCCGTCTAGGTAGCGCTATAGCAGAACTTTAGCTTTAGAAGGGAAAGTATTGCATTTGATTTAATTTAGCATATGCGGTTTTCACCGGATTTTACTAATTAGCGTCTATGTTTTGACACTTAAGGAATCCAAAGAAAAAAACACCGGATGAAATTTTCCGGATGTTAATGTTCGTATGTACGTGTTTGTGGTCGGTATCACATTCTAAACCACCTTATATCTCCAGAATTATCAGATTTTGACCAAATCTGGTCAGATTATTTCTGCATTTGGGGCATTGATGCCATTGATTTTCAACTTAAAAGGCTAAGGGGGTGAGGCTGTAGATCAAGGTCCCTCTGTATTTTGAGATTTCGGGTAATTAAGATAGTATTTTTATTAGGCATATTTGTAAAATAATTAAAAAATAACAATATCTGCAATAAAAAATTTTGCAACTTAGATTTTTACAATGCTATGCTGTGACGTCACAGGTGAGCGATATAATTAAATAAGTAAGTAATATTTAAAATGTAAATAAGTAGCTGTGTGTACATATATTATATATAAATAAGTACTTATTTATATATATATTTATATATATATATATATATGTATATATATATATATATATATATAAATAACTGTATATATATATATATATATATATATATATATATAGTAAAATATTCATAGATGAAAAAAGTTGATATGGACCCCACATGACTTAGTTGTACGCCTATTTAATTACACATACACATTTGTTTTTAAATGAAAATCACATAAAATTTTATTTCATTAAAAACTTCTAATATTTTTTATTGTTATTATTGAATAATTATTTACGTCATATTTTTATTAAAGTCAGAGATTAATAATTATTAAAACATCAATAGTTAAAAAAAAGGAGATCAAGTCTGATTCGAACCGATTAGCCTTCCTGTTAAGTCTAAATATTTCATTAATTAAAATTTAATTTGGCTACAACACTGGAACCAATGAAAATAAGCAACACTTATGATGCTTCGTTGAAAAGCTCCGAATGAGGACTTATTACTGCAATTAATAAAAAGTTCAAAATCCAAATTTTGTGGATTTTTGGCTTTTTTGGACACTTTTAGTTCAGTCGATTACAGCCAAAAGGGATGGTGCACAAGTAGATCTTACAACAGTCCTAAATCCAAAATTTCAACATCCTACGGTTAATAGTTATTGTGTTATGCGAAATAAATACGTACGTACAGACGTACTTCCTTTACTTCGTATAAGGAAGTAAAAAAAAAATTAACAGGCATTAAGAAAAAACAAATGGATGTAACTACTGTACCTACGCATCAGCCCGTCGACCAATAAATTGCAAAATTTATTTTATTCTTAGTATCTAAATAAATAAAATATAAATAGGTAAATAAGCTAATAAATAAATGTAATATAAAAAGAAACATTTTGTTTCCTTTAATTTTTTTTCAAGTCATTTTAAAAAGGGTTCAATGGCTCATTACTTTTTTTTTTTAAATATATAAATGTGGGATTCATCGAAGCGAAAAGTTGAAGATATAAAAGGAAAACAAAATAAGACTTAAATTTTACGTGTTATATGTGATTTACTTATTTTTATGAAACAAATTCAGATATTACAGGAAGAATGTAACTGAGGTACAACAGACTGAGAGTACAATTTTTTATTCGAGTTATTTAGAAGGGTAAACCATTCGAATGAGAAAATGTTTACAAAAATATTTTATTTTGTATTTAGTTCAATTCAACATTTAGTTACGGAAACTATTATATACCTTGTCCTTAATTGTATATTTTCTTCTGGCGGTAGGACGTCCGACAACCGCATCCGTGGCATCATCGCCTGTCACTGCCAAAATGAGCCGTCTAGACAACACAAGATTTCAGGGGCTCCCATCGGAGTTTACCGCTACCAAATTTTCAAATAAGAAGGGACCTCTCAGTATTCGTTCACAACCAGTCTCCTACAAGGTAGAACAAAATAGAAAATTAAAATGAAGAAAATCATAATAGAAATAGATATTTTGTTAACAGATTACCCGGATGGTAAGTGACTATTGAATACGAAAACAATATAGTAAAATAAAAATCATGAACTGCATTTCAGTTCACCCTAGTCGGAATCGGTAAAGAAAATGGCTCGGCACACGTGTTGATTCATGAAACCACACATGTATACAAACCTTTTAAACAATTACAACTCCGCTATTTATTTAAAAAAAAGAAAAGGCTTTATGTTTTAGTAATAATATACATTTTGGTAAAACTAATATTTATGGAGAAATAATGGATTGAAAATTAAAAATGGCCGCCATTTTGTAATTTACGAAGATATTTAAGTCTTGATTTTTTGCCAATTTCAAAACTTTATTACCAAATATTAATGTGATTCGACCATCCGAACAACAAATATAAATTTTTATAAAAATAACAAAATGGCGGGAGAACGAAGGAAAAATTAACATTTTTCCTAAGGATATTTTTTGTTTAATTTTACAAGTAGAATTCGAAAAGTATAGCCAGCCCACCCTTTTAGAAACACTCTGTAGACATTTTTTTTTGCTGTTTTCTTTACTGAGTAGACGCGAATTATACAATCCACTTGATAGGAATCTATTTATTTTTTTTTTTGCTGCTTTTTACTACCGATCGCAGTCTTTCTTATGGCTGTGACGCATGTGAGTTATTAGAAACACTAATAGAGTTATTCAATTAAGAATACTGATGTTCACACGCAGCCAGCCTCTGTGAAGAAAAGAATGCAGTTGACGATTATAGAACGACATATTTTCTGCATTTTAGTAGGCTAAGCATGGCATACCGAAGTACAACATTAAGTTTGGCTGAATGAAGAAGATGACGGGAAAACCTTTTTTCTTCTCACTTTTCATAGGACGTTTTTAGAAACGATTTTTATTTGATGTCAAGTATCTAACATGTTTTGCACGTCGGTTCAAAATACACGAGATTCAAATAGGAGGGTCTAAGTACAAAGATTACGTAATTACTATGTGTATAATGAAGAACGAATCTTTTTTGGGGTTCCGATCGATTAAAATTTTTTATGTGTGTTACATCCTCAAATTGTTCAGAATCTAGATAAAAGTTATATAAATTGGCAGATTAGATTAATAAAATGTCTTTGTCAATTTCGTAAAGCATTTTATTATATTTAAAAAGATTCATAATATGTTGTCTTTAAAACTTTTCATAATTAATTAAAATCTGCGTTTTTTATTGTAAAACATGTTCCGAAAGAAACAGAAATTAATATTTTTCTTTCGTGCTATTTGTGATAAATAAGATGTTGCATGGAATATAACTGTTACGGACTCGCATAGAATTGAAATCTCTTCATTATTAATATTACTTGTTCGTTATTGTTTTCTTCTTTTTTTCTTTGTAATTTAGTTGATATTTTTTCCGTTTTTTTTTTTAGTACGTAATATTAAATATAATTTTTGGTTAACTATAGTGACCAAGATATTTCAATGTTTTTCTTCCCGTCATGCAGTTTTCGGCAATTAAATTTAGCGAGTAAATTACAAGTGTTAAAACGTAATTCTTCTATTACCAGAAAGAAATTACAAATATATTTAATATATAAAATTAAATACTTGTGATACTTAGAATTCTGAGGGAAAACTTAACGTGATCACAGAAAATGTATTTCTAGGGAGGATATACTACATGAGAATCTCTGAGAACTGACAATTTTTTCTGATATAAGGAAATTATTTTCTGGTTTATTGAAGCCAAGCAATTTGTCCTAGACATTGAAAGAGCTAATATAATATTTAACAAAGGCTGTACTTTGTTAACGTTTAACTATTTTGTTATCTGATCTGATTAAATATACATTGTGGAAAACTTATCCTGGAAGTTCTCGACAGGTGCGAACACTGGCGTTTCTGAATGCAAAGCTTGACGGCTAGAGCCGTTTCGCTGGTCGATATAGAATTTCCTCGATGAAATCGCCTTGTTCAAATAGAATAAAGTTGAAGAAAGCTCAGCTCTTGCAGAACCGTTAGTAAATGTTTATTCAAATTACTTCTAACGGTATTAATTCTGTAAACGTTCGTACATCTGAAAGATGGATCGGTAATTGCAAATCGGCCGAGCCATCTAACGAAGGGAGTTCGTCGCCGTGTAATTTTAATTTTATAACTTTATAATTTTGTTACTATACGCCCAATTTTTTAGTTCAGATAAGAATGAAGTTAGTGGATGTACTCTTGATTAGGACCGAGAAAGATATACAGTCTCTAACTTATTTTATTTTCTAATCTCAGTTCAATTTAAATTAAATAATCAATAATTAATTTTCATTTGGTAAGGGTTCCTAACAGACTCTGGGTCAGAGATCTAAATTGACCCGGAGAGTGGTTGGCGGGAAGAAATTTCAATTATTCGATTGTAGATTACTAAACCGATTGGCTAAGCCTTTCTAAATGTAATTGTTGATAATGCAGCAAAAAAAAAATTGTTTGGATTTACGCAATAAATTATTATATATCTTTTTTAGAGAAGAGAGAGTTCACAAATCTATTAAGGGCGCTTGTAGTTATAATTTAATAAATAAGTCGTATGTAAAAAAATATAAAAACCCATGTTCATAAAACACTATCACCCCAGTAAAAAATTACCGATGTAAATTTTTATTTCATATTCATGAGATAATCTCTGTGAATTTATATGTATACCAATAATAATGTTTTTATAAAATCAAATAGGTTTTTATAAAAATTCACGTTACTTTTTTTGTTGAGTTAATAACGTTACTTTTTAAATAGAGAAATTGTTTAAACGTTTTGAGAATTTTGACGCTTAAAAAGTTTGTTTTAAGTTCATGACTTGCTTCAATTTAATAACTACAACGGTTGAAATAGCTATTTGAAAGCCATAGAACTAAGCATAAATAAAGGTTATTTTATGTTTACCTGAAAAAAAATAAATATATTTATAATATATCAATATTTCTAACTGTATATAAGATTTTATAATTACAAATTAAAAATTGAAGAAGATAATTATTCTTATAAATTTGTAAATATAAAAATATTTTTTATTTTATTTTTATATAGGATTACTTTATCTGGTTGTCCCGTTATGCGATTGGTTTTTTAAAGAAATTGTCTATCCCGACAATATGAAATTTTCTTCAAATTTTCGTCACCGTCGACGACTTATAATATATACCTTGTTCTCGTTTGGGCATTTCAATAGTATTTTCGAAAACTAAAGAAAGTTGAAGTAAACTTAAGGTAAAATATTATGAATATTTCAAAGAACCTTTACTCATGCTATTTTTCTACGTTTGTTTTCTTATTTACATCGAGATACAAATGTATCGTATTTGCTTTGATGCTATTAATTTTTCCGCGTAAATTTAGCTCTATTCATAAAATAAAAACATTAATAAAATAATTCAAATAAGAAAAAAACATGTATTTATTCTTATTTACATATTCTAATTTATATTATTCTTAAACAAATTTTTTATTTTTCTTTTTTTTGTGAATTCTTTAAATTTATTAAATGTTTTTTTTGTAGAAGCCTGTCTTTTTTTTTGTTTTTCTGTATACACTTCGAGAATCACGGTCAGGTATTACTTCAGAAATTGAATGATGATGATCTGTATGAGTGTAAATAAAATGTAGTCTTGTACGGTCTCAGGTCGACCATGTCGGAGATGTGTAGGGTATTGAAACCCGACCACCAAAGAACACCGGTATTCACGATCTAGTATTCAAATCCGTAAATAACTATCCATAAAAATAACTGCCTTTACTAGGATTTGAACGCTGAAACTCTCGACTTCGAAATCAACTGATTTGCGAAGAGGGTTTCAGCATTAGACCAAGCCGGTGGATTTGTAGAAACCTATCTAGTTTTGAAAAATGTTTATTTATTTTTTAATTTAAAGATCGGGGACGAGGCAGATAGAAAAATTAGAAAGTAAAGAATATATTAGTTTACGCCTTACATTTTTTTTAATTTTCCATTTATTAAAAAACACGTATTGAAAAATAAAATAGTATACGTTGCATGAAGTTGGGTGGGGGTATCCTGTGCCAAGTGTATCTCTTCTATTCGTAAGCGACATATTCAATCGAATGACGTCAATGTACGAGACTATATATATATATATATATATATATATATATATATAAGAGCATTAACAGCGTATATCTTGATTATTCGAGTTAGCAGTATCGATCTAACTTGTATTCTGAATAGATAAATTTATAAAATTTATAAAATTATTCATATTCTACGAAAAAGTTAAGAGTTTTGAACATGCGAATCATAATCTACGTTATGAGCTTTTTTATCATCAGTGCGGAGAAATTTTCTAATGAAACTAAGTAAGTACTTTAAAGATCTGTGTATTTGTGTGTGTGTGGTTAGAATTATTGAACTGAAAATATTCTTTTAATATAAGAAGTATTTAAAAATTACTTTAAAATAATTTAATTCTAAATACCTGGCCTGTGTATTTTGGTTAATCAGAAAGGGAAAGCAGAATACTCAAGATTTATCAAAAGATTATTTTGGTTTGAATGTAGTTTGAAATAGGATAGTCTTAATAGCTTTAATAAATATGAAAAAAGTTAAAAAAAAATAAATACAAAAAAAAAGCTTTTTAATAAATGAGGCATTTGAAAAAAAACTTTTTTTAATAATTGCTTATTTGAAACCTGTCTAATTTAATTTAAAGATGTTATTCTTTTTACATATTTTACTTGCTTTTTACTTAAAATTCGAGTAGGCCTGTAAAATTTTAACAAAAAACCTTCGCATGAATCTGATAAGAAATAATTTTTACATTTCCGACTGTTGTGAATAACAGACGGAAAATAATTTTTTGTTTAAAAAACCTACTCGCTACTTTTTTTACTTTTATGCTAATCCAAAACTTCTGAAATGATGTTTACAAAAATTTATGAGCATATATATTTGTGTGTTGGCGCTATTTCAATTAATGTTTCATGTACAGCTTAATGTACGATAAAATACTATCATAATCTGTAACTATGATGGTAAGATTAACAGAATTTAAATCGGTGTTTGAAAAATGCCTTGCTCCAGCTGGATTTTACTTCTGCTTTTTTAGACGAATAAAAAAAAGTCGTCGGAAATGAAGGTAGAAAATAAAACAACTGAAAATTGTTCCATATAAACCATTATTTTTCCTTAAAAAATAAGGATATTGTTAACATTTCTTCTCTTTTACTTGGGTGAGGGTTCTCAGTGTACAAAGAGTTTTGAAACCTTGTAAAAGGGTTGAAGATTACTCGTAAAATTGCAATTTACAACATTTCCTAACCTTCCTTATTCCATTTTATCAATTAAATTCTTCTTTTAATTATGTTTACTAAACTTTGACCTTTGATTCCTTGTACGAAGTAAAAGAAGTATTGTGATCGCGATAAATTTCGGTTTTCAGATTTCAACGGAAATATCCATTTTGACTAGTTTCGGCGTGACGTCTGTACGTATGTATGTATCTCGCATAACTCGAAAACGTTTAGCAATAGGATGTTGATACTTTGGATTTAGGACTGTTGTAACATATAGTTGTGTACCCACATTTTGATTGCTATAGTAAGAATATTAAAAATCAGATGGGTGGATAAAACGAAAATTGAAGAGGTGTTGAGAGGAATTGATAAAGAAAGAAGCATTTGAAAAATTATAGTCAAAAGAAGGGACATACTTGTAGGGTACTTATTAAGGCATCCTGGAATATTCGCTATGATATTGCAGGACAAGTAGAAGGGAAAAATTGTGCAGGCAGGCAACCTTTGGAATATGTAAAACAGATTAGTAGAGATGTAGGATGTAGGGAGAATACCGAAATGAAACCACTAGTTGTAGATAGGGAATCTTGGTGAGATTCATCAAACCTATCAAATGAATGAAGACAAAATGTAAAAAATTAATTTTGATCTTTTCTTTAATCAAATTTTTCCAATTCATATACCCGAAGTTTGATAATTTATGAGATTTTTCAATTTGAAGGTTATTTACGAACACTAAAAAATGTAGAAAGCATTATTAGGATAGAAAAAATAGTCGTTAGATATATGGTCAGTATAAGGTATTGTAAAACTTGTTGACAGTCTTTCAAAGAAGAGTTGTTCATCCACGATTTATATACGATGAATCAGTATTCAGTTTAAGTACTATATGTTAAAACATATAATTTGAAAAAATATATATTTTCGGTTACAGGGAAAGAGCAAATGAAATTTAAACGAGAATGTCTGTCGTACAAACAACATTTTTGTTATGTTAATTTTTATAAATACATTTTTTTGTATGTAAGCCATCTTATGTAGAGCCAAATTTAACGGATAAATCCGTACAAGAAGAAACATTTTTTAAAAAGATTGGAGCAGTTTTGACTAAAAAACTTTTACTCAGTTGAATAATTATTTCTCCGATCATAAGCTTAGGTAAACGTTAGGTTTAGGTTCTGACGTTAACGTTTAAGTTTATTTTTTGACTGGCCTGTACTATGTTCTGAATCACAATGGAATAATGTAAAAAAAACCTGTTCCACGGAATTTCACCGACCTACTCGTACTATCTCCCCTAATATACGTCCGAATTATTGTGATATCTCTGCTGCATACTATTAATTAACGCTTCATATTTAAATAATGAAGGGATTTTCATTACTGATCTCAACATAACGAAACATTTATTTGATGTTTAAGATCTTTAAGGTCTTGCAACAAAAGAATTGAAAAGATATTTCAAAATATAAAACTGATATTCAGTATATAATTATTATGTTCAGAATATAGTATTATGTTGCAATGTACGAACAGCGCATGAATCATATTAATCACAAACAATAACTTACATATTTATCATAAATTAGCTTGTGAAGCCGGCGTTGCTCGGGTTCATAATTATTTCTAAGCCCTTCCAATTCTTTCTTAGCAAAATTGTCGGTAACTTTTGTCAACGAACACAAATCTACTTTGTATTCCTTCTTTTGGTTTCAGCCATTTGACTGTTTGATGCAGCTCTCCAAGATTCCATATCCAGTGCCAGTCGTTTCATCTCGGTGTACCCCCCACATCCGACATCCCTAACAATTTATTTTACATATTCCAAACGTTGCCTGCTGGAAAAATTTTTCCTATGTACCTGTCCCTCCACTATGAAAGCGACTATTCCAGGATACCGTAAGATGTCGCCTATAAGTCTGCCTATTTTTTTAACTATATTTTTGCAAATGCTTCTTTTTTCATCAATTTGCAGCAACACCTCTTCCATTATCACTTTATCCATCCGTCTGATTTTTAATATTCTGCTATAGCAACGCATTTCAAAAGCTCGTAATTTTTTCTTCTCGTCCAAGTTTCAATTCCATATAAATCTACGCTTCAAATATACTTTCAAAATTGTTTTACTGACGTTTAAATTTATTTTTGATGTAAACAATTATATATTTGACTAAAAGCTTCATCCATCTTTAGTAATTCTACTTCCCATGTAACTAAATTCATCTACCTCCGTAATTTTTTCTCTTCCTGTTTTTATATTTGGTGATCCATCTATTATTTCTACTTCATTCCTTTGCTTTTGTTTTTGCTTGTTTTCATGCGGAAGTTCTTGCGTAGAACGTCATCAGCAAATCACAGCATCTTTATTTTTTCACCTGTACTGTTACTTCGGATCTAAATTGTTCTTTAACATCATTAACTGCCAGTTCTACATAAAAAGTAAAAAGTAACGGAGATAGGGAACACCCTAGTCAGACTCCCTTTTTTAATACGGTATCTTTCTTATATTCTCCGATTTTAATCTTGCAGTTTGGTTTAGGTAAATGTTAGCAATAGTTCTTCTATCTCTGTAGTTAAATCCTAATTTTTTTTTTAAATGCTGTACATTTTATTTCAGTCTCTGTTATCGAATGCCTTTTCTAATTTTGTAAATGCCAAGTATGTTGGTTTTTTCTTTAATCTTCCTTCTACTTTAATCTGAGCTGTAAAATTACTTCATTGTCCCTATACTTTTCCTGAAATCAAATTGGTCTTCTCCTAATACTTCTTCCACTCTCCTTTCAATGCTTCTGTACAGAATTCTAGTTAAGATTTTTGATGCTTGAGTAGTTAAGGTAATTGTTCTGTGTTCTTCACATTTATCTGCTTCTGCTTTCTTTAGTATCATAACTATAACACTCTTTTTAAAGTCTGACGGAGCTTCCCCTTTTTCGTAAATATGACACGCCAGTTTGTATAATCTATCTATCGATTCCTCACTTGCACTGCGCAGAAATTCTGCAGATATTCCGTCTGTCCCAGGAGCCTTACTATCATTCAAATCTTGTAACAATTTCTTAAATTCCTACTCAGTTTTGTATCTTCCATTTCATCCTCTTCGACTTCCTGTTCTTCCTCTATAACACAGTTTCGAATTCATTTCCTTCATATAACACTTCAGTTTATTCCGCCCACTTGTTGACATCTTTCGTTTTATAAATCGGTGTAACCAATTTATAAACATTATTAGATTTTAAGTTATTTACCGCACCTTTTTGTAAATGACATTTCAAAACTAGCCTGTTTATTACCCTAAACAGTGTGGTTAGAATGAAAACGCGAGGAGTTTGAAAAAAGAACATGTGTTTTGGACATTCGAATAAAATACAGTACAATAACAATGCAACTACTCAAATTTGTACAAATGTATTATATACGTGCAGCTATATAAACATATAAAATTTTATTTTAATTTAATTTAATTAACCAGCAAAGCTTAGATCCGCTTTGCCTGTAGACGGGCATTCACGTCGGTCCTCAAATTCTGTTTCTCGCGAAGTGATATCGAAGAAATGTCTGCATTTCTTGTAAACGATGTTCCCGTTGGTCTGCAGATTCAGCAGCCTTTGATACGTTCTTTCATACTCTGATACCGTTGCTGTCATTCATCATCCGTTTCATCTGCTCGCAAAATCTTTGATTTCTTGGCTTTCGTTTGTATTTCACTGTTAGATTTACGTGTCCATTTAAAACCGTTCAGTACGGTAATTTTTTTACACTTCTCAATAATATTTTTCATTTTAAATAACATTGAGTGATTATGAATTCATTCAATGTCAAGAAATTTAGTTTTACACTTCGCCTTCGATCTTAATCTACGCACTTTTATGTGCTACTACACACACCCGTTTTATATTTATGAAAAACTTTTGAGATCTTCTTTGTAGTAGGAATGATGCGGAATATTCTACAAACATTCGGAAAATTCCGTATTTTTTAACAGTTCCAGTTAATAAAAGTGCTATAACGTAAAATAATGTAGAATAACCCAAAATTTTGTATAAACGTTTAGGATATTTTACAAATTTCCAAAATATGATAGTGTTCGGAAATAATAGTAACAATGTAACAATGTTCCCTTTCCTAATCAATCCCTCAGATGTTGCGGTACGGACGTCTAACAAACAAACATACATACGTACAATGACTTTCTCTTATTATACTAGTTCATGAGACAACAATAAGAATAATACATAGTTATTCTATTTTATTTACACTTAATGTCAAATTAATAAAAAATAAATAAAAATAATAACAGATAACAAAAAATAAAATATATACTTCATATATTTAAGAGATTATTCCAATTATTTTTTACATCATTTAAAATAAATTATCTAATTTTTTTAAAGACCCAATAGTAAAATACCTCAATTTGTTTACACGATCAATATTCTTTATCAGAAATTATGTTCTACGTTTTGGCACTTATCTTTATTCTCACACGTGTAACATAATAAGTATTCATTCCTTTATGGTCGGTACAGTGGAAGTTCTAATAAAAACGTTTACCAAGTTTTGAGGAAACTATAACTTGCATATTGTACAATTATCAATATACTCACATTTATTTACGCTATTATTCAAATATAATCTAGAAATTTGTTTTTCGAAATCTTTAACAGGACTATTAACCTGTATTTTTAAATACCATTTTAAAAAAATATATGGACTGCGCAGGGCATTGTGTCGATTGTCTACAATTCGAATTACGAATTGTTCAGAATCCAGTAATTTGTGGTGTTTATTAAAATCCTCTAACATCCTTCCCTTTTCTGTGGCTAACATTTGTTCTCCGTTCCGATTTGCTTGCATTTAATATCTTCTGATTTGATTGCAACAATCGTAACAGAGTGCATTACCACGTCGAACATCCTGCATCATCTGCCGTAGCATAGACAATCTTCGAATTGATATTTTAATTAACCACGATAGCAATCTTTTGGAACTGGTATTTCTTAAATGCTGTACTTCCAATTCCGTTCCAATGTAACGGTTAAAGAATGGATTTTTCCTATTGAAATAGAGCGTTCAGAACTCTATATTTTGCTTTATGTAATTATTCAAAACACAAAAGTGCCCTGATTTCGGATTCCTATAAAAAAAACTGAATCCACCATCAAATTAAAATCGTATTTTTCTTTAACCAGAATTGTAATTTAGCTCCAAACATAACCTATAATTGCATAAATTAATTTTTCACTTACCAGCAATTTTAAAAGTATATATCCGAGTACTTTCGGAGCCGTTACTCCATCATCAAGAAATAAAATTAAATTGTCAATAAGAGTGTAACGTCATGTTTGTAAGAGATTTGCGACTTTTATGAAATAGAGTTAATATTAAATGAAATGTAACCAACCTATTCATAATTAATTATTATATAATTTGTTCATAAAGGATATCATTATCGAATCTGACCTGTTAATTCAATTTATTTTTATTCAAATATATATATATAAAATTTTTCTAATAGTCTGGTTTCTTGACGACCGACTATTATGAACGTAATAATTTTACTCTAAATATAATTATGCATTTGAACTTGAATTAACATATTTTGGGAAATCCCTGATGATGGAGTAACGGCTTCGAAAGTAATCTGGTATATACTTTTAAAATTGTTGCTAAGTGAAACATTAATTTATATAGTTGTATTATAAATGCTTAGTTAAATAACCTAAAATAGTCGCCGTTCCAAACAATAGCTTTTTTAATCATATAATCAACATTCTTATGAATCATTCCTGATGATAAAAAAGTACTTTTAAGTATCTTTATTTATCAAGTCTTTCAATTTCTTCATTTTTATAGGCTTCATTTTTTTACATTTCCCTCTCTGTCTTATTTTTAATATAAAAGCGCTGTGCTAATATTGCCACTTAAATGTGTTTTAATTTTTATGAATTCGAAAGGATGACAAGATAATAAAAAAAATTAATCTAATTTGCAACATTCTCTTCAAAAAATTACGCTAATCTTATGTAAATAATGGAAATAACAAGGATGAAATATAGCCGCCCTGAAATTGCCTTTTTTAGCTGAATTTAATCATTATTTAAGGTTTTTTTGAGTTAGAATTATTTATCTTTTTTAAATATTTACAATTTTGTAATTTGAACCGATGCTGGATAATTTTTAAAATAACTTATTATTATTTCCGGTATCAAATGCGCTTTTAAAAATAAACAAATACAGCGATTAACTTTTTTGTCATTTACCTAAGTTTAATATTAATCAGGGGACTAAGAAGCAAAATATTATCGATGTATTTTTTATCATACCTAAATCCACTCTGCTTCTACGGCAAAATTTTCCTGTTTTCCACCACCGCTCCTGATTAGAACAAATGTAAAGTATTTGACAATAGTTTTTATCAAGAGCGATCCCTCTCTAGTTAATAGTATCGGTTTTATCTCTTACTTTGACCTCTTTGACCAGCTCATCTAGAAAAATCTGATTTTGACACAGCATGACATCCTTGGACGCTTATTAAATTACATATACACATTTTTTGCTGCACTTGGTTTAAACTTATTTAATTTGAAAGTGTGATACGATCCTCCAATTCTTTAATAAAGTGAATAGTACCATAATCGCTGAAATATTACTTTTTAATATCAACAAATATTTATCCAATTATTAATTCAAAAATCTTACGTGAAATATTAGTATACAGTAAAATTCCCTTTATTACTGATATTACTAGATCAGTATTATTCGTATCTTCGTGAGTTACCGATTAACAAACCTTTCAGATTTCTGGTGTGTCGTATAAATAATAGTTAATAATAATTAAATTATTCCGATTAGTGAAGTACTGTATACTGGTTGCAAATGTTAATTTCGACCTTACTGTGTAAAATATTCCGTTTGTATTATTGGATTTTTCGATGAATAGTGAAAAATCAAAATGAAAGATAACATTAAGAAATATATCTCAAAAAAATGACAAGAAGATGACTATGAAGAAGAAAACGTTAAGAACCAAGGAAGAATAAAAAAAATTAAGAGGTGATAAATATGAATATGATATATATATATATATATATATATATTTTTGGAGACTTTTGATTCAGTCGATTGCAATAAAAAGAATCGCATAACTAAATGTTACAACAGTCCTAAATCCAAAATATCAACATCCTGCGGCTTATCGTTTTTGAGTTATGCGAGATTCATACGTACAGACGTCACGAAGAAACTAGTCAAAATGGATTCCCGAATGGTCAAAATAGAAATTTCCGTTGAAATCAGAAAACCGAAATTTTTCGCGATCAAAATACTACCTTTACTTCACAGAAGGAGTAAAAACACGCAGCCGATTACAGTATTAAACAAATTTAGGACATATTGTTCCCAATTTATCGGCATAATATTATAAATTTCACAGGATATTTGGTTTGTAGTTAGGGCCTACATCGTTTGCACCATACAAGCACACTTTGGAATTCCTCTACCTTAATTAATTTTTAAAACATTAAGTAGTTAATATAATCCGAAGCCAAGATGCTAACAGGTATATCGACTATTCAGCCGGTATTTTTTTCTGTATTTTTCGGGGGAAAATATTATAATTTTTGTACAATATTAAAATTAGTTGCAAAATTACTTTACCGCACATTGTAAACGTGAAAGGTAAATAATTTTTTTTAAAGATTTAACTTTAAAAAAATGTTTTAATTACACCCTTTTTTGTTTACAATTTAATTAATTAATAATAAAATAAACAAAAATTATCCTTATTTCTGTCTGACCATCTACGAATTACATATAACAATACTTTTTAAGGTTGTACTGTTCTCATTCTTATTCACAGTCTTAGATTCTCCGAAATACTTCATTGAAACTATCGCTGCTTTTCTTCTCTTCTCTAAGTGGCCCGCTCCTTCTCTTCTGTTACCATCCTTAAAAACCTTCAAACTTTTATCTTTTTCTCTGAATTTCTACTGCAAAAAATTGTTTGTTCTTCAATGTTCACCTCTACAATATTCTTAATTGTTTTCTCCATCCAGTGATTTTTATGGTTTTTATATATATATAGAAGTAGTTGAAGATAGTTTTAGTTAGCTTTCCTCCATCCATTCTGTATAAGTGTAAGAAGTAGTTTTGCCTCCTTTTTCTCATTACATCTTCCATTTTGTACATTCCTTCACTTTGGATCCAAGAACTCGTCTTAATATTCTCCTCCCCACAATCTTAATCCATTTCATATGTCCAATACCGTTCAGAGAATGGAATTCAATTGCACGCAGTATTTCTGGTCTTACTCCTGTGCAATAATTACTTTTTTATTTCTTTTTTAAAATTTATTTTTTGTTTTCTGTTATATGCTAGTCATAGTTACAGTTATATGTTAGTCTTCTTCCTAATTTCTTATTCTGCAGTGACCCTTTATTTTAGTTACTTAGCAAGGCACATTTTCCCAAGTACTGACCTTGAATCCTTTCTTCGCTGTATTTGTCAGGGACAAATTCTCCGAGTATTTAACTTTTGGATACCGATTCACGATTGCTTATCTCAGAAAAGATATATTGGCTTATCGGTAAGGAAATTTTGCAGTGGAGCGGCATGACTAAGTATTAATGAGTAAATAATAAGTACGTATTAATGGCAACAAGTTTTGTACTATTTTAATTATTGTAATTAGACAAACATTGTTTATCACCAAATCAAAAACTATTGGAGAGTTTGTTTTAGCGCTCTGATTCTAAAGGCCTTACATCTATTAAATGTCTAAACCTATTCTCCGATGTAATAATATTCAGAGGGTAAGATAGATTAGGATTGGTTATATTTCCTTTTCTTGAATTTTCGTTATTACCCCAGTTCTTTCTTTCTTTGAGAGTGTTGTTCGTTCTTTTCATATGTGCAGTTACTTCCATGGGTTGATTGACAAAAATCAAAAAAATTCCATCATTGTACGTTTTTTTAAATATAAACATTAACATATCATAAAGAATTGTACAGCTTTAGAAAGATTTGTTCGATTTTTTTTGTTAGCTAATTATTATTGCTTAACATACGCAGCAATAATGAAAAAAAATTATTAATGCAAATAAAAAATATTAACATTAATATTGCTACAGAAGCTAAAGTAGAATTTCTACAATTCTATTAATAATGATAAGTCTCAAAACATGAAAATTATTACAATTAAACCATTATGGGATATCCGTTATGGGATAGTTTCCGATGTATTGTTTATCTTGACAGCGTTAATTTAAGTTAATAAATAATATGTAGTAAATGTAGATTTAAAATATATTACATTTCCTTTTTTAAATTTCAGGATATTTACATCTGAAACGTATGTTCAGCATGAAAAATACCCAGATCTTCGAGGAAGGTATTTATAATATATATATGTGATATATATAAATCCATCTGTTCATTGTTTCTATATTTTTATAAATTATAGCATCGGCAGTATAACATGTAATCGAATAGTACTTTTTTAATTTCAAGGTATGCCCGCTGCGATTTAAATGTAAAAAAAATGTTCACAGTATGTTTACAAAACAGCTTTACATTAAACAAATTTTAGGATTATTACGTGTGTTTACTTTCGGTCTGCTGAATTTAATTACGATTTTGAATTACATAGTACAAACGATTTATACGAGGGATATCTCTAAAGTAAAGACCGCAGGGAAATTTATCTCCTTAAGGTTGGTGAACGCGTGTCGTTCATGGCCACGCTAATATTGTACACACTGCATTGCTATTTGTAAGTTGTCGCGTTGTAGTATCTTTGATTACGTGTGAGTAATTACGTTATAAAACGAATAGGAAAATCGATGTTGTCGCCGACCGTGAAATACGTGGTCATAAGTTTTTTAAACCAACAAAAAGTTAAGCCGGTTGAAATTCATAGGCAGTTGGTTGCTGTGTACGGTAATAATGTAATGAATGAAAGAAATGTCAGAAGTGGTTTAGAAATAACAGAATTAATGCGCACGAAGAAGAACATTCGGAGAGGTCCCGATAATCACCGAGGACTTTTGAAATGGGTCAATTATGAAATCACAAAACATCGTCGCTCAACGATTTCCGACCTGGCCCTTCTTTTTCCTAATGTTTCAAGAGCTCAGAAAGATTTTTGCACGTCGGGTGCCGCACATCTTAACGGAAAGTCACAAAAAAATCCGAATAGGATCTGTTTCGGAATTTTTGATGCGCTATGTAGAAAAGTAATGAGTTCATAATTTAATTGTTACCGGCGATAAAATGTGGACTTCTTATTACTCGCCAGAGAGGAAAGGGCAGTCAAGTGAATGGCGTCATCCTACATCACCAACCAGACCGACAAAGGGAAAGCCACAGTCGTTTGGACACCAACTGATGGCCACAGTTTTTTGGGATCGGTTTGGCATGATCGATTTCACTGCTGATCGATTTCATGCCGCGTGGAACGATTATAATTGCAGAAGCCTACTTCGAAACCTTACATAAGTTACAGCGCGTCATTCAAAATCAGCGACGTGGGCGCCTGACCGACGTCATCGTCTTGCTGCACGGTAATGCACGTCCACACATTGCACATGTCCACATTTAGAATATTTGAATGGGAAATTTACGATCAACCACCATATAGTCCGGACTTAGCTCCGTCTGATTACCATTTGTTTGAGAAATTGAAAGAATTTTTTAGTGGTAAGCGATTCGCGGATACTGATGAACTAAAAATACTGTTAATCAGTGGGTAAATGTTCTGGCGGAAGAATACGACGAGGGTATATTAAAGCTGGTGTATCGCTACGATAAATGACTTAATTCATGTAGCGATTATATAGAGAATTAGTATAAGGTATGTAGTTTAAGAGAAATAAAAGAAATTTATAAAGTTTTCAGAATAAACTTTTTTACAATAAAACGGTCTTTACTTTAGAGATAACCTCTCATATAATTAAAATATTGCAATAATATAAAATATATACATAAAAGTTTTAATGTTTGTTTTGCTGTTTTAAGAACTTTCAATTTTTTTAAAAATGGATAATTGACAGAAAAATTAAGTTGAGGGATTAAATTAGTTAACACACCTTCATGACCCAAAATGTTGCTTGCGAAACTTGTTTGAAAGAAAGTTTTTTCAAGAAAAGTAAAAGTGTAAATTACGTGTCTTCATTAAAATAATAAAGGAAAGCAAAGAAACTCTGTAAAGAGACCTTTACTGCACAGGTGATCCTGATTCCTTTACCAAGAGCTAATCAACCCTGAAATCAAGAAATTCCTTCAGTTTAATTCTTAAGTTTTCTTAATTACTATTTTTCTTGAATTTTCATGAAAAACCTTTTTTAAATATTTGTATATCATTATATCATACTAATATATACAAGCATAGCCATACTTAACCTTGAATACTTAGAGTAGTACATCATACTATGTTTCCGGTAGTGCATCGTTATTCTGTAAAATTTCATTAGTAAAAAATTAAAATGACGAAAATAAAGGAAAAGATATCATTATTTACAATATTATTAAAAAAATAATAGATAATTAATTTAAAAAAAAAATATTTATTTAATGTTAGGATTAGCTAATTATCGGCTTTCTTTGTTTTTTTTTAAGTAATTCTTTTAGTATCACTTGATTTCAAAGAAACCTGAAACTTCAAGTAGTTTGTCAGTAACTTACAAGTTTTCATTTTTTACTTATCGTAAAAAGATGGTAACAAGTTACTTCAAAGTTTAACCGGCCACCGTTTCCTCACTAATCAATTTATCTAGCTCCGGTTAGTATCAATCCTTTCCTTTAAGTACCTTTTAATAAATTTCCCACATTCTCTATCTTTACATTGAAAAATTTCTGATCTTTCATCTCATATAGCTCCCTATAAACCAAGGTAACGTCAGCTAAAATGATAGTTATTCAGGAAACTATGAAAAATAAATTTGTTATCTTCAACAATAAAACCTTAAGGATTAAACTACTGAAATATAAAACATCCATGAATGCATATGACCTGTCAGATTAAGTAACAAGTTTATTCACTATTTATTCGATTTGTTTCCAGAATACGGAAGATATATTCGGTAATAATTTAGCAAACATTTATAAATTATTTCTGTTAAAGATTTTATCTCTGAGAATTTCATTATTCCCAAATAATATTTGATTATCCGTTTTTACATTTATTAAAGAAAAATTACAAATCTTTAAAACGACATATATTCAATGCGTAAATTATCAGTTTCCACAGATCCAGTCAAGTATATAAACTGAACTAAATATATTCAGCATTGATTCATATTCCCTCCGGTTTCAGTGTGTTTGTGTTGTTTTATGATTAGTGTACACAACATATCAGAAATTTGTAGGAATTACATTTTAGTTATAGTAAGATACTGAGTGAGCAACATAAAACCGAACCCATAACGTAACCGCTACAGGATCGGTAGGTTATGTTGGAATGAATTTTTCTGAATGATACGAATAAATTAAATAAGAAAAACGTAAAAAATAAGTTAAATGTTGCACTTATTTACCTTATTGCAACAAAAGATGTTCACAATGAACATCCTGGGAATCGATGCACTTTTGTGCTCGACTGATCATATCGAGAGTCGTTTGACGTAAATGTTGTCAATTGCGGTTTTTTGTCGTTGAATGTTCATCTTCATTTCATTAATATTGTGGGAATTATATGAATAAACTCTCTCCTTTAAGTAACCCGAAGGTAAAAAATCGGAAGTAGAGAAGTCTGCCCACCAACAATGTTTTCGAGAAGCCTGTTTCAGTAATGAAGTCATTTCGGTTTGTCTGTCTCCTTCGGTTGTTGCACAGTTGTAAAGCGGTACTGCTTCAATTTTAATTCGTGAATTTTTCGAAAAAAATGTGTATTTAACACCAGATTATTGGGATAACTTGCGTAGCGATTTTTGGACTGGCAGTAATTCTTCTTTCAGCATCGGCAATTGTCTGTGGAGTCCTATCGGCAAGTTGCCTATTTAGTTTTTCATTTGAAACTGAACCTGTTGTACGCCAATTTTTAACTAAATTGGCGTACTCGTAACTCGTGTTTGCTACTCTTCGCTGGTGTAGGCATTCGGAAATTATTCTACGAATACTTGTGATTCTTTACAAACGACCGAGAAAGATTATTGGCCTCAACTATAGCTATCCTGTCCTGGATTGACTAAGGCATTTTACACAAACACAACTTGTACTTCTTTTTCCTGTTCAGCCTCCGGTAATTACCTTTCAGATAATACTTCAGAAGATGAATGAGGATGATATGTATGAGTGTAAATGAAGTGTAGTCTTGTACAGTCTCAGTTCGACCATTCCTGAGATGTGCGGTAAATTGAAACCCAACCATCAACAACACCGCTATCCATTATCTAGTAACCAAATCCGTGTAAAAATAACTGACTTTACACACAAACACAACTGCAATAAACAATACCGCACTGCAACAAAATACTGTCCTGACACGTAACAATCTGACAAACGGCGGCAATAATCAGTAGTAACATATACATTCACTAGCCGCGCTAGTTGTGTGAGAGTCTTTCATAAGTAGTGCTCGGTAGCTGTTTCATAATGGGTTCGGTTTTATGTTGCTCATTTTGTATATTATTTTGAAAAATTATGGTAATGTGATAATTAGCGATTATATTTTAAACAACAGAGGAAAATTTAGTAAAATCTTATAATATAATGATAGGAAAATTATTTTAATGCAATTAAGAAATTCTATAGCTTTTGCATAACGAAAATAAAAGCAAATTTTAAACTACAAATAATGCAGATTTCAATGAATTTATTGTTATCAGTGCACAAGTATTACATCACAAAAGTAACACCACAATACAGCGTAGATAGATTTGATTTCCTTTTGACAGAAAATCTATGATCTCAGCGGGAATAGGTGTAAAACAAATTTTATTATTCTGCCCCGAAACGATCTAGAGATAGCCAAATTGCAGACAGTGTTACCAGTTGTACATTTCCAATGCTTTCTAATGATTGAAACTTTCGAGAGAAACCTATAAATTTCTTCAGTTAAATTGTTGTAAACAAATGTTCTACTTGATTATTAACGGACTCTTACCCCGAGCTCACTGAAAATAGTTAGTGCATCTTTCGGCAGAATGTAGTAATTGCAGTAATTGCAGTAATGCAGTATGTAATTTTGTTTACTGTAATATAATTTTAGATTAGTGTGCGCATTATTTTATATTATAATTTAACACTTTTTTATTTTAGTAATCTGACTTCAATTATAAGTACGAAGAATCTCAATTTATTACAAAATAAGCTAATAAAATATATATATTATGTAGTGGTAGCAATATAGTGGAAGTTTTATTTTAATAATAAAAATTCTTCCTTCTTTTGAAACCGATGGATGGATGTGAAAAAATAGCAAAAATATGTTTATTATTGTGCTTATTTTGTAAATAATCATTTGATATATATATATATATATATATATATATATATATATATATATATATATATATATATATGTAATATATTTATGATCACCTTTTATAGATTACTATCGATCAGTATTAATTAATTAAATATTCATTTTTTATCACAGTTGTCATACAGCTGAGGCGAAAATGGGATTTCTAGGGTAAGTATTCAATGAGAGGTAGTTAATTTTATTTATTTTTTAAAGTCACATGCACAAATAAGTTTTTAAATCTGTTATTTACTAAACAAAATGTTAACGGTTAGATACACATTTAAAACATAAAATCCATCTCTGTATAAAAATTATATGTCATATTTAATCGCGACTAACATTCAGCTCAAAATCAATTACATAAATGAGAGAACGATTTAAAGCACCTGTTCTTAATTTTTCAATGTCCAACCCTCATTTCTTTATTCATTACTTTTCCGCAAACTAAAGATAAATATAGCTTATTGTCAAACTATTTAAATTTGATAAAACTGCCGTAAATTTGTCCTCATCATTTATAATATTTTGAAGTAAATTTAATAAATTTCTCCTTCCAAAATTTTTCTCATTAAAATATTTATATCTTCAGGACGAATATTTTAAATCGTTAGTATAGATAACGGTTATTAGCTGTCTCAAGGATCTTTAATCGATTTACCTTACCGCTGAATAGGTTAATGTATTCTGATTGATTCTCCAACCTATAGCTCGATTTAGAGAAACGATCCAGATATAACACCCGTTTGAAAATATCGATTTTAGTTGGTCCAATGCTCTGCGTAATTAAATATACCTGACAAGAAAAAATTATAGTAGGTATGGCAATAGCCCCAAGCAGGCGATTCCTACAAACCCAGAGTACCGTTAATCGTTTTCCGTTACACGTAATATTTCACAGGTTACTAGTTTTGTTCTACCAATAAGTAAAACATATTTTAATAATGCGGTTTGGCATTTTTTTTTGTGGACGAAAAAGGCCTGGGCGTCATCGCCCGGAGATTTGGCATATTAAACTATAAACCCAGATATGGATAATTGTTGCAAAAAACAATAATTTTTGTTATTATAAAATGATTTTAAACGTTTGGATCGGTTCTTATGGGACAATCTTTTTTCGTATTCATTTCGTATTTATTCACTCTTTTTCATAAGTTTTTTCTGATTTATTCTACAGAAAACTTTATCACCAATCGCTGTGCTCTCGTATGTAGTTGGTTGATTCTTTACCTTTCACTAGTTTTTGAACTACCATTGATTCAAAGTCACGCAAACAATGGTCGTCCAAAAAATCTCAACATCTGATATATATAGATTTAGCTTGATTTTAAATAGTTTCGTTCGAAATCACCCCAGATTATTTTTACTGTTTCGATTTCACTACCCTCAATTTATGGTTTAACAAACGTCTTTTGTAATACTGCCCATCGAAACACCTAAATAGATGTTCCATTAGAAGAGTTACCGGACTCAGGTTATGAATTCATGGGAACGAAAGGGCTCGGGGGATCATTCTCACGCTTCGATGTGGGTCCGGTCCGGTAGGTAAAGAGGGTAGGAGTATAAATACTCCGGGGAAGGCGTTGAAGTCAGTCTAAGCGAGATGCTATGATGTCAATCTGCGAGATGAAGTTCTGCGAGATGTGAGTCGCGAGGGGAGTCTGCAAGAGAGTGCTACGATAAAGGAGTTATCCGAGTACGACGCGATTAAGGTGACGTTACAAGTAATTCCAGTACACGAAAACTAGAGATGGTTCGATGAGATACTGAAAGACTATAAGTGGAAGAGGTAATGTATTAAATTTCAATCAGAAATTGTTAGGGTAGTTTTATTGGTGAGCAGCAAAGGTATTTGCAGTGAAAAAACTTTATACTTGTCTTATCTATTGTTCCATTGTTGTTAATACAAAACTAATGGTTAAAAAAGTTAAGACTAGCGGTCATGCTAATATTAATTTGTCAATGGGACTAAATTCTGCTTTTAATTAGTTATGTACGTAAATAAATCCTGACGATTACTTTAAATTCTCTTTTGTATGTAATCACTGCCTGTTAATATTATAATAATAATAATAATAATAATTATTATTTTATATATTGTATTTTTTCATAATAGTTATTATATTACTATTGTTATTGTTGTTGTGATAACTACGATTATCATTTCTTAGTAATTGATATTTATTATAATTATTGTTTACTGTTGCGATTATTGTCATTATTATTATTATTATTGATTTGTCTTGTTTTAATTACGTATTTAAACCAAAAAATTGTAATTAAAAAAATATTTTCAACTGTCAATCTCTCAGTATCCTGATCAAGGGCGAACTAGCTGCAGTATGTTAAAAATGTTAACTTATTTGTATGTTCACATGTATATAAATAAGTCTTTTATTCAGCCACTTCTATTAAACAGGGCAACAAACATGTTTTCATATAACTAACACTATATATAAGATTACGATAAAATGCCTCATTATCCTTCTATTGCAATTTGTAAAAAACATTACCCAACCGTTTAAACATCTTCCCACCAATTTACCTAAAACATAATTAAAAGATTTTTTTTACAGGAACAATATTACACTTTAGATTAATTAACAAGTACGGTTAATTTATCACTTTATAAACTCCCTAAATTTACTCATCTCAGTATAACATGTACATAAATATGTGTTCAAATAATTTTAGTTGTAATTTTATTAATATTTTATATATTTAGTATCCCGCCTATTTAATTTAACATTATTTCATTAGTTTATATTTAACAAAATTAATGTTGGCTGAAAGTACATACATTTTTAAAAAAATTAATTTGCATTATATAAAGCGGTACTGATCAAGACTTTATCACGTTATCCTTTGAGCGACCCAGACAATGCTGATTCAGTTTCTTTTGTATTTATTGAGTAGCACATGAATCTGTTTCTGACCTACATATGTGTTAATAATAGCGTTATATTATGAAACTGTCAGAATAAAAAATTTATTTATCTCATGTAGGAATATAATGTTAAATAATTTTAGTTCTTCTTATCCCCGTACTCTCTATTTCCCTCAGGAGAATTAAATATTGAAATACTGGAATGTTGAAGGACTGCTATTTTTCGAAACACAGCTGTTTTCAGGAGTAAGCAAGAGACTTAATGGTGCCTAAAAAGAAATACTTTATTACTTTCTACGTTGGGGATTAATGATCAAGTGTTTCACACTGATTCAAATCATTTAATGTTAAATTTTTGTTTAATCTTAAGGTGATCACGAAACAAAATTTATTAGACTACAAAATTAGAGAGATTGAAGTAACCTCTTGAAAAAAAGTTCACTTGCCAAAAACAAAAAGGATTTGTTAATTAATTGAAATCAGCAAGTTTACTTTTTTCTTATTTCCCTTCACCACCCGGCCAGACCCACAGTTAAGTATAACAAACCCGAGGAAGTGTCCCATAATCTAACAAACCTCCCCGTCTACCGGCTTTACCACCCGCTGGACAGGTCGGCTAGCGGGTAAGATCTTGTCTTTTACCTTTTTTCCTCTGTCACTAACTTCTGGAACGGAGCTCTACTAGGCCTATCTATGTCGACCCTGTTCCCCCCTCATCAAAGTTACAATCCATCACGATTTGAAACCCGTTATTGTTGTTGTTGTAGTGGGGTGGGGGGGTGGCGATAGGAAGCATCATAAGACGAGTGTCTTCCCCAATGTGGTTGGGATGTTCCCTCACTCCGGAAGCCGCGACTCAGCCTTTATGCCCTCGCCTCTAGAGGAGAAACCTCAGGAGGGGGTGTCCCTACCGGGACTGCGGTCTTTTAGCTTTTAGCTCGACGGCTCTCTGGAGTACCCGTGCCTAATAGCCACTGCCCACCGGTGCAAGCACTGGGGAACAGCAACACTCGACGATTCTGTCCGTCACCCCTTCGCATTCCTATCTTTTTCCCGCATCGTATTTGTTATGAATCCAATTATATAGTTTAAGTTTATTTTTATGGTATCAAAATGTTTTTTCAAATAAACCTCTTTAGTCTAATTTGTTATTAGTCTAATTGATGATTGATGGCTTTATTTTCATTACTTTTTAAAATTTATCAACACTGAAATTTAAAGCGTAATATTTTTATAAATTTAAATCTCCCCAGCAGTTGCCCTGCAAGGTATGTAAGCACATTAATAAAGATCTCTAAGCTTGCATGATGTCTACTGCATACTCTATCAGTTCCTCAATGAATATCAAAGTGAACTCAAAACCATATTAAATTTTAATTATTGATAAATAGGTTATTGGATTACAATTTTATTAATAATGATTGTCAATTAATTACAGTTATATAAAGGACATGTATTATAACATTAATGTGTCTCGGATATTAGGGTGAGTATATATAATTAAACTACTATTTACACTGTTTTAAAGTAATTGTTGTTTATCTTTTATTATTTAATTGTTATTCTAGAAAATAGTTAATTAGGAATTTTATTGCTTTGTTTTTTCTTAGAATGTTAAATGGCCAAAGTAGTCATTTTATGATCAAGTATGATTCAAATATCAATAAGAACTTTCACGTTCTGATAGTAAAATAACTTTAAGATATATATGTCTTATCGTATTAATGTATATGACTATATCACTTGAATCATCAGTACAAATAGGAATAATATATTAGTTTGCATAAAAGTAGTCCTATTTGATATTTATACAGGACTAGAAAATCAAATCGAAGATGATCAATCATGTATTTCCGTCCAGAAAATATTATTAACATTGCAAGTCATTCAGTGACAACAGAATGAAGTTGAAGAGCTTCTTCAGAAATGTCAACAAATGATTATTAGAAATTTCTGAAAATTTTAAATAATGGGAGAGTAGAAAAATAAATTAGTTCTCTGGTTTTTGCAGCCTCAACATATAAATAAAATATCTATTCTGTTCTTACTATAACAGAATAATTTCTACAGAAGTAAAGCATAAAGTTAGGTCATTAGGTCTGTATAATAACTTGCAATGAAAAACAATAGTGACATTCAAGCTTTATCCATCCATCACAGATGTGGATGAAGCACATTTTCATTATGAAAAATAATGGTAATCATTCTGAATTTATGGATAATATGATACCTTGCCTTTCGAACTAAAAACAGTCACTCCTAAATAGTATGCCATAACAGAATCACCCAATTCACAGTTAGCTTCCTGTCACAACAATGTTTACTTTTACAAACTGAAACTATATAAAAACAGTACAAAACCTCGATAAGCTATAGTACCTGCATTCCATAATATCAAGATTTAATACCATATATTTATAATTTTTGGGCAAATTAATAAACTGTTGAACAAGCAACTCATTGATGCTATGTGAGGGCCTGGCAGACCTGCACATTCCTGACAAACCTGCACATTTGAGGACCTGACATTCACCTGACAGACCTGCACTTCTGGAATCAATAAGCTTTCTAAGTACTGAATCATGTGCATTGTAGTCTCAGAAGTTTGCACTGATTGGTAGATTTTAGAGCGAGGTTGGACTGCATTTTCATAGGTGATGAATGAAGAAAACGCCTTGTTGCATGGAATAATGGTTTAATGAATTGTTATCTTGACAGATAATGAAATTAATTGTAACATAACGTTTAAATTCAAATGTAAAAATAAAAAATATAAAATTAAATAAAACAGTAAAGCTAATATTCATCCGAACAAAGAATAGAGTTCATCCGGACTAAGAGTATGACGTGATCGCCTTGGATCTGATTCGAGCGCCGAATACTAATAACTATGAGTAACACTGGTTGTCCATTCGGACGAAATGAAAAATGCAACCGCAAAGGGCGGGATTCTAACGTAGAGTACGGCTTAACTTTCCGACAAGCGCTAGCACCACTAGATCGCAGCATCGGACGGCTCGACCTGGATCGGAACACACTGCCCAAAAATTATAATTAATTTAATTATAATTTCGTCATACATTACATGAAATGAAACTTAATATGCAAACAAAGAGTATTAGGTAAAATAATTACGTAAACTTTGAAAGTACAAAAATTAAAGTTAACAAATCTAATATTGATACAGGTAAAGCTTACAACCTAAACAGATTAAAATAAACAAATACATTAGGAAGACTTTAAATAAATCTTATTGATTACATTCGTAATGACTTAAGTCATTGCAGGCATTTAAGTTTGTAATAACAATCATTTTATTAATAGTTCTTTTTACTATCGTGCCATTAGTTTTCACATCAACTAATCTAACTAGTCCATCGTTACCTTGACACACTTCTACAATTATTCCTAATTTCCACATCAGTAGAGGAAGATTACTTTCTTTAATTATAATTACATTGCCAACACAAATGTTATTATTGCACTTATTTCTCTGTTGTAAAGAATGTAAGTAGTCGTTAGACCATGCCTTCCATCTTTTAGTAAATTTTGTGTAAGCTGCCACCTAGCTAGCTTATTTACGTTAATGCCTGAGAAATTAGGATCAGGTAAGGAAGTTAATGGAGCGAAGGTTAAAAATTGTCCAGGATTAAAAGATGTAGTACGCCACCCACCATGACGGATAAGTATTTCCAACGTAAAATTTATTTCTTCTGATGAATAAACTGACAGTGTAAGATTACTTTAATTCCTTAAATTATAAATGAAGCGAAAGAAATATAAAAAATATGTTTAATGTTCGTACGTACGAAGAAAATGGGTTTGAAAGTTCTAAAGTTTCCGTTGTTTGAAGAGCAGTTGTAAACATTATTTTTGCTAGACTTCTTCTCAAACTTCAGCAAATCGGGCGGAATCACAGCAATGATAGGTGAATTGGATGGCCAGGCATTCTCCTCTTCCTTCAGAAAAGACGTACCATTTCACCTGTGACAAAGTTAATGCATCCGGCATGCAACCACGTAACAGGATGTATGCGGGGTTATCCCTTGAAGGAATGCGCTTCCAAACGCATTGCTTAGTTAGTTCTTGAATTTCGCAAACTCTATTTGCGACGAATATCTTCATCTATTAGCAAGCGAAGACAACCAGTAGTAATGAACTACTTTAGAATCCGACCAAAAATGGACTAAAACAAATCTTATACATAAAATACACTTAACCTTATTGAATAGACAAGATAATAGAAGAGCCGCATTCAGCTCTAACCTAGGAATAGAGATTTGCTTGACTCGAGCAACTCTAGATTTTGAACAAAATAAGTGGTTTTCAATGTGTTCATTGGTATCAACAGATCTAACGAAAAGACATGCACCATTTGCGCTACTACTTGCATCACAAAAACAATGTATTTGGTAACTCTTAATATAACTCTTACTTAATCTAATCTTAACTAATCTAGGAATCTTAAAATATGACGATTTGAGCTGGGAATACAGAGAATTCCATTTTTCAGCTATTGGAGTGGGAAGAACTTCATCCCATTGAAGATTAGCGCACTATAACTCTCGTATGAGCACTTTAAAACGAACGCTTATAGGAGCAAGTAGTCCTAAAGGATCCAACAATGAAGAAATGATTGACAAAACGGAACCCTTGCTATAAAAATTATTATTATCTATTGGATGGAATTGATGAATTAAATCATCGCCTTGAGGATTCCAAAATAATCCAAGTCTCTTGATATTTTCATCCTTATCTAATTTGGTGAAAAAATCAGAATTGTCGAACATATCTGGAACGTTGGAATGGCATTTATGTTGTGAAAGTCCATATTTGAAAATCAAAAAATAAAAATCATTGTATAATTGTTTCAACTGATCGATGTTGTCACAACCAGTGAGTAGATCATCGACATAAAAATTTGGCTTAATTACTTGGCAAGCTTGAGGAAAAAAACTTCATTTTGATTGGAAATTTCAATCAAACATCTTGTGGCTAGAAAACTTGAAGGCGCTAAACCATAAATAACTGTCTGTAAGTTACATGGAGTGACTGATGAGGTGGTATCATCATACCAGAGAAATCTTTGTAATGAAAAATCTCAAGTATTAATGCAAATTTGTCTGTACATTTTAGGAATGTCTCCTGGTAGCAGGCAGCTATGATTTCGAAAACGAATTATAATTGAAAATACATCTTGGTGTACTACTAGACATGTAGCAAGAATTGAATTAAGTGATTGGCCATTTGAAGTTTTTGAACTACCAACAAATATTACTGTTGTTTTCGCAGTGGTGAAAGATTCACGAAATACTGCGTGATGAGGCAAATAAAATTTTTCACATGGAACCTTAGACTGAAATGGAACTACAAGTTGCACGTGATCTAATTCTTGAAATTGTTTCATGAAATGGAAGTAGTCTTCCTTAAGTTTATAATTTTACTTAAATCTACGCTATAATAAATTGAAACGATGTTTGGCATTTGCAAACGAATCTCCTAAAGTACAATTTTCCTTACGATGAAGAGATACAGCAAATCTGCCCTTGTTATAATGAAAGGTATTTTCAACAAAATGTTTTTTGCAGAAAGAATCATCCTTGTTCAGTAAACGATCTTCTATTTCTTCGAATCTCCAAAATGATTCTGATTGTTAAGAAAGCTGTTCATTGATAACAAAAATGATGTTGAATTTGAATTGTTTTACCGCTTAATAGGTGTAGTAGGGATTTGTTCCGAAACTATGAAACAATGACGAGTTTTTTTGAAGTATGGTATGATTGGAATTATGAGTTAATTCAACAGGCTTAAGTAGAGAAAGATAATAGTGAGCTCCTAGGAGAACGTACATTTGCCCAGAAATATTAAAATTAGAATCGGCTAGAAGAAGTTGAGAAAGAATTTCCCAGTCAGTTACGTTTACAAAATCATTAGGTAACAAATATGTAATGGATAGCATTACATGACATTTCAAGTTAAAATTAATATCTTCATACCTAGAATTAATATCCAAATCAGTACTAAGCTTAGATTTGGTAACCACATTGCTAATACCTGTGATCAGCATGAGAACAGGATTGATTTGAAGCCCAAGTTTGGCGGCAAACCTTTTAGTACAAAATGAAATCATCAAAGCGGAATCAAGTAAGACTCTGACTTGAAATTACCTTTTTTATCTTTTACATTAACTACAGTTGCTTCAAGTAAAACAGACTAGTTCGGTTCTGATTTTAAAGTAAAATATGAACTATTAGCTGAAGGAGCTTGATTCTGTTCAGAAAATGTACATTTTGCTGTGTCTTGCTGCGTTTATCTAAATGAATTAATGTATGTTACTTCCTGAGCATTTTTTACATTTATCATTGCTTGAGCAATCTTTGACAATATGGTGTTTCAAAGTTTTTTCTTTCGGTAACATTATAACTTAAAAACTTATTAGATCGATACAATGGATGGTTGCTAGTTTTACATAATGCACATGTAAAATTATTAGAATTATTTACAAGAAATGCATTTTTACTAGAACTAGGTTTTGAATAATCATATTTTTTGCCGCAAAATCCTACATTAGGCGGCTATGTTTGTTGATTACTTTGAATCGTGTCTGTGGATTCAGCTAGTTTATCCTTACATTCTAAGAAAGAAACGAATTGTTCTAACTTTGGAAATTCATTATTTTAAAATGTTTTTCCCAGCCTCTTAAAGTATTTAAATTTAAGTTTTGAGTAATTAACTGTATTATAATAAATTCTAAATAGTCAATATTTAGATTCTTCAATGCATTAATATTTAAATTAACTTGGTCAAAGAACTTACATAAATTTTCAGAATTTTCCTTTTTTGATGGTTTTAAATTAATAATTTCTAAAGCATGTTTAGCTGCTATTAGCCTTTTGTTATCATAACGATCTTTAAGTAGTTATATTGCAGTTGCACAATTTTCAGAAGTTACTGATAAATTTTTTATTACATCAAGGGCATTGCCTCTTAAAAAATTTTAAAGTAATAAAATTTTTCAAAAATAGAAAATTCTTCTCGGTTGTGAAAGGGCTCAATTTGTATAGGTTTTAAAGAAATTTGATTAGAGTTGTTAATCACTTTAGTTGCATCAGTTACCTCTGAAATTTTGAAACGGTTTTCTAATTTTTTATGTTTTAACCTAAGTGTCGAAAATATTATCTTATGTGTGCCTAACCTGTACGTTTTTATCTGTTGCATCTTGGTGCCATTCGATTTCAGATTGAACATCGAAAAATAGTTTTTCGTATACTAACACTTTTTCATACTTGATAAATAGATCGTAATCGCCTGAATTAAGATCAAAGTTTTCAACGAATGTTTTTAAATTGGCTATTCTATTCTTCATGTCTCGTTTTTTTAATTAATCTATGAATTCCAGTTTTATTGGAATCATATAAAAAATAATATTAAATTAGAATGAAATAAAGTTATTATAAAAAAAGATTAAAAGATAAATATCATATACAAGATATCAAGATTAAAATATAGCCTATGCATAAAGCGAATGAACTGGCTTGGTTGTAAATATGATTCGATATTGCTAACATCTGCTTCTTGCAGGTCAGCGAACAATAGAAAGATTGCATGAGATATGTGCGCGCATGTTTTGTATAGCGCGACAAAAGGAAAACTTGTCCAAACTGGAATCGAGGGTTGATCTTTATACCTGCGGATGTAAGTTTATGCTTAAAGTCAAAAACTTAACTGTGGTATAAACCATTGAAATAAATAACTATAGAGATATTCACGAACATGTTTCACTAATGTTAATTTTTTTTAAAGTGCATTTATAACATAACTCCTTAATTATTGAAACGCTTTTTATAAATAAATTATAAATACCATGTTGTTGACTTGGTTTGACCTTATCGAAGACCCTTTCTTTCTTTTTCCTGTTTAGCCTCCGGAAACTACCGTTTAGATAATTCTTCAGAGGATGAATGAGGATGATATGTATGAGGGTAAATGAAGTGTAGTCTTGTACATTCTCAGTTCGACCATTCCTGAGATGTGTGGCTAATTGAAACCCAACCACCAAAGAACACCGGTATCCACGATCTAGTATTCAAATCCATGTAAAAATATCTGGCTTTACTAGGACTTGAACGCTGTAACTCTCGACTTCCAAATCAGCTGATTTGGGAAGACGCGTTAACCACTAGACCAACCCGGTGGGTTTATCGAAGACCCTAGATGAATGATGTAGAGCAGCTAAGTTCGTGTCGTTAATACAGCGATTTTACGATACTGTCCCTCAATCCGGTCATTTAACGATCCGGCCGGGAGGACCATGAAATGTATGGTCGATTTTAGAGCGAGGTTGGACTGTATATTCCTAGGTGATAAATGCTTTAATGAATTGTCGTTGACATAATGTATAACTTCACATATAAAAATAAAAAATATAAAATAAAATAAAATATTAAAGCTAACTTTTATCCAAACAAAGAATAGAGTCCATTCGGGCTGAGTGTGACTAGTAACTATGAGTAAAACTGATTGTCCATCCAAACAAAATGAAAAATGCGACCGCACAGCGCGGGATTCTAACGTAGAATGCTAGTACCGCTTAACTTTCCGGCTAGCGTTAGCATCCACCTGATTGCACCACCGGACGGCTCGATATGGAACGAAACACTGATAATATAGTAGTTCACCTCATTTTACTCAAATTGTAGACAGGTAATTAATCGTTTAAATTACAAATCTCACCCTATTATTAATGTCGATATGAACTACTATGTTTTCCTCATGATCATGTCAGCCATTAGTTGGGTTTTGTGCTGTTACCAGATACAATCAAATTTTTTGGATGACATATTGCTGATATTTTTGTGTTTTCTTTTGAATGCTATTGATATTATGCAATCGCATGATTCACACGTTTAAAATATATTAAACAAAACTGCTTAAATTTTAAATGCAGGTACATATTTGTGTCTTCTGGTAACAAAAATAAAAATTGAGTGGATACAAAAATATCTCTATAGTATTCAGTGATATAGATTTTTCAACGTTCTCTAAGATCAATTTTAGTTTTAATGAAAATAGTTCAAATTTTTTATGCAATTAAAATAATTTGAACAGGTAACAGAAAAAGATCATGGAAAGTTTAAAAAATAAAGAAGGAACGTTGAATTAAAAATTCTTAAAAATAGTTTTTATAAATTATTATTATTATGAGGAAAGAAGGAGAATAATACAATGACTATAGAGTCTAATTATTAACTTAATTTTAAGGAAATTTCGGCATTTTATTTTTAAATTTCTTTTATTAACTTATTAAAATGGCTATTTGTCTATAATTTACAGAATTTTTGGAGAAAATAAACTTGATAAATTAAAAAAACAGTAAGTAGTCTTAAAAAAACCATTTTATTTAAAATTAGCTAATTTATAATATGATGCTTATTTCTCCTTTAGCAGAAATATCTTTTAATGGAGGAAACTGGTTCTTTGCATTTCTTCTCTCACCATTCTCTTTCATCTCATAAATACTGTTGAGTTCCATTTAAAGCTGATATTACTTTTCTGTTTCCTTTTATATTTTTCTTTTAAAAAATTCCTACTTGAATACAGGTACATCCAACGAACACTCAATACATAATATTCATCAAGTTCTATGGCTTATTCGTTTATGTTTTTTGTATTTTAGTTGTATTTTTATATATATTCATTTATGAATGAATTTTTATGTTATATACTGCAACTTATTTTCGTTTTATTAGTCAAAAAAAAAGGAAAACCATAAATATACCTTCATAATATTGCTAAAATTATAGCTCAATTTTATAATTCTACTGAATGGACTTCTCAAATTATTTCCATGTTAAGTGCTTAGCCAATGAATTGTGCAGAGTTGTTGGTTGGGTAAATAATGAAGTGAACAAAATATTTATTGTTTAGACTAAATTATTTAAATTAGTTTATAATGTTTTATAATTTTTTTTATAATTTTAGAGTCGGTGCATGATATAAATTCATACTAACAAAGTTTTGATACATCGTTGGAAACTTTAGATTGGTTGACTTTTAAGATCCTAAAAAGACGAGACGTGTGAATCGTTTGATGAACCGTTCTAGACTGATGGAACAAAGAACAACACGATAAAGAATAATAAGGAGTTATATGAACACAGGACTCTTTACAAGATAAAAAAAGGAATCATTACTTGATTTCATATCTGAACGCAGTGCCCGCCTAAAAATCGGAATTTGTATAGTGAAATCATCGGTACTCTTATAATGAAATAAGAAATAATAACTCTCATATAGAAAATCTTGAATATAATAAGGTCTTTAAACACGTAAATTATAAAACAAATAGAAACTTGTGTTGAATAAGTTCTTTGAATAAATAAACCTTGAAATAATTAAGGTCGTAGAATAAGCTGATACCTTGAAGAATCAAATCACTTGAATAAGTAGATTCGTCGAAAAAGTGATTAAATAAATAATTTCTATGTTTGAAAATACACCATGGATATAAACACTTGTTCAATTCTTTAAGACTGGTAGCAAATATAGTTTGTGTATTAGTCTAGGAAGTATTCCAAAAGACTTTTTGACGATCGCAACACGTACTAAATTGTCTGTTCCTGTAAATATTTCTGCTATTAAGCCTTGTTTCCACGGTAAAAGAGAAGTATTTTCATCTGATATTAATAAATCCTTTAAAGATGTTCCTCTTAGGAGTTGTCAATGTGTTACGTTGTTGCAATTGATTTAAATAATCTTTAGACCATTAATTCCAAATGGACTGCGTTAATTTTTGCGTTAGTTGCCAACGGTCTAAACGATTAATAGAAATCTCAGTGAAATCGGGAATAGGAATCGAGGTGAGATACGATTCAATCAGTACGTGTCCAAGTGGTAATGGTTGTGGATTCCTGGAATCTGATGATACGGCATATAATAGGGTTGAATTTAAATAATTTTAAATTTGGTAAATTACGGTGTATAACTTTTGTAAATTAATAATAGGATGTCTATGACAATCTACGTGTTAAGATGAAAGTTAAACCGTTTTATGCCGCATTCTCACACCTTTCAAAATGCGGAGAAGAAGAAGGTATGAAAGCCAAATTTATACCTTGTGATGTGGGAAAGGAATGAATATTGTGTTGGTTTGATTGGATGTCTTTTATTTGAAATATTGTAAACAATATCCATGGAAAATATTGTTTGCAGCCTTGAAAGTTTGTTCATTATCGGAAAATATTTGATTTGGTATACTCTACGTGAAATAAAGCGCTTTAATTCGGCAATGAATGCTTCAGATATTAAATTTGATATTAATTCTAAACGTACAGCCTTAGTTGAAACACATATGAACAGCCATGAATACGTTTTTGGTACGGCTGTTGATCTCTTTCCAACGAATCATTAATTCACCACTATAATCGACAGCGCAAAAAAGAACGGTTTAGATAAATTAATTTGATAATTGGGAATTGACCAAGTTGCTGATCTAATTTTTTAGCACTGGAACGAAAGAATTTTATACATTTTTGAATAATAGATCGTGCAACTGTCTTACCATTGACAATCCAGAATTTTTACGATAAGAATTTTAAAGTAATTGAATGAAGATATGCAAAAGTCACAAATATCCGCTACAAAAGTCGTTTAATATAACTTCACAAGAGGCACGATTATTTATTTCTTTTAAGCACAAAATAAAGCTTCGTTCTCATCGCATGTTCATAATATTACTATCGTAAGCATGTAAAAATTAAGTTACATATTTAAATGATTTAAAACGTCTATTGGATATGCAAAAATCAAAATAAAACCATGCTATTCACTTTGACACTTTTTCACGAGCCACCATCTTCAGGAAACCGAAAATATCTTCAGAAATAACACGATCAATGAAGCAAACCTGTTTTGGCGTATGATCAGCGTGCTCATTGCCTGTAATTCCAATTTTGCTGGGTATCCAACAGAAGCTAGGAAACAGGAGTACACGTCACTAATCACCTGCAAGGTACTCGTGCAATCTGAGCAGAAAAGTATGTGTCGGAATGTCGGGCCAAGTACATTTAAGGCTTTATTAATAGCCAACAACTCTGCAACGAAAACACTGGAAGTAATGGAAAGGCCGAACATATATACTATTGCAAAACACAAAAGCACCACCAACAGAGTTACCGTGTTTAGAGCCATCGGTATAAACACAATAGCATCTGTATTCAACGTATGTACATTATTGTAGAATTTTTCTTGTAAGATAACAGGAATCATGTATTTTTTATAATATCGGCAAAAACGAAACCAATAATTCTCGAAAAAAGGCAGTAAATAAGGGTAATAATGTTGTAGAACTGGAGGCAATTGTATATTTAGAGATAAGAAAAGACGATTAGCTTTAATGCCTAGCGGGACACTAGATTTAGGCCATTCGTGATATGAATTATGATATCATAATTGTGTTGTTTGGAGAACACCATGCCAATATTCATATGATTTGGTTGTGGTTTAATGCGGGAAACAGCAACAGATCGTTTGGTTTCACCTTTACCAAAGATATGGCTAATCGTTGTTCACTAGTAGACTTACCGCACGACTTGAACGAAACGCACCTGTAGCTTGCCAGATGTTAGATGAATATATTCACTTGCACTGTCAAGGGTCAGATGTGTAAACTTGGCAAGTTGGTAGATCGCGCTACCACACTGTATTAGCTAAATAATCATTGTAGTCGATCCCGTCTGATTTTCCAAACACCCATCTGCTTGACTGACTGAGGAAAATTACTATTACCTACCGAGATAACAATCGGTCTGCGGTCGAGACAGGTAAGTCATAGAAGTAGGGGTCCTCAATACTAGAGATCGATGAACGAAAATGTACCTGATGAACATTAAAACGTGTACGACCGACCGTTCAATAAGCAGACATCTTAGTTCTGCCTCAGTCGATCAACGACAGTGCCTCACGAAGAACATGATGATGGGCCCCATAATTAGTGATGGGCGTTGAAATCACCAATTATTAGGCAGGGCAAATGAATCTGTGAAAGTAGATCGGTCAGATCATCCTCTCTGACATCGTAATTTGGGGAAGATTCTTGTTGAAAATATTTATTTTAAATGGCACCAATATTTTTATTGACACTACAGAGATGTGTGTATCCAACGGAATCCGTTTGGCCAATACTACTTCATGAACAGCCACACCTCGTGCTCACCTTTAGCTGGATGATCACATTTCTCAAAGTCGTATCAGCGAAAAGAAACTTCATCCTGGGGACGTAAACGCATTCCCTACATACACAGTATTAAAGGATTTCTTCCTTTAGAAGAATTTCTTTATCCTCACGCCGAGTATGGAGACCGGAAATAATCCGTTAATTAATACTTTAACGCATAAAAAAAATATTTTTTTCTTGTTATAACTTCTGTGTGGAGATTACTTATCAAATAAAATAAGATTTTTTTTTATTCTAAAGTCTTTACGAAGGTAAGATTTTTTTATGTTATTCATTATTATTGAGGCTTGGATCAAATTATTTTATGTATTTATTTTTGTCAGGTATTTGTTTTTATATATTTTATTTGTTTTGCAGTAAATATTATGAGAATGATTTGTAAGTACCGATATCATTTATTTTTCTAAAATATAGACCTTAAGAACTCCTTAGGTTTACAAATATTTTACCATCTGTTATTTATTAAATTTGTCCATTTTGTAATTTACAAAAGATTAGAATTTAGGTAGATTCATAAAAAAGCTACCTATTATAATGGATACCATGATTCGACCTCCGAAAAATTTCAACTTATCTTCGCGTTTCACATCCCCCAGACCCCAAAACCACCGTCAGTTCAAAGGTTTACATATATATATAAATTTCACTTTCTTATGGACACGATAACTGCCGTAATTTTTCCCCAATCACTTTCAAATTGATACATAATATATATCGACCAAAATCTCGATTAAATTCGTTAATGGGTAAGATCGGACCATGGAAATGGGGGAGCTTTTTCGAAAAAACAAATTATCACCGTAACTTTCTTATTAAGTAAAATGTGGATTCGTTTAAAGTACCTACTATAAGGATACTATTCATTGGATATAAGGATTCTATTCTACTATTCGGATTCCTATTTTTTGGATAAAGGCCTAAAACTTACGTAAGTAATGTTTTTTGATATTACCAACCACTGGCCCAGGAGGTAGAAAAAAATGGGGTGTCGAAAACAAAATAAATCATACCTCCCTTAATAGGTACAGTATGGAATCGGTTTAAAGTGGTTGTTAGTCCTCTAAACATTACCTAAAACTTTAGTCTGAAACAACGTTTGATATGACCAACCCTTAAGACAAGGGATGACCAAAATATTACTGGAATTACAAGAAGGTGGGGCTTGTCGTATGCTAAACGTGTCAAACTTTTTCACTTGCAACCATTGTCGTATTGAGTAACTCTTACTTGGGTCAAACATTTAAAAGAATTGAAAACAAAATGTTCCAAACTTCTAGATATGATGCGAGTCCTTACTAACACCAACTGGGGAGCCGATAGGTCATGTATGATACGTTTTTACTATTCCTTTATTCGCTCCCGTTTAGATTATCGTTGTGTCGCCTACTCTTCAGCTCGTCAAACCGTTCTTAAAATGCTGGATAGTGTACATCACGCTTTCCTTCGGCTTGCCACAGGCGCGTTTAGATCAAGTCCTGTTGCAAGCTTACTTGTAGACTGTGGTGAACCATCACTTTGGGATAGACCAGACCAGCTTTTATTATGTTATTTTGCTCGTCTCAGAGGACAGCGAAATCACCCGGCTCTTGACTCAGTCTTTAGAAATCCTAATCTAGGAAAGTATGAGGACCATCCACGTCGTACTGCACCTGTAGGTGTCCGTATCCGGCGTCTGCTGCAGCATATAAATGTTGACACACCGTCATTCTTTCCTACGTATCCTTGCTCATATCCTCCGTGGAGAATAAACCTTATAAATTTTACTTTTGACCTTACGACATACAATAAACAATCAACACTACCTATTGTCTTCCAGCAAATGTTTCAGTGTGTTCTCTCCAAGATGAAACCAGACGCAGTTATATACACTGATGGATCGAAACAAAACGATACAGTTGGCTGTGCATTTGTTGTCAATGAAAGAACTTATATGTTTGGTCTACCTGGTATTACGAGTTTGTTTACCGCTGAACTATACGCTATAAATAAGGCTCTAAACATCATTAACCCTAAATATAGAAAAATTCTTATTTGCAGTGACTCGTGTAGTGCTCTCCAAGCCTTAAAAAACTTTTATTCCAAAATCCTATCGTCATTGAAATTTACAACGCAATCGCTGAGTTGAATAATCGCAACAGAGAAGTAAGTTTTTGCTGGGTCCCTAGCCACGTAGGGATTCCAGGTAATGAACATGCAGATTCCGCTGCCAAAGAAGCATGTAACCAGCCTCCTTTCTCCACCCGAGTTGCTACTTCTGATTTTATTAACTATTTAAAGCAATCACTAGTTATGTATTGTCCTATGTATTGTTATGTATTTAGTCCTATGTATTGTTTTTGTTAAAAGTGTAAAAGGCTCGCTACTCGGATGAGTAGCGAGCCTTTTACACTTCCTATCGGAATTTGTCAAATTTTATATATATATATATATATATATATATATTCATATTTTTTTTATGTTTTACAAATTCATCTGTGATATTAGTTGTAAGACTTTTAACATAATAGTTTTAAGTTTTGTTTATTTTTAATATGTTAGTTTTTAACGTAGTTTTAAGTTACATGTTAGTGTTTTTGTTATCCGAGAATGGGCCTTTTACACCCATTCCGGATTTTGTTTCCTGTGATAGTAATTTTAAGTTTTAATTTTATCTAATAGCTTTAATTACTTTTATTTATTTATTTTATTCTAAAAAAAAAAAAAATAAAATAAAATAAAAAATAAAAATCCGGGCGATGATAACGTTCAACCGTTTTCCGCCCTAAAAAAAAAAATTAAAGAATATTTTCTGAGTCCCTATTGACAACCTGGATTCTGTTTCTGGAGACTTAAAACTCATTATAATATTAGTTATTATTAATTTTATTTTGGTAAACATAAAAACTCTACTATGTTAAAATATAAAATATGCTGGAGGGTGGATGTCTGGTAAGACCGAATGAAATATTTAACAAATTCGCACCATCATGCTATTCTAACACAATTATAGGTGATAGATTGATATCTTAATTACTGCTTCCAAGAGCAGTGCAGTCACATTAGATGTTTATTTGACTGGAAAATTCCTTGACAGGCCCAAGATCCATCATTCCCTGGGCCAAACCTAATAAATGAGCAAAATTTCGACAACAAAATAATATCGGTTCAAAATGACGACTAATATCAAGATTGGCCTATTTTTTCACAAAAATAAAAAAAACATGCATAACTTATAAAAGGGCATATCCTGATTTATATCTCTATAAATATTTGTCTTGGAGATTAGAACTTGTTACCCCCTTAAAAATGTAGCTAAAATCAAACTCAATAAGACAGTAAAACAAAAAAATGTGGTGTAAAAAGCACTTTTAGTATGAAGGTAAATTATAAAAAAAAATTCGTTATTAATAATTATATATGTATATATATATATATATATATATATATATATATATATATATATATATATGATTTTCTTAACGAATCACGATTTTATTTTTTTACATTTAATATGCTTTAATTATAATTTTTAATTATTACTATTTAATATTCCTTTAGTTTAAAACATTTAGCGTAACCTGATACTGCATATTAATTAAACATAAATGTTATCTTGGTGAGTTCTACAAAGAGTCTAACAAGAAATATTACTTAAAGACCAAGGTTCTACTTCAATAACAATTCTTAGAAACAAATGATTACTAATTAGTGATTACTAGGAACACATTCCATTTATTAACGCTTATATCTAGTAAATATTTAATCTCCATACGTATATATATATATATTTATTTATTTATATATATAATGTCCTTAAAGTTTTTCCATGATTACAAAAATGTGTTACAGTTATAGCTGTGTGGGTTGCGGCAAAAGAAAGCAAAAAATATAGATTTTTTTTTCATGTTGGTTTGTTTCAGATAATGGAAAGCTATAGGGTACTGTAATCAATTTTTTATAAGATGGCGTCAATCCAGGAGAAAACGCAATATATATCACAAATCGAAATCACTGATAACTGTGCAGCAAACTTTTAGAAGGGAATAGGTACGACTATCACGTGATAGTAAGAGTATCGTTGCGTGGTATGCAAAGTTTAAGGAAAATGGAACTGTAGTTGATCTTCCCGTACAGGGCGGCTATCTGTTATGTTTTTCAGACGAGGCTACTTTCCGCACCTCAGGGAAAGTAACCAGGCATAATGTAAGAATAAGGGTTCAGAAAATTCCATAATTTACCACGGAAAAAATTAGAGATTCTCCTACAGTGAATGTGTGGGGCGGTTTGATGCACAACAGAATCATTAGTCCCTTCTTTTTCATCGAGCAATCAATAACAAATAACATTTTCCTGGATAGCCGCAACATATAACCCCTCTGGGGTTATGTTAAGGACAGAGTCTATGCGATACCTGCAGCTGATCTGGACACATTAAATGGAGAATAACTGAAGCTGTTGCTAGGGTTACCGAAGAAATGTTGACCAAGACATAGCGTGAAATTGTTTATCGGTTGGGCATTCTACGAGCGACAAAAGGCGCATATGTTGTACTTTATTTATTGAGATGATAAAAAAACTTTGATAAATTTTTCTTTTTTTTCCGCAAACCGCACAGCTGTAAATCTAATAGTTTTTTTTTGTTTTTATAATAAATTTTTCTAATCATGGAAGGACTTTATGAACACCCTGCTATAAATGAGTTAATTGCTTTTGTTTTCATAATTTCATTAAATACGTTTTAACTTCTATTGAGTTTACACAATTACTTGTTATAAATTTATAATATAAAAAAAAAAATGAAAATATAAATTAAAAGAAATATCTAACACTTATGTTGCCTTAAATTTTGGAAATAGAAAATTGAACTGCTTGGTTGCTGGAAAGAAGATGAAAGAGGAAGTGCATATCAATTTAAAAATTAGAATAGGATGTGTATTATAAAGCTTAACTTTCCTAAAATTGCTACAATTGGACGATCTTCTTTCAATTTTAATTAAACTTTTCATCAAATTTTAATTATTATTAATAATAAGAGTACAAATGCATAATCAAATATTTACTTTGTCTTGATAACATTTTTTTTTTTTTAAATATTTCTTATGATTTTGATTTATTATATTACAAAATCTAAGAAAAAATATCTCTAGAATTTTATAAAATATCAGCAAATTTGCTTATTGCATTATTTGTATCGATTAGAAAAAAAAGTTAATAACACAACTTTTTTTGTAATTTTACTATCTAATGAAAAACAAATTGATTATTATAATTTTTTTAATAATTTTCTTTTTTTCATTTTTATTTTAGAATTCAATTAAAGATTTATGAGAAGTATAGCGGTGAAAACGAAAATAAATTATTACCGACTCTTCTTCCCGTTCTTGACGCAATTCCGGATAAAATTATGTAAGAAAATATTATTTTTGCAACAAATATCATAAATATACGGGTGGGCTAAAAGTGAGTCTCCCCACCACAAGTAAGAAAAAAATTAATACATAAAATTTAAACAAAACAAATACAGATACTTTATATCCAAAAAAATTACAATGAAATTGTAAACCGTACGGTAAGGGTCTCGCAGATATCATTTCTTCCGTTCAAAAAACAAAAAAATCTGTAATACAAATAAAATTGTTTTTAACAAAACGATACTGACAAAAATGACACTACATTTTATTACCATATCTGTTATTAATTTAGAATTAAAAAAAAATACATGTAGTATATTTTCTTTTAATTTTTTTAATTTCCAGTACATTATTAAGCTTTTGTACCGTTCCTTGTTATCCTTGCTGTCTAAGGTGCGATTCGTAAAGGTAGATTAAAAAAATGAATAAAATGACATATTCGAGTGCCGCGTTTCATCAAATGGAAAAAAACTTTGTTTAAAAAATTGGAGGTAATTTTTGAAAGTATTTTTTATTAGTAATAAAACTAAACTGAAATATAATGTTTTTCCCGCTAAATTTTTCCCCGTTTTCGTTTCACTGCTAGGTTAGGTCATATGGATAGAACTGTAAACGTAGTTCGTTGCCGTTTCCCCTCTTACCGACGAAGTTCTAACGAACTCCGTGATAATTAATAATAGTGTTTTATCCATTGTGTTGTAATTCTGCTTTTATTAATTCGTGGCAACATTTAATCGCTGAGTTATACATTTTCTAATATAAAGTTTTGTCCAGTTTTATAAAATCGACTGTTTGTGATTGTTCCGGTCAATTTCATTTGAAGAAACCATTTAACAGTTAACAATTTCGCAAGTTGAATATTTGCAAGGCATTAAATAACATCAAACCGTTGTTCCTTAGCGCCCTGTCCGTTCAGGAAATGTTTTATCGAGATAAAATTTTACTAAGAACATAATGAGGAGGATCCCCATCTTGCTGCAAACAAGATAAATAATCTTGCAGCTAGTTTTATGCCAATATTTTCAAATTTTATTTCAGCTTTTGTACATGGTAACGGGTCGATAGTAGGGGATTAGGAAATCTCGCACGGAATTCGTCATGTATTTCAGTAATATCCTATGACTTTTCACGGACACCAAAGAAAAACAGATTCTTGTTTTCTGTACATAAACACCAATATAATCAATTAAGTTTTATATAAATGAATTGAATAACAGTTGAATATATCAAATGCAAAAACAGTCGCGCCTATTACAAAGATACAGATGTTTTTTAGCACGCCACATACATACATAAATTTAATATAAAATATAATTTAATGTGAAAAAAAAAAAAAAATTGCAATCAAACTGGGTCACAAGTTTGATATTTTGCAGGAATTCGTTTTTTCCTTGGACTTCAGATCGATTTTTATTAACACTTTATAGATAAACGACAATGCGAATAATGAATTAAGAGACAAAACTAATAGCGATCGAAATAACAAAAGCCAATAGCTCAGTGAGCGTCTTCAGAATTTACAAATCAATTTTCATCTCGGCTGCATATTTAAAAACATAAATCCAAATTATTCTAGCCGAAGCTAGAATATTCTTGAGGTGATTAAAGTTTGTGCTTACAGTAATATTATGTACGTATTAATTAAACATGAAATTATTTTAAAATATAGTTTGTAATCGGTTAGAATCTCTCATCTGTATGGAAATATATGAATAGCAGAACAATATTGCTTCGGTAAATGAAAATTAACAATAATTATTTTATTAATATTCTTTATAGAAAAGGTTATGGATGCAATGGATACAGAAGGGAAAAATCCTTACCAATTGCCTTGATATAACAGCTTTAAAAACAGAATTAGAATTTGAGTTAATAAATTTCTTTTACACCATAATTTATCGGTATCAAAAGATTAATAAACCTACGGCTAAAAGTAAACACATCACTCGTGTTTTGTCTTTGGAATACTACAATATTTCATTGAATTGTATACAGTACACTGTTTAAATCCACGAAACGTAACTATACAAAGAATTGAGACAAATACCATTATTTGTGTGTCGAGTCCTGTCTACTTTTACGTAAATGAGATGTTTCACTCATCATTGTCTTTTTTCGTCTGTGATACCACATACAGGCAATAAGAGGTCGAAGACAGAACAAGAAGTTATCGTCCCCAGATTGTAAAATATAAGTCTTACTTCGGGGGATTTCAATATTAAATTCGGCTTATTTTATATTAAAGTAACAAATGATAAAAAGAATTATGTAATACTAGGCTCAGCTGATGAATTTTGCACATGCATGCTTAGCATTGGAACCAAAAGATTTATTGGAATGAAAAAAAAAGAATAATAGTACAATTCCGTAGCTACAAATGCAGTATTATTTTACAATGTAATCGCCGTTTACATTGTGTGACAAGTTTTTGAATTCCTTCACTGAAAAATTTTGGCGGTCTTTCTAGGATCCAAGAGGCCACAGATTCCTGCACTGTGATGCAATGATTACCTTTGAAATCTCTCTTGAGATGATGGAAGAAGTGGAAGTCGCACGAAGCCAAATCTGGCGAGTACAGCGGATACGAAATAGACTCTAATTTCAGTTGTGGAGAGCCATAAGATAGTTTGTGCGGTACCCATCGTGCAGAGAACGGTAACCCAATTGTTCAATAATATGGCCTACTCGTTCTTTAGATATGCTCGCTGAGTGATTCGAGGGTCACTTTGAAGCTAATCATCCAGTACCTTTCGACGTTCAGTCATAGAAGCCGGTCGTCCGCTGCGAGGTGCGTCCTCACTTATCGCATTAACATCTTCACATTCATGAAATTTCAACGCCCAGCTATTCACAGTACTCCAGTCAATAGTTTCACAACCGTATACCGCTTTTAAACGATGAAAAATAAACGTAGGATTCACATTTTCTGCTGTTAAAAATTCTATCACTGCGCGCTGTTTCAACCGTGTTGACATATTGGCCGACATATTGTTGACGGCATTTTAACTGCATTTAAACGCATTTCAACGTATTATTGTAGGTTTATAGAGGGGAATGTTAGCTATCATGTGCTGCCACACTCTACTCGATAGTACCTTTTGTCTCCGTGCAGCACGATAGTGTACAAAATTTATCAGCCGAGCCTCGTAATTTATACAAGGGATGCAATATGGATGTTATCCACCAGGTTATAATCTCATAAAAATACTATGAAAAGAAGTTACGTAATTTTATCGATAAGCGTGCAGCTATCGAAAAACTCATTCGTCATAATTTAGTAATTAAAGATCATAAGTCCTCCTTAATCGTTAAAATTAATAACGCAGTCAATACAATGATGTTTTTGTACATTACAGACACGAACCTCTTTTCGCTTAGAATAGTCAACGACAGACGGTTATTGAAATAATCCTCTCTTCAAATAATCATTTGTATTATTTTTGCCAACCTATATTTAATACCGAATCATCAATGTACTGAACAAAAACAGAAAGAAAATATTAGTTAATAAAAAAAAAGATTGCAAATTCCAATAATACTATACTAAATTAAAACTAATTTTTTTTTTCAGAATCAAAAAAGGAATAATATATACGTAAGTAATCAAAAGGTTGCATTAAATTCATGAATTCTATTTATTGGAATTATGGTTTGCAAAATACCTTCTTTTTTCAAAAATTTCATGTAAAAATCTCTTATGTTCATATAATTCTCTTGTTCTATACCAAAATTATCACAAGCGTACAATAGAATTAGATTCACATCTCCAGCTGCAAATTCAGAAAGTTATTATAACAATACGGCTTTTGTTTACGTAATTACACTAATGAATATTATATATATTTTTTAATCAGAATATTTTGATTTTGAATGTAAACTTACAAATATTCAAGTATTTTAACAAAATTTCTTTTGAATATAAAATGTTGTAGTACAATATGATACGATCGAAATTAATACATTTGAATACTTTGCCAGTTATTTACTTCTCATTGTTTACTTGGATGTGGCCTGCATTTCAGTAGAATAAATATATATATATATATATATATTACAGAAACTTCTATTTTGAAGGACTTTAAAAATTGTAATTCCTAAATATTAAAAAAAACAAACCGTCTGTACGAGTACAAATATTTTTGTCTAAAAAAAAATATATTCTTCAAACAACATTTTTTCTTACAGTTTGTTGTAGATTATGTTTTGAGTAAGTTGATACATGTTAATTCAAAATTTACAAAATCTAGTATACATTAACATAATTGTTGTAAGAGTCTTATATTATTTTTTTTTTTATCGTTTTTAACATTATATTCTATATTTTGATTGCTGCCATAACCCATGGGGAAATCGATTGGAAAAGCGATCAGTTGTAGCAGTTTTAAATATGTTTCGTAATTAAAATATTATCCTAAATGTTTACTAATATTTTTCTATACAGCAGTATAAAATTTTTCATTAAAATTCGTATAATCATAATGTATGATTTTAGCACAATTTTGCTCATAACTTTTATATATTCTTAAATTAAAGGATCGTTAACTTAATATAAATGTTAATATCGTCAACCAGTATTAAGCTAGTATAACTAGTTAAGTCGCTGATGTAATTATCTAAACCATCGAGAAATCAGTTTCCGTTACTTTCGAAAGGTGATATGTAAATCACAATCGGTTGTAACCAATCACAAATATCAGATTTTATTTTAATGCTTAATTCGTTACATTCCAATAACAATTCACATGAAACGATATGAAATTTAGATTATTTTTGACAAAGATGCACGACCCATCACATTTATTAAGTTTACAGCATTTGTTTATGACTTTTAAACTAAAATAAAAACTCATTTCAAGAGTTACGTTAGTTACTAATAAAAATATAAGAAAATATAATAAGAATATTTATGCGTAAATTATCAATTACTTTAACATTGTGCTTACTAAAATTTGATTCGTAACCAAAATAACTGTCTCTTATGCAAACGTAATTATCCACAGTATTAACCAGATAATTAAATCCAAACAACATAACAGTTTATAGAATAACACTCTACACATAATTAAAGTTCAAAATCACATTAATTGACAGCCGACAAATCTGACTACAAGAGGTTCCTCTTGTAGTCAGATTTGTCGGTACGTTCTCGAGTGAATCTAAATGCCTTAACTTTGATATCCACCAAATTCTTGGACCGTTCTCCTTCCTATTGTAAACTTTTTTCCAATTTGGAATCTTCACAACTGTTCCTTTTAATAAACAGTCTGACTTGGTTAAGAAAGTTTCGGCAGTATTGGGAGAGGTTCTCATTAATATAAGGTAAATTTCCTTTATATGCGAAGTTCGTAAATATATATATATTTTTTTTTAAATTTTTGTCTGAATCTTCACTGCCCGCCATTTTATATATTCACCATTTTTCATCAATAATGAACAAAATAGGAATTGTCAATGATGGAGAGATCTTGATATTTCTTAACACACAGCCCTTGCGATGGACTTTAGATTCATATATTTCAGTTTGTAGTGTTTTTACCATATCTTTTATTACTTTAGGGACTTCGTAAATTCTCAAATCGTTCAGTCCTACTGTACTGCTGTAGTTTGATTAATCGTTTTTCTACTTTGTAAACCGCAGTCTCTAATTTCATAATCCCCTTAACTATTTTATCTTCAGCTTCGTAAGATTCTGTATGTATTGAAAACTCGTTGATTTTTTTTCTAATAAATAAACAATAGCTTTTCGAAATTTAAAAAATGTTTTCTTTAAATTTTCAGATTTCAGCCTTTATTTCCTTAACTTCTTTCTCATTTATACTTTATATATATATATATATATATATATATACTAGCGTTTCCAACGCGGCTTCGCCCGTGTGGTATATTTACTTGCACTTCCCCTCGCAGTCAGGGGATGTTTAGCCGGTTATGGTCCGCTTCGCTAGAAAAATACAATGTATTGTAAATTTTTCAGCAAAAGTTCTATAGCTGAAACATTGAGTAATCTACGAATGTGTGCTTCAGAACATTCGACCTCCATCTAAAAAATATTAGTTGTAATTAGTTACCCGTAGTTCGTACGTGTAAAAATGTATTTTTCTCGGGTCTTACCGTTACCAGATAAAAACTAATTTGAGGTAACCGTACAACGTTTCTCTTTTTTTAATTACTTTTATTTTGTTTTTAGAAAAGTAACAGGAGGCAGGTGTAGCCAGTTGCGTCACACATACAGTAATCTTGAGGCCCCGCGGGTACATCGTCGCACCACTTAAAAAATCGAAATTCAAAAAAACTCAAAAATGGTTTTAAGATATTTATCTAAAAAGGCTGTTACTTCTATACAGATTTGAGTACAATATCGTGGACACCGGTGTTTTTCGTTAGTGGTTGGGTTTCAATTAACCATATATCTCCGGAACTGTGGACCTGAAACTGTATAATGCTACACTTCATTTACATTCATACATATCATCCTCTAAAGTAATACTTTAAGGTGATTCCAGAGGCTAAACAGAAAAAGAAAAAAAAAGAAGATATTTATTCGTAGAATCCAGCCCCAATGTAGTTAATATCCGTTTATCGTAATCGGAAATTGAGAATATTTGCAATGATTGTTCAAATTTTTTTACATTTCGTCACCGCTTGCATAGTCGAATTTCGAAAAAACTAGAAATTAGTTTTTAGATCTTTACAAGAAAATTACACACACTAGAAACTAAGTCGATATCTACACTTGTTACCAAAAAATTAAAAAAACAGTAAATTTAATTGTTATTGCATTTTAACCCTTTAAGTCGGAATTTCATAAAATCCCTTTTAGTGTGCACTTACACCGTAAGAGGAAGATGTAAACAAATTTTCATACATTTATGTTCAGTAGTTTTTGCTTGGCGTTGATGGAGCAGTCAGTCAGGACAAGTTGCTTAACAGGTACACATACACACACACACACACACATATATATGTATATATATATATATATATATATATATATATATATATTGACAGTACCAAATGGTTTTCGTTCTTATATTTTACTTTCATTGATAATTAATTTGGAAAAGGAAAAAATGCATCTATACTTGTGACCGTGAATATAAGGTTAAAAAATAAAGAAAATGTACGAATTTTTCATATATTAATTGCTTATAAAACAGAAACTTCAAAATAATATGAATGTAAAACCTGAGAAAAAATTACTATTTTAATAACAATTTTCGTTATTTTAAAATCTATATTTCATGTTGTACAGAAAAGCAGCAGATAAAAAACTTGTATCACGACATCATTTAAAGAAAATATAATTTAATATTTCATAAAATCACTACCGATTTTTGTATTATGTATTTAAAATTAATGACTTTGAAATTATATTTAATAAATATACACTTTCTTTCAGTGGGCTAAATTCGATAGTATCAGGAATCAATATTACTGAAACGTGAGTAAGTTTTATTATACTTTTTAACATTATGATGAATGAAGAGGTTGAAATACGAACAAGAATTTCAGTTACGGAATTCTGTCAAGTAACTTGCTTATTAATTTCTGTGCGATCTCGCACTACTGCGATTCATACATTCCAATTCTCAGAAAGTGAAACTTTCTTTTTTTTCTCAGAAGTGACAAATTTGCCATGTTGCCATGCCCTTATACACTTCGATAGCGTGTTATTAGAATCGAATTTCATCACTTTTCACAATTTCTTAAGTCGACCAAACAGAAGACAAATTGATGGAATTATCTGTAAGCCGAGTGGTGGGTGGGTAGCACATACTAATTCAGCTATTTCAGTGCTTCCAATTTAAAGCAGAAATGTAATATGTAAATTATCCTCTTGTAACAAGATCTTCCAGGCTTCCCTTCATCTTGTAAGACAATGGCGTAATACTTAGGGATGATTGTTCTTTGTTCTGTAAAAAAATGTAGTAGAGTATCCCTTGACAAAAAGAATCCCAAAGTACATGCACATTATTTTACCAGGTAAAGATCTGGTGTTTGCTTCGTGTGATTGAGATGTGCGAGAATGTTGCCACTGGATATTAACGTTTTGATACTGCGGCAAAATAGTACATCCGTATTTCATTATAGTTGCTTTATACGGAGTCTATGAATTTGTCTCTTCCTTTACATATTACTACAGAAGTTTTGAGAAACATATTTTCCCATATAAAAAAAAACCATTTGTAAGGATGGCATTCATCATTTAACGAATTATTTTTAATTTATTCATTTCAAATTTATTTAAACAAAGCATAAAATTTTCAGTACCATCATTAGAAATACCTTTGAAATCTGAAATGGTACTCCAGCACCCTACATTTATCAAAGCATTTATTTTCATAATAAATCACTGTACCATCGATTTTGCAAAATTACATGTGAAATAAATAAATCGTTTAACGTTGTTGAAAAATTGGTGCCGATTCTTTTACTAATTTAAATCTTGTTTTCTTGTTTTTATAAATATTTTATTGTAATTGAAATATTGTTCGTATGTATATAAATATATATATAAATATTATTAATTGTTTGTATATGATTTAAATATAACATTAATTATAACTTTTTCATTGTAATTGTAATATTTCTTTAAGTAAAATGACTGGGAGAGAACTGGAACTGAACTGAGGCTGAGATGGAACTGAACTGGTGTATAACTAGCGTAGGACTAAACTAATGGAATGGAATGGAATGCAAAGTTGGCGGGAGTTTATTACTCCCTACTTTATCGCAGAACCTGGACAGAGTCCCTTGCTGCTGGATGATTCTAATCGGGCTTGGTTTTTAAAAGGGTTATTTTATATCTCGGATCTAATTTTTTCAGGTTTTGTGTATTATTATTTTAGTGAATTTAAGACGGATTTAATTGCATTCCAATCCGTTGTTGAACCAGCGTTATCGAACCCATTTCATGGGCCGACCGCGGAAGGCTAGGCTTATAAAGCCTGTCCTCCCGACGTAATTCCCCTTCAGACCGTCCACTGAAGTCCTTTCGGTGCTAACTCTTAATAGGCTAGCAGGAATACGCCACAACGGGGCACTAGCTATAAGGAGGGAGCAATGCGTCCCCTTTTCCGGAGGAGTCGCAATTGCTGGGTTATTTTATCTTACTGTAAGTTTTGAAAAGGAGAGGTTGTGTAGAAGCTCTTCATCCGCTTCTGGTATGGCTGCCCTTCAGGACGCATCTCTGCTGGGCTCTGTTCCGGACTCCAGTCCGTGATGTTGAGACGAGTGGTGGGTTTTCCTTCTTCTTCATCTTCTTCTTCTCCCTCTTCTTCTTCCGAAGACCTCTTCGTTCTTCTTTGGCCTGCACTTTCCAAGAATTGGTAGTAACTGAAGTTACATACCATTAACCTTGAAATTCCCGAGGCCCCAAAGGGCTGAACGGGGGAAAGTGCAGGTTTCTTCGTTCTTCCGTGCTGTCAGTGGCTGCTGGGCAGGTGACTGCTGGGCTTGTGACTGCTGGGCAGGTGGCTGCTGGGCTTGTGACTGCTGGGCTGATGGCTGCTGGGCTCGTTCCCTCTTTCTTCTTTCTTGAAAGGAAAGGAAGGTAATAGGGAACTTACAGAATGGTGATACCTATTCGCGATCGCGGTTTTGGGGCGGCGATTTTCTTAGAAGAAGTAAACAGAAATTATTTACTCCACGTAATTATTAACCTTCAGACACAGGTGTGTCCGAGAAGGGGTTGGGAGGACCGCGTGGCCGCAGTGAAGAAACTATTTGTTTTTTGGTGGCTGTTGGTATCTGCAACAAAAGAAGCAGAACACACACACACGAAGAAAAAGAAGTAAAAAAAATTAATAAATACAAATAAAAAAATAAAAATTTGATTTTTACTTTCCTTTGGACTGGAAGGATGAGAGGAAGGAAAGGCCGTTTTCCAAGACGGCACGACGAGTCGTTCCACATCCACGTTTCTCCCGTTTTGTGAAACAAGAGAAACAGAACAAAACACTCGCGGAAAAAATAAAAAATTAAAAATTTTGACCGCGTTTTTGTTTTACTAAACTAATGCAGTGAAGAGCTTGCTTATATAATGTTGGTGGGGCCGCTGATTCGTCAGGAGCCGAGTGCATCCGAAGGAGTGGTGTGAATTGTAAAGAGACGAGTGATCCCGTCAGGAGATGAGTGCAACCGAAAGAAGCCGAGTGAAGTGTAAAGAGTTCTGAAGTGAAGTGTAAATCTGACTGAAGCCGAAGTTCTTCAAATTAAAAAGTCCTATAATAAATAAAAATTAAAGTACCAACATTTAAACAGGAGCAACAAAAAGTGAACATTTATAAGAATATTTAAAAATTAAATAAGTCATTTAAATAACCCTGAGTCTTAACAAACGTAACAGAATTTTTTTTTTAATTTTGGCCGAATTACCATCCTTTTTATATTAAAATTAGTTAAAAATGTTATTTTTATTAATTTCACCTTAAATGTTTTTGTATAAATATTTATCGCTTCTATGAATTTGTGGTGGCTAGATAGTGCTCTCTGCCTGAGGTCAAACCAAGTAGTTTATTGAAGATATATTCTCATGCGTAGCAATGGAAAATATTTACACTTTGATAACATATCAAGAGTAGCTTTGAGATAAGAAATTTGTCTCATAACTCGATTCCTTTATCGTAACATATTGCTTCTTTTTTTTTTTTGATTCAATTGAATTCCATTTCGTTTAACATAAATAATGACAACATTATACAGATTTATGACGACAGAATAAGAGATGATATGTGATGACTTATTGGACAGATTTCACGACAATCATTTTCTTGCATTGAAATTATTTCAGATATATAGGTGAATTTAATAGAATGGAGAGGGTAAAAGAGTGATATTATTGGGCATTTAGCTCGTTATAAGAAATATCCATGGAGGCGTACTGAATGTGCTTACAGTACTGTTGGTTGTAATTAATACATTTTTTATAATGTTGCTGTAGATTCTTAATACCTGGAATCTCCTTGTAACACATCAGATAATGTCCTGATGAATTATTGGAGAGAAATACTCTGGAATGCTTTCACAGCAATAGAGAGTTTTCATAATGGAGGCACTAAGTTTAATTGTTATGTGATCTTTGGTCCCTTGAACAGAAAACTAAAGAAGTGGGTAATTAAAACTAACGAGGATGTACAAATTTAAAAATTATAATCAGGTAGATGCTGTTTTCATTTCAGGTGTTAATTCAGCACTTTACTAGTGTCGGATTTAGTTTGTATACTTACTGTTTTGATTACTGGAAGACATTGACAGAATTTTACTTACAAAAATGATGGAATTTTATCAACAATGATCACAATGACGAGGATGTGTCTTATTTGTTATTTATTCTGGAATGTTGGTATTAAAGTAGCAGTCTGCTTAAGTAAAATCTTTATACATTTTCTGTTCACTGGAATTGCATCTTGCCTTCAAACAATAAATATAGAAACCATTTATGATTTTTAACACGTAATTATTTTTTTTATCATAGCTAATCATTGGTTGTTGATGTTTCATATATATTTAAAGAAAAAAATAAACGAAAATTGCCATAACCTCGCCAGTAATTGAACTGAGACAATTCAATGTAAACGTTAACATAAAATACACTACAGTAACTGATCAGTCAGATTTTTAATACCCTTCAACGAAGTGAACATGGAAGCTCTAGCTTACAGCATTGCATGGGAAAAACGCACAATAAAATCGATATTTTGATTCTTTCGGACCTGCTTTAGAATATGCAGATATTTCTGGGTTACAATTTACTATGGTATTGTCCATAAGGGTTGACAATGAAGATTATTTAAAAACATAAACTTTTGAAATGACAAACCAAACCAGAGTACATTTTTTATAATTTATTTCCAAATATTCTAAGTTATTCTTGTGGCTATGTTCAGTGAGTTACTGGAAAATCAAAAATCTGTTCAGGTTAATGTTTCAGAAGTTCATAGTATATATGTTGAATTGCCATATGCTGGTGATACGTGATAATCGATCTCTTATAATGATAATCATAACATATTTAAAAAAATAATTTATCCATTTTTTAACAATAAAAATGATTTCTTGTTTATCCTTTTTCACAACTTTCTTCAATGGTTAATAAACTGATTTATTTGTGTGTAACTTAGGGAACCTAAAATTAAAATATTTTACACTGCATCTTTCGTCAGGCTTAGCTATGATTAAAAAGATTGTAAGAGCTGTTTTCATTTAAAGGATTTTTTTATTTAAACAAAAATTTTGAATGTATATAATAAAATTATTTTTTATACGTCAGGTTAAATAATTATTTATATATTTACTACTAAACTGATCACATAATTTCATTGTATTGAATAAATAAATTGGATGCTGGTAAAAAACTTTTCTAATTTCAGAATTCCAACTGCTCCTACGACGAATAGCAACAATGCAACGTGAGTACAATTTCTAATTGATTGAAGTGTCCTCATATTGGATAAGCGTGTGTGTGTGTGTGTGTGTGTAAGTTATGCACAAATAATCCTATTAAATAAGATAATAGTATACCAACAATAATGATGAAATACTGACTGAACAACTACATTATATATGTCTGAGTGTGTGTGTGTTTATCATCAACACACATCCGCACACTTCTATAAATGTATGAGTCCATTGTAATGTTCAATGTAAGCCAGATTCATACATAGTAGAGTGCAAGTTGAATACTTTTATAGATTAGTAGTAAGTTAATATTTAACTTAATATTTTGATATATATTTATTTTAATTTCACAAAAATTATTTATTTATTTAGCGTATGGCACCAAAACATAACACCAATTACAGTCAAAAATTACAAACAAAGATTTAAGAAACTAATATATACTACTGATTCTGGAGATGCTATCAGGAAACCTTCAGGATTCCCTTCATAATCTGTCCTAGAGCAAACTTCTGTGTTGTGTTTAACATTTTGATTTTCACCACACTCACAAAGGGCGTTGGTGTTTTATCCCATTTATACAGAAAATAGGCGCACTTACCATGATGAGGTCGTATTCTGTTTAACGTTGACAATGTCTTACGTGGCAAATCAAAACCCGGCGGCTTTTGAGTAATACATGGGATTTGGTTATTCTGCATTGTGGTCCATTCTTGACGCCAGGCGTCAGTTCGGTTAAATCGATCCTCTGTGGCAGAGAATGGATAGACTTCACAAAAAAAAAAGAAAAATAATGTTGTTCATTAAAGAACATAGTGGACCTTAGAAATAACAAACAATAAATTGCATATGTGTGTTTCTAAATGAAAAATAAAGTGTAAGAAGATTAAATATTATGGAAGAGATTAATGAAAATAATTTGAAAACATAGTATTTTTACAAGGTAAACAAAGATGTATCAAATACAGGCCTTTTATTTTTAAAAAGCGTTGCTTAAAAGCTTGACAGAGGAATTTAAATTTTTTAATTTTAAATATTAATAAGGTAACAACTTTAAACAAATCGCAGAAGAATTGGCCCCAATAAAAACACATAAAAACTGTCAGTGGTGTAACAGCGAATGCTACGAAACAGTGGAGAAGAGATATCAAGCATAATTGTTACATCAATTCCAAAAATCAGAAACATCCTTCCAAAACCTAATAAAACAAAGAAAAGTAGCCACACCAACCCTACGGAAAATAAGAAAACAACACTATAAAGACACACATAAATCAGTAAAGAAAGAATTCAGCAAAACGCAGTCAAGAGACTACCACAAAATCTTCAAAAAAACAACACCAAAATTACGAACCTCCAACCCTTCTAATGAAGGATAAAATCGAAAATCTGCCCCATAACAATAAAAACAACGCGGAAATCCTAGCAAAATATTTCACCAAACTCCTAAATCGTGAAGAACTGACCGAACCCAATAACAACACTACCACTAAACATTAACCCTCACTTAATAAAAGAAGTCTACCAAGCACGACGTGAGATGAAGACAAAGTGGCGGGAGATCAGATCTTTGTAAAGATCTTGAGACATGCAGGAAGACAAGAAAAAGTCGCCCTTCATCAACAGCTTATCATCTGGATAAAAAATAACTAAAACAACAGTAGATGACAGCCCTCTTCCACCCACTAAACAAAAAAATGGCCAAAATAGACCATAACAACTACAAGTGAATCTCACTCCTAGACTCAACATACACAATTCTTTCAGGAATCATCCTTAATAGAATCGGTATACAACTCTAGAAAGAACTAGGAGAATACCAGAGAGGTTTCAGACGTGCGAGGAGCTATCCAGACCAGATCATTATTCTCAAGTTAATAATAGATTACAACAGTAAAAGAAGTAGAGATATGGTGATAACAATTGTGGACTTCAAAAAAGCCACAGAGAATCCCTACTAAAAATTCTGAGATACCTCGAACTACATCTGAAATAAATAAACATGATAAAACTGACCCACACAAACACTAAGTCAGAACTGAAATTCAGATGCGAACTCTCAGAATCATCTGAGATCAATTTAGGACGGTGCCAAGGAACGGACGCCCACCACTACTATTTTATGCACTCTAAAAATTGTAAATAAAACTGGCCTCAAAATATCACTCGAAAGAACAAAAATTATGCCCCCCAAAAAATTAAAAATAGTGAACATTAAGTCAAAATGATAACCCTGTTTAAATACTTTAGAGAAATAATAACAAATATCCTAAACAAATAAACCTCAATCCAAATAACAACAAACATGCTAGCTGATGCACAAAAATTAACCTGATACACCTTTGTAAAAAATGTTTGTCCATAAACGCAAAAGTAAGACACTACAACACAAGCAGCAGAAACACTAACACCTGAACGAACAATCAAAGACCGACATACTCCGCAAAATCGAAAAAAGAATTGGAAGAAACTGCATCCACAAAAAGTACCAGTTAGATGGGCACTGGTTGATTGTGCCCAACAACATCGTGTGCAGAGTTAGAACTAATCACTGATTCATGCAAAGAGGAGACTAGGATGTCTCACAAATGAAGATTCGAGATTTCTGAAACAGCTGGTAATGTCAAATCTCGACTCGAAAAACACCAAGACAGGATGCAGATGGTTCAGTTAAATAAGAGAGGATCTAAAGGAAATTGGCCTTACACCAGAAGACACCACAGTCAAGAAAAAATTACACAAAAAAAATCAAGCACAATAACAATCGGTTCACACTCCCAAGACAGATATCCATAACACAAAACTTTTCAACACCAGAAAGGACACGAAGATTAGAAATTATGAAAAGTACTGGGAGGACCGCAAGGCCCGAATAAAAAGTCCTTCGAATAAACTCACAACCATATTGTGGTTCACATACTCCAACTTCAAATTCCTATTCAGTTATAAATTAATTTTGTCAATAAAAAATTTACAAAAAGTCACATTTTATTTACTATGATTCATTTTAATATTTAGTTATCTCATTTTTCAGTTATACGGATATTCCTACCAGACTAGACTGTTATTCCAGGTAACTACCCACCATACGTTAATAATATAGCTTTAATAATTAGTAGTTTTAAGTAACCTTTTATTTCCGATCTCTATAGTGTTAATTTTTATAAATTAAGTTTACTTTTCTGAAGAAACTGCTTGACAATAATCAATTGAAATATTAATCATTCACTTTCTAAGACTATTTGCTGAATATTTTAGCAGATGAGGAGAATTATAATTATAGCGTATGGAATGCTGATCGGTGGACTATTCTTCTTTAAAAAGTACTCAACTTCAAAAGAATTAGAAAACAAGATGGTGAACAAAGGTTTTAGTTCTCTTTTTATCTCTAACGGGCTTTTTTACTGGCCCACCCAATAATTATAAAAATACGGAATGTTATTATTTGCATTGATCTTTGTCAAATTACAATCTACCACTAAAAAAAATGTCAAATTTATTATCTGGGAGTTTCAAGCTCTCTTGCAGTCGAAGGGCGTCTAGATCCCAAGTCTTCTCGATCAAATTAAAAATATTGCATATTTGAATTATTTTTTTCAACATGTTCCGTCAGTTATGATGAGTTTTTTGATCTGCATAAAAAATATTTATTTAATAGAAATATAAAAAGTTTTGGCTGCAACTCGACTAATATTTTGTATTTTTTATTTTCTTTTGGTGAAGAAAACTTCATCTCGGCTAAATCACTGCATCACACGCTATCTGATAAAAACACTAGTTACCATTTTGAAATGGAAAATTTTGTGAAAAGTCATAACGAACAAATTCACCTAATAGCAGAACGTCTTACTGAAAAATTTTATTAAAATTGAAAAATCCGTTTGGCTGTACCTTCATTACAAACTCAAAAAGTCATATTAAAACAGGATCTCAGTTCATTCAGTCAATAATTCATAGTTAATTTTTATGTTTTGCAAGTACTGCATATTTCAATATGCAAATATTGGAATCAGCCGTATTTGTTATATGACGTTAATCTGGAGTTATGCCTTCACAAAAATATTTTTTATTAAATTTTTATTTAAATTGTTCCTATATGACTTCAGTTTATTTACTTAAAATTTCTTATCTGTGTTAATTGCGTTTGAATGTCTTTTTTAAGCCTGCTTCAGTGTTAAGTGTTTTGTTATTTCTATGTTGATGGTGAGTAATTCACAAAAAAAGTATGTGTTTCAATATTTTTTTACTTTCCCATCTAGAGCGATATATGCTGCTACGGCAGCTTTTCCTAGTACGGAAAAGTAGATAGATCGATAAAAAAAAATGTAAATAAAATTGATCTATTTTAGTTATGTACCATAACATTCTTTTTTTGGAATTTTGGTCTCCAAAAGACCACATACTAATCTTCACTTTCATTGCACTTTTCTCTTTGCCCAAAATTTCTGTCATTCCTGGTGTTCTCTTCTTTTTTCGCCCGTTCTTGAGCACCGTTATCTTTTTTCCTTTTCAATTTTCTCTTTATAAACTTTTCTGTCTGATATTTCATTTTCTGAGATGTTTTGTTTTTTTATTAATTTTAGGCTGTTTCTCCCAATTAATTCCAATTTTTCTTTTAAAAAAATTATTAAATATTTATTTTATGAGACAATTATTGGGCATTATAACAAAATTTCCAAAGAAAAATAATCTTTTTTTTTTGTTTATAAATTTTTTGTAAATTTCCTAATTATGTCCCTTTTTAAAATTACCATTTTCGTAAACTGGGCGTAGAATTTTCTGAATTGTTCTTCTTTTTAATTTTTAATTTAAATTTAAGCGTTCGCAGACGTAAAGACATTGCAGTTTTATAATCATACTGGACTGCCAGATATTTAGATTTTTGTGAAGATATGTTTTAATGTAAATATTTTTTTTGTAATTTCGTTGCACTTTCGAGATTATAGATCCTGTTTCTAATGAAAGGTAACATTTTTAAATTTATTTTAAATTATAATCGATCTCGGAAGTTACCCATAGCATTTAAAATGTAAAATTCTTAACTTTGTTACACCCCTTACTCTATAGTGTTTCTTGAAAAAAAAAAGTTCAGTGAAAATTTTAACCCCCTTCGTAGAAAATTAAACTTTGTTTATTCAGAATTATGGCAGTATCTTTGTACTTTTTAAACAATTAATTTTTGTCCCCTTTATTATCATCACTTATTATCATTGGGTAAAATTATTTTTTTTAAATTCATTTTACCCGAACACTTACCCTTGAGGAAGGGAATCCCAAAAATACAAAAAAAAATGTTTATACATTTTAACATTTTTAATGCACAAAACGTATTTTGTTAAATACTAGTAACAATACCTCTCCCCTGCTGGGGAACTCTCAAATTTTTAATAATTTATAATTTACTCAAAATCAATTTTAGCAAATATTTTAATCAAAAAATTCTCCTCATGGATGAGCCTCAAATTTTCAAAGATGAAAACTTTTTTTTTTTGATGATAATATACTAATATTAAAAATTTCAGTTATCGCTTTATAACTGCTTAATTTTAAAACAAATTGAGTAACCTGACCGCCTTAGCCGAAAAATTTATACAATTTATTGTTGGTACTTTTTTTCAGTAGACAGTATCAAATGTGAAAGTTAATTATACTGTTCGCGTTAAATAGTATTATTGATACAATTTACTTATACCCTTCATTTTCAGAGGTTCAAGAAGATGTTTCAAAGGCTGCGGAATCATCAGGAAATAGAGGTACTAATGAATATTATAATCATATTTATCTTGGAATATTTCTGTTTCAGGGCTACAGAGAAAAGTGAATATGCTGATCATGAACGCGTTATGTAAGTATTTATATTATATAACCATGTTATCATCAAATACGTATCCTAATTGTCATCATTTTCATTTAACATCACATTTCAAGCGTTCTTCTCTTGGTTTCATTTTTACTTGACATTCGTGTTTCACTAAAATCCACATATTTATTTTTAAGAATATCTCTAATTCCGATATAATTTTTGATTTCACACTGGCTTGTTTCCTAAAAGCCTCCTTCTTCTGTGGAGTCTAGTCTGCTTTCAATGAATACAGTACTTCACTCATCCTGATATAAAGATTCCTGCAATAAAAAATAATATTATGTTTCCTTGCTGTAGTATTTAATTCCTTATAATTACTACCCTTTTTATTACACTTCCTTATCATTGTTCACTCTTATTTTTTTCAAATTGAATTTCTATCCTAGCAAATATGTACACTTTGAATATGAAGATGTACACTTTGCTATTTCTTTCAACCACTGTATTTGGTTTCTGAACAAAGAGTAGTATCGGTAGTGAATCTCAATGAAGTCATCTTTTCTCCTTGGACAGTTACGCTTTTCTCAACTTTAAACTTCCAGATGTGTATTATTTAGCCTGTACTTTATATCATTCAATTTTAAAGGATCAAGAATATCTTTCAAGTGCTGCGAAATCATCATGAAATAGAGGACAAATGAATATTATTATCATTTATATCTTGGAATATTTCTGTTTCAGGCCTCCAGAGAAAAAAGAATATGCTGATCTTGAATACGTAATGTAAGTATTTATATTCTATAACCATGTTATCATCAAATACGTCTCCCAATTGTCATCATTTTCATTTAATATCACATTTCAAAGCCTTCTTTTCTTGTTTTTATTTTTACTTCACATACGTGTTTCACTAAAATCCACAAATTTATTTTTAAGAATATCTCTAATTCTGAGATAATTTTTGATATCACATTTACTTTTTTCCTATAAGCCTCTTTCTTCTACGAGTCTAGTCTGCTTTCAATGACTACAACAGTACTTCACACTTCTAGGTATAAAAATTCCTGCAATAAAAAATTATATTATGTTTCCTTGCTCTAGTATTTAATTCCTTATAATTACTACCATTTTTATCACACTTCCTTATCACTGTTCACTCTTATTTTTTTCAAATTGAATTTCTCTGCAAGCAGTGAATATGTACACTTTGCTATTTCTTTCAATCACTGTTTATGGTTTCTGTTCAAAGAGTAGTGTCGTTAGTGAATCTCAATGTATTTAGCATTTTTCCTTGGATAGTTACTCTGTGCTCACCTGCCAGTTCTGTATTTTTTTCTTTGTACACATTAAAAAGTAAGAAGAGCAGAATGCACAGTTACTATTGCTTGCTGTAACAGGGCTTCACTTTTCTACATGATCTAATCTTTATCGTCGGTACCTAATGCTTTATACGGTTTGTTAAATTAAATTCACTAATGTTCAGTATGATAGTCATCTTAAGATTTTACTTTATTTTTTGTTTTATAAATGAATCAATTTGACAAATGAGAAAATAATACCGACTTAACAAAAAGTTGTTAATTTCTATCATTCTTTCGAGAATTTTCTTTAAATGTGTATATATATATATATATATATATATATATATATATGGAGAAAATATCGATTATTTATTCCTGAAATAATTTATAGTTAATCGAGGAATAAATTAAATGCTGTATAACGTGTATGTCATCCTGTTAGTAAATTGGTTTCACTTAGTAAAACAACCGATACAACTTAGGCTGTAACTTTGGCAAAAACATACCGCCGGTCATTTTTTTACCGAAACAGTAACATAATTCTTTTTATAAGTACAATTTAATTATTTTTTTTACTGTCAAGCCATATTTTTATGAATGTCAAGTTTTTTTTTTATGAAGTCATTACAAGTCTTATTTGAAAAACATAAAGTCGTGTCGCAACAAAGAGATCTAAATAATCAAAATATTTGCGCAAATCATTACTAAAAATGTAGATCACTCATTATTTTTCCGTGTTCGCTAAAATTCCTCTTGGTGTCTGGTGTTTGATTTAGATGTGTTTCATAGATAGTCTTGTAAAGCGATCGAGTTTTTGTTTGCAAGCCATGTAGCAAAGATGTGGCAACCACTGCTTTTGGTCTGTAACAAGCAAGGGTTCGACCAGGTAGGGTACGCCTTAATCCTGCTTGAGCTCTTTTTGTAGATCGGGGACCGTATTCTGTTTTCATTTTTGCTTTCACTTGCGTAAACAACGGCAGCGACTAAGAGATGCGTAGAGTGACAGAAGGACATTGAGGCCTTCGGCTTCTCGTATATATTAAATAATATATACGCAAATTAAATAATAGCCACATTTCTGGGCTAGCCTGACGAAGTGGTAGATATCAGAGAGAATGCGGATAGATTAATTTATTTTATTTTATTTACTTAGAAAAGCATTAGCGAAGATTTCGGTTATAGAAACTAGAGAGACTAAGGGAGTACCCAGGCGCGTTAGAAATGAAGATGTTGCCGGGAGGTATGTTTCCGTCTTCTCCTGCTCCAAAGAATGCCAAGCTTCCCGACTGATCCCAAGGCTTCATGAAATAATGGCAATGTTCTGTGCTTTGGCGAATGGATTCGAGGGCCTTTCTCTATGCCGAATGAAGTCACAGGTAATAATTAAAGATTCAGTTTCTGTCCCAGTACCAGCGCCTGTGTCTATTATGGCCCAGCGGAATCGCTACGCTGCGGTGCTTAAAGACAAGCAGGGGGTATATTAGTCTGCAAGCAGACAAAAGCCATATTCCTAAACAGAAAGGAGGGCTCCAAAAAAAAAAAACAATTAAAGAAATTAGATATTATTTCAAGTTGCTTTTCAGGGCAAGAGGTCAAACTTGAAAAATGGGTACATAAAGGACAGTAGGAAACGTCTGGTTGCGTAGCGAATGGCAATAAAATAGTTAGAGCTATTTCAGAATCTGTGGTTAGTAAAAGGTTGGAGGTCAAGGTAGATCAGCAGTACATTGATGTCAGAGATGGTTTAAATTTTGTAGATTTGATCATAGTGCTAAATTCGGTTGGTATGCTTCATTTTGTGCGCATATTCGAGACAACGGACATAATGGTGTCGTAAAAAATTTGAAGCAATACTTGCGTAAGTTGTGGAAGATTTTTGCAAGGATTGCAAGCAAACGGTCGATAGTAAAACATGTGGTTGTTGCTTGAGAACTGTTGAGATGAATTTTAATTCATTGCATGGTTAAAATTCTACAGATAAATTCTCAACGGGCTTACACTGCTCAGATCGAGGTAGACGAAATTGTTAAAAGGAGGTCTCTCGATAAAATTCTTCTGCAACATCCATAGTGGAAGTAACAGTATGTCCACAGTTCTGTGTAGGAGGACATTGGATTGTGTCTTTTTCAGGAATGTTTCTGATACTCTTCAAGTCCCTGTTAAACTTGTTATGGATAATCTTGATTTTTGTGTTGTTAGTTCGTATTTTCAATATTGAGATCCCACTGAGGAATATTTACAAAAGTGGGATAAAATATTTGATCTTGTTGGGAACTGTTCTACAGCGGAAGTCACTCTTTTGGCATTGTGGAATCACAGATTACAGCGGTAAATTAGTTGACGGCTTTGTTGTGCAGTATCGTTTAAAGGTCATTAATTATTTCGTGAGGTACCAACATATGATAGAATGGTAGATGGAAGGAGATTATTTGCTGGAACATCTGTTGGTAGGTTGATACTTGGCCTGTTGTTGATGATTATTCTATCATCGATAAATCATCTTTGAAATGATTAGGAAGTTTCGAGACGCTTATATACATAATGTCCCTGTTTATCAGGAGCGCTTCCTGAATAGGAAGGCGGACTGAACTACATTTGTAACAGTCTCTCTACTAGACTCCGTGTTTCAAACCAATGCCTGGATGATATTCAAATGGTAGACCTAGTTGAACAATTTTCTCTATCTTTCATCGTTGCCGCTGAGAATTCAATTCCCAGTAGTTCGAGTTAAGAGAGAATTGTCAATCGGTGAACTAGATAGTTGTCTATTTTGAAACAGTCTGTGAGAACTATCTCAGGAGAAATGCTCAGTGAAAGAGTCATCCTAAACGGAGAGCAGATTTGGTAGATAACTATCGAAGGGAAAGATCACAATATTTTCATTGGGGCAGGACATCAAAAAGGAATTTTGGAGTTCTATTGCTAGACATCAAATAAATAAGGATCATTGGAATGTTGTGTATAAAATCCGATGACATATGAATAAAGAAAACTTTATTTTGTCGGCTCTCTCGATCCAGCAGGGTGTTGTTTCTAGTAAAGATGAAATTTTAAATATTCTACTGAATGATTTATTGCCAGATGTTGAAGTGGTTAATGAAACCTCATATCATCTACGAGTCCAAGAGGTAGCTGCTACTTTTCGCTGTAATGTTTAATATGTGGAAATTCCAGAGGCAGAGGTACATAATATAATTTGCAGTTCAGATAGGAATAAAGCCCCGGGTTTCGATGGAATCACGTTGGAACTCCTAGTCCGATCTGGCAGAATTCTTGTTGGTGCTTTGATTAAAATTGTTAAGAGTATGCGGTTTGCTGGCTATTTTCTTTTTGTTGGGAAGAAGTTATTCTATAATTGCTGTTTAAAGGTTATGACAAAGACCCCACATTGAGCTTCTCTTAGAGGCCTTTAAGGCTACAGCCAGTTATCGGAAAAGATTTTGAGAAGGTATTATATATTCGTGTTAGTGATAAATTGATTCTAGAAAGTTTCTGATGGATGATCAGTACGGATTTAGCACAGGCAGAGGCACGGATTATCCTATTCTGAAGGTTATTAATATTGCTTCTTCTAGTGAGTCTGATTATTGTGTTAGGTATCTTTATGGAAACATCAGGAGCTTTTTATAATTTGTGGTGGTTCTCTTCCCTGTTTTAGTTTAAGAAGCGTGTTTGTATGCTGAGTAAGCTGAATCGAGACGTTGATCTTCGTGATGGCAAGACAGAAGTAGGAAAAACGCTATCTAAATGTTGGTCACAGAGTAGTGTTATACGATACCCCTGCTCTGGATTTTTGAATTCAATTGATTGATTTGGTTGAGGATACCATTGTACGCCGCTTAATTGGGTATGCAGATTATGTGATTTTGATGGTTAAAGGAAATTCAAGAAATGAGATCGAATTAAGGCAGCCCAGGCTTGCAAATTACTCTAGCCTTGGAGTTTGCAACATTATATGGTGTTTATCGCATAGAAAACAACCATGATACTACTCAACTGCAGAGTAGTTAATTAAACGACGACTTCGAATATCAATGGCAGGTCATCGAATTAGGTATGTCCCGCTACAGAAGTATCTAGGTGTTATCCTTGATGAGAATCTTCGATTCAAAGGAGCAATTTCAATATGATACCAAAAAGGCCGGTTCTGCTTTCTTCAGTGACTAGAGAGAAATCCTGATTTTTTCAACCAGATTGTTTTCTTAATTTCAGATTCATGCGTGTTCTATATAAAGAGGAATGTGAAGCTATACTGCTGAATGCTACACTTGTCTGAGCTCATCGAATGAGGTACAAATGTTATTTAAAGGAATATTTTGTTTAGAGACCAGCGTTTCCTATTTTTTTAATTTGTGATTGGTGATTATGAAACTGTCTCTCGAGAGGTGGTCTTTGTTAATTCTGGTATTAAGCCCATTGATATCCTTGCGATTGAGGGCCAATTGCGTTATAATCCTAAGAATATAGGCCAACTTACCACTAGGCGCATAAAAGAAATAGACGAACAGAGTTTTCGTTTGTGGAAAGTGAGGTGGGCAGAATCGACCGATGGCCGTTATACGCATGGAATGTCTCCTGATGTGAGTAGTATGCCGGTAGATTTCCCAATCGGCATATTTGTTTCTTTCTGGACATGGAACTTTTTGAGATCAGTGTGGCTAGATTTGATTAGATTAATTCAGAATTGTAACCGGAGTGTTGGGCCATTGATGATGTGCAGCAAAGAAGTTGGATATCGTTTCTGTCATCCTTATATTCTTAGCCCTGCGGAGGATGGCTGAATGCGCCTGATAATGTTATTTATGTATAGATATATTAGCAACCCGCGAGGCTAAGAGCCCGTCCGTGTGTTTATTTCGCCAATATAGGCGTTTGGGCAATAAGCCATGTAGGCATAGATATTCTCTAAAAGGATGAGATGAATGAGATGTGTGGAGAACTCTGTGATGGAGCTGCTGTGAGGTATGGTGCAGGCAATGACCTCGCTCTTGCAAGCGAAGAAGTAAAGAGAGAGGTAAAGTATATTTTCAATAGAGGCTTATTAAATTTATGAATCTAATTTTTTGATTTTTAAATAAAATAAGACAACTTTGAGTAAATTGAATTGCAGCACAAAATTGTAGTTCTTGCGATCAAGACTTGTTTTGTTGGAATGAAAATAGTATTGTTTGTGTTTAAAGACTTGACCAAGTAATGATCCGAGTGCATAGTCTAATTGAAGTTAGATATAGGAATAGGTTTTGTGTGAATCCTTCGGTGTTTAAAAAGGCGCGGGATTGCGCTTTTTCGAATCGTTTAAATTTGATAGTTGAGGATTGTCAGTCTTGGTGGATGTAGGTGGTTGTGGCTGGAAGAGGCCATACGAAGGCGATAGTAGGTTGTGTTAATACAAGGTTGGTGTCTTCCCATACAGAGGTCAAGATGTGTTTATTACTTATCGTCAAGAGTTCTTTTAGCAATATAACAAAATAATAATCAAGACATAAGATATGATTTAGGGTGAGCTTTACTATACAAGATGAACCCTTCTTCGAGTTGCATCATTATTTCTTTAGAGTCACTGTTATTATATTAAGGACAAAAATTAATTACATAATTATGAGAAAAAAACACTCATATTTTAACAACAAACTTTTAATTTTATTATTTAATAAAATTAATATGAATTTCTTGAACAATATTCATGATTTATGAAAAATAAAAATCAGCATCAAATCTGAAAGTTAATTTTATTCTTCATGTTGATTAAAGTTATTAATCCACTTTACATTATATCGTTTATTTTTAAAAGGTGAAGAAGATGTTTCAAGTGCTGCGGAATCATCAGGAATTAGAGGTACAAATGAATGTTATTATCATTTTTATCTTGGAATATTTCTGTTGCAGGCCTCCAGAGCTTAATGGATATGCTGATCTCGAATACGTAATGTAAGTATTTATGTTCAATAAACATGTTAACATCAAATATGTATCCCAATTTTCATCATTTTCATTTAACATCACATTTCAATCCTTCTGTTCTTGGTTTCATTTTTACTTGACATTCGTGTTTCACTAAAATCCACAAATTTATTTTTAAGAATATCTCTAATTCTGAGATAATTTTTGATTTCACATTTACTTTTTTCCTAAAAGCGTCTTTCTTCTACGAGTCTAGGCTGCTTTCATTGAATACAACAGTACTTCAAACTTCCTGATATAAAGATTCCAGCAATAAAAAATTATATTATCTTTCCTTGCACTAGTAATTAATTCCTTATTATTACTACCCTTTTTATTACACTTCCTTATCATTGTTCACTCTTATTTTTATCGAATTGAATTTCTCTCCTTGCAGTGAATATGTACACTTTGCTATTTCTTTCAACAACTGTTTTTGGGTTCTGTTCAAAGGGTTCTGTCGTAAGTGAATCTCAATGTAGTTAACTTTTCTCCTTGGACAGTTACTCCCTTCTCACCTTTAACCTTCCAGTTCTGTATTTTTTTCTTTGTAGAGATTAAAAAGTAACAGGAACAGAATGCACAGTTACTATTCTATTCTGTAACAGGGCTTCAGTTTTCTACATGATCTACTCTTTATCGTCGGTCCCTAATGCTTTATACGGTTTGTTTATAAATTATATTCACTAATGTTAAGTATGATAGTCATCTTAAGATTTTACTTTATTTTTTGTTTTATAAATGAATCAATTTAACAAATGAGAAAATAATACCGACTTAACAAAAAGTTATTAATTTCCTCCAACATCTATCACTCTTTCGAGAATTTTCTTTATATGTATGTATATTTATATATATATATATGGAGAAAATATGGGTTATTTATTCCTGAAATATTTTTTAGTTAAACGAGGAACAAATTAAATGCTTTATAACGTGTATGTCATCTTGTTAGTAAATTGATTTCACTTAGTAAAACAACCGATACAACTTAGGCTGTAACTTTGGGAAAAACATACTGACCGTCATTTTTTTACCGAAACAGTAACATAATTCTTTTTCTGAGTACGATTTAATTATTTTTTTTACTGTCAAGCCATACTTTTATGAATGTCAACTTTTTTTTATGAAGTCATTACAAGTCTTATTTAAAAAACATGCAATCGTGTCACAACAAAGATATCTAAATAAGCAAAATATTTGCGCAAATCATTACTAAAAATGTAGAGCACTCATAATTTGTCTGTTTTCGCAAAATTTCCTCTTGGTATCTGCTGTTTGATTTAGATGTGCTTCAAAAAGAGCCCTGTAAAGCGATCGAGTTTTTGTTTGCAAGGCACATAGCAAAGATGTGGCAACAACTGTTTGTGGTCTGTGACAAGCAAGGGTTCGTCCAGTAGGGTACACCTTAGTCTTGCTTGAGCTCTGTATAGACGGGGACCGTTTTCTGTGTTTTCGTTATTGCTTTCAGTTGCGTAAACAACAGCAACGGACGGCGAGATGCGCAATAATATAAACGGGTATTAAATAATAGCCACATTTCTGGGCTAGCCTGACGAAGTAGTAGATCGCCCGATGGCCGTTATACGCATGACATTCCATTCGTTTGTGGAAAGCGAGGTGGGCAGAATCGACCGATGGCCGGTATACGCATGGAATGTCTCCTGATGTGAGTAGTATGCCGGTAGATTTCCCAATCGGCATATTTGTTTCTATCTGGACATGGAACTTTTCGAGATCAGTGGCTAGATTTGATTAGATTAATTCAGAATTGTAACCGGAGTGTTGGGCCATTGATGATGTGCAGCAAAGAAGTTGGATATCGTTTCTGTCATCCTTATATTTTTAGGCCAGTGGAGGATGGCTGAAGGCGCCTGATAATGTTATAAATGTATAGATATATTAGCAACACGCGAGGCTTAGAGCCCGTCGGTGTGTTTATTTCGCCAAGACAGGCGTTTGGGCAATGAGCCCTATAGGCATAAATGTTCTCTTTAAGGATGAGATGAGCAAAATTAAAAGGATTTTTAAGTAAAAAAAGACAACTTTGAGTAAATTGAATTGCAGCACAAAATTGTCGTTCCTGCGATCAAGACTTGTTTTGTTAGAATGAAGATAGTATTGTTTGTGTTTAAAGACTCGACCAAGTAATTATCTGAGTGTATAGTGTAATTGAAATTAGATATAGGAAGAGGTTTTGTGTGAATCCTTCGGTGTTTGAGAAGGCGCAGGGATTGCGCTCGAATCGTTTAAATATGATAGTTGAGGATTGTAAGTCGTGGTTGGTCTAGGTGGTTGTGGCTGGAAGAGGCCATACGGAGGCGATAGTAGGTTGTGTAAATACATTCGTTTAAACGTCTGCCATGACCCATCGGTGGCATCCTGATAGAGGCAAAAACTTATGACTGTGTTGTCTTATCAAGTTTATAGGGTCTAAAAGACGACATCCGGTAAAGCTCATCTGGGCTACGAACGAAGTGGATCGTTACAATGGGTGTCTTCCCATACAGAGGTCAAGATGTGTTTATTACTTAACGACAAGAGTTCTTTTGACAACTTAACAAAATAATAATCAAGACAAAAGATGAATTTTAGGAAGACCTTTACTATACAAGATCAACCCTTCTTCGAGTTGCATCATTATTTCTTTGAGTGACTGTTATTATATAAAGGAAAAAATTAACTACGTAATTATGAGTAAAAAACACTCATCTTTAAACAATAAACTTTTAATTTTATTATTTAATAAAATTAATATGATATTCTTGTACAATATTCATGATTTATGAAAAATAAAAAACATTTTCTAATAAGGATAATAAAAATAGTAATGGTATTAAAAAAATCACATGAAAATTAAAATCGAATATTATCCAGAAAAAACTAAAAATTTTAATAATTTCAACGCAGTAGTTAATTATTATTATTTTCTACTTTGTTTTTAAATGAAGCAACCACATTTCCGGGCGCCTGAGCAGCATCAATCTGAACGTTTATTAATTCATCATCTTTAAGTTTATAAAGTAATATTATTAATTACTTTATTATATTATTAATTATTTATCACTTTACTTTATATCATTCATTTTCAAAGGTTCAAGAAGATATTTCAAGTGCTGCGGAATCATCAGGAAATAGAGGTTCAAATGAATATTATTATCATATTTATCTTGGAATATTTCTGTTTCAGGCCTCCAGAGCTAAATGAATATGCTGATCTTGAATACGTAATGTAAGTATTTATATTCTATAACAATGTTATCATCAAATACGTATCCTAATTGTCATCATTTTCATTTAACATCACATTTCAAAGCCTTATTTTCTTCTTTTCATTTTTACTTGACATACGTGTTTCACGGCAATCCACAAATTTATTTTTAAGATTAACTCTAATTCCGAAATAATTTTTGATTTCACACTGGCTTATTTCCTAAAAGCCTCCTACTTCTGTGGAGTCTACTCTGCTTTCAATGAATACAGACTTCACTCATCTTGATATAAAAATTCCTTCAATAAAAAATTATATTATGTTTCCTTACACTAGTATAAAAATTCCTTATTATTACTACCCTTTTTATTACACTTCCTTATCATTGTTCACTCTTATTTTTATCGAATTGAATTTCTCCCCTAGCAGTGAGTATCTACACTTTGCTATTTCTTTCAACCACTGTTTTTGGTTTCTGTTCAAATTGTTGTGTCGTAAGTGAATCTTAATGTATTTAGCTTTTCTTCTCGGACAGTTACTCCCTTCTCACCTTAGTTCCGTATTTTTTTCTTTGTACGGATTAGAAAATAACGCAGGAGCAGAATGCACGGTTACTATTTCTTTCTGTAATAGGGCTTCACTTTTCTACATTATCTACTCATTATCGTCGGTCTCTAATGCTTTATACGGTTTTTTTATGAATTGAATTCACTAATGTTCAGTATGATAGTCATCTTAATATTTAACTTAATTTTTTGTTTTATAAATGAATGAATTTGACAAATGAGAAAATAATACCGACTTAACAAAAAATTATTAATTTCTGCCAACATCTATCACTCTTTCGAGAATTTTCTTTATATGTATATATATATATATATATATATATATATATATTTATTTATATATGGAGAAAATATCGATTATTTATTCCTGAAATATTTTATAGTTAATCGAGGAACAAATTAAATGATGTATAACGTGTATGTCATCCTGTTAGTAAATCGATTTCACTTTGTAATATAACCGATACAACTTAGGCTGTAACTTTGGCAAAAACATACCGCCGGTCATTTTTTTACCCAAACAGTAACATAATTCTTTTTGTAAGTAGAAATTAACTAATTTTTTTAATGTCAAGCCATACCTTTATGAATGTCAACCTTTTTTTATGAAGCCATTACAAGTCTTATTTGAAAAACATAAATTCGTGTTACAACAAAGAGATCAAAATAAGCATAATATTTGCGCAATTCATTACTAAAAATGTAGTGCACTCATTTTTTGTCCGTGTTCACCAAAATCCCTCTTGGTGTCTGGTGTTTGATTTAGATGAGCTTCAAAATAGCCACATTTCTGGGCTAGCCTGACGAAGTGGTAGATATCAGCGAGAATGTGGATAGATTAATTTATTTTATTTTATTTACTTAGAAAAGTATCGGTGAAGATGTCGGTTATAGAAACTGGAGAGTAAGGGAGTACCCAGGCGCGTTAGAAATGAAGACGTTGTCGGGTGGTATGTTTCCGTCTTATCCTGCTTCATAGAATGCCAAGCTTCCCGACTAATCCCGAGGCTTCATAAGTTTAGGGCATAGGTTTCTGCTTTGGCGAATGGATTTGAGGGCCTTTCTCTATGGCGAATGAAAAGGCTGGTTGTGGAACGGCTCGAAGAAAGCATCGATTCGAGCTGTATTCTAAATCGAGGCCAATACGGCTTCATAAAAGGGGTTGGCACCTATGATTGCATCTTAAATGCTCTTACCGTGGTGGAAAGCGCCGACTGCAAATATGTTATGGCTATTTTTATTGATATAGAGGCAGTATTTCCTTCCTTGTATTAGAGTTCTGTCCTTTATGCTTTGGAACGCCGCGATGTTCCAGAAGCCATACAGGCCGTGGTACGAGCCTACTTGTCTAACCGTACGGCTCTGTTTAAGGATGCGCACCTAGTTGTGGAAAAATCCGTCACCAGGAGAAGCCCGCAGGGTTCCGTTCTCGGTCCCCTGCTGTGGAACCTGGTGTTCGGTGGGTTTTTGAGGTTGACATTCTCAGAAGGAGTCATGGCCCAGGCTTTCGCCGATGACTGTCTCCTTTTAGTTCGTGGAAATTCACGACCACAGCTAGAAAGCAGAGCGCAGGCGGCTTTGTCAACCGCCGAAGGCTGGATGGACATACAAAATTTAAAGATTTCTGTGCCCAAGACGAAGTTTATGCTTCTGAAGGGCGCAGAAAAATTATCATGCAGTCGAAACCCCCAGATTAAGTATAAAGGCTGTGTAATCAGCCAAGTGAGGGTTCATAAGTACCTACGTGTTTTGTTTGATGACAAGTTGCTTTTTAGCAACCACATTAAACAAGTTGCGGCGGATGCTGTCTCTGTGATGCACAAACTTAGAAGGATTGCTCGGAAAGACTACGGGCTGTCTGGTCTCCAAATGTACTTGGTGTACCGAGGTATCTTAGGAGTATGATCGCATACGTGGCGCCAGTTAGGGTGCACAGTTTGGATAGAAGTAGAGCACTGCTTCTAAATTTAAGGAGTGCCCAGTGCAGAGACTTAATTGTATGCACTGGTGTTTTTAAAACAACTTTCTACGAGGCTAGTACCGTATTGGGAAAGGCTCTCCCAATCGATTTAGTGGTGAAAGTTCGAGCAGCCATGTGGAAGTTGCGAAGAGGTCGGGAAACCGAGGTATTTGGGGTGCGGTTTCGGGCCGGGCTAGAACCGGAACGAAACGGCTATCACAATGCACCGGGTCTAAATTTCGAACAGTTGCCCATTTCCCGCCTGCGGAAGAGGCTCCAAGAGCCCGTCTGTGTGTTTACTTTGCCAAGACAGGCGTTTGGGCAATGAGCCCTGTAGGCATAAATATTCTCTTTAAGGATGAGATGAATGAGATGTGTGGAGAACTCTGTGACGGAGCTGCAGAGAGAGAGAGGGTGTAGGCATTGATCTAGCTCTCGGGAGCGAACAAGAAAAGACAAAGGTAATGTATGTTTTCAATAGAGGCTTATTGGATTTATGAATCTGATTTTTTGATTTTTTTAAGTAAAATAAGACAATTCTGAGTAAATTGAATTGCAGCACAAAATTGTCGTTCTTGCGATCAAGACTTGTTTTGTTGGAATGAAAATAGTATTGTTTGTGTTTAAAGACTCGATCAAGTAGTGATCTGAGTGCATAGTCTAACTGAAGTTAGATATAGGAAGAGGTTTTGTGTGAATCCTTCGGTATTTGGGTTGGCGCGGCGATTGCGCTTTTTCGAATCGTTTAAATATGATAGTTGAGGATTGTAAGTCGTGGTGGGTCTAGGTGGTTGTGGCTGGAAGAGGCCATACGGAGGCGATAGTAGGTTGTGTTAATACATTCGTATAAACTTCTGCCATGACCCATCGGTGGCATCCTGATAGAGGCTAAACTGATGACTGTGTTGTCTTATCAAGTTTATTGGGTCTAAAAGACGACATCCGGTAAAGCCCATCAGGGCTACGAACGAAGTTGATCGTTACAAGGTTGGTGTCTTCCCATACAGAGGTCAAGATGTGTTTATTACTTATCGACAAGAGTTCTTTTGACAATATAACAAAATAATAATCAAAACAAAAGTTGAATTTTAGGGTGAGTTTTACTATACAAGATCAACCCTTCTTCGAGTTGCATCATTATTTCTTTCAGTGACTATTATTATATTAAGGAAAAAATTACCTACATAATTATGAAAAAAAACACACATCTTTTCACATTAAACTTTTCATTTTATTATTTAATAAAATTAATATGATATTCTTGTACAATATTGATGATTTATGAAAAATAAAAAAACATTTTCTAGTAAGGATAATGAAAATAGTAATGGTTTTAAAAAAAGTACATGAAAACTAAAACAGAATATTAGGCAGAAAAAAACCGACAAATTTTGATAATTTCAACACAGTAGTTTATTATTTAAAAAGGGAAATGGATAGGATAAATGTAGATGTAGTAGGAATTAGTGAGGTTCGGTGGGTAGAGGAAGGCGTATTTTGGTCAGGTGATTTTAGATTAATTAACTCAGCTTCTAATAGTGGCAGGCAGGAGTAGGGTTCATAATGAACAAGAAGATAGGGAAGAGAGTAGAGTATTTAAAAACGCATAGTGATAGAATTGTTGTAATAAGGATAAAATCAAATCATAAACCGACAACAATTGTTAACGTCTATATGCCTACAAGCGCCCATGATGATGATGAGGTAGAGTGTGTATGCGAAGAAATTGATGAAGCAATTTAACACGTAAAAGGAGATGAAAATTGAATAATAGTTGGAGTTTGGAATGCAAGCATTGGAAAAGGCAAGGAAGGAAATATAGTGGGTGAATACGGGCTGGGCAGAAGGAATGAAGGAGGGGACCGACTTATAGAGTTTTGCACGAAGTATAATTTATTAATTGCCAACACCCAATTTAAAAATCATAATAGAAGAATATACACTTGGAAAAAGCCAGGCGATACTGCAAGTTATCAGATAGATTATATCATGGTTAAGCAAAGATTTAGAAATCAACTCGTTGATTGCAAAACTTACCCGGGAGCAGACATTGATAGCGACCATCATTTGGTGATAATAAAACGTAGATTGGGGTTTAAAAACCTGAAGAAAAAGTGTCAGATGAATCGGTGGAATTTAGAGAAGCTTGAGGAAGAGAAGGTAAAGAAGATTTTTGAGGAGGACATCGCAAGAGGTCTGAGTAAAAAAGATAAGGTAGAAAATGTAGAAGAAGAATGGGAGAATGTTAAAAAGGAAATTCTTAAATCAGCAGAAGCAAACTTAGGCGGAATAAAGAGAACTAGTAGAAAACCTTGGGTTTTAGACGATATATTGCAGCTGATGGATGAACGTAGAAAATATAAGAATGCTAGTGATGAAGAAAGGAAAAGGAACTATCGGCAATTAAGAAATGCTATAAACAGGAAGTGCAAACTGCCGAAAGAAGAGTGGATAAAGAAAAGTGTTCAGAAGTGGAAAGAGAAATGAACATTGGTAAAATAGACGGAGCATACAGGAAAGTTAAGGAAAATTTTGAGGTACATAAATTAAAATGTAATAATGTGTTAAACAAAGATGGTACACGAATATATAATACGAAATGTAAAGTCGATAGATGGGTGGAATATATTGAAGAGTTATACCGAGGAAATTAATTAGAAAATGTTGTTATAGATGAAGAAGAGGTAGTTGATGAGGATGAAATGGGAGAAACAATACTGAGATCTGAATTTAAGAGAGCATTAAAAGATTTAAAGGGCAGAAAGGCTCCTGGAATAGACGAAATACCTATAGAATTACTGCGCAGTGCAGGTGAGGAAGCGATTGATAGATTATACAAACCGGTGTGAATATTTATGAAAAAGGAGAATTTCCGTCAGACTTCAAAAAAAGTGTTATAGTCATGATTCCAAAGAAAGCAGGGGCAGATAAATGTGAAGAATACAGAACAATTAGTTTAACTAGTCATCCATCAAAAATCTTAACTAGAATTCTATACAGAAGAATTGAGAGGAGAGTGGAAGAAGTGTTAGGAGATCAATTTGGTTTCAGGAAAATTATAGGGACAAGGGAAGCAATTTTAGGCCTCAGATTAATAGTAGAAGGAAGATTAAAGAAAAACAAACCAACATCCTTGGCGTTTATAGACCTAGAAAAGGCATTCGATAACGTAGACTGGAATAAAATGTTCAGCACTTTAAAAAAGTTAGGGTTCAAATACAGAGATAGAAGAACATATGCTAACATCTACATGAACCAATCAGCAACAGTAATAATTGAAGAACATAAGAAAGCCGTAATAAGAAAGGGAGTCCGATAAGGATGTTCCCTATCTCCGTTACTTTTTAATCTTTACATGGATCTAGCAGTTAATGATGTTAAAGAACAATTTAGATTTGGAGTAACAGTACAAGGTGAAAAGATAAAGATGGTACGATTTGCTGATGATATAGTAATTCTGGCCGAGAGTAAAAAGGATTTAGAAGAAACAATGAACAGCATAGATGAAGTCCTACGCAAGAACTATCGCATGAAAATAAACAAGAACAAAACAAAAGTATTGAAATGTAGTAGAAATAACAAAGATGGACCACTGAATGTGAAAATAGGAGGAGAAAAGATTATGGAGGTAGAAGAATTTTGTTATTTGGGAAGTAGAATTACTAAAGATGGACAAAGCCGGAGCGATATAAAATGCGGAATAGCACAAGCGAAACGAGCCTTCAGTATGAAATATAATTTGTTTACATCAAAAATTAATTTAAATGTCAGGAAAAGATTTTTGAAAGTATATGTTTGGAGTGTCGCTTTATATGGAAGTGAAACTTGAATTATCGGAGTACCTGGGAAAAAAGATTAGAAGTTTTTGAAATGCGGTGCTATAGGAGAATGTTAAAAATCAGATGGGTGGATAAAGTGACAAATGAAGAGGTATTGCGACAATTAGATGAAGAAAGAAGCATTTGGAAAAATATAGTTAAAAGAAGAGAGACTTATAGGCCACATACTAAGGCATCCTGGAATAGTCGCTTTAATATTGGAAGGACAGGTGGAAGGAAAAAATTGTGTAGGCAGGCCACGCTTGGAGTATGTAAAACAAATTGTTAGGGATGTAGGATGTAGGATACTGTATGTATGTATGTATGTACTGATATGTATGTAGGATACTGAAATGACACGACTAGCACTACATAGGGGATCTTGGAGAGCTGCATCAAACCAGTCAAATGACTGAAGACAAGAAAAAAAAAAAGATTTATTTTCTTCTTTTTTTTTTAAATGAAGCAACCACATTTTCAGGCGCTATGCAGCATTAAATATGAAAGTTAATTTTATTCTTCATGTTGATTAATATTATTAATTCACTTTACTTTATATCGTTCATTTTCAAAGGTTCAAGAAGATGCTTCAAGTGCTGTGGAATCATCAGGAAATACAGGTACAACTGAATATTATTATAATTTTTATCTTGGAATATTTCTGTTTCAGGCCTCCAGAGCTAAATGAATATGTTGATCTTGAATACGTAATGTAAGTATTTATATTCTATAACAATGTTATCATCAAATACGTATCCTAATTGTCATCATTTTCATTTAACATCACATTTCACAGCCTTATTTTCTTCTTTTCATTTTTACTTGACATACGTGTTTCACTACAATCCACAAATTTATTTTTAAGATTAACTCTAATTCCGAGATAATTTTTGGTTTCGCACTGGCTTATTTCCAAAAAGCCTCCTTCTTCTGCGAGTCTAGTCTGCTTTCAATGAAGACAGTACTTCACCCATCCTGATATAACAATTCCTGCAACAAAAAAATTATATTATATTTCCTTACATTAGTATAAAAATTCCTTATTATTACTACGCTTTTTATTACACTTCCTTATCATTGTTCACTCTTATTTTTATATAATTGAATTTCTCTGCTAGCAGTGAATATCTACACTTTACTATTTCTTTCAACCACTGTTTTTGGTTTATGTTCAAAGAATTGTGTCGTTAGTGAATCTCAATGTATTTAGCTTTTCTCCTTGGACAGTTACTCCCTTCTCACCATAGTTACGTATTTTTTTCTTTGTACAGATTAGAAAGTAACATGAGCAGAATACACGGTTACTTTTTATTTCTGTAACAGGGCTTCACTTTTCTACATGATCTACTCATTATCATCGGTCCCTAATGCTTTATACGTTTTTTTTTATAAATTAAATACACTAATGTTCAGTATGATAGTCATCTTAAGATTTTACTTAATTTTTTGTTTTATAAATGAATGAATTTGACAAATGAGAAAATAATACCGACTTAACAAAAAATTATTATTTTCTGCCAACATCTATCACTCTTTCGAGAATTTTCTTTATATGTATATATATATAAATATATGGAGAAAATATCGATTATTTATTCCTGAAATATTTTACAGTTAATCGAGGAACAAATTAAATGATTTATAACATGTATGTTATGTTGTTAGTAAATCGATTTCACTTAGTTAAGTTTAGGGCAATGTTCTCTGCTTTGGCTAATGGATTTGAGGTCCTTTCTCTTTGCCGAATGAAGTCACAGAAGTCCTAATTAATGATTCAGTTTCTGTCCCAGTACCAGCGCCTGTGTCTATTATGGCGCAGCGGAATAGCTACGGTGAGGTGCTTTAAGGCAAGCGGTAGGCATTTTAGTCCGCAAGCAGACAAAAGTCATCTTCCGAAACCGAAAGGAGGGCTCCAAAAAAACAAATAAAGAAATTGGAGAGTAATTTCAGGCTGCTTTAAGGGGAAAGGTCAAATTTGAAAATTCGGAACATAAAGGACAGTAGGAAAGTCTTGTTGCGTAGGGGATGGTAATAAAACAGTAAGTTATTTCAGAATCTGTAGTAAGTAAAAGGTTGGATGTCAAGGTAGATCAGCAGTACATTGATGTCAGAGATGTTTTAAGTTTTATCATATTGCTAAATTCGGTTGGTATGCTTTACTTTGTGCGCATTATCGTGACAACGGACATAATGGTGAAGAGTGTAGTAAAAAATTTGAAGTTCTACTTGCGTAAGTTGCGGAAGATTTTTGCAAGGATTGCAAGCACTCGGTCTGCAGTAAAACCTGTAGTTGTTGCTTGAGAACGATTGAGATGTATTTTAATTCATTGCATGGTTAAAATCGGACAGATAAATTCTGAACGGGCTTACACTGCTCAGATCGATTTAGACGATATTGTTAAAAGGTGGTTCCCCATAAAATTCTTCTGCTACCACCATACTGCAAGTAACATTATGTTCACATTTCTGTGTAGGAGGACATTGGATTGTGTCTTTTTCAGGAATGTTTCTGATACTCTTCATGTACCTGTTAATCTTGTTATGGATAATCTCGATTTTTGTGTTGTTAGTTCGTAATTTCAATATAGAAATCCCACTGAGGAATATGTAGAAACGTGGGATAAAATTTTAGATCTTGGTAACTGTTCTATAGCGGAAGTCACTGGCACTGTGCAATGACAGATTATAGCGGTGAGTTAGTTGACGGCTTTGTTGTGCAGTATCGTTTAAAGGTCTTTAGTATTTTCGTGAGTTACCAACATATGCCAGAATGGTAGATGGAAGTAGATTACATGCTGCAAGAAATATTGATATAACTGTTGGTAGGAATATTGCTGGTAGGTTGATACTTGGCCTGTTGATGATTATTCTAGTGATCATCGATTAATCATCTTTGAGTTGGTTATGAAGTTTCGAGACGCTTATAGACATAATGACCCTGTTTATCAGGAGCGCTTCCTGAATAGGAAGGCGGACTGAACTACATTTGTAACAGTCTCCCTACTAGACTCCGTGTCTCAGACCAAAGTCTGGATAATTTTCAAATGTAGAACAATTTTCTCTATCTTTCATCGTGGCGGCTGAGAATTCAATTCCCCGTAGTTCGAGTTAAGAGAGAATTGCCAATCGGTGAACTAGATAGTTGTCTATTTTGAAACAGTACAGACTGTTTCAAAGTTCTCACACGTACTAGTTCTCACAGAAGAACTATCTCAGGAGAAATGCTCAGTGAAAGAGTCATCCTAAACGGAGAGCAGTTTTGGTAGATGACTATCCAAGGCAAAGATCACAATATTTTCATTCGGGCAGGACATCAAAAACGAATTTTGGAGTACTTTTGCTAGACAGCAGGTAATAAAGGATCATTGGAATGTTGTGTATAAAATCCGGTGACATATGCGTAAGAAAAACATTATTTTGTCGGCTCTCTCGAACCAGCAGGGTGTTGTTTCTAGTAAAGATGAGGTTTTAAATATTCTACAGAATGATTTATTGCCAGATGTAGTAGCTAATGGAAACTCATATCATCTACGAGTCCAAGAGGTAGCTGCTACTTTTCTCCGTAATGTTCAAACTGTGGAAATTACACAGGCAGAGGTACATCACATAATTTGCAGTTCTGGTAGGAATAAAGCCCCGGGTTTCGATGGAATCATGGTGGAGCTCCTATTCCGTTCTGTCAGAATTCTTGTTGGTCCTTTGACTAAAATTGTTATGAGTATGCTGTTTGGTGGCTATTTTCCTGTTTGTTGGGAAAAAGTTATTCTATAATTGCTGTTTAAAGGTTATGACAAAGACCCCACATTGAGCTTCTCTTAGAGGCCTTTAAGGCTCCTACCAGTTATCGGAAAAGATTTTGAGAAGGTATTATATATTCGTGTTAGTGATAAATTGAATTCTAGAAAGTTTCTGATGGATGGTCAGTATGATTTTAGCACAGGCAGAGGCACGGATGATCCTATTCTGAAGGTTATAAATATTGCTTCTTCTAGTGAGTCTGATTATTGTGTTAGGTATATTTATGGAAACAACAGGAGTTTTTTATAATTTGTGGTGATCCTCATCCCTGTTTTAGTTTAAGAAGCGTGTTTGTATGCTGAGTAAGCTGAATCGAGACGTTATTCTTCGAGACGGCATCCCAGAAGTAGGAAAAAAATTATCTAAATGTTGATCGCAGAATAGTGTTATAAGATACCCCTGCTCTGGATTATTGAATTCAATGGATTGATTTGGTTGAGGTTACCAGTGCATGCCGCTTAATCGGGTATGCAAATGAAGTGATTTTGCTGGTTAAAGAAAATTCAAGAAATGAGATCGAATTAAGGGCAGCCCAGGCTTGCAAATTATTCTAGCCGTGGAGTTTGCAACATAATATGGTGTTTATCGCAGGGAAATTAACCCATGATACTACTGAACGGCAAAGTAGTTAATTAAACCACGACTTCTAATATCAATGGCAGGTCATCGAATTAGGTATGTCCGGCTACAGAAATAACTAGAAGTTGTCCTTGATGAGAATCTTCGATTGAAAGGAGCACTTTCAATATGAAAACAAAAAGGCCGGTTCTGCTTTCTTCAGTGATTGGAGAGAAATCCCGATTGATGCATGATTTCAGAATCATGCATGTGCTATATAAAGGGGAATGCGAAGCTATACTGCTGTATGCTACACTTATCTGGGCTCATGGAATGAGATACAAATGTTATTTATAGGAAGATTTTGTTTAGAGACCAGCGTTTCCCATTCTTTATTTGTGATTGGTGATTATGACACTGTCTCTCGAAGGTGGTCCTTGTTAATTCTGGTATTAAGTCCATTGATATCTTCGAGATTGAGGGGGAAATGTGTTATAATCCTAACAATATAGGCCAACTTACCACTAGGCGCATAAAAGAAATAGACGACCAGAGTTTTCGTTTGTGGAAAGTCAGGTGGGCAGAATCGACCGATGGCCGGTATTCGAATGGAATGTCTCCTGATGTGAGTAGTATGCCGGTAGATTTCCCAATCGGCTTATTTAATTCTTTCTGGACATGGAGCTTTACGAGATCGGTGGCTAGATTTGATTAGATTAATTCAGAATTTTGACCGGAGTGTTCGGACATTGACTATGTGCAGCAAAGAAGTTGGATATAGTTTCTGGCATCCTTATATTCTTAGCCCAGCGGAGGATGGCTGAATGCGCCTGATGATGTTATAAATGTATAGATATATTAGCAACCCGCGTGGCTAAGATCCCGCCTGTGTGTTTACTGCGCCAAGATAGGCGTTTTGTGCAATGAGCCCTGTAGGCATAAATATTCTCTTTAAGGATGAGATGAATGAGATGTATGGAGAACTCTGTGATGGAGCTGCACAGAGAGGGTGTAGGCACTGACCTAGCTCTCGGGAGCGAACAAGAAAAGACAGAGGTAATGTATGTTTTCAATAGAGGCTTATTAAATGTGTGAATCTGATGTTTTGATTTTTAAGTAAAACAAGACAACTTTGAGTAAATTGAATTGCAGCACAAAATTGTCGTCCTTGCGATCAAGACTTGTTTTGTTGGAATGAAGATAGTATTGTTTGTGTTTAAAGATTCTGAATACTATTATTATACTGAATATTATTATAATTTTTATCTTGGAATATTTCTGTTTCAGGCCTCCAGAGATAAATGAATATGTTGATCTTGAATACGTAATGTAAGTATTTATATTCTATAACAATGTTATCATCAAATACGTATCCTAATTGTCATCATTTTATTTAACATCACATTTCAAAGCCTTCTTTTCTTCTTTTCATTTTTACTTGACATATGTGTTTCACTACAATCCACAAATTTATTTTTAAGATTAACTCTAATTCCGAGATAATTTTTGATTTCACACTGGCCCTAAAAGCCTCCTTCTTCTGCGAGTCTACTCTGCTTTCAATGAAGACAGTACTTCAGTCATCCTGATATAAAAATTCCTTCAATAAAAAATTATATTATGTTTCCTTGCACTAGTATTTAGTTCCTTATTATTACTACCCTTTTTATTACACTTCCTTATCATTGTTCACTCTTATTTTTATCAAATTGAATTTTTCTCCTAGCAGTGAATATGTACACTTTGCTATTTCTTTCAACCACTGTTTTTGGTTTCTGTTCAAAAAATTGTGTTGTGAATCTTAATGTATTTAGCTCTTCACCGTGGACGGTTACTCCCTTCTCACCTTAGTTCCGTATTTTTTTCTTTATACAGATTAGAAAGTAACAGGAGCAGAATGCACAGTTACTATTTCTTTCTGTAACAGGGCTTCAGTTTTCTAGATGATCTACTCATTATCGTCGGTCTCTAATGCTTTATAAGGTTTTTTTAAGAATTGAAGTCATTAATGTTCAGTATGTAAATCATCTTAAGATTTTACTTAATTTTTTGTTTTATAAATGAATGAATTTGACAAATGAAAAAATAATACCTACATAACAAAAAGTTATTAATTTCTGCCAACATCTATCACTCTTTCGAGAATTTTCTTTATATATATATATATGTGGAGAAAATATCGGTTATTTATTCCTGAAATATCATACAGTTAATCTAGGAACAAATTAAATGATCTATAATGAGTTTGTTATCTGATTAGTATCCCTGATTTCACTTAGTAAAACAACTGATGCAATTAGGGTGTAACTTTGGCAAAAACACACCGCCGGTAATTTTTTTACCCAAACAGTAAAATAATTCTTTTTATAAGTAAAATTTAATTAATTTTTTTACTATCAAACCATACTTTTATGAATGTCATATTTTTTTTATGAAGTCATTACAAGTCTTATTTAAAAAACATAACGTCGTATCACAACAAAGAGATCTAAATTAGCATAATATTTGTGCAAGTCATTACTAAAAATGTAGAGCACTCATTATTTGTCCGTGTTCGCCAAAATCCCTCTTGGTGTCTGGTGTTTGATGTAGATGTGCTTCAACATAGCCACATTTCTGGGCTAGCCTGACGAAGTGGTAGATATCACCGAGAATGTGGATAGATTAATTTATTTTATTTTATTTACTTAGAAAAGTATCGGTGAAGATGTCGGTTATAGAAACTAGAGAGACTAAGGGAGTACCCAGGCGCGTTAGAAATAAAGACGTTGGCCGGCGGTATGGTTCCGTCTTCTCCTGCTCCAAAGAATGCCAAGCTTCCCGACTGATCCCAAGGCTTCATGAAATAATGGCAATGTTCTCTGCTTTGGCGAATGGATTTGATGGCATTTCTCTATGCCGAATTAAGTCACAGAGGTAATAATTAAAGATTCAGATTCTGTCCTAGTACCAGCGCCTGTGTCTATTATGGCGCAGCGGAATCGCTACGTTGAGGTGTTTTAAGGCAAGCGGAAGGCATCTTAGTCTGCAACCAGACAAAATCCATCTCCCGAAACCGAAAGGAGGGCTCCAAAAAAAACAATTAAATAAATTAGAGGGTAATTTCAGGCTGCCTTTAAGGGAAAGAGGTCAAATTTGAAAATTAGTAACATCAAAGACGGTAGGAAAGGTTTGGTTGCGTAGCGGATTGCAATAAAGCAGTTGCAATCTAATATACCCCCAAGCAGGGGGTATATTAGTCCGCAAGCAGACAAAAGCCATATTCCTAAACAGAAAGGAGGGCTCCAAAAAAAAAAAAACAATTAAAGAAATTAGATATTATTTCAAGTTGCTTTTCAGGGCAAGAGGTCAAATTTGAAAAATGGGTACATAAAGGACAGTAGGAAACGTCTGGTTGCGTAGCGGATGGCAATAAAATAGTTAGAGTTATTTCAGAATCTGTTGTTAGTAAAAGGTTGGAGGTCAAGGTAGATCAGCAGTACGTTGATGTCAAAGATGTTTTAAGTTTTGTAGATTTGATCATAGTGCTAAATGCGGTTGGTATGCATCACTTTCTGTGCATTATTGTGACAACACACAAAATGGTGAAGAGTGTCGTAAAAAATTTGAAGTTCTACTTGCGTAAGTTGTGAAAGATTTTTGTAAGGATTGCAAACACTCGGTCGAAAGTAAAACATGTGGTTGTTGCTTGAGAACTGTTGAGATGAATTTTAATTCATTGCATGGTTTAAATTGGACAGATAAATGCTCAATGGGCTTACACTGCTCAGATCGAGTTAGACGAAATTGTTAAAGGAGGTCTCTCGATAAAATTCTTCTGCAACATCCATAGTGGAAGTAACAGTATGTGCACAATTCTGTGTAGGAGGACATTGGATTGTGTCTTTTTCAGGAATGTTTCTGATACTCTTCATGTTCCTGTTAAACTTGTTATGGGTAACATCTCGGTTTTTGTGTTGTTAGTTCGTATTTTCAATATCGAGATCCCACTGAGGAATATTTACAAATGTGGGATAAAATATTTATCTTGTCGGTAACTGTTCTACAGCGGAAGTCACTCCTTTGGCATCGTGGAATCACAGATGACAGCGGTAAATTGGTTGACGGCTTTGTTGTGCAGTATCGTTTAAAGGTCTTTAATATTTTCGTGAGTTACCAACATATGCTAGAATAGTAGATGGAAGGAGAACATTTGCTGTAACAACTGTTGGTAGGTTGATACTTGGTATGTTGTTCATGATTATTCTAGTGATCATCGATTTATCATCTTTGAGTTGGCTAGGAAGTTTCGGGACGTAATGTCCCTGTTTATCAAGAGCGCTTCCTGAATAGGAAGGCGGACTGAACTACATTTGTAACAGTCTCCCTACTAGACTCCGTGTCTCAGACCAAAGTCTGGATAATTTTCAAATGTTGAACAATTTTCTCTATCTTTCATCGTTGCCGCTGATAATTTAATTCCCCGTAGTTCGAGTTGAGAGAGAATTGCCCCACGGTGAACTAGACAGTTATCTTTGTTGAAACAGTCTGAGTGAACTATCTCAGAGGTACTGCTCATTGGAAGAGTCATCCTAAACGGCGACCGGTTTTGGTAGATGACTATCGAAGGCAAAGAGATCTCAATATTTTCATTCGGGCAGGATATCAAAAAAGGGATTCTTGGATTTCTTTTGAAGGACAGCAAGTAAGAAAGGATCATTGGAATGTTGTGTCTAAAGTCCGAGGTCATATGCGTAAGAAAAACATTATTTTGTCGCCTCTCTAAAAAAACAGCGGGGTGTTGTTTCTAGTAAAGATGAGACTTAAAATATTCTACTGAATGATATATTGCCAGATGTTGTGTGACTAGTGAAACCTCATATCATCTACGAGTCCAAGAGTTAGTTGTTACTTTTCGCAGTAATAATTAAAATGTAGAAATTACAGAAGGTATTAAACAACGACTTCAAATATCAATGGCAGGTCATCGAATTAGGTATGTCCCGCTACAAAAGTATCTAGTTGTTATCAATGAAAATCGTCGATTCAAAAGAGCTCTTTCAATATGCTACAAAATGGACGGTTGTGCTATCTTTAGTGATTGGAGAGAAATCCCGATTTTTGTCAACCCGATTGTTGTCTTTATTTCGGAATCATGCATGTGCTATATAAAGGGGAAGACGAAGCTATACTGCTGTATGCTACACTTGTCTGGGCTCATCGATTGAGGGACTAATGTTATTTATAGGAATATTTTGTTTAGAGACCAGCGTTTCCTATTTTTTTATTTGTGATTGGTGATTATGAGACTGTCTCTCGAGAGGTGGTCCTTGGTAATTCTGGCATTAAACCCATTGATATCCTTGCGATTGAGGGTCAATTGCGTTATAATGCTAAGAATATAGGCCAACATACCTCTAGGCGCATAAAAGAAATCGACGACCAGAGTTTCCGTTTGTGGAAAGTCAGGTGGGCAGAATCACCCGATGGTCGTTATACGCATGGAATGTCTCCTGATGTGAGTAGTATGCCGGTAGATTTCCCAATCGGCATATTTGTTTCTTTCTGGACATGGATCTTTTCGAGATAGGTGGCTAGATTTGATTAGATTAATTCAGAATTTTGACCGGAGTGTTGGGCCATTGATGATGTGCAGCAAAGAAGTTAGATATAGTTTCTGCATCCTTATATTCTTAGCCCTGCGGAGGATGGCTGAATGCGCCTGATGATGTTATAAATGTATAGATATATTAGCATTATCTAATATATAGCGTGGCTAAAAGCCCAAGATAGGCGTTTTGGCAATGAGCACTGTAGGCATAAATATTCTCTTTAAGGATGAGATGAATGAGATGTGTGGAGAACTCTGTGACGGAGCTGCAGAGAAGAGGGTGTAGGCATTGACCTAGCTCTCGGGAGCGAACAAGAAAAGACAGAGGTAATGTATGTTTTCAATAGAGGCTTATTAAATGTGTGAATCTGATGTTTTGATTTTCACGTAAAATAAGACAACTTTGAGTAAATTGAATTGCAGCACAAAATTGTCGTTCTTGCGATCAAGACTTGTTTTGTTGGAATGAAGATAGTATTGTTTGTGTTTAAAGACTCGATCAAGCAGTGATCTGAGAGCATAGTCTAACTGAAGTTAGATATAGGAAGAGATTTTCGGTGAATCCTTCGATGTTTGGAATAGCGCGGGGATTGTGCTTTTTCGAATCGTTTAAATATGATAGTTGAGGATTGTAAGTCGTGGTGGGTCTAGGTGGTTGTGGCTGGAAGAGGCCATACGGAGGCGATAGTAGGTTGTGTTAATACAAGGTTGGTGTCTCCCCATACAGAGGTCAAGATGTGTTTATTACTTATCGCAAGAGTTCTTTTAACAATATAACAAAATAATAATCATTAAATCTGAAAGTTAATTTTATTCTTCATGTTGATTAGTATTATTAATTCACTTTACTTTATATCGTTCATTTTCAAATGTTCAAGAAGATGTTTCAAGTGCTGCGGAATCATCAGGAAATAGAGGTACAACTGAATATTATTATAATTTTTATCTTGGAATATTTCTGTTTCAGGCCTCCAGAGATAAATGAATATGTTGATCTTGAATACGTAATGTAAGTATTTATATTCTATAACAATGTTATCATCAAATACGTATCCTAATTGTCATCATTTTCATTTAACATCACATTTCAAAGCCTTATTTTCTTCTTTTCATTTTTACTTGACATAAGTGTTTCACTGCAATCCACAAATTTATTTTTAAGATTAACTCTAATTCCGAGATAATTTTTGATTTCACACTGGCCCTAAAAGCCTCCTTCTTCTGCGAGTCTACTCTGCTTTCAATGAATACAGTACTTCACTCATCCTGATATAACAATTCCTTCAATAAAAAATTATATTATGTTTCCTTGCTCTAGTATTTAATTCCTTATTATTACTACCCTTTTTATTACACTTCCTTATCACTGTTCACTCTTATTTTTTTAAAATTGAATTTCTCTGCTACCAGTGAATATATTTACTTTGCTATTTCTTTCAACCACTGTTTTTGGTTTCTGTGCAAAGAGTTGTGTCGTTAGTGAATCTCAATGTATTTAGCTTTTCTCCTTGGACAGTTACTCCCTTCTAACCTTAGTTCCGTATTTTTTTCTTTGTACAGATTAGAAAGTAACATGAGCAGAATGCACGGTTACTATTTATTTCTGTAACAGGGCTTCACTTTTCTACATGATCTACTCATTATCGTCGTCCCTAATGGTTTATACGGTTTATTTATGAATTAAATTCACTGTTCAAATGTTCAGTTATGATAGTCATCTTAAGATTTTACTTAATTTTTTGTTATATAAATGAATGAATTTGACAAATCAGAAAATAATACCGATTCAACAAAAAATTATTAATTTCTGCCAACATCCATCACTCTTTCGAGAATTTTCTTTATATGTATATATATATTTATATATGGAGAAAATATCGATTATTTATTCCTGAAATATTTTATAGTTAATCGAGGAACAAATTAACTGCTGTATAACGTGTATGTCAACCTGTTAGTAAATTGATTTCACTTAGTAAAACAACCGATACAACGTTGGCTCATTAATAAGAAAATTGTGATTGCAAAAGAGTGCGAATTATGTGAATTTTGCCTGTAAATGCTGCATATATGTAACTTTTTCTCTAAAATAGAGTGTGCGCGGCTTAAGTAAGTTAATTAATAATAATAATTATTAGAATCATTAATGAGAAAACTGTGTTTGCAAAAGAGTGCGAAATATGTGAATTTTGCCTGTAAATGCTGCATATATGTAACTTTTTCTCTAAAATAGAGTGTGCGCGGCTTAAGTAAGTTGATTAATAATAATAATTATTAGAATCATTAATGAGAAAACTGTGTTTGCAAAAGAGTGCGAAATATGTAAATTTTGCCTGTAAATGCTGCATATATGTAACTTTTTCTCTAAAATAGAGTGTGCGCGGCTTAAGTAAGTTTAATAATAATAATTATTAGAATCATTAATGAGAAAACTGTGTTTGCAAAAGAGTGCGAATTATGTGAATTTCGCCTGTAAATGCTGCATGTATATAACTTTTTTCTAGAATTGGACTAAGTCGCCTGCTGCTCTCTGATTGATCCTTCCTTAATGTATAGTAATAATGCTGCTCTCTGATTGGCTGTTGTGCTAGAAGGAACGTATTATAACTACTCTCCAAGTACTGTGGAAGCTTCTATTTTGTCTCTTACAACCTGACCATTTTGGCATTGCCTTCCCTGAGTTATGCCAGTGGCAGTCCTTAAGAGAACGCTTATCTACTGTGTCAAACTACAGATACAAATTCCTCCTCAATCATACTCTCTCTAATTTTTCTTCAATACGTTCTGTTTCTGTTGCCATCGTTACAATACGTATTGTAGGGGGTTGTTCCAACAGCTGGGAAAAATCATGAGCCAGCAATTTAAGTTCTTTATCTAGTAACTTTATCTCCCTTTTCGTGCCGCACTCGATAAAATTACTCAAGTCGTCTGCTAGTACTTCAAGTTTAGCAACCATGTTTGGTAAATCAACAATTCGTTCCCCTTCATCCGATGAAGCTAGGCAAGAGGGCTACCTCCCGTCATTATGCGTGCGACTCCCATTGTATATATACTCCATTAGAGATTCTTTAACAAAGCTTGAATTTTCTTTTAGACTTACAAGAAGTCTACTGGCATGTAGATAAGAAACTATTTTTCCTTCATTTCAATTTTCTAGATCACCAGCAATATTATTTCTTAGTCGGAACCACTTTCTGAGGTCCTCATATATGGTGCACTTGCTTTCCAGATGATTTTCTATTGCTTTTCCAGATGCATGACTTAGTGTCAATTCTTAAAAACACCGCACATATCTTTCTTCGCCGGTTAAGAGATATGAATTTGTTATTCGCGTGTGACCGATTCTAAGTCTGGTCTTCGTAACCGCTGACTATTTTCTAACTTCCTCAACTATTTCCTGCTCAGAGCAGTTCAGACAATCCTGACAGGCTACAACACTCTTTGAGGTGTTTGACTGTGCCGCGCGAATATTAATACTGAAACAACTCGAAAAAAAACCAACATTACATTTGATATTTCACTTGTTTAACTAAATTTTAAGACTGGCACGACTTGAAGAACAACCTTACACGCAATAAAAGTTAATATTACCTTTAGAATACATGTTTAAGTAGTTTTGTTGTTACTAAATTAATGACACGAATCTACGGCTGAACATCATTAGATTGAAAACAAAAATTTTATCTTTTTAAATAAAGATTCATAAAATACAGTTTAATTCCACCCGAATTGTCATTTTTGTAACATCACTTACAAAACATACGACCTTACAACTTTTGTCAATAAGCATTTTAGAAGATCACCAAGTATACTCGATCCGCAAAAAAGTTTAAAAATTATTTTTCTGTGGTAAATATTCATTTGGAGCGTTCTGCCATTAAGGCAGGTCCTGTCACGGCTGCAGCTCTCCACCTTGTTCTATGATTTGGTAACCTCTTTGTTTCTTCGTATTTTCCCTTTCCCATAGTTTCATCCATCGTTTGAACTCTTCCTTTCCTTCTATTCACCCGCATCTCAAAATCCACATGTCGTTTTCTATCTGCCTTTCTCATCATCCATGTTTCAACTCCATAGAGTATCACACTGCATATAAAATATTTCATTAATCTCTTCCTTAACACTCAGTTTAACTTTCCACACAGCACTCTACTCTTCTTATTAAACACCTGCTTACTTCTTGATATTCTCATTTCAATTTCTACTGTGCAAGACAGTTCATCAATTATAAAGCATCCTAAGTACTGAAATTTCTTCACCTCTGTAAAACTTCATTTCCTATTTTAATATCAGTTCTCTCCTCTTTTCTATTTAATACGACGAGAGGTTATCTGTAAAGTAAATACCGTTTCATAGTAACAAAATTGATTTTAAAAATCTCAAATTTTTAATTTTTTTTAAACTACATCATACCTTATACTACCTTCTCTTAATCGCCACATGAATTAAGACATTTATGGCAGCGATACACCAGATTCAATATACTCTCGTCGTATTCTTCAGCCGCCAGTACATTTAGCCACTGATTAAAAACATTTTTGAGTTCATCGTCTCACCCGTGAATTTAATTATCATAAATTCAAGAGTAGATCCCATTCGGATTTTTTGTGACGTTTCGTTAAGAAGTACGGCACCCAACGTGCACAAACTTTTCTGAAGCCTAAGTGGCCATAAACAATGCGACCGATAGCAGCTCTTGAAACATCAGGAAAAAGAAGGGCCAGATCGGAATCTTTGAGCGACAATATTTTCTAATTTCATCATCGACGCGATTCAACAAGTTCTCGGGGATTATCGAGAGCCTCCCGAAACGTTCTTCATCGTGCACATTAGTTCCGTTATTTATAAACTATCACACCATTTTTGGAGGTTTCTTTCTTTTTTACATTATCAGCGTTATCAACTCTAACTGCCTTTAAGTTTCAGCCTACTTAAAGTTTTGATGGTTTATAAAACGTATGACTCCACGTATTTCAGAGTCGGCGGCAACATCGATTTTCGTATTCATTTTATAACGTAATAACTCAAACGTACGTAATAAAAGACACTACAAAACGACGACTTACAGACAGTAATGCAGTGAGTAGATTATTTGCTTGGCCATGAACGATAAAAATTAGCCGACCTTAAGGAGAGAGATTTCCCAGCGGTCTTTATTTTAGTGATTTTCCTCGTATATATTTTGTCTTCTTATTATTTATTCTCATACCCGGAAATTTGCAAGCTTCAGTTATGTCACTGGTATACAAGTTTTTGTTAGCACTATTACGTCTTCTCACTTTATGATTTCATATATTTGATCCGAATTTAAAATAACAAGAATTTTCATGAATATGAAAACTGAACCTTTTTTCTGTATGTAGATAAAATAAATATTGATATTTCATCATAGGGTGTACAAAAATTGAAGAAAACTTTTTTACCTATATAACGAGCGAGTGCAGCACGTAGTAATAACAAACAGACGAAATAATTGTGAGGGTAATAAACAAATAGAATCATTAAACAAAAGATTAATTTGGAACGTTAATTCAAATTTATTTTTCTTTTAATATTATTTTTAAGTATTAAACAGCGTTGCAGAAAACTCAACTGATTTTTAACGTTTGTTATCTAAATACATATCAAAGTAATATTGCTAGTGTAACGGGATGTTTTTATCAGTATAATTTTTAATAAATTAGTCAAAATAAATTTAGTACGGGTTGGTAAATTTTTGTTAAATAACAACAGAAGTTCTATAATCCGTTTTTGTTTTTGTAAGGCAAGATATTAATAAGCAGATTTGTTATGTGAATTGACAGACGTGGTTTTTTTTCTTTCTCTAATATTTCTCCACTAATTTAACAACAAGATATAATATCATCGAAATTATTATATAATATATAATAAAATAATATATATTATATTATAATATTTTATAATTATTTGTTCCAGAATGGATGGTGCTGAAATGTATGCACACTATAGATGGTAAGTTGATAAATAAGCTTATTTTATCGCAATGAAAAACAATAAAATTTATGAACAAAGTGATATTTTATGATAACATTATTATTAATTGTCTTTTGTCAAAGAATTAGGCAAATTATATAAGTAAAATTTAACATTCACATCCATACTTGAACGCCAAATTTAAAAAAAAATGTAAATATTGTAAGAAATTATTTTGCACTTTTTACGGTCGTAATACATAGTAAATCATGAACAGAACAAACTGAAACAAAATACTGCTCATAAAGAATTATGTAAAATAAATAGTCTGTGGGAATGTTTTTTATCCCCAATAATGCGCAATTATCGGCATGACTTCCCTGTTGTAAGTAGGTAAAATCTGAAGTCTACTACATATTATAAAAACTTCATCTTCTGATTAAAATAGCCACAGCTATGAAGTAATTGAATAAATATGTGATTTTAATCTATTTCAGTGTAATCTTTCGGTGTCTCTACTATATTTTCACTACCTGTTTAGGTCGAGTAATATAAATCCAGTAAATAACGATGCTTTGCTTGAACTAAATTTACTGTGAAATTTGTAAAATCACGTAGAGTATCGTTGAAAATTTTAAAACTGACATAATGTATCGTTCATTAAAAAATTTTAATGAGTCATGAGTTACTTTCCAGACAATAAAACAATGTATTATTGAATTATTACATCGTTTCACTTAGATATTATAAAACTGCGGTTCTGAAATTTTTTATTCATATTTCATAATCTCATTATGTCTTTCCTGCATAACAGGTAGATTTAATAAGAAGGCTACTTATTGTAATAGATATCATGATTCGACTTCCGGAAAATTTCGACATATCTTCGCGTTTCGCATCCCCCAGACCCCAAGACCACCGTCAGCTCAAAGTTTTATATATTAATTTCTTGTGGACACGATAACTGCCATAATCTTGTGCCAATCACTTTCAAATTGATACATAAAATATATTGACCAAAATCTCGGTCAAGTTCGTTAATGGGCAAAACCGGACCATTGGGGTTGTAATGGGGGGGGGGGGCTTTTTCGACAAAAAAATACCGCTATATCTTTCTCATTAAATAGAATATCGAATTCGTTTAAAGTTTCTACTATTTTTTTGGATAAGGGTTTAAAACTTATTTAATTAAATTTTTTTTGATATCACCAACAATTAGCCCACGCGATGGAAAAAATGGGACTTCGAAGACAAAAAAAAAAATCATACCTCCCTTAATAGGCACAGTATCGAATCGATTTAAAGTGTTCGTTAGTCCTCTAAACATTTCCTAAAACGTTTGTCCGAAACAATTTTTGGTATGACCAACCCTTACGGCAAGTGATGACCAAAGTATTGCTGAAATTATAAGAAGATGGGGCTTGTCGTATGGTAAATATGTGCCAATTTTTTCACATGCAACCATTATCGTATTGAGTAAGTTTGAAGTTTTTCTTAACTTTAAGGTGGAAATATTTTTTATCACTTGCTTAGCACCGGTGAAATCTACCTCCGCCCTCCGGCGCGCCAAAAGTAATTTTTTTTTTTTAAATTTGAATCTTAATTATTTTTATTACCATCTCAGTTAACATATGCCTAAATTCTACCTTAACATTTTATTTAATTAAACACGAGAATGATCTCAAAAAATAATAAAAAATGGGATTCAGACGGACATTTAAACAGTGATTTGTATGCAAGTAAGCGATAATCTACTCGCCTATTTATTTTACAATAAGTATAGTTAATATTGTAAAAATAAGTACTTTCGGTAGTTATCTGTTTATTGAAAGGTTTACAGTTATGTTACAAATTTTAGTCTAACAGCCCTCTACATCTGCTCCCAGATTCCTTGTCTGCCGAGCTTTATTATATTATATAATTCGATATCAACACATGTTCCATATAGATTTAATGTATTTACTAACCGGTGAATTAGAAGGATTGATATTGTAATGTAGTACAACAGTGGTTCATCTTAAGTTTTAATGGTTATTTATTGTTACTGTAAATTAATTAAGAGGACTTTTAATTTAAAGGGATTTCTTATAATCGATTCAACGCAGTCAGTAATATGATAACTCTTTTATAGGCAGTAAATAGGGCCTACTACGTATTTTCAAGTGATTTTTTATTTAATGACTTTGGATTTACTGTCGTTAGAGAGGAAGAATTGTTCTTTCAGTTCATAAATACATAAAAAACATATGTTCGAGTTTATGATTAGTGAATTATATTACCACATTTGAAATGGGTGGGGTTCCTACAATTTAAAGTTGACTATTAGTATTATCCGACAAACCGGAGTCATACAAATAACCCAAAAAACGAAAATCATAGGAAATGAGACGACCAAAGAAACAAGTGCAAATTATTGTCTGGATTCATATTTTGCATGATTTAGTGGAGGTCCAATGGCAGCATCATATCGTGGATGACTCTTTATAATACTGCAAAGCCTCTCATGACATTCAGGAATTTTTGTTTGTCATAAATCGACCGGAAATAAGTAAACTTAACTTATTTATAACGTATTGAATCGATGACACAACATAACAATGAAACAAAAAAAAATGGGTGTCTCTTGTAATGCTCATAAGTAAAATCTTCGTTAGATTAATATTTTCTTTTGCCTGCTCTTGACTAAACAGGATCGACTACAGAAATAAAATATTATGGAACGCCTTTTATCGATAAAGATAAAGGACCATACTGTATCGGATAAAAGAGTTTAAACTTAATGAATTTTATAAACTCATTTAAAAGCGGTTGAAGAAATGATTCTTATAGTCTGTGATTGCAACTCGTGAAACTGAATAAAAAGTTTATTTTATCATCTGTAAAAGATTAGGGTATATTTTAGTATTATCAGTATTCCTGCTCTGACAGCCATCATAATTTCGGTCTACCTTTATGTCTCCTTCCAAAGTATTATATTAATAAACCAACGATGCAAGCCTTTCTTATGACATTTTTATAAAGATTTTATTAGCATAAATTAATACAATTGAAACAAAAGAGTTTCGTTTTGGCTCTATATATATATATATATATATATATATATATGAAAAAAAAACTTAAGTTGATAATGTGTTGAAGACGATAAATTTAAAAAAGAACATTTATTTGGTTAACTTTTCGTCGCAAATCAGTTATTTTATTGCCAATTTTCAAAGTCAAGATTTCTGAGGTTCAAATCCCGGTAAACGTTAGTTACTCTTATGCGGATCTGAATACTAGAAAGTGAATACCGGTGTTCTTTGGCAATAGGGTTCTCAGGTCGGCCTGACTCTGTAGAAGACTACACCTCATTTATATGTCATACATATCATCTTCATATCATTTGGGCAGTCATTGGGCGAAGGGTTTCTTCCTCTTCGCTTGTTGAACAGATTGCAACGTACTTATTAGGAAAGAAGAACCAAATTTAATTTAATGTAAAATTATTTATGACTAGCCATAAGAATTACTGATAATTTTTTACCTCCTTGTACAAAGTGAAGGAAGAATTGCGATCGCTAAAAATTACGGTTTTCAGAATTCAACGGAAATATCCATTTTGTCCATCGCTGAATCCATTTTGACCAGTTTCAACATGATGTATGTACGTTCAATTGTATGTATGTGCGTATATATCTCGCATAATTCAAAAACGATTAACCTTAGGATGTTGAAATTTGGATTTAGGATTGTTGTAACATCTAGTTGTGCACCTTCCCTTTTGATTGCAAACAACTGAACGTAAAGTGTCCAAGAAATCCCAAAATCTAAAAAGAGTTGGATTTCGAACTTTTTCTTAACTGCAGAAATAAGCCCTCATTGAGAGCTTTTAAACGATATATCATAAATGGTACTTATTTTCATTGACACCAGAGTTATAGCCAAGTAATATTTTAACTAATGAAATATTATGATCTTACAAGAAGCAGGTACATCTCATTGAATTCGACTTTATTTTCTATTAGTTATTTTTTTTTTAATTTAAATATAAAGATTTATTAATAATTATTAAACTGTGATTGTAAAAAAAAAAAAAATACAATAAAAATATCAGAAGTTATTAATGAAATAAAATTTTTTGTACTTTTCATTTTAAAGAATGTGTACATGTAATTTAATAGGTGTAACAAATTCATGTGGTGTTCACATCAGATTTTTTTTTTTTTTTTAAGTTTGAACCACATTCTATTAATTAGACCAAAGAAATTTATTTTTAATTAATAAGTAAGTCATATGTTAATGATGCAATAAGTATTTCACCTCCATAACCGGTTAACATTTAATAATTTTTCAGTGGAGGTAGTCTGGAGAAACAAAAATTTCAGTTAAGGTAAGCATTACTTTAGCAAAATTATTGGTGCATAATAATATTTATTTTCTATATTATAAAAAATTTTTATCAGGAGTCCTCTGAAAAGATTTCAACTTCATAAACGATGTACATTTTACAATTTAAAATAAAGAAAGTATTTTTTAATAAACTTGTGTCTAATTACGTCCGGTTTTTTAATTGTTACGAAAAGAGTTTGGCTAAACTTATGCTCTAAATTCAAGGCAAGGCAGTGCTGCATTTTCTGAGAACATCAATAAATAATCAACGTATGATGTTTGTAAATTTAATTTGACTGAACAAATTTAAAAAAGTGATCCCGCAGTTGTATTGCAATTTATATTGAACAATTCTTTTTATGGAACTCGGTAAATAATAGTAAAAACACATTTGCGATCTGTTGTTGAAAACGAACTTTATTAATAAAAGCAAAAAATAAAATAATAACTATTAAAGCATATTCCACGTTCATATTATAGTTATTTTTTATTTGTAAATTTATCTCGATGACAATAAGAAACAAATATAACAAATAATTAAAAAACTAAATAGTCTTAACCGTGATTGTCAGTTGATCCGTTCATTTCCGAGCAGTCAAATAGCCATTAAAAAAATAAATCTGTTAAGTTATAATTGAGAAATGATACTGTGGGACCTCTCATTTTAAATTCTTCAGTTAAATTTAACGTCAAATTGTAAAGTTTTCTGTTATTACTAACGACTACAAAAATAAAATATTGTGGAACGCCTTTTATTGTAGGACCATACTGCGACGGATAAAAGAGTTTACTCTCAATTAAGTGTATAAAATCATTTAATAGCGGTTAAAGGATTGATTCTTATAATTTGTGACAGTAACTGGTGAAACTAAATTAAAGATATTTATTTTTCATTTGTAAAATATTAGGCTATACTTTAGTATTATCAAAATTTCTACTCTGACACCCATCATAATGTTGGTCTACCTGTATATCTCCTTCCAACAGGATGATATTAAAAACCACCGATGCAAGCCTTTCTTATGACATTTTTATGAAGATTTTATTAGCATAAATTAGTACAATTGAAAAAACGAAAAAATAGATTTAAGTAGCAGTTACATATTTAAAGTACCTTCTTATAAACACTTTATTAGCATAAAATTTACTATTTTTACTAAAAAAGGACTTATTTATCTATCACTAAAAGTCCATCGAAGCCAATGCGTAAGTTATCACAGCAGCAAGATATCAAATCGGCTACCGCACATAAAGCAGTAAGAAAATAACTAAAACCTTTCCCCTGCAAAGTAATATGTGTTCAAGAACTGAACACTACAGATCATGAAAAATGGTTAAATTATTTTCAATGGTTTAAACGTTTTATTGACCAATATTCCGTAGGTGTCCTTGACGTTACATTTTTAACAAATGAAGAATGGTTACATAAGGGAGGATACATCAATTTACAGAAGAAAAGAAAAAGATTGCTTTCAATGAGAGCAGCGAAAAGAGCAGTGTATCGCAAAACAGACCACGTGCGATTTACATATGTACGAAACATTGCAGTACATCACTTGGTTAAAGTGTTTTACAACAAATTGAAAGGTGTAGAATGTGGCACTAATGTTTTCAGAGGTCATTTTCAACACCTTTTATAAACTATTGCACTTATTGTATTATCCATTCCTGTAAAATAATGGTATAAAAATACAAAGTAATAATTAAGGTTTTGTCATTACACGTCAATAATTTCAGTGCACAGAAGCTCTCTGAAAGCACTGTACTAAAGAATACTGAAAGAAATATTAAATTTATACCACATTCATCACAAATGTGATTGGAAATCGTTCTCCAATGATAACTCAGATAATAACAAATCATTCTTGATTATTATGCTTACTTCCCACCTCACTGCTTTATTAAAACGATTTCGTACAAAATATTAAAACCTTTAAACTTTTTTGTTAGTAAATAAAATATCGATTGTATGCGGACTTGAATACTAGACAATGGATACCGGTGTACTTTGATAGTTGGGGTTCAATTAATCACACATGTAATCATCGTCGGCCTGAATCTGTACAAGACTACAACTAATTTACACGTCATGCATATCATCCTTCTCACAATGGGCCGTGGGATGGTTGCTTATTTTCACTAGTTGACCAGATTACAACAAATATATTAGGAATATCATAAATAATAGTTCCTAATGTACGTATGAAGCAAGTCATTAAGCTTCAAACACATCAACAAAGATGTAGTGCGACTTGAGCACAGATAATAAGTATATTGTTAAGAATTCTAACTCATTAATTTTTGTTTGTATTTCAGTGATGAAGAATCAGAAAAAAAAATAATTAAGAAAATTGATATGCCGTAAGTGATTTTTTTTTCAGTGAAATAGTATAAAAATAGAAAAATCTGTTAAGTTATATATTGTCATATATTAATTTCATTATTGAAGTTCAGCGTGAAATAGGGTTTATTCTAATTCGATTAAACAACGTTGGTAGCGATTTTTTTTTGTACTGATTTTATAAGAGAAGTTACATTCTCGAGATGGTATAACGAACACTACACTGAAACTAATATAGGAGTAATTTAAAGAATAATTTCGAAACTGTGGTCGTAGAATTTTCATTGTATAATGCGCCGAAATTGAATATTTCACGACTCAATATTTCCCACCGATCGGTACCCATCACTCTGAGTATGTGACAATAAAAAATATGTAAAAAAAATTTAAAAACCAGTCTTTTACTAAATGAACTAAAAAGTAGAAAATAAAACGTTTTTAAAACACCATATCTAAATTAAACACTAAAAAGGAAAAAATAATTTTAGGCCGGTATCTCAGAATGGATTTGACAACAAGCTTTACGTGAAAGTCATCGCTTTAAATTAAAAATTTATTGTTTTTGCGAATTTTTTATATGCGTTATGGATTCCCTAAAGAGTGGGGTGCTCATGATAAACCACCTCTTTAGGTCATCCATCACGCATATAAAAAATTAACAAAAAGGTCAAATTTTTAATCTGAATCTAAGACTTTCACATAATCTTGCATATCACCATCAAAGCTTGTTGTCAAATTCATTTTGAGATACCGTCCTAAAATTATTTTTTACCTTTCAGTGCGTTTTATTAAAAAGTGGTGTTTTAAAAATATTTTTACATTTCTTTTATTTTCTACTTTTTAGTCTTCATAAGATTATACTTTACAGTTCCGCTAGCGCACAGGTTTGAACAATCTTTCGAAGTTTTCATGTCTCCAGTTTCGAATACCGCAGACAGCTTTTAACGTTTGTACATCCTAAAATATTACTGTATATACTCATATACACTTGACTGGAGCAAGCTGGAGAAATTGGGGGTTTTTTCCCTTTCATTCTTGCCATAATCCAGACGTGCACGCAGCAACTTGTTTTTGGATTCAGTCGATCCTGTCTCACACGAGCTATGTCTGATGAATCATCAGACATAAATATTGAATATAACGATTATATGAAATTTGAATTATTGCCTCAGCCGTAAAAGAAATATTTTCGTTCAATTTAATCAATTGAAACGACAATATCACAAACATGGATAATTCTTGAGGCTAGACGCCTGCACCTCCACAGGTGACTCTGACAGTTGCACTCAATCCATCTTCTTTGAGGTACTTGGTTCGTCCACCCAGGGGGTGTTCACACCTATCTTGATGTCTTTTTGAATGAGCCATCAATATATCACCTAATTCGCGTCCTACTCCATCAGTTGTTGGAGGAAGAGGTGGTTTGGGTTTATCCATATTTCCATTAATTTCTTTTATGGGATCTATTATCGGTCGGAAGTGTTTTTTAAACAAAGCATCTTCTTCGGCTAAACCCATCAAGTAAGACGCATGTTTACGTTTAAAATCGTTATTTAATTTATCAATTGCAACCATTTGTTTCTCCTTCATATACATTGTCTTAAAATTAAAAAGAAAAAGAAAATTCAAAGTAATAGTCCATTCGCGAATAAGTTCAACGCTGCGTTCGTCCAGCGTTCAATCGTCAATTAAAAATTTATCGATACCGTTTCAATAGCAACGTTTATTTTTATCACTCTCTTTATCGATAACTAGAAAAGCGTAACGGTTGAATAATATTAGTAAATTACAATTTTTTCGTATCAGTTGTTTCGGTATTTTAAAATATTTTGCGCCAAATAAAAACAATCAATTTTATTGCGACCACCTCTTGCAAAATAAGCACCGATATTGCCTTGTTTTTGTTTGGTTATATCATCGAAAATCATTATTGAATGCAGTTTAACAGCTTCCGGTTTTGGAACTTGATCGTTTTCAGAATATTCATAGTAACCGAGTTCTGGATTTAACATCATCAAGTTTGATAGCATTCTACATAGAGGTTGGTGAAAGGATTTTTAACAAACTTACAAGTTCTGAAAAAGTGCTCCGTTTGGTTGAACTAAAATATTAAAAACAATATTTGTTTTACCCCAGTTTGATTGGCCGCATACAATACAACTAATAGCGTTTGGTAAGAGGGATCCATGCCTACTTCGTTTTTCGAATCCGTAACCCATCATTGCGTTCACGATGGGGAACTTTGTTTTCTGTTGTACTTACTTCATCATGCATCTTTTATGAAATGTTTAATATTGAAACCATTAACATACGCGAATAGATACAAAAACACACGCGACTAAGCTATTGATATATCTATTCTACAGGTGTAATACAAATGAGAATGAAATAACATATTAATACAACTAAAACAATCAACTGAAACATTATTTATGAATCTATATAGAAATAAATAAAGTGATTATCAATAAACTATTAATCTAATGTTGTAGATATGTTTATTGTAACTGAAATAATTGAAAGTAAATCATAAGGACATTTTGCCACATCGCTTTCAAATTCTTCATCATATTCATTTTTATTGTCATAATATTGATCTAATGTTATGTAATCAACGATACCATTAATACGAAGATTTATTTTTAAAGATTTAAAGAATATAAAGATTTTATTTAAAAACTCATGTGAGCAAAAAACCCATTAAGATCATCAATAAATTGAGTAATTTGTGATTTTATTGGTTTATTCCTTACCTTAAAAGAATAACTAATATAAAATTTATGAGTGCTCGTGGGTGTATTGTTATCTCTTTTATAAATGATTAAAAATCTAAATCAATAAACTACTAATCTTTTCCCGTCGTTGATATGATTACATCAACTTTACTAATCGGAAGTAAATGATAAGGATGTTTTGGCAAATCAGCATAAAGCTCATCAGGTTCAACATAAAATTCATCTATTATAACAAATCGCAAAAGCCATCCATGAATAATTATTTTTATATGCAGCGTATCCCAATTAAAATATTTTTCAATATCTTTCGCAAAGTTTTCAATACGATTTTTAATTTCCCTTTTTATTGGTTTGTTAGATGAGTAAAATAAATATTTAATATTCATATTTTTTCGAAGGTTAAATTGAGATTATTTACTGCTATAAACTAGCTCCTTATTATTATCATCTGGATATATACAGTAGAGATGTAGTATCAATAATGTATTTGTTTTAATTTGTATTCACAATGATTTTGGCAATAAAAAATTGGTGATAAATAACATCACTCAAATCTATCCATGAATTGTAAATTTTATGGAATCCGAGCCGTTTTACATACGCCTTGTTGCCTTTTCGTTTGAGCATTTTCTCAATTTGATATACATCTTTGTGTTTAGATTTTTGCAGTTCGTGTTGATGAAAACGTCCTTTTCTGAGTTCATCTGTATTATTAATTAGTTCATATGTAACCGGTCGAGATTCAGCGTACACCGTATGTATTTTGAATATTTCATTCGCCCAATTCGGTAAATAACCTATTTCGAATACTTTTTTATGTTTGTTTATGCGAACGTAATCGCCAATATTAAATTAAATTTTTACAACACACTTTTTTCTATCTTATTTTTTGTTTAAATTTCCAAGCACTTGCGATTCGATCGTCTTCCTTACGTATTTCGGTATAAATTTTGTGGCTGAAAACACAATATTGTTATACTCTTCGAGTAGAGCTTGTAGCATATCAATCCACTTGCAGCTTTCCTGTTCTGTAAATTTAGTCCAAGTTTTCGTTTTTAGGGTTCTATTGAAGCGTTCAGTTACCGCAGGCTTTTTATCTGAATATGTGGAATAATGATTTATGTTGAATTGTTACAATAGAGCTTTCACTTGTGGATTATAAAATTCCTTGCCTGCTCCGTTTAAATGTTTCATCTTATGCTTTCAAATATTGGTTGCAAAGCGGACGCGACCTCTTTACCCGTCTTATTCTTTAACGGTTAGAGTACGCGAATTTAGTAAAACCATCGATAGCAGTCAAAAAATATTTATAATCCTTACCGGTTCGAGAATAAGGTATCATTTTGACTATATCTGCTTGCACAAGACCATTAGATCCTTTAATTCGGTATTCCAAGTAGGATAATTACGTTTAGCCAGCTTGTGTAATTTTATCCCTAAATCGGCTTTGATAGATACTCCCGTTCTAAAAAGAAAAAAATAATAATAACGTAATAAAATTTATAATGTTTATTACATTAATCCGACTCGCCTTCACGTTCTTCCTTTGGTGTTGCCGCGATTTGTAGCTTATTAAAAGTTTTTCATATAACATTTTTATAAAGTCATCAAATTCCATATCTATATTAAAATGACTAATTTTTCTTTTAGATTTAAAATCTTTAAAAGCAACATTAAAAAATCCTGAACTACTTGGTTCTTTAAATTTTTTATAAACAATTAAAAAATTAGGATATCTTTTTTTAGTTTATTCAATGCATGATCTACATTTTTATATTGAACACGAATAGCATAATATTTATACTCTTCATTATCTATATTTTTACCCAAAATTATAATACAATTATCACATTCATCGAGTGGAACAAGTGTAGATAAGTATGGTGTAGTCATGGTTTTAATTTTTTTTACATTACATTTCAATTCGTTAATTTGCAACTTTTAAATTTTCATCTTCAATTTTCAATTCCTCTTGCTTATTTTCTATATATCGAAACTTCGAATTCCGCTGAATATTATCGTTTTGATATGACTTAAAATCTTTGATGAAAAAATCTTTTATAATTTTATTACATCGAACATAAAAACTTAGGGATATCCAAGATGCTATTGCTAGTATTAAATTATCAAAAACGTAACATTCCTGTTATAATTTGGCAATTAGCGGTCGTAACTTATGACATTATTTCATCGGCCGGAATTCCGGCCAATGAGATATATTGTATTAAAAAATTTAGACAGTTTATTTTCATTCCAATGTTTAAATTGTTTCCCACCATCATGACATAATTTTGTTGCTTTGAAAAAACCCGTATCTCCATCAATTATAAGTTTAAAATCACCAAAGATATCATACGAATAGTTATCTTTAATCTGGTCATAACACACATCTATTAAACTCATTTGTAAATCTATAATAAAACGATAATTTTTATCAACAATAAAATGTTGATATTAAATATTTTTACTTTTATATATAGAATCATAAAAATGTCTAATATCTTCGATAAACTGAATAGTTTAAATTTTACAATTAATATAAGTGAAAAGGTCTACAATAGGCTATATAGAATAGAAAAAGTGAAGTTTACAAAGACAAAAATGGTGATTCAATTGAAGTTTGTGGAAAATATTTACCTCCACGATTTAATCATCTTATCAATAAGATTTGAATGAAATCAATCAACCAACAGATCTACATATAATTTATAAGTGTTTGAAAAAACTGTCTTATGGACATAATTATCATAATGTAGAGTTTATACGCGGTATTGATGTTACAAATTAAGTCGTATGCAATTTAGAGATGTAATGTATTTGTCATTTTGAAATAAATGTAGATTTAGAACTCCATCGCGTGATTGTGTTGTAGTTGATAAAAATAAAATACGTTCTAATTGCAGTAATTGGGGTTTGTACCATTTGAATCTAGTTTATATAAACTCTTTTGAAAGTCGAAATTCCAGCTACCAAATGTTTCTACAATCGGCATCGGCTTTTACCCAGTCAAAAGCCGCAGTCGGGATTCCGGCATCGGCTTTTTTTTATAAAATTAATTTAACTCTTCTTATTGTTTATTTTCAACCGTGAAACTAAACTAAGCTAATAGAATAGATGAAGGATAATTTTTTTTTTCTTCTTTTCACCATATATTCATCGATATCTTTATGACCGTAACGGAGTGTATCTATAAGGTTTTCGAATATGAATCTTTTATCATTGTACGGAGAGAGAGAGCTTTTTTACATTGATCAATCGAGTAAATTTGATGTTTAAAAGTACGTATCGATTTCGATGTGGAATATTAAATTTTTCTGTTGAATAAACAATCTTTATACATTTCATGATTTAAAACTTTCAAATTATAATCTTTATCAAATATATGAGAACCCTTTTTAATCTCCTACGCAGTCTTTTTTTGTTGTAAATAATAATCGGTGACACCTGAAAGTAACGAACACATTTTAGCTCTTAACACAACAAATTCATGGATTGGTTGACCCTTCATTTCATTTTTTAAACGACCTTACCATATTTACTCGATGCATAAAAATTTAAAACATAGAAAAATATAATTATCATTTTTGTGCATAATATATAATGAGCTAAACTTGTGTGTTTAATGGTAAATAAAAATTATATAATTTCCTAAGTTTTGTTTATTCTCACGTTTGTTTTCAGATGTACTTTACGTTTGAATACCAGAACTATAATGAACAATTTTGTTGTAAATTTAACTCCAGTTTTAAGTACAATTGAAGAAAATTCGTTAATAGACTGGTTTACTTCTGACGTACCGTTTGAATTACGGTTTTCATATATATGTAAATTTGTTAGCCCTGTAAGTATTCACTTATTCAAATATACATATGTAGCAATTAAAAACGGAAAAGCTATAAATGTATTTAGAAACATAAAGATATAAAATATGAACTACTTGTTTCAATCGTGCACTTGCAACACGAATATATAACTATATATATGTTTATATGCACGTGATTGAAACGTATATATATATACATAAGACGAGAAAAATATATAAATTACTCACAACCGAGATCTTGGCCTTTGACAAACTGGTACATAGCAGGAAATTGAAGTAAAAGATTGAAATATGTGAGGATGTAAAGAAGATTTATGTATAAAAATCGAATGATTTTTATACATAAATGATTTTCATGATGATTTTTTTTTTTTTTTTTTTTTTTTTTTTTTTTTTTTTTTTTTTTACTCTTTGAGTAAAATTTAGAGAAACAGAACTTAAGGTGATCGTTTCTCTCCACGACCCTGAGTTACTGTGCCAAAATGAATAGGCATCAATGCTCCATATACAAAAACCATTCTCACAAATTTCATCCAAATCCTTCCCTCCGGTTTAAAGATATCAACAAAAAGAAAAGTAAAAAAACTAAAATAATACGTTTCTTAAGTTAGGGTTAAAATGGTTATTAGGTTATTTTGTAGACATCGATTAATATCAGTGCAAGCTGTGCCTCAAATATATCCACCGATTTTATACTAGATTGTTGATAAAAGCCGGGTTTTAGTAAAGTTGGTAGACGGTGTATTATTTATCTTATTTCAATAAGGTATAGAATGCAGTGTTGTCCGGTACTGCATCGTAGAAATAATATTATGAGATCAAATTTTGTCGACATAAGTCATTATTCTTTTGTTTTATATAATCAGTAAATACAAAATATCTTTTTACTCGGTTCGTTGCAGTGACTTACTGTGATGAAATACTTTTTAAATAAATATATTACTGTTCGATTAATTACTTTATAAAATATATGTATGCGACTACGCGGTACCTTTAATTGAGTTAAAACACTGATGGAAATGTCTATCGAGGCATTTACTTCGGTAGCATCCTGACGTATGTCAAACTGGTGACTGTAATATCAGTCAGAGGATCAATAAGGCGAACTTTGGTAAATGCCATCATGGCTAATAATGGAGGAAGTGGTGTGGCAATAGAAATCGACACAAAGCAGTAAGGACGTCTTAAATTACATCTGTTTATAAATATATCAAAACAATAAGCTGATTCCAGTAATTCAGCTTATTTTTTCATAATTTTATAATTATAATGATGATTTTATAATTTTTCTCAACAGAAAAAATTTATTTTCAATCTGAAGTTAATAAATTCTCTTGTATCACTTTGGTAAACATTAAATCAAGTTTAAGTTTTACATGTAAGTAATGAACAGATATCTGAGTGAGATCATGTTATCATGCACAACATGATACTATACACTGTAACTCCACGTTCTACAGAGATACTCACATTTCATTTGAGTCATGGACTGTAGGTATGTAGAACTGGTAATGTGTTAGAGCAAGTGTTGAAAATGTCTACAATTCTCCTGAAGTCAAACCCTTCACACTACATTTATTGAGATGAATTCCATTATCCCTGATGTCCTATGACGGTCAAAAAATATGGTATGAAGGGTATGAAGGGTTGCACATTTCCAACACTTGCTGTAACACATTACCAGTAATGCAAAACAACATTCCACGAATCAAACGATATGTATATCAATATTATAGTCCGTAGTGGAGTTACATTATAGTGCATGATAAATAGAACTCGCTATGTAATACCAGAAAATTGGCTTTAACAGAACCCAAATAATTCTAGATAAACAGAAGATGTTTATTAGTCATAAAACAGGATATACACGAGAAAAGTATATAATATCAGTGACTTGTATATTTCTCTTGTTGTTATCGTGCCCTTTAGTAGAAAAAATTACAGAAAATGAACTCAGTGACAATCAAGAAATAATGAATAACAATAAAAAGATGTAATAATGTATTGGTTGTTGATACATTGATGATTAGTTTACAAAAACAACTTTGAGAGCAGTTATCTTTAAAAAAAAATAAAAACGATTCTAAAAATAACCATCAAATTTGTAAAAAAAGAGACGATGTACCTTATTCTTTTTTATGAGCGGTAATTTCTCTTATGATTACATAGCAATGATTACGGTTTTAAAAATTTTAGTTTAAAAATTAATCAAAATATAAACTTTCAAAATACTCAAGTTTAAATCGCAAAGAAAACTCAGTTCTCTTAGTTGTAAATTTAAGCTGAGCGAAATATGCATGAGTATGAGTTTTAAAAAACCTTTTGTCACCAACTACAAGTTATGACTATGCTACAGATGCCGTGCAATTAAATTACACATGACATATCTTTGGTGTTTCGGAAGATTTGGTGAAACTCAAACCAGACGCTGGTGACCACATTTTGAAAGAGCACAAAAATCCCAATTGCCACCATGGATTCAAAATGAAATATTCAGCCTATGTGGCGACGTCATTGCAGACGACATCACTACTGACATAAATAAAGCATTTGCTACAGTATCCCGGCAGACAAGGGCACCGGCATATTAGGGAAAAGATGAAGGTTCGTGAGGAATTTCTAGTTTATTTAGAGGTGACTGACACGATGAAAAATCTGTATCATCTGCAATTAACATCATTCTAGAAAAGGTAGGCCTTGATCCAGACAAGTGCACTGGACAAGGATACGATGGGTGTTCCAGTATGGCAGGGAAAGATGGTGGTGTCCACCAGAAAATTATTCAAGAAAAGAATACGACAGCATTATACTTTTTCTGTGCTAGTCACAAACTGGTCTTAGTTGTAAACAGCTCAAATGAAATAAAAGTGATACAACATGCGGCCTCCACATTAAAAGAAATAATAAGATGCTTTGGAGAATCAGCCCTTCATCGAAAATGCATACCAAATACACCAATGCTATGTGCAATCCATTGCTCTCAAAAATAAAAAAGTATCGCCACATTCAAGAAACATTAAGTGCAAATTGTTATGGCGCTTGAAAAACTGTCAACAGATGGTAACAATGCAACGAAAAAAGCGGTTTTCAAATGCATTATCCTACTACAAAATTAGAAATTCATTGTTAGTGTTTGTCTCATAACAAAATATTCGCAACTACTGCAGCCGGTGGTACATGCTTCAGTTAACAAATATGGGCTTACTTCAATGTGGAAATTGCAAAAAAAATCATCGACATCATAACTTCATCATGAGAAGACAACGTGGAAATGCGGTTGTTGAAAATGAAAGCGTGAAAGAGAGGCTGAAACAATCGCTGAGCATATTTCAACAGATTTCAATATGCCACAGTCATAAATCAGCAGAAACATCATGCGAATCCACCAGCATAGACTCCTGGCGGATTTTGTAGAAGATCGCTAATTATTCCGTACACAGATTCATTAATAATGTCTCTGGAAGAGCGTTTTTCTGAGGAGAACTTGCCCGCATTCTCATAGCTTACATTGCTTTACATAATGCTTGATATGAAAAACTTGATAAAAAAACTACATGTTTTGTAGTTATTACAATTTTAATGATTTCCTTGGTGAAGCTGTACTTTTGTATAACAAATGGAAAGGAAAAAATGTGCCAAAGGCCGAACTGAAGGAGGTAGAACCAGCTTCAGTAGTTAAAGAAACCCAATTGTTCTACCCATCCATAAAATTGACGCTACTTATCTCACTTGCACAAGGTTTACTAGAGAAAGATCCTTCAGCACCTTATGCAGGATAAAGACTTGGTTACAGTCAACAATGACAAAAAATCGGCTTGTCGGTCTGTGCATGATGAATGTGGATAAAAAAGTGCTCTGGAAGCAAAAAATAAATGTGAGAAAGAAATTTTGTTACGATTAATACAGAAATCTCATAGGCTAGTGCTGAATTATGATTTAGATAGTTTCGAATAGCATTCCAATTATTAATTTTGGCGTTTTAAAATTTTCAAATAAAACCACTTTTTAATAAAAAACATTTTCATATTTTCCCCACTCGAGAAAATCCAGGCTACTGCCTATGTTATTGTGCAACTGCAATTACCATCGTGTTCCCAGAGGTTTATTTTTTTATAAATAAAGTAATAGTATTACATGTTTTGTAAACAGTGATGAACATTTTTGTGCATTGTGTGTATTAATAAGTAAGAATGAGGATACCTTGAAAAGATTCGTGTATTAAATGAGACAATAGTTTAACAAGTTATAAGCTAAATCTAATTTCATGGTAGTGTTAGAGTAATATTTTAATCTCTAATTTATTTTAAAAAAATTTTATTCTCTTTTGATATCAAATATCAAAATACTGACTACTGTTTATTAGTACTAACTCTAGTTTTATTACATTTTCTCTATCTATTTTCTTTGATAGCTTTATCTCGCAATTGTATTTAATAAACATACTGCTACATTTAGGGTTCGGTTAAGTAGTTTATATTCAGTTTATATAGTTTATATAGTTCTAAATATTTTAAAATTCAAATGATGGTTCTAAAATTCTTCATGAAGCCCAAACCAGTCCTCAGCTGATTCCTTAGCATCTAGAAGAAAAGCATATATTTGAGGTGGTCAAAACATTAAATAAATAATGCATAATTAATTTAATAAATGCAAAAACATTTATCGATAATGTGCTGTTTCTATCCTGATAAATATACCTCAATTTCTTTGGATGTATAAATTAATAATCTTTGGATGAGCTTGTATTGTAGTCAACATGAGAATTTTGTCCCTTATCTACTACCCTTTGTTTCCTTATGTGTGATCATTTTTCAATGTAGTGTTCAACCAGATGCCTGCTGGATCCATACTGAAGACACAATCAGGATCAGCTTGAATTGATGTATACTGGTTTTCTTGGGATTTGCTCAGTACATCTTTGATTATGGATCTACCCATGACTCTTTAACATACTTTATATATGTACTATCTCAAACTAGGACTGTAGAGTCCATAATTAAACACACATTACATATATATTTATATAGTGTGTGTGTATTTTATAAACATAGCTTTGTTGTATGCAGTCATGAATTATTACATCAAATGCACCTATTGTTTAAAGAATGTATTTATTAATTTTATTAATTCCCATGACCATTAATTTTTTTTAAGTGCCTTATTTAATAGCTTAATTTATGTTTATTTAAATATCCTTTCATTATTTATTTCTAATATATAAAACTATTCAGTTGCAGACCTTTGTAAATAAAAATATTTTACAATACAAAATATTAAACTTCACCGTCAGTGGATATCAGTTAAAAAAATTTAAATTTTCAACTCAATGTATTGGGCTTACGTACTGTTTGCAGCATCAACATATTAACAATTATGTAAGTTTTGAGATATCTGATTAGCCTTCTCTTCATGATTAATAGCATTACAACAAAATTTTTTCTTGTAATGTAAATCATTACAAGAAAAAATTTTGTTCAACCTATCAAATCAACCTACAAGGAAATTTGTACTTCAGAAATTTATAAACAGTTATACTCGATGTGGCAGTGGTAGCGGCGTCCAATTTGCTGGAATATATGTTGTAAATGTTGTTGCTGAGGAAAAGCAATATTTTCCAATATATCGAGGTAAATGTTCATAAAGGAAAAATGAAGAGATCTCACCAGTATCACTTGTCACACATTAATTTTCAAACTGTCCTGATGTGCTCAGCATTGAAATGGGGGTTATTTGAACCCCCAGAATCTGATGTTTTATTTAACTCTAAAATTGAATGAAAAGTAGCCTCATAAGAACGACTTATTTCATTAAGATAATTGTCATCATCAAACAAATCAAGCAGAATTCTTACGATTAATCCTATATTCTAGTGTCATACGTGGCACTACTTTACAAGAACAAATTTTAAAAGGTTCCTTAAAACATTATGAATAATTGAACAAGGAATGTTTAATTCAGGTGCTGCTTGTCATGTTGACTTGAGCAAACTATATAAGTTCTTAAATAATAATAAAATAATAAGTACTTGTTGTACTAATTCAGCATTTTTCCCATGTAATGTAATGTTTAATGTGATCAACAATTTCCAATGCTATTCACAAGCCGTAACTGTGGTGATCTTTAAATCTCGTTTTCTGGTTATGTTGAATCACAGTGTCCTGTTCTTTAAAAAAAAACAATAAATACATTTTCAAATTTTCTTTAATCCATTGTCACTCGATAGACATTGATGAAAATTTAGCAGTGTATTCATTAGAATTCGGTCGGTACAGTTTAGTACTTTTTCATTTCTCCAATTATGTGGTATTACAATAAAATTAATGATTTTATTTGTAACTATTCAGTATTGTAATAAAATGTATAACAATAAAGTCAAATGTAATTTACTTACAATATTGATACCAATTTATCTATGTGGTATGAATTATTTATAAATGCTGGGGAAAGAGACAACTCCTGCAGTTCTTCAAAACTCTTATGGGAAACAAAAGTAACAAAACCAGTTGCATTAGTCAGTATGCTGGGACAGGATGAAAAAATAATGTAGTAGTGAATTGATGAATTTAATTCAAAGAAGAATCTCATTAATGAATTTAAAATAAAAGTAGACGTAGCAACTTAATATTTAAAAGGCTTACTATAACATGAACGATGCTGCTTATATATCTGTTGTGCACAATTCCAGTTAAAAATTTTAATTGACTAATATCCATGTGCATGATTTAGGAGCTGCTAAAGTAATAGACTTAGTATACCTCACATACGCAATTTAGATATGATTCAAATTATTCAAATAATAATTAAATAACCCATAATGACTTTTATCCAGATACATGGCAAGAAGGGCTTTATTGTTGAAAATGCAGGAAGATATTACCAAATTATAGGTCTAAAAGATAGTATTGATAACGGATCGTTTAGTATGTTTTTTGTCAGTGATTATTTATCAGTGAATAGAACAGTGTTTGCCTCATCAATAAATTAAAACTGCAGTTAAGTGGCAAGGACAGTGCTGATAAGTCATAACGAATGCTAGGGTATAAAATAAGGGAGGATTTAAAGAGGATACTAAAGAGAACTGAAAGTGTTCGTGGAAAAAGGAATTAACTACTTAATAAAGGTCAACTGGTGGATAAAGAGGAAGGAAGGATAAATATTTAATGATAGGATTTAATATTACGATGTACTTTTATTATTACTTGCCTGAAAGTTATAGATTATATTCAGTTTTTAGAATGTTGACGATTTTTCTACTCACTGATACATGTGTAACAGAATGATGTAGAGTGGTTTATTCAGTGTTTTCAAGAAAATAATACTTTAGGAGAGCCAGCATATTAGAAATCACATATACTATAGAGCGCAAAAAGGAATTTTTAACAGATTATGAATAGGGATATGTTTTTCCTGATTTTTTTGTCAAACTTTTAAATACGATAGCAAATTTTAATGAATTAAAATAAATAACTATAAATATCATGTTTTATCAACCTGGTTTAGGTAATTAGCAACTGGAAGTCAGAAAATGATGGAAAGGAAATACGTACAGGTACATATAATGTAGAGACATTTTTGCAAACAAAGAAGTTAGAAAATGTTAAAAGAGAGATGAATGTAAACATAGACGTAATGGAACTTCAGTAAATAAAGTGAAATGAGAAAAAATGAAGTTATTACAGGATGATATTACAATTCAGGAAGTAAAAAGGTAGAAGTGATGTAGGAATAATTCTAAAAAAAATAAATAGCAGTTTACTAGTATAGTTTTTACTAATGAATGGAAAAGTGCTGTCAGAATGAGAATAAATACAGAGACCTGCTTTTAATACAAGTTTATATACCAACTAATCAATATGAAGATGGTACAATTGAAGTACTGTATTAAGAGAAAGAGAAAATTATGGAAGAGTAATATAAGCATTGTTGTAGAACAATAATATGGAAATTGGTGTTGTAGGGCAGCCAAACGTACTTTGGAGGGATGAAAAAGCGAAAGGAAACAACTGAGAACACAAATTGAAAGTGGAGGAAGGATAATAAATACTAAAAAATATACTAATAATAATGCTAATAATATAGGCTAGTAAAAAAACTACAAAAGAAGGCTGGAGATTTCAAAATCTCCAACTTCTTTGGTAGTCTTTTAGAAATCTGCTGGATATGAAAACAAATAAAAAATTGACGATTTATTTGCAAAATCGAAATTGAGAAATGCAATCAATCAGATATGTAGACTGCACATACAGGTGTAAGAAAAGAAGTAAAACTCTTTTCCTGCAAAGTAATGAGTATTCAAAAACTGAAACCACCAGATCATCACAAAAGAGTAAATTATTGTAAATGGTTTAAACGTCTTATTGACCAAAATGGCGTAGGTGTAATAAAGGTTAGGTTTTTTACAAAAAGGGTGGTTTCAACTGGAAAGATATATTAAACTACAAAATATACAACTGTGGTTGACTACTAGCCTCTTATTAACTGCATTAAGAATCTTTACATGATGCGAAAATTGGAGACTGGTTTGAGGTAAACAGAATGCGCATTGCTAGTCCAATCATTTTTGAAAATACAGTGGATCATTATTGAGCTGTTTTAACAACTTTCATTAATCAGTTAACAGAAGTGGAAATTAATCACCGCTATCCCAACAAGATGTTGCCACAGTTAACAGGTCAATGATTTTTTATGAAATATCATTGGGAAACAAACCATTTTGAGGGGTTTTTGGCCTGCACAATTGCCTAGTCTGACTTCCCCATATTACTTTCTATAGAGGCAGCAGAAATAGCAGTGTATCGAAACAGACCACACACAATTGACAAAATAAAAACTGCAATAACAGCACACATATGAGACATTCCAGTACATCAGTTAGTTAAAGTGTATGAAAACAAACTGAAGCATGTGCAATGTTGTATTAATGTTTGAAGAGGTCATTTTCAACACCTTTTATAAACTATTCCAGTTATTCTAATATCCAATTCTATAAAATAATGAAATAAACATGCAAAGTAATAATTAAGGAAGTTTCATCATTACACTCCCGTAATTCCAGTACCCAGCAACTTTCCAAATGCACTGTATGGTAGTAAAAATAAATGTAATATTAAAGGGAGTTAGTTAAAAGAGCTGAGAAATTAACTAAATGGAGGGTGGAACAAATTGCATCAATTGGATAAGAGACATTTTGGTTTGCTTGGCATTTATCCCGTCACCATCCCATTTTGTCGCCCTAAAGCAAAAGACGGAACGTCTGTCCCTCAAACGGCTACTGAGCCTTGAAATATTTAGCAGCCAGTGTCCCAACTGTAAAAAATGTAAGAAAATAGGCCATTAAAAAAAAAACAGCAAGGTTGATAAAGTTAAGATGCTCTACAGGAAATTGAATAATGAATCAATAAGATTCAAAAAGTTAATGAGAAATGTCTTGCAGATGAATTATCACATACAGAACATTTAGAAAGAACTGGGTAATATGAACTGAAAAGGAAAAAAGGTGACGGATATACTTAAATGGTGGAAGAAGTATACAGTAGACTTGTACTGATCTAATAGAAAACCACATAATATTCCTGTAAAAGATCAAGTACAAATGTAACAGGATGAAGTAGGAGCATCAATCAGAAAATAAAAAAGTAATGAGGAGAGTGAACAAATTTAGAATCTTAAGTAGAATATGGACAAGCTTATTTCAGAATAGGAAATTGTCCAAGAGATATCGTGAGGAGAAGGATTGACTAAAACATTGCTAGAAGGATCATCAGAAGGTGAAAAGAAGAGAGGCCTAAAAGATCAAGAATGATAAAAATTAAAAGATGTTGGATTTACAAAGAACTAAAAATTTTTATTGAAAATATAAAGTAATAAGAATCATGCATGGTGCAAGGGCCATATATCAAACAAGTATGAAAATGTTGATGAGTTGTGAAAATAATAATCTGTTTAGCTTTCAAACTTAGCATCCCATTGAAGAACAGGTTAAAAGAAATCATTAATTTAATCCCTCTTATTTTTAAGAATTCCCTTTATTCTGCTATATTTTTTTCATTGCCATATTTGACAAACTTCCAACGTCCTTCACGTAATTATTTAAGTTGGTGTAAAGTTCAAGTCATTTTTCAAATCAAAGAATCGTTTATTTTTTTTACATACTAAATTCATACCTTACAGGTAGATGATTTCAACTTACTTCACAGATTCCATTAACTCCCGCTTTCTCTTCTTCTGTTTAGCCTGTGGAACCACTGTAAGGTATTACTTCAGAGGATGATGATATGTATGAATGTAAATGAAATGTTGTTTTTACAGTCGCAGGTCGACTATTCCTGAGATGTGTGGTTAATTAAAACCCAACCACCAAAGAACACTTGTATCCACAATCTAGTATTCAAATCCGTATAAAAGTAACTAAGTTTACTAGGATTTAAATGTTAGAACTCTCGACTTTGAAATCAGTTGACTTGTGACAAGTTAACCACTAGACCAGCCCGGTGGGCTAGATTCAATTAACTACTCTTCATCATATTAACTCACATGTATATCTGATCTGTCTAAGGAATATTACAATACTTTCTTCATTGATTTATTAAATTTATTAAAATAAAATAAAATAAAATAATAAATATCTTTTATTATTATAATATAACTTTACATATAATCATTCAGCAATAGTATAAAGAATCATGAACGCTATGCTCTTTTATGTTGTACATTTCTATCGTTTGAAAAGCTGAAAATGAAATAGTGCCAATGCAACATTTATCAAATTCACTGTGTACTTCTATGCATACAAACTTAAATATAACAGTTGTGTTTACAAAGATGAATCAGTACAAATAAATTGTATTTCTAACAGAATTGATTAAAAAATAAATAATTGGGCATTTTTAGATTAAGCAACAGTTGTAACAACAGACAAACAATTTAATGGCTTTTATTTGCACAAAGTATCTTTAGATATATTACAATAATGGTTTTAAAATGCTACGTTAAAGTGAATGAAAATAAATAAGTTTTATAATATCCATTTTGGGCAAGGAATTTGTCCTGTAGTAGCCTCTTTAAGTAACACCTGCATAACAGTGCTTTAGCTAACTTCCATTTGTATACTGTCATTGTTCTTGCAGATATAATTTCCGACTTCTAATATCAGACAAAGTTTTCAGAAATTTAAATGATGAAATTTTCAAAATTTACAACATTTAACAATTTTTATTTCATTTGTACTTTTGTGAAGAATTCAATTTAACTTTTTTGAAGGAGCTATTTATCCTTGTAGCCCAAGTAAATGCTTTTTTTAAAAGACCAAAAAAAAGGAAATTAGGAAAATAATTATAATTATATGTATATAAAAATAAAGACAGAAAAATATTTATTTCAAACTGAATAGTTTTGGATTTAACAAACTTTAGTCCAGGAGAGTAATATTCCACTGCTTATAAATAGTAAGTAAACTTTGTTTCTATTTTAACAGCTATGGATGATATAAAAAAAAGATTGACGCAAAAAGATAAGGAAGAAATGCAATCTTGAACATTACTTGCTATTGGATCATAATACAGTCACTGTGAAAATTAACAGGTAATTGAAGGTATATTGGACATCTGGAATAAATAAATTATTACAAAGATATGCAAGGTAATAGTGTATACATGTTGGAGCAATGTAAAAGGAATGCATAATTTTGGATACAGTGGCAGCAATAAACAAAAATACCATGCGATTACATTTTACTCCTCAAGGAGTAATCGATTTAAAAGTGCAGAGCATTATTAATTACATTATTACTATTATTATTATTATTATTATTATTATTATTATATTATTACTGGTCGACCTGAGAGTATACAAGATTACATTTTGTTACATAACTCTTAATTATGAACAATATAAATCACTAAATTGTGCATTACTTCATTTTAAATGTGTTTTGTTTAATTTTAGGTTTCTAATTTAGATGAATACTTTTTATACAAGTTTGAAGTTTGATAAAGCAGAAATTACTAACGAGGGGTAGTGTTGAAAATGCTGTTGATGAGTGATTCTGTTTAATAGTAGAAGCACCCTACAGCTGTTACAAAATTAAATCCAGCATTCTATAAAAAATATTTAAAAAAATTAATTAATTAAAAGTATAATCAATTATATATCAAATAAAAATATTATTGTTACAATAAATAAAAAAAAGTAACAGAGAGTGGTTTATTAACTATCCTTTAACTGTCCCTTTCTTTTTTTTTTACTTTATATTTTAATTCTGAAGTAAAACAGCAAGGATCTAGAGAACTTTACAATGTAATACTTCTCCTTTACACAGACATTCAGCTGTCAGGGTAAAAGGAAAAGCATGATTTACTGCATGATTAGTTTCCCTGTACAGGAATATAACTGTAACTGATTTAGAAAATTTTGCATTTTGGGAACTGGGAGCTGGTATAAATACGTATTTTAATCTTTCTTTCAAATGGTTAATATCTTACTATATAAACACAGATTAAGTGCAACCATATCGGAGAGGTATCTGTTGAGAGCCAGAATAAGAAATGATTTCTGAAAGAGGACAGCAGCTCTTTCAGTAACTGTTAAGGGTGTAGGCCAGGAGGACCTAAATGGAATTATCAACATCACTCATCCTTCTGAGTACTACACAGCTGAAAGCAATGAAAAACTACTGCTGCTTTTTTTTTCAAGAAAATTTAACTCTTCAATGTTCATATAACAAAGATGGAGGTGTCTTCCTTGGTAAAATATTCTGGAGGTAAAGATATTGATTTGCATGGCATTTTTCCTGCCACCACCACATTCGTTCGCCCTAAAGCATAAGACTGAATGTCTCTGCCACAAACGGTTGCTGAAGCTCGAAACAGAGTAGTGACAAGTGTCCTAAATAGCTCCTAGGGCTTACCTAACAGCGTGAGTGGACTAAGCGCGGTGTCATACACCACCGGCTTACGTGTCCCAACCGCTCACTTGACATATATTTACTAAAATGGGTAGATGCACCCCGTCAACTACTAAAAATATATATGACATCCATAAATTAAAATTTACTTCGTCCAGACAGCAAAACTATAAGGAGACGTGATCCCTTCTGGGAATGTCATTCCCAGTAACCGGTCAAATACTAGGTTCCACAGTAAGGGACCGAGAACGGAATCCTGCGGGTTTCCCTTGGTGACGGATTTTTCCACAGCTAGATGCGCATTATTTAACAGAGCCGTACGATTAGACAAATAGTCATGTTCTACGGCCTGCAGGGCTACGGGAACATTGCGGTGTTCCAACTTATAGAAGACAGAACTCCAACACAAGGAAGGGAATGCTGCCTCTATGTCTATAAAAATTGCCAAAACATATTACAGTCGGCGCTTTCCATCTCGGCAAGAGCATTTAAGTTGCAATCCTCAGTGCCAACCCCTTTCGTGAAGCCATTCTGGCTTCGATTTAGAAAACATTTCACCTCAATTCTTTCCCAGAGCCATATATATATCAATAAAAAAATATTTTAGAAACATTTACGGTAATTTGTTAAGAAATTATACATGACGGATGGAGTGAGTGCTCGTACAAATATTTTAACATATACACACACAAGAATACTTCGTTTTTCAGAAAAAAAATCGATGGGTCTACCCAGCATTTTATTTTGGGAAAAGTGTTTGTTTACCTAAATTCAATCAACTAAATGGAATGATTTTTTTAAATTACAATACGTAAATTAATACAAATTGGAATATCAAGTATACAAAATCCATTAAGAAAAGCAATATTATTTTTTTTAAATAATTACAATTAATCATTTAAAAGACAATTTTAGATAGAATAAGACGGATCTTTTGTAATAATATAAGTGTAAAAAATAATTTTAAAAATGGATACTGCAAAGATATAAAAAAAATTAAAATAAAACTAAAGAAACTAATTTTTTGGGAACATGTCGCAAAATTTTATTATGAAGTAAAGTAAAACATGTTAAAAGCGCCAGCATTACTACACACACACACACACCAGACACAAACTAATGTGAATAAAATATGTATTTAATTTTTTTTTTATTTTGACTAGAAATAGCTTTATTTGTATGCTTCCTATTTAAAATTGCAGAAAGAACCATGTTCTTTTTGCAGTCAAAATAGCTGGTGCAGTTAAAAAATTTCTGTACATCTTCCATAAAAAATGAGTATTTTGATCACATTAAACTACAAATGTCATATTAAATATCCACAAATATTTTCATTATTGTGGTAACAATTGCGAATTTAAAAAAAAAATAATACATATTGATAAAAACAAGAAAAGTTTTTTTAGTCCTTTTTCTCTAAAGCACCATAGTAATTCAAATGATATATCATCAGTTCAAAGTAATTTAACCTTTTTTTCAGTCTTTTGGACCTTCTTTACAGTCTATACATTAATTCATTTCCCTGACTGCCACACTGACACGATCGTCTCGAAAGATGACTATTTTTCTAGTATCTGAGAAATCTGGGGTAAATGGTACGACTAGATAAAAAAAAACAATATATTGTGCTTAGTGTAAAATAACTTTGTTAAACAAGGAATAAATACAAATTTTTTTAAATAGAGTTTAGAGAATTTGAGTAAAATAGTATAGATGAAGCCCACAGAGACTAAATAAAAACGTAAAAATTTCGAAATTCAATAGAAACATAACATATTAAATTGTGGTAGATTTCAATAGATATTCAAAACAAATAATTTTCAAAAGCGCAATATATCCCAAATTTTAAAAAAATACTTAGAAGTGTACTTCTGTAACTTATTTTTTCAATTTCTACTCGTGAAAATAAGACCGGTTTTATTTTCACCAATAGATCATGTCCTGAATATTTTTTTTCATTCCTCCTGAATTATCCTTATAACTTATAAATTATGAAACAAACACAGTAATGTATATACAGTAAACGAAAGAAAGTTAATTTTGAATTACCTTTAATAAAATATAATTATAATTGCGATATAAACTTAAATTTTAGTCTTTCACTTTTTATTTCTTGAGTTTTTATTTGTGTTGGTTTGTTCTCCTGCTCCACTGGGCCGGCTCAACAATCAGGTATTACTCAGCCCAGGGGAGTGACCTTGCGACTCTAATGAGCCTCGACACCTACCGGCATGGCAGGCCGGCTCACCGGTTCCGGATCTTTTCCTTATTTCCTGCCTCTAACCGCTTAGGCCAGGGCACCGGGCCCGGGTATGCTGTTCCCGTGCTCTGTCCCAGCAGCCAGGTCTCGGGCTTTATGTTTTTTCTTCTTCTTAAAGAAATTTCTCTCACTTCTTGTAATCCACTTCCTTTGCTCGTATAACTCAGACACGAATCTCTCAATTGTCAGCCATTCCTCTTTATCTCTTTGTTGCAGTTTCCGGGATAATCTCTTGTATGTTGTATCTTGCTTTTAGATCGTCCCAATGTGCGCATTCCAAAAAGGTGTGGCAGAAAGTTTCCTTTTGACCGCAGTATATCGGGATCTATATCCCAATATTACTATATTTTTATTTATATTACGATAACTATATTCCTTATAGTTGGTGGTAATTCACGACCGAAGCTAGAAGATCCCCCTGGAACCAAGGGGCGTCAAGGGGAAAATTGGCCACTCACAAGCTGCGAGTCAATATGGCGAGAGCCGCATTGTCGGAACGTGTGAGAGTTCCTTGATGCGGTTGATATGTTCAACCGACATCAGTAGTTTAATTAAGGGAAAGACACCTAACGCACTGCTGTGGGAAGCTAACCTTGAGATATATGGCTAACAACTAGCCAGTTAGGACTCCAAGCGCTTTTATATGGTGGACAGATACTTGCTGGCATTCAACGACTCCGGCGTGGCAGCGAATTGCTGTCTGGACGAAGTAAATTTTAATTTATGGATGTCATATATATGTTTAGTAGTTAACGGGGTGCACCTACCCATTTTAGTAAATATATGTCAAGTGAGCGGTTGGGACACGTAAGCCGGTGGTGTATGACACCGCGCTTAGTCCGCTCACGCTGTTAGGTAAGCCCTAGGAGCTATTTAGGACACTTGTCACTACTCTGTTTCGAGCTTCAGCAACCGTTTGTGGCAGAGACATTCAGTCTTATGCTTTAGGGCGAACGAATGTGGTGGTGGCAGGAAAAATGCCATGCAAATCAATATCTTTACCTCCAGAATATTTTACCAAGGAAGACACCTCCATCTTTGTTATATGAACATTGAAGAGTTAAATTTTCTTGAAAAAAAAAGCAGCAGTAGTTTTTCATTGCTTTCAGCTGTGTAGTACTCAGAAGGATGAGTGATGTTGATAATTCCATTTAGGTCCTCCTGGCCTACACCCTTAACAGTTACTGAAAGAGCTGCTGTCCTCTTTCAGAAATCATTTCTTATTCTGGCTCTCAACAGATACCTAACCGATATGGTTGCACTTAATCTGTGTTTATATAGAGAGATATTAACCATTTAAAAGAAAGATTAAAATACGTATTTATACCAGCTCCCAGTTCCCAAAATGCAAAATTTTCTAAATCAGTTACAGTTATATTCCTGTACAGAGAAACTAATCATGCAGTAAATCATGCTTTTCCTTTTACCCTGATAGCTGAATGTCTGTGTAAAGGAGAAGTATTACATTGTAAAGTTCTCTAGATCCTTGCTGTTTTACTTCAGAATTAAAATAAAAAGTAAAAAAAAAAAGAAAGGGACAGTTAAAGGATAGTTAATAAACCACTCTCTGTTACTTTTTTTTATTTATTGTAACAATAAAATTTTTCTTTGATATATAATTGATTATACTTTTAATTAATTAATTTTTTTTAATATTTTTTATAGGATGCTGGATTTAATTTTGTAACAGCTGTAGGGTGCTTCTACTATTAAACAGAATCACTCATCAACAGCATTTTCAACACTACCCCTTGTTAGTAATTTCTGCTTTATCAAACTACAAACTTGTATAAAAAGTATTCATCTAAATTAGAAACCTAAAATTAAACAAAACACATTTAAAATGAAGTAATGCACAATTTAGTGAATTATATTGTTCATAATTAAGAGTCATGTAACAAAATGTAATCTTGTATACTCTCAGGTCGACCAGTAATAATATAATAATAATAATAATAATAATAATAGTAATAATGTAATTAATAATGCTCTGCACTTTTAAATTGATTACTCCTTGAGGAGTAAAATATAATCGCATGGTATTTTTGTTTATTGCTGCCACTGTATCCAAAATTATGCATTCCTTTTACATTGCTCCAACATGTATACACTATTACCTTGCATATCTTTGTAATAATTTATTTATTCCAGATGTCCAATATACCTTCAATTACCTGTTAATTTTCACAGTGACTGTATTATGATCCAATAGCAAGTAATGTTCAAGATTGCATTTCTTCCTTATCTTTTTGCGTCAATCTTTTTTTTATATCATCCATAGCTGTTAAAATAGAAACAAAGTTTACTTACTATTTATAAGCAGTGGAATATTACTCTCCTGGACTAAAGTTTGTTAAATCCAAAACTATTCAGTTTGAAATAAATATTTTTCTGTCTTTATTTTTATATACATATAATTATAATTATTTTCCTAATTTCCTTTTTTTTGGTCTTTTAAAAAAAGCATTTACTTGGGCTACAAGGATAAATAGCTCCTTCAAAAAAGTTAAATTGAATTCTTCACAAAAGTACAAATGAAATAAAAATTGTTAAATGTTGTAAATTTTGAAAATTTCATCATTTAAATTTCTGAAAACTTTGTCTGATATTAGAAGTCGGAAATTATATCTGCAAGAACAATGACAGTATACAAATGGAAGTTAGCTAAAGCACTGTTATGCAGGTGTTACTTAAAGAGGCTACTACAGGACAAATTCCTTGCCCAAAATGGATATTATAAAACTTATTTATTTTCATTCACTTTAACGTAGCATTTTAAAACCATTATTGTAATATATCTAAAGATACTTTGTGCAAATAAAAGCCATTAAATTGTTTGTCTGTTGTTACAACTGTTGCTTAATCTAAAAATGCCCAATTATTTATTTTTTAATCAATTCTGTTAGAAATACAATTTATTTGTACTGATTCATCTTTGTAAACACAACTGTTATATTTAAGTTTGTATGCATAGAAGTACACAGTGAATTTGATAAATGTTGCATTGGCACTATTTCATTTTCAGCTTTTCAAACGATAGAAATGTATAACATAAAAGAGCATAGCGTTCATGATTCTTTATACTATTGCTGAATGATTATATGTAAAGTTATATTATAATAATAAAAGATATTTATTATTTTATTTTATTTTATTTTAATAAATTTAATAAATCAATGAAGAAAGTATTGTAATATTCCTTAGACAGATCAGATATACATGTGAGTTAATATGATGAAGAGTAGTTAATTGAATCTAGCCCACCGGGCTGGTCTAGTGGTTAACTTGTCATAAGTCAACTGATTTCAAAGCCGAGAGTTCTAACATTTAAATCCTAGTAAACTTAGTTACTTTTATATGGATTTGAATACTAGATTGTGGATACAAGTGTTCTTTGGTGGTTGGGTTTTAATTAACCACACATCTCAGGAATAGTCGACCTGTGACTGTACAAACTACATTTCATTTACATTCATACATATCATCCTCTGAAGTAATACCTTACAGTGGTTCCACAGGCTAAACAGAAGAATAGAAAGCGGGAGTTAATGGAATCTGTGAAGTAAGTTGAAATCATCTACCTGTAAGGTATGAATTTAGTATGTAAAAAAAATAAACGATTCTTTGATTTGAAAAATGACTTGAACTTTACACCAACTTAAATAATTACGTGAAGGACGTTGGAAGTTTGTCAAATATGGCAATGAAAAAAATATAGCAGAATAAAGGGAATTCTTAAAAATAAGAGGGATTAAATTAATGATTTCTTTTAACCTGTTCTTCAATGGGATGCTAAGTTTGAAAGCTAAACAGATTATTATTTTCACAACTCATCAACATTTTCATACTTGTTTGATATATGGCCCTTGCACCATGCATGATTCTTATTACTTTATATTTTCAATAAAAATTTTTAGTTCTTTGTAAATCCAACGTCTTTTAATTTTTATCATTCTTGATCTTTTAGGCCTCTCTTCTTTTCACCTTCTGATGATCCTTCTAGCAATGTTTTAGTCAATCCTTCTCCTCACGATATCTCTTGGACAATTTCCTATTCTGAAATAAGCTTGTCCATATTCTACTTAAGATTCTAAATTTGTTCACTCTCCTCATTACTTTTTTATTTTCTGATTGATGCTCCTACTTCATCCTGTTACATTTGTACTTGATCTTTTACAGGAATATTATGTGGTTTTCTATTAGATCAGTACAAGTCTACTGTATACTTCTTCCACCATTTAAGTATATCCGTCACCTTTTTTCGTTTTCAGTTCATATTACCCAGTTCTTTCTAAAAGTTCTGTATGTGATTATTCATCTGCAAGACATTTCTCATTTACTTTTTGAATCTTATTGATTCATTATTCAATTTCCTGTAGAGCATCTTAACTTCTTCAACCTTGCTGTTTTTTTTTAATGGCCTATTTTCTTACATTTTTTACAGTTGGGACATTGGCTGCTAAATGTTTCAAGGCTCAGTAGCCATTTGAGGAACAGACATTCAGTCTTAAGGTTTAGGGTGACCAAATGGGGTGGTGGCGGGATAAATGCCAAGCAAACCAAAATGTCTCTTATCCAATTGATGTATTTGTTCCACCCTCCATTTAGTTAATTTCTCAGCTCTTTTAACTAACTCCCTTTAATATTACATTTATTTTTACTACCATACAGTGCATTTGGAAAGTTGCTGGGTACTGGAATTACGGGAGTGTAATGATGAAACTTCCTTAATTATTACTTTGCATGTTTATTTCATTATTTTATAGAATTGGATATTAGAATAACTGGAATAGTTTATAAAAGGTGTTGAAAATGACCTCTTCAAACATTAATACAACATTGCACATGTTTCAGTTTGTTTTCATACACTTTAACTAACTGATGTACTGGAATGTCTCATATGTGTGCTGTTATTGCAGTTTTTAGTTTGTCAATTGTGTGTGGTCTGTTTCGATACACTGCTATTTCTGCTGCCTCTATAGAAAGTAATATGGGGAAGTCAGACTAGGCAATTGTGCAGGCCAAAAACCCCTCAAAATGGTTTGTTTCCCAATGATATTTCATAAAATATCATTGGCCTGTTAACTGTGGCAACATATTGTTGGGATAGCCGTGATTAATTTCCACTTCTGTTAACTGATTAATGAAAGTTGTTAAAACAGCTCAACAATGATCACTATCCACTGTATTTTCAAAAATGATTGGACTCACAATGCGCATTCTGTTCACCTCAAACCAGTCTCCAATTTTCGCATCATGTAAAGATTCTTAATGCAGTTAATAAGAGGCTAGTAGTCGTATATTGTCGCAGTTGTATATTTTGTAGTTTAATATATCTTTCCAGTTGAAACCACCCTTTTTGTAAAAAACCTAACCTTTAGTACACCTACGCCATTTTGGTCAATAAGACGTTTAAACCATTTATAATAATTTACTCTTTCGGTATGATCTGTTGGTTTCAGTTTTTGAATACACATCACTTTGTAGGAAAAGAGTTTCACTTCTTTTCTTACATTATATGTACCTCTACGTATTTCCTTTCCATCATTTTCTGATTTCCAGTTGCTGATTACCTAAACCAGGTTGATAAAACATGATATTTATAGTTATTATTTTAATTCATTAAAATTCGCTATCGTATTTAAAAGTTTGACAAAAAAAATCAGAAAAAACATATCCCTATTCATAATCTGTTAAAAATTCCTTTTTCCACTCTATAGTATATGTGATTTCTAATATGCTGGCTCTCCCAAAGTATTATTTTCTTGAAAACACTGCATAAACCACTCTACATCATTCTGTTACACATGTATCAGTGAGTAGAAAAATCGTCAACATTCTAAAAACTGAATATAATCTATAACTTTCAGGCAAGTAATAATAAAAGTACATCGTAATATTAAATCCTATCATTAAATATTTATCCTTCCTTCCTCTTTATCCACCAGTTGACCTTTATTAAGTAGTTAATTCCTTTTTCCACGAACACTTTCAGTTCTCTTTAGTATCCTCTTTAAATCCTCCCTTATTTTATACCCTAGCATTCGTTATGATTTATCAGCACTGTCCTTGCCACTTAACTGCAGTTTTAATTTATTGATGAGGCAAACACTGTTCTATTCACTGATAAACAATCACTGACAAAAAACATACTAAACGATCCGTTATCAATACTATCTTTTAGACCTATAATTTGGTAATATCTTCCTGCATGTTCAACAATAAAGACCTTCTTGCCATGTATCTGGATAAAAGTCATTATGGGTTATTTAATTATTATTTGAATAATTTGAATCATATATAAATTGTGTATGTGAGGTATACTAAGTCTATTACTTTAGTAGCTCCTAAATCATGCACATGGATATTAGAGTCTCTTAAAATTTTTGACTGGAATTGTGCACAACAGATATATAAGTAGCATCGTTCATATTATAGTACGCCTTTTATATATTAAGTTGCTACGTCTACTTTTATTTTCAAATTCATTAATGAAATCTTTGAATTAAATTCATCAATTCACTACCTCATTCTGTTTTCATCCTGTCCCAGCATACTGACTAATGCAACTGGTTTTGTTACATTTATTTCCCATAAGAGTTTTGAAGAACTGCACGAGTTGTCTCTTTCCCCAGCATTTATAAATAATTCATACCACATAGATAAATTGGTATCAATATTGTGAGTAAATTACATTTGATTTTATTGTTATACATTTTATTACAATACTGAATAGTTACAAACAAAATCATTAATTTTATTGTAATACCACATAATTGGAGAAATGAAAAAGTACTAAACTGTACCTACCGAATTCTAATGAATACACTGCTAAATTTTCATCAATGTCTATTGAGTGACAATGGATTAAAGAAAATTTGAAAATGTATTGATTGTTTTTTTTTAAAGAAAGAGTCACTGTGGTTCAACATAACCACAAAACTTGATTTAAAGATCACCACAGTTACGGCTTGTGAATAGCATTGGAAATTGTTGATCACATTAAACATTACATTACATGGGAAAAATGCTGAATTAGTATAACAAGTACTTATTATTTTATTATTATTTAAGAACTTATATAGTTTGCTCAAGTCAACATGACAAGCAGCACCTGAATTAAACATTCCTTGTTCAATTATTCATAATGTTTTAAGGAACCTTTTAAAATTTGTTCTTGTAAATTAGTGCCACCTATCACACTAGAAGATAGGATTAATCGTAAGAATTCTGCTTGCTTTGTTTGATGATGGCTATTATCTTAATGAAATAAGTCGTTCTTATGAGTCTACTTTTCATTCACTTTTAGAGGTAAATAAAACATAAGATTCTGGGGTTCAAAAAAACCCCCATTTCAATACTGAGCACATCAGGACAGTTTGAAAATTAATGTGTGACAAATGATACTGGTGAGATCTCTTCATTTTTCCTTTATGAACATTGCTTTATGAACCTCAATATATTGGAAAATTTTCCCTTTCCTCATCTACAACATATACTCCAGCAAATTGGACGCCACTACCACTGCCACATCGAGTATAACTGTTCATAAATTTCTGAAGGACAAATTTCCTGGTAGGTTGATTGGTCGCGGCCAAGTGGTAAAACAATCTGATCAATTTGAAATATGACTATAGCTTGGAAATTAATAATTTTAAATTAAAAATTGGTTTTTACGTAAGTAAATAATTTTTATAAAATAAACTAAAGAATTACAGCAGTTGCAGGTTTTAGTTAAAATGTTACAGCTGCTTTTTAACGTTATTCAACAAATAAATTTTTGGACTGAACAATTATACATCAGGATAGAGAAATATAAAAATTATAGGGATAATAAAACAACGTTGTGTTTCTTTTTTGAATAACAGTGACCATTTTCATATGAAGGTTATACTAACTAAATAAAATAGTTTACTAAATGGTAAGTCTTTTTTAAACTTTTTTACACAAAATGTACAATGTAAATCATTACAAAAGAAAATTTTGTTATAATGCTATTAACCATGAAGAGAAAGCTAATCAGATATCTCAAAACTTACATAATTGTTAATATGTTGATGCTGCAAACAGTACGTAAGACCAATACTTTGAGTAAAAAATTTTACTTTTTTTAACTGATAACTACTGACGGTGAAGTTTAATATTTTGTATTGTAAAATATTTTTATTTACAAAGGTCTGCAACTGAATAGTTTTATATATTAGAAATAAATAATGAAAGGATATTTACATAAACATAAATTAAGATATTAAATAAGGCACTTAAAAAAATTAATGGTTATGGGAATTAATAAAATAAATAAATACATTCTTTAAACAATAGGTGCATTTGATGTAATAATTCATGACTGCATACAACAAAGCTATGTTTATGAAATACAAACACACACACACACACACACACACACACACACACACACACACACACACACACACTATATATAAATATATGTGTAATGTGTATGTTTAATTTGGACCCTACAGTCCTAATTTGAGATAGTACAGCTATAAAGTATGTTAAAGAGTCATGGGTAGATCCATAATCAAAGATGTACTGATCAAATCCCAAGAAAACCAGTATACATCAATTCAATCTGATCCTGAAAGTGTCTTCAATATGAATCCAGCAGGTATCTGGTTGAACACTACATTGAGAAATGATCACACATAAGGAAACAGTGAGTAGTAGATAAGGGACAAAATTCTCATGTTGACCAAAATACAAGCTCATCCAAAGATTATTGATTTATACATCCAAAGAAATTGAGGTATATTTATCAGGATAGAAACAGCACATTATCGATAAATGTTTTTGCATTTATTAAATTAATTATGCATTATATATTTAATGTTTTGACCACCACAAATATATGCTTTTTTTCTAGATGCTACGGAATCAGCTGAGGACTGGTTTGGGCTTCATGAAGAATTGTAGAACCTTCATTTGAATTTTAAAATATTTAGAACTATATAAACTGAATATACACTACTTAACCGAACCCTAAATGTAGCAGTATGTTTATTAAATACAATTGCGAGATAAAGCTATCAAAGAAAATAGAGAGAGAAAATGTAATAAAACTATAGTTAGTACTATTAAACAGTAGTCAGTACTTTGATATTTGACATCAAAAGAGAATAAATTAGAGATTAGAATATTACTCTAACACTACCATGAAATTAGATTTAGCTAGTAACTTGTTAAACTATTGTCTATCTTATTTAATACACGAATCTTTTCAAGGTATCATAATTCTTACTTATTAATACTTACAATGCACAAAAATGTTCATCACTGTTTTCAAAACATGTAATACTATTACCTTATTTATAAAAAAATAACCTCTGGGAACAGGATGGCACGTGCAGTTTCATAATAACATAGGCAGTAGCCTGGATTTTCTCGAGGGGGGAAAATATGAAAATGTTTTTTGTTAAAAATTGGTTTTATTTGAATATTTTAAAACGCCAAAATTAATAATTGGAATGCTATTCGAAACTATCTAAATCATAATTCAGCACTAGCCTATGAGATTTCTGTATTAATCGTAACAAAATTTCTTTCTCAGATTTATTTTTAGCTTCCAGAGCACTTTTTTATGCACACTCATCTTGCACAGACCGACAAGCCGATTTTTTTGTTATTGTTGACTGTAACCAAGTTTTTATCCTGCATAAGGTGCTGAAGGATTTTTCTATAGTAAACCTTGTGCAAGTGAGATAAGTAGCATCCATTTTATGGATGGGTAGAACAATTGGGTTTCTTTAACTACTGCAGCTGGTACTACCTCCTTCAGTTCGGCCTTGGCACATTTTTTCCTTTCCATTGGTTATACAAAAGTACAGCTGCACCAAGGAAATCATTAAAATTGTAGTAACTCCAAAACTTGTAGTTTTTTTTTCAAGTTTTCCATATCAAACATTATGTAAAGCAATGTAAGCAATGAGAATGCGGGCAAGTTCTCCTCAGAAAAACGCTCTTCCAGAGACATTATTAATGAATCTGTGTACGGAATAATTAGCGATCTTCTACAAAATACGCCAGGAGTCTATGCTGGTGGATTCGCACGATGTTTCTGCTGATTTATGACTCGTGGCATATTGAAATCTGTTGAAATATGCTCAGCGATTGTTTCAGCCTCTCCTGTCACGCTTTCATTTTCAGCAACCGCATTTCCACGATGTCTTCTCATGATGAAGTTATGATGTCGTTGATTTTTTTTGCGATTTCCACATTGAAGTATGCCCATATTTGTTAACTGAAGCATGTACCACCGACTGCAGTAGTTCCGAATATTTTGGTATGAGACAAACACTAATAATGAATTTCTGATTTTGTAGTAGGATAATGCATTTGAAAACCGCTTTTTTCGTTGCATTGTTACCATCTGTTGACAGTTTTTCAAGCGCCATAACAATTTGCAATTAGTGTATCTTGAATGTGGCACTTTTTTATTTTTGAGAGCAACGGATTGCACATAGCATTGGTGTATTTGGTATGCATTTTTGATGAAGGGCTGATTCTCCAAAGCATCTTATTATTTCTTTTAATGTGGAGGCCGGATGTTGTATCACTTTTATTTCATTTCAGCTGTTTACAACTAAGTTCAGTTTGTGACTAGCACAGAAAAAGTATAATGCTGTCGTATTCTTTTCTTGAATAATTTTCTGGTGGACACCACCATCTTTCCCTGCCTTACTGGAACACCCATCGTATCCTTGTCCAATGCACTTGTCTGGATCAAGGCTTACCTTTTCTACAAAGATGTTAATTGAAGATGATACAGATTTTGCATCGTGTCAGTAACTCTACATGTACTAGAAATTCCTGACGAACCTTTTCATCGTCAAAAATTTATCTTCAAAGGAAAGTTGCTCTTTCCCTAATATGCCGGTGCTCTTGTCTGCCGGGATACTGTAGCAGATGCTTTATTTATGTCAGTAGTGATGTCGTCTGCAATGACGTCGCCACATAGGCTGAATATTTCATTTTGAATCTATGGTGGCAAGTGGGATTTTTGTGCTCTTTTAAAATGTGGTCACCAGCGTCTAGTTTGAGTTTCACCAAATCTTCCAAAACACCAAAGATAGGTCATGTGTAATTTAATTGCACGCCATCCGTAGCATAGTCATAACTTGTAGTTGGTGACAAAAGGTTTTTTAAAACTCCCACTTTTTGAGATGCGATCATACTCAACGAACGTGGAAGTCGGTGACCTGCATCGTTATCAAAATATGTTTGATCCTGTACACCAGAACCAGATGGTAGTGAAGATCCAGTTGATTTTTCAACATTATTTTGTTTCGGTTTTTCTTCTCCTCCGCTATAACTTTCACTGCTACTTTTATTAGGTTGTTTCTTCTTTTGTCTCCCTAAAATAAAATAAATAACTACAACTACTACACTTCGCAAAAAATTAAAGCAATAAAAATTTAATCTTCTGAACGGAATCTCTACTAGAAATTTCAAGCTTAAAATTTTTTTTTTTTTTAATCGTCTCCATACAATAATTTTTCACAAAATTACAGCGTTTTGAAAATCATTAAAATATTTATTTCGTTCGTGAAAAATATTCTAGGTCTAGGTAACTTAAATATGAGTTTATGGGTTTCAGAACCTTCTAAATTGTCTTTATTTTCAATTCTACAAAAGTGAACTAGTGAAATAAGTGGGAAAAAAAAACAAATAAACTGATGGAATGATCAAATCTAACAGGCTGTGGCTGTGTACATAATGCAATTACTGTGAACCAAATGGTTCTGATTGAGGTTAGAAAGTTTTGCGTCAAGAATGTGTTGTGTTTAACAAAAGAACTTTTGTAGTGATTGAAATTGATCACAACAAAAATTGGACTATTATGAATTTTGAACCATTCATTACTAATTAGCTATCGAACTCTTATTTTTTTTTATAATTGACCGACCGTATTTTTTAACCAACCTTAAATATGTAGTACAAGTTTGTTTTATTATTTGCAACTATCTACTATATTTATTATTTGCAAAATCAAACATTTCAAAATTCTACTTAAGCAGAACTGCTGCAAAAATAGCTAATTACAAATTTCAAGCGTTATTTAAACTTATCGGAGTGTGGTATACTTGTAATTTTTTCCTTATTACGTATTTTATGATTTTTCTTAAAATTTCAATAATAAAGACAACATCCAAATCACTAGTATTAGAAACAAAAATTCAGTCTTCACATTTCCTAAAAAATTTAGGTTGCTTTAATTATATAATTTTGCATCTCATCGATTCAAATGAAAATAATGAAGATACATACCTTTGGTGCCCAGTAAGTTTCTTATATCCAGTTTAGATTGCCATTGTTATGGGATTGTGGCTCAACTAGCTCAAATGCGTCTACTCTCTCAACTGACTCACTCGCACTGATTGTAGAGCTTAAATAGGGAACAGAAGGTACTTAAACATTCTCATTAAATACAACCTATAACATTGTATAATTTTCGAGTTTACCCCAGCGCAGACCTTGAACCGCCAGTTCCCCACTCGTTCAATTGAGAGCGCTTCCGTCACGATTGAGACATGCTTTTTAGTCGCGCATTATATATAACCTACTGAAATTAATCTATAATTTTTCGCTTGACTAAATGTGGCAGGGGGGTGCAAGCGTTTCACGTGGTTACGCCTATACATAATAAACTTTAAAAAAGTAACTGTATGCATATTTTGCATTGGTAATGTATGTACATATTTCGCTCAGCTATAAATTTACAACTAAGAGAACTGAGTTTTCTCTGCGATTTAAACTTGAGTATTTTGAAAGTTCATATTTTGATTAATTTTTAAACTAAAATCTTTAAAACCGTAGTCATCGCTAAGTAATCATAAGAGAGATTACCGCTCATAAAAAAGAATGTGGTACATCGTCTCTTTTTTTACAAATCTGATGCTTCTTTTTTGAATCGTTTTTATTTTTTTTTTAAAGATAACTGCTCTCAAAGTTGTTTTTGTAAACTAATCATCAATGTATCAACAACCAATACATTATTACATCTTTTTATTGTTATTCATTATTTCTTGATTGTCACTGAGTTCAGTTTCTGTAATTTTTTCTACCAAAAGGCACGATAACAACAAGAGAAATATACAAGTCACTGATATTATATACTTTTCTCGCTTATATCCCGTTTTATGACTAATTAACATCTTATGTTTAATTAAAATAATTTGAGCTCTGTTATGCCAATTTTCTGATATTACATAGTGAGTTCTATTTATCATGCACTATACACTATAACTCCACTACGGAATATAATATAGATAGACATATCGTTTAATTCATGGAATGTAGTCTTGCACAACTGGTAATATCTTACAGCAAGTGGTGGAAATACCCACCAGTTTCCTGAAGGCAGGTCCAAAGCCTTCACACCATATTTTTGACATGTATCAAAGGATATCAGGGATAATGGAATTCATCTCAAAAATTGTACACATTTCCAACACTTGCTTTAACACATTACCAGTTGTGCATACTTACATTCCATGACTCAAATGAAATGTGAGTATCTCTGTAGAACGTGGAGTTATAGTGTATAGTATCATGTTGTGCATGATAAAATGATCTCACTCAGAAATCTGTTCTTAACTACATGTAACACTTAAACTTGATTTACTGTTAAAACGATACAAGAGAATTTATTAACTTCAGATTGAAAATAAATTTTTTCTGTTGAGAAAAATTATAAAATCATCATTATAATTATAAAATTATGAAAACAATAAGCTGAATTACTGGAATCAGCTTATTGTTTTGATATATTTATTAACAGATGTAATTTAAGACGTCCTTACTCCTTTGTGATGATTTCTATCGCCACACCACTTCCTCCATTATTAGCCCTGATGGCCTTTACCAAAGTTCGTCTTATTGATCCTCTGACTGATATTACAATCATCAGTTTGACATATGTCAGGATGACGCCGAAGCAAATACCTCGATAGACATTTCCATCAGTGTTTTAACTCAATTAAAGGTACCGCGTAGTCGCATATATTTTATAAAGTAACTAATCGAACAGTAATATATTTATTTAAAATGTATTTCATCACAGTAAGTCACTGCAACGAACCGAGTAAAAAGATATTTTGTATTTACTAATTTTATATAAAACAAAAAATGAATGACTTATGTCGTCGACAAAATTTGATTTCATAATGTTATTTCTACGATGCAGTACCGGACAATACTGCATTCTATACCGTATTATTGAAATAAGATAAAGTATTAAACCATAGTACAAACTTTACTAAAACCCGGCTTTTATCAACAATTTAGTATAAAATCGGTGGATATATTTGAGGCACAGGTTGCACTGATATTAATCGATGTCTACAAAATAACCTAATAACCATTTTAACCCTAACTTAACAAACGTATTATTTTAGTTTTTTTTACTTTTCTTTTTGTTGATATCTTTAAACCCGAGGGAAGGATTTGGATGAAATTTGTGAGAATGGTTTTTGTATATGGAGCATTGATGCCTATTCATTTTGGCACAGTAACTCAGGGTCGTGGAGAGATACGATCACCTTAAGTTCCGTTTCTCTAAATTTTACTCAAAGAGTAGAATGATTTTTATACATAAATCTTCTTTACATCCTCACATATTTCAATCTTTTACTTCAATTTCCTCCTACGTAGCAGTTTGTCGAAGCCAAGATCTCGCTGGTGAGAAATTTATATATCTTTCTCGCCTTATGTATATATATATATACATTTCAATCACGTGCATATAAATATATATATAGTTATATACATATTCGTGTTGCGAGTGCACGATTGAAACAAGTAGTTCATATTTTATATCTTTATGTTTCTAAATACATTTATAGCTTTCCCGTTTTTAATCGCTACATATGTATATTTGAATAAGTGTATACTTACAGGGCTAACAAATTTACATATATATGAAAACCGTAATTCAAACGGTACGTAGGAAGTAAACAAGCGTAAGTACATATTTTCTTCATTTGCATTTAAAACTACAGTTAAATTTTCGACAAAATTGTTCATTATAGTTTGTGTATTCAAACGTAAAGTACATCTGAAAACAAACGTGAGAATAAAGAAAACTTAGGAATTTTACAATTTTTATTTACCATTAAACACACAAGTTTAGCTGTTTATGTATTATGCACAAAAATGATAATCATATTTTTTATTTTTTATAAATTATTAAAAAAATGAAAATCCACCTTACCAGCAAATTAGTTGTGTCTCTCTAGACCTTTCAGTACTTAAATCATCGTAAGGAGAATAAAATAAAGTCAAAAATTAAGCAAATAAAAAAAATGATTAAGCAGTCATGACTGCTTAATCATTTTAATTTTTTGACATTATTTTATAATATTTTTTTTTATATTTTCCTGACGATGGTCTAAGGACTGGAAAATCTAGAGAGACACATTTAATTTGCTGGTAAGGTGGATTTTCGCTTTTATAATAATTTATTTATTATATCAGCTGTAACCATGTTTCAGAAATTAAAAAAAAAATATATATATTGTTTAAAATATTTAACGATCTAAAAATTTCATTCAAGTAAAAATGTAAATAAACATACAACTAATTTAAGTGACAAAATAAAATTAAACGAGTGCCCAGGAAAAGTAATCTGTCGCTACTTTTAATTACGTGTTAAACTAGAAAAGGGTGCTGAGTCCAAAACACCTAAAAACTTGAAATTAATGGAATAATTAGTAGCATAGTATGTCCAGCTTCAATCGTCATTTTGACCTTTGACTCCTTGAGTCCAAGTTGAAGCACTCAACGTCTGTTTTCCAAGATTATTTTCTATTTACAGTTAAATTGATTACGCTGAAAGAGTGGATTTACTGCAAAATATATAGGAAAACACGGGTTTGAGATGCGTCCAAAAAATCCAGCAAAGAACCTACTAAGAAATTGAATCTTATAGGCTTGATGAACTAGTGCAACGTTTATTTCATAGTTTTCGTAAATTGTCAGACGGTCACGTAGCATATATATGCTTTAAAACAACTTATTCACAGTTTCAAATTGATATAAAAAAATGATAACGATAATAAAATAAAAAAATTGATATATTAAAGTTGTTGATTCAACGTAAAGGTATTTTTATCAATATACATGTATTAAATCGGCAACTGTTTTGGATGAAACTCAACTGCCGCCTATCGAAGGGTTATATGATGATTTAAAGAAACAAAACATCTCCGAATCGGATTATATACACGAACAAAACGTTTGGAATCGATTCAAAATGAAGACGCTCGATGAATACAATGATTTCTATATGAAATTTGGATGTCATGTTGTTGGCTGATGAGTTTGAGAATTTTCGTAATAAAATTATTGAAATAAACAATTCATATCCGTATAATTATGTATTTGCTCCACATTTATCGTGGTTTGCAGCCCTTAAGGATACAAAGTTGCAATCAGAACTCATTACAGATCTCGATATGTATTTGTTTTTTCAAAAAGGCATTCGCGGCGGCGTGTCCATGATTTTCAACCGTTATGCTATGGCAAACGATCCGCAAATGAGTAAATATGATAAAAATAAACCGATAAAATTAATTAAATATTATGATGTTAGATCTCTTTATGGGAGATGTATGATTGAACCGTTGCCTGTAGACGGATTCAGATGGTGTGATGAAAACGAAATTGAATATTTGTTCGTAAACCGTCTAAACTATGGGAAAGATCATGCGGAAATGGGTTTTATTAAAAAGTCGATTGAGCATATCCTAAACACTTACACGAATCGCATAAAGATTATCTACTCGCGCTAGAGAAAAAATCCATTCCCAGTAGTATGATTTCTCCGTTTGCATCCGATGAAAAACGAGTAGCATGAAAAATTTATTGTGTACTTTGAAAGATAAGCACAAATACGTTCTACATTACAGAACGTTAAAATTATATCTTTAATTATATCGTCTATGATGTTGTTGAAAATACATAGAGCCGTTTTAACCAATATCCATGGTTGAAAGATTACGTTTAGAAAAATTTTCATGAGTGGGTTAGTACTAAAGATAAGATTGAAAAAAGTTTTTAAATTATTAATCAACACTGTATGCGGAAAAACTTTTGAAAATGTAAGAAAGCGAATCGATATGCGTTTGATCAATGACGAATCCAACTTTAAAAAATTAAAAGCTAGTCCAAGAGTTAAACATTATTATATTTACGGAAAGGAAATCAACGGAAAGTTGGAATATCAATGGTGAAGAAAAATAAATACTAAAATAAACTCATATGTGGGGGTTTAACAGACACAGATTAAGCAAAATTAATCATGCACGATTATCATTACAATCATTTTTTACCTTGATACGGTGATGAAAACATAAAGCTACTGACAGATACAGATTCGCTATTATACTCAATTGTACCAACAGAAGTTGAACATTTTTATCAATTTTGGAGGATAACAAACATTTGAACGAAAGAAATCGAAATTTTTACGCATCGAGTAAATATGGTAAGGTCGTTTAAAAAATGAAATGAAGGGTCAACCAATCCATGAATTTGTTGTGTTAAGAGCTAAAATGTGTTCGTTACTTTCAGGTGTCACCGATTATTATTTACAACAAAAAAAGACAGCCTAACAGATTAAAAAGGGTTCTCGTATATTTGATAAAGATTATAATTTGAAAGTTTTAAATCATGAAATGTATAAAGATTGTTTATTCAACAGAAAAATTTAATATTCCACATCGAAATCGATACGTACTTTTACACATCAAATTTACTCGATTGATCAATGTAAAAAAGCTCTCTCTCTCCGTACAATGATAAAAGATTCATATTCGAAAACCTTATAGATACACTCCCTTACGGTCATAAAGATATCGATGAATATATGGTGAAAAGAAGAAAAAAAAAATTAGCCTTCATCTATTCTAATAGCTTAGTTTAGTTTCACGGTTGAAAATAAACAATAAGAAGAGTTAAATTAATTTTATAAAAAAAAGCCGATGCCGGAATCCCGACTGCGGCTTTTGACTGGGTAAAAGCCGATGCCGACTGTGGAAACATTTGGTAGCTGGAATTTCGACTTTCAAAATAGTTTATATAAACTAGATTCAAATGGTACAAACCCCAATTACTACAATTAGATCGTATTTTATTTTTTTTCAACTACAACACAATTATGCGATGGAGTTCTAAATCTACATTTATTTCAAAATGACAAATACATTACATCTCTAAATTGCATACGACTTAATTTGTAACATCAATACCGCGTATTGATGTTAATGTTGATATAACTCTACATTATGATAATTATGTCCATAAGACAGTTTTTTCAAACACTTATAAATTATATGTAGATCTGTTGGTTGATTGATTTCATTCAAATCTTATTGATAAGATGATTAAATCATCGAGGTAAATATTTTCCAGAAACTTCAATTGAATCACCATTTTTGTCTTTGTAAACTTCACTTTTTCTAATCTATATAGCCTATTGTAGACCTTTTCACTTATATTAATTGTAAAATTTAAACTATTCAATTTATCGAAGATATTAGACATTTTTATGATTCTATATATAAAAGTAAAAATATTTAATATCAACATTTTGTTGTTGATAAAATTTATCGTTTTATTATAGACTTACAAATGAGTTTAATAGATGTCTGTTATGACCAGATTAAAGATAACTATTCGTATGATATCTTTGGTGATTTTAAGCATATAATTGATGGAGATACGTGTTTTTTTCAGAGCAACAAAATTATGTCATGATGGTGGGAAACAATTTAAACATTGGAATGAAAATAAACTGTCTAAATTTTTTAATACAATATATCTCATTGGTCGGAATTCCGGCCGATGAAATAATGTCGTAAGTTACGACCGCTAATTGCCAAATTATAACAGGAATGTTACGTTTTTGATAATTTAATACTAGCAATAGCATCTTGGATATCCCTAAGTTTTTATGTTCGATGTAATAAAATTATAAAAGATTTTTTCATCAAAGATTTTAAGTCATATCAAAACGATAATATTCAGCAGGATTCGAAGTTGCGATATATAGAAAATAAGCAAGAAGAAATGCTAATCGAAAATGATAAAATTGTAGATGAAAATTAAAAGTTGCAAATTAACGAATTAAAATGTAATGTAAAAAAAATTAAAACCATGACCACACCATAGTCATCTACAGTTTTTCCACTCGATGAATGTGATAATTGCATTATAATTTTGGGTAAAAATATAGATAATGAAGAGTATAAATATTATGCTATTCGCGTTCAATATAAAAATTTAGATCATGCATTGAATAAACTGAAAAAAGATATCCTAATTTTTTAATTGTTTATAAAAAATTTAAAGTACCAAGTAGTTCAGGATTTTTTAATGTTACTTTTAAAGATTTTAAATCTAAAAGAAAACTTAGTCATTTTAATATAGATATGGAATTTGATGACTTTATAAAAATGTTATATGAAAAACTTATAATAAGTTACAAATCGCCGCAACAGCAAAGGAAGAACGTGAAGGCGAGTCGGATTAATGTAATAAACATTATTATTTATTTTATTACGTAATTTTTTTTTTCTTTTTAGAACGGGAATATCTATCAAAGCCGATTTAGGGAAAAAATCACACAAGCTGGCTAGACGTAAATATCCTACTTGGAATACCGAATTAAAGGGTCTAATGGTCTTGTGCAAGCAGATATAGTCAAAATGATACCTTATTCTCGAACCGGTAAGGATTATAAATATTTTTTGACTGCTATCGATTGCTTTACTAAATTCGCGTACTCTAACCGTTAAAGAATAAGACGGGTAAAGAGGTCGCGTCCGCTTTGCAACCAATATTTGAAAAGCATAAGACGAAACATTTTCAAACGGAGCAGGAAAGGAATTTTATAATCCACAAGTGAAAGCTCTATTAAAATAATTCAACATAAATCATTATTCCACATATTCAGATAAAAAACCTGCGGTAACTGAACGATTCAATAGAACCCTAAAAACGAAAACGTGGACTAAATTTACAGAACAGGAAAGCTGAAAGTGGATTGATTTGCTACAAGCTGTACTCGAAGAGTATAACAATATTGTGCATTCAGCTACAAAATTTAAACCAAAAGATCTAAGTAAGACGATCGAATCGCAAGCGCTTGGAAATCTAAACAAAAAATACGATAGAAAAAAGAGTGTTGTAAAAATTAAATTTAATGTTGGCGATTACGTTCGCATAAGCAAACTTAAAAAAGTATTCGAAAAAGGTTATTTACCGAATTGGGCGAATGAAATATTCAAAATACATACGGTGTACGCTGAATCTCAACCGGTTACATATGAAGTAATTGATAATACAGATGAACTCAGAAAAGGACGTTTTCATCAACACGAACTGCAAAAATCTAAACACAAAGATGTATATCAAATTGAGAAAATGCTCAAACGAAAAGGCAACAAGGCGTATGTAAAACGGCTCGGATTCCATAAAATTTACAATTCATCGATAGATTTGAGTGATGTTATTTAACACCAATTTTTTATTGCCAAAATCACTGTGAATACAAATTAAAACAAATACAGTATTATATCTTTTCTGTATTTATTTAGATGATAATAATAACGAGCTATTTGATAGCAGCAAATAATCACAATTTAACCTTCAAAAAAATATGAATATGAAATATTCATTTTACTCATCTAACAAACCAATAAAACGGGAAATTAAAAATCGTATTGAAAACTTTGCGAATGATATTGAAAAATATTTCCATAGGGATACATTGCATTTAAAAATAATTATTCATGGATGGTTTTTGTGATTTTGTTGTAATAGATGAATTTTATATTGAACCTGATGAGCTTTATGCTATTTGCCAAAACATCCTTATCATTTACTTCCGATTAGTAAAGTTGATGTAATCATATCAACGTCGGGAAAAGATTAGTAGTTTATTGATTTTGATTTTTAATCATTTATAAAAGAGATAACAATACACCCACGAGCACTCATAAATTTTATATTAGTTATTCCTTTAAGGTAAGGAATAAACCAATAAAATCTCAAATTAATCAATTATTGATGATTTTAATGAGATTATGCTCATTAAAATCATCAATAATTGATTAATGCAATAAGAGATTATGCTCATTACTGATGCGATGAATTACGCATAAAAATAACTCCTCATGGCGATAGTACTCTTTATTGCACAGGATTAGATGATTAATACTATGATAATAAAAATGATTTTGTTGAGGAATTTGAAAATAATTTAGCAAAATGTCCTTATGATTTACTTTCAATTATTTCAGTTACAATAAACATATCTACAACATTAGATTAATAGTTTATTGATAATCACTTTATTTATTTCTATATAGATTCAAAAGTAATGTTTCAGTTGATTGTTTTAGTTGTATTAATATGTTATTTCATACTAATTTGTATTACACCCTTAGAATAGATATATCAATCAATAGTTTAGTCGCGTGTGTGTTTTTTATCTATATATATTGTTTTTTATCTACATATGTTAATGGTTTCAATATTAAACATTTCATAAAAGATGCATGATGAAGGAAGTACAACAGAAAACAAAGTTCCCCATCGTGAACGCAATGATGGGTTACGGATTCGAAAAACGAAGTAGGCATGGATCCCTCTTACCAAACGCTATTAGATGTATTGTATGCGGCCAATCAAACTAGGGTAAAACAAATATTGTTTTTAATCTTTTAGTTCAACCAAACGGAGCACTTTTTCAGAACTTGTACGTTTGTTAAAAATCCTTTCACCAACCTCTATGTAGAATGCTATCAAACTTGATGATGTTAAATCCAGAACTCGGTTACTATGAATATTCTGAAAACGATCAAGTTCCACAACCGGAAGCTTTTAAACCGCATTCAATAATGATTTTCGATGATATAATCAAGCAAAAACAAGGCAATATCGGTGCTTATTTTGCAAGAGGTGGTCACAATAAAATTGATTGTTTTTATTTAGCGCAAAATATTTTAAAATACCGAAACAACTGATACGAAAAAATTGCAATTTACTAATATTATTCAACCGTTATGCTTTTCCAGTTATCGATAAAGAGAGTGATAAAAATAAACGTCGCTATTGAAACGGTATCGATAAATTTTTAATTGACGATTGAACGCTGGACGAACGCAGCGTTGAACGTATTCGCGAATGGACTATTACTTTGAATTTTCTTTTTCTTTTTCTTTTTAATTTTAAGACAATGTATATGAAGGAGAAACAAATGGTTGCAATTGATAAATTAAATAACGATTTTAAACGTAAACATGCGTCTTACTTGATGGGTTTAGCCGAAGAAGATGCTTTGTTTAAAAAACACTTCCGACCGATAATAGATCCCATAAAAGAAATTAAAGGAAATATGGATAAACCCAAACCATCTCTTCCCCCAGCAACTGATGGAGTAGGACGCGAATTAGGTGATAGATTGATGGCTCATTCAAAAAAACATCAAGATAGGTGTGAACACCCCCTGGGGGGACGAACCAAGTACCTCAAAGAAGATAGATTGAGTGCAACTGACAGAGTCACCTCCGGAGGTGCAGGCGTCTAGCCTCAAGAATTATCCATGTTTGTGATATTGTCGTTTCAATTGATTAAATTGAACGAAAGTATTTTTACTATGGCTGAGGCTATAACTCAAATTTCATATAACCGTTACATTCAATATTTATGTCTGATGATTCATCAGACATAGCCCGTGTGAGAGCAGGATCGACTGAATCCAAAAATAAATTTCTGGGTGCACATCTAGATTACGGCAAGAAATAAAGGCAAAAATCCCCAATTTCTCCATCATGCTCCAGTCAAGGATATATGAATATTTACAGTAATATTTTAGAATGTACAAACGTTTAAAGCTGTCTGCGGTATTCGAAACTGGAGGCATGAAAACTTCGAAAGATTGTTCAAACCTGTGCGCTAGCGCAGCTGTAAAGTATATAATCTTATGAAGACTAAAATGTAGAAAATAAAAGATGTGTAAAAATATTTTTAAACACCACTTTTTACCATAACGCACTGACAGGTAAAAAATAATTTTAGGCCGGTATCTCAGAATGAATTTGACAACAAGCTTTGATGGTGATATGCAAGATTATGTGAAAGTCATAGCTTCAAATTAAAAATTTGATCTTTTTGTTAATTTTTATATGCGTGATGGATGACCTAAAGAGTTGGTTTGTCATGAGCACCCCACTCTTTAGGGCAACAATCACGCATATAAAAAATTGGCAAAAACAATAAATTTTTAATTTAAAGCTATGAGTTTCACGTAATGCTTGTTGTCAAATCCATTCTTAGATACCGGCCTAAAATTATTTTTTACTTTTTAGTGTTTAATTTAGTAGTGGTGTTTTTTAAAAACGTTTTTTTATTTTTTACTTTTTAGTTCATTTAGTAAAAGACTGGTTTTTAACATTTTTTTTACATATTTTTTATTGTCACTTATACTCAGAGTGATGGGTACCGATCGATGGGAAATATTGAGTCGTGAAATATTCAATTTCGGCGCACGATACAATCAAAATTTTACGCCCACAGTTTCGAACTTATTCTTTAAATTACTCCTATATTAGTTTCAGTGTAGTGTTCGTCGTACCATTTCGATAATGTAACTTCTCTTATAAAAGCAATAGAAAAAAAATCGCTACCAACTTTGTTTAATCGAATTAGAAATAAACCGTATTTCACGCTGAACTTCAATAATGAAATTAATATATGACAATATATAACTTAACAGATTTTTCTATTTTTATACTATTTCACTGAAAAAAAATCACTTACGGCATATCAATTTTCTTAATTATTTCCTTTTCTGTTTCTTCATCACTGAAATACAAACAAAAATTAATGAGTTAAAACTCTTAACAATATACTTATTATCCGTGCTCTAGTCGTACAACATCCTTGTTGATGAGTTTCAAGCTTAATGACTTGCTTTATTCGTACATTAGGAACTTTTATTTATGATACTTCTAATATATTTGTTGTAATCTGATCAACTAGTGAAAATAAGCAACCATCCCACGGCCCATTGTGAGAAGGATGATATGCATGACGTGTAAATTAGTTGTAGTCTTGTACAGATTCAGGCCGACCGTCCCTGAGATATGTCATTAATTGAACCTCAACTACCAAAGTACACCGGTATCCATTGTCTAGTATTAAACGACGTATACAATCGATATTTTATTTACTAACAAAAAAGTTTAAAGATTTTAATATTTTGTACGAAATCGTTTTAATAAAGCAGTGAGGTGGGAAGTAAGCATAATTATCAAGAATGATTTGTTATTATGTGAGTTATCATTGGAGAACGATTTCCAATCACATTTGTGATGAATGTGGTATAAATTTAATATTTCTTTTAGTATTCTTTAGTACAGTGCTTTCAGAAAGCTGCTGTGCACTAGAATTATTGACGTGTAATGACGAAACCTTCTTAATTATTACTTTGTATTTTTATTCCATTATTTTATACGAATGGATAATAGAATAACTGGAATAGTTTATAAAAGGTGTTGAAAATGATCTCTTCAAACATTAGTGCCACATTCCACACGTTTCAATTTGTCGTAAAACACTTTAACCAAGTGATCTACTGCAATGTCTCGTCCATATGTAAATCGTACAAATGTAAAAAATGTTACGTCGAGGACACCTTCGGAATATTGGTCAATAAAACGTTTAAATCATTGACAATAATTTATAGACAATAATAATGTCTTTTGTCATGATCTGTAGTGTTCAGTTCATGAACACATATTACTTTGCAGGGGAAAGGTTTTAGTTGTTTTCTTACTGCTTTATGTGCGGTAGCCAATTTGATATCTTGCTGCTGTGCTAACTTACGCATTGGCTTCAATGGACTTTTAGTGATAGATAAATAAGTCCTTTTTTAGTAAAAATAGTAAATGTTATGCTAATAAAATGTTTATAAACATATCATAAGAAAGGCTTGCATCGGTGGTTTTTAATATCCCTGTTGGAAGGAGATATACAGGTAGACCAAAATTATGATGGGTGTCAGAGTAGAAATATTGATAATACTAAAATATAGCCTAATATTTTACAAATGAAAAATATATATTTTTAATTTAGTTTCACCAGTTACTGTCACAAATTATAAGAATCAATCCTTTAACCGCTTTTAAATGATTTTATACACTTAATTAAGAGTAAACTCTTTCATCTGTCGCAGTATGGTCCTACAATAAAAGGCGTTCCAAAATATTTTATTTTTGTCGTTAGGACTAACAGAAAACTTTACAATTTGACGTTAAATTTGACTGAAGAATATAAAATGAGAGGTCCCACAGTATCATTTCTCAATTATAACTTAACTGATTTATTTTTTTAATGGCTATTTGACTGCTCGGAAATGAACGGATCAACTGACAATCACGGTTAAGAGTATTTATTTTCTTAATTATTTATTATAATTGTTTCTTATTGTCATCGAGATAAAATTACATAAAAAAAAAAAAAAATGTAATTATTAACGTGGAATGTTTTTTAATTTTTATTATTTTATTTTTTGTTTTTATTAATAAAGCTCGTTTTTAACAGATCGCAAATGGGTTTTTACTATTATTTACCGAGTTCCATAAAAAGAATTGTTCAATATTAATTGCAATACAACTGCGGGATCACTTTTTTAAATTTGTTCAGTCAAATTAAATTTACAAACATCATACGTTGATTATTTATTGATGTTCTCAGAAAATGCAGTACTGCCTTGCCTTGAATTTGGAGCATAATTTTAACCAAACTCTTTTCGTAACAATTAAAAAACCGGACGTAATTAGACAGAAGTTGATGTAAAATATTTGCTTTATTTTAAATTGTAAAATTTACATCGTTTATGAAGTTGAAATCTTTTCAGAGGACTCCTGATAAAAATTTTTTATAATATAAAAAATAAATATTATTATGCACCTATAATTTTGTTAAAATAATACTTACCTTAAACCATAGATTATTTCCATCGAAGAAGTTTCACTGAAAAATTATTAAATGGTAACCGGTTATGGAGGTGAAATACTTATTGCATCATTAACATATGACTTAATGACTTACTTAGTAACTAAAAATAAATTTCTTTGCTCTGATTAATAGAATGTGGTTCAAACTTAAAAATAAAAATAAAACTGAAGTGGACATCACATGATTTCGTTGTACACCTATTAAATTACATAAACACATTTTAAAAAAAAATGATAAGTACATAAAATTTTATTTCATTAATAACTTCTGATATTTTTCATATTTTTTTTTATTTCTCATTATTGAATTATTAGTTAATGTAATTTTTTTTTATATCAGAGGTTAATATTTATATTAAAAAAAAGGTAACAAAAGGAAATGAAGTCGAAATTAATCTGATGTGCTTCCCCTTGTAATAACATAATATTTCATTAGTTAAAATGTTATTTGGCTATAATTGTGGAGTCAATGAAAATAAGTACCATTTATGATATATCGGTTAAAGCCCTCAATGAGGGCTTATTTCTGCAGTTAAGAAAAAGTCCAAAATCCAACTTTTTTAGATTTTGAGTTTTCTTGAACACTTTTCCTTCAGTTGTTTGCAATCAAAAGGGGAGGTGCACAACTACATGTTACGACAATCCTAAAGCCACAATTTCAACATCCTAAGGTTAATCGTTTTTGAGTTATGCGAGATACATCTGTACGTACATACGTCATGCTGAAACTGGTCAAAATGGATTCAGCTATCGACAAAATGGATATTTCCGTTTAAATCTGAAAACCGAAATTTTTAGCGATCGCAATACTTCTTTCACTTTGTACAAGGAGGTAAAGCAATATCAGTAATTCTTATGGCTAGTCATAAATAATTTTACATTGAATTAAATTTGGTTCTTCTTTCCAAGTAAGTACGTTGCAATCTGTTTAACAAGTGAATAGGAAGGAACCCTTCGCCCAGTGACTGCCCAAATGATATGAGGATGATATATAATCTGGGGGATTCAGATTGGGCGATCGTGCAGATCAAAAATCCCTCGAAATTATTCGTTTACCAAACACATTTCATAAAAAAGTCATTTACCTATAAGCTGTGTGCGCTTGGTGCCGTCTTGTCGGAACCAACCGTGATTGATTTCCACTTCTGATAACTGAATAATGGAGTTAAAATAGCACAGTAATGGTCACTATTAATTGCATATTCAAAAAAACTGGACCCACATAGCGCATTCCATTCACACCGACCAGATTCCAATTTTCGATTCGGGTTAAGATTGTTCAAGTAATTCATGGGGGTTAGTAGTCGATCACAGTCCTGTATTTTGTAAATTGATATAGCCTCCCTGATGAAACCATTCTTTATCTTGTAAAAATGTTTCGTCGAGGACACCTACGGAATTTTGGTCAATAAATCCTTTAAACCATTGATAATAATTTAGTCTTTTGGCATGATCTGTAGTTTTTAGTTTTTAAACACATTACTTTGCAGGGGAAATGTTTTAGTTGTTTTCTTACTGCTTTATGGTAACAATCTGATATGTCGCTGCTGTGCTAACTTGTCGCATTGGCTTTCATGGACTTTTAGTGATATCATCCGAAATATCAAGCAGCTTCTGTTCGTTTAGTTTAAGTTGTCTTCCGATTCGATCAGCGTCTTCAACAGAGACTGTTGCCGAAATTTTTTCGAGAAAATTTGGAACTGCATTGCGGTGAGGAACAGGAGTATTTGGAAACTTTTCTGAAAACTTTGCTAAATCAGTATCTGGAAACCAGATACTGTTGAATCAGTTTTGAGAATACAAAAATATAGCCTAATCTTGTACATGTGATAAAATAAACTTTGTATAATTCAGGTTCTGGAGGTGCTGCCACAAAAAGAAACAATCCTTTAACCACTTTTAAATTATTTCATACACCTAAGTGTAAACCCTTTTTTCAGAAGCAGTATGGTCCGTAATTTTTATCGATAAAACGCTTTCCACAATATTTTATTTCTGTACTCGTTAGTAATAAGATAAAACCTTACAATTTGACTGAATAATTTAAAAAGAGAGGTCCTACAGTGCCATTTCTCAATTATCACTTGACAGATTTATTTTTTATTCGGCCATTTGACTGTTCGGAAATAGATGCATCAACTGACAGTCACGGTTAGGTGTATTTATTTTTTAAATTATTTTATATATTTATTTCTTATTATCATCGAGACAAATTTACAAAAAAAAAGAAGAAATAACAGCAATAATTAATAACGTGGGATATGTTTTAATAGTTATTATATTATTTTTTGATTTTATTAATAAAGTTCCCTTTCAACAGATCGCAAATGTGTTTTTTCTATTATTTACCGAGTTCTATAAAAAGAATTGGTCAATATTAATTGCAATACAACTGTGGGATCACTTTTTTAAATTTGTTCAGCAAATTAAATTTACCAGCGTCATTAATTATTAATGTTCCCAGAATATGCATTTTCCAAAAATACATTTTATATAATATAGAAAAGAAATATTATTATGCTTCTATAATTTTTTAAAAATAATGCTTACCTTAACTCATTTTTCTTATCCTGCAGCCAATATTTACTGAAACATTATTAAATGGTAACCGGTTATGGAGGTGAAATACTTATTGCATCATTAACATGTGACTTACTTATAATTAAAAATAAATTTTTTTGCTCTAATTAATAGAATGTGGTTCAAACATCAAAAAAAAAATTATGTGGACACCGCATGGCTTCGTTGTACACCTATTACATTACATATACACATTTTTTTTATAATGAAAAATACATAATATTTTATTTCATTAATAACTTATTTTTCTTTTTTTTTTTTATTGTCATTATTGAATAAGTATTTATTATAATTTTTTTTTTACAATCACCGATTAATAATTATTAATAAATCTATATATTTAATTAAAAAAAAAAAAAAATAATAAAAAAGGAAGTAAAGTCGAATTCAAACCGATGAACCTTCCCCTTGGATGATCATATTTGATTTGTTAAAATTGTATTTGGCTATAACCCTGGAACCAACGAATATATCGTTTAAAAGCTCTTAATAAAGGCTTATTACTGCAGTTCAGGAAAAGACCAAATCCAACTTTTTTTGGATTTTGGGCTTCTTTGGTCACTTTTCGTTCAGTTGTTTGCAATCAAAAGGGGAGGTGCACAACTGCATTTTACAACAATTTTAAATCCAAAATTTCAACATCCTAATGTTAATCGGTTTTTTGAGTTATGCAGATACATACGCACATACATACAGACATGACACAAATGAGTTGTAGTCTTCTGCAGAGTCAGGCCGACCTGATACCGCTGGTTAATTGAAACCCTATTGCCAAAGAAACCGGTATTCACTTTCTAGTGTTCAGATCCGTCTAAAAGTAATTAACGTTTACTAGGATTTGAACCTCAGATATCTTGACTTTGAAAATTGGAAATAAAATAACTGATTTGTGACGAAAAATTAACCAAATAAATGTTCTTTTTTAAATTTATCGTCTTCAACACATTATTAACTTAATTTTTTTTTTCATATATATATAGAGCCAAAACGAAACTTTTTTGTTTCAATTGTATTAATTTATGCTAATAAAATCTTTATAAAAAAGTCATAAGAAAGGCTTGCATCGTTGGTTTATTAATATAATACTTTGGAAGGAGACATAAAGGTAGACCAAAATTATGATGGCTGTCAGAGCAGGAATATTGATAATACTAAAATATAACCTAATCTTTTACAGATGATAAAATAAACTTTTTATTCAGTTTCACGAGTTGCAGTCACAGATTATAAGAATCATTTCTTCAACCGCTTTTAAATGAGTTTATAAAATTCATTAAGTTTAAACTCTTTTATCCGTAATCTTTATCGATATAAGGCGTTCCATAATATTTTATTTCTGTAGTCGATTGTGTTTAGTCAAGAGCAGGCAAAAGAAAATATTAATCTAACGAAGATTTTACTTATGAGCATTACAAGAGCCACCCATTTTTTTTTGTTTCATTGTTTTGTTGTGTCATCGATTCAATACGTTATAAATAAGTTAAGTTTACTTATTTCCGGTCGATTTATGAGAAACAAAAATTCCTCAGTGTCATGAGAGGCTTTGCAGTATATTATAAAGAGTCATCCATGACATGATGCTGCGATTGGACCTCCACTAAATCTTGAAAAATATGAATCCAGACAATAATTTGCACTTGTTTCTTTGGTCGTTCCATTTCCTATGACTTTTGTTTTTTGGGTTATTTGTATGACTCCGGTTTTAAGGATAATACCAATAGTTAACTTTGAATTTTTGGAATCCCCACCCGTTTCAAATGTGGTAATATAATTCACTAATCGTAAACTCGATCATATGTTTTTCTTTGTAATTATGAACTGAAAGAACAATTCTTCCTCTCTAACGACAGTAAATCCAAAGTCATTAAATAAAAATCACTTGAAAATACGTAGTAGGCCCTATTTACTGCCTATAAAAGAGTTATCATATTACTGACTGCGTTGAATCGATTATAAGAAATCACTTTAAATTAAAAGTCCTCTTAATTAATTTACAGTAACAATAAATAACCATTAAAACTTAAGATGAACCACTGTTGTACTACATTACAATATCTATCCTTCTAATTCACCATTTAGTAAATACATTAAGTCGATACGGAACATGTGTTGATATCGTATTATATAATATCATAAAGTTCGGCAGAAAAGGAGTTTGAGAAGAGCTGTAGAGGGTTGTGAGACTAAAATTTGTAACATAACTGTAAACCATTCTGTAAACAGCTAACTACAGAAAGCAATTATTTTTACAATATTAACTATGCTTTATGTAAAATAAATAGGCGAGCGGATTATCGCTTACTTGCATACAAATCACTGTTTAAATTTCCGTCTGAATCCCATTTTTTTATTATTTTGAGATCATTCTTGTGTTTAATTAAATAAAATGTTAAGGAAGAATTTAGGCATACTCGTATGTTAACTGAGATGGTAATAAAAATAACTAAGACTTATTAAAATTTAAAAAAAAAATTCCTTATGGCCCGCCGGAAGGCGGAGGTAGATTTCACCGGTGCTAAGCAAGGGATAAAAAATATGTCTACCTTAAAGTTAAGAAAAACTTCAAACTTATTCAATACGATAATGGTTGCATGTGAAAAACTTTTCACATATTTAGCATTCGACAAGTCCCATCTTCTTATAATTTCAGCAATATTTTGGTCATCCCTTGCCGTAAGGGTTGGTCATATCAAAAGTTGTTTAAGACAAACGTTTTAGAAAATGTTTAGAGAACTAACGACCACTTTAAATCGATTCGATACTGTGCCTATTAAGGGAGGTATGATTTTTTTTGTCTTCGAAGTCCCTTTTATTCCATCGCGTGGGCCAATGGTTGGTGATATCAAAAAAATTTACTTAAATAAGTTTTAAACCCTATCCAAAAAAATAGTAGAAACTTTAAACGAATTCGATATTCTATTTATTGAGAAAGATATAGCGATATTTTTTTTGTCGAAAAAGCCCCCTATTTCAATTTCGGGTCCGATTTATCCCATTAACGAACTTGACCGAGATTTTGGTCATTATATTTTACGTATCAATTTGAAAGTGATTGGCACAAGATTATGGCAGTTATCGTGCCCACAAGAAATTAATATATAAAACTTTCAGCTGACGGTGGTTTTGGGGTCTGGGGGATGCGAAACGCGAAGATATGTCGAAATTTTCCGGAAGTCGAATCATGATACCTATTACAATAAGTAGCCTTCTTATTAAATCTACCTGTTATGCAGGAAAAACATAATGAGATTATGAAATATGAATAAAAAATTTCAGAACCGCAGTTTTATTATATCTAAGTGAAACGATGTAATAATTTAATAATACATTTTTTTATTGTCTAGAAAGTAACTCATGGCTCATTAGATTTTTTTAATGAACGATACATTATGTCAGTTTTAAAATTTTTCAACAATACTCTACGTGGCTTTACAATTTCACAGTAAATTTGGTTCGAGTAAAGCATCATTATTTACTGGATTTATATTACTCGACCTAAAGAGGTAGTGAAAACAATAGTAGATACACCGAAGGATTACACTGAAATAGATTAAAATCACATATTTATTCAATTACTTCATAGCTGTGGTTATTTTAATCAGAAGAAGTTTTTATAATATGTAGTAGACTTCAAATTTTACCTACTTACAACAGGGAAGTCATGCCGATAATTGCGCATTATTGGGGATAAAAAACATTCCCACCGACTATTTATTTTACATAATACATTCATTCTTTATGAGCAGTATTTTGTTTCAGTTTGTTCTGTTCATGATTAACTATGTATTACGACCACAAAAAGTGTAAAATAATTTTTTACAATATTTACAATTTTTTTAAATTCGACGTTCAAGTATAGATGTGAATGTTTAATTTTACTAATAGAATTTGCCTAATTCTTTGACAAAAGACAATTAATAATAATGTTGTCATAAAATATCACTTTGTTCATAAATTTTATTGTTTTTCATTGCGATAAAATAAGCTTATTTGTCAACTTACCATCTATAGTGTGCAGACATTACAGCACCATCCATTCTGGAACAAAAAAGAATTAAATATTATAATATAGTATATATTATTTTATTATATATTATAATATAATTTCAATGATATTACATCTTGTTGTTAAATTAGTGGAGAAATATTAGAGAAAGAAAAAAAAACACGTCTGTCAATTCACATAACGAAACTTGCCCAAATTCACTATCTTGCCTTACAAAAAAAACAGATTATAGAACTTCTTTTGTTATTTAACAAAAATTTACCAACCCCTACTAAATTTCTTTTGACTAATTTATTAAAAATTATACTGATAAAAACATCCTGTTACACTAGCAATATTACTCTGATATGTATTTAGATAACAAACGTTAAAAATCATTTGAGTTTTCTGCAACGCTGTTTAATACTTAAAAATAATATTAAAAGAAAAATAAATTTGAATTAATTTCCAAATTAATCTTTTGTTTAATGATTCTATTTGTTTATTACCCTCACAATTATTTCGTCTGTTTGTTATTACTACGTGCTGCACTCGCTCGTAAATAGGTAAATAATAAATACGTACATAATAGGTAAAAAAAGTTTCTTCAATTTTTGTACACTCTATGATGAAAAATCAATATTTATTTTATCTGCATACAGAAAAAAAGGTTCAGTTTCCATATTCATGTAAAGTCTTGTCATTTTAAATTCGGATCAAATATATGAAATCATAAAGTGAGAAGACGTAATAGTGCTAACAAAAACTTGTATACCAGTGACATAAATGAAGCTTGCTAATTTCAGGGTATGAGAATAAATAATAAGAAGACAAAATATATACGAGGAAAATCACTAAAATAAAGACCGCTGGGAAATCTCTCTTCTTAAGGTCGGCTAATTTTTATCGTTCATGGCCAAGCAAATAAAGTACAAACTGCATTATTGTCTGTAAGTTTTCGTTTTGTAGTATCTTTGTTGCGATGTTGCGCCGACTCTGAATTACGTTGAGTCATACGTTTTATAAACCATCAAAACGTTAAGCCGGCTGAAACTTAAAGGCAGTTAGAGTTGATAATGTAAAAAAAGAAAGAAACGTCCAAAAATGGTGTGATAGTTTATAAATAACGGAACTAGTGTGCACGATGAAGAACGTTCCGCGAGGTTCTCGTTAATCACCTTGAACTTATTGCAACACGTCGATGATGAAATCAGAACAGATTGTCGCTCAAAGATTCCGATCTGGCTCTTCTTTTTCCTGATTTTTCAAGAGCTGCTATCGGTCGCATTGTTTATGGCCACTTAGGCTTCAGAAAGGTTTGTGCACGTTGGCTGCCGTACGTCTTAACGGAACGTCACAAAAAAATGGGATCTACACTTGAATTTTTGATAATTCAATTCACGGGTGAGACGATGAACCCAAAAATGTTTTTTATAAGGGGCTAAATGGACTGACGGCAGAAGAATACGACTTGAGTATATTGAAGTTGTTGTATTGCTACCGTAAATGTCTTAATTCATGTGGCGATTAAGAGAAGGTAGTATAAGGTAAGTAGTTTAAAAAAAATTGAATATTTACCATTTTGAATATTTACCTCCAAATGAATATTAACCACAGAAAAATAATTTTTAAACTTTTTTGCTGATCGAGTATACTAGGTGATCTTCTAAAATGCTTATTAAGAAAAGTTGTAAGGTCGTATGTTTTGTTAGTAATGTTACAAAATTGACAATTCTGGTAGAATTAAACTGTATTTAATGAATCTTTATTTAAAAAAATATTTTTTTTTGTTTTCAATCTAATGATGTTCAGCCGTAGATTCGTGTCATTAATTTAGTAACATCAAAACTACTTAAACAAACTACTTAAACATGTATTCTAAACGTAATATTAGCTTTTATTGCGTGAAAGGTTATTCTTCAAGTCGTGCCAGTCTTAAAATTTAGTTAAACAAGTGAAATATCAAATGTAATGTTGGCTTTTTTTCGAGTTGTTTCAGTATTAATATTCGCGCGGCACAGTCAAACACATCAAAGAGTTCTGTGGTCTGTCAGGATCGTCTGAACTGCTCTGAGCAGGAAATAGTTGAGGAAGTTACAAAATAGTCACGGTTACGAAGACCAGACAGAATCGGTCACACGCGAATAACAAACTCATATCTCTTAACCGGCGAAGAAAGATATGTGAGGTGTTTTTAAGAAAACACGTACAATCAAGCATCTGGAAAAGCAAGCTTTCCAGCTGTTGAAACAACCCCCTCCAATACGTATTGTAACGATGGCAACAGAAACAGAACGTATTGAAGAAAAATTAGAGAGAGTATGATTGAGGAGGAATTGGTATCTACAGTTTCACGTAGATGACCGGTATCAACTATGGTGACAACCGAGATAATTAAACAGACTGGAGGTACTGACAGCTGATAGATTTATCTGAGGAGAACTGTGTTGACACAATAGATAGGCGTTATCGCACACAATAGATAGGGCAGATCGTCGCACAATAGCGCATGTGTGCGACATGTACGATGATACGGATGAATTAACAGTTAAATCTAATGTTATATGTCACAAGGAAGAATTCAGGGTATCATCACTTCGTCTTGCCTACGGTTCGACGCAGAGAGCTACTCTGATTAAGACATACAGGGCAGCTAAAACTCTTACAGAACAGAGGGTCATGATTGGGTGGATTTCATGTCACGCATACTATATAAGAAGTATGTCACACATACTATGTAGGCTCAACACCTATAGCAACGATCTTCAGATGAAGATCGTTGCTATAGGTGTTGAACCTCTGGCCACGTTTCGGCCAAGTGTAGGGGCATAGACAGAACTAAATTAAGTTTTCGTTGCGGCAGAAAAGGTCCTAGGCGCGTGTGGTGTTAATTCCCCAGAATATGTGTTATATGTGGTTCGGAGGGGCACAAAATTATGGAATGTGATAAAAAATAATGATGATACTGCAGTTAAATACTAACCCGTGTAGACAGGCTGTTGATTTGATATGAAAAGTTGCACACAGAAATAATGCAGATATTATTTTGCTTTCCGAACCGCATCGAGGGGATGTGACTGGACCCAAATGGCACGTGGACAGAAGTATGGATGCCATTATTGGTTTTCCGGTGGCCCGGGTTACGGTGGCTGGAAATGGTAACGGCTCTGGTTTTGTTTACGGGGGAATCTTGATCCCCCGAGTTCAAAGGGATGGTGTAATGCTTAATTGCTGATCCGACCACGGGTGGGGAGAAACGAAGAACTTGGAGTTTTAGTCGGTAGGGGGCGGGCACACATAGGCTCTTAATAATATCTAGCCGAATCCGTACGTGTCCGACACTCCCCCACTTATGGGAGGTCCGTAACTGGTATTTCTCCGCAACATCGATAACAAAAAATGTCAGGACTGGGAAGGCCAGCCTCCCTATAGGGGTTATTTGGCCGCCCTATAAAGGTGGTCAAATTGCTCTAATGACGCGGGGAGGAACGCCGATGGGATACGTTTTTCGGGACTATTTTTAGGAAGCATTCAACTGCCACGGCATCCTAGGGCGACTGATGATGCTGCTGTTTCATTTTAAGATCGGGGCGCTTTAAAATCCGTATATGTTTTTTTAGTGTTATGGTCAAATGTTTTTGAAATTTTGGTGTATTTTAAATAAAATGTAAGAGTCCTTTACAATCTTACATATGACGACCCTGATGGTGATATAAACCTCTTTTAAGAATGTGACGAGGGCTAATGACCTTAGAAGTCGATTCCCGTAAAACAAACAACCAAAACATAATAATAATAATAAGGTGCTTGTTTGTAAACCTTTACTTATATCTACTTTGGGTATTATTAGTAGATCAATACGCACAGTTTTTGTAAAAACGATAGAGCCACTCTTAGAAGATGACTATCGTGGTAAACACATAAAATATGCATCGGAGAGGAAATTAAGGATTGCATTAGAGCTCATGTTTCGTAAATCATGCTGGTGGAAACCACTACATTCGGGTGCACAGTCAAAAACGTATATTGATAACAACAAAACCATTTCTGGTTTGCATACATACTACATTTGAACCTGTAATAAAAGAAGGTAAGCCTTATGCAAATTTAACCATTCTACCAGGATATTCAACAATGGTTTCAATTTACCGTTACTCACACTGAAGATTGATCAATGTGATAAATACGCTGCTTATATCAATGCTAATGAACAGGAAAGATTTGAATCGCAGCAAGAATATGATATTCATCAGGGAAAAAACAATTAACCTGAAAAGAAAATTCGGACGAAAGAATAGCATCACTAGTTCATTTAAAGTTGGTTGTTTTGATTCACATAAAGTTATGCCTTTTCGAAAAGGCGACGTTTAAGCATTTTATTACAAAGAAAAATTATCAACTTACCATTTCACCATAGTCAAACTGAAAAAGCCAAAAATTGAAAAAAAAACAATGATAAAGGCATTGGTGATATTTTGGCTATTTTTGCCATAAAGTAGAAGAAAAACGAGGACCAGTCGAAATAGGTTCGTGCTTGATTGACGACTTAACAGAGTACGCAGAAAAGGCTGAATAAGATAACTTAGAAATCGTATTTTATTTAGATAACTGCGGCGGCCAGCAGAAAAATAAATTCGTTATTTCTTCTTATCTGAATGCAGTAGAAAATTTTAACATTTTAACACAAAAACTTAATAATTGTTAGACCCAGAATGAAGGTGATGCATTAGATTCCATGGTTAAAAAAAAATGAAACTGTCCATAAGATTTGGACCGATCTACTTATCTTGTCAATGTGCGAGTCTGGTACGTATAGAGAGAAAAAACGGTCCTCCGTTCAAGTAAAACGAAATGTCCTCCTACGATTTTAAGATTCAAAATTATGAACTGTTTGCACTGCGATAAATTTTAGTACTAATTTATTACTAATTTTACGAAAAAACTTTGAGGGTGAAAAATTTAATGTAATGACATTAGCGTTGCGAAAGGAAAAAAGTTTAGACGGCATTTTAGTAAAAATTAACTTATAAAGATCCACTCAATGAAGGTGAGTCAAAGAACGACAACAACAATTGCAGACCATTGAAGAAAGAAAAACGAGGAAGTAAAAACAAAGATAATGCTTTTACTTTTTAATATAGTAAAAAAGAAAGCTTATGTAAAAATACTTTCTAAAGCGTATAATAAGTTTCAAGATTTTCAAACCCACTGAAATCTAATTTCATTCCTAATTATAATTCTCATTTTTATAATTCATTAATTCCCTTAGAAAAGAAAAATGAGTAATAATAAACTAGTGTGGAGCGGACTCGTGGGGAAAGTCCTATGCGCTTCTAATGTAGTAAGCAATAAGTGCTGAACATAGCTGATGGGCTCTTCCCCTCTGGGAACGAAATAATCTCAATGGTGAGAGGCGCGGCTGGAACTAAGCCGCTGTTTACCGATGCAGAACTGGAGGCAGCAAACACACGAACACCGTTGGCAAGAGCGCTTGGCCCGGATCTTCTGCCTAAACGGATCTTCTGCCTCTGGCCCAGCTTAGGCTGGGCAAGAGTCCTCATTACTGTGGCTGCTGTCTGCGACTTGGCGTGAAGAGCCATGAGGAGAGGTGATGGTAGGATCTACGTCTAAGTCACACTGGACGTATGAAACGCGTTTAATTGCATTTGACACTCAGCAATAATGGGAGCAATACCTATAATAATGGGATCAATAATGTGCATTGCTATCATATCTTACCTGCGACAGATTGTGCGATATTACCTCATCAGAGATCACGTGATCTTTAGCCTGCATGATGGGTATGTTGAGAAGGACCTCGTTAGAGACAAAAATTAACGTTAGAGACAAATTAAATGGTACCACAAGGGTCGGTCCTTGGGATGACCCTCTGAACCATGGATTATAATGCAGTGTTTGGGGTTGTTCTCATACAATAGGTTACATTTTTGGCTACGCAGATGATATAGCGTTGCAAGTGGAGGCGGAAACAAGGTATGAGACTGTATGCAAAATCACTGAGTCGTATACAAAGATTAGTGATTGGATGGCTGGGATAGAACTGCAGTAGGCTGTTGAAAACACGGAGATGATGGTGATCTCTGCCGCCAGGAGGAGGCCAACTTTACCTCTGATTTTTTCTACCAGAAATTGTGTATCAGGTCACCGTAAAATACTTGAGAATTTGGGTTGACACCAGATTAAGATGAAGGAACTAAGAATTTCGTGAAGGCGAAGAAAACGAAGAGGGTTATAAACACAAGCTAGCAAATCCCATTATAGAAGGAAACTAGTTACTGGTGAGGTCTATTCACCCCTGCTATATGGTGCTGAGATATGGGCGGGCGTCATTAGATTTGATAAGTACTGGGATAAATTGAAATCCATCAATAGGAGGTGTTGCATCAGAGTAGCACCCGCCTATAGGACAGTTTCCAGGGGGTCGGTTGAGGTGATTTGTGCTGCAATTCAATAACTTCATAAAAGAAAATTGACATTCATAAAATTATTGCTTGACAGTAAAAAAATTAATTAAATTGACTCACAAAAAGAATTATGTTACTGTTTGGGTAAGAAAATGACCGGCGGTATGTTTTTGCCAAAGTTACAGCCTAAGCTGTTTCGGTTGTTTTACTAAGTGAAATCAATTTACTAACAGGATGAAATACAGGTTATACAGCATTTAATTTGTTCCTCAATTAACTAAAAAATATTTCAGGAATAAATAACCGATATTTTCTCCATATATATCTATATATATAAAGAAAAGTCTCGAAAGAGTGTTAGATGTTGGCAGAAAATAATACCGTTTTGTTAAGTCGGTATTATTTTCTCATATGTCAAATTCATTCATTTATAAAACAAAAAATTAAATAAAATCTTAAGATGACTATCATACTGAACATTAATGAATTTAATTTATAAACAAACCGTATAAAGCATTAGGGTCCGATGATAATGAGTAGATCATATAGAAAAATGAAGCCCTGTTACAGAAAGAAATAGTAACCGTGCATTCTTCTCATGTTACCTTTTAATCTGTACAAAGAAAAAAATACGGTACTGCATGGTTAAAGGTGAGAAGGGAGTAACTGTCCAAGGAGAGAAGCTATATATATTGAGATTCAATAACGACACTATTCTTTGAACAGAAACCAAAAACAGTGGTTGAAAGAAATAGCAAAGTGTACATATTCACTGCTATCAGAGAAATTCAATTTGAAAAAAATAAGAGTGAGCAGTGATAAGGAAGAGTAATAAAAAGGGTAGTAATAATAAGGAATTAAATACTAGTGCAAGGAAATATAATATAATTTTTTATTGCAGGAAATTTTACATCAGGATGGTGAAGTACTGTATTCTTGAAAGCAGACTAGATTCATAGAAGAAGGAAGCTTTTAAGAAAAAAGCCAGTGCGAAATCAAAAATTATCTCATAATTAGAGATAATTTTAAAAATAAATTTGTGGATTCTTGCAAAAGACGAATGTCAGGTAAAAATGAAAAGAAGAAAAGAAGGCTTTGAAATGTGATGTTAAATAAAATGATGACAATGAGGATACGTATTTGATGATAACATGGTTAGAGAAAATAAATACTTACATTACATATTCAAGATCAGCATATCCACTTGGCTGTGGAGGCCTAAAACAGAAATATTCCAAGATAAAAATGATAATAACATTCATTTATACCTCTAATTCCTGATGATTCCGCTGCACTTGAAACATTTTCTTGAATGATTGAAAATGAAGGATATAAAGTAAAGTGAATCAATAATACTATTCAACGCAAACAATTAATTTAATTAATTAATTAACGTCATTAATTAACTACTCTGCCCTTGAGTAATATCCTCGTTATTTTCTCTGCGATAAACACCATATTATGTTGCAAACTCCACGGCTAGAGTAATTTGCAAGCCTGAGCTGCCCTTAATTCGATCACATTTCTTGAATTTCCTTAAACCAGCAAAATCACATCAGCTGCATAGCAGATTACGCGGCGTCCACTGGTAACCTCAACCAAATCAATCAATTGAATTCAATAATCCAGAGCAAGGTATCTTATAACACTACTCTGACATTTAGATAGCGTTTTTCCTACTTCTGGGATGCCGTCTCGAAGAACAACGTCTCGATTCAGCTTACTCAGCATACAAACACGCTTCTTTCACTAAAACAGGGAAGAGAACCACCACAAATTATAAAAAGCTCCTGTTGTTTCCATAAAGATACCTAACACAATAATCAGACTCACTAGAAGAAGCAATATTTATAACCTTCAGAATAGGATAATCCGTGCCTCTGCCTGTGCTAAATCCATACTGATCATCCATCAGAAACTTTCTAAAATTCAATTTATCACTAACACGAAGATATAATACCTTCTCAAAATCTTTTTGAATAACTGGCAGGAGCCTTAAAGGCCTTTAAGAGAAGCTCAATGTGGGGTCTTTGTCATAACCTTTAAACAGCATTATAGAATAACTTTTTCCCAACAAACAGGAAAATAGCCACCAAACAGCATACTATTAATAATTTTAGTCAAAGCACCAACAAGAATTCTGACAGAACGGACTAGGAGCTCCACCGTGATTCCATCGAAAACCGAGGCTTTATTCCTACCAGAACTGCAAATTATATGATGTACTTCTGCCTCTGTAATTTCCACAGATTAAACAATACGGCGAAAAGTAGCAGCTACCTCTTGGACTCGTAGATGATATGAGGTTTCACTAGTCACAACAACATCTGGCAACAAATCATTCAGTAGAATGTTTAAAAGCTCATCTTTACTAGAAACGACACCCTGCTGTTTCGAGAAAGCCGACAAAATAAAGTTTTCCTTACGCATATGTCATCGGATTTTATACACAACATTCCAATTATCCTTATTTACTTGCTGTCTAGCAAAAGAACTCAAAATTAGTTTTTGATGTCCTGCCCGAATGAAAATATTGTGATCTATGCCTTCAATAGTCATAAGCCAAAACCGGTCGCCGTTTAGGATGACTCTTCCACTGAGCAGTACTCCTGAGATAGTTCACGCAGACTGTTTCAACAAAGAAAACTGTCTAGTTCACCGTGGGGCAATTCTCTCTCAACTCGAACTACGGGGAATTGAATACTCAGCGGCAATGATGAAAGATAGAGAAAATTGTTCTACATTTGAAAATATCCAGTCTTTGGTCTGAGACACGGAGTCTAGTAGGGAGACTGTTACAAATGTAGTTCAGTCCGCCTTCCTATTCAGGAAGCGCTCCTGATAAACAGGGACATTATGTCTATAAGCGTCTCGAAACTTCCTAACTAACTCAAAGGTGATAAATCGATAATCACTAGAACAATCATCAACAACAGAATCAATCTACCAGGAATATTCCTACCAACAGTTATATCAATATTTGTTCCAGCAAATAATCTCCTTCCATCTACCATTCTAGCATATGTTGGTAACTCACGAAAATATTAAAGACCTTCAAACGATACTGCACAACAAAGCCGTCTACTAATTTACCGCTGTTATCGGTGATTTCACAATGACAAAGGATTGACTTCCGCTATAGAAAAGTTACCAACAAGTTCAAATATTTTATCCCACATTTGTAAATATTCCTCAATGGGATCTCTATATTGAAAATACGAACTAACAACACAAAAATCGAGATTATCCATAACAAGTCTAACAAGGACATGAAGAGTATCATAAACATTCCTCAAAAAGAGACAATCCAATGTCCTCCTACACAGAACTGTGGACATACCGTTACTTCCACTCTGGATGTTGCAGAAGAATTTTATCGAGACACCTCCTTTTAACAATGTCGTCTAACTCGATTTGAGCAGTGTAAGCCCTTTGAGAATTAATCTCTCAAATTATAACCATGCAATGAATTAAAATTCATCTCAACAGTTCTGAAGCAACAACCACATGTTTTACTATCGACCGAGTGCTTGCAATCCTTGCAAAAATCTTCCGCAACTTCGCACAAGCCAGTGTGAAATCAAAAATTATCTCGGAATTAGATATTCTTAAAAATAAATATGTGGATTTTAGTGAAACACGAATGTCAAGTAAAAATGAAACCAAGAGAAGAAGGCTTGAAATGTGATGTTAAATGAAAATGATGACAATTAGGATACGTATTTGATGATAACATGGTTATCTAATATAAATACTTACATTACGTGTTCATGATCAGCATATTTACTTTTCTCTGTAGCCCTGAAACAGAAATATTCCAAGATAAATATGATTATAATATTCATTAGTACCTCTATTTCCTGATGATTCCGCAGCCTTTGAAACATCTTCTTGAACTTCTGAAAATGAAGGGTATAAGTAAAGTGTATCAATAATACTATTCAACGCGAACAATAAAATTAACTTTCACATTTGATACTGTGTACTGAAAAAAAGTACAAACAATAAATTGTATAAATTTCTCGGCTAAGGCGGTCAGGTTACTCAATTCTTTTTTTAAATTAAGCAGTTATGAAGCGATAACTGACATTTTTAATATTAGTATATTATCATAAAAAAAAAAAAGTTTTTGATCTTTGAAAATTTTAGGCTCATCCATGAGGAGAATTTTTTGATTAAAATATTCCCTAAAATTGATTTTGAGTAAATTATAAATTATTAAAAATTTGGGAGTTCCCCATCAGTGGAGAGGTATTGTTAGTAGTATTTAACAAAATACGTTTTGTGCATTAAAAATTTTAAATTGTATAAACATTTTTTTTTGTATTTTTGGGATTCTCATCCTCAAGGGTAAGTGTTCGGGTAAAATGATTTTTAAAAAAAATAATTTGTAAGTGATGATTATAAGGGGGGGGGGGGAAATTAATTGTTTAAAAAGTACAAAGATACTGTCATAATTCTGAATAAACAAAGTTTAATTTTCTAGGAAGGGGGTTAAAATTTTCACCGATCTTTTTTTTCAAGAAAAACTATAGAGTAAGGGGTGTAACAAAGTTAAGATTTTTACATTTTAAATGCTATGGGTAACTTCCGAGATAGATTTTAATTTAAAATAAATTTAAAAATGTTACCTTTCATTTGAAACAGGATCTATAATCCCGAAAGTGCAACGAAATTACAATAAAATATTTACATTAAAAAATACCTTCGCAAAAATCTAAATATCAGGCAGTACAATATGGGTATAAAACTGCAATGTTTTTACGTCTGCAAACGCTTAAAATTAAATTAAAAATGGAAGATTTAAAAATTAAAAAGAAGAATAATTCAGAAAATTCTACGCCAAGTTTATGAAAACGATAATTATAACAGAGACATAAATAGGAAATTTACAAAAAATTTATAAACAAAATAGAAAAAAGAAAGATTATTTTTCTTTGGAAATTTTGTTATAATGCCCAATAATCGTCTTAGAAAATAAATATTTAATAATTTTTTTTAAAGAAAAATTGGAATTAATTATTAGAAACCGCCTAAAATTAATAAAAAAACCAAAACATCTCAGAAAATGAAATATCAGACAGAAAAGTTTATAAAGAGAAAATTGAAAAGGAAAAAAGATAACGCTGCTCAAGAATAGGCGATAAAGAAGAGAACAGAAATGAGAGAAATTTTGGTCTAAGAGAAAAGTGCAAAGAAAGTAAGGATTACTATGTGGTCTTTTGTAGGCCAAAATCAAAAAAAAAAAAAAGAATCTTATGTACATATTTAAAATAGATTAATTTTATTTACATTTTTTTCATGGATCTATCTACTTTCCCGTACTAGGAAAAGCTGCTGTAGCAGCTCTAGATGGGAAAGTAAAAAAATATTGAAACACATATTTTTTTTGGAACTACTCACCATCAACATAGAAATAACAAAACACTTAACAATGAAGCAGGCTTAAAAAAACATTCAAATGCAAATTAACACAGATAAGAAATTTTAAGTAAATAAACTTAAGTCATATAGGAACAATTTAAATATTAAATTAAATAAAAAATATTTTTGTGAAGGCATAACTCCAGATTAACATCATATAACAAAAATCATGAATTAGGAAGCGGTATTAAATATACAGAGTTAATCGTTGACTGCAATATTTGCAATTTTTGGATATGGCTGATTCCACTATTTGCATATTGAAATATGCAGTACTTGCAAAACATAAAAATTAACTAAGAATTATTGACTGAATGAACTGAGATCCTGTTTTAACATGACTATTAGGTGAATTTGTTCGTTATGACTTTTCACAAAATTTTCCATTTCAAAATGGTAACTGGTGTTTTTATCAGATAGCGTGTGATGCAGTGATTTAGCCGAAATGAAGTTTTCTTCACCAAAAGAAAAAAAAACAACAAAATAATATAAAAAATACAAAATATTATTTGAGTTGCAGCCATAACTTTTTATATTTCTATTAAATAAATATTTTTTATGCTGATCGAAAAACTCAACATAACTGACGGATCATGTTGAAAAAAATAATTCAAATATGCAATATTTTTAATTTGATCGAGAAGACTTGGGATCTAGACGCCCTTCAACTGCAAGACAGCTTAAAACTCCCAGATAAAAAATTTGACATTTTTTTGTGGTAGATTGTTATTTGACAAAGTTCAATGCAAATAATAACATTCCATATTTTTATAATTAGTGGGTGGGCCAGTAAGTGCCCGTTAGAGATAAAAAGAGAACTAAAACCTTTGTTCACCATCTTGTTTTCTAATTCTTTTGAAGTTGAGTACTTTTTAAAGAAGAATAGTCCACCGATCAGCATTCCATACGCTATAATTATAATTCTCCTCATCTGCTAAAATGATCAGCAAATAGTCTTAGAAATTGAATGATTAATAGTTCAATTGATTATTGTTAAGTCAAGCAGTTTCTACAGAAAAGTAAAGTCAATTTATAAAAATTATCACCATAGAGATCGGAAATAAAAGGTTGCTTAAAACTACTAATTATTAAACTTATATTTTTAAGGTATGGTGGGTAGTTACCTGGAATAACAGTCTAGTCTGGTAGGAATATCCGTATAACTGAAACATGAGAAAAGTAAATATTAAAATGAATCATAGTAAACAAAATGTGACTTTTTGTAAATTTTTTATTGACAAAATTAATTTATAACTGAACAGGAATTTGAAGTTGGAGTATGTGAACCACAATATGGTTGTGAGTTTATTCGAAGGACTTTTTGGGCCTTGCGGTCCTCCCAGTACTTTTCATACTTTCTAATCTTCGTGTCCTTTCTGGTGTTGAAAAGGTTTGTGTTGTGGATATCTGTCTTGGGAGTGTGAAGCGATTGTTATTGTGCTTGATTTTTTTGTGTATTTTTTTCTTGACTGTGGGGTCTTCTGGTGTAAGGCCAATTTCCTTTAGATCCTCTCTTATTTAACTGAACCATCTGCATCCTGTCTTGGTGTTTTACGAGTCGAGATTTGACATTACCAGCTGTTTCAGAAATCTCGAATCTTCATTTGTGAGACATCTTAGTCTCCTCTTATGCATGAATCAGTGATTAGTTCTAAATCTGCACACGATGTTGTTGGGCACGATCAGCCAATGCCCATCTAACTGGTACTTTTTGTGGATGCAGTTTCTTCCAATTCTTTTTTCGATTTTGCGGCGTTAGGCGGTCTTTGATTGTTTGTTCAGGTGTTAGTGTTTCTGCTGCTTGTGTTGTAGTGTCTTACTTTTGCGTTTATGGACAAACATTTTTTACAAAGGTGTATCAGGTTATTTTTTGTGCATCAGCTAGTATGTTTGTTGTTATTTGGATTGAGGTTTATTTGTTTAGGATATTTGTTATTATTTCTCCAAAGTATTTAAACTGGGTTATCATTTTGACTTAATGTTCACTATTTTTAATTTTTTGGGGGCATAATTTCTTTCGAGGCCAGTTTTATTTACAATTTTTAGAGTGCAATTAAGTAGTAGTGGTGAGCGTCCGTTCCTTGGCACCGTCCTAAATTGTTCTCAGTTGGTTCTGAGAGTTCACCTCTGAATTTCAGTTCTGACTTAGTGTTTGTGTGGGTCAGTTTTATCATGTTTATTTATTTCAGATGTAGTTCGAAGTATCTCAGAATTTTTAGTAGGGATTCTCTGTGGCTTTTTTGAAGTCCACAATTGTTATCACCATATCTCTACTTCTTTTACTGTTGTAATCTATTATTAACTTGAGAGTCAGGATTTGGTCTGGATAGCTCCTCGCACGTCTGAAACCTCTCTGGTATTCTCCTAGTTCTTTCTGGAGTTGTAAACCGATCCTATTAAGGATGATTCTTGAAAGAATTTTGTATGTTGTATCTAGGGGTGAGATTCACTTGTAGTTGTTACGGTCTATTTTGGCCATTTTTTTGTTTAGTGGGTGGAAGAGGCCTGTCATCCACTGTTGTTTTAGTTATTTTTTATCCAGATGATAAGCTGTTGATGAAGGGCGATTTTTTCTTGTCTTCCTGCATGTCTCAAGATCTTTACAAAGGTCTGATCTCCCGCCACTTTGTCTTCATCTCACATCGTGCTTGGTAGACTTCTTTTATTGCGTGAGGGTTAATGTTTAGTGGTAGTGTTGTTATTGTGGGACTAGTTTTGTAATTGGGTTCGGTCAGTTCTTCACAATTTAGGAGTTTGGTGAAATATTTTGCTAGGATTTCCGCGTTGTTTTTATTGTTATGGGGCAGATTTTCGATTTTATCCTTCATTAGAAGGGTTGGAGGTTCGTAATTTTGGTGTTGTTTTTGAAGATTTTGTGGTAGTCTCTTGACTGCGTTTTGCTGAATTCTTTCTTTACTGATTTATGTGTGTCTTTATAGTGTTTTCTTATTTTCCGTAGGGTTGGTGTGGCTACTTTTCTTTGTTTTATTAGGTTTTGGAAGGATATTTCTGATTTTTGGAATTGATGTTACAATTATGCTTGATATCTCTTCTTCACTGTTTCGTAGCATTCGCTGTTCCACCACTGACAGTTTTTATGTGTTTTTATTGGGGCCAATTCTTCTGCGATTTGTTTAAAGTTGTTACCTTATTAATATTTAAAATTAAAAAATTTAAATTCCTCTGTCAAGCTCTTAAGCAACGCTTTTTAAAAATAAAAGGCCTGTATTTGATACATCTTTGTTTACCTTGTAAAAATACTATGTTTTCGAATTATTTTCATTAATCTCTTCCATAATATTTAATCTTCTTACACTTTATTTTTCATTTAGAAACTCGCATATTTAATTTATTGTTTGTTATTTCTAAGGTCCACTATGTTCTTTAATGAACAACATTATTCTTCTTTTTTTTTGTGAAGTCTATCCGTTCTCTGCCACAGAGGACGGATTTAATCTAACTGACGCCTGGCGTCAAGAATGGACCACAATGCAGAATAACCAAATCCCATGTATCACTCAAAGGCCGCCGGGTTTTGATTTGCCACGTAAGACATTGTCAACGCTAAACAGAATACGAACTCATCATGGTAAGTGCGCCTATTTTCTGTATAAATGGGATAAAACACCAACGCCCTTTGTGAGTGTGGTGAAAATCAAACTGTTAAACACAACACAGAAGTTTGCTCTAGGACAGATTATGAAGGGAATCCTGAAGGTTTCCTGATGGCATCTCCAGAATCAGTAGCTTATTTTAATTTGTTAAAACTTTGTTTGTAATTTTTAACTGTAATTGGTGTTATGTTTTGGTGCAATACGCTAAATAAAAAAATTATTTTTGTGAAATTAAAATAAATATATATCAAAATATTAAGTAAGAGTAACTTACTACTAATCTATAACAGTATTCAACTTGCAGTCTACTATGTATGAATCTGGCTTACATTGAACATTACAATGGACTCATACATTTATAGAAGTGTGCGGATGTGTGTTGATGATAAACACACACACACTCAGACATAAATAATGTAGTTATTCAGTCAGTATTTCATCATTATTGTTGTTATACTATTATCTTATTTAATAGGATTATTTGTGCATAACTTACACACACACACACACACACACACACACACACACACACACACACACACACACACACACACACACACACACACACACACACACACACATACACGCTTATCCAATATGAGGACACTTAGATAAATTAGAAATTGTACTTACGTTGCATTGTTGCTATTCGTCGTAGGAGCAGTTGGAATTCTGAAATTAGAAAAGTTTTTTACCAGCATCCAATTTATTTATTCAATACAATGAAATTATGTGATCAGTTTAGTAGTAAATATATAAATAATTATTAAAACTGATGCATAAACAATAATTTTATTATATACATTCAAAATATTTCCTTACATAAAAAAATCCTTTAAATGAAAACAGCTCTTACAATCTTTTTAATCATAGCTAAGCCTGACTAAAGATGCAGTGTAAAATACTTTAATTTTAGGTTCCCTAAGTTACACACTAATAAATCAGTTTATTAACCATTGAAGAAATTTGTGAAAAAGGATAAACAAGAAATCATTTTTATTGTTAAAAAAAAGGATAAATTATTTTTTTTAAATGTGTAATGATTATCATTATTAGAGATTTTTTTTTCTTTAAATATATATGAAACATCAACAACCTATGATTAGCTATGATAAAAAAATAATTACGTGTTAAAAATCATAAATGGTTTCTATATTTATTATTCGGAAGGCAAGATGCAATTCCAGTGAACAGAAAATGTGTAAGGATTTTACCAGAGCAGACTGCTACTTTAATACCAACATTCCAGAACAAATAAAAAATAAGACACATCCTCGTCAATGTGATCATTGTTGTTAAAATTCCATCATTTTTGTAAGTAAAATTCTGTCAATGCCTTCCAGAAATCAATACAGTAAATATACAAACTAAATCCGACACCAGTAAAGTGCTGAATTAACACCTGAAATGAAAACAGCATCTACCTGATTATAATTTTTAAATTTGTACATCCTCCTTAGTTTTAATTACCTACTTCTTTAGTTTTCCGTTGAAGGGAGCAAAGATCACATAACAATTAAACTTAGTGCCTCCATTATGAAAATTCTTTATTGCTGTGAAAGCATTCCAGAATATTTCTCTCCAATAATTCATCAGGACATTATCTGATGTGTTACAAGGAGATTCCAGGCATTAAGAATCTACGGCAACATTATAGAATATGTATTAATTACAACCAACAATACTGTAAGCACATTCAGTACGCCTCCGTGGATATTTCTTATAACGAGCTAAATGCCCAATAATATCACTCGTTTACCCTCTCCATTCTAATAAATTCACCTATATATCTGAAATAATTTAAATGCAAGAAAATTATTGTCGTAAAATCTGTCCAATAAGTCATCACATATCATCTCTTATTCTGTCATAAATCTGTATAATGTTGTCATTATTTATGTTAAACGAAATGGAATTCAATTGAATCAAAAAAAAAAGAAGCAATATGTTACGATAAAGGAATCGAGTTATGAGACAAACTTCTTTTCGCAAAGTTACTCTTGATATGTTTTTAAAGTGTAAATATTTTCCATTAATACTCATGAGAATATATCTTCAATAAACTACTTGGTTTGACCTCAGGCATAGATCTAGCAACGTGGCATCTAGCCACCACAAATTCATAGAAGCGATAAATATTTATACAAAAACATTTAAGGTGAAATAAATAAAAATAACATTTTTATCTAATTTTAATATATAAAGGATGGTAATTCGGTCAAAATTAAAAAAATTCTGTTACGCTTTTTAAGACTCAGGGTTATTTAAATGACTTATTTAATTTTTAAATATTCTTATAAATGTTCACTTTTTTTGCTCCTGTTTAAATGTTGGTACTTTAATTTTTATTTATTATAGGACTTTTAAATTTAAAGATCGTCGGCTTCAGTCAGATTTACTCTGCTCTTTACACTTCACTCGGCTTCTTTCGGTTGCACTCATCTCCTGACGGGATCACTCGTCTCTTTACAATTCACACCACTCCTTCGGATGCACTCGGCTCCTGACGAATCAGCGGCCCCACCAACATTATATAAGCAAGCTATTCACTGGATTAGTTCAGTTGGTGTGCAATTAAATCCGTCTTTAAAATACTAAATAAACAAAACAAAACTTGAAAAATTAGACCCGCCATTTAAAAATAAACCTTTTAAAAAACACGCCCGATTAGAATCATCCAGCAGCAAGGGACTCTGTCCAGGTTCTGCGATAAGTAGGGAGAAATAAACTCCCGCCAACTTTGCATTCCATTCCATTCCATTAGTTCAGTCCTACGCTAGTTATACACCAGTTCAGTTCCAGTTCTCTTCCAGTCCTTTTACTTAAAGAAATATTGCAAATACAATGAAACAGTTATAATTAATGTTAAATTTAAATCATATACAAACAATTAATATTATTTATATATATATATATATATATATATATACATTTATATACATACGAACAATATTTCAATTACAATAAAATATTTATGATAAAAAGAAATCAAGATTTAAATTATTAAAAGAATCGGCTCCAATTTTTCAACAACGTTAAACGATTTATTTATTTCACATGTAATTTTGCAAAATCGATGGTACAGTGATTTATTATGAAAATAAATGCTTTGATAAATGTAGGGGCGATGGAGTACAATTTCAGATTTCAAAAAAATGGAACTGAAAATTTTGTGCTTTGTTTAAATAAATTTAAAATGAATAAATTAAAAAAAAATCGTTAAATGATGAATGCCATCCTTCTAAATAATTTTTTTTTATATGGGAAAATATATTTCTCACAACTTCTGTAGTAATATGAAAAGGAAGAGACAAATTCATAGACTCCGTATAAAGCAAGTATAATGAAATACGGATGTACTATTTTGCCGCAGTATCAAAACGTGAATATCCAGTGGCAACCTTCGAGCACATCTCATTCACACGAAGCAAACACCAGATCATTACCTGTTAAAATAATGTGAATGTACTTTGGGATTCTTTTTGGCAAGGGATACTCTACTACATTTTTCTTACAGAACAAAGAACAATCATCCCTAAGTATTACGCCATTGTCTTACAAGATGAAGGGAAGCCTGGAAGATCTTGTTACAAGATGATAATTTACATATTACATTTCTGCTTTAAATTGGAAGCACTGAAAGAGCTGAATTAGTATGTGCTACCCACCCACCACGGCTTACAGATAATTCCATCAATTTATCTTCTGATTGGTCGACTTAAGAAATTGTGAAAAGTGATGAAATTCGATTCTAATAAGACGCTATCGAAGTGTATAAGGGCATGTCAAATTTGTCACTTCTGAGAAAAAAAAGAAAGTTTCACTTTCTGAGAATTGGAATGTATGAATCGCAGTAGTGGGAGATCGTACAGAAATTAGTAAGCAAGTTACTTGACTGAATTCCGTAAATGAAATTCTTGTTCGTATTTCAACCTCTTCGTTCATCATAATGATAAAAAATATAATAAAACTTACTCACGTTTCAGTAATATCGATTCCTGATACTAACGAATTTTTCACACTGAAAGAAAGTGTAAATTTATTAAATATAATTTCAAAGTCATTTATAAATAATTTTAAACACATAATACAAAAATCGGTAGTTATTTTATGAAATATTAAATTATACTTTCTTTAAGTGATGGCGTAATACAAGTTTTGTATCCGCTGCTTTTCTGTACAACAAAAAATATAGATTTTAAAATAACGAAAATTGTTGTTAAAATAGTAATTTTTTATCAGGTTTTACATTCATATTTTTTTTCAAATTTCAGTTTTATAAGCAACTAAAATATGAAAAATTCTTAAATTTCCTTTGTTCATTAACCTTATATTCACGGTCACAGAAGTATAGTTGCATTTTTCCATTTCCAAATTAATTAATCAATGAAACTAAATTATAAGAACGAAAACCATTTGGTACTGTCAATATATATATATATATATATATATATATATATATGTGTGTGTGTGTGTGTGTGTGTGTGTGTGTACCTGTAAAGCAACTTGACCTGACTGACTGATTCATCAACGCCAAGCAAAAACTACTGAAGATAAATATATGAAAATTTGTGTACATCTTCCTCTTACGGTGTAAGTCAACACTAAAAGGGATTTTATGAGATTCCGAGTTAAAGGGTTAAAATGTAATAACAATTAAATTTACAGTTTTTTTTAATTTTTGGTAACATGTGAAGATAACGACTTAGTTTCTAGTGTGTGTAATTTTCTTGTAAATATCTAAAAACTAATTTCTAGGTTTTTCGAAATTCGACTATGCAAGCGGTGACGAATTGTAAAAAAATTTGAACAATCATTGCAAATATTCTCCATTTCCGATTACGATAAACGGATATTAACTACATTGGGGCTGGATTCTACGAATAAATATCTGCTTTTTTTTCTTTTTCTGTTTAGCCTCTGGAATCACCTTAAAGTATTAATTTAGAGGATGATATGTATGAATGTAAATGAAGTGTAGGATTATACAGTTTCAGGTTGACAGTTCCGGAGATATATGGTTAATTGAAAGCCAACCACCAACGAAAAACACCGGTGTCCACGATAATGTACTCAAATCTGTATAAAAGTAACTGCCTTTTTAGAAAAATATCTAAAAACCATTTTCGGGTTTTTTGAATTTCGGTTTTATAAGTGGTGCGACGATGTACGCGGGTGGCCTCAACATTACTGTATGTGTGACGCGACTGGCTACACCTGCCTCCTGTTACTTGACTAAAAACAAAATAAAAGTAATTAAAAAAAGAGAAACGTTGTACGGTTACCTCCAAGTAGTTTTTGTCTGGTAACGGTAAGACCCGAGAAAAATACATTTTTACACGTACGAACTACGGGTAACTAATTACAACTAATATTTTTTAGATGGATGCCAAATGTTTGGAAGCACACTTTCTTAGATTACTCAATGTTTCGGCTATAGAACTTTTGCTGAAAAATTTACAATACATTGTATTTTTCGAGCGAAGCGGACCATAACCGGCTAAATATCCCCTGACTGCGAGGGGAAGTGCAAGTAAATAAACCACACGGGCGAAGCCGCGTTGGAAACGCTAGTATATATATATATAAAGTATAAATGAGAAAGAAGTTAAGGAAATAAAGGCTGAAATCTGAAAATTTAAAGAAAATATTTTTTAAACTTCGAAAAGCTCTTGTTTATTTATTAGAAAAAAAAATAATAAAAGAAATGGCAAAAACACTACAAACTGAAATATATGAACCTAAAGTTAATGCATCGCAAGGGCTGTGTGTTAAGTGAAATCAAAACCTCCCCCATCATTGAAATTTCCTATTTTGTTCATTATTGATGAAAAATGGTGAAGATATAAAATGGCGGACAGTGAAGATTCAGACAAAAATTAAAAAAAAAAAAAATATTTACGAACTTCGCATGTCAAAGGAAATTTACCTTACGGACCGGGTACATTAATGAGATCCTCTCGCAATACTGCCGAAACTTTCTTAACCAAGTCAGACTGTTTATTAAAAGGAACAGTTGTGAAGATTACAAATTGGAAAAAAGTTTACAATAGGAAGGAGAACGGTCCAAGAATTTGGTGGATATCAAAGTTAACGGATTTAGATTCACTCGAGAATGTACCGACAAATCTGACTACAAGAGGAACCTCTTGTAGTCAGATTTGTCGGCTGTCAATTAATGTGATTTTGAACTTTAATGATGTTTAGTATGTTATTCTATAAAATTTTATGATGTTTGGATTTAATTATCTGGTTAATACTGTGGATAATTACGTTTGCATAAGAGACAGTTATTTTGGTTACGAATCAAATTTTAGTAAGCACGATGTTAAAGTAATTGATAATTTACGCATAAATATTCTTATTATATTTTCTTATATTTTTATTAGTAATTAACGTAACTCTTGAAATGAGTTTTTATTTTAGTTAAGATGGCTTACAAAGTCATAAACAAATGCTGTAAACTTAATAAATGTGATGGGTCGTGCATCTTTGTCAAAAATAATCTAAATATAATATCGTTTCATGTGAATTGTTATTGGAATGTAGGGAATTAAGCATTAAAATAAAATCTGATATTTGTGATACGAGATTATATATACGAATATATAAAAGTTATGAGCAAAATTGTGCTTTTTAATACATTATGATTATACGAATTTTAATGAAAAATTTTATACTGGTGTATAGAAAAATATTAGTAAACATTTAGGATAATAATTTAATTACGAAACATATTTAAAACTGCTACAACTGATCGCTTTTCCAATCGCTTTCCCCATGGGTTATGGCAGCAATCAAAATACAGAATATAATGTTAATAACGTTAAAAAAATATATATATATTAATATAAGACTATTACAACAATTTTTGATTCAAGAAAATTGTGATAATTTGCGTAGTCGTAAAGATGAATCGGTGGATGATTTATTGGATATTTTTGTATTCTTATTATCAAATTACATTGAACTTTTGAGACGGCCGCTTTGGCTATCCCATAAAAATGACCCTTAGAATCCTGAATAGCATAAGGTTTCATTAACTAAAATATTGTCGGGAACAGAATATTTAGTAAACTAAAAAGGGAATTTTCAGTAATATTGTAAAAAAATTAATATAAATATTAAAAGAATATTAATCGATAAAAGAAAAGGAAACTTTGAAACTAATAAATGTAGTAATAAGGACTTCACTATGTACTACATCATAATAAGAACTGCATCACAGTTGTTGCCACGGTGATCGACGAAGATCTTTACGTGACAGTGAGAGTAATCGAAAATGTAACAGGAATGAAAAAAAAACAACAGTGTACTGCATTTTAAAGGAAGATTTTGAAAAAAAGGACGCAGGGTGATGAGCTCCATACGGACTGAGCGAGCATCAAAAAGCGACGAAATTACTATCTCTTTATGAAAGAGAAGGCGAGCAATTCTTCAATTGAATAACGACTACTGATGACACATGGAAGTGACTTTGAACTTGAACTGAAAGTCACAACGCAGTGTTTGAAAGAGTAAATATTCTTCGAGACTAAAGTCATCGCGCGCAGTTAAATTTGAAGCAAATGACGATTTTTTATTACAATAAGCAGGAAATTATTGCTACCGAGAGAGTCAAATGGCATTAATATGACAGCTACGGTTTGTTTTTTTTAATATTTATGAATTAAAACTTTTAAAGTCCTTAAAAATAAAAGTTTCTGTAATATATTAGTACAGACATACGCAGTGATTTTTCTCTATTTATTCTACTGAAATGCAGGCCACAACCAAGCAAACAATGAGAAGTAAATAACTGGCAAAGTATTCAAATGTATTAATTTCGATCGTATCAGATTGTACTACAACATTTTATATTCAAAATAAATTTTGTTAAAATACTTGAATATTTGTAAGTTTATATTCTAAATCAAAATATTCTGATTAAAAAATATATATAATATTCATTAGTTTAATTACGTAAACAAAGATTGTATTGTTATAAAAACTTTCAGAATTTGCAGCTGGAGATGTGAATCTAAATCTATTGTACGCTTGTGATAATTTTAGGGTTAAATACTCATATATTGGTATAGAACAAGAAAATTATACGAAAATAAGAGATTTTTACATGAAATTTAAAAAAAAAATAAGGTATTTTGCAAACCATAATTCCAATAAATAGAATTCGTGAATTTAATGCAACCTTTTGATTACTTACGTGTATATTATTCCTTTTTTGATTCTGAAAAAAAAAATATTAGTTTTAATTTAGTATAGTATTATTGGAATTTGCAAACTTTTTTTTATTAACTAATATTTTATTTCTGTTTTTGTTCAGTACACTGATGATTCGGTATTAAATATAGGTTGGCAAAAATAATACAAATGATTATTTGAAGAGAGGATTATTTCAATAACCCTCTGTCGTTGACTATTCTAAGCGAAAAGCGGTTCGTGTCTGTAATGTACAAAAACATCATTGTATTGACTGCGTTATTTATTTTAAAAATTAAGGAGGACTTATGATCTTTAATTACTAAATTATGACGAATGAGTTTTTCGATAGCTGCATGCTTATCGATAAAATTACGTAACTTCTTTTCCTAGTATTTTTATGAGATTATAACCTGGTGGATCACATCCATATTGCTTCCCTTGTATAAATTACGAGGCTCGGCTGATAAATTTTGTACACTAGCGTGCTGCACGGAGACAAAAGGTACCATCGAGTAGAGTGTGGCAGCACATGATAGCTAAAAGTCCCCTCTATAAACCTGCGATAATGCTTTGAAATCCGTTTAAATGCAGTTAAAATGTCGTCAACAATATGTCGGCCACGGCCATATGTCAACACGGTTAAAACAGCACGCAGTGATAGAATTTTTAACTGCAGAAAATGTGAATTCTACGTATATTTTTCATCGTTTAAAAGCGGTATACGGTTGTGAAACTATCGACTGGAGTACTGTGAATAGCTGGGCGTTGAAATTTAGTGAATGTGAAGATGTTAATGCGACAATTGAGGACGCACCTCGCAGCGGACGACCGGTTTCTATGACTGAACGTCGAAAGGTACTGGATGATTAGCTTCAAAGTGACCCTCGAATCACTCAGCGAGCATATCTAAAGAACGAGTAAGCCATATTATTGAACAATTGGGTTACCGTAAATTCTGTGCACGATGGGTACCTCACAAACTATCTTATGGCTCTCCACAACTGAAGATTGAGTCTATTTCGTATCCGCTGTACTCGCCAGATTTGGCTTCGTGCGACTTCCACTTCTTCCACCATCTCAAGAGAGAGTTTAAAGGTAATCATTGCATCACCGACGATGAATTGAAGGAATCTGTGGCCACTTGGATCCTAGAAAGACCGCCAGAATTTTTCAATGAAGGAATTGAAAAAATTGTCACACAGTGTAAACGGCGATTACATTGTAAAATAATACTGCATTTTGTAGCTACGGTATTGTACTTTTATTCGTTTTTTTGTCATTTCAATATATCTTTTGGTTCCAATGCTAAGCATGCATGTGCAAAATTCATCAGCTTTCTTTCTTTTTCCTGTTTAGCCTCCGGTAACTACCGTTTAGATAATTCTTCAGAGGATGAATGAGGATGATATGTATGAGTGTAAATGAAGTGTAGCCTTGTACATTCTCAGTTCGACCATTCCTGAGATGTGTGGTTAATTGAAACCCAACGACCAAAGAACACCGGTATCCACGATCTAGTATAAAAAAAAAAAATTCATCAGCTGAGCCTAGTATTACTTATTCTTTTTATCATTCGTTACTTTAATATAAAATAAGCCGAATTTAATATTGAAATCCCCCGAACTAAGACTTATATTTTGCAATCAGGGGACGATAACTTCTTGTTGAGTCTTCGACCTATTATTGACTGTATGTGGTATCACAGACGAAAAAATACAATGATGAGTGAGACATCTCATTTACGTAAAAGTAGACAGGACTCGACACACAAATTATGTTATTTTTCTTAATTCTTTTGTTCGTTACGTCTTGTAGATTTAAACAGTGTACTGTATACAATTCAATGAAATATCGTAGTATTCCAAAGACAAAACACGAGTGATGTATTTACTTTTAGCCGTAGGTTTACTAATCTTTTGATACCGATAAATTATTATGTAAAAGATATTTATTAACTCTAATTCTAATTCTGTTTTTTAAGCTGTTATGTCCAAGGCAATTGGTAAGGATTTTTCTCTTCTGTATCCATTGCATCCATAACCTTTTCTATAAACAATATTAATAAAATAATTATTGTTACTTTTCCTTTACCGAAGCAATATTGTTCTGCTATCCATATATTTCCATATAGATGAGAGATTCTAACCGATTACAAACTATATTTTTAAATAATTTCATGTTTAAATAATACGTAAATAATATTACTGTAAGCACAAACTTTAATCACCTACTATCGACCCGTTACCATCTACAAAGGCTGAAATAAAATTTGAAAATATTGGCATAAAACTAGCTACAAGATTATTTATCTTGTTTGCAGCAAGATGGGGATCCTCCTTATTATGTTCTTAGTAAAATTTTATCTCGATAAAACATTTCCTGAACGGACAGGGCGCTAAGGAACAACGTGTTGATGTTATTTAACATCAACCTTGCAAATATTCAACCTGCGAAATTGTTAACCACATGGTTTCTTCAAATGTAATTGACCGGAACAACCTCAAACAGTCGATTTTATAAAACTGGACAAAACTTTATATTAGAAAATGTATAACTCAGCAATTAAATGTTGCCACGAATTAATAAAAGCAGAATTACAACAGAATGAATAAAACACTATTATTAATTATCACGGAGTTCGTTAGAACTTCGTCGGTCGGAGGCAAAACTGCAACGAACTACGTTTACAGTTCTAAACATGACCTAACCTAGTAGTGAAATGAAAACGGGGGAAAAAATAAGCGGGAAAACATTGTATTTCAGTTCAATTAAATTACTAATAAAAAATACTCTCAAAAAATACCTCCAATTTTTTAGACAAATTATTTAGTCATTTTATTCATATTTCTAATCTACCTTTACGAATCGCGCTGTAGATAGCAGTACTTTATAGTACAAAGAAGCGTACAATAACTTGTTAATGTACAAAGAAAATATACTACATCTATTTTTTTTAAATTCTAAATTAATAACAGATATGGTAATAAAATGTAGTATTTTACATTTTGATATCAGTATCGTTTTGTGAAAAACAGTTTTATTTGTATTACAGAAATTTTTGTTTTTTGAGCCAAAGAAATGATATTTGCGGGACTCTTACCGTACGGTTTACAATTTCATTGTAATTATTTTGGATATAAGGTATCGGTATTTGTTTTGTTTAAATTTTATATATTAATTTTTTTCTTACTTGTGGTGGGGAGTCTAACTTTTATCCCACCCGTATATTTATGATATTTGTTGCAAAAATAATTTTTTCTTACATAATTTTATCCGGAATTGCGTCAAGAAGGGGAAGAAGAGTCGGTAATATTACATTTTCTTTTTCACCGCTATACTTCTCATAAACCTTTAACTGAATTCTAAAATAAAAATGAAAACAAAGAAAATTATTAAAAAAAAAAATGTTTATGTTCAATTTGTTTTTCATTAGATAGTAAAATTATAAAAAAAGTTGTGTTATTAACACTGCTTTTTAATCTATACAAATAATGCAATACGCAAATTTGCTGATATTTTATAAAATTCAAGCGATATTTTTACTTAGATTTCGTAATATAATAAATCAAAATCATAAGAAATATTTTTTAAAAAAAATGTTAATAAGACAAATTAAATATTCGATTATTCATTTGTACTCTTATTATTATTAATGATTAAAATTTTATGAAAGATTTAATAAAAATTGAAAGAATGATTTTTAACTGACGATAGAAATTTTGAGATTTTCCCAAAGTTTGGGTCATCACTGGTTGCAAATAGATCGTCCAATTGTAGCAGTTTTAGAAAAGTTAAGTTTTATAATACATTTCTATTCTATTTTTTTTTTTTATATGCACTTCCTGTTTCATTTTCTTTCCAGCAACCAAGCAGTTCAATTTTCTACTTCCAGAATTTAAGGCAAAATAAGTGTTACATATTTCTTTTAATTTATATTTTCTATTGTTTTTTTTTTTTTTTATATTATAAATTTATAACAAGTAATTGTGTAAACTCAAAAGAAATTAAAACGTAATTAATGAAATTATAAAAACAAAAGCAATTAACTCATTTATAGCAGGGTGTTCATAACGTCCTTCCATGATTAGAAAAATTTATTTTAAAAACGAAAAAAACTATTAGATTTACAGCTGTGCGGTTTGCGGGGAAAAAAGAAAAATTTATCAAATTTTTTTATCATGTCAATAATTAAAGTACAACATATGCGCCTTTTGTCGCTCGTAGAATGCCCAACCGATAAACAATTTCACGCTATGTCTTGGTCAATATTTCTTCTGTAACCCTAGCAACAGCTTCAGTTACTCTCCGTCTTAATGTGTCCAGATCAGGTGTAAGTATTGCATAGACTCTGTACTTAACATAACCCCAGAGGGGTTATATGTTGCGGCTATCCAGGAAAATGTTATTTGTTATTGATTGCTCGATGAAAAAGAAGGGACTAATGATTCTGTTGTGCACCAAACCGCACCACACATTCACTGTAGGAGAATCTCTAATTTTTCCCGTGGTAAAGTATGGAATTTTCTGAACCCTTATTCTTACATTATGCCTGGTTACTTTTCCTGAGGTGCGGAAAGTAGCCTCGTCTGAAAAACATAACAGATAGCCGCCCTGTACGGGAAGATCAACTACAGTTCCATTTTCCTTAAACTTTGCATACCACGCAACGATACTCTTACTATCACGTGATAGTCGTCCCTATTCCCTTCTAAAATTTTGCTGCACAGTTATCAGTGATTTCGACTCGTGATATACATTGTGTAACACATTTTTGTGATCATGGAAAAACTTTAAGGACATTATATATATAAATATATATACATATGGAGTTAGATTAAATATTTACTAGATATAAGCGTTAATAAATGTAATGTGTTCCTAGTAATCATTTGTTCTAAGAATTATTATTGTACTAGAACCTTGATCTTTATGTAATATTTCTTGTTAGACTCTTTGTAGAACTCACCAAGATAACATTTAAGTTTAATTAATATGCAGTATCAGGTTACGCTAAATGTTTAAACTAAAGGAATATTAAATAGTAATAATTAATAATTATAATTAAAGCATATTAAATGTAAAAAAAATAAAATCATAATTCGTTAAGAAAATCATATATATATACGTATATAATTATTAACAACTAATTTTTTTTAATAATTTACCTTCATGCTAAAAGGGCTTTTACCACCACATTTTTTTTTGTTTTACTGTCGTATTGAGTTTGATTTTAGCTACATTTTTAAGGGGGTAACAAGTTCTAATCTCCGAGACAAATATTTATAGAGATATATGCCCTTTTATAAGTTATGCATGTTTTTTTTATTTTTGTGAAAAAATAAGCCAATCTGGATATTAGTCGTTATTTTGTACCGATATTATTTTTTTGTCGATATTTGTCGAAATTTTGCTCATTTGTTAGTTTTGGCCCAGGGACTGATGGATCTTGGGCCTGTCAAGGAATTTTCCAGTCAAATAAACATCTAATGTGACTGCACTTCTCTTGGGAGGAGTAATGACGATATCAATCTATCACCGATAATTGTGTTAAAATAGCACGATGGTGCCAATTGGTCAAATATTTCATTCTGTCTTACCAGACTATCCACCCTCCAGCATATTTTATATTTTAACATATAGAGATTTTAAGTTTACCAAAATAAAATTAAAAATAATATTCTAATGAGTTAAGTCTCCAGAAACTGAATCCAGGTTGTCAATAGGGACTCAGAGAATATTTTTTTTTAATTTTTAGAGAAGAATATGTAGCGAGAGAAATGCAAGTTAACTGATAATCCATAACCACGGATCCAGGTATCTGAACATCAGTAGACAGTGAGTAGTTTTGGTGAAACTGGACTAAAACAAGAACTGTAGTCTCATTACATAATATCGATAGCTTTGCTGAATAATGAAATGTTAATAGGTACACTAAAAACGTATAAAACTGCTCTATATTTTGATTTGGCTTGTATTCCCTTGCAAATATTGTTTTGTTGTCCTGTATCACACAATGTCTGATTGACTTATGCCTGTTTCTGTATAAATTACTGAGGTTACAGCTTTAAACCTGTTTTGTTTCTTTTTCATGAAATCAATGAGATGAGTAAAATAAATAAAAAAATCTTTTCGGCACACCGAAAGGCGGAGGTAGATTTCACCGGCGCTAAGTAAGGAATAAAAAAAATGTCCAGCTTTAAACTTTAAAGTTACTCAATACTACAATGGTTGTAAGTGAAAAAGTTTCACACGTTTAGCATACGACAAGCCCCACCTTCTTATAATTCCAGTAATATTTTGGTCATCCCTTGTCTTAAGGGTTGGTCATATCAAACATTGTTTCACACTAAAGTTTTAGGTAATGTTTAGAGGACTAACAACCACTTTAAATCGATTCCATACTGTACTTATTAAGGGAGGTATGATTTATTTTGTCTTTGAGACCCCATTTTTTCTACCTCCTGGGCCAGTGGTTGGTAATATCAAAAAACTTTACTTATGTAAGTTTTAGGCCTTTATCCAAAAAATAGGAATCCGTATAGTAGAATAGAATCCTTATATCCGAAGAGGATCCTTATATCCTTATACAAGGTACTTAAAACGAATCCATATTTTACATAATAAGAAAGTTATGGCGATATTTTGCTTTTTCGAAAAAGCTCCCCCATTTCCATGGTCCGATCTTACCCATTAACGAACTTCGTTAATGGACAAAATGAACAAAATGGACAAATTTAATAAATAACAAATGGTAAAATATTTGTAAACCTAAGGAGTTCTTAAGGTCTATATTTTAGAAAAATAAATGGTGTCGGTACTTACAAATCATTCTCATAATATTTACTGCAAAACAAATAAAATATATAAAAACAAATACCTGACAAAAATAAATACGTAAAATAATTTGATCCAAGCCTCAATAATAATGAATAACATAAAAAATCTTACCTTCCTAAAGACTTTGGAATAAAAAAAAATTCTTATTGTAGTTGATAAGTAATCTCCACACAGAGTTATAACAAGAAAATTATTTTTTTTATGTGTACAAGTATTAACCAACGGAATGTTTCCGATCTCCTACTTGGCGTGAGGATATAGAAATTCTTCTAAAGGAAGAAAATCCTTTAATGCTGTGTATGTAAGGAATTCGTTTCCGTCCCCAGGATGAAGTGTCTTTTCGCTGATACGACTTTGAGAAATGTGATCATCCAGCTAAAGGTTAACACGAGGTGTGGCTGTTTTTATGAAGTAGTATTGGCCATACGGATTCCGTTGGATACACACATCTCCGTAGTGTCAATAAAAATATTGGTGCCATTTAAAATAAATATTTTCAAAAAGAATCTTCCCCAAATTACGATGTCAGTGAGGACGATCTGACCTATCTGCTTTCACAGATTAATTTGCCTTGCCTAATAATTGGTGATTTCAACGCACATCACTACTTATGGGGCCGATCATCATGTTCTTCGTGAGGCACTGTCGTTGATCGACTGAGGCAGAACTAAGATCTCTGCTTATTGAACGGTGGGTCGTACACGTTGTCATCTTCATCAGGTACATTTTCGTTCATCGATCTCTAGTGTTGAGGATCCCTACTTCCATGATTTACCTGTCTCGATCACAGACCGATTGTTATCTCGGTAGGTAATAGTAATTTGCCTCAGTCAGCCAAGCAGATGGGGGTTTGGAAAAGCAGACGGGATCGACTACAATGATTATTTAGTTAATACAAGAGTGGTAGCGCGATCTACCAACTTGCCAAGTTTACACATCTGACACTTGATAGTACAAGTAAATATATTCATCTAACATCTGGCAAGCTACAGGTGCGTTTCGTTCAAGTCGTGTGGTAAGTCTACTAGTGAACAACGATTAGCCATATCTTTGGTAAAGGTGAAACCAAACGATCTGTTGCTGTTTCCCGCATTAAACCACAACCAAGTCATACGAATGTTGGCATGGTGTTATCCAAACAACACAATTATGATATCATAATTCATATCACGAATGGCCAAAATCTAGTGCCCCACTAGGCATTAAAGCTAATCGTCTTTTCTTATCTCTAATTCTACAATTGCCTCCAGTTCCACAACATAATTACCCTTATTTACTGACTTTTTTCGAGAATTATTGGTTTAATTTTTGTCGATATTATAAAAAATACATAAATCCTGTTATATTACAAGAAAAGATCTACATAATGTACATAGGTTGAATACAGATGCTATTGTGTTTATACCGATGGCTCTAAACACGGTAACTCTGTTGGTGGTGCTTTTGTGTTTTGGAATAGTATATATGTTCGGCCTTTCTATTACCTCCAATGTTTTCGTTGCAGAGTTGTTGGCTATTAATAAAGCCTTAAATGTACTTGGCCCGACATTCCCACACATACTTTTCTGCTCAGATTCCACGAGTACCTTGCAGGTGATTAGTGACGTGTACTCCTGTTTCCTAGCTTCTGTTGGATACCCAGTAAAATTGGAATTACAGGCAATGAGCACGCTGATCGTGCGCCAAAACAGGTTTGTTTCATTGGTCGTGTTATTTCTGAAGATATTTTCGGTTTCCTGAAGTTGGTGGCTCGTGATGAGTGGCAAAGTGAATGGCATGGTTTTATTTTGATTTTTGCATATCCAATAGACGTTTTAAATCAGTTAAATATGTAACTTAATTTTTACATGCTTACGATAGTAATATTATGAACATGCGATGAGAACGAAGCTTTATTTTGCGCTTAAAAGAAATAAATAATCGTGCTTCTTGTGAAGTTATATTAAACGACTTTTATGGCGATAATCTTATAACAGGACCTGGTACCTTAGTTGTATTAAAGAAGTACAAGGCAGATATAAGATATTTTGTGAATCAATATGGGTCTCAAATACGTAAAATTTTAACTAATAATTCAAGCATAATTCAATTAAACGATGATTAGGTACTTTATGGAATAGCGATTCAGACAAATGAATGTTTTTAATTTACTAAACGGAAAAATAACGTACCTACTAAAAAAATGATCTATGATTGCTGGAATTTACAACCCATTGGGCTTGATTGGGCCGATATTATTCTTGTGCAAACATTCTACTCAACAACTGCGGAAAATTATGTGTCATTGCGATTGAGAGCTTAAGTGATAATTTATTGTCCTAGTAGAAAGATCTATACAATAAGTTTAGGTTAGTTGTGAATGTTATCATTAAGAGATTAATTAATAATAATTCTATTAAATCATTTTAAATTATTGGATTTACCAACGCATAAAGTAACGTATAAGGTAATGCGAGATTTGTACTCGTATATGTCAAAACCATTTATTCTAATTGAAATATTTCATCCAATCTGTTCAAGGGTTGTCTGGGGTTGCACCACTCGCAGATCTCTTACCATATTTAAGTTATTTGCTTTTATACTACTAACTCGTTTGACTGATCAATTGGTTACATCTTTAAATAATCACATTGATGAAATTCACTTGTGTACTGACTTCATGATTGCACTTTACTGAATTCACAGTGAATCATTAAGTTTGAATATATTCGTTGCTAACAGAATTTTAAAAATCAACTCAACTCTTAATCCCAAATGGCATCGCATCATTTCACCTGATAATCTTGCTGATATCGTATCTCGAGGTCGTTTTCTGAAAAGCTTCAAAAATATAATTTATGGTGGCACGGTCCTATTTGGTTTTTACAAGAGTTAATACACTGGACCAATAATAACTTTTTCTGTAATAATTTTACTCTTTCACCTGAGTGACTAGATGAGGAACGTAAAGGGACTCAATTCTCGTTTGCTTCTACTTTACTCAGAAATATTACTGAAGATTTTTCATCGTTATTTAGATTAATTCGTATCTGTGTACGAATATCACAGTTAAAATATTCTCCTTCAGAACTCAATGACATTCAATATGGAGACAGATTTTAAAACAAAGTAGATTATTCTCCCTCGATCCATTCGTAGTTTTATCAGGCATGTTTCGTGTAGGGGGTCGCCTTCAAAATTCAAGCTATCTTCAAATAATAAACATAAATTTATCTTGCCTCCTAATGCACATTTAAAAAATATAAGAATCTAAAGTGGATATTTGTGACTTTTGCATAGCGTCATTCAATTACATTAAAATTCTTAACGTAAAACTTCTGGATTGTCAATGGTAAGATCGTTGCACGATCTATTATTCAAAAATGTATAAAATTCTTTCGTTCCAGTGCTAAAAAATTAGATCAGCAACTTGGTCAATTCCCAATTATCGAATTAATTTATCTAAACCGTTCTTTTTTGCGCTGTCGATTATAGTGGTGAATTAATGATTCGGTGGACAGAGATCAACAGCCGTACCAAAAACGTATTCATGGCTGTTCATATGTCTTTCAACTAAGGCTGTACGTTTAGAATAAATATCAAATTTAATATCGGAAGCATTCATTGCCGAATTAAATCGCTTTATTTCACGTAGAGTATACCAAATCAAATATTTTCCGATAACGAACAAACTTTCAAGGCTGCAAACAACATTTTCCATGGATATTGTTTACAATATTTAAAATAAAGGACATCCAATCAAACCAGTACAATATTCATTCCTTTCCCAAATCAGAAGGTATAAATTGGGCGTCCATCCCTTCTTCATCTCCGCATTTTGATGGGTGTGAGAATTCGGCATAAAACGGTTTAACTTTCATCTTAACACTTAGATTATCACAGGACATCCTATTATTAATTTTCATAAGTTATACACCGTACCTTACCAGATTTAAAATTCTTTAACTTCAACCCTATTATATGCCGTATCTTCAGATTCGAGGAATCCACAACCATTACCATTTGGACACGTTCTTATTGAATCACCTCTCACCTCGATTCCTATCCCCGATTTCACTGAGATTTCTATTAATCGTTTAGACCGTTGGCAACTAACACAAAAATTTACGCAGTCCATTTGGAATTAATGGTCTAAAGATTATTTAAATCAATCGCAACAACGTAACAAATTGAAAACTCCTAAGAGGAACATCTGTAAAAGATATAATAATATCAAATGAAAATACTTCTCTTTACCGTGGAAACATGGCTTAATAGCAAAAATATTTAGAGGAACAGACAATTTAGTACGTGTTGTGATCGTCATAAAGTCTTTTGGAATACTTCGTAGACCAATACACAAACTAAATTTGCTACCATTCTTAAAGAATTGAACAAGTGCTTATATCCAAGGTGTATTTTCAAACACAGAAATTATTTATTTAATCAGTTATTCGATGAATCTACTTGTTTAAGTGATTTGCTTCTTCAAGGTTTCAGCTTATTCTACGCACTTTATTAATTCAAAGATCTTATTCAACACAAGTTTCTATTTGCTTAATAATTTACGTTTTTAAAGAGCTTATTCTATTCAAGATTGTCTATATGAGAGTTATTATTTCTTATTTCATTATACAAGTACCGATAAACATTCATTAGAAAATTCCGATTTTTAGGCGGGCACTCCGTTCAGATATGAAATAAAGTTATGATTTCTTTTTTATTATGTAAAGAGTGCTGTGTTCATATAATTTGTTATTATTCTTTATCGTGCTGTTCTTTGTTTCTTCAGTCTAGAACGGTTTATCTAACGATTCACATGTCTCGTCTTTTTAGGATCTTGAAAGACATATCTAAAGTTTTCAACGATGTATCAAATCTTTACTAGTATGAATTTATATTGTGCACAGACTCTAAATGATTAAAATTAAACTAAAAAAAATTATAAAACATTAAAAAACTAATTTAAATAAGTCTAAACTATAAATATATTGTTCTCTTCATTATTTACCCAACCGACAACTCTGCATAATTCATTGGTTAAGCCCTTAATATGCACGGAAATAATTGTAGAATTACATTAAGTAGAATTATAAAATTGCGCTATAATTTTAGCAATATTATGAAGGTATATTTATGGTTTTCCTTTTTTTTTTTAATAATACAACGAAAATAAGTTGCAGTATGTAACATAAAAATTCATTTATAAATGAATATATATAAAAATACAACTAAAATACAAAAAACATATACCATGAATAAGCCATAAAACATGATGAAAATTATGTATTGACTGTTCGTTGGATGTACCTGTATTCAAGTAGGAATTTTTTAAAAGAAAAATATAAAAGGAAACAGAAAAGTAATGACAGCTTGAATTGGAATTCAACTGTATTTATGAGATGAAAGAGAAAGGAGAGAGGAGAAATGCAACGAACCAGTTTTTTTCCTATTAAAAGATAATTCTGCTAAAGGAGAAATAAACATCATGTTATAAACTAGCCAATTTTAAATAAAATTGTTTTATAAAGACTACTTACTGATTTTTCAGTTTTACAAGCTTACTTATTCCAAGCATTCTGTAAATTAGAAACAAATGGCCATTTTAATAAGTTAATAAAAGAAATTTAAAAAAAAATGCCGAAATTTCATTAAAATTAAGTTAATATTTAGGCTCTGTTTTCATTGTTATTATTCATCTTCTTTCCTCATAATAATAATAATTTATAAAACCTATTTTTAAGAATTTTTAATTCAACGTTCCTTCTTTATTTTTTAAACTTTCCATAATCTTTTTCTGTTACCTGTTCAAATTATTTTAATTGCATAAAAATTTTGAACTATTTTCATTAAAACTAAAATTGATCTTAGAAAACGTTGCAAAATCTATATCACTGAATACTATAAAGATATTTTTGTATCCACTCAATTTTTATTTTATTACCAGAAGACACAAATATGTACCTGCATTTAAAATTTAAGCAGTTTTGTTTAATATATTTAAAACGTGTGAATCATGCGATTGCATAATATCAATAGCATTCAAAAGAAAACACAAAAATATCAGCAATATGTCATCCAAAAAATTTGATTGCATCTGGTAACAGCACAAAACCCAACTCAGGGCTGACATGCTCATGAGGAAAATATAGTAGTTCATATCGACATTAATAATAGGGTGAGATTGTAATTTAAACGATTAATTACATGGCTAAAATTTGAGTAAAATGAGATGAACTACTATATTATCAGTGTTTCGTTCCATATCGAGCCGTCCTGTGGTGCAATCTAGTGGATGCTAGCGTTAGCCGGAAAGTTAAACGGTACTAGCATTCTACGTTAGAATCCCGCGCTGTGCGGTCCCATTTTTCATTTTGTTTGGATGGACAATCAGTTTTACTCATAGTTACTAGTATTCGGCGCTCGAATCAGATCCAAGGCGGTCACGTCATACTCAGCCCGAATAGACTCTATTCCTTGTTCGGATAAAAGTTTTTTATCTTTAATGTTTTATTTAATTTTATATTTTTTATTTTTATATGTGAAGTTATACATTATGTTACAATTCATCATTAACTGTCAAGACGACAATTCATTAAACCATTATTGAACAAGAAACAAGGCGTTTTCTTCATTCAGCACCTACGAATATACAGTCCAACCTCGCTCTAAAATCTACCATACATTTCATGGTCCTCCGGGCCGGATCGTTAATTGGCCGGATTGAGGGACAGTATCGTAAAATCGCTGTATTTTACGGACCTAGACACGGACTAAGCTGCTCTACATCATTCATCCAGGGTCTTCGATAAGGTTAAACCAACTCAACAACACGGTATTTATAAAAAAGCGTTTCAGAAATTAAGGGTTTTTGTTAAAAGTGCAATTTTAGAGAAATTAACATTAGTGAAACATTCAAATGTTCGTGAATATTTCTACAATTATATTTTTCAATGGTTTATACCACAGTTAAGTTTTTGACTATAACCATAATCTTACATCCGCAGGTGTAAAGATCAACCCTCGATTCCAGTTTGGACAAGTTTTCATTTTGTTGCGCTGTTCAAAACACGCGCGCACATATATCAGGAAATCTTTCTATTGTTCGCTGACCTGCAAGCAGCAGATGTTAGCAATATCATATCATATTTACAACCAAGCCAGTTCATTCGCTTTATGCATAGGCTATATTTTAACAATATTATTGTATATGATATTTATCTTTTAACCTTTTTTTATAATAACTTCATTTCATTCTAATTAGATATTATTTTTTGTATGATTCCAATATAACTGGAATTCATAGATTTAATAAAAAAAAGAAGACACGAAGAATAGAATAGCCAATTTAAAAACATTCATTGAAAACTTTGATCTTAATTCAGGCGATTACGATCTATTTATCAAGTTTGAAAAACTGTTAGTATACGAAAAACTATTTTTCGATGTTCAATTTGAAATCGAATGGCAGCAAGATGCAACAGATAAAGACGTACAGGTTAGGCACACATAAGTTAATATTTTCGACAAACTTAGGTTAAAACAAAAAAAATTAGAAAATCGTTTCAAAATTTCAGAGGAAACTGATGCAACTAAAGTGATTAAAAAACCTAATCAAATTTCTTTAAAACCTATACAAATTGAGTCCTTTCACAGTGAAGGCTTGGCATAAATCTTGGATCTTTTTATTAATTTAGATCACAACCGAGAAGAATTTTCTAATGTTGAAAAATCTTATTACCTAACAAATTTTTTAAGAGGCAATGCTCTTAAGGTAATAAAAAAATTTATCAGTAACTTCTGAAAATTAGGTAACTGCAGTATAACTTCTTAATGATCGTTATGATAACAAAAGGCTAATAGCTGCAAAACATACTTTAGAAATTATTAATTTAAAACCATTAAAAAAGGAAATTTCTGAAAATTTTACTAAGTTCATTGACCAAGTTAATTTAAATATTAATGCATTGAAGAATCTAAATATTAACTATTTAGAATTTATTATAATACAGTTAATTACTTAAAACTTAAATTTAAATACTTTAAGAGGCTGGGAAAAACATTAGAAAATATGAATTTCCAAAGTTAGAACAATTCGTTTCGTTCTTAGAATGTAAGGATAAATTAGTTGAATCCACAGACACGATTCAAAGTAATCAAAAAACATAGCCGCCTAATGTAGGATTTTGCGGCAAAAAATATGATTATTCAATACATGGTTCTAGTAAAAATGCGTTTCATGTAAATAATTCTAATAATTTTACATATGCATTATGTAAAACTAACAACCATCCATTGTATCGATGTAATAAGTTTTTAAGTTATAATGTTACCGAAAGAAAAAACTTTGAAACAACATATTGTATATTGTCAAAGATTGCCTAAGCAATCATAAATGTAAAAAATGCTCAGGACGCAACATACACTAATTCATTTAGATAAACGCAGCAAGACACAGCAAAATGTACAGAATCAAGCTCCTTCAGCTAATAGTTCATATTTTATTTTAAAATCAGAACCGAACTAGTCTGTTTTACTTGCAGCAACTGTAGTTAATGTAAAAGATAAAAAAGGTAATTTCATCCAAGCCAGAGTCTTACTTGATTCCGCTTTGATGATTTCATTTTGTACTGAAAGGTTTGCCGCCAAACTTGGGATTCAAATCAAACTTGTTCTCATTCTGATCACAGGTATTAGCAATGTGGTTACCAAATCTAAGCTTAGTATTGATTTGAACATTAATTCTAGATATGAAGATTTTAATTTTAACTTGAAATATCATGTAATGCCATCCATTACATATTTGTTACCTAATGATTTTGTAAACGTAACTGACTGGGAAATTCTTTCTCAACTTTTTCTAGCTGATCCTAATTTTAATATTTCTGGGCAAATCTACGTTCTCCTAGGAGCTCAATATTATTTTTCTCTACTTAAGCCTGTTGAATTAACTCATAATTCCAATCATACCATACTTCAACAAACTCGTCTTTGTTTCATAGTTTCTGGACAAATCCCTACTACACCTATTAAGCGGTAAAACAATTCAAATTCAACATCATTTTTGTTGGCAATGAACAGCTTTCTTAACAATCAGAATCATTTTGGAGATCCGAAGAAACAGAAGATCGTTTACTGAGCAAGGATGATTCTTTATGCGAAAAACATTTCGTTGAAAATACCTTTCATTATGACAAGGGCAGATTTGCTGTATCTCTTCATCGTAAGGAAAATTGTACTTTAGGAGATTCGTTTGCAAAAGCCAAACATCGTTTCAATTCTTAGATTTAAGTAAATTGTAAACTTAAGGAAGACTACTTCCATTTCATGAAACAATTTCAAGAATTAGATCACCCTGTAGCAACCTGTAGATTCATCTCAGTCTAAGGTTCCATGTGAAAAATTTTATTTGCCTCATCACGCAGTATTTTGTGAATCTTACATCACTGCGAAAACACAGTAATATTTGTTGGTAGTTCAAAAACTTCAAATGGCCAATCACTTAATTCAATTCTTGCTACATGTCTAGTAGTACACCAAGATGTATTTTCAATTATAATTCGTTTTCGAACTCATAGCTGCCTGCTACCAGGAGACATTCCTAAAATGTACAGACAAATTTGCATTAATCCTTGAGATTTTTCATTACAAAGATTTCTCTGGTATGATGATACCAACTGATCAGTCACTCCATGTAACTTACAGAGAGTTACTTATGGTTTAGCGCCTTCAAGTTTTCTAGCCACAAGATGTTTGATTGAAATTTCCAATCAAAATGAAGTTTTTTCCTCAAGCTTGCCAAGTAATTAAGCCAAATTTTTATGTCGATGATCTGCTCACTGGTTATGACAACATCGATCAGTTGAAACAATTATACAATGATTTTTCTTTATTGCTTTTCAAATATGGACTTTTACAACATAAATGCCATTCCAGCGATCCAGATATGTTCGACAATTCTGTTTCTTTCACCAAATTAGATAAGGATGAAAATATCAAGAGACTTGGATTATTTTGGAATCTTCAAGACGATGATTTCATTTATCAATTCCATCCAATAGATAATAATACTTTTTATTGCAAGCGTTCTGTTTTGTCAATCAGTTCTTAATTGTTCGATCCTTTAGGACTACTTGCTCCTATAAGCGTTCCTTTTAAAGTGCTCATACAAGAGTTATAGTGCGCTAACCTTCAATGGGAAGAAGTTCTTCCCACTCCAATAGCTGAAAAATGGAATTCTCTGTATTCTCAGCTCAAATCGTCGTTATTTTAAGATTCCTAGATTAGTTAAAATTACTTTAAGTAAGAGTTACCAATTACATTGTTTTGTGATGCAAGTAGTAGCGCATATGGTGCATGTCTTTTCATCAGATCTGTTTATACCAATGAACACATTGAAAACCACTTATTTTGTTCAAAATCTAGAGTTGCTCCAGGCAAGCAAATCTCTATTCCTAGGTTAGAGCTGAATGCGGCTCTTCTATTATCTTGTCTATTCAATAAGGTTTAGTGTATCTTAGGTATAAGATATGTTTCAGTCCATTTTTGGTCGGATTCTAAAGTAGTACTTTATTGGTTGTCTTTGCTTGCTAATAGATGAAGATATTCGTCGCAAATAGAGTTTGCGAAATTCAAGAGCTAACCAAGCAATGCTTGTGGAAGTGCATTCCTTCAAGGGATAACCCCGCATACATCCTGTTACGTGTTTGCATGCCGGATGCATTAACTTCGTCACAACTCTGGTGGAATGATCCGTCTTTTCCGATGGAAGAGGAGAACGCCTGGCCATCCAATTCACCTATCATTTCTGTGATTCCGCCATATTTGCTGAAGGTTGAGAAGAAGTCTAGCAAAAATAATGTTTACAGCTGCTCTTCAAACAACGGAAACTTTAGAACTTTCAAAACCATTTTCTTCGTACGTACGAACATTAAACATATTTTTTATATTTTTGTCGCTTCATTTATAATGTAAGGAATAAAAGTAATCTTACACTGTCAGTTCATTCATGAGAAGAAATAAATTCTACGTTTGAAATACTTATGCGTCATGGTGGGTGGCGTACTACATCTTTTAATCCTGGACAATTTTTAACCTTCGCTCCATTAACTTCCTTACCTGATCCTAATTTCTCAGGCATTAACGTAAATAAGCTAGCTAGGTGGCAGCTTACACAAAAATTACTAAGAGATTTTTGGAAGGCATGGTCTAACGACTACTTACATTGTACGTCTACTGACGTGGAAATTAGGAATAATTGTTGAAGTGTGTCAAGGTAACGATAGACTAGTTAGATTAGATGATGTGAAAACTAATGGCACGATAGTAAAAAGAACTAATAAGAAAATGATTGTTCTTCCAAACTTAAATGCTTGCTATGACTTAAGTCATTACGAATGTAATCAATAAGATTTATTTAACGTCTTCCTAATGTATTTGTTTATTTTAATCTGTTTAGGTTGTAAGCTTTACCTGTATCAATATTAGATTTGTTGAGTTGACTTTAATTTTTGTACTTCGAATCTTACATAATTATTTTATGTAATACTTTTTGTTTGCATATTAAGTTTCATTTCATGTAATGTATCACGAAATTATAATTAAGGTAATTATAATTCTTGGGCAGTGTGTTCCGATCCACGTCGAGCCGTCCGATGCTGCGATCTAGTGGTGCTAGCGCTTGTCGGAAAGATAAGCCGTACTAGCATTCTACGTTAGAATCCCGCGCTGTGCGGTTGCATTTTTCATTTCATCCGAATGGACAACCAGTGTTACTCATAGTTACTAGTATTCGGCGCTCGAATCAGATCCAAGGCGATCACGTCATACTCTTAGTCCGTATGAACTCCATTCATTGTTCGGATGAATATTAGCTTTACTGTTTTATTAAATTTTTTACTTTTATATGGGATGTTATAAGTTATGTTACAATTAATTTCATTATCTGTCAAGATGACAATTCATTAAACCATTATTCAACATGCAACAAGGCGTTTTCTTCATTCATCACCAATGAAAATGAAGTCCAACCTCGCTCTAAAATCTACCAATCAGTGAAAACTTCTGAGACTACAATGCACATCATTCAGTACTTAGGAAGCTTATTGATTCCAGAAGTGCAGGTCTGTAAGGTGAATGATGACTTGCCCTCATATAGCATCAATGAGTTGCTTGTTCAACAGTTTATTAATTTGGCCAAAAATTATAAATATATGGTAATAAAACTTGATATTATGGAGTGCAGGTAGTATAGCTTCTCGAAGTTTTGTGCTGTTTTCATATAGGTTCAGTATGAATTGGGTGATTCTGTTCTTGGAAAAATTTAGTGTACCTTTTAAAATTATGACATGCTATTGAGGAGTGACAGTTTTTAGTTGAAAGGCAAGGTATCATTTTTTTTTTGTCTTCAGTCATTTGACTGGTTTGATGCAGCTTTGCAAGATTCCGTATCTAGTGCTAGTCGTTTCATTTCAGTATACCCTCTACATCCTACATCCCTAACAATTGTTTTACATATTCCAAACGTGGCCTGCTTACACAATTTTTTCCTTCTACCTGTCCTTCCAATATTAAAGCGACTATTCCAGGATGCCTTAGTATGTGGCCTATAAGTCTGTCTCTTCTTTTAACTATATTTTTCCAAATGGTTCTTTCTTCATCTATTTGCCGGAACACCTCTTCATTTGTCACTTTATCTACCCATTTGATTTTTAACATTATCCTATAGCACCACATTTCAAAAGCTGCTAATCTTTTCTTCTCAGGTACTCCGATTGTCCAAGTTTCACTTCCATATAAAGCGACAGTCCAAACATATACTTTCAAAAATCTTTTCCTGACATTTAGATTAATTTTTGATGTAAACAAATTATATTTCTTACTGAAGGCTCGTTTCGCTTGTGCTATTCGGCATTTTATATCGTTCCTGCATAGTCCATCTTCAGTAATTCTACTTCCCTAATAACAAAATTCTTCTACCTCCATAATCTTTGTTCCTCCTATTTTCACATTCAGTGGTCCATCTTTGTTATTTCTACTACATTTCATTACTTTTGTTTTGTTCTTGTTTATTTTCTTGCGATAGTTCTTGCGTAGGACTTCATCTATGCCGTTCATTGTTTCTTCTAAATCCTTTTTACTCTCGGCTAGAATTACTACATCATCAGCAAATCGTAGCATCTTTATGTTTTCACCTTGTTCTGTTACTCCGAATCTAAATTGTTCTTTAACATCATTACTGCTAGTTCCATGTAAAGATTAAAAAGTAACGGAAATAGGGTACATCCTTGTCAGACTCCCTTTCTTATTACGGCTTCTTTCTTATGTTCTTCAATTGTTACTGTTGCTGTTTGGTTCCTGTACATATTAGCAATTGATCTTCTATCTATGTATTTGAACCCTAAGTTTTTTAAAATGCTGAACATTTTATTCCAGTCTACGTTATCGAATGCCTTTTCTAGGTCTATAAACGCCAAGTATGTTGGTTTGTTTTTCTTTAATCTTCCTTCTACTATTAATCTGAGGCCTAAAATTGCTTCCCTTATCCCTATACTTTTCCTGAAACCAAATTGGTCTTCTCCTAACACTTCTTCCACTCTCCTCTCAATTCTTCTGTATAGAATTCTAGTTAAGATTTTTCATGCATGACTAGTTAAACTAATTGTTCTGTATTCTTCACATTTATCTGCCCCTGCTTTCTTTGGTATCATGACTATAACACTTTTTTTGAAGTCTGACGGAAATTCTCCTTTTTCATAAATATTACACACCAGTGTGTATAATCTATCAATCGCTTCCTCACCTGCTATGCGCAGTAATTCTACAGGTATTCCGTCTATTTCAGGAGCCTTTCTGCCATTTAAATCTTTTAATGCTCTATTAAATTCAAATCTCAGTATTGTTTCTCCGATTTCATCCTCATCAACTTCCTCTTCTTCATCTATAACACCATTTTCTAATTCATTTCCTCCGTATAACTCTTCAATATATTCCACCCATCTATCGACTTTACCTTTCGTATTATATATTGGTGTACCATCTTTGTTTAACACATTATTAGATTTTAATTTATGTACCCCAAAATTTTCCTTAACTTTCCTGTATGCTCCGTCTATTTTGCCAATATTCATTTCTCTTTCCACTTCTGAACACTTTTCTTTAATCCACTCTTCTTTCGCCAGTTTGCACTTCCTGTTTATCGCATTTCTTAATTGCCGATAATTCCTTTTACTTTCTTCATCACTAGCATTCTTATATTTTCTACGTTCATCCATCAGCTGCAATATATCGTCTGAACCCAAGGTTTTCTACCAGTTCTCTTTATTCCGCCTAAGTTTGCTTCTGCTGATTTAAGAATTTCCTTTTTAACATTCTCCCATTCTACTTCTACATTTTCTACCTTATATTTTTTCTCAGACCTCTTGCGATGTCCTCTTCAAAAATCTTCTTTATCTCCTCTTCCTCAAGCTTCTCTAAATTCCACCGATTCATCTGACACCTTTTCTTCAGGTTTTTAAACCCCAATCTACATTTCACTATCACCAAATTATGGTCGCTATCAATGTCTGTTCCAGGGGAAGTTTTGCAGTCAACGAGTTGATTTCTAAATCTTTGCTTAACCATGATATAATCTACTACAAGATACCTTGTAGTATCGTCTGGCTTTTTCCAAATGTAAGTTCTTGTATTATGATTTTTAAATCATGGGTGTTGGCAATTACTAAATCATACTTCGTGCAAAACTCTATAAGTCGGTCCCCTCTCATTCATTTTGCCCAGCCTTTATTCATCCTCTATATTTCCTTCCTTGCCTTTTCCAATGCTTGCATTCCAAACTCCAACTATTATTAAATTTTTATCTCCTTTTACGTGTTTAATTACTTCATCAATCTCTTCGTATACACACTCTACCTCATCATCATCATGGGCGCTTGTAGGCATATAGACGTTAACAATCGTTGTCGGTTTAGGTTTTGATTTTATCCTTATTACAATGATTTTATCGCTATGCGTTTTGAAATACTCTACTCTCTTCCCTATCTTCTTGTTCATTATGAAACCTACTCCTGCCTGCCCATTATAAGAGCATCATATAATCCATAAATTCAGAATGATTACCATTATTTGTCAAAATAACGGATATACATGATTGATCATCTTCGATTTGATTTTCTAGTCTTGTATAAATATCAAATAGGACTATTTTTATGCAAACTAATATATTATTCCTATTTGTACTGTTGATTCAAGTGATATAGTCATATACATTAATACAATAAGACATATATATCTTAAAGTTATTTTAGTATCAGAGCATGAAAGTTCTTATTGGTATTGATTCAAATACTTGGTTAAAAATGAGTACCTTGGTCATTTAACATTCTAAGAAAAAACAAATCAATAAAATTCCTAATTAACTATTTTCTAGGATAACAATTAAATAATAAAAGATGAACAATAAATACTTTAAAACAGTGTAAATAGTAGTTTAAGTATATATACTCACTGTGATATCCAAGATACATTAATCTTTAAATAGATCTCCCGTATATATCTGTAATTAATTGACAATCATTATTAATAAAATTTTAATCCAATAACATAATTATCAATAATTTAAATTTAATGGTTTTGAGTACACTTTGACCTTCATTAAGGAAGTAATAGAGCATGCAGTAGACATCATTCAAGCATAGAGAGCTTTATTACTGTGCTCACATACCTTGTAGGACAACTGCTGGGTAGATTTAAATTTATTAAAATGTTAATGAAAATAAAGCCTTCAATCATCAATTAGACTAATAACAAAGTAGACTAAAGAGGTATATTTGAAAAAAAACATTTTGATACCATAAAAATAAACTTAAGCTACATAATTGGATTCATAGCAAACACGATGCGGGAAAAAGAGAGGAAAACGAGGGGGTGACGGACAGACTCGTCGAGTTTTGCTGTTCGCTAGTACTTGCAGGGGTGGGCAGTGGCTATTAGACACGGGTACTCCAGAGAGCCGCCGAGCTAAAAGCTAAAAGACCGCACTCCCGGCGGGGACACCCCATCCTGGGGTTTCTCCACTAGAGGCGAGGGCAGAAAGACTGAGTCGCGGCTTCCGGAGTGAGGAAACATCCCAACCACATAGGGGAAGACACCCGTCTTATGATGCTTCCGATCGCCACCCACCCTCCTTTGTAGCTCTGATGGGCTTTAACTGGAGTCGTCCTTTGCCCTCTAACTTTTTACATCTTATAGTAATAAGCCAGGCCTTGTTGGGATGCCACCGATTTAAATGCTTCGGTATATATTTACATCAGCGTTTTATAAACTCAGGTTTTGCCTTCGCTGCAGGTTTTATCCGGATATCTTTAATGTCAGACATCGTTGCCCTGTGACGTAGCTAATCGAGTTCGCAGAAGCACGAACCCCGCACCTAGATCTACATTTTATAGAGTCAATTCATTTGTAAATGTCTCATTAATATCGAGGTAAATGAATAATAACATACCACTAAATATGTTGTTCGCAACAACGAAATTTATTCCTATTTCCCTTAGTGAATTCAACTTAGTTCATTCACCTTGACTTTGTTTCATTATGGACTCTGGTCTTGTCTACCAGGCCGAAGCGGACAGACCTCCTACTCATACTCAGCTCCAGGAGTGGGGGAACATACCAACACTATAGGGGTAGACATCCGGCTTGTGACGCTTCCAGTCACCACCCCACCACCCCCCTAAGCATCAACGAACGGGTTTCAAATCCTGATGGGTTTTAACTTTTGATAAGGGGGGAACAGGGTCGACATAGTTCGGCCTACTAGCTCCGCTCAGATGTTAGAGATAGAGCTAAAAAGGTAAAAGACAAGATCCTACCGGCTAGACGACCTGTCCAGCCGGACGTAAAGCCGGTAGACGGGGAGGCTCGTTTGAGTATGGGACACTTCCTCGGGTTGTGTTATACTTAACTGTGGGTCTGGCCGGGTGGTAAAGCGAAATAAGGAAAAAGTAAACTTGCTGATTTAAATTAATTAACAAATATTTTTTGTTTTTGACAAGTGAACTTTTTTTCAAGAGGTTACGTCAATCTCTCTAATTTTGTAGTCTAATAAAATTTGTTTCGTGATCTCCTTAGGAATAAGCAAAAACTTAACATTAAATGATTTGAATAAGTGTGAAACACTTGATCATTAATCCCCAACGTAGAAAGTAATAAAGAATTTCTTTTTAGGCACCATTAAGTCTCTTGCTTACTCCTGAAAACAGCTGTGTTTCGAAAAATAGCAGTCCAACATTCCAGTATTTAAATATTTAATTCTCCTGAGGGAAATAGAGAGTACGGGTATAAGAAGAACTAAAATTATTTAACATTACATTCCTAAATAAAATAAATAAATCTTTTATTCTGACAGTTTCATAATATAACCTATTATGTACATATATGTAGGTCAGAAACAGATTCTTGTGTTACTCAATAAATACGAAATGAAATGAATCAGCATTTGTCTGGGTCGCTCAAAGGATAACGTGATAAAATCTTGATCAGAACCGCATCATAAAATGCAAATTAATTTTTTTTTTAAATGTATGTACTTACAGCGAACATTAATTTTGTTAAATATAAACTAATGAAATAATTTTAAATTAAATAGGTGGGTTACTAAATATATAAAATATTAATAAAATTATTTGAACACATATTTATGTACATGTTATACTCAGATGAGAAAATTTCGGGAGTTTATAAATTGTTAAATTAACCGTACTTGTTAATTAATTGAAAGAGCAATATTGTTCCTGTAAAAAAATCTTTTAATTATGTTTTAGGTAAATCGGTGGGAAGATGTTTAAACGGTTGGGTAATGTTTTTTACAAATTGCAATAGAAGGATATTGAGGAATTTTATCGTAATCTTATGTATAGTGTTGGGTTTAATAGAAGTGGCTGAATAAAAGACTTATTTAGACTTATTTATATACATGTGAACATACAAATAAGTTAACATTTTTAACATACTGCAGATAGTTCGCCCTTGATCAGGATACTGAGAGATTGACAGTTGAAAATATTTTTTTAATTACAATTTATTGGTTTAAATACATAATGAAAACAAGACAAATCAATAATAGTAATAATAATGACAATAATTGCAACAGTAAACAATAATTATAATAAATATCAATAACTAAGAAATGATAATCGTAGTTATCACAATAAAAATAATAATAGTAATATAATATCTATTATGAAATAATACAATATATATAATAATAATAATTATTATTATTTTTATCAAATATAAGTTTTATCAAATTTAATATTATTATATTATAGACAGTGATTACATGCAAAACAAAATTTAAAGTAATCGTCAGGATTTATTTACAGGTACATAAATAATTAAAAGCAGAATTTATTTCTATTGATAAATAAACATTAGCATGACCGCTAGTCTTAACTTTTTTAACCATTAGTTTTGTATTAACAACAATAGAACAATAGATAAGACAAGTATAAAGTTTTTTTCACTGCAAATACCTTTGCTGCTCACCAATAAAACTACCCTAACAATTTCTGAATGAAATTTAATACATTACCTCGTCCACTTACAGTCTTTCAGTATCTGATCGAACCATCTCTAGTTTTCGTGTACTGGAATTACTTGTAACGTCACCTTAATCGCGTCGTACTCGGATAACTCCTTTATCGTAGCACTCTCTCGCAGACTCCCCTCGCGACTCACATCTCGCAGAACTTCATCTCGCAGACTGACATCATAGTATCTCGCTTAGACTGACTTCACCGTCTTTCCCGGAGTATTTTATACTCCTACCCTCTTTACCTACCGGACCGGACCCACATCGTAACGTGAGAATGATCCCCCGAGCCCTTTCGTTCCCATGAATTCATAACCTGAGTCCGGCAACTCTTCTAATGGAACATCTATTTAGGTGTATCGATGGGCAGTATTACAAAAGACGGTTGTTAAACCATAAATTGAGGGTAGTGAAATCGAAACAGTAAAAATAATCTGGGGTGATTTCGAACGAAACTGTTTAAAATCAAGCTAACCCTATATATATCAGATGTTGAGATTTTTTGGACCACCATTGTTTGCGTGACTTTGAATCAATGGTAGTTCAAAAACTAGTGAAAGTTAAATAATCAACCAACTACATTCACGAGCACAGCGATTGGTGACAAAGTTTTCTGTGGAATAAATAAGAAAAAACTTATGAAAAAGATTGAAAAAAATACGAAATGAATACGAAAAAAAGATTGTTCCATAAGAACCGATCCAAACGTTTAAAATCATTTTATAATAACATAAAAATATTGTTTATTGCAAGAATTATCCATATCTGCGTTTACAGTTTAATATACCAAATCTCCGGGCGATAATAACGCCCTAGCGATTTTCGCCCACAAAAAAAAAAAAAAAAATGCCAAACCGCATTATAAAATATGTTTTACTATCGGTAAAACGAAACTAGTAACTGGTGAAATATTACGTGTAACGGAAAATGATTAACGCTACTCTGGGTTTGTAGGAATCTCCTTCTTGGGGCTATTGCCATACCTACTATAATTTTTTCTTGTCAGGTATATATTTTTAATTACGCAGAGCGTTGGACCAACTAAATTCGATATTTTCAAACGGGTGTTATTTCTGGATCGTTTCTCTAAATCGAATTATAGGTTGGAGAATCAATCAGCATACATTAACCTATTCAGCGGTAAGGTAAATCGATTAAAGATCCTTGAGACAGCTAATAACCGTTATCTATACTCACGATTTAAAATATTCGTCCGGAAGATATAAATATTTTAATGAGAAAAATTTTGGAAGGATAAATTTATTAAATTTACTTCAAAATATTATAAATGATGAGGACAAATTTACGGCAGTTTTATCAAATTTAAATAGTTTGACAATAAGCAATATTTATTTTTAGTTTGCGGAAAAGTGATGAATAAAGAAATGAGGGTTGGATATTGAAAATTAAGAACAGCTGCTTTAAATCGTTCTGTCATTCAAGTAATTGATTTTGAGCTGAATGTTAGTCGCGATTAAATATGACATATCATTTTTATACAGAGATGGATGTCATGTTTTAAATGTGTATCTAACCGTTAACATTTTTTAAAGTAAATAACAGATTTAAAAACTTATTTGTGCATGTGTCTTTAAAAAATAAATAAAATTAACTACCTCTCATTGAACACTTACCCTGCATATCCTTTTTCCCACAAAACTGCAACACACCTGTAAAAAAAGTGAATATTTAATTAATTAATAATGATCTATAGTAATCTAAAAAAGGTGGTCTTAAATATATTATATATATATATATATATATATCAAATATTATTTACAAAATAAGCACACAATAATAAACATATTATGACTATTTTTACACATCCATCCATCGCTTTCAAAAGAGAAGAAAGAATTTTTATGATTAAAATAAAACTTCCACTATGTTGCTACCACTACATAATAAATATATTTTATTAGCTTATTTTGTAATAAATTGAGATTCTTCATATTTTAAAATTGAAGTCAGATTACTAAAATAAAAAAGTGATAAAACATAATATAAAATAATGCGCACACTAATCTAAAATTATATTACCGTAAACAAAATTCGTACTCTATTCTGCCGAAAGATGCACTAACTATTTTCAGTGAGCTCGAGGTCAGGTTACTTTTGCGATGTAATACTTGTACACTGATAATAATAAATTCATTGAAATCTGCATTATTTGTAGTTTACAATTTGCTTTTATTTTCGTTATTCAAAAGCTATAGAAATTCTTAATTTCATTACAATAATTTTCCTATCATTATATTATATTATTTTACTAAATTTTCCTCTGTTGTTTAAAATATAATCGCTAATTATCACATTACCATAATTTTTCAAAATAATATACAGAATGAGCAACATAAAACCGAACCCATTATGAAACCGCTACCGAGCACTACTTATGAAAGGCTCTCACACAACTGGCGCGGCTAGTGGATGTATATGTTACTACTGATTGTTGCTGCCGTTTGTCAGATGGTTACGTGTCAGTACAGTATTTTGTTGCAGTGCGGTATTGTTTATTGCGGTTGTGTTTGTGTGTAAAGTCAGTTATTTTTACACGGATTTGATTACTAGATCATTGATAGCGGTGTACTTTAATGGTTGGGTTTCAATTTACCACACATCTCAGGAATGGTCGAACTGAGACTGTACAAGACTACACTTCATTTACACTCATACATATCATCCTCATTCATATTCTGAAGTATTATCTGAAAGGTAATAAATTGAAACAGTACCGCTTTACAACTGTGCAACAACCGAAGGAGACAGACGACTTGATTATAGCAACAGGTTTCTCGAAAACATTGTTGGTGGACAGAGTTCTGTACTTGCGATTTTTTACCTTCGGACTACTGAAAGGAGAGAGAGTTTATTCATATAATTCCCATAATATTAATGAAGTGAAGTTGAACATTCAACGAGAAATCAACGCAATTGACAACATTTGCGTCAGACGACTCTCGATATGATCAGTCGAGCACAAAAGTGCATCGATGCTTAGGATGTTCATTGTGAACATCTTTTGTAACAATAAGGTAAATAAATGCAACATTTAAATTACGTTTTATGTTTTTCTTATTTAATTTATTCGTATCATGCATAAAAATTTATTCAGCATAACCTACCGATTCTGCAGCGGTTACGTTACAGGTTCGGTTTTATGTTGCTCACTCAGTATCTTACTATAACTAAAATGAAATGCCTACATAATAGTGATATGTTGTGTACACTAATCATAAAACAACACAAACACACTGATACCGGAGGGAATATGAATCAAAGCTAAATATATTTAGTTCAGTTTATGTACTTGACTGGATCTGTGGAAACTGATAATTTACGCAAAGAAAATATGTTGTTTAAAAGATTTGTAATTTTTATTTAATTAATGTAAAAACGGATAATCAAATATTATTTGGGAATATAGAAACTCTCACAGATAAAATCGTTAACAGAAATAATTTATAAATGTTTGCTAAATTATTACCGAATATATCTTCCGTATTCTGGGGAAGCAAATCGATTAAAGAGTGAAAAAACTTGTTATATAATCTGACAGGTAATATGCATTCATGGATGTTTTATATTTTAGAAGTTTTATCCTTAAGGTTTTAATGTTGAAGATAACAAATTTATTTTTCATAGTTTCCTTAATAACTATCATTTTATCTGACGTTACCTTGGTTTATAGGGAGCTAGATGAGATGAAAGATCAGAAACTTTTCAATGTAAAGATAGAGAATGTGGGAAATTTATTAAAAGGTACTTAAAGAAAACGATTGATGCTAACCGGAGCTAGATAAATTGATTAGTTTATTTTATTCTTTATTTTCGTCATTTTAAATTTTTATTAATGAAATTTTACAGAAAAATGATGCACTACCCGAAACATAGTATGATGTACTCTAAGTATTCAAGGTTAAGTATGGCTATGCTATGTATGTATTAGTATGATATAATGATATACAATTATTTAAAAAAGTTTTTTCATGAAAATTCAAGAAAAATAGTAATTAAGAAAACTTAAGAATTAAACTGAAGCAAATTCTTTAATTCACAGATGATTAGCTCTTGGTAAAGGAATCAGGATCACCTGTGCAATAAAGGTTTCTTTACAGCGTTTCTTTGCTTTCCTTTATTGTTTTAATGAAGATACGTAATTTTCACTTTTGCTTTTCTTCCAAAAAATTTGTTTCAAACAAGTTTTGCAAGAAACATTTTGGGTCATGAAGCCGGGATAACTAATGTAATCCCTCAACTTAATTTTTCTGTCAATTATCCATTTTTAAAAAATTTGAAAGTTCTTAAAACAGCAAAACAAACATTAAAACTATTATGGATTAATTTTTTATTATTGTAATATTTTAATTATATGAGAGGTTATCTCTAAAGTAAAGACCGTTTTATTGTCAAAAAAATTATTCTGAAAACTTTATAAATATCTTTTATTTATCTCAAACTTCATACCTTATACTAATTCTCTATATAATCGCCACATGAATTAAGTCATTTATCGTAGCGATACACCAGCTTTAATATACCCTCGTCGTATTCTTCTGCCGCCAGTCCATTTACCCACTGATTAACAGTATTTTTAGTTCATCATCATCCGCGAATCTCTTACCACTAAAAAATTCTTTCAATTTCTCAAACAAATGGTAATCAGAAGGAGCTAAGTCTGGTCTATATGATGGGTGATCGTAAATTTCCCATCCAAATATTCTGGATGTGGACATGTGCAACATGTGGACGTGCATTATCTTGCAGCAAGATGATGACGTCGGTCAGCCGCCCACGTCACCGATTTTGAATGCCGCGCTGTAACTTATGTAAGGTTTCGAAGTAAGCTTTTGCAATTATAATCGTTCCACGCTGCATGAAATCGATCAGCAGTATGCCAAACCGATCCCAAAAAACTGTGGCTATCAGTTGATGCCCAAACGACTGTGGCTTTACCTTTGTCGGTCTGGTTGGTGATTGAGGATGACGCCATTCACTTGACTGCCGTTTCCTCTCTGGCGAGTAATAAGAAGTCCACATTTTATCGCCGGTAACAATTGAATTATGAACTCATTACTTTTTTCTACGTAGCGCATCAAAAATTCCGAAACAGATCCTATTTGGATTTTTTTGTGACGTTCCGTTAAGATGTGCGACACCCGACGTGCAAAAATTTTCTGAGGCCTAAACTATCGTCAACAATGCGACCGGTAACAGCTCTTGAAACATTAGGAAAAAGAAGGGCCACGTCGGAAATCGTTGAGGGACGATGTTTTGTGATTTCATAATTGACCCATTTCAAAAGTTCTCGGTGATAATCGGGACCTCTCCGAATGTTCTTCATCGTGCGCATTAATTCTGTTATTTCTAAACCACTTGGGACATTTCGTTCATTCATTACATTCATTACCGTACACAGCAACCAACTGCCTATGAATTTCAACCGGCTTAACTTTTTGTTGGTTTAAAAAACTTATGACCACGTATTTCACGGTCGGCGACAACATCGATTTTCCTATTCGTTTTATAACGTAATTACTCACACGTAATCAAAGATACTGCAACGCGACAACTTACAAATAACAATGCAGTGTGTACATTATTAGCGTGGCCATGAACGACACACGTTCATCAACCTTAAGGAGATAAATTTCCATTGCGGTCTTTACTTTAGAGATATCCTTGGTATAATTCGTTTATAGTATGTAATTCAAAATCGTAATTAAATTAAGAAAACTGAAAGTAAACACACTTACTAATCCTAAAATTTGTTTATTATAAAGCTGTTTTGTAAACATAGTGTGAACATTTTTTTTACATTTAATCGCAGCGGGCATACCTTGAAATTAAAAAAGTACTATTCGATTACATGGTCTACTGCCGATGATATAATATAAACAATAATTTATAAAAATATAGATAAAAATGAACAGATGGATTTATATATAACACATATATATTATAAATACCTCGCTTGAAGATTTGCGTATTTTTCATGGTGAACATATTTTGTTTTTAAAAATATGCTGAAATTTAAACAAGTAAATGTATTATTTTTTAAATCTATAATTACTACGTATTATTTATTAACTTAAATTAACGATATCAAGATAAACAATATATCGGAAACTATCCCATAACCATGGAAAATATTTTCCATGGTTTAATTGTAATTATTTTCATGTTATGAGAATTATCAGTATTAAAAGAATTGTAGAACTTCTACTTTAGCTTTTGTAGCAATATTAATGTTAATTTGTTTTATTTGCATTAATAATTTTTTTTCGTTATTGCTGCGTATGTTAAATAATAATAATAAGCTAACAAAGAAAACCGAATAAATCTTTCTACAGCTGTACAAACAGGAGTGAGACCAGAAGTACTGTGTGCAATTGAATTCCATTCTCTGAACGGTATTGGACATATGAAATGGATTAAGATTGTGGGGAGGAGAATATTAAGACGAGTTATTGGACCCAAAGTGAAGGAATGTAAAAAATGGAAGATGTAATGAGAAAAAGGAGGCAAAACTACTTCTTACACTTATACAGAATGGATGGAGGAAAGCTAACTAAAACTATCTTCAACTACTTCTATATAAATATAAAAATACATAAAAATCACTGGATGGAGAAAAAAATAAAGAATATTGTAGAGGTGAACATTAAAGAACAAACAATTTTTTGCAGTAGAAATTCAGAGAAAAATATAAAAGTTTGAAGGTTTTTAAGGATCGTAACAGAAGAGAAGGAGCGGGCCACTTAGAGAAGAGAAGAAAAGCAGCGATAGATTCAATGAAGTATTTCGGAGAATCTAAGACTGTGAAGAAGAATGAGAACAGTACAACCTACAAAAGTATTGTTATATGTAATTCGTAGATGGCCAGACAGAAATAAGGATAATTTTTGTTTATTTTATTATTAATTAATTAAATTGTTAACAAAAAAGGGTGTAATTAAAACATTTTTTAAAAGTTAAATCTTTAAAAAAAATTATTTACCTTTCACGTTTACAATGTTAAAAAAAGTTTTTTTTTCAAATGCCTCATTTATTAAAAATACTTTTTTTAATTATTCTTTAATTTTAGTTATTTTTTTTTTCTTTAAAGAGTGCGCCGAATAAATAACAACTACCAAAAATTAATTACTGGTGAAAACGTAAATATAAGTCAAAATTTAAATTAGAATTATAAAAGTATTTTTTTTTTTAAGTTTGTATAGCTTTTAAATTAATTTTATTTTTTGAATTTATTTTTTTAAGACTTTTTTCATATTTATTAAAGCTATTAAGACTATCCTATTTTAAACTACATTCAAGCCAAAATAATCTTTTGATAAATCTTGAGTATTATTTCTGATTAACCAAAATACACAGGCCAGGTATTTAGAATTACAATTTTTTTTAACGTAATTTTTAAATACTTCTTATATTATAAGAATATTTTCAGTTCAATAATTCTAAACGCACACACAAATTCGCAGATCTTTAATGTACTTACTCTTTTTCATTACAAAATTTCTCCGCACTGATGATAAAAAAGCTCATAACGTAGATTATGATTCGCATGTTCAAAACTCTTAACTTTTTCGTAGAATATGAATAATTGTATAAATTTTATAACCTTATCTATTCAGAATACAAGATAGATCGATACTACTAACTCCAATACTCAAGATATACGCTATTAATGCTCTTATATATATATATTCGTCATTCGATTGAATATGTCGCTTACGAATAGAAGAGATACACTTGGCAAGACAACAAAACAGGATACCCCCACCATACTTCATGCAACGTATACTATTTTATTTTTCAATACGTGTTTTTTAATAAATGGAAAATTAAAAAATATGTAAGGCGGAAACAAATATATTCTTTACTCTCCAATTTTTTTATCTGCAATTTTATTTTTTTTATCTCGTCCCCGATCTTTAAATTAAAAAATAAATAAACATTTTTCAAAACTAGATAGGTTTCTACAAATCCACCGGCTTGGTCTCATGGTGAAGCCGTCTTCGCAAATCAGTTGATTTCGAAGTCGAGAGTTCCAAAGTTCAAATCCTAGTAAAGGCAGTTATTTTTATGGATAGTTATTTACGGATTTGAATACTAGATCGTGAATACCGGTGTTCTTCGGTGGTCGGGTTTCAATACCTTACACATTTCCGACATGGTCGACCTGAGACCGTACAAGACTACATTTTATTTACACTCATACATATCATCATCATTCAATTTCTGAAGTAATACCTGACCGTGATTCTCAAAGTGTAAACAGAAAGACAAAAAAGAGAGGCTTTTACAAAAATAAACGCATTAAAATAAATTTAAAAAAATTCACAAAAAAAAATATTTGTTTAATAGTATAAATTAGAATATGTAATTAAGAATAAATACATGTTTTTTTCTTATTTGAATTATTTTATTAATGTTTTTATTTTATGATTAGAGCTAAATTTACGCGGAAAAATTAATAGCATCAAAGCAAATACGATACATTTGTATCTCGATGTAAATAAGAAAACAAACGTAGAAAAATATCATGAGTAAAGGTTCTTTGAAATATTCATAATATTTTACCTTAAGTTTACTTCAACTTTCTTTAGTTTTCGAAAATACTATTGAAATGCCCAAACGAGAACAAGGTATATATTATAAGTCGTCGACGGTGACGAAAATTGAAAGAAAATTTCATATTGTCGGGATAGACAATTTCTTTAAAAAACCAATCGCATAACGGGATCACCAGATAAACTGATTCTATATAAAAATAAAATAAAAAATATTTTATATTTACAAATTTATAAGAGTAATTTTCTTCTTCAATTTTTTAGTTGTAATTATAAAATCTTATATACAGTTAGAAATATTGATATATTATAAATATATTTATTTTTTTTTCAGGTAAACATAAAATAACCTTTATTTATGCTTAGTTCTATGGCTTTCAAATAGCTATTTAATTATAAAACAAATTTTTTAAGCGTCAAAATTCTCAAAACGTTTAAACAATTTCTCTATTTAAAAAGTAACGTTATTAACTCAACAAAAAAAGTAACATGAATTTTTATAATAACCTATTTGATTTTATAAAAACATTATTATTGGTATACATATAAATTCACAGAGATTATTTCATAAATATGAAATAAAAATTTACATCGGTAATTTTTTACTGGGGTGATAGTGTTTTATGAACATGGATTTTTATCCTTTTTTTACATACGACTTATTTTTAAATTATAACTACAAGCGTTTTGTGAACTCTACTCTAAAAAAATATATAATTTATTGCGTAAATACATACAATTTTTTTTTGCTGCATCATCAACAATTACTGTTAGAAAGTCTTAGACAATCGGTTTAGTAATTGATAACCGAATAATTGAAATTTCTCCCCGCCAACCACCCTCCGGGTCACTTTAGAGCTCTGACCCAGAGTCTGTTAGGAACCCTTACCAAATGAAAATGAATTAATAAAATAAGTTAGAGACTGTATATTTCTTTCTCGGTCCTAATCAAGAGTACATCCACTACCTTCATTCTTATCTGAACTAATAAGTTGGGGGTATAGTAACAAAAGTATAAAGTTATAAAATTAAAATTACACGGGGACGAACTCGCTTCGTTAGACGGCTCGGCCGATTTGCAATTACCGATCCATCTTTCAGATGTACGAACGTTTACAGAATTAATACCGTTAGAAGTGATTTGAATAAACATTTACTAACGGTTCTGCAACTAACGATCTAGTTTTAATGTGACAAGTGAGCGGTAGGGACACATAAAGCGGGTACTTTACGACACCCAGCTTAACCGCTCACGCAAGATAGGAACTCACTAGAAGCATTAGGATAACGAGGTCGCAAATCTGTTTTTGAGGCACAGTAGCCGTTATTTGGCACGGAATATTTGGTCTATGTTCTAGGGCGACCGAATGGGGTTGTGGCGGGAGAGATGCCAGCTAACCAATAACGGTTCTGCAAGATCTGAGCTTTCTTCAACTTTATTCTATTTGAACAAGGCGATTTCATCGAGGAAATTCTATATCGACCAGCGAAACGGCTCTAGCAGTCAAGCTTTGCAGGCAGAAACGCCAGTGTTCGCACCTGTCGAGAACTTCCAGGATAAGTTTTCCACAAAGTATATTTAATCAGATCAGATAACAAAAATCTTAAAAGTTAACAAAGTACAGGCTTTGTTAAATATTATAACAGCTCTTTCAATGTCTAGGACAAATAGCTTGGCTTCAATAAACCAGACAATAATTTGCTTATATCAGAAAAAATTGTCAGTTCTCAGAGATTCTAATGTAATATATCCTCATTAGAAATACATTTCCTGTTATCTCGTTAAGTTTTCCCTCAGAATTCTAAGTATCGCAAGTATTTAATTTTATATATTAAATAAATTTGTAATTTCTTTCTGGTAATAGAAGAATTACGTTTTAACACTTGTAATTTACTCGCTAAATTTAATTGCCGAAAACTGCATGACGGGAAGAAAAACATTGAAATTTCTGGGTAACTATAGTGAAACCAAAATTATATTTAATATTACGTAGTAAAAGAAAAAATATCAATTAAATTACAAAGAAAAAAAAAAGAAAAGAAAACAATAATGAACAATTAATATTAATAATGAAGACATTTCAATTCTATGCGAGTCCGTAACAGTTATATTCCATGCAACATCTTATTTATAACAAACAGCACGAAAGAAAAATATTAATTTCTGTTTCTTTCAGAACATGTTTTACTATAAAAACCGCAGATTTTAATTAATTATGAAAAGTTTTAAAGACAACATATTACGAATCTTTTTAAATATAATAAAATGCTTTACGAAATTGACAGACATTTGATTAATCTAATCTGCCAATTTATATAACTTTTATCTAGATTCTGAACAATTTGAGGATGTAACACACATAAAAAAATGTTATCGATCGGAACCCCAAAAAAGATTCGTTCTTCATTACATACAGAGTAATTACGTAATCTTTGTACTTAGACCCTGCTAATTGAATGTCGTGTATTTTGAACCGACGTGCAAAACATGTTAGATACCTGCCATCAAATAAAAATCGTTTCTAAAAACGTCCTATGAAAAGTGACAAAAAAAAAAACTTTTCCCGTCGTCTTATTCATTCAGCCAAACTTAATACTGTACTTCGGTATGCCATTCTTAGCCTACCAAAATGCAGAAAATATGCAGTCCTATAATCGTCAACTGCATTCTTTGCTTCACAGAAGCTGGATGCGTGTGAACATCAGTATTCTTAATTGAATAACTCTAATACTGTTTCTAATAACTCAGATTGTTTACATGCGTCACAGCCATAAGAAAGACTGCGATCGGTAGTAAAAAGCAGCAAAAAAAAAATGAATTCCTACCAAGTGTATTGTATAATTCGCGTCTACTCAGTAAAGAAATCAGCAAAAAAAAATGTCTACAGAGTGTTTCTAAAAGGGTGGGCTGTCTATAATTTTCGGATTCTACGTGTAAAATTAAACAAAAAATATCCTTAGGAAAAATGCCAATTTTTCCTTCATTCTCCCCCTGACCGCATTTTGTTATTTTTATATAAAAATTTATATTTCTAGTTCGGATGGTCGAATCACATTAATATTTGGTAATAAAGTTTTAAAATTGGCAAAAAATCAAGACTTAAATATCTTCGTAAATTACAAAATGGTGGCCATTTTTAATTTTCTATCCATTATATCTCCATAAATATTAGTTTTATCAAAATGTATATTATTACTAAAACATAAAGCCTTTATTTTTTTTTTAAATCGGTTGATAAATAGCCGAGTTGTAATTGTTTCAAAGGTTTGAATACATGTGTGGTTTCATGAATCATCACGTGTGCAGAGCCATTTTCTTTATCGATTCCGACTAGGGTGAACTGAAATGCAGTTCATGATTTTTATTTTACTATGTTGTTTTCTTATTCAATATTCACTTACCATCCGGGTAATCTGTTAACAAAATATCTATTTCTATTATGATTTTCTTAATTTTTATTTTTTATTTTGTTCTACCTTGTAGGTTGTGAACGAATACTGAGAGTTCCCTTCTTATTTGAAAATTTGGTAGCGGTAAACTCCGAAAGGAACCGCTGAAATCTTGTGTTGTCTAGACGGCTCATTTAGGCAGTGACAGGCGATGGTACTACGGATGGGATTGTCGGACGTCCTACCGCCAGAAGAAAATGTAAGAATTAGGATAAGGTATATAATAGTTTCAGTAACTAAATGTTAAATTAAAGTAAATACAAAATAAAATATTTTTGTAAACATTTTCTCATTCGAATGGTTTACCCTTGTAAATAACTCGAATAAAAAATTGTACTCTCAGTCTGTTGTACCCCAGTTACATTCTTCCTGCAATATCTGAATTTGTTTCATAAAAATACGTAAATTACATATAACACGTAAAATTTAAGTCTTATTTTGTTTTCCTTTTAAGTTTTAAGCTTTTCAATACTTTACTAACTATATAATGAGAAAAGAAAAAGCGATAAAAATTAAATCAATGACAATACATATTCAACAAATTTTTTTCAACAATTGCTTACACCAACGCCTCTATAAATTCCAAACGTTTGTACTTTCCTCTACATTTTTAGTGAAAAATATGCGCATTGAATATGCACATATTTAGGTGTTATTTCACTTCCTTTTTGTTTCAAATTTTGTTCAAGAGGGGTTTGCCCCAAGCTTCTTTTCCATTTTATCAACACCAACCAGATAAAAGTTATAATCATTTATAATTGAAGGAATGATGACATTTTGCCGTTTTCTTTTTATCTCAACTTGAAGAACTTCGTGTTGAGTTGACAAATATTTTACACCCCTTTTCACTTCATTGACCGGTTTTTAAATTCAATGCTTCATTTCTTTTTTCTTCATTTTTGTTTTACAGGTCATGCATCAAAGTAAGTACATTTGTTGTATGCCCATAATTTGCGTTATGGTTAGTTCTCTTTCACTTTTGGTATATACAAGTAGTTTATAAATGTATCTTGATTTTGATTCAGACAAAACATATGTTTTGATTCTAACTCTAGCTCGTTTGATTCTTATATCTGGACGAAACTCAACCGACATTTTCACAACAAAATGCATTCATCGATAGCTACTTTCCTGTCTGATGTGTAAAATGTAGAAAATTTTTCAATTAAATACTCAAGACAAGTTTTACTTTAGTAGTCTTTTTTTTTTTTTTTAGATGGAATATTATTTGTAAAAAGTAAAAATCTAGAGAAAAGGTTCAAACGTTTGTGTCCCACAACAGCCAAAAAAACCGGGATTGCAAATAATGTTATTTTTTTCTATAATGTTTATCAATTTCGGGGTTCCAAATTACTCCATGAAAAATTAAACTGCAATTAGTAAAAATATTTCCTTTCTATCTGCTAGTTTCCACCCTTGAAATCGTGATAACTCTTTCAAAACTTTATTTGACAGAAAATTATCTGCACATAAGTTTGTTTGGTTTTGATATCAACGATTTCATCGGTTATAAAAAGTTTATAAATACTAAATAATTCATTTGGATCAGGAATAACAACATTTATACATGATTGTCCAGTAAAGTTGGAGAGCCTGCAAATGGAATCAGACGGATGATAATTTACCCATTCGATATTACTTGTATGACTTTGAATAGGCCTATCTGCATCGACTGTACCGGTCTCATTAGCACATCTTAATCATTGTCAGGTAATAACAACAACGACATGTCTTCGCACATATCATCTAAACTATCAGTGTCACTATAGCTATCAGATTATAACTGATCAAAAATATGAAAATATTCAATTTCTGAAGTAGATTCCATCTCTGGATCACCATCTCTCAAAAGGGCACCGCATTAAGTATTAATCTCAATATAGACGAAAGGTTATTGATTATTAATTTCCGGGTTGCTCCCAACTTACTTCGTGATTATGCATAGGAAGAGTACAGACTATGACCTCAGTTGAAAAAAAAAGAATTGAGTGCGACAATTACGGAGGAAATCTTAAGGAATTGGGAGGAGAAATGGGACAGCTGTGCGAAGGGCCGATATACCTACAGGTTGATACGCGATGTTGGGAGATGATCTAGGAGAACCCATGGCCCGCTGGATTTTAAACATATTCAGCTGCTGGCGGGTCATGGAGGATTTAGCGCGTATCTCTATAGGTTTGGGTTGAACCACTCAAATAGCTGCCCTTCTTGAGGAGTTGAAGAGACGCCTTTTCATGTATTTTTCGATATTATAGATTTGTAGTAGAGTGTGAGGAAATCGTGGATGCTATTGGCAGAGTGGAAATGATTGAACCTCTGGACCTCCAAGAAATTATGTTGACCAGTGAGTATCACTGGGCGGCTGTTACCCGATATGCAAAGCAGTTATGGAAAAAATTACGTCCTCCCGAAGAAAGCCTCAGGTTAAATAGAGGCCCTGGGATCCCGGTGCGGGGGACAGAGCTGCGGGCGAGTGTCTAAAGGGACCCTCGATCTTTTGGGGGTCGGCTGGATGCAATGAAGCCGCGGTCACTTCACTGGCTGGGGTTCCGGGGGCTTCCCCCACTTCCGAACTAAAGCTGATGGCATTAAGTATGAGTGTTGCGAGAGTTTTTGGTGTGCGTTGTCTGTGCGCGGGTGGTGTATACGTGTTGGTATATTTGATTCAAGTGTGTTTGGTGTTGTATTGTGCTGGTTTTTTTTTAGTTATGTGTGGATCTGTTTTTGTGTGTGTACGTGCCTTTCTATTTGCTTTGTTATCTGAATATGTGTGTGGGCGCTTACCGCACCTTCTGATTTAATGCTTCACTAGCTATTCCCAGGAGAAAGGGGTCGCCGTTTAGTCGGTAGTGCACAGGAATACATACGCCTCTTTTACTATCTTGCGGAACTTGTTAGCTAGTCCGACATTGCTTCGGCGCCCGTAAATGACGTTCCTCCAACTCTTAAAAAAAGGAGGTGTTTTAAATAAATTCTAGTTTGATTGTGTTGAGATTATTGAAGTATTTTGTTAGTTTCTTCTCGTATGGTTTAAGCGACTTCTTCGCTTTTTGTAATAAAGTGAGAATTCTGTGCTCTGTATGGTATAATTAACTATGTTAGATGGTGTTGCGATTGTCGACATGGCGGAATTTAATATTAATATTTTTCTACGGTACTCAAGTGGCGTAAGATTTCCTTCACACAATATCCTTTTGATTTGCCTGCGCAAGACAATGAAGTATGTAATATAGAAAAAAACTTTTTCTCTTAGTCTTAGATCCGTCTTCGGGTATAACTGAAATGTTATTTGAAATACTATCGTAAGAAATAACTTTAAATAAAGATTAATGCGGCTTAATTCGGACGTGAAATAATGAAATGGTTCGAACTTCTCTATACATTCGGGTTACTAAAAATTGGCCTGATTGAATGTTTGATTAACTTCCGGAAATATTATTGAAGTGCCGTGAATATGAAAATTAAAGAAACTGCGAATTATTTATATGAAATTAAGAAAACTCACTGTTTTCCTGTGCAGTGAAATTTGGATAACTATCTTAAATAAATATAACATCACTAATTGGTCCTTATGGAGTCAGTACCTGTAACTGAATCAAATACAACTCATTCCTAGAATATTAAATAATAATTCAATAAACTCAAAAAACCGTAACGGGATGATTTAAATGAAAACAATTCTGATTGTAATAATAATAATAACGGCAATTCCCATTTATTAACAAACTTACACTCTAAAATCAACAATTAAAAAATAAATTAAAATAAATATTCCATGACAAAGGTAGATAACAAATAAAAAATACCTTAAGCACATTGAAACATTTTCCTGAAAATTAAAACATGATTATTGCATCCTATCTTTGTTTGTCTTTGTTTTGTAATTTCATTAGTCTCAAACTTGAACTATTCTTATTCTTCATAACGAATTACCCTTTACTAAAACTCTCGTGTGACATGGAAATGAATAGAAAAAAACGTAAAATATAATTTAACTCTCTTTCTTTAGAATGTATTATTCCAAACTCAAATTACACAAATAAAAAAAAAAAAAAATACTAAATTAAAAATAAACCTTTAGCTACACAGTGAATAATTTCATTTTTCTTAATCTTGATCAAAATTCAATTGAATTTCAATTAATCTGAATAAAATTATTAAACGGTTAAAATAAATGATTAAATTATAAATAAAACATTTTTTATGCGGGTATGCTACAAAATGTTAAATAAAAAAAAAGAAGATTTTAAAACACAATATTCGGATTACATTGCGACAATAATCTTAGCTCTAAACTTATTTTCTAATTACGTACAAAGATAAAAATTTATATTAACTTATATTTTTATTCCGTAACCAGGGTTACTCTGGTCCATCTGTCGACCATCCTCGTCAAAAGTTCGAACCCAAGGAGACCGTGAGTTCGTACAAGTACTCCCTACGCAGTAAGCTTTCACAAAAATGGTACCGTCTAGCCGGTGAATGGTGGTAACCCATTCTTATTTCAAATTGGTCGAACCGGTCAACGTCAGATCGGGTCAACCCGGTGGGGAAAATTATCTGAGGGGGCAAGTCATTCCGTTATTTTTTACTTCTCACGTGAAGCACGATATTAGTCGAAAGGCTATTGAAGTATTAACCGGTTAAAATGTAAGGGGACAGTTCCTCAGCCAGAGAATGATGAAAACTACGAAAAAGTAAGCAAAAATGACAATTAAATAAAATAATGGTTATTAATAACAGGAAATTAATTTAAAAAATTAAATAAATGAGAAAAACCTTCCCCTCTTATAACATTGTTTATGGATTTAATAAAATAATATATTTAAAAAAATTATACCAAAAATTTTTTTATTAAAATTTTTATTAAGAAAACAAGATTTTTCCAATTATTATTCCAAAATATGACCCGAAATGTTAAGATTGTGGCGGATGTTGTCACGCTACGTAATAAAGTAGGTAATTAAATAAACAATAATATAATAATAATTTTTAACGGTTGAATTCCACAAACCATTGTACTGAATCCCTTACCTCTGTAGACCGGTCGAAGTAAATGCTACGCAGTTTGGAAAATTAATATGCGATATAGAACAAGTGACAAACAGAATAACTAAATACCATATACAGTATGCTGTTTGTGCGCAAAGACGTACTATATAAACAGACAAAATACAAATAGTCATGCATATATTTGTATTAAAATTATTCCAAAAATTTATGTCTGAATTGAATCCACTAGCAACATTCATTGTGCCCTCATTAAAAGATAATTCGTCTGTTGATATGTAAATGAAAGATTTGATGAGATTTTTTATTATTAAAAGTTATTACTCGAAAAGAGATAGAAATATTTCCTGGAACGTTGCCGTGAAATAAAATCGATAGAAATAATGCAATTTAAATACCGTTCTATAATAACTTAAAATTTTTCTGAAGATAAACATTGGAGTATAAGTTTTTATTTGAGGAGGGGAATTGCTTTACGTACCAGCAGAGGCCTGGCTAAACCGACCTACCCACAAAAACCCTGTCCAGGCGTTAGTCCTTTCTCGTACAGTTCCAATTACGGTTCAATATTAATAAAATTTCTATTATTTAAATCATTTACATAGCCCCTTTCATCCGAATTTAAATATAATTTATGATTTAACGTGAATTTTCATTGCAGCTGATTTTTTTGTAAAATTGCCTATGAATGATAAGCAGGACAAGAGTTGGATTTACAAATACTTGAATTGTTAACTACAAAGCAGTTTAATCTTTTGCCTCCCTTGCCTACTTTAAAGTGAGCTAGCTACATTACACAAATTGTATTTGTTATCCACCAAAGAATATTGTCTATGAAAACCGGTTTGGTACTCATTTGAAATGTTATTCCTTGAAACTCAATCCGCTAACATTTGAGGCAGGATTCCAGAGAAGAAATTTGATACAGTGCAAAAAATAAATTCCTCTGTAATTAAGAGAAAGCCTTTCTTGTGGATTAGAATGGTGATGGCTTTGATGTACAACTCAAGGGCAGTATCCATTTTCAAAAATGGATATATTATATACATATTCATCGATGGTTTCTTATAGAATTTGAAAGGAATTCTATAAAATCCTGGAGTTTTATTATTTTTGGTTCTAGTAACTACTACCCGCAACTCAATTATGGAAATTTCTTTGTCTGAGAACTTGGCAATTACAAAAGGAGTGTTGTAAGCAAAAACGTCAAACATTTTTATCTTTCCCAGTAACTTAAAATGTAACTAATCCAGTCATTCGCCTTAAACACATTATACTAATAACTATCAGTTACCTATCAGAATCTTTTTGCTTTTGAATATTTTACTGCGTGGAATTTTTCGGTCAAATCTTTAATGGATTTGTCTTACTTTCTATTACACAGTATCTTGTAATTTTTAACTGTCCCTGTTTTACTTAATTATTTACTACTCTATATTTTTAATTCCAAATCTTAGACAATTTGACGTATTAGTGTATCGATAAATCAAAACTACTTTAAGAGAGAAATGAAAAAACTTGTTTATATACATGATGTAACCATGTAAAACACTGGTAATACAGTATACACTGATTTGGATATCTGCTGCGATGGGTTAGTCAACCTATTCTGGATATAAAACTTTTTTTATGTTTTCTATTTATTCCTATTAGAAATTTAATAAATGTATGCTTTAAATGATAAGATTTCTAAGCGTATTTTTAAAATCTACGCACTAATATTCAAAATTTATCTATTCACTTCACTACATAATAAAGTAAATAGAGAAACTTAAATGAAAGTTTTAGCTGTTTTGTAAGCAAATAATGTATAGCGTATTTTATAGAAAAACGTAAAAAATAATTTTTGAAGAAATAAATACAAAAGGTGCAGTATTACCATATTGTACAGATCTTGCTATGTAGCATTTTTGTGCTTATGGTTTTTGGCAATATTCAATGAACAGAGTGGGGCATAAGTAACTGATGGTTTTAGAAATATTATTATAATATTGTGTTTGCAGAAACTTAATATTTATTACTACGAAATATACAGAATTTAATAGCAATTAAGTTGATATAATTTAATTTAATTATCCATTAAACATTGTTTTAATTCATCTTGAAGGGAATACATAACTTCGTAAAAGGTCCTGTGGGAGTCACCTATAGTCCCTTGAATGAGCTCCTTCACGCCAAAGATATTGGCAGGCCTTCTATATCTCACAGGTCTTGGCTTTAAAATATTCCTGAAGGAAATGAGTGACTTTAAAATCAGACAAATGACCTTTATAGTGAAGTATCCGATTAAGACAAATATTGTTGTAAACAACACAGTATTACTACAAGTTTCACGTTTTAATTACCTTGGATGGATGTGACATGTTGTTTTTCAAAGACGCCATTTTTTAAACAAGCTCAAGTTTTAAAAATTATCTGGAACTGTTCATAGAACTTTAAACTAGCATGAAATTCTACAAAAGACTTGCTACATCTGTATTATATGGTAGTTAGATCATCTGGGTCATAAGGAAGAGATAGACTTCTTTAATAGAGTCAGCAGATTTTCTTGAGGCTCTTAAACAAATGTGTACAATTAATAGCTGGTTGCACTATGTTAGACAGGAACAAATGAAAAAATGAGGGAGGTATACTTCCTCTATTAGTAACCATTAAACAGTATAAATCCAACTGTGTTCAACATTAATAGAATGTCAGAAAGGTGCCTGCCAGCTAAAATTATGAAATATAGAACAGATGAAAGAAGAGATAAACCTCTGATGAAGTAGGTGTCAGAAAAAGATGCTTAGTCTACCTCTGAGGTGGAGAGGAAAAAGAAATGTGCTGCTGAAAGACTGATGACTATGTGGTTGCCTGTTCATGTCATGTTACTCAGAAATAAGGCTTCTACGAAACATTTTTGTTAATGTGAACATGCTTTAAATGGTATGGAAGTGGCAGCTCCATCTTGTGGCAATCATAGTCTATGCCTTTCACAAAACAAAATTTAATCAAGAAACTGGTGGTTCAATAAAATTATACAGTAGCGTTCAAAGTTATAGGAACTCTCTCGTCTGTTTAAAAAAGAAAGATGCCATAACCCAATAAGTAGTCACAGCTGCCGCTGTTGCTGTATAGGGGCTTTTGGTGTAACTCTCGAGGGGATTTTTCTGCATGATAGTGGCAGTTCTGCTTGTTTTCAAAACTGTTCAGATGAAAATGAGCTTCATCAGACATTGTAATGAAATTAAGCATGTTGGGATTTTTATTCATCGATTCCAAAAATTCTTCGTAATATATAACTTGTTTTTTTATCTCTTTACCTATCGTAATCCGTGAAAAACCTGAATTTTATATGGACGAAAATTTAACTTAACTTGTAGAATATGCAAAGCTATTGAAAAGGTGATGCTTAGGCATTGAAAGTTTATTCTAAGTTTATTTTGTCAAGAAATTAAATATAATATATTCGCTAATTTTTAAAAAATTAACTATGCTGTTATAAAGTGAAAATAATTTTTCATATCCATCTGCTTACTCAATATTATTTGCTACTTTTCAGAATTCCACTTCATATAAGACCAAAATTTCATTCTAGTGTCTCAGTTGTTATTGTAAGAGCAAGTTGAAATATAAGTGGTTGTGTGATTCTTGAAATTTTGTGATTTATTGTACAGATTGTGATTTTTAACTCAGAGATTGTATCATTTAAAGTGTTAGATTTATGTTTTTTGAATTTTATTTTATTTTTTTAGTTGTTTAGACAGTGTTAGACCTAAGCTAAGCCACTGTGAAGGTAGCTGGTAAGAGACTAGAACATAGAAAATATGAGTGGTTCCTTGGGGAGTAGAAGTGATTCTGATATTACACTCCATTATGGTCAATCCGCCGTGGCAAATGGTATCAGTATTATGCAAACCAACTTTGATTAACAGTATTCCTGAAAATGACATATCTCTTTCAAATTGTTTTAATAATTAATCATCTACCGATGGAGGAGACCAACCAAACTGTTCCACAAAATGAAGTAGTTAAACCTCCTCCAGTAATAATATTACATGTTATTTAGGATATTACAAAGCTATACGGGTTGTTGGAATCGGTGGCAGACAAGACAGAATACAATGTACAAATAATAAATAATAAACAACTTTGATTGCGGTCGAATGATATTGAGAACTACAAGAAAATAATTTGTGTGGTTCAAGAAAAACACCTAATTGGACATACCTTTACAAGACATGTTGAGGGCCATTCAGATGGTGTTAAAGAATCGTCACCATTTCATCCTACTTAAAAGGAACTCCTCCCAATACAGGAGGAGATTGAAAGTCTGTGGCACAAAGTATGCAGTATTGTAAATGCTTGCCACCAATTAATAAAAGAGCCAATGGCTACTTTTTTCGTGAACTTGGAACTTAGGATAATAATAGAGTTGTATTTGGAATAAAGTATTTAGCTAAGTGTTGTGTTAGATTTTAAAGTAAATTTTATACATCAATGTTATTGGTTTTTAAAATTTGGTAGTTATAGAAAAAAAACATTGTTAGTGAAAAAATTCTGCTTGCAATAAACAAAGGGAATTAACCTGTATTTTGATAAAAATAAGAAAAGTAATGTAAAAAATGATCTGAAGGGACACATTTTCATACACAACTTAAGACTGGAATGTAAGAATATGCATTATTTTTTACTGTCTTGATAAGAATAAATTAAAAACGAATGCAGAAAAATTATATTAAGTTTTCTTTTAGAGTTTCTTGAATTTTTGTGTAAAGCGTTTGAATATTAGAATAGCATAGGCTGTGTCATAATATATGCTTAAGTAGTGATGAAGATAAACAGTGAACGAATTTTAAATCGTCTATGTAGACATGTTATTTAAAAAATTTTTCACTTGAATTGTATAGAAAAACTTACAATTTTAGCAGCAACAGTGGTTCAAATTATGTTTTCTCTTGAAATAAACATGATCAAATTTTATTGTATACAATTTTATGTTTCAATAACAGGTACAGACAATACTGTTTAAAGAACTCACTCTTACTACTGTAGATCTTGCAGCTGAAGTTATCGAGCTGTAAATTTTAGATTTTTCCATGTCAGTTATATCATAATAATAACCGAATCACCAACAGTACTTATCCAATATTTGTTGCCTTGACATGGTAGCCACATCTCTTGTTTCTTGGACAAGAGATGTGATCTCTGCGTGCCTACAAGATGTTCACTCATACTTCGACACAGTGTCTCGAACCGTTCGGAAAAGGTTTGCGTATGATCGTCCCGCCGCCATCACCACCACACTGACCTTCTTGCCTCACTGACTTCTTCGTCTGGAATCGATTCCCTTTAGCCTGCAAGTATCTCCTCCTCCTGGGCAAGTATTCAGCCACCTTATGAATGTATTGCCCCAGCTTCCTCTGAGGTCCACAAAAACAAACTCTAGGATTTGCGGCCAACGCAAACCTGGCGGACTCCACGACACGTGAGACCAATCGCTCCTCACGGAAGAATCGTGAGAATCGTGAAGAGACCAATCGTCGGAAGAATCTACTGCTATCACGGTGTTCATTCCACCCGCTGGTACCACCCCACAAGGCAGATCCTCGGCCCGAATACTACCAGTGACTACCTGGCCTACCCGCAATGGGTCCGACAGGAGTATCAGCCCCGCCCATGGCAACTCCTCCAACATATTTGAAAGCCAGTCCATCAGCACCAGCAACATTCTCAAGAACTTCAGTAGCTAAAAATGCCTCCTTGGGCCATCGATGAAGAATCAACCGAGGAAGATCTCCATCATCCATCCCCTTGTCCAGTGCTTGCTGTACGTCCATTCAAAGTCGTGATCCCAAAGTGTTGAGCCACTCTCTTCCGTCTGGACGGCCATCGATTCCATCGCCACTGGCGTTTGGGTGGCCACCGTCACAGCCTCCATTGGCATTCTCGTACCTGCCGAGGATACTTCTTCCAGGACGTTCCAAAACCGTTTACCCATTAACACAAGACCGTCCATTTCAAAAGAACAGTCTTTGATTTTCTTCTTGGTGTTAGTGTGATTACGCACTAACTCACTCAAATCACAGACCCCAAAAGTGTCTGTTCTTCAAGATTGTAAGAAGATTGTAAAAGAAACATTCCTCCTCCTCCCAACGTACGCGGCTCCCCCGTCACAGCCGACCCACCAACATCCTGAACAGACTTCCCAGCGCGAGGCTTCTTATACTCCTCCACCGTCGGGGGGAAGGGCCGCAACCTGCGTTTCGATAATATTCCCGTCGATGGGTCTCCAATTCTCCTAACAAAAGAAGCCAGCGGTGGAGGCGGCCTCAATGTAACTTCCACTATAATAAATATCGCTCAACTCCATATCGCAGCTCGACGCACTATCAGTGCCGCTGTCTCCCAAAAGGACCTCATGGACAACACGAAATAAAAACTAATATTTTAGCAATTGTGTAACTATCTACTTTTATTAAAGAATTGGAGGATTGTATCTCACTTTCAAATGTTATAAGTTTAAATGAAGTGCAGGAAAAATCTGATATGTACATTAATAGACATACAAGGAAGTGATGTGGTGTCCACATCAGATTTCTTATGCTTATTAGATGAAGTTTTTTTTAATATTTTGTGTTATTGTGTACCATCATTTTTTTTTTGTCTTCAGTCATTTGACTGGTTTGATGCAGCTCTCCAAGATTCCCTATCTAGTGCTAGTCGTTTCATTTCAGTATACCCTCTACATCCTACATCCCCAACAATTTGTTTTACATATTCCAAACGTGGCCTGCCTACACAATTTTTCCTTTCTACCTGTCCTTCCAATATTAAAGCGACTATTCCAGGATGCCTTAGTATGTGACCTATAAGTCTGTCTCTTCTTTTATCTGGTTGCTTTATAATTATTAAATGTGCGGTTTGACAATAAATGTATAATTGCTTTTCAATGCTGAACGCATTTTAAAATCAGATTCTGTAAAAAAAGAAGGTACTTACATAATGCCAACGCAGCTACAGCTTTATTTAAAAACAAAGTAGTCATCGGATTTCGGTAGAAAATGGGCTGATAGAGAGTTTAACATAGATTCGGAACAGTCTCTTTATTAATTTTAATAAATATTTATTTATTTTATAAATATAATTTAACCAAACTTAACATACGCTTGCTTCGCTCGCTAACCTTGACTAATTAACACTGTAATTTTTTGAGTATTTAAATTTGGTTAAATTATATTGACTTCATTGTTTTTAAACAAAGCTGTAGCTGTGGTGGCGTTTATACGTAAGTACCAAAAAGAATTTGTAGATACTTTCTTCAATTTTATAACTGAAATATCTTCAAATGTGAGAACTCGCTTAAAGCGATGCAATTTTGTGTTAATACATATGAATTTATTCTGGTCCAATTTCTAACATCTAAAATGGATAATAACACCTCAAGATTATGGAAAGAAAGGCTGTTAAATGAGAGGTTTCCCACCTTTACAGAGTTCATTGAAATTTTTAATTCTAGACAACAACTTTTAGAAAATATTAATACATCCACCTCAAACACGCAAGTGAATACAGATACTAAGGAACAACATCATAAAATACAACCAGATCTTTAATCGAATGTTTTAATTTAAATTCTAATAAACAATACAAAATACATAATGTTAGTTATTATGCAAAATCCAATTTGTATCAATGTTCATTTTCTAAATCAAATCAAATTATTATTTATATTAATGTAAGGAATTTTAAAATTTGCCCCTAGATAATTGTAAAACCTTTTTGGTTAATAATTGTTGTTTATTGTTTTTGTTAAGGCCGCTGTATTATTCACTGTTGTTCAAAGGGTCTATGTAAGATTTGCAGTAAGAAACACAATACACTTGTTCATATGGACAAAATTAATCATTCTAAGGTAGATGGCAAGAAACATGAAAGTATAACCTATTGTTTGCTTAAAAAATCGGTCAAATGAAAATATAATTCTGCAACAGCTATATGTAATACTACTGATGTACATGGTAATATGTATTCATCAAAAGTTACTGTTACATTCTGGTTCACAAACAAATTTTTGTACATTTAGTTTTGCCTGCAAATTAGGCCTTAAACTCAATAAAAATAATCTATCTAGAAATAAGTAAGAATGAGGATGCCTTGAAAAGATTCGTGTATTAAATGAGATAGATAACAATTTAACAAGTAACTACATAAATCTAATTTCATGGTAGTGTTACAGTAATATTATAAACCGTTATTTATTAAGAATAAATTTTATTCTGTTTTAACCTCTCAAATATCAAAGTACTGACTACTCTTTAATACTACTAATTCGAGTTTGATTATATCTTCTCTGTCTATTTTCTTTGATATCTCGTAATTGTATGTAATAAACATACTGCTACTTTTAGGGTTTGGTTAAAAATTTTATATTCAGTTTATGTAGTTCTAAATGTTTTAAAATTCGTGTGAAGTTTCTAAAATTCTTCATGAAGCCCAAACCAGCCCTCAGTATCCTTAGTATCTAGAAGAAAAGCATATATTTGAGGTGGTCAAAACATCACAACATAAAGCATAATAGATTTAATATATGCAAAAACATTTATCGTTAATGTGCTGTTTCGATCCTGATAAATATACCTCAATTTCCTGAAGAAATTATTAATTAAATAGATGGATACTGATTGAAGAGTTCCTTAAAGATCTTTGGATGAGCTTGAATTGTGAGAATTTTGAAACAAAAATTTTGTCCCTTATCTACTACCCACTGTTTCCTTATCTGTAATAATTTCTCAATGTAGAGTTCAGCCAAATGCCTGCTGGATCCATACCGAGGACACTATGAGGATCAGCTGGAGATGATGTATCCTGTTTTTTGGGATTTGATCAGTACATCTTTGACAATGGATCAACCCATGAATCTTTAACGTTCTTTGTTGCTGTACTAACTCAAACTAAGACTGTAGGTTCCCTACATAAACACACATTACTTATTTATTGTGTGTGTATTTTATAAACATAACTTTGTTATATGCAGTCATAAATTATTATATCAAATGCAGCTATTGTTTAAAGAATGTATTTATTTATTAATACCCATGATCATTCACTTTTTTTTAGGTACCTTATTTAATATCTTAATTTACGTTTATGTAAATATCCTTTGTTTATTTATTTCTAATATATAAAATTATTCATTTGCAGGTCTTTTTACCAAACCAAATTACATAATACAAAATACAAAATAATAAACTTCACCGTCAGTGGTTATCAGTTTAAAAGTTTTGTATTTTCAAATCCTGAATGTATTGGTCTTACATACTTTTTTTAACATCAAAATATTAACAATTATGTAAATTTTGAATATCTGATTTAGCCTTCTCTTCATGGTTAATAGCATTATAACAAAATTTTTTACTTGTAATGATTTACATTGTATATTTTGGGTAAAACATTTAAAAAACACTTCCCATTTAGTAAACTATTTTATTTAGATAGTACAACCTATGTATGAAAATGGTACTGCAATTATAAAAAAAACACAGTGTCCTATTCTTTAAAAAAACCCAATCAATAAATTTTCAAATTTTCTTTAATCCATTGTCAATCGATAGACATTGATGAAGATTTAGTAGTGTATTCATTAGAATTCGGTCGGTAGAGTTTAGTACTTTTTAATTCCTGCATTTATGCGATATTACAATAAAATTATTGATTTTATTTGTGACTATTCAGTATTGTAATAAAATGTTTGTAATTTACTCACAATATTGATACAAATTTATCTACACAGTATGAATTATTAATAAATGATGGGAAAAGAGACAACTCCCGCAGTTCTTCGAAACTGTTATGGGAAAAAAATTAACAAAACCAGTTTTTATTAATCAACATGCTGGGACAAGATACATACTCATACACCACCTATTGTGCACAATTCCTGTCAAAAATTTTAAGAGGCTCTTGATAAATATGCGCATGGTTTAGGAGCTGCTAAAGTAACAGACTTAGTACAACTCACGTACACGATTCAGACGATTATTTTAATTACTCAAATAATAAATAAATAACCCATAATGATTTTTATCCTGATACATGGCAAGAAGGTCTTTGTTGTTGAACATGCAAGAAGAGATTACTAAATTATAGCTCCAAAAAAAAGTATTGATAACCGATCGTTTATTATGTTTTTTGTCAGTGATTGTTTAGGAGTGAATAAAACAGTGTTTGCCTGATCAGTAAATTAAAACTGCAGTTAAGTGACAAGGACGGTGCTGATAAGTCATAACGAATGCTAGGGTATAAAGTAAGGAAGGTTTTAAAAAGGATTCTGAAGAGAATTTAAAGTGGTGGTGGAAAAAGGAATTAACTATTTAATGACGGTCAACTAGTGGATGAAGAGAAAGTATAAATATTCAATGTTAGGATTTAATATTAGTACTTTTTGTATTGTATGCCTGAAAGTTAGATTATATTGTAACTATAGATTATATTAGATTATATTGATTATATTTTAAATTGTTGAAAATGTTTTAACTCACTGATACATGTGGAACAGAATGTTGTAGAGTGGTTTATGCAGTGTTTTCAAGAATGTAAACTTTGTGAGAGCCGACATATTAGAAACTACATGTACTATAACGACAACTTGTAACGAATAGAGGAACAAGTGGAGCAACTTGTAACGAATTTTAAATAGGGATATGTTTTTTCCTGAATTATTTTGTCTTACTTCTGAATGCAATAGTGAATTTTAATGAGTGAAATTAATAACCAAAAATATTATGTTTTTATCAACCTAGTTTAGGTAATCAGCAACTGGAAGTTAGCAATAGATGGAAGGGAAGTACATTCAGGTACATGTAACATATAAATAGTTTTGCAAATAAAGAAGTTAGAAAATTTTAAGAGAACGTAAACATAGTATAAATGGAGTTGGAGTAAATAAAATGAAATGACAAAGAAAGGATGAGGTTATTAGAGGATGATGTTACAATTAAGGAAATAAAAAGGAAGAAGTGAAGTAAGAATAATTCTACAAAACAGAAATAGCAGTGTACTAGGACAGTTTTTACTAATGAGGAAAGGTGCTGTCAGAATGAGAATAACACCAGAGACATGTTTTTAATACATGTTTATATCCCAACTAATCAATGTGAAGATGGTACAATTGAAGTACTGTATTAAGAGAAATAGAAAATTATGGAAGAGTAATATAAACATTGTTGTAGAATAATAATAATAGGGAAATTAGTGCTGTAGGCCACCCAAACATACTTTGGAGGGATGAACAAGCGATAGGAAACGACTGAGAACACGAAATGAAAGTGGAGGAAGGATATAAATATTACAAAAAATAGTAATATAATGCTAATAATATAGGCTAGTAAAAAAAACTACAAAAGAAGGCTGGAGATTTCAAAAACTCCAACTCCTTTAGTAATTTTTGGAAATTTGATGGAGATGAAAACAGACAAAATACTGATTATATATTTGCAGAAGAGAAATTGAGAAATACAATGAACAAGATATATTAGATTTCCAGGCACTTTTATTGATAGTGATCATAACAGTGCATTCAGAAAGTCACTGTACAGCATACTTTAGAATCGTGTGGTGCATTCTGGTCTTTTCGTGTTAGGTTGGTTACCCATGGTTTATTGCGTATTGCACAGTGATAAACCAAGACATTAGATGTGACTTATTGAACAGTCTTTTTTTTTTCATTTTGTGTTGTTTCCTTTACTGGAATCAACAGTTGTGAGAAAAGTAATGATTCTTTTGATAGAGGAATACACTTTTCACGAAAGACGTTGAACATGCCTTTCATAAAGGTGACAGGTATACTGATTTAGTGAAGCACAATTTTTCTGAAAAACTCCTCACTGCAATGTATTTCAAACTTTTATCGAAAAATTTCGGGCAGCAGGCTCTGTTGAAGATGCTGATCAAAGTGGAAGACAACCAAAATTAACAAACAGGTATTTCAGATGTGCTATGGCTGAAAGTCCATCAGAGCTAATGCGTAAGTTGCACAGCAGCAAGTTATTAGACTTGCTGCTGCATATAAAGGTATAAGAAAAGAACTGAATCTCTTATCCTACAAAGATATGTGTGTTCAAGAATTGAAACCAACAGATCATGTCAAAGAACTAAATTATTGTAAATGGTTTAAACGTTTTATTGACCGAAATTGTGTAGATATACTGAAGGTTATGTTTTTTACAGAAAGAGTGGTTTCAACTGGGAGGATATATTAAATTACAAAATATACAACTGTGGTTGACTACTAACCTCTTATTAATTGCATGAACAATCTTTACATGATGCGAAAATTGGAGACCGGTTTGATGTGAACAGAATGCGCATTGTGAGTCCAATCGTTTTTGAAAATACAGTTGATAGTTATTATTGCTGTGCTGTTTTAACAACCTTCATTAGTCAGTTAAACGAGGTGGAAATCATTCGCAGCTATATCCCAACAAGATGGTACCACATCTAACAGGTCAATTTTTTTTTATGATATATCTTTGATAAACAAATCATTTTGAGTGGTTTTTGGTCTGCACAATTGCCTAGTCTGGCTTCCCCATATTACTTTCTATGGGAGAAGCAAAAAGAGCAGTGTATCGCAAAAGACTACACACAATTGACCAACTAAAAACTGCAATAACGGCATAAGTACAAGATATTCCAGTATATCAGTTAGTTAAAGTGTATGAAAACAAACTGAAACATGTACAGTGTTATATTGGTGTTTGAAGAGGTCATTTTCAACACCTTCTATAAACTCTTCCAGTTATTCTAATATCCATTTCTATAAAATAATGAAATAAAAATGCAAAGTAATAATTAAGGAAATTTTGTCATTACACTCCCATAATTTCAGTGCAATGCAACTTTGAAAGTGCACTGTATTTCTGGTAGTAGAAATAAAAGTAATATTGAAGGGAGTTAAAAGAGCTGAGAAATTAACTAAATGGAGGTTGAAAAAAATTGCATCAATTGGATAAGAGAGAATTTGATTTGTATGGCATTTCTCCTGCCACTATCCCATTTGGTCACCCTAATGCTTAAGACGAAAAGTCTGTGCCACAAAAAGCTACTGCGTCTCAAAACAGTTTAGCGACCAGTTTTCTAACTAGCTCTAGAGCTTATCTAACAGCGTGAGCGGACTAAGTGTGGTGCCATACACCACCAGCTTACGTGGCCCAACCGCTCACTTGTCATATATTTACTAAAATGGGTAGGCACAACCTGTCAACTACTAAAAATATATATGACATCCATAAATTAAAATTTACTTTGTCTAGACAGCAAATTACTGCCACGCCTAGGTCGCTGAATGCCACCAAGTACCTGTCCACCATATTAAAGTGCTTGAAGCCTTAATTGGCTGGTGATTAGCCATATATTTCTAGGTTAGCTTCCCACAACAGTGTGGTAGGAGTCTTTCTCTTAAGTAAACTACTGATGTTGGCTGAACAAAGCAACTGCATCAAGAAACTTCCACACGGTCTGACAATGCGGCTATCGTCACATTGACTTGCTGCTTGTGAGTAGCCAATTTTCCTCTTGACCTCTAAGAGCCAGGATGGCCCAGTCTCTGACCTCCCCAAGAGTAGGGCAATCAAACATCAGGTGTTCAATTAACTGGACTTCTTCACAGATGCACAGCTCATCAGCTGCCAGGCAGAATCGAAACAGATATTAGTTTAAATTAACACAGTTTAGATAAGAGAGAAGTTAGTTTAAGAATTAGAAAGAAGACATGCAGAAGGCCACTGCTCAAATGAACTTTTACTGAATATTAAAGATGCCATAAAAATAGCAATGAAATAAAACAATTAACTTTATTAAGGGAAGAAGAATAAAGTAGCCATGGGTTACAAGATAGGTGATAAAGAAAATGGAAGAAAACAGGCAATTAAAAAAAAAGAGGAAAGTTGAAGAAGTTGAGATGCTCTACAGGAAATTGAATAATGAATCAATAAGATTCAAAAAGCAAATGAGAAATGTCTTGCAGATGAATTATCACATAGAGAACATTTAGAAAGAAATGAAAAATATGAACTATGTGTAAAAAAAAGGAAAAAAGGAAATGGATATACTTAAAAGGTGGAAGAAATATACAGTAGAAGTGTACTGATTTAATAGAAAACCACATAATGTTCCTGTAAAAGATCAAGTACAAATTTAACAGGATGAAGTAGTACCATCAATCAGAAAATAAAAAAGTAATGAGGAGAGTGAACAAATTTAGAATCTTAATTAAAACATGAACAAGCTTAATTCAGAATAGGAAAGCTAATTGCCCAAGAGATATCGTGATATCTTCCTTATTTTCTGCCTCTAAACGCTAAGGCCAGGGATACCGGACCCGGTTATGCGTTTCCCGTGCTCTGCCCCAGCAGCCAGGTCTCGGTCGTTATGTTTTTTCTTCTTCTTAAAGTACCTTCATTCATTTCTTGTAATCCACTTCCTTTGCTCGTATAACTCAGCTACGATTCTCTCAATTGTCAGCCATTCCTCTTTATCTCTCAGCGTATACTTTGTTGCAGTTTCCGGCGTAATCTCTTGTATGTTATATCTTGCTTTTAGATCGTCCCAACGTGCGCATTTAAAAAAGGTGTGGCAGGGAGTTTCCTTTTGACCACAGTACACACAATTTGAGAGCTCCCTTTTTTTTTTAAATCTGCGCCTTTCTGGAGGTTGCGGTCAGCAAATGTAATATCGACGAATACCATTGCTTATTTACTATGAATAATTATGTCAAATAGAAAAATTAATAATCAATAAATTGAAAATTACTTACGTTGTTAATCATATACTGTTGAGTTGTGAAAAGCAAAAAGTGTACAAGCAATGTATAGCAGAGATGGATGCTAATTTTGAACTTGAGAGTATTATTGCTACTTTTAAATAAGTAAAAGATAAACGCCAAAATGTTTTGGGCATGAATTGCTGTATGTCAGCCAAAATATCTCTAGAAGTCAAGTCTACTGTTTCACTCTCAATGTAACGTATATGGATCTATATTTTTCTAAATATTTTGACGTATATGTGATGGACATTTCTCATTTGATTTTAAAGAAAATTCTTCGACATGTTTTTCAAAGTTTTAGCTCCTACATTCAACTCAAGTCCTAAGTAAGTGTAATAAGAAGTTATCACACGTAGATTCGAGAAAGGTATGACGCATTTATATAATCCCAGAAGAGTTTGATCCGAGTAATAATTCGGAATGTATCCAGGAATTAGTAGCGAAAATATCAACGAATAAGTGTATGTAATCATCAACCGTATCTCTTTTCTGATTTTTCTTATCGGTTTTATATTTTTTGTTACTATCTTAGGAAAATTATCGATTAATCTATCGATCGATTCAGTAACAGTTGTACAAAACTAATCCATATTTTTTATAAAATATATATGGTTTGTGGCTACTGTTATAAATGATACACAACATACAAAATGTGTTGTACGTTGTACATCGCTCTCTGTTCTTGTACAAAACTCAAGATAGAGAAAAAAAAAAAGAAAGCAAAGAAATAAAAATCAATGTTTTTGGAATTTTACATGCTTTGTATACATTTTTTCCGAGATCTAGCAAACTATTTCAACACGAAGTTTTACTTTACATCATCATAAAATTTTGCGACATGCTCCCCAAAAATTAGTTTCTTTAGTTTTATTTTAATTTTTTTTATACCTTTGCAGTATCCATTTTTAAAATTATTTTTTACACTTATATTATTACAAAAGATCCGTCTTTTTCTATCGAAAATTGTCTTTTAAATGATTAATTTTAATTATTTAAAAAAATAATATTGCTTTTTTTTAATGGATATTGTATACTTTTTATTCCAATTTGTATTAATTTACCTATTGTAATTTACAAAAATCATTCCATTTAGTTGATTGAATTTAGGTAAACAAACATTTAATTCGCAAAATAAAATGCTGGGTAGACCCATCGATTTTTTATCTGAAAAACGAAGTGTGTATATGTTAAACTATTTATACGTGCACTCACTCCATCCGTCATGTATAATTTCCGTACAAATTACCGTAAATGTTTCTAAAAAATATTTTTTTATTGATATAAATATTGCTCTGAGAAAGAATTGAGGTGAACTGTCTTCTTAATCGAGGCCAGTGTGGCTTCACGAAAGGGGTTGGCACTGAGGATTGCAACTTAAATACTCTTGCCGAGGTGGAAAGCGCCGACTGTTGTATGTTTTGGCAATTTTTATAGACATAGAGGCAGCATTTCCTTCCTTGTGTTGGAGTTCTGTCTTCTATAAGTTTGAACACCGCAATGTTCCCGTAGTCCTGCAGGCCGTAGTACGTTACTATTTGTCTAATCATACGGCTCTGTTTAAAGATGCGCATCTTGCTGTGAAAAAATCCGTCACCAAGGGAAACCCGCAGGATTCCGTTCTCGGTCCCTTACTGTGGAACCTAGTATTTGACAGGTTTCTGGGATTGACATTCCCAGAAGGGATCACGGCCCAGGTTTTCGCCGATGACCGTCTCCTTATAGTTCGTGGTAATTCACGACCGCAGCTAGAAGATCCCCCTGAACCAAGGGGAGTCAAGGGGAAAATTAGCCACTCACAAGCGGCGAGTCAATGTGGCGAGAGCAGCATTGTCGGATCGTGTGGGAGTTCCTTGATGCGGTTGCTATGTTCAACCGACATCAGTAGTTTACTTAAGGGAAAGACACCTAACGCACTGCTGAAGGAAGCTAACCTTGAGATATATGGATGACCACTAGCCAGTTAGGACTCCAAGCGCTTTTATATGGTGGACAGATACTTGCTGGCATTCAACGACTCGGGCGTGGCAGCGAATTGCTGTCTGGACGAAGTAAATTTTAATTTACGGATGTCATATATATTTTTAGTAGTTGACGGGGTGCACCTATCCATTTTAGTAAATATATGACAAGTGAGCTGTTGGGACACGTAAGCCGGTGGTGTATGACACCGCGCTTAGTCCGCTCACGTTGTTAGGTAAGCCCTAGGAGCTATTTAGGACACTTGTCACGAAACTGTTTCGAGCTTCAGCAACCGTTTGTGGCACAGACATTCAGTCTTATGCTTTAGGGCGAACGAATGGTGGCAGGAGAAATGCCAAGCAAATGTATATCTTTACCTCCGGAGTATTTTACATCTTTGTTATATGAAAATTGCAGAGTTAAATTTTCTTGAAAAAAAGCAGCTGTAGTTTTTCATTGCTTTCAGCTGTGTAGTACTCAGAAGGATGAGTGATGTTGATAATGCCATTTAAGTCCTCCTGACCTACACCCTTAACAATTACTGAAAGAGCTGCTGCCCTCTTTCAGAAATCATTTCTTATTCTGGCTCTCAACAGATACCTCTCTGATATGGTTGCACTTAATCTGTGTTTATATAGAGAGATATTAACCATTCAAAAGAAAGATTAAAATACGTATTTATACCAGCAGTTCCCAAAATGCAAAATTTTCTAAATCAATTACAGATATATTCCTGTACAGGGAAAATAATCATGCAGTAAATCATGCTTTTCCTTTTACACTGACAGCTGAATGTCTGTGTAAAGGAGAAGTATTACATTGTAAAGTTCTCTAGATCCTTGCTGTTTTACTTCAGAATTAAAATAAAAAGTAAAAAAAAAGAAAGATACAGTTAAAGGATAGTTAATAAACCACTCTCTGTCACTACTTTTTATTTATTGTAAAAATAAAATTTTTATTTGCTATATAATTATACTTTTAATTAATTAATTTTTTAAAATATTTTTTATAGGATGCTGGATTTAATTTTGTAACAGCTGTAGGGTGCTTCTACTATTAAACATAATCACTCATCAACAGCATTTTCAACACTACCCCTTGTTAGTAATTTCTGCTTTATCAAACTTCAAACTTGTGTAAAAAGTAATAATCTAAATTAGAAACCTAAAATGAAACAAAACATATTTAAAATGAAGTAATGCACAATTTAGTAAATTATATTGTTCATAATTAAGAGTTATATTTCTGGGAGATTTTTATGGCAAAACAGGTAATAATCAGTCATTTGTGAAGGAACAATTCAGTACATTAACCTTTTTGATACTGATAGAACCAATACTTATAAAAAATTTAAATGATAGAAGAATCAAATACAAGTGGCAGAAACTTGTTAGCGTATTTTGCAGATTTTTCATAATTGATAATGATAAGGTAACAATTAGTACACCTTATGTGAAGTAGTATCATTTATAATCTGTTTGCATTGCCTTTAATGTTATAGCATTTTAAGAATTTTCAAGGGGGTGGTTTTTTTCTGATTGCTTGGAGTTTGAAATTTCCTTGGAGAATATTTATTTATTAATATTTATTTCTGTTCAGCCTCTGAAACTATCATAAAGTATTATTTCAGAGAATGGATGATGATGATATGATTGAATGTAAATGAAGTGTAATCTTGTATAGTCTCAGGTCGACCAGTAATAATGTAATAATAATAATAGTAATAATGTAATTAATAATGCTCTGCACTTTTAAATCGATTACTCCTTGAGGAGATAAATGTAATCACATGGTATTTTTGTTTATTGCTGCCACTGTATCCAAAATTATGCATTCCTTTTACATTGCTCCAATATGTATACACTATTACTTTGCATATCTTTGTAATAATTTATTTATACCAGATGTCCAATACCCCTTGAATTTCCTGTTAATTTTCACAGTGACTGTATTATGATCCAATAGCAACTAATGTTCAAGATTGTATTTCTTCCTTATCTTTTTGCGTCAATCTTTTTCTTATATCATCCATAGCTGTTAAAATAGAAACAAAGTTTACTTACTATTTATAAGCAGTGGAATATTACTCTCCTGGACTAAAGTTTGTTAAATCCAAAACTATTCAGTTTGAAATAAATATTTTTCTGTCTTTATTTTTATATACATATAATTATAATTATTTTCCTAATTTTCTTTTTTTTGGTCTTTTAAAAAAAGCATTTACTTGGGCTACAAGGATAAATAGCTCCCTCAAAAAAGTTAAATTATATTCTTCACAAAAGTACAAATGAAACAAAAATGTTTAAATGTTGTAAATTTTGAAAATTCCATCATTTAAATTTCTGAAAACTTTGTCTGATATTAGAAGTCGGAAATTATAACTGCAAGTACAATGACAGTATACAAATGGAAAAGAGTTAGCTAAAGCACTGTTATGCAGGTGTTATTTAAAGAGGCTACTACAGGACAAATTCCTTGCCCAAAATGGATATTATAGGAACTTATTTATTTTCATTCACTTTAACGTAGCATTTTAAAACCATTATTGTAATATATCTTAAGATACTTTGTGCATTTAAAGCCATTAAATTGCCTTTCTGTTGTTACAACTGTTGCTGAATCTAAAAATGCCCAATTGTTTATTTTTTAATAAATTCTGTTAGAAATACTATTTATTTGTACTGATTCATCTTTGTAAACACAACTGTTATATTTACGTTTGTATGCATAGAAGTACACAGTGAATTTGATAAATGTTGCATTGGCACTATTTCTTTTTCAGCTTATCAAATGATAGAATTGTACAACATAAAAGAGCATAGCGTTCATGATTCTTTATACTATTGCTGAATGATTATATGTAACGTTATATTATAATAATAAATTATATACATTATTTTATTTTATTTTATTTTAATAAATTCAATAAATCAATGAAGAAAGTATTGTAATATTCCTTAGACAGATCAGATATACATGTTAGTTAATATGATGAAGAGTAGTTAATTGAATCTAGCTCACCTGACTGGTCTAGTGGTTAACTTGTCACAAGTCAACTGATTTCAAAGTCGAGAGTTCTAACATTTAAATCCTAGTAAACTTAGTTACTTTTATATGGATTTGAATACTAGATTGTGGATACAAGTGTTCTTTGGTGGATGGGTTTTAATTAACTACACATCTCAGGAATGGTCGACCTGTGACTGTACAAACTACATTTCATTTACATTCATACATATCATCCTCTGAAGTAATACCTTACAGTGGTTCCACAGGCTAAACAGAAGAAGAGAAAGAGGGAGTTAATGGAATTTCTGAAGTAAGTTGAAATCATCTGCCTGTAAGGTATGAATTTAGTATGTAAAAAAATAAACGATTCTTTGATTTGAAAAATGACTTGAACTTTTCACCAAATTAAATAATTACGTGAAGGACGTTGGAAGTTTGTCAAAAATGGCAATGAACATAATATAGCAGAATAAAGGGAATTCTAAAAATAAGAGGGATTAAATTAATGATTTTTTTAACCTGTTAAATGGGATGCTAAGTTTGAAAGCTAAACAGGTTATTATTTTCACAACTCATCATCATTTTCATACTTGTCTGATATATGGCCCTTGCACCATGCATGATTCTTATTGCTTTATATTTTCAACAAAAAAATTTAGTTCTTTGTAGATCCAACTTCTTTTAATTTTTATCATTCTTGATTTTTTAGGCAATTCTTTGCACCTTCTGATGTTCCTTCTAGCACTGTTTTAGTCAATTTTTCTTATCACGATATCTCTTGGGCAATTAGCTTTCCTATTCTGAATTAAGCTTGTCCATATTCTAAATTTGTTCACTCTCCTCATTACTTTTTCATTTTCTGATTTTCTGATTGATGCACCTATTTCATCCTGTTACATTTGTACTTGATCTTTTACAGAAAATTTATGTGGTTTTCTATTAAATCAGTACACTTCTACTGTATATTTCTTCCACCTTTTAAGTATATCCATTTCCTTTTTTCCTTTTTTTTACACATAGTTCATATTTTTCATTTCTTTCTAAATGTTCTCTATGTGATAATTCATCTGCAAGACATTTCTCATTTGCTTTTTGAATCTTATTGATTCATTATTCAATTTCCTGTAGACCATCTCAACTTCTTCAACTTTCCTGTTTTTTTTTAATTGCCTGTTTTCTTCCATTTTTCAATCACCTATCTGGTAACCCATGGCTTCCTTATTCTTCTTTCCTTAATAAAGTTAATTGTTTATTCAATTGCTATTTTTATTGCATCTTTAATATTCAGCAAAAATTCATTTGAACAGTGGTCTTCTGCATTTCTTCTTTCGAATTCTTGGGCTAACTTCTCTCTTATCCAAACCATGTTAATTTGAACTAATATCTGTGTCAGTTCTGCCTGGCAGCTGATTGCTGTGCATGTGCAGGGTGGTCCAGTTAAATGAATATCTGATGTTTGACTGCCTGCTCTCTTGGAGGGGGGGGCAGATACTGGGCCACTCTGGAACTTTGAGGTCAAGGGGAATGTTGGCTACTCACAAGCGATGAGTCAATGTGGTGAGAGCCGCATTGGTGGACTGTGTGGGAGTTCATTGATGCAGTTACTTTGTTCACCTAACATCAGTAGTTTACTTAAGGAAAAGACTCCTACTGCCCTGTTGTGGGAAGCTAACTTATAGATATATGGCTGACCATCAGCCGATTATGGCTTTAAGCGCTTTAGTATGGTGGACAGGTATTGGTTGGCATTCAGTAACCTAGGCATGACAGTAAATTGCTGTCTAGACAAAGTAAATTTTAATTTATGGATGTGTTATATAATTTTAGTAGTTGACAGTGTGCACCTACCCATTTTAAATATATGACAAGTGAGCAGTTGGGACACAGAAGCCGGTGGTGTATGGTACTGCACTTAGTCTGCTCACGCTGTTTGGTAAACTCTAGAAGCTAGTTAAGACAATGGTTGCTAAACTGTTTCGAGGCTCAGTAGCCGTTTGTGGCACAGACATTCAGTATTAGGCTTGACATTCACTACAGTGCATTTGAAAAGTTGCTATGCACTGGAGTTATGGGAGTGTAATGACAAAACTTTCTTAATTATTACTTTGCATTTTTATTATATTATTTTATAGAAATGGATATTACAATAACTTTTATCATTTAACAATTTTATCATTTTTTTTAATAGAATTGACCATTTTTATATGTAGGTGACTATATAAATAAAATAGTTTAATAAATGGTAAACTCTTTACTAAAAATATACACTGTAAATCATTACAAGCAAAAGTTTTTTGTTAAAAGCTATTAACCATAAAGAGAAGTATAATCAGATATTTCAAAACTTACAAGTGTGTTAATAATTTGATGTCTCAAACAGTACGTAAGACCAATATATTTAGGGTTTGAAAACATATTTTCTCTAAACTGATAACCACTGACGGTGAAGTTTAATATTTTGTATTGTAAAATATTTTTGTTTAAAAAGACCTGCAACTTAGTAGTTTTATATATTAGAAATAAATAATGAAAGGATATTTACATAAACATAAATTAAGATATTATATAAGGCACCTAAAAAAAAATAATGGTCATGGGAATTAATAAAATAAATAAATACATTCTTTAAACAATAGGTGCATTTGATGTAATAATTCATGACTGTGTACAAAAAGTTGTGTTTATAAAACACACACAATATATATGTAATGTGTGTTTAATTATGGACCCTACCGTCCTAGTTTGAGTTAGTATAGCTATAAAGTATGTTAAAGAGTCACGGGTAGATCAATAGTCAAAGATGTACTGATCAAATCCCAAAAAAACCAGGATACATCAACTCAAGCTGATCCTGATAGTGGCCTCGGTATGGATCCAACAGGCATCTTGCTGAACACTACATTGAGAAATGATCATAGATAAGAAAATAGTGGGTAATAGATAAGGGACCAAATCCTCATGTTGACCGCAATACAATCTCATCCAAAGATCTTTAAGGCACTCTTCAACCAGTATCCATACATTTAATCATTAATTTCTTCAGGAAATTGAGGTATATTTATCAAGATATAAACAGCCCATTAGCGATATATGTTTTTGCAATTATTAAATTAATTATGCAAAATCTATTTAATGTTTTGACCACCTAAAATATATGCTTTTCTTTCAGATACTAAGGAATCAGCTGTGGAGAGGTTTGGGCTTCAAGAAGAATTTTAGAACTTTCACTTGAATTTTAAAAGATTTAGAACTACATAAACTGAATATAAACTACTAAACCAGACCCTAAATGTAGCAGTATGTTTATTATATCCAATTACGAGATAAAGTTATAAAAAAAAAAAATAGACAGAGAAGATACAATCAAACAAGAAATAGTACTATTAAAGAGTAGTCAGTACTTTGATATTTGAGATTAAAACAGAATAAAATTTGTTATTAATAAATAAGGGATTAAAATATTACTCTAACACTACCATGAAATTAGATTTATGTAGGAACTTGTAATAATATTTTCTATCGCATTTAATACACGAATCTTTTCAAGGCATCCTCATTCTTACTTATTTATACTTACAATGCACAAAAATGTTCATCACTGTTTACAAAACATGAAATTCTATTACTTTATTTATAATAAAATAAACCTCTGGGACCAAGATGGCAAGTGCAGTTGTATAATAACATAGGCAGTAGACTGAAGTTTCTCTAGGGGGAAATATAAATTTTTTTTTTTAAAACTGGTTTTGTATGAACATTTTAAAACGCCGAAAGTAATGATTGCAATGCTATTCCTATCTAAATCATAATTCAGCACTAGCCTATGAGGGTTCTGAATTAATCCTGACAAAATTTCTTCTCAAATTTATTTTTAGCTTCCAGAACACTCTTTTTATGCACACTTTTCATGCAAAGACCGAAAAGCCGATTTTCTGTCATTGTTGACTGTAACCAAGTTTCTTTCCTGCATAAGGTGCTGAAGGATCTTTCGATAGTAAACGTTGTGGAAGTGAGATAAATAGCGTCTGTTTTTTGGATGGGTAGAACAATTGTATTTCTTTAACTATTGCAGCTAGTACTACCTCCTTCAGTTCGGCATTTGGAACATTTTTTCCTGCCAGGAGTCTATGCTGATGGATTCACACGATGTTTCTGCTGATTTATGACTCGCGGCATATTGAAATCTGTTGCAAGATGCTAAGCGATTGTTTCAGCATCTGCTATCGCGGCATATTGAAATCTGTTGCAAGATGCTAAGCGATTGTTTCAGCATCTCCTATCACACTTCCACTTTCAACAACCGCATTTCCACATGTCTTCTCATGATGAAGTCATGGTGTTTATGATTTTTTTTTTTATTTTCACACTAAAGTAAGTCCATACTTGACTGAAGAGCATATACCACCGTTTGCAGTGATTCCGAATATTTTGCTATTAGACAAACACTAACAATGAATTTCTGATTTTGTAGCAGCATAATGCATTTGAAAAGCAGTTCTTTTCGTTGCATTGTTACCGTCTGTTGACAGTTTTTCAAGCGCCATAACAATTTGCACATAATATTTCTTGAATAAGGCGATACTTTTTTATTTTTGAGACCAACGGATTTCACAGAGCGTTGCTGTATTTGGTATGCATTTTTGAAAAAGTGCTGATTCACCGAAGAATCTTATTATATCTTTTATTGTGAAACCCGCATGTTGTATCACTTTTATTTCATTTTAGTTGTTTACAGCTAAGTTCATTTGTGACTAGCACAGAAAAATTATAATGCTTTCGTATTCTTTTCTCGAATAATTTTCTGGTGGACACCACCATCCTTCCCAACCATATTGGAACACTCATTAGTATCCTTTTCCAATGAACTTTTCTGAATAAACGCCTACCTTTTCTACAAAGATGTTAATTGCAGATGAAATAGATTTCGTATCGTGTCAGTCAACACTACGTAAACTATAAATTCCTCACGAATCTTCAACTTTTCATCGTAAAAAATCTAACCTCAATGGAAAAATGCTCTTTACCAAATATGCCGGTGCTCTTGTCTGCCAGGATACTGTAGCACATGCTATATTTATGTCAGTAGTGATGTCGTCTCCAATGACGTCGTCACGTAATCTCAATATTTCATTTTGAATCCACGGTGTCAAGTGGGATTTTTTGTGCTCTTTTATAATGTGGTCTTCAACGTCAAGTTTGAGTTTTATCAAGTCTTCAGAAACACCAAAAATAGGTCATGTGTACCACAAAACACCACAACCGAAATTACTGATTCAAAAAATTTTCTTGTTATTTTCTATTTCTTGTAGGTGAACAGAAATCAGATGTACGTCAACGGTTATATTTTCAACAAAACATTTTGCGGCTGTGGCCGCCAATTTGTGCCACTGAGACGAAGTGTGAGATTTCACGAATTCGTGGTGTCTTTATAGCGAGCGAGTAATAGGGCTCACTATGAAAGAACCCAAAAGACCATGTACGTTTGTTGGTGGAAACAATACTCATTAAATGTACAACGCGACCTTTAATTTCTTGAAGTACGCCAGAAGCGGAGCGTAATCCGCCAACCATCTGTATTTGAATTTTCTTTTTAATTGCACAGCATCCGTAGCAACGTCATAACTTGTAATTGGTGACAAAAAGTTTTTTAAAACTTCCATTTTTAGAGATGAAGTCATACTCAACGAACGTCCAAGTCGGTGACCCGCATCGTTATCAAATAAGTTTGATCCTGTGCACCAGAACCAGATGGTATTGAAGATCCAGTTGATTTTTCACCAACATTCTGTTTCGATTTCTCTTCTCCACCGCTATCACTTTCGCTGTTACTTTTATCAGGTTGTTCTCTTTTGTCTCCCTAAAAGAAAATAAATAACTACTACTACACTTCGCAAAAAAATTAAAGCAACTAAGAATTTAAGCATCTGAACGGAATCTCTACTAGAAACTTCAAGCTTAAAAATTTTTTTTTTAATCGTCTCCATACAATATTTTTTCACAAAATTACAGCGTTTTGAAAATCATTAAAATATGTTTTTCGTTCGTGAAAAATATTTTTAACCTAAATATGCGTTTATTGGTTTCAAAATCTTCTAACCTGTCTTTATTTTCATTTCTACAAAAGTGTACTAGTGGAATAACTGGAAAAAATACAAAGAAACTGATGGGATAATCAAATCTAACAAGCTGTGGCTGTATACAGAATGAAATTACTTTGAACCAAATGGTTCTTATTGTGGTTAGAAATTTTTTTGTCAAGAATGCGTTCTGTTTAACATAACAACTTCTGTAGCGATTGAACTTGGTCACAACAAAAATTGGACTATTATGAATTTTGAACCAATCATAACCTATTAGCTATCGAACTCTTAATGTTTTTTTATTATTGAACGACGGTATTTTTTAATAAACCTTAAATATTTTGTACAAGTATGTTTTATTATTTGCAACTAGCAGAAGTAACTATTTGTAAAATCAAACATTTCAAAATTCTACTTAAGCAGAACTGCTGAAAAATAGCTAATTTCAAATTTCAATCGTTATTCAAAATTATTGGAGTGTGGTGAACTTGTTATTATTTTCTTATTTAGTATTGTAAGATTTTTCTTAAAATTTCAATAATAAAGACAACATCAAAATCACTAACATTAGAAACAAAAATTCAGTCTTCGCATTTCCTGAAAACTTTAGGTTGCTTTAATTAGATGGTTTTGCAACTCATCGATTCAAATGAAAATAATTAAGATACATACCTTGCTTGCCCAGTAAGTTTCTGATACCCATTTTAGATTGCTATCGTTACGGGATTGTGGCCTCAACTAGCTCTAATACGTCTACTCTCCCAAGTGACTCACTCGCACTGATTGCAGCGCTTAAATAGTGAACGGAACGTACTAGAACATTCTCGCTAATTTTAACCTCGAACATTCTATAATTTTCGAGTTTTTTCCCACTCAAGGCCATCCAGACCTTGAACCCCCAGTTCCCCACTCGTTCATTTGAGAGCGCTCTCGTCACGACTTAGACATTTTTTTTTGACGCGCATTATATAACACCAACTGAAATTAACCTATAATTTTTCGCTTGACAAAATGTGGCAGGGGGTGGAAGGGTTTACCCTATACATAATAAACTTAAAAAAATAACTGTATGCATATTTTACATTGGTAATGTGTATGCATATTTTGCTCAGCTTTAAATTTGCAACTAAGAGAACTGAGTTTTCTTTGCGATCTAAACTTAAGTATTTTGAAAGCTTATATTTTGGTTAATTTTATCACTTTAATTTCACGTTAATTAACATTTTATTTTTAACTAGAACTATTGGGGTTGTGTTAAAGCCAATTTTCTGATTTTGTAGTGAGTTTTATTTATCATGCACATCATAGTGTATAGTATCACTATAACCATTATGTACTATAATATACATATACATATCGTTTGATTCATGGAATGTAGTTTTGCACAACTGGTAATGCGTTACAGCAAGCGTTGGAAATGTGCACCAGTTTCCTGAAGGCAGGTTCAAACCCTTCATACCATATTTTTTGACCGTCATAGGACATCAGGGATAATGGAATTCATCTCAAAAAATGTAGTGTGAATGGTTTGTCTTCAGGAAAATTGTGGACATTTCCAACACTTGTTTTAACACATTACCAGTTGTGCATAACTACACTTCATAACTCAAGTGAAATGTGAGTATCTCTGAACAACGTGGAGTTATAGTGTATAGTATCATGTTGTGTATCTTTAATATAGTGAGATCACTATATTAAAGAAATCTGTTCGTTAACTACATCTAAAACTTAAACTTGGTTTTCTGTTTACTAAAATGATACAAGAGAATTTATTAACTTCAGATTGAAAACAAATTTGTTCTCTTGAAAACAAAAAGATAAAATCTTACTGGAATCAGCTTATTGTTTTGATATATTTATAAACAGATGTAATTTAAGACACGTCCTTTCTCCTTTATGACGATTTCTATCGCCACACCACTTCCTCCATTATTAGCCCTGATGGCCTTTACCAAAGTTCGTCTTATTGATCCTCTGACTGATATTACAAACATCAGTTTGACATATGTCAGGATGCCACCGAAGCAAATACCTCGATAGACATTTCCATCAGTGTTTTGATTCAATTAAATATACCGCGTACTTGCATATATTTTATAAAGTAATTAATCGGACAGTAATATATTTATTTAAAAAGTATTTCATCACAGTAAGTCACTGCAACGAACCGAGTAAAAAGATGTTTTGTATTTACTGATTATATAAAACAAAAGAATAATGACTTATATCGTTGACAAAATTTGATTTCATAATATTATTTCTAAGATGCAGTACCGGACAATACTCCATTCTATACCTTATAATCAAATTAAGATAATGTATTAAACCATAGTACAATCTTTATTAAAACACGGCTTTTATCAACAATCTAGTACAAAATCGGTGGATATATTTGAGGCGCAGGATGCACAATTTACGTAGTTTAGTCTAACAAAATAAGATTGGTCAGAATACTGACTCTTCCGTGTCAAGTCAAGTAAATTAACGAATATCATTCCAAAACTGTCTTCCTTACTAAACAACCTGTCATAATTTAAAAAATATATTTCATATGTTGTTCCCGAGTGACCCACTGTCATAATAAAATCCTGGTAAACAAATTGAACAGTCACCGAGCATTACTGATACATTCAACAAAGTGTTATTTTCTATTCAAACAGTTATTTAGTTAACATCACATTAATATAATTATATAAAATTCTTGATTATACTGAAATGGTGTGGAGTTTGTTTTTAATAAAATGATATCATTGTCAGACGAGTATTTAACCTGTATTATTTATAAAATAGCGATATATCGGCGGTAACGATTGCTAATATGGTGGGCTATTCTGCTCGCCTCAGTTAAGAGCAGCAGGCTTGGCTGTGACAGTTAATATATCTACATTTTTTAATATGTTTCATTTCCTGGCTGTATGCATGAACTGTTTAGCTATAATAGCATACGAGTCATAACAATAATACAACTAATAAAAACAGCATTTGGTGTTGCATTATACTATGCAAGTGAAGGGTTTATAATCTGGTTAAATGTTAATTCTCGGGGTTTTGGCAGATCACGACATTTCAAAAACAAAGTATATATAATTTTAGCATTCAAAACTCTCAGAAAGATTTACGAACGCATGTATAAATGTTTATTTATTTTATTTTTTAAACTTTTCTTTTTGTTGATATCTTTAAACCGGTGTGAAGGATTTGGATGAAATTTGTGAGAATGGTTTTGTATATGGAGCATTGATGCCAATTCATTTTGGCACAGTAACTCAGGGTCGTGGAGAGATACGATCACCTTAAGTTCCGTTTCTCTAAATTTTACTCAAAGAGTAGAATGATTTTTATACATAAATATTCTTTACATTCATCTTCACAATGTTAAACTTCAATTTCCTCCTACGTAGCATTTTGTCAATGGCCAAGATCTCGGTAGTGAGAAAGTTATATGAATTTTTTGTCTTATGTATATATATATTTCAATCACGTGCATATAAATATATATTATATATTTATATGCGTGCGCGATTGAAACAAATAGTTCATATTTTATATTTTTATTTTCCTAAATACATTTATAACTTGTCCGTTTTTAATTGCTACATATGTATATTTGAATAAGTGTATACTTACAGGGCTAACAAATTTACAAATATATGAAAACCGTAATTCAAACCGTAGATAGGAAGAAAACAATTTTTTCATCACTTTTTCTTCATTTATACTTATCAATGGAGTTAAATTTATAAAAAAATCTCTCATTATATCTTTGCTATTTAAACGTAAAGTACATCTGAAAACAAACGTGAAAATAAACAAAACTTAGGAAATTTTATCATTTTTATTTACCATTAAACACACAAGTTTAGGCTCATTATGTATTATGCACAAAAATTATAATTATATATTGTATGTTTTCTAAATTATTAAAAATATGAAAATCCATCTTACCAGCAAATTAGTTGTGTCTCTCTTGATCTTTCAGTGCTTAGACCATCGTCAGGAGGATAAAATAAAGTCAAAAAATTAAAATGATTAAGCAGTCATGACGGTTAACTAGTATAGTAGTTGAACTAGCAGACGGTCACGACTGCTTATCGTTTAAATTTTTTGACTTTATTTTATAATATTATTTTATTTTCCTGACGATGGTCTTAGGGCTGGAAAATCTAGAAAGACACATTTAATTTGCTGGTAAGGTGGATTTTCACTTTTATAATAATTTATTTGTTATACCAACGGTAACCATCTTTCCGAAATTGTTTTTTTTAAATATATTATTTAAATTATTTAACGGTCTAAAAATTTCATTCAAGTAAAAATGCAAATAAAACATACAATTAAATTAAATGACAAAATTAAAAAAAAAATTAAACGAGTACCCAGGAAAAGTAATCTATCGTTACTTTCAATTGCGTGTTAAACTAGAAAAGGGTGCTGAGCCCAAAACACCTAAATACTTGAAATTAATGGAATAATTAGTAGCATAATACGTCCAGCTTCAATCGTCATTTTGACCTTTGACATCTTGAGTCCAGGTTGAAGCAGAACCTCAACGTATGTTTTCCTTGATTATCCCCTGTTTGCAGTTTAATTTACACGCTGAAAGAGTAGATTTACTGCAAAATATATAGCAAAACACGGGTTTGAGATGCATCCAAAAATTCCAGAAATGAACCAACTAAGAAATTCGATTGAATCTGGACGTCTTTTCTCGCGGGTTTATTCGAATACATTAAAGAATGGTTGCCTGCAATGAAGGATGTGTGTTCACGTTAAATTTCCATGTTGAAACAGTTGATTTAAGGAAAAATTCGTAGTAAAACATATGCTTGAGATTCTGCATGAGGTTTTACCTATGGTGTTTTTTTATATAGATCGCTGTGGACGTCATGGGAATCCCGTTTCTTATAACATGACGTCAGTTGTCAATCATTCTTTGTATCGTTGACCTTTGACCATACCGTCTGACTCTAATATAGTATTCGTTTAGCAAACGTTAGTGAAAAGCTTATATCTATAACACTCAAGAATAAAATGTCGTATCGATTTATAGACACATTTAAATTTCTATCTTATAGCCTCAATGAACTAGTGCAAAGTTTATTTCATAGTTGTCGTAAATTGTCAGACGGTCACGTAGCATATACGAATATATGCTTTAAAACAACTTATCCACAGTTTCAAATTGATATAAAACAAATGATAACGATAATAAAATAAAATAATAGATGTATTAAAGTTGTCGATTCAACGTAAAGATATTTTTATCCATATACATATATTAAATCGGCAACTGTTTTTGATGAAACACAACTGCCCCCCATCGAAGCGTTTTATGATAATTTAAAGAAACAAAACACCTCCGAATCGGATTATATGCACGCGGAAAACGTTTGGAATCGATTTAAAATTAAGACGCTCGGTGAATACCACGATTTATACATGAAATTGGGTGTCATGTTGTTGGCTGATGTGTTTGTGAGTTTTCGTAATAAAATGATTGAAATAAACATTTCAGATCCGTATAATTATGTATCTGCTCCACATTTACCGTGGCTTGCAGCCTTCGAGGCTACGAAGGTGCAATCAGAACTCGTTACAGATCCCGATATGTATTTGAACCAATAAAATTAATAAAATATTATGTTGTTAGATCCCTTTATGGGAAATGTATGATTGAACCGTTGACTGTAGACGGATTCAGATGGTGTATTGAAAACGAAATTGAATATTTGTTCGTAAACCGTCTAAACGATGGGAAAGATCATGCGGAAATGGGTTTTATTAATAAGTCGATTGAGCATATCCTAAACACTTACACGAATCGCATAAAGATTATCTACTCGCGCTAGAGAAAAAATCCATCCCATTATTATGATTTCTTCGTTTGTATCTGATGAAAAACGAGAAGCATGAACATTTTGATCAATTTTGGGGATAACAAACGTTTGAATGAAAGAAATCGAAATGTTTACGCATCGAGTAAATATGATATAGGTCGTTTAAAACATGAAATGAAGGGTCAATTAATCTATGAATTTGTCGTGTTAAGAGCTAAAATATATTCGTTACTTTCGGGTGTGACCGATTATTATTTACAACAAAAAAAGACAGCCTAGTGGATTAAAAAGGGTTCTCATGTATTCGATAAAGATTATAATTTGAAAATTTTAAATCATGAAATGTATAAAGATTGTTTATTCAATAGAAAAATTTCATATTCCACATCGAAATCAATACGTACCTTTAATCATCAAATTACTCGATTGATCAATGTAAAAAAGCTCTCTCTCTCCGTACAATGATAAAAGATTCATATTAGAAAACCTTAAAGATACACTTGCATACGATCATAAAGATATCGATAAATAAATGGTGAAAAGAAGAAAAAAAATTCTATTCTATTCTATTAGCTTAGTTTAGTTTCACGGTTGAAAATAAACAATAAGAAGAGTTATTTGAATTTTAGCAAAGAAAGCCGATGCCGGAATTACGACTGCGGCTTTTGACTGGATAAATTCCTATGCCGACTGTGGAAACATTTGGTAGCTGGAATTTCGACCATCAAAATAGTTTATATAAACTAGATTCAAATGGTACAAACCCCAATCACTACAATTAGATCGTATTTTATTTTTTTCAACTACAACACAATTATGCGATGGAGTTCTAAATCTACATTTATTTCAAATGACAAATACATTACATCTCTAAATTGTATACGACTTAGTTTGATCATTAAGTCTTTGAGGTAAATATTTTTCTGGAAACTTCAATTGATGCAATATGTGAATCACTATTTTTGCTCTTTGTAAACTTCCCTTTTTCAATTCTATATTGCCTATTGTAGACCATTTCACTAATATTACTTGTATAAATTAAACTATTCAATTTATTGAAGATATTAGACGTTTTTATGATTCTAAATATAAAATTAAAGATATTTAAAATTACCATTTTATTGTTGATAATAATTATGGTTTTATTATAGACTTACAAATGAGTTTAATAGATGTGTGTTATGAACAGATTAAAGATAACTATTCGTATGATATCTTTGGTGATTTTAAGCTTCTAATTGATAGAGATACGGGTTTTATCAAAGCAAGAAAATTATGTCATGATGGTGAAAACAATTTAAACATTGGAATTAAAATAAACAATCTAAATTGTTATTACAATATATCTTATCGGCCGGAATTCCGGCCGATGAAATAATGTCGTAAGTTACGGGTGGTAATTGCAAAATTATAACAGGAACGTATGTTTGTGATGATTTAATGCTAGCAATATCATCTTGAATATCCTAAGTTTTTATGTTCGATGTAATAAAATTATAAAAGATTTTTTCATCAAAGATTTTAAGTCATATCAAAACGCTAATATTCAGCAGAATTCGAAGTTGCGATATAGAAAATAAGCAAGACGAATTGCTAATCGGAAATAAAAAAAATTGTAGATGAAAATTTAAAACGTAAGTTGCAAATTGACGAATTAAAAGGTAATGTAAAAAAAATGTAAAAAAACACCATATTTATCTACACTTCTTCCACTCGATGAATGTAATAATTGCATTATAATTTTGAATCAAAATAAAGATAATAAAGAGTATAAATATAATTCTATTAGCGGTCAATATAAAAATTTTAGATCGTGCATTGAATAAACTAAAAAAAAGATATCCCAATTTTATAATTGTTTATAAAAAATTTAAAGATCCAAGTAGTTCAGGATTTTTTAATGTTGCTTTTAAAGATTTTAAATCTAAATCAAAAATTACTTATTTTAATATAGATATGGAATTTGATTATTTTATAAAAATGTTATATGAAAAAACTTTTAATAAGCTACAAATCGCGGAAACAGCAAAGGAAAAACGGAAAGACGAGTCGGCTTAATCTAATATTATTATTATTTATTTTATTACGTTATTATTTATGTTATTTTTCTTCTTCTTTTTAGAACGGGAATATCTATCAAAACCGATTTAGCGAAAAAATTACACAAGATGGCTAGACGTAATTATTCTCATAAAAGGACGTTTTTATCAAAAAACTAAACACAAAGGTGTATATCAAATTGAAAAAAATTCTCAAACTAAAAGGCAACAAGGCGTATGTAAAATGTGTAAGATTCCAAAAGATTTACAATTCATGGATAGATTTGAGTGATGTTATTTAACACCAATTTTTTATTGCCAAAATTATCGTGAAAACAAATTAAAACAAATACATTATTGATAATACATCTTTACTGTATATATCTAGGTGATAATAATATGGAGCTTTTTGATAGTGTAGTATAGAATCTGATTTTAACCTTAAAAAAAATATGAATATTAAATATTCATTTTACTCATCTAACAAACCAATAAAACGGGAAATTAAAAATCGTATTGAACACTTTGCGAATGATATTGAAAAATATTTTCATTGGGATACACTGCATATAAAAATAATTATTCATGGATATTTTTTGCAATTTGCTGTAATAGATGAATTTTATATTGAACCTGATGAGCTTTGTGCTGATTTGCCAAAACATCCTTATTATTTACTTCCAATTAGTAAAGTATGTAATCATATCAACGTCGGGAAAAGATCATTGATTTGGATTTTTAATAATTCATAAAAGAGATGACAATATGTCCACAAACATCCATAAATTTTGTATTAGTTATTCCTTTAAGGTAAAGAATAAACCAATAAAATCTCAAATTACTCAATTTATTGATTATTTTAATGAGTTTTTGGCTCATTATTGACGCGATGAATTACGCATAATAATAACTCTTAATAGTAATGTTAATCTTGATTATATAGCATTAGATGAATACTATCATAATAAAAATGATTTTGTTGAGGTATTTCAAAATAATTTATGAAATTGTCCGACTCATTTACTTTCTATTAAATCAAATACCGCGTTCAGATGATTCCGTAACATATAATCAACTCCACAATCGTTATTCATTGGCGAATAAAATTGAAAAGGTGATTAAAATCCCTATAAATCAACCAGATATGTTTACTGTTTCGGGTGAAAGTTATCTGATTGTTTTTGGAAAACTTGTCGGAGCAAACGGACAAAAATTTACTGCTTCAGAATTAGTTAATTTTGCCGTCGCCTTTTTACTCCAGGATAAATTATATCTTATCAACGCGCAAGAAGTAGCCTTGGTAAGATATGTAGGCATAACGACCCGTATCAAAAACGCTCTTTCAGTGACAAACTTTCTACTACCATCGGTCAAAGTAGACGGATGGATCAGTGGAAAAAATAAAGACGATTTTGATGAAAACGGTACTTTTAATTTACGCATAGCTTTATTAATGTTGTTGGGTTTCGCCGATGATTATAAAAAAATAATCATAAACAATAGACAGGAATTAGTGTCGAGACGTTTCGATAGCGATATAAATGCGATACGCGCTACGGTTTCCGATCGTAAATCTAAGATAGAATTAAGAGAAATCGTGTGGGCTGTTCCATATTTAAAAGTGGCGCCTGAATATGAATTGAAATTAGCTAAGATGAGAAATGAAAAGAAAGATGTGAGTATGGCGTTCAGAGCATGGGATCTTCATGAAAATACAGCCGTTCCTCAAACCAATTCGTTTATATGGAGCGTGACAACTTTGTCGCAGATAGATAAACCGCGCTATGTTATTGTAGGTTTTCAAACCGATAGGAAAGATAACGCTATGAAGGGCGCGTAAGAATTTAATTCTTGTAACGTGAAAGATATTAATGTTATGATAAATTCAAATAAATATCCGTGCTGTGATTTGCAAGGGAATCAAACGTTAATGAATAGATGTTTATTAATTTTCAAAAATCATACTATAAATAAAGAGTCACCATGTACATTTTCCGATTACAAAAGCAAATAATCTTTATATGTGATTGATTGCTCGTGAGAAAATGAATCCGTAAAGATCGGTGTTTGATTTAAAAATTAAAGTTGAAACGGAAGTGAATTTTAAGTCTAATACAGTCGCGTATTTTTTATTAACTTACGACAATATAATTAATTACATACTCTTCATTGACGGGCGATGTGATAAAGCAACAGTAATAGGTTAAAGGTTGCGTATTATTTAATCTAATAATACTTATTAATAATTTTATTATTTTTAAATTTTTTAATGATATAAAGCTAATGATTGACATCATTAAATAGAGATCAAAGATCAATGCTCTTTTAATATCTATCTAAACCAATATGTAACAAATAATTATTATTTAATTTAAAGAATAACTGACAGCTGACTTAATGTTATAAAAGACGGGTTTCCCCAGGGATTCCCCATGAGTTAGCAGCGGTCTTCAGTAAATGTTCATTAAATAACAAACTAAAACGAATAAGGTAGGACTTCTTGGAGTATCTGAAGCATATGTTTTACTATGAATTTTTCACTAAATCAGCTGTTTCAACATGTAAATTTAACGTGAAGATACATTCATAATTGAAAATAGCCATTCTTTTATGTATTCGATTGAACCCATTTAAAGACGTTCAGGTTCAATCGTCAATTTCTTAGTTGGTTGTTTCTCGTAATTTTTAACGCATCCCAAACCCGTGTTTTGCTATATATTATGCGGTAAATCCACTCTTTCAGCGTTTATGTTTAACTAAAAACAGGGAATAATCTTGGAAAACATACGTAGAGGTTCAGCCTCAACTTGAAATCCAGGGGTCAAAGGTCAGCATGACGATAGAACCTGGACATATTATACTACTATAATTCTATTACATAATAAGCTGCTGTTGAGAGATGTTTTTACCACTCTTATATTAACTCGCTCTTGGACTATGTATGTAGAACCATTCAGTCAAATTTTGAAGCACTTCTGCTTATTCATTTCTCTGAAATTTTGCATACAGGTACACACATTGATAACAACACATTGTAGCAACATTTTGAGTTCTCTAAGATGCCCCAAGTTGCTAAGTGAAAAAAAAATGCCCCTTGAACTTATGCAACCTCGTTAACCTTTCAATCAATTTTTTAAATACATCCGGTTATTCGTTCGCTCTGAAATTTTGCATACAGGTTTGGTCTTCATGACAACACATCTTAGCAACATTTTCCAGCTGCTAAGATGCCCCAAAGTTGCTAAGTGAAAAAATGCCTATTGAACTTATGTAACCTCGTTTATATGCATATTTTCTTAGTGAAACAATATCTCGGGAACAGTCTGACCAATCCCGGATCTGTTTGGTATTGTGTCCGGCTTGGGCCCCTTCCAACCCAGGCCCCTCCGCAAACCCCTCGTAACATCCGAACCGGCAATTTTTTGTAATTTTTCTAAAATATAAATTTGACCCTGATCTGACTACCTGAAAACAAACCCTACAGCTCCCAAACCCAATTTTTCGTTTTAAATCGAAAAAAGGTTTCGACTTCCACCCCGCTAATTTGACCCCCTACCACGTTTTTTTTCTTGTGAGGGCTCAAAAGAAGGGTTGTTTGACATAGAATACACTGTTGACGTCCTTTTCATTATGGAAACAAAGAGCTAGATTAGCGAGAAAGCAAGTTGGGTCTACAGAGGGAAAGAAACAGATGGAACGTCAGTTCCCTCAAGCCAAGTTAAGGTGGTAGACAAACCAAGTACCTCGGAGAAGATAAAGTGAGTGCAAATGACAGAGCCACCTCTGGAGGTGCAGGCGTCTAACCTCAAAAATTATCCATGTTTGTGATATTGTCGTTTCAATTGATTAAATTGAACGAAAATATTTTTTTCTACGGGTGAGGCAATAATTCAAATTTCATGTAACCGTTACATTCAATATTTATGTCTGATGATTCATCAGACGTAGCCTGTGTGAGAGCAGGATGGACTGAATCCTAAAACAAATTGCTGGGTGCACGTCTAGATTATGGCAAGAATGAAAGGCAAAAATCCCCAATTTCTCCATCTTGCTCCAGTCAAGTGTATATGAGTATATACAGTAATATTTTAGGATGTACAAACGTTTAAAGCTGTCTGCGGTATTGGAAACTGCAGGCATGAAAACTTCGAAAGATTGTTCAAACCTGTGCGCTAGCGCGGCTGTAAAGTATAATATTATGAAGACTAAAAAGTAGAAAATAAAAGATGTCTAAAAATATTTTTAAAACGCCACTTTTTAACATAACTCACTGAAGGGTAAAAAATAATTTTGGACAGTATCTCAGAATGAATTTGACAACATGCTTTGATGGTGATATGCAATATTATGTGAAAGTCTTAGCTTCAAATTAAAAATTTGATCTTTTTGTTAATTTTTTATATGCGTGATGGATGACCTAAAGAGGTGCTTTGTCATGAGCACCCCACTCTTTAAGGCATTCATCACGCATATAAAAAATTGGCAAAAACAATAAATTTTTAATTTAAAGCTATGACTTTCACGTATTGCTTGTTGTCAAATCCATTCTTAGATACCGGCCTAAAATTATTTTTTACTTTTTAGTGTTTAATTTAGTAGTGGTGTTTTAAAAACTTTTTTTATTTTTTACTTTTTAGTTCATTTAGTAAAAGACTGGTTTTTAACATTTTTTTTACATATTTTTTATTGTCACTTATACTCAGAGTGATGGGTACCGATCGATGGGAAATATTGAGTCGTGAAATATTCAATTTCGGCGCACGATACAATCAAAATTCTACGCCCACAGTTTCGAAATTATTCTTTAAATTACTCCTATATTAGTTTCAGTGTAGTGTTCGTTATACCATTTCGAGAATGTAACTTCTCTTATAAAACCAGTACAAAAAAAATCGCTACCAACGTTGTTTAATCGAATTAGAATAAACCCTATTTCACGCTGAACTTCAATAATGAAATTAATATATGACAATATATAACTTAAGAGATTTTTCTATTTTTATACTATTTCACTGGAAAAAAAAAATCACTTACGGCATATCAATTTTCTTAATTATTTTTTCTTCTGATTCTTCATCACTGAAATACAAACAAAAATTAATGAGTTAGAATTCTTAACAATATACTTATTATCTGTGCTCAAGTCGCACTACATCTTTGTTGATGTGTTTGAAGCTTAATGACTTGCTTCATACGTACATTAGGAACTTTTATTTCTGATATTCCTAATATATTTTTTGTAATCTGGTCAACTAATGAACAATAAGCAACCATCCTATGGCCCATTGTGAGAAGGATGATTTGCATGACGTGTAAATTAGGTGTAGTCTTATACAGATTCAGGCCGACCGTCCCTGAGATGTGTGGGTAATTGAACCCCAACTACCAAAGTACACCGATATCCACTGTCTAGTATTCAAGTCCGTATCCAAGCAATTACTTTACTAGGAATTGAACCACAGAACGTTTGACTTAGAAAATCACCTGTTAAACAAGTGATCTTGCGACGACGAGTTTACCACTTTATCAGTCTGGTGGGCTATATATTAAAGATAAAAATGATTTTTATTTATTCATAGTTTCTTGCGATATATTATTTACTAACAAAAAAAGGTTAAAAATTTTAATATTTTGTGCGAAATCGTTTTAATAAAGCAGTGAGGTGGGAAGAAAGCATAATAATCAAGAATGATTTGTTATTATCTGAGTTATTAGTGGAGAACGATTTCCAATCGCATTTGTGATGAATGTGGTATAAATTTAATATTTATTTTAGTATTCTTTAGTACAGTGCTTTCAGAGAGCTGCTGTGCAATGGAGTTATGGAAGAGTAATGACGAAACCTTCTTAATTATTACTTTGTATTTTTATTTCTTATTTAATAGAAACGATATTACAATAGCTGGAATAATTTATAAAAAGTGTTGAAAATGACTTCTGCAAACATCAGTGCCACGTTGAGCACGTTCCAATTTGTTTTCAAACACTTTAACCGACTGGTAAACTGCAATGTCTCGTTCATAAGCCGTTATTGCGGTTTTTAGTTTGTCAATTGTACGTGGTCTGTTTTGCCATACACTTTCTTTTCGATGCCACTATAGAAAGTAATCTTGTTTTTTCTTCTGTAAATTGATATATCCTCCCGTATAAAACCATTCTTCATCTCTTAAAAACGTTACATCGAGGACTTCTACGGAATATTGGTCAATAAAACGTTTAAATCATTGAAAATAATTTCGTCTTTTGGCATGATCTGTAGTTTTCAGTTCTTGAACACATATTACTTTGTAGGGGAAAGGTTTTAGTTGTTTTCTTACTGGTTTATGTGCGGTAGCCAATTTGATATCTTGATGCTGTGCTAACAAACGCATTGGCTTTGATGGACTTTTAATGACTTCATCCGAAATATCAAGCAGCTTCTGTTCGTTTAGTTTAGGGGTCTTGCAATTCGATCAGCGTCTTTAACAGAGACTGTTACCGGAATTTTTTCGAGAAGATTTCGAACTGCATTGCGGTGAGAAAGAAGAGTATTTAAAAAAGTTTCTGAAAACTTTGCTAAATCTGTGTACTTGTCATCTTCACGAAATATGTGTCACGAGAGGAAAAAAAATTACTCTACTGATAAAAACCATTATATTTCTCGCAACTATTGATTGCGATAAACGAAATATTACAAAACGAAACTAAGCATGTTCAATCGCAACTCAACAACTGACGTCTTGGTTTATTAGTGACAACGCTCAACTAAACTACAGTGCAACCAACCTAATGCCGAAAGAACAAAATGCAACACATAATTCTAAAGTATGCTGCACACCGACTTTCCCAGCGCAGTGTATAATTTTGAATACCGTTTACACATTTATCACGCAACATATATTGTTCATTTAATATTTTTCTCACCCGACCCGAATCCATTTCTTTTTTTTCAGATTATCTTCACTTATAAATTGATTGTCACATTACATTATTACATTAATTTTGCTTTAAAAATATAAGAGTAAAGACCTTTTTTAGTAACAATAGTCGAAATTTATGAAATAAAATGTTTATAAGAAGGTACTTTAAATATGTAACTGCTAGTTAAATCAAATTTTTTTGTTGTTTCAGTTGTACTAATTTATGCTAATAAAATCTTCATAAAAATGTCATAAGAAAGGCTTGCATCGGTGGTTTTTAATATCACCTTGTTCGAAGGAGATATACAGGTAGACCAAAATTATGATGGGTGTCAGAGTAGAAATATTGATAATACTAAAGTTTTTTCTAATTCATTTCACGAGTAGCTGTCACAAATTATAAGAATCAATCCTTTAACCGCTTTTAAATGATTTTATACACTTATTTAAGAGTAAACTCTTTTATCTGTCGTAGTCTGGTCCTTAATCTTTTTCGATAGAAGGCGTTCCACAATATTTTATTTTTGTAGTCTTATTAATATAATAAGATAAAACTTTACAATTTGATTGAAGAATTTAAAAAGAGAGGTCCAACAGTGTCATTTCTCAATTATAACTTAGAGATTTATTTTTTAATCGTCCATTTGACTGCTCGGAAATGGACGGATCAACTGACAATCACGGTTAAGAGTATTTATTTTTTAAATTATTTATTATATTATTTTTTGCTGTTATTAATAAAGCTCGTTTTCAACAGATCGCAAATGGGTTTTTACTATTATTTACAGAGATCCATAAATAGAATTGTTCAATATTAATTGCAATACAACTGCGGGATCACTTTTTTAAATTTGTTCACTCATATTAAATTTAGAAACACCATACGTTAATTATTTATTGATGTTCTCAGAAAATGCAGCACTGCCTTGCCTTGAGTTTAGAGCATAAGTTTAGACAAACTCTTTTCGTAACAATTACAAAACCGAACGTAATTAGACACAAGTTTATACAAAAATACTTTCTTTATTTTAACTTGTAAAATGTACATCGTTTATGAATACTTAAGAAGTTTAAATCTTTTACTCCTAATACACATTTTTTATAATATAGAAAATAAATATTATTATGCACCAATAATTTTGTAAAGTAATGCTTACCTTAACTGAAATTTTTGTTTCTCCAGACTACCTCCACTGAAAAATTATTAAATGGTAACCGGTTACGGAGGTGAAATACTTATTGCATCATTAACATATGACTTACTCAGTAATTAAAAATAAATGTCTTTGTTCTAATTAACAGAATGTGCTTCAAACTTAAAAATTAAAAAAAATCTGATGTGAACAGCACATGACTTCGTTGTACAGCTATTATATTACATATACACATTTTTTTTTTTTTAAATTAAAAGTACTTAAAGTTTTATATCATTAATAACTTCTGATATTTTTTCATATATTTTATTTAATTATAATTATTGAATAATTATGTAATGTGATTATTAAATTTATAATTTAAAAAAAGCGAAATGAATTCGAATTTAAACCGATGTGCCTTCGCCTTGTAATATCATAATATTTCATTAGTTAAAATTTTATTTGGCTATAGTTCTGGAGCCAATGAAAATAAGTATGTAAGTATATCGTTTAAAAGCTCTCATGATGGCTTTATTACTGCAGTTAAGAAAACGTCCAAAATCCAATTTTTTGATTCAGTTGTTTGCAATTAAAATGGGAGGTGCACAACTACATGTTACAACAGTCCTAAATCCAAAATTTCAACATCCTAAAGTTAATCGTTCTTGAGTTATGCGAGATAAATACGGACATACGTACGTACAGACGTCATGCTGAAACTAATCAAAATCGATTCAGAGACCTGACTCTGTGGAAGACCTGAGATTAATTGAACCCCTATTGCCAAAGAACACCGGTATTCACCTTCTAGTATTCAGATCCGTATAAGAGTAACTAAGGTTTACTCGGACTTAAACCTCAGAAATCTTGAATTCGAAAATTGGCTGTAAAAGAACTGATTTGCGACAAAAATTTATTTTCAAATTTATCGTCTTCAAAACATTACCAACTTAATTTTTTCATATATATATATATATATATATAATATATATCCTCCTCTATGAATCATGAGACCTTGCCGTTGGTGAGGGGGCTTGAGTGCTCAGGGATACAGAGTAGCTGGACCGAAGGTGCAACCATATCGGAGAGGTATCTGTTGAGAGCCAGACTAAGGAATGATTCCTGAAAGAGGGCAGCAGCTCTTTCAGTAATTGTTAGGGGCGTGAGTCAGGACGCCTTAAACGGCCGTATCAACATCACTCAGTCCTATGGGTACTGCTAAACGAGCCTTCAGTAAGAAATATAATTTGTTTACATCAAAAATGAATTTAAATGTCAAGAAAAGAGTTTTGAAAGTGTATGTTTGGAGTGTCGCTTTATATGGAAGTGAAACTTGGACAATCGGAGTATCTGAGAAGAAAAGATTACAAGCTTTTGAAATGTGGTGCTATAGGAGAATGTTAAAAATCAGATGGGTGGATAAAGTGACAAATGAAGAGGTATTGCGGCAAATAAATGAAGAAAGAAGCATTTGGAAAAATATAGTTAAAAGAAGAGACAGACTTATAGGCCACATACTAAGGCATCCTGGAATAGTCGCTTTAATATTGGAAGGACAGGTAGAAGGGAAAAATTGTGTAGGCAGGCCACGTTTGGAGTATGTAAAACAAATTGTTGGGGATGTAGGATGTAGAGGGTATACTGAAATGAAACGACTAGCACTAGATATGGAATCTTGGAGAGCTGCATCAAACCAGTCAAATGACTGAAGACAAAAAAAAAAATAATATATATAGCCAAAATCTTGATCGTGACTTTTTTTTTCAATTGCACTGATTTATGCTAATAGAACCTTTATAAAAATTTCATAAGAAAGGCTTGCATCGTTGGTTTCTTAATATAATACTGTTGGAAGGATACACAAAGGTAGACCGAAATTATGATGGCTGTCAGAGCAGGAATATTGACAATACTAAAATATATCCTAATCTTTTACACATGATAAAATAAACTTTGTTTAATTCAGTTTCACAAGTTTCTGTCACAAATTATTAGAATCAATCATCTATCCGCTTTTAAATGATTTTATACACTTAATTAAGTGAAAACTCTTTTATCTGGTGCTAAATGGTTCTTAATATTTATCGTTAAAAGGGGTTACACAATATTTTATTTCGGTAGTCGATTCTGTTTAAGCAAGAGCGGGGAAAAGAAAATATTAATCTTACGAAGATTTTACTTAAGCGCTACAAGAGCCACCCACTTTTTTATTTCATTGTTATGTTGTGTTATCGTTTCAATACGTTATAAATAACTTAAGTTTACTTATTACCGGTCGATTTATGACAAACAAAAATTCCTGAATGTCAAGAGAGGCTTTGCTGTATTATAAAGAGTCATCCACGATATGATGCTGCCATTGGACCTCCACTAAATCATGCAAAATATGAATCCAGACAATAATTTGCACTTGTTTCTTTGGTCGTTCCATTTCCTATGACTTTTGTTTTTTGGGTTATTTGTATGACTCCGGTTTTTAAGATAATACCAATAGTTAACTTTGAATTTTTGGAATCCCCACCCGTTTCAAATGTGGTAATATAATTCACTAATCGTAAACTCGATCATATGTTTTTCTTTGTAATTATGAACTGAAAGAACAATTCTTCCCCTCTAAGGACAGTAAATTCAAAATCATTCAATAAAAAATCACTTGAAAATACGTAGTATGCCCTATTTAATCCCCGTAAAAGAGTTATCATATTACTGACTGCGTTGAATCGATTATAAGAAATCCCTTTAAATGAAAAGTTCTCTTAATTAATTTACAGTAACAATAAATAACCATTAAAACTTAAGATGAACCACTGTTGTACTACATTACAATATCAATCCTTCTAATTCACCAGTTACTAAATACATTAAGTCGATTTTGCCCATTAACGAACATGACCGAGATTTTGGTCGTTATATATTATGTATCAATTTAAAAGTGATTGGCACAAGATTATGGCAGTTATCGTGTCCAAAAGAAATTAATATATAAAACTTTGAGCTGACGGTGGTCTTGGGGTGTGGGGGATGCGAAACGCGAAGATATGTAGAATTTTCCCGAAGTCGAATCATGGTACCTATTACAATAAGTAGCCTTCTTATTAAATCTACCTGTTATGCAGGAAAAACATAATGAGATTATGAAATATGAATAAAAATTTTCAGTTACCAGAGTTTTATAATGTCTAAGTGAAACGTTGTAATAATTCAATAATGCATTTTTTTTATTGTCTGGAAAGTAACTCATGACTGATTCAATTTTTTTAACGAACTAAATATCATGTCAATTTTAAAATTTTTCAACGATACTCTACGTGATTTTACAAATTTCACAGTAAAGTTGGTTCGAGTAAAGCATCATTATTTACTGGATTTATATTACTCGACCTAAAGAGGTACTGAAAAACAATTGTAGAGAAAAGACACCGAAGGATTACTCTGAAATAGATTAAAATCACATATTTATTCAATTACTTCATAGCTGTGGCTATTTTAATCGGAAGATGAAGTTTTTATAATATGTAGTAGACATCAAATTTTACCTACTTACAACAGGGAAGTCATGTTGATAATTGCGCATTATTGGGGATAAAAAACGTTCCAACCGACTATTTATTTTACATTATTCTTTATGAGCAGTATTTTGTTTCAGTTTGTTCTGTTCATGATTAATTATGGATTACGACTATAAAAAGAGTAAAAACATTTTTTACAATATTTACCTTTTTGTAAATCTGACGTTCAAGTATAGATGTGAATTTTAAATTTTACAAATTGGATTTAACTAATTCTTTGACAAAAGACAATTAATAATAATGATGTCATAAAATATCACTTTGCTCATCAATTTTATTGTTTTTCATTACGATAAAATAAGCTTATTTGTCAACTTACCATCTATAGTGTGCAGACATTACAGCACCATCCATTCTGGAACAAAAAAGAATTAAATATTATAATATAGTATATATTATTTTATTATATATTATAATATAATTTCAATGATATTATATCTTGTTGTTAAATTAGTGGAGAAATATTAGAGAAAGAAAAAAAAACACGTCTGTCAATTCAAATAACGAAACTGCTTATTAATATCTTGCCTTACAAAAAAAAAAGGATTATAGAACTTCTGTTGTTATTTAACAAACATTTACCAATCCGTACTAAATTTTTTTTGACTAATTTAATAAAAATTATACTAATAAAAAATCCCGTTACACTAGCAATATTACTTTGATATGTATTTAGATAACGAACGTTAAAAATCATTTGAATTTTCCGCAACGCTGTTTAATACTTAAAAATAATATTAAAAGAAAAATAAGTTTTAATTAACTTTCCAAATTAATCTTTTGTTTAATGATTCTATTTGTTTATTAACTTTACAAATATTTCGTCTGTTTGTTATTACTACGTGCTGCACTCGCTCGTTAAAATAGGTCAAAAGTATTTTTTAATTTTTGTACGATCCATGATGAAAAATCAATATTTATTTTATCTACAAACAGAAAAAAGGTCCAGTTTCCATATTCATGTAAAGTCTTGTCATTTTAAACTCTGATCATATATATAAAACCATGAAGTGAGAAGACGTAATAGTAACAACAAAAACTTGTGTACCAGTGACTTAAATGAAGCTTGCTAATGTCACGGTATGAGAATAAATAATAAGTAGACAAAATATATACGAGGAATATCACTAAATTAAAGACCGCTAGGAAATCTCTCTCCTTAATGTCGGCGATCTTTATCGTTCATGGCAAGCAAATAATGTACACACTTTATTATTGTCTGTAAGTCATCGTTTTGTAGTATCTTTGATTACGTACGTGTGAGTTATTCATTATAAAATGAATAGGAAAATCGATGTTGCCCCGACTCTGAAATACGTGGAGTCATACGTTTTATAAACCATCAAAACGTTAAGCCGGCTGAAACCTAAAGGCAGTTAGAGCTGATAACGGTGATAATGTAAAGAAAGAATGAAACGTCCAAAAATGGTGTGAAATTTTATAAAAAACGGAATTAATGTGCACGATGAAGAACGTTTCGGGAAGCTCTCGATAATCACCGAGAACTTGTTGAAACGCGTCGATGTTGAAATTAGAAAATATTGTCGCTCAAAGATTCCGATCTGGCCCTTCTTTTTCCTGATGTTTCAAGAACTGTTATCGGTCACATTGTTTATGGCCGTTTAGGCTTCAGAAAGATTTGTGCACGTTGGGTGCCATACGTCTTAACGGAACGCCACAAAAAATTCCGAATGGGATCTACTCTTGAATTTTTGATAATTCAATTCACGGGTGAGACGATGAACTCAAAAATGTTGTTAATCAGTGGCTAAATGTACTGGCGGCTGAAGAATACGACGAGAGTATATTGAATCTGGTGTATCGCTACCATAAATGTCTTAATTCATGTGGCGATTAAGAGAAGTAGTATAAGGTATGTAGTTTAAAAAAAATTAAAAATTTGAGATTTTTAAAATCAATTTTGTTACTATGAAACGGTATTTACTTTACAGATAACCTCTCGTAGTATTAAATAGAAAAGAGGAGAGAACTGATATTAAAATAGGAAATGAAGTTTTACAGAGGTGAAGAAATTTCAGTATTTAGGATGCTTTATAATTGATGAACTGTCTTGCACAGTAGAAATTAAAATGAGAATATCAAGAAGTAAGCAGGTGTTTAATAAGAAGAGTAGAGTGCTGTATGGAAAGTTAAACTGAGTGTTAAGGAAGAGATTAATGAAATGTTTTATATGCAGTGTGACGCTCTATGGAGTTGAAACATGGACGATGAGAAAGGCAGACAGAAAACAATATGTGGCTTTTGAGATGCAGGTGAATAGAAGGAAGGAAGAGTTCAAACGATGGATGAAATTAGGGCAAAGGGATAATATGAGGAAACAAACAGGTTACCAAAGGATAGAATAACCTGGAGAGCAGCAGACGTGACAGGAGCTGCCTTAATGGCAGAACTCTCCAAATGAATATTTACCAGAGAAAAATAATTTTTAAACTTTTGTTGTGATCGAGTATAGTACGTTATCTTCTAAAATGTTTATTAAAAAAAGTTGTAAGGTCGTATGTTTTGTTAGTGATGTTACAAAAATGACAATTCGGGTGGAATTAAGCTGTAATTAATGAATCTTTATTTAAAAAAATAAAGTTGTTTTTTCAATCTAATGATGTTCAGCCGTAAATTCGTGTCATTAATTTAGTAACATCAAAACTACTTAAACATGTATTCTAAAGGTAATATTAGCTTTTATTGTGTGAAAGGTTGTTCTTCAAGTCGTACCAGTCTTAAAATTTATTTAAACAAGTGAAATATCAAATGTAATGGTGGCTTTTTCCGAGTTGGTTCAGTATTATTATGCTTGGTAGTTTTCAAAAAAGTGGTTATTATCGTAAGCAATATTGATTTATTTTTAGTTGTGCCTCATTTGCTTTGCACTATTTTATTGTTTTTTTTTTTTTATAATTTTAAGTGTCCCTTATGAAAATGTGCCTTTATTACAGAGTTTTACCAGTTTATAACACGTTACAAATTTTGTATCAGCTTATTGTAAATATTTTTTTTCTTCTTTTATTAATGGTGAGTTACATTAGCGTTATGAATGGGACCTTAATAGTACATTCTTAATGCTGCCTAACGGGGCTCCGAGTGTTTTCCTCGGAGATGTAATTTGTCAGCCTAACTGCACCTATAGGCCGTATTCAAGGACTGGATTTTGAAGCCACCTGTAGATACGAAAATTTAATTGATTAAGGAAGTGGATTAATACCACCTTTAGAGCTGGCGATGTGGTGGCCAAGGGTGAAGTGATTGCAAGTGTAACGAAGGCCCTTCCGCTGTCTACATGCCTCCCGCGATGGCAAGCATGTAGTTAAGGTGCCCATGTATGTCGGCGCATGGGAGCTCTGAAAACGTTGGCATGTAAGGGCCTGGAGTCGGTGTAGAAATTGCGCATCCGCTCTTTGCCAAGACATATGTCTGTTCCACTGTAGTATCGGACCGGACCTCCACGGTTGGTAGCCCCGGAGAGGGAGTGTACCACGGCGGTTAGCCTTGCTAAAAAGGGATTAAATACTATGCAAATTGAACAAACACCAAACGTGGCAGAGGTTCACTTAAACACTCTCGTTTAGAACCAGCCGTTTCACCTGAGGCGAAAGGGAGAAACAGTTTTGAGACAAGACAGTAAGAAATTGAAGCTAAGAACTTGCAAAGAGCTTTTTACTAGAGTAACAGACGAAAACAAAGTATTTGGTAATTACGAAAGAAAATGAAAATTTCTCGAGGGTAAGCCCTTTTCTAATTGTTCGAGAAATAACAAAATGTGCTGAAGGCCCAGTTAAGGAAACCAGAAAAAACTTATAATTCACTTCATTGGAGACTACGAATGGTGCATAGTCACAGAAGATCCCAGGGCTCAATATTATTGGAGATTTTGCTGTATGTGTCGATCCGCGCGGTACACTCAAACACCTGAAAGGGTGTTGTGGTCTGTCGGGATCGTCTTAACTGCACTGAGCAGGAAATAGTTGAGGCAGTTAGTAACAGTCAGCGGTTACGAAGACCAGACTTAGAATCGGTCACACGCGAATAACAAATTCATTCTTCTTAACCGGCGAAGAAAGACATGTGCGGTGTTTGTAAGAAAACACTTAGAGTCAAGCAACTGGAAAAGCAATGGAAAAGTGTACCATATATGAGCCCATCAGAAAAAGGTTCCGACTACGAATAATATTGCTGCTGATTTGTAAAATGGAAATAAAGGAAAAAAAATTGCTTATCTACACGTCAGTAGACTTCTTGTAGGTCTAAAAGTAAATTCAAGCTGTGTTAAAGAATCTTTAAGGAAGTAGCTTCTACGTGTACAATGGAAGTCTCGAAGCGTGGCACGCATAATGACGGGAGGTAGCCCTCTTGACTAGGCCGCACGGGCTGATTGGTTATTAAGTTAGTACAAATTAGTTATTAGTTATTACAATGGACTGATAATTTATTAAGTTTTTCTTGAAGTACGTTATATACTCCATAAGAACAATGTATAATAGGAGCAACATAAACTTTTGAATGAAGAAAAATTTTTTAAGTTATTTTGCAAAATCTATTTTGTGCAGTGACGTAACTTGTTTACGCTTTTATGGACTTGGAATAATTTTTATAAATCCAGGTTAGTAAAATTTTTTTCTAAATGTTTGAGATCATTATATAAACGATTCCTTTTTCCCGTTTTTTCCATCCCCCATTCACATCTTCCCGGTTCTATCCAAACCGGGACCTTTCCTATCTCCTGAAAAATATCCCCTCAAAAGTAATCCGACCTAGAATTCGGGTGGATAAATTTTCGAATCCCCCCCCCCCGACAACCCTCTAACAGTGCCGAGGGGTACTCAATTTACTCGGAATCGAGACCTGAGCATGTTTCTGAAGTCAAAAAGTTTTTAAAAATTTCTTGTGAGGAGTTAAGTAATTTACATGGAAGAAAATCCATTTAAGGCTACAAAAACACTGGGGAGATCACCTGTAAGGGGGAGACGCTCTATCCACGGCTCATCACCGCTGGTGGCAGGTAGCTAAACTAATCCGGGTAGCTGCAACGGATGAAGGGGAACTAAATGTTGATTTACGAACCTGACCCAGCCCTGTTACAAACTTCGTTTATATGTTCAGTGAAGGAACCGTTCCTCTGAAAGGTAACGCCTAGGTACTTCAGCTTATCAGTTTCTGCTATTAGTTGACCATTGATCCTGATATCCAGCCGATCAATGATCCTTCTTCCAGTGAAATGATAAATTTGCATTTATCAATGTTCAGCACTAAATTTTTATTACATAGCCAGTTATCTATCATCTGTAATGCCAAACTGGCCTTATTTTGTACTTCCAGTGCATGTCTATCACTCGCAAGGATCACCAGGTCATCTGCATAGGCAATGACCTCGACACCTGCAGGATAATCCAAATTCAGGATTCCATCAAAAGTTAAAACTCATAATAACGGGCCCAAAACGGAGCCCTGGGAAACTCCACCGTGTATGTTGAATTCCAAATCTCCACTGTGCGTTGCAATTCTGAACGATCTGTCAGAGAGGTATCTTCTCACCTCTCTCCTAAGATATGGGCTTACGTTCTTAGCCAATGATGTACTGTGAATGTGGCTCCATTTGATGGAGCCAAAAGCATTCTTAACGTCTAGGAAGACAAGTAACGGAATCCCTCTTGTTCACCAAGTACCTCTTCGGACATCTGCTATCCAAGTAGTTACTTTCTTCGCTGCCAACACGGTGGAGCGTCCCTTCCAGAACCCGAATTGATTGACGTTTATACCCACGCCTTCTTCAATTTCGCATACAATTCTGTTGGCGAGCATCTTCTCTACCGCTTTGCCCAAGTTATTTAAGAGACTCAGCGGTCTAAATCGAGACGGGGCCAACATCGCGGGAATGAATCATTCTCCAAGCCATAATTAGCTATATCAGTCATCTCCCAGGGAAGCTGTTTTACAAGGCCTTTGAGTATTGCAGCAGGGATTCTATCAGTGCCGGGGCTCTTTTTATTACCGAGTTGTCCGATAGCGTTACTTAGCTCAGCAGGGGTAAACCTCCTCAGCTCATATTCAGGCAAGATGTCAGTTGCCTCTGCTGGACGTGGAAATAATTCGTCAAACTGTGCCATAGCCTGCCGTTCACTCAACACAGGCAGACGCCTGCCAAACCTCTTAGTAACTATCTTGTAGGCTTGGCCCCAGGAATCATTGTCCAATTCCTCACAGAGTTTGAACCAATGATCCCATTTTGATCTCTTAATGGCCCTGTTCAAGTGGCGTCTAGCCTCTATATATAGTTTGACTGCAGTATCAAACTCAGCACCACCTCTGATCCTCAGTCTTTGTTTCCTTCTCCTAGCCTGCTGCAAATTATCGCGTAAACGTGCTATCTCATTTGACCACCAGTAGAATTGTCGTCTGCCTCCAGTGGCCCTTAATTCCTTATCCATTTCTTGCTATTTTACCAATGTAAGAGTATCTGGCGTCAACTCAATCATATTACGTAGCCTTTTAGCTACTTTATCAACTATTTTGTCAACCTGGCGTGCTGTAGGTCTTGTAACAAAAGGTCTTTCAACTACAAAGTCATTGCTTTTCTTTATGATCAGATGTAGTGGAAGGTGATCACTGGAAATATCGTATCCATCACTGTTAGCTCTAGCTGATCCATCGACCATCTATTATCAGCAATGACCAGATCTAAAACAGAGTAGTGGACCCGAGCCTCGTAAGTTGGAGTACCATAATTTAAACAGCTACCTCCGAGAGATTCTATCAGTTCTTCCATTAGCTCTCCTCTCCTATTACTGTGAGAGCAACCAGCAAAAGTCGTCTTACAGTTGAAATCACCCAACAACACGAATTTCTTGCTCTGTCTGGACAGAATTCGATATATACTGTCTAAAAACCTGTCATAATCCGAAATCGTGATATTGGGCGAGACATACGCTCTTACAATTATTTTAGACTCTAGTTCAGTCACTATCACTCCCTCTGCTCTCTCCTTGAAACTCAGAGCCACCCTATTACTGACGTTCCTAATAATGGCATCACCCACAGTATCCGCTATCCATCCGGACTTCGCCGACTCATATATGTTGGGTTCAGTGATTGCCAACAACTCTACATCACACTCAATAGCAAGTCTATACAGCAAATCGTGCGATAACACGCTTCTGTTCACGTTGGCTAGGAGAAGCTTAATCATGTTTGTCAGAGCACGCCCAAGCACCAGTCAGTTTTCTTAGTAATGGTAACCTTTTGTCAACTAGAAGCTCCTTGCGATGATCTCTCTTAGGGGAGTGATCCTCTTGGTCTCATATTAGCGCTGTTGGACTACGGGGACGATCCCGATTCCAACGAGTACCCACTAGGGGATGGGAGCCCCAAAATAAAATTGGCGGGTGGTAAAATGTATCACCCAAAAATAGGGTCCAAAATTTTTTGGTGGAGGGGGGTCAGGGTGTAGGAAACTTTTTTGAGTGGATTTATAACTCGGGATGAGGGATGTAGGACGAGTGGTTCAAAAATTATTAAGGAACAAAGAATTCCCTAATAAAAACTAGTCTAAGGACTTAGAAAAATGTTACCCGTATAACTACTAATATACGAAAAATGTCGTAAGTTCTTGTTTACAGTTAATTTCAGACTGGTATTAGCCTGTCGAATACTTAGAATAAAATGCTATTATAAGCTCTATTATAACCTCAAAAAACTGTTAACAAAGTTATTGTTCAATAAGTTTACTCACTTTTACACACACTGGTAGTCTTTTCGTTATTGATAAAAGTCACCAACACTTTAACACACTATAATATCTAAGATTTAACGAGTAAAAAGCACAAAAATATTGATCTCACTAATGAGAACCAAAAACTATTAAAAACTTGATAAATCCGTAACCAAATAACTCAAAAATGATAGTCCGTATTCCTTGTCCAATCCATTTAAAGTTCCAGTCCACCAAATCAATGTAAAAACCAAAAAAACAACAAAAAACGCGGAGCTCTAGAAAGACACGTCTACACACCGTGCAGTCCACAACTCGACTCTTAAATACATTGAAATTCACTAACGACACTACCCTTTGAACAGAAATCAAAAACAGTGGTTGAGAAAATAGCAAAGTGCACATATTCACTGCCTGGAGAGAAATTCAATTTGAAAAAAAACAATATAAAAAAATAAGAGTGAACAATGATAAGGAATTGTAATAAAAAGGGTAATAATAATAAGGAATTAAATACCAGGCCAAGGAAACATAATAATATTTTTTATCGCAGGAATTTTTATATCAGGATGAGAGAAGTACTGTATTCATTGAAAGCAGACTAGAATCCCAGAAGAAGGAGGCTTTTAGGAAAAAAAGCCGGTATGACATCAAAAAATATTTCAGAATTAGAGTTATTCTTAAAAATAAATTTGTGGATTGTAGTAAAACACGAATGTCAAGTAAAAATAAAAACAACAAAAGAAGCTTTTGAAATGTGATGTTAAATGAAAATGATGACAATTAGGTTACGTATTTGATGATAACATGGTTATTGAATATAAATACTTACGCTACGTATTCAATATCGTCGTATTTAGTGTTTGGATCCCTGAAACAGAAATATTCCAAGGTAAAAATGATAATAATATTCATTTGTATCTTTTTATTTCCTGATGATTCCACAGCTCCTGAAACATCTTCTTGAATCTTTGAAAATGACGGGTATAAGTAAAGTGAATCAATAATAGTAATCCACGAACAATATAATTAACTTTCACATTTGATGCTGTCTGCTGAAAAAAAGAACCAACAATAAATTGCATAAATTTCTCGGCTAAGACGGTCAAGTTACTCAATTCGTTTTTGAATTATTGCTGTTATTAAGCGATAAGTAAAATGTTTAATATTAGTATATTAGCATTAAAATAAAAAAATAAAAATGTTTTTGATCTTTGATAAATTTTAGCTCACGCATGAGGAGACGTTTTTGATTAATATATTCCCTAAAATTGATTTTAAGTAAATTATAAATTATTAAAAATTTGGGAGTTCCCCATCAGAGGAGAGGTATTGTGACTAGTATTTAACAAAATACGTTATGAGCATTAATAATGTTAAATTGTATAAACATGTTTTTTTTTTTTATTTTGGGGATTCCCATACTCAAGGGTAAGTGTTCGGGTAAAATGAATTTTTAAAAAAATAATTTGTAAGTGATGATAATAAAGGGGACAAAAATTAATTGTTTAAAAAGTACAAAGATACTGCCATAATTCTGAATAAACAAAGTTTTAATTTTCTAGGAAGGAGGTTAAAATTTTGACAGGTCCTTTTTGTCAAGAAAAACTATAGAGTAAGGGGTGTAAGAAAGATAAGATTTTTACATTACAAATGCTATGGGTAACTTCCGAGATGGATTTTAATTTAAAATAAATTTAAAAAAGTTACCTTTCATTAGAAACAGGATCTATAATCTCGAAAGTGCAAGAATTACAAAAAAATATTTACATTAAAACATATCTTCACAAAAATCTAAATACCAGGCAGTAAAATGTATTTACGTCTGCGAACGCTTAAATTTAAATTAAAAATGGAAGATTTAAAAATTAAAAAGAAGAATAATTCAGAAAATTCTACGCCCAGTTTATGAAAATGGTAATTATAGACAGAGACATAACTAGGAAATTTACAAAAAATTTATAAAAAAATAGAAAAAACAAAGATTATTTTTCTTTGGAAATTTTGTTATAATGCCCAATAATCGTCTTACGAAATAAACATTTAATTATTTTTTTTAAAGAAAAATTGAAATTAATTTGGAGGAACAGTGTAACATTGATAAAAAAGCAAAACATCTCAGAAAATGAAATATCAGACAGAAAATTTTATAAAGAGAAAATTGAAAAGGAAAAAAGATAACGGTGCTCAAGAATGGGCGAAAAAAGAAGAGAACAGAAATGAGAGAAAATTTGGGTACAGAGAAAAGTGAAAAGAAATTGAAGATTATTATGTGGTCTTATGGAGGCCAAAATCCAAAAAAAAAGAATGTTATGGTACATAACTAAAATAGAACAATTTTAATTACATTTTTTTTTTATCGATCTATCTACTTTCCCGTACTAGGAAAAGCTGCTGTAGAGGCATATATCGTTCTAGATGGAAAAGTAAAAAATTATTGAAACACATACTTTTTTAGTGAATTACTCACCATCAACATAGAAATAACAAAACACTTAACACTGAAGCAGGCTTAAAAAACACATTCAAACGCAAATTAACACAGACAAGAAATTTTAAGTAAATAAACTGAAGTCATCTAGGAACAATTTAAATATTAAATTTAATAAAAAATATTTCTGTGAAGGCATAACTCCAGATTAACGTCATATAACAAAAATCATGAATTAGGAAGCGGTAATAAATACACAGAGTTAATCGTTGACTGCAATATTTGCAATTTTTGGATATGGCTGATTCCAATATTTGCATATTGAAATATGCAGTATTTGTAAAAGATAAAAATTAACTAAGAATTATTGACTGAATGAACTGAGATCCTGTTTTTAACATGAAACGGATTTTTCAATTATAATAAAATTTTTCAGTAAGACGATTTGCTATTAGGTGAATTTGTTCGTTATGACTTTTCACAAAATTTTCCATTTCAAAATGGTAACTGGTGTTTTTTTCAGATAGGGTTTGATGTAGTGATTTAGTCGAGATGAAGTTTTACTTCACCAAAAGAAAACAAAAAATACAAAATATTAGTCGACTAAATATTTTTTATGCTGACCACAAAACTCATCATAACTGAAGGGTCATGTTGAAAAAAATAATTCAAATATGCAATATTTTTCATTTGATCCAGAAGGCTTGGAAATTAGATGCCCTTCAACTGCAAGAGTGCTTGAAACACCCAGGTAATATATTTTATAATTATTTAATAATTATTTAAAACTACTAATTATTTAAGCTATATTATTAACTTATGATAGGTACATACATGGGGTCACACGGTAGTCTTGTAGAAATATCCGTATAACTAAAAAATGACATAAATAAATATTAAAATGAATTATAATAAATAAAATATGACATGTTTCTTTTAATTTTTTATTGACAAAATTAATTTATAACTGTATAGGAATTTGAAGTTGGAATATGTGAAGCACAATGTGGTTGTGAAAGAAATATATTGATAATCAACAATCCACTCACTTAATTGTGACCGTAATAAAAAAAAAAATGCAGTGCTAAAATAAAACAATTATGCAAATCATTTCTCATAAACTAATGCTAGTGATATTTTGTGGTGTAGAAATCATTATTCTAGGAAAAGTAACATATTCTGCTATAAATTGAATGTAATAATTATTGGACATCAATCTACAATAATTTTTTTTCATCTTTTATGACCACATACGATCACTTTAATCAGTCCATTATCCAAGGCTCTTCAAAGGACTGTTCGGGCCTTGCGGTCCTCCCAGTACTTTTTCATACGTTCCAATCTTCGTGTCCTTTCTGGTGGTGAAAAGGTTTGTGTTGTGAATATGTTTCTAGGAGTGTGAAGCGATTGTTTTAGTGCTTGATTTTTTGTGTAATTTTTTCTTGACTTTGGTGTCTTCTGGTGTAAGGCCAATTTCCTTTAGATCCTGTCTTATTTAACAGATCAATTTGCATCATGTCTTGGTGTTTGTCGAGTCGAGATTTGACTATACAAGCTGTTTCAGAAATATTGAATCTGCATTTGAGACATCCTAGTCTCCTCTTATGCATGATATCAGTGATAGGCTCTCACTTTTCAACACGATGTTGCTGGGCACGATCAACCGATACCCATATTTCTGGTACTTTCTGTTGATATATGTTCTTCCAATTTTTCTTTCGATTTTCTGGAGTCTGTCGGCCTTTGATTCTTCGTTCAGGAATTAGTGTTTCTGCTGCATATGTGATTTACTGTTTTATAATTCAATTGCAGTGTCTTCTTTTGCATTTATGCATAGACATTTTTTACTGTAGGTGTATCAAGTTAATTTTTGTTCATCAGATAGTATGTTTGTTGTTGTTTGGATTGCGGTTTTTCGTTTACCCTGTTTGTTATTATTTCTCCAAGGTATTTAAATTGGGTTATCATTTTGACTTTATGTTTACTATTTTTAATTTTTTTTTGCGGCATAATTTTTGTCTTTTCGAATGATATTTTGATGCCAGTTTTATTTGCAATATTTTGAAGTTCTAATATCTCTGTTTTAGATATTAGATTTCTTTCTTTTTCCTGTTTAGCCTCCGGTAATTACCGTTCAGATAATACTTCAGCAGATGAATGAGGATGATATGTATGTGTGTAAATGAAGTGTAGTCTTGTACATTCTCAGTTCGACCGTTCCTGAGATGTGTGGTTAATTGAAACCCGACCACCAAAGAACACCGGTATCCACCATCTAGTATTCAAATCCGTGTAAAAGTAACTGACTTTATTAGGACTTGAATGCTGAAAATCTCGACTTCCAAATCAGCTGATTTGGGCAATACGCGTTCACCACTAGACCAAGATTTGCTAGCACTGCCAAGTCACTGACAAAATCAAGGCAGTTTGTTTTGTTTTTTTGGGCCATTTTTATTTTTAGAGAGCAGTTTTTGAGCCATTCCCTCATTAAAATTTCTAGAGTGCAGTTAAATAATAGCAGTGAGATTCCGTTCCTTGGTGCCGTCCAGTATTCTGAGAGTTCTTAGAATTCTCAGAATACAGTTTTATCGTCTGTTGTATTCAGAATACAGTCAGCCTCTGAATTTCAGTTTTGACTTAGTGTTTATGTGGGTCAGTTTTATCATGTTTATTAATTTTGAATGTAGTCCGAGATGTCTCAGAATTTTTAGTAGCGATTCTTTGTGGCTTTCTTGAAGTCCACAAGTGTTATCGTCATGTATCTGCTTCTTTTACTGTTGTAATCTATTATTAACTTGAGAGTCATGATCTGGTCTGGATAGCTCCTCGCAAGTCTGAATCCTCTCTTGTATTCTCTTAGTTCTTTCTGGAGTTGTAAACCGAGCCTATTAAGGATGATTCTTGAAGGAATTTTGTATGTTGAGTCTAGGAGTAAGATTCACCTTTAGTTGTTACTGTCTATTTTGGCCATTTTTTTGTTTAGCGGGTGGAAGAGGGCTGTCATCCACTGTTCTTTTATTTGTTCTTTGATCCAGATGTTGACAAGCAGTTGATTAAGGGAGATATTTTCTTATCTTCCTGCATGTCTCAAGATCTTTACAAAGGTATGATCTTCTCCTGCCACTTTTCCTTCATCTCACGTCGTGCTTGGTAGACTTCTTTTATTGCGAGAGGGTTAATATTTAGTGGTAGAGTGGTTATTGGGGGGTTGGTTTTGTTATTGGGTTCGGTCAGATTTTCACAATTTAGTAGTTTGTTGAAATATTTTGCAAAGATTTCCGCGTTGTTTTTATCGTTACGGGACAGATTATGGTTTTCATCCTTCATTAGACGTGTTGGAGGTTCGTATTTTTGCAGTTATATTTTGAAGATTTTGTGGTAGTCTCTTGACTGCGTTTTGCTGAATTCTTTTTTCACTGATTTAAGTATCTTTTTATGGTGTTGTCTTATTTTTCTCAGGATTAGTGTGGCTACTTTTCTTTGTTTTATTAGGTTTTGGAAGGATGTTTCTGATTTTTGGGATCGATGTAACAGCCATGCTTGATATTTCTTTCCTGCTGTTTCGTAGCATTCTCTGTTCCACCATTGATACTTTATGTGGGATTTTATTTAGAATTCTTCTGCGATTTGTTTAGGGTTGTTACTTTATCAATAATTAAAATTAAATACTTTAACTTCCTCTGTCAGTAAGCTTTTAAGTTTACGCTTTTAAAAATGAAAAACGCCTGTTTTCTGTGGATCTTTGTTTACTTTTGAAAGGTAATATGTTTTCGAATTATTTTCATTAATCTGTTCCGTAAACTTTAATCATCTTACACTTTATTTTTTATTTGGAAGGTTCACATATTTAATTAGCTGTTTGTTATTTTAAGTATGTACTTTAATGAACAATATTAGCAGGTTAGAACAATATTAGGACGGTTAAATCCGTCCTCTGCCACAGAGAACAGATTTAACGTAACTGACGCCTGACGTCAAGAATGGAACACATACCAGAATAACCAAATCCCATGTATTACTCAAAGGCCGCCGGGTTTTGACTTACCACGTAAGACATGGTCAACGCTAAACAGAATACGAACTCAGCATGGTAGGTGCGCCTATTTCTTGTATAAATAGGGTAAAACACCGACGTCTCTTTTGGAGTGTGGTGAAAATCAAACTGTTATACACATCACAGAAGTTTGCCTTAGGACAACTTATGAAGGGATTCATGAAGATTTCCTGATGGCGACTCCGGAATCAGTAGCTTATATTAATTTGTTAAATCTTTTTTTGCATTTTTTGACTATAATTGGTGTTGTGTTTTTGTGCCATACGCTATATAAAATAAATAATTTTTGTGAAGTTTAAAAATAATATATATCAAAATAGTAGAGTCACTTGCTACTGATTTATAACAGTATTAAACTTGCAGTCTACTACGTATGAATCTGGCTTACATCGAACATTACAATGGATGTCATAGATCTAAAGAAGTGTGCGCATGTGTGTTAATGATACACACACACACACAGACACACACTCAACACATATATAATGTAGTTCTTTAGTATGTATTTTAACATTATTTTTATTACACTATTATCCTATTTAATAAGATTATATGTACATAACACACACTCACACACACACACGCTTATCCAATATGAAAACTCTTCAATAAATTATAAATTGTACTTACGTTTTTAAGTGACTAGGTGTAGCTGAAATTCTGAAATTATAATAGTATTTTAAAAGCATCCAAATTATTTATTTAATACAATTAAAATTAGTGATCAGTTCAATAGTAAATATATAAATAATCATTAAATCTGATGTACAAACCATAATTTTATTATATACGTACAAAATTTATCTGTACATATAAAAATCCTTCAAATGAAAATAAGTCATACAATCTGTTTAATCATGTCTAGGCCTGTATAAAAATGCAATATAATATACTTTAATTTTAGTTTCTCTAAGTAACACACAAACCAATTGGTTTATTATTCATTAAAAAAATTAGTGAAATAGGATAAACAAGAAAATAATTTTCAAAAATCATTGATAATGAAAGGATAAATTATTTTTTGAAATTCGTAATTATTATCATTATAAGAAATCGATTATCATATATCACTATCATATAGCAATTCAACATTTAAACTATGAACTTTGAAGAATTTACTAGAACAGATTTTTGAATTTCCAGTAACTCACTGGTCATAACCACAGGAATGACTGAGAATATTTGGAAATAAATTATAAAAAATTATTCTGGCTCGGTTTGTCATTTCAAAGGTTTATGTTTTTACATAATCTTTATTGTCAACCCTTTTGTACAACGTGCTTATTGTGGACAATGGAGTACGCCTCCGTGGGTATTTCTTATACCGAGTTAAATACCCAAAAACATCACCACATTTGCCCTCTCCATTCTATGAAATTCTACTATATATCTTTGAAATAATTTAAATGCAAGAAAATGATTGTCGTAAAATCCGTCCAATAAGTCATCACATTTCATCTCTTATTCTGTCTTAAATCTGTATAATGTTGTCAATATTTATGTCAACCGGAATGGAATTCAATTGAATCGAAAATAAAAAAATGTTACGATAGAGAAATCAAGTTATGGGACAAATTTCTTATCTCAAATCTACTCTGATATGTTAACCAAGTCTAAATATTTTCCATTACTACGAATGAGAAATATATCTTCCTAAACTACTTGGTATGACCTCAGGCAGAGAGTACTATCTAGGCACCACAAATTCATAGAAACGAGAAATATTTATACAACAAAATTTAAGGTGAAATAAATAAAAATAACTTTTTTATCTAATTTTAATATAAAAAGGATGCTCATTCGGCCAAAATTAAAAAAAAAATCTGTTACGTTTGATAAGACTCAGGGTTATTTAAATGAATTATTTAATTTTTAAATATTCTTAAAAATGTTCACTTTTTTGTTGTTCTTGTTTAAATTTTGGAACTTAATTTTTATTTAATACATGACTTTTAAAGATCTTCGGCTTCAGACGGATTCCCTCGGGTCTTTACACTTCACTCGGATCCTTTGGGATACACTCGGCTCCTGATGAATCAGCGGCCCCACCAACGTTATATAAGCAAGATCTTCACTGCATTAGTTCAGTGCTACGCTATTTAGACGCCAGTTCAGTTCCAGCTCAGCCTCAGTTCAGCTCCAGTTCTATTTCACTCATTTTGCTTACAGAAATATTACAATTACAATGAAAAAGTTATAATTAATGTTATATTTAAATCATATACAAACAATTAATAATATTTATATATATATTTATATACATACGAACAATATTTCAATTACAATAAAATATTTATAAAAACAAGAAAACAAGATTTAAATTAGTAAAAGAATCGGCACCAATTTTTCAACAACGTTAAACGATTTATTTATTTCACATGTAATTGATTTATTATGAAAATAAATGCTTTGATAAATGTAGGGTGCTGGAGTACCATTTCAGATTTCAAAATATATTTCTAATGATGGTACTGAAAATTTTATGCTTTGTTTAAATAAATTTCAAACGAATAAATGATGAATGTCATCCTTATAAATAGTTTTTTTTTTTTATATAGGAAAATATGTTACTCACAACTTCTCTATTGATTTGAAAAGGAAGAGACAAATTCATAGACTCCGTATAAAGTAACGATAATGAAATACCGATGTACTATTTTGCCGCAGTATCAAAACGTGAATATCCAGTGGCAACCTACTAGCAGATCTCAATCACACGAAGCAAAAACCAGATCTTTACCTGGTAAAATAATGTGAATTCTTTTTGTGGGATGTGGGATTCTTTTTTTCTTGATGTGGGATTCTTTTTGGTGAGGGATACTCTATGTCATACTCATTAACTCAATACTCTATGTCATACATTACTCTCAATCATCATCACTAAGTATTACGCCATTGTCTTACAAGATGAAGGGAAGGCTGGAAGGTCTTGTTCCAACAGAATAATGTTCATATTACATTTCTGCTTTTACTTTGAAACACTGTAAGAACTCAATTAGTATATGCTACCCGCCCTCCACTCGGCGTAGAGATAGTTCCATCAAGTTATCATCTTTTTGGTCGACTTAAGAAATTGTGAAACGTGAAGATAAGACGCTATCGTAATCTATAAGTGCAAGTCGATTTGTCACTTCTGAAAAAAAAAAAAAGTTTTACTTCCTGAGAATTGGAATGTATGAATCGCAGTAGTTGGCTATCGCACAGAAATTAGTAAGCAAGTTATTTGACTGAATTCCGTAAATGAAATTCTTGTTCGTATTTCAACCTCTTCGTTCGTCATGATATTAAAAAAATATAATAAAACTTACTCACGTTTCAGTAATATCGATTCCTGATACTAACGAATCTGCCTCACTGAAATAAAGTGTAAATTTATTTAAATATAATTTCAAAGTCATTTATAAATAATTTTAAATACATAATACAAAAATCGGTAGTTATTTTATGAAATATTAAATTATATTTTCTTTAAACGATGGCGTGATACAAGTTTTGTATCCGCTGCTTTTCTGAACAATATAAAATATATATTTTAAAATAACGAAAATTGTTATAGTAATTTTTCTCAGGTTTTACATTCATATTTTTTCAAGTTTCAGTTTTATAAGCAATTAAAATATGAAAAATTCTTACATTTCCTTTGTTCTTTAACCTTATATTCACGGTCACACAAGTATAGTTGCATTTTTCCATTTCAAAATTAATTAATCAATGAAAGTAAAATATCAGAACGAAAACCATTTGGTACTGTCTATATATATATATATATGTGTGTGTGTGTGTGTGTGTGTGTGTACCTGTTAAGCAACTTGTCCTGACTGACTGCTCCATCAACGCCAAGCAAAAACTACTGAAGATAAATATATGAAAATTTGTGTACATCTTCCTCTTACGATGTAAGTACACACTAAAAGGGATTTTATGAAATTCCGAGTTAAAGGGTTAAAATGTAATAACAATTAAATTTACTGTCTTTTTTAATTTTTTGGTAACAAGTGAAGATATCGACTAAGTTTCTAGTGTGTGTAATTTTCTTGTAAATATCTAAAAACTAATTTCTAGGTTTTTCGAAATTCGACTATGCAAGCGGTGACAAAATGTAAAAACATTTGAACAATCATTGCAAATATTCTCCATTTCCGATTACGATAAACGGATATTAACTACATTGGGGCTGGATTCTACGAATAAATATCTTCTTTTTTTTCTTTTTCTGTTTAGCCTCTGGAATCACCTTAAAGTATTACTTTAGAGGATGATATGTATGATTGTAATTGAAGTGTAGGATTATACAGTTTCAGGTCGACAGTTCCGGAGATGTATAGTCGAGTTGGAGACTTGTACACGTGCAGACGTTCCTGTAGCCGCTCCGCGTTTTTGAGTTATTTTGACTGGTTTTTGGTGAATGTTTTCGGTTTGGACATACAGGCATCAAAGTGAATTGGATAACGGACTATCGTGTGAATTTTTATGAAATTTGGACACGGATTAACAGAATTATTAGGGTTTTTTCTCAATTGAAAAAATGTTAAGTTTAGTGAAGTTTTCTTTGGATTTCTTCGTGACCCTGAAAGGTATTAATAAGTGACGAAGAGTGTTGAAAACTGTGTTTAGTGATCAAACAAAACTTTCTGCAATACCTAAGTGAGTAAAAACCATTGTCTGACTAAGTTATTTTGAACTTATAGGTTATACTAATATAATAGAATATTGTAAATTTTTTCAAAGTCAATAGACAGGCCTAGGCCTGTCTTTTCCTCTAGAGATTGTCTCTAGATGTAAGAGGTAGAATACTGGAGGAATTCCTGGCTACTACAGAGGCGACGTGCATAAATGACGGAACAGCTACGTACAATGCCAGAGGGCACACATCAATAATAGACCTAGCAATCATCGATAACAGAATACATCCGGGCAAAGTAGTCTTTAAAGTATTGACGGAAGAGACGGCGAGTGATCACAAGGCGGTAGCCGTAGATATCAGTGATCAAGTTACAGGAAGCACTCAACAAAATGTCACACCAAGATGGTCGAACAACCAAATTCAAAGGATCGCAAGGAATGCGGCTCGTAGAATCGCAGAGTGCACGCAAATAGATCTTGTCAGTTTTCAAAACATTATCACCGATGAAATGTCCAGAATCCCATGTAATGCAACAAGGCATACTACTATGTATTGGTGGAATGGTGATATAGCTAGCCAAAGAGATTATATGCACAGATGTAAGAGGAAAGCGCAGAGGCTTCGCACCCACTTTGGTATAAATGAAGAAAGTAGTAAAGCCATGGAAGAATATAGAACCGTCAGAAAACGCTAAATTACCTTATTAAACTAGCTAAACGCAAGAAGAGGCAAGAACTGTGTAAAGACCAGGATAACGACCCTTGGGGTAAAGCATTCCAAATCATAGCAAAACGTCTTGGTCGGCAAGCTCCAATACTAAAAAGTGATGAAGCTATACAACAGCTAAGAACCTTATTCCCAGGGAGGATACTGGAAACAGAGCGATACTTGAATGCGAAAGGGGTAGATTCAATCAACCAGAGGTGTTAAATGCGATCAAGAAACTCAGCAATAAGAAAAGCCCAGGTCCAGACGGTATACCAGCAGCAATTCTTAAGGGGCTGGCAGAAGCTGTTCCCTGGGAGATCGTGGCCAGCTTTGGACTACAAAACCGCTTGTTTCCAAGCTGCTGTAAGGCGGCAAGAACCGTCTTCCTGCCCAAGCGAGCCACGAATATAGATCAAGCTGGATACCGGCCCATACGTCATATCAATAATATGGGGAAGACGGTTGAACGACTTATAGCCTCCAGACTACAGAATGAGTTAGAGGAGAAGAACTGCCTATACCAAGAACAGTACGGCTTTAGGAAAGAGCGCTCCACGATACAGGCGATTAAGAGAGTTACGGAATGGGCAACAGCAGCCAGAAGCGGTACTCGGAGATCTAGAAGTCTTCCATTACTTGTGTTACTTGATGTAAAAAACGCATTTGGATCTGTACCGTGGCCGGCGATTATTGATGCTGTAATAAACATGAACATCAGAGATTACATTGTAAATCAGATTAATCAGTACTTACACTATAGACATACTGAGGTCAAGACTGTTGAGGGCACGGTAAATTTTCATATGTTTGGCGGCGTTCCACAGGGGTCCGTTCTAGGACCCATACTCTAGAATGTTTTCTATGATGAAATATTCAGGCTTCCTTATCCGGAAGGAGTGAGGATTGTGGGCTATACAGATGACGTTGCGGTACTGGTGGAAGATAGTGAAGAGGACCGTCTTGCAATTAAGGCAAATCAGACCTTATAACTATTAGACGAATGGTTAGATAACAACCAACTCCAAGTAGCCCCAGCTAAGTCAAAATGCATTTTGCTCTCTGGTAGGAGAAGGGTCAGAGGAATAAATATAGAAATAAGGGGGGAATTTATTCGTGAAGTCAGTAACGTAAAATACTTGGGCGTATTCATAGATAAGAGTTTAAAGTACGGTTATCACATATATATGATTTCTCAAAAGGTTGCCCCTACAATTAAGGATCTAATAGGTGTATTTAATAACCACTGTGCACCGAAACTGGTGGTCAGAAGGTTGATCACAACGGCAATGATGTCATCTATCTTATACGCAGCACCAGTCTGGGGCACTGCAATGAATGTACAACGCAATAAACGCAAACTTAGAATCTTGCACAGAGTAGCACTAATACGAGTTGCCTCAGGATATAGAACAATTTCTTACGATGCTTTATGTGTCTTAGCTGAAACGCCTCCCATTGAATTACAGATAAAAGGCCAAAGCATGAGGGCGGCAGGTTTGCCAAGAGCCGAGGTAGAAGACACAGTCGTTAGCAACTGGCAAACCGCATGGTCATCCGCTCAAGCAGGAGAGTGGACAAGGAGACTTATTCCCAATCTGAAAGAATGGTTGGGTAGGAAGAAAGGCGGACTAAATTTCCACACCACTCAGTTGATGACAGGACATGGGTCGTTTGGGAAATACCTTAATAGAATCGGGAAAAGGCAGACGTCAAGGTGTCCGTACTGTCAGGAAGAAGACGACGCGGAACACACCGTATTCAGCTGCTATAGATGGGAGGGTCTCAGACATGAAATAAGGCATTATAACCTGACACCTGACAACCTGGTTAGCTGGCTAATGCAATCCAATAACAACTGGGATTGGTTTTCCAATTTTGCAAGCACCGTCCTCAAATCTAAAGAGCAAGAGGAGAGGCATCACAGACGATAGGCGCGAGGATACGGCAGGGATACGACAGTCCCACCTCGGAGGGCCCGTATGCTTAAATATGCGGGTTCCGGTGATGGGGTGGGAACTCCTGGGGTTTCTTGAAAGGGATAAAGAAAAGTCCGAGTCCCGGCCGGCGGTGTCGGTTCCTGGGGGCGCTTCAGTGCTTGCTGGAGCTGGCACCGCCGGTTTGAGGCAGGCATAAAAGAGTAAAGACCGAGACCCGGTTCTCTGTGTGTGGCGGGAACGGCATAGCGGGACCTTCCCTTACGGGCGGAGGATTAGAGGTGGGCAGCAATAAGAAAAAATCCGGAACCGGAGGGGCTATAATTATAATAATATTGTTTAGATGGAGGCCGAATGTTTTGAAGCACACTTTCTTAGATTACTCAATGTTTCGGGTTTAGAACTTTTGCTGAAAAATTTTCAATACACTGAATTTTTCGAGCGAAGCGAGCCATAACCGGCTAAATATCCCCTGACTGCGAGGGGAAGTGCAAGTAAATATACCACACGGGCGAAGCCGCGATGGAAACGCTAGTACATATATATAAAGAGTAAATGAGAAAGAAGTTAAGGAAATAAAGGCAGAAACCTGAAAATTTAAAGAAAACATTTTTTAAACTTCGAAAAGCTGTTGTTTATTTATTAGAAAAAAAATCAACGAGTTTTCAATACATACAGAATCTTACGAAGCTGAAGATAAAATATTTAAAGGGAAAATGAATTATTAGGGACCGAGGTTTACGGAGTAGAAAAACAATTAGTCGAACTACAGCAGTACAGTAGGACTGAACGATTTGAGAATTTACGAAGCCCCTTAAGTAATCAAAGGAATGGCAAAAATACTACAAACTGAAATATATGAACCTACAGTTATTGCATCGCAAGGGCTGTGTGTTAAGTGAAATTAAAAACTTCCCTATCATTGACACTTCCTGTTTTTTTCATTATTGATGAAAAATGTTGTAGATATATAATGGCGGACAGTGAGATTCAGACAAAAATTAAAAAAAAATATATTTACGAACTTCGCATATTAAAGGAAATTTACCTTACGAGCCGGTGTACATTAATGAGATCCTCTCGCAATACTGCCGAAACTTTCTTAACCAAGTCAGACTGTTTATTAAAAGGAACAGATGTGAAGATTCCAAATTGGAAAAAAGTTTACAATAGGAAGGAGAACGGTCCAAGAATTTGGTGGATATCAAAATTAAGGGATTTAGATTCACTTGGAAATGTACCGAAAAATCTGACTACAAGAGGTTCATCTGCTGTCAATTAATGCGATTTTGAACTTTAATGATGTTTAGTGTGTTATTCTATAAAATTTTATGTTTGGATTTAATTATCTGGGTAATATTGTGGATGATTACGTTCGCATAAGAGACAGTTATTTTGGTTACGAATCAAATTTTAGTAAGCACGATGTTAAAGTAACTGATAATTTACGCATTAATATTCTTATTATATTTTCTTATATTTTTATTAGTAACTATCGTAACTCTTGAAATGAGTTATTTTACCTTAGAAGGCTTACAAAGTCGACAAATGCAGTAAACTTAATAAATGAGATGGGTCGTGCAACGTTGTCAAAAATAATCTAAATTTCACATCATTTTATGTGAATTGTTATTGGAATGTACGAATTAAGCATTAAAATAAAATCTGATATTTGTGATTTGTTACAACCGATTGTGATTTACATATCACCTTTCGAATGTGGTTTCTCGATGGTTGATAATTACATCAGTGACTTAACGAAATATACGAGATTAATACTAGTTGGCGATATTAACATTTATATTAAGTTAACTATCCTTAAATTTAAGAATTATAAAAGTTATGAGTAAAATTGTGCTAAAATACATTATGATTATACGAATTTTAATGAAAAATTTTATACTGGTGTATAGAAAAATATTAGTAAACATTTAGGATAATAATTTAATTACGAAACATATTTAAAACTGCTACAACTGATCCCTTTTCCAATCGATTTCCCCATGGGTTATGGCAGCAATCAAAATATATAATATAATGTTAATAACGTTAAAATAATATATATATTAATATAAGACTATTACAACAATTTTTGATTCAAGAAAATTGTGATAATTTGCGTATTCTTAAAGATGAATCGGTGGATGATTTATTGGATATTTTTGTATTCTTATATCAAATTACATTGAACTTTTGAGTCGGCCGCTTTGGCTATCCCATAAAAATGACCCTTAGAATCCTGAATTGCATAAGGTTTCATTAACTAAAATATTGCCGGGAACAGAATATTTAGTAAACTAAAAAGGGACTTTTCAGTAATATTTAAAAAAAATGAATATAAATATTAAAAGAATATTAATCGATAAAAGAAAAGGAAACTTTGAAACTAATAAATGTAGTAAGAAGGACTTCACTATGTACTACATCATAATAAGAACTTCATCACAGTTGTTGCCACGGTGATCGACGAAGATCTTTACGTGACAGTGAGAGAAATCGAAAATGTAACCGGAATGAAAAAAAAACAACAGTATACTGCATTTTAAAGGAACATTTGAAAAAAAGGACGCAGGGTGATGAGCTCCATACCGACTGAGGGAGCATCAAAAAGCGACGAAGTTACTATCTCTTTATGAAAGAGAAGGCGAGCAATTCTTCAATTGAATAACGACTACTGATGACACATGGAAGTGACTTTGAACTTGAACTGAAAGTCACAACGCAGTGTTTGAAAGAGTAAATATTCTTCGAGACAAAAGTCATCGAGCGCAGTTAAATCTGAAGCAAATGACGATTTTTTATTACAATAAGCAGGAAATTATTGCTACCGAGAGAGTCAGATGGTATTAATATGACAGCTACTTACTAGAGAAACCTTATTCAGAAGATTTTACTACCGAAAGTTTGAAAACTACATCCAAAAAACATCGCGTGGTGTGTCACCATTTCGTGACCATGCGTCCCCAGACTTTGCAGATTCTGCCTTTCATATTTTAGTTGATTTCGTTTGGAGAATCCATCACTATTCACCGTAAAGTACTGATTTGCGTCCTCGAGATTTTGATCTGTTTACTAAGCTAAAAGAACGCTCCTAGATGAACGCTTTACAGTTTGAAAAGTTATCGGCTTCCGCGATCCAGGAAATTCGACAACTCAACGAAGATTCATCTCCTGAGAGAAACCCAAAAGATGCTAAACCGTTAACTAGCATGCATTTACACGTGGGGGGATTATATCGAAGAGCTGAAAATTTGATTTCCATTTAAAATGCTCCTCAAAGTCTAAGTTAAAGATGCTTTTACAATCTTCTTTTATAGTAGATTTTGTAACTTTTGAAATAATATGTATCAACTTACTCAAAACATAATCTACTACAATCTGTAAGAAAAAATGTGTTTGAAGAATATATTTTCTCTCAGACAAAAAGATTTGTACTCGTATAAACGGTTTGTTTTTTTTAATATATATTAAAATTTTTAAAGTCCTTAAAAATAGGAGTTTCTGTAATATATTAGTACAGACAGTAGTGCATGTTCTCTATTTACTCTAGTGAAATGCAGGCCACATTCAAGAAAACAATAAGTAAATAACTGGCAGAGTATTCAAATGTATAAAAGTCGATCGTATCAGATTGTACTACAACATTTTATACTCAAATAAATTTTGTTAAAATACTTGAATATTGGTAAGTTTACGTTCTAAATCAAAAAAATTCTGATTAAAAAATATATATAGTATTCATTATTGTAATTACGTAAAGAAAGGCTGTATTGTTATAAAAACTTTCTGAATTTGCAGCTGGAGATGTGAATCTAATTCTATTGTACGCTTGTGATGATTTTACGGTTAAATACTCAAATATTGGTATAGAACAAGAAAATTATATGAAAATAAGAGATTTTTACATGAAATTTTTTAAAAATAAGCTATTTTGCAAACCATAATTCCAATAAATAGAATTCGTGAATTTAATGCAACCTTTTGAATACTTACGTATATATTATTCCTTTTTTGATTCTGAAAAAAAAAATATTAGTTTTAATTTAGTATAGTATTATTGGAATTGGCAAAATTTTTTTTTATTAACTAATATTTACTTTTTGTTTTTGTTCAGAACATTGACGATTCGGTATTAAATATAGGTTGGCAAAAATAATACAAAGATTATTTGAAGAGAGGATTATTTCAATAACCCTCTGTCGTTGACTATTCTAAGCGAAAAGAGCTTCGTGTCTGTAATGTACAAAAACATCATTGTATTGACTGCGTTATTTATTTTAAAGATTAAGGAGGACTTATGATCTTTAATTACTAAATTATGACGAATGAGATTTTCGATAGCTGCACGCTTATCGATAAAATTACGTAAATTCTTTTCATAGTATTTTTATGAGATTATAAACTGGTGGATCACATCCATATTGATTCTCTTGTATAAATTAAAAGGCTCGGCTGATAAATTTTGTACACTAGCGTGCTGCACGGAGACAAAAGGTACTATCGAGTAGAGTGTGGCAGCACATGATAGCTAAAATTCCCCTCTTTAAACTTACAATAATACGTTGAAATGCGTTTAAATGCAGTTAAAATATCGTCAACAATATGTCGGCCAATATGTCAACACGGTTAAAACAGCGCGCAGTGATAGAATTTTTAGAGCAGGATAAAAAGTGAATCCTACAAATATTTTTCATCGTTTAAAAGCGGTATACGGTTGTGAACTATCGACTGGAGTACTGTGAATAGCTGGGCGTTGAAATTTAGTGAATGTGAAGATGTTAATGCGACAATTGAGGACGCACCTCGCAGCGGACGACCGGTTTCTATGACTGAACGTCGAAAGGTACTGGATGATTAGCTTCAAAGTGACCCTCGAATCACTCAGCGAGCATATCTAAAGAACGAGTAAGCCATATTATTGAACAATTGGGTTACCGTAAATTCTGTGCACGATGGGTACCGCACAAACTCTCTTCTGGCTCTCCACAACTGAAGTTTGAGTCTATTTGCAAATTTTTTTTTTCACTTTAAATTATATTTTATATTAAATCTATGTTTGTATGTAGCGTGCTAAAAAACATCAGTATCTTCTGTAATAGGCGCGGCTATTTTTGCATTTGTTATATTCAACTGTTATTCAATTCATTTATATAAAACTTAATTGATTATATTGGTGTTCATGTACAGAAAACAAGAATCTGTTTTTCTTCGGTGTTCGTGAAAAGTAATAGGATATTACTGAAATCCATGACGAATCCCGTGCGAGATTTACTAATCCCCAACTATCGACCCGTTAACATCTACAAAAGCTTAAATAAAATTTGAAAATATTGGCATAAAACTAGCTACAAGATTATTATCTTGTTTGCAGCAAGATAAAACATTTCCTGAACGGACAGGGCGCTAAGGAACAACGTGTTGATGTTATTTAATGCCTGCGAAATTGTTATGTGTTAAATGGTTTCTTCAAATGAAATTGACCGGTACAACCACAAACAGTCGATTTTCTAAAACGGGACAAAACTTTATATTAGAAAATGTATAACTCAGCGATTAAATCTTGCCACGAATTAATAAAAGCAGAATTACAACACAATGAATAAAACAATATTATTATCACGGAGTTCGGTTGAACTTCGTCGGCAAGAGGCGACAGCGGCAGCGAACTACGTTTACAGTTCTAACCTGACCTAACCTTGTAGTGAAATGAAAACGGGGAAAAATTAAGCGGGAAAACATTATATTTCAATTCAGTTAAATTACTAATAAAAAATAATTTCAAAAAATAGCTCGAATTTTTTTAAACAACGGTGTTTTTCCATTTGATGAACCGCGACACTCGAATATGTCATTTTATTCATTTTTTTAATCAACCTTTACGAATCGCACCGTAGATAGCAGAACTTGATAGTACAAGGAACGGTACAAAAGCTTAATAATGTACTGGAAATAATAAAAAAAAAAGCAAATATACTACATGTATTTTTTTTTAAATTCTAAATTAATAACAGATATGGTAATAAAATGTAGTGTCATTTTTGATATCAGTATCGTCTTGTTAAAAAAAGTTTTATTTGTATTACAGAAATTTTTGTTTTTTGAACGGAAGAAATAATATCTGCGAGACCCTTACCGTACGGTTTACAATTTCATTGTAATTTTTTTGCATATAAGGTATCTGTATTTGTTTTGTTTAAATTTTATGTATTAATTTTTTTCTTACTAGTGGTGGGAGACTCACTTTTAGCCCACCCGTTTATTTATGATATTTGTTGCAAAAATAATATTTTCTTACATAATTTTATCCGGAATTGCGTCAAGAAGGGAAAGAAGAGTCAGTAATAATTTTTTTCCGTTTACACCGCTATACTTCTCATAAATCTTTAATTGAATTCTAAAAAAAAATTAAAACAAAGAAAATTATTAAAAAAAAAAATTTATGTTCAATTTGTTTTTCATTAGATAGTAAAATTACAAAAAAAGGAGTGTTATTAACTTTTTTTTTTAACCAATACAAATAATGCAATAAGCAAATTTGCTGATATTTTATAAAATACTAGCGATATTTTTTCTTAGATTTCGTAATATAATAAATCAAAATCATAAGAAATATTTAAAAAAAAAGAATGTTATTAAGACAAATTAAATATTTGATTATGCATTTGTACTCTTATTATTAATAATAATTAAAATTTGATTAAGGTTTAATTAAAATTAAACGAATGATTTTTAACTGAAGATAGAAATTTTGAGATTTTCCCAAAATTTGTGTCATCACTGGTTGCAAATAGATCGTCCAATAGTAGCAGTTTTAGGAAAGTTAAGTTTTATAATACCCTTTCTATTCTATTTTTTTTTTTTATATGCACTTCCTGTTTCATTTTCTTTCCAGCAACCAAGCAGTTCAATTTTCTACTTCCAGAATTTAAGGCAAAATAAGAGTATAAATATTTGTTTTAATTTCCATTTTCTATTTTTTTTTAATATTATAAATTTATAACAAGTAATTGTGTAAACTCAAGAGAAATTAAAACGAAATATATGGAATTATAAAAACAAAAGCAATTAACTCATTTGACTGATAATTAAAAATTAAAGTGGGTGTTCATAAAGTCCTTCCATGATTAGAAATATTTATTACAAAAAAAAACTATTAGAGTTACAGCTGTGCGGTTTGCGGAAAAAAAGAAAAAATTATGAAAGTTTTTTTTTATCATCTCAATAAATAAAGTACAATATGCGCCTTTTGTCACTCGTAGAATGCCCAACCGATAAATAATTTCAGGCTATGTCTTGGTCAACATTTCTTCGGTAACCCTAGCAACAGCTTCAGTTATTCTCCGTTTAATGTGTCCAGATCAGCTGCAGGTATCGCATAGACTCTGTCCTTAACATAACCCCAGAGGGGTTATATGTTGCGGCTATCCAGGAAAATGTTATTTGTTATTGATTGCTCGATGTAAAAGAAGGGACTAATAATTCTGTTGTGCATCAAACTGCACCACACATTCACTGTAGGAGAATCTCTAATTTTTTCCGTGGTAAAGTATGGAATTTTCTGAATCCTTATTCTTACATTATGCCTGTTTACTTTCCCTGAGATGTGGAAAGTAACCTCGTCTGAAAAACATAACGGATGGCCGCCCTGTACGGGAAGATCAACCACAGTTCCATTTTCCTTAAACTTTGCATACCACGCAACGATACTCTTACTATCACGTGATAGTCGTCCCTATTCCCTTCTAAAATTTAGCTGCACAGTTATCAGTAATTACGACTCGTGACATACGTTGCGTTTTCTCCTGGATTGACCCCATCTTATAAAAAATTGATCACAGTACCCTCTACCCTTCCACTATCTGAAACAAATTAATATAAAGTTTTGCTAAAATTTTCGATAATTTTTGCTTTCTTTTCCGCAACCCACACAGCTATAACTGTAACACATTTTTGTAATCATGGAAAAACTTTAAGGACATTATATATATAAATAAATAAATATATATACGTATGGAGTTAGATTAAATATTTGCTAGATATAAGCGTTAATAAATGGAATGTGTTCCTAGTAATCATTTGTTTCTAAGAATTATTATTGTACTAGAACCTTGGTCTTTATGTAATATTTCTTGGTAGAACTCACCAAGGTAACATTTATGTTTAATTAATATGCAGTATCAGGTTACGCTAAATGTTTTAAACTAAAGGAATATTAAATAGTAATAATTAATAATTATAATTAAAGCATGTTAAATGTAAAAAAAATAAAATCGTAATTCGTTAAGAAAATCATATATACATATATAACAATTAATAACGAATTTTTTTTAATAATTTCACCTTCATGCTAAAAGGGCTTTTTACACCACATTTTTTGTTTTACTGTCTTATTGAGTTTGATTTTAGCTACATTTTTAAGGGGGTAACAAGTTCTAATCTCCAAGATAAATATTTATAGAGATATAAATCAGGATATGCCCTTTTATAAGTTATGCATGTTTTTTTGTTTTTTTTTTGTGAAAAATAGGCCAATCTTGATATTAGTCGTTATTTTGTACTGATATTATTTTTTTGTCGATATTTGTCGAAATTTTGCTCATTTGTTAGTTTTGGCCCAGGGACTGATGGATCTTGGGCCTGTCAAGGAATTGTCCATTCAAATAAACATCTAATGTGACTGCACTTCTCTTGGGAGGAGTAATGACGATATCAATCTATCACCGATAATTGTGTTAAAATAGCACGATGGTGCCAATTGGTCAAATATTTCATTCGGTCTTACCAGACTATCCACCCTCCAGCATATTTTATATTTTAACATAGTAGAGATTTTAAGTTTACCAAAATAAAATTAATATTAACTAATATTATAATGAGTTTTTAGTCTCCAGAAACAGAATGCAGGTTGTCAATAGGGACTCAGAGAATATGTAGCGAGAGAAATGCAAGTTAAATTATAATCCATAACCACGGATCCAGGTATCTGAACTTAAGTAGACAGTGAGTAGTTTTAGTGAAACTGTACTTAAACAAGAACGGTAGTCTCATTACATAATAACGATAGCTTTTCAGAATAATGAAATGTTAATAGGTGCACTAAAAACGTATAAAACTGCTCTATATTTTGATTTGGCTTGTATTACTTGCACAATTTCCTGTATCACACAATGTCTGATTGACTTATGCTTGTTTCTCTATAAATTACTGAGTTTACAGCTTTAAACTTGTTTTGTTTCTTTTTTATGAAATCAATTAGATGAGTAAAAAAAAAAAAAAATCTTTTCTGCACGCCGAAAGGCGGAGGTAGATTTCACCGGCACTAAGTAAGGAATAAAAAAGATTTCCACCTAAAGTTAAGAAAAAATTCAAAGTTACTCAATACGACAATGGTTGCATGTGAAAAAGTTTCAAACGTTTAGCATGCGACAAGCCCCACCTTCTTATAATTCCAGTAATATTTTGGTCATCCCTTGTCTTAAGGGTTGTTCATATCAAACATTGTTTCAGACTAAAGTTTTAGGTAATGTTTAGAGGACTAACAACCACTTCAAACCGATTCCATACTGTACCTATTAAGGGAGGTATGATTTATTTTATCTTCGACACCCCATTTTTTTCTACCTCCTGGGCCAGTGGTTGGTAATATCAAAAAACTTTACTTATGTAAGTTTTAGGCCTTTATCCAAAAAATAGGAATCCGTATAGTAGAGTATAATCCTTATATCCAAAGAATAGTATCCTTATAGTAGGTACTTTAAACGAATCCATATTTTACTTAATAAGAAAATTATGGCGATAATTTGTTTTTTCGAAAAAGCTCCCCATTTCCATGGTCCGATCTTATCCATTAACGAACTTAATCGAGATTTTGGTCGATATATTTTATGTATCAATTTGAAAGTGATTGGGTCAAAATTACGGCAGTTATCGTGTCCATAAGAAAGTGATATATATATATATATATATATATATATATATATATATATATATATATACATATAAATGTATATATAAACCTTTGAACTGACGGTGGTTTTGGGGTCTGGGGGATGTGAAACGCGAAGATAAGTTGAAATTTTTTGGAAGTCGAATCATGGTATCCATTATAATAGATAGCTTTTTTATGAATCTACCTAAATACTAATCTTTTGTAAATTACAAAATGGACAAATTTAATAAATAACAGATGGTAAAATATTTGTAAACCTACGGACTTCTTAAGGTCTATATTTTAGAAAAATAAATGGTGTCGGTACTTACACATCATTCTCATAATATTTACTGCAAAACAAATAAAATATATAAAAACAAATACCTGACAAAAATAAATACATTAAATAATTTGATCCAAGCCTCAATAATAATGAATAACATAAAAAATCTTACCTTCCTAAAGACTTTGGAATAAAAAAAAATTCTTATTGTAGTTGATAAGTAATCTCCACACAGAGTTATAACAAGAAAATTATTTTTTTTTATGTGTACAAGTATTAACCAACGGAATGTTTCCGATCTCCTACTCGGCAAGAGGATATAGAAATTATTCTAAAGGAAGAAAATCCTTTAATACTGTGTATGTAAGGAATTCGTTTCCGTCCCCAGGATGATGTGTCTTCTCGCTGATACGACTTTGAGAAATGCGATCATCCAGCTAAAGGTGAGCACGAGGTGTGGCTGTTTTTATGAAGTAGTATTGGCCATACGGATTCCGTTGGATACATACATCTCTGTAGTGTCAATAAAAATATTGGTGCCATTTAAAATAAATATTTTCAACATTCTTGCTGAAAATATCCCCAAAATTACGATGTCAGTGAGGATGATCTGACCGATCTGCTTTCACAGATTTATTTGCCCTGCCTAATAATTGGTGATTTCAACGCCCATCACTAATTATGGGGCCCATCATCATGTTCTTCGTGAGGCACTGTTGTTGATCGACTGAGGCAGAACTAAGATCTCTGCTTATTGAACGGTGGCTCGTACACGTTTTAATGTTCATCAGGTACATTTTCTTTCATCGATCTCTAGTGTTGAGGATCCCTACTTCTATGACTTACCTGTCTTGACCACAGACCGATTGTTATCTCGATAGGTAATGGTAATTTGCCTCAGTCAGCCAAGCAGATGGGTGTTTGGAAAAGCAGACGGGATCGACTACAATGATTATTTAGCTAATGCAAGAGTGGTAGCGCGATCTACCAACTTGCCAAGTTTACACATCTGACACTTGATAGTGCAAGTAAATATATTCATCTAACATCTGGCAAGCTACAGGTGCGTTACGTTCAAGTCGTGTGGTAAGTCTACTAGTGAACAACGATTAGCCATATCTTTCGTAAAGGTGAAACCAAACGATCTGTTGCTGTTTCCCGCATTAAACCACAACCAAGTCATACGAATGTTGGCATGGTGTTATCCAAACAACACAATTATGATATCATAATTCATATCACGAATGGCCAAAATCTAGTGCCCCACTAGGCATTAAAGCTAATCGTCTTTTCTTATCTCTAATTCTACAATTACCTCCAGTTCCACAATATTATTACCCTTATTTACTGCCTTTTCTCAAGATTTATTCGTTTAATTTTTGCCGATATTATAAAAACTACATGAATACTTTTATCTTACAAGAAAAATTCTACAATAATGTACATATGTACAAAGGTTGAATACAGATGCTATTGTGTTTTATACCGATGGCTCTAAACACGGTAACTCTGTTGGTGGTGCTTTTGTGTTTTGCAATAGTATATATGTTCGGCCTTTCTATTACCTCCAGTGTTTTCGTTGCAGAGTTGTTGGCTATTAATAAAGCCTTAAATGTACTTGGCCCGACATTCCGACACATACTTTTCTGCTCAGATTCCACGAGTACCTTGCAGGTGATTAGTGACGTGTACTCCTGTTTCCTAGCTTCTGTTGGATACCCAGCAAAATTGGAATTACAGGCAATGAGCACGCTGATCGTGCCCCAAAACAGGTTTGTTTCATTGATCGTGTTTTTTCTGAAGATATTTTCGGTTTCCTGAAGATGGTGGTTCGTGAAGAGTGGCAAAGTGAACGGCATGGTTTTATTTTGATTTTTGCATATCCAGTAGACGTTTTAAATCAGTTAAATATGTTACTGAATTTTTACATGCATACGATAGAAATATTATGATCATGCGATGAGAACGAAGCTTTATTTTGCGCTTAAAAGAAATAAATAATCGTGTTTTTTGTGAAGTTATATTAAACGACTTTTATGGCGATAATCTTATAACACGACCTGGTACCTTAGATGTATTAAAGAAGTACAAGGCAGATATAAGATATTTTGTGAATCAATGTGGGTCTCAAATACGTGAATTGTTAACTAATAATTCAAGCATAATTCAATTAAACGATGATTAGGTACTTTATGGAATAGCGATTCAGATAAATGGATGTTTTTAATTTACTAAACGGAAAAATAACGTACTGACTAAAAAATGATCTATGGTTGCTGGAATTTACAACCCATTGGGCTTGATAGGGCCGATGGTATTCTTGTGCAATCATTCTACTCAACAACTGCGGCAAATTAAATGTCATTGCGATTGAAAGCTTAAGTCATAATTTATTGTCCTATTGGAAAGATCTATACAATAATTTTAGGTTAGTTGTCAACGTTATCATTAATAGATTAAATAGTAATAATTCTATTAAATCATTTTAAATTCTTGGATTTACCAACGCATAAAGTAACGTATAAAATAATGCGAGATGTCGATATGTAAGAACCATTCATTCTAATTGAAATATTTCATCCAATCAGTTCAAGGGTTGTCGGGGGTTGCACCACTAGCAGATCTCTATACCATATTTAAGTTATTTGCTTTTATACTACTAACTCGTTTGACTGATCAATTGGTTACATCTTTAAATACTCACATTGATGAAATTCACTTGTGTTCTCACTTCATGATTGCACTTTACTGAATTCACAGTGAATCATTAAGTTTGAATATATTCGTTGCTAACAGAATTTTAAAAATCCAACTCAACTCTTAATCCCAAATGGCATCGCATCATTTCACTTGATAATCTTGCTGATATCGTATCTCGAGGTCGTTTTCTGAAAAGCTTCAAAAATATAATTTACGGTGGCACGGTCCTATTTAGTTTTTACAAGAGCTAATACACTGGGCCAATAATAACTTTTTCTGTAATAATTTTACTCTTTCACCTGAGTGATTAGATGAGGAACGAAATTTATCTTGCCTCCTAATGCACATTTAACAAATATAAGAATCCAAAGTGGATATTTGTGACTTTTGCATAGCTTAATTCAATTACTTTAAAATTCTTAACGTAAAACTTCTGGATTGTCAATGGTAAGATCGTTGCACGATCTATTATTCAAAAATGTATAAAATTCTTTCGTTCCACTGCTAACAAATTAGATCAGCAACTTGGTCAATTCCCAATTATAGAATTAATCGATTTAAACCGTTCTCTTTTTGCGCTGTCGATTATAGTGGTGAATTAATGATTCGGTGGACAGAGATCAACACCCGTACCAAATACATATTCATGGCTGTTCATATGTCTTTCAACTAAGGCTGTACATTTAGAATAAATATCAAATTTAATATCGGAAGCATTCATTGCCGAATTAAAGCGCTTTATTTCTCGTAGAGTATACCAAATCAAATATTTTCCGATAACGAACAAACTTTCAAGGCTGGAAACAATATTTTCCATGGATATTATTTACAATATTTAAAATAAAGGACATCTAATCAAACCAGTACAATATTCATTCCTTTCCCACGTCACAAGGTATAAATTGGGCGTTCATCCCTTCTTCATCACCCCATTTTGATGGGTGTGAGAATTCGGCATAAAACGGTTTACTTTCATCTTAACACTTAGATTGTCATAGAAATCCTATTATTAATTTTCAAAAGTTATACACCTTAATTTACCAAATTTAAAATTATTTAAATACAACCCTTTTATATGCCGTATCTTCGGATTCGAGAAATCCACAACCATTACAACTTGGACACGTTCTTACTGAATCGTTTCTCACCTCGATTCCTATCCCCGATTTTACTGAGATTTCTAATAATCGTTTAGACCGTTGGCAACTAACGCAAAAATTAACGCAGTCCATTTGGAATTAATGGTCTAAAGATTACTTAAATCAATTGCAACAACGTAACAAATATAAAACTTCTAAGAGGAACATCTGTAAAAGATATATTAATATCAAATGAAAATACTTCTCGTTACAGTCGAAACATGGCTTAATAGCAGAAATATTTACAGCAACAGACAATTTAGTACGTTTTGCGATCGTCATAAAGTCTTTTGGAATACTTCGTAGACCAATACCCAAACTAAATTTGCTACCATTCTTAAAGAATTGAACAAGTGCTTATATCCATGGTGTATTTTCAAACACAGAAATTATTTTTTTAATCACTTATTCGACGAATCTATTTATTCAACTGATTTGCTTCTTCAAAGTATAAACTTTTTCTACGACCTTAAATTAAATCAAGTTTTATTTATTCAAAGAACTTATTTGTTTCTATTCTTATTTATTTGAACTTATTTATTCAAGCTTCTAATTGTTTAATAATTTACTTGTTTAAAGAGCTTATTATATTCAAGATTATCTATATGAGAGTTATTATTTGTTATTTCATTATACAAGTACCAATGAACATTCATAAAAAAATTCCGATTTTTAGGCGAGCACTACTTTCAGATATGAAATCAAGTAATGATTTCTTTTTTATCTTGTAAAGTGTCCTGTGTTCATATAATTTGTCATTATACTTTATCGTGCTGTTCTTTGTTTCTTCAGTCTAGAACAGTTTATCAAACGATTCACATGTCTCGTCTTTTTAGGATCTTGAAAGACATATCTAAAGTTTTCAACGATGTATCAAATCTTTACTAGTATGAATTTATATCGTGCACAGACTCTAAATGATTAAAATAAAACTAAAAAAAATTATTAAACATTAAAAAACTAATTTAAATAAGTCTAAACTATAAATATATTGTTCTCTTCATTATTTACCCAACCGACAACTCTGCATCATTCATTGGTTAAGCCCTAAGTATGCACGGAAATAATTGTAGAATTACATTCAGTAGAATTATAGAAATGCGCTATAATTTTAGCAATATTATGAAGGTATATTTATGGTTTTCATTTTTTTTGAATAATACAACGAAAATAAATTGCAGTATGTAACATAAAAATTCATTTATAAATGAATATATACAAAAATACAACTAAAATACATAAAACATAAACGAATATGCCATAAAACTTGATGAAAATGATGCATTGAGTGTTCGTTGGATGTACCTGTATTCATGTAGGCATTTTTTAAAAGAAAAATATAAAAAGAAACAGAAAAGTAATATCAGTTTGAAATGGAATTCATCTGTATTTATGAGATGAAAAAGACGGGGTAGAGGAGAAATGCAAAGAACCAGTTTCCTCCTATTAAAAGATAATTCTGCTAAAGGAGAAATAAGCATCATATTATAAACTAGCCAATTTTAAATATAATTGTTTTATAAAGACTACTTACTGATTTTTCAGTTTTGCAAGCTTACTTTTTCCAAATATTCTGTAAATTAGAAACAAATGGACATTTTAATAGGTTAATAAACGAAATTTAAAAATAAAATGCCGAAATTTCATTAAAGTTAAGTTTTTATTTTGGCTCTGTATTCATTTTTATTTATTCTTCATCTTTCCTCATAATAATAAAAATTATAAAAACTATTTTTAAGAATTTTTAATTCAACGTTCCTTCTTTATTTTTTAAACTTTCCATGATCTTTTTCTGTTACCTGTTCAAATTATTTTAATTGCATAAAAAATTTGAACTATTTTCATTAAAACTAAAATTGATCTTAGAGAACGTTGCAAAATCTATATCACTGAATACTATAGAGATATTTTTGTATCCACTCAATTTTTATTTTGTTATCAGAAGACACAAATATGTACCTGCATTTAAAATTTAAGCAGTTTTGTTTAATATATTTAAAACGTGTGAATGATGCGATTGCATAATATCAATAACATTCAAAAGAAAACACAAAAATATCAGCAATATGTCATCCAAAAATTTGATTCTATCTGGTAACAGGACAAAACCCAACTCATGGCTGTCATGCTCATGAGGAAAATATAGTAGTTCATATCGACATTAATAATAGGGTGAGATTTGTAATTTAAACGATTAATTACATGGCTAAAATTTGAGTAAAATGAGGTGAACTACTATATTATCAGTGTTTCGTTCCATATCGAGCCGTCCGGTGGTGCAATCTAGTGGACGCTAACGCTAGCCGGAAAGTTAAGACGTACTTGAATTCTACGTTGGAATCCCGCGCTTTGCGGTCGCATTTTTCATTTTGTTCGGATGGACAATCAGTTTTACTCATAGTTACTAGTAATCGGCGCTCGAATCAGATCCAAGTCGGTCACGTCATACTCTTAGTACGGATGGACTCTATTCTTTGTTCGGAAGAATATTAGCTTTACTGTTTTATTTAATTTTATATTTTTTATTTTTATATGTGAAGTTATACGTTAGGTTACAATTCATTTCATTAACTCTCAAGACAAAAATTCATTAAACCATTATTCAACATGCAACAAGGCGTTTTCTTCATTCATCACCTATGAAAATGCAGACCAACCTCGCTCTAAAATCTACCAATCCGTGCAAACTTCTGAGTCTGCAATGCACATGATTCAGTACATAGGAAGCTTATTAGCTTCTATCTTCTTTATTAGAATATCTTCTTTATTAGAATCTATAAGTTTCTTCCTAAGTACTGAAACTATAAGTTTAAGCTTATAAGCTTAAACTTATAGTTTCAGTATGTAAAGGTAAACATTGTTGTGACAGGAAGCTAACTGTGAATTGGGTGATTCTGTTCTTGGAAACATTTAATGTACGTTTTAAAATTATGGCATGCTATTGAGGAGTGACAGTTTTTAGTTCGAAAGGCAAGGTATCATATTATCTATAAATTCAGAATGTTTACCATTATTTTTCAAAATGAAAATATGCTTCATCCACATCTATGATGGATGGATAAAGCTTGAATGTCACTATTGTTTTTCATTGCAAGTTATTATACAGACTTAATGACCTAACTTTATGCTTTACTTCTGTACAAATTATTCTGTTATAGTAAGAACAGAATAGATCTCTTATTTTTAGGTTGAGGCTGCAAAAACCAGAGAACTGATTTATTTTTCTACTCTCACATTATTAAAATTTTTAGAAATTTTTAATAATCATTTGTTGTCATTTCTGAAGAAGCTCTTCTACTTCTTTCTATTGTCACTGAATGACTTGCATTGTTAATAATGTCTTCTGAAGGAAATACATGATTGATCATCTTCGATTTGATTTTCTAGTCTTGTATAAATAGCAAATAGGACTGCTTTTATGCAAACTAATATATTACTGCTATTTGTACTGTTGATTCAAGTGATATAGTCATATACATTAATACTATGAGACATATATATCTTAAAGTTATTTTAGTATCAGAGCATGAAAGTTCTTATTGCTATTTCAATCATACTTGTTCAAAAAATTGACTACCTTAGTCATTTAACATTCTAAGAAAAAACAAATCAATAAAATTCCTAATTAACTATTTTCTAGAATAACAATTAAATAATAAAAGATAAACAATAATTACTTTAAAACAAAAAATAAATAAAATAAAGTAAAATAAAATAAAATAAATAAATAAAGTAAATAGTAGTTTAAGTATATATACTCACCCTGATAGACAAGATACATTAAAGTCATAATACGCCTCCTTAATATAACTGTAATTAATTGACAATCATTATTAATAAAATTTTAATCCAATAACCTAATTATCAATCATTTAAATTTAATATGGTTTTGAGTACACTTTGACATTCATTAAGGAAGTAATAGAGTATGCGGTAGACATCATTCAAGTTTAGCGAGCTTTATTACAATGGTCAGATACCTTGTAAGGCAACTGCTGGGTAGATTTAAATTTATTAATATATAACGCTTTAAATTTCAGTGTTGATAAGATAAATTTTAAAAAGTAATGAAAATAAAGCCATCAATCATTAATTAGACTAATATCAAAGTAGACTAAAGAGGTATATTTGAAAAAAACATTTTGATACCATAAAAATAAACTTAAGCTACATAACTGGATTCATAACAAACACGATACGGGAAAAAGAGAGGAATGCGAGGGGATGACGGACAGACTCGTCGAGTTTTGCTGTTCGCCAGTGCTTGCACGGGTGGGCAGTGGCTATTAGGCTCGGATACTCCAGAGCCGCCGAGCTAAAAGCTAAAAGACCACAGTCCCGGTGGGGACACCCCATCTTGGGGTTTCTCCTCTAGAGGCGAGGGCATAAAGACTGAGTCGCGGCTTCCGGAGTGAGGGAACATCCCAACCACATAGGGGAAGACGCCCGTCTTATGATGCTTCCGATCGCCACCCCTACATTACAGGACGGGTTTCAAATCCTGATGGGGTTTAACTTGTGATGAGGGGGGAACAGGATCGACATAGTTAGGCCTAGTAGCTCCTCTCCAGAAGTTAGAGATAGAGCAAAAAAGGTAAAAGACAAGATCCTACCGGCTAGTCGACCTGTCCAACCGGACGTAAAGCGGGTAGACGGGGAGGATCGTTAGAGTATGGGACACATCCTCGGGTTGTGTTATACTTAACTGTGGGTCTGGCCGGGTGGTGAAGCGAAATAAGAAAAAAGTAACCTTACTGATTTAAATTAATTAACAAATATTTTTTGTTTTTGGCAAGTGAACTTGTTTTCAAGAGGTTACGTCAATCTCTCTAATTTTGTAGTCTAATAAATTTTGTTTCGTGATCTCGTTAAGATTAAACTAAAATTTAACATTAAATGATTTGAATCAGTGTGAAACACTTGATCATTAATCCCCAACGTAGAAAGTAATAAAGAATTTCTTTTTAGGCACCATTAAATCTCTTGCTTACTCCTGAAAACAGCTGTGTTTCGAAAAATAGAATTCCTTGAACATACCAGTATTTAAATATTTAATTTTCCTGAGGGAAATAGAGAGTACGGGGATAAGAAGGATAAAATTATTTAACATTACATTCCTACATGAAATAAATAAATTTTTTATTCTGACGGTTTCATAATAAAACGCTATTATTAACACATATGTAGGTCAGAAACAGATTCATGTGCTACTCAATAAATACAAAGGAACTGAATCAGCATCTGTCTGGGTCGCTCAAAGGATAACGTGATAAAATCTTGATCAGACCCGCATCATAAAATGCAAATTAATTTTTAAAAAAATGAATGTACTTGCAGCCAACATTAATTTTGTTAAATATAAACTAATGAAATAATTTTAAAATAAATAGGCGGGATACTAAATATATAAAATATTTATAAAATTACAACTAAAATTATTTGAACACATATTTATGTACATGTTATACTGAGATGAGAAAATTTAGGGAGTTTATAAAGTGTTAAATTAACCGTACTTGTTAATTAATCGAAAGAGTAATATTGTTCCTGTAAAAAATGTCTGTTAATTATGTTTTAGGTAAATCGGTGGGAAGATGTTTTAAACGGTTGGGTAATGTTTTTTTACAAATTGCAATAGAAGGATAATGAGGCATTTTATCGTAATCTTATATATAGTGTTGAGTTATATGAAAACATGTTTGTTGCCCGGTTTAATAGAAGTGGCTGAATAAAAGACTTATTTATATACATGTGAACATACAAATAAGTTAACATTTTTAATATACTGTAGCTAGTTCGCCCTTTATCAAGATACTGAGAGATTGACAGTTGAAAATATTTTTTTAATTTATTGGTTTAAACCAATTTATTGGTTTAAAAAATAATTAAAACAAGACAAATCAATAATAGTAATAATAATTACAATAATTGCAACAGTAAACAATAATTATAATAAATATCAATAACTAAGAAATGATAATCGTAATTATCACAATAACAATAATAATAGTAATATAATATCTATTATGAAATAATATAATACATAAAATAATAATTATAATAATAATAATTATTATTATTATAATATTAATAGGCCGTGATTACATACAAAAGAGAATTTAAAGTAATCGTCAGGATTTATTTACAGGTACATAAATAATTAAAAGCAGAATTTAGTCCCATTGACAAATTAATATTAGCATGACCGCTAGTCTTAACTTTTTTAACCATTAGTTTTGTATTAACAATAGAACAATAGATAAGACAAGTATAAAGTTTTTTCACTGCAAATAACTTTGCTGCTCATCAATAAAACTACCCTAACAATTTCTGATTGAAATTTAATACATTACCTCTTCCACTTATAGTCTTTCAGTATCTCATCGAACCATCTCTAGTTTTCGTGTACTGGAATTACTTGTAACGTCACCTTAATCGCGTCGATTTCGGATAACTCCTTTATCGTAGCACTCTCTCGCAGACTCCCTTCGCGACTCACATCTCGCAGAACTTCATCTCGCAGACTGACATCATAGTATCTCGCTTAGACTGACTTCAACGTCTTGCCCGGTTAGGAGTATTTTATACTCCTATCCTCTTTAGCCACTGGACCGGACCCACATCGAAGCGTGACCCACATCACCCGAGCCCTTTCGTTCCAATGAATTCATAATCTGAGTCCAGTAACTCTTCTAATGGAACATCTATTTAGGTGTATCAAAGGGCAGTATTACAAGAGACGGTTGTTAAACAAATTGTTACCTTTAGTTAAAGGATTTCTTTTACATCTTTTTAGGATTCCTTTCATTATAATATTTTCTACTACTTTCTTCTTAATTGGTAGGGATCCGTTGTTCATGTCCATTATACCGGTGTTGTTACAATACTAAATATCAGACTACAACATTCACATTCATGGGCACCAAACAATGCTCTAAGAGCCCTTTCTTATGCCTCAGAAATTTCTGAAGCAACCTGCAATGTAGTTTGAATAATAAAATTTGTGTTATTGTAATTTCTGATTATCAATTTAAGAAGGGCAACTTTATTAATCTGCTTAGTTTCAGGTGCAAGAGATGCTAACTGTATGACGCTATTAGTTTTTTGACTATCGGCTTTGAAAAATTAGCTACTATTTTAGCAAAAATCTTTAAAAACTTAGTGGTTCATGCTTGTAAAAATATACGTAAGAATCAGGAAAAATTATTATTACATTGCAGTAAGTAGACAAATGTAAATAAAAGTCCTAATATTGAGATTAGATGGCAGTTGGTAAAGGTTGTAATAACTTTTTAAAAAAAGTTGTACCTTGATTCATTACATTTCTATCCATTATATGAAATTTCGTAGAATGCTTTTATTTTAAAGTACGTTTTACGAATTGATTTCATTTATTTTAAATTACATATTAACATTGAAAATAATTTTTTCTATACAGCCAATGCATTTTAATTATTTTTCTCAATTGCAGTTGCTCATCAGCTCGTCATTCAGAAAGACCGTCCATCTGTTGTGCTACATTGTCGGAAGGATTGAATTTTTTAAAGCAATTTCCACGACGTTATTTTATTCGTTTATTTATTTATTTTTTTTGTCTTCAGTCATTTGACTGGTTTAATGCAGCTCTCAAAGATTCCCTATCTAGTGCTAGTCGTTTCATTTCGGTGTACCGCCTACATCATACATCCCTAAACATTTGTTTTACATATTTCAAACGTTACCTGCCTACACAAGTTTTCCCTTCTACCTGTCCTTCCAATTTTAAAGCGACTATTCCAGGATGCCTTAGTATGTGGCCTATAAGTTTGTCTCTTCTTTTAACTATATTTTTCCAAATGCTTCTTTCTTCATCTATTTGCACACATCTTCATTTCTCACTTTATCCACCCATCTGATGTTTAACATTGTCTTATAGCACCGCTTTTCTAAAGCTTCTAATCCTTTCTTCTCAGGTACTCCGATCATCCAAGTTTTTTTAAATGCTGAAAATTTATTCCATTCTACGTTATCAAATGCCTTTTGTAGCTCTATAAATGCCAAGTATGTTGGTTTGTTTTACTTTAATCTTCCTTCTACTATTAATCTCAGGCCTAACATTGCTTTCCTTGTCACTATAATTTTCCTGAAAATAAATTGGTCTTCTGCTAACATCTTCCACTCTCTTCTCAATTCTTCTGTACAGAATTCCGTACAAGAATTATCCATATCTGCGTTTACAGTTTAATATGCCAAACCTCCCGGCGATGATAACGCCCAGGCGTTTTTCGCCCATAAAAAAAAAGGAAGCCAAACCGCATTATTAAAATATGTTTTACTATCGGTAAAACAAAACTAGTAACCTGTGAAATATTACGTGTAACGGAAAACGATTAACGCTACTCTGGCTTTGTAGGAATCGCCTGCTTGGGGCTATTGCCATACTTACTATAATTTTTTCTTGTCAGGTATATTTAATTACGCAGAGCATTGGACCAACTAAATTCGATATTTTCAAACGGGTGTTATTTCTGGATCGTTTCTCTAAATCGAGCTATATGTTGGAGAATCAATCAGAATACATTAACCTATTCAGCGGTAAGGTAAATCGATTAAAGATCCTTGAGACAGCTAATAACCGTTATCTATACTCACGATTTAAAAAATTCGTCCGGAAGATATAAATATTTTAATGAGAAAAATTTTGGAAGGAGAAATTTATTAAATTTACTTCAAAATATTATAAATGATGAGGACAAATTTACGGCAGTTTTATCAAATTTAAATAGTTTGACAATAAGCAATATTTATTTTTAGTTTGCGGAAAAGTAATGAATAAAGAAATGAGGGTTGGACATTGAAAATTAAGAAAAGGTGCTTTAAATCGTTCTCTCATTTATGTAATTGATTTTGAGCTGAATGTTAGTCGCGATTAAATACGACATATCGTTTTTATACAGAGATGGATTTTATGTTTTAAATGTGTATCTAACCGTTAACATTTTGTTTAGTAAATAACAGATTTAAAAACTTATTTGTGCATGTGTCTTTAAAAAGTAAATAAAATTAACTACCTCTCATTGAATACTTACCCTGTATTTCCTTTTCTAGTAACACCTGCATCACAACTGTGAAAAAAGTGAATATTTAATTAATTAATACTGATCGATAGTAATCTAAAAAAGGTGATCTTAAATATACTATATATATATATATATATATATACATACATATATATAATGATTATTTACAAAATAAGCATAATAATAAACATATTTTTGCTATTTTTACACATCCATCCATCGCTTTCAAAAGAAAAAAGAAGTTTTATAATTAAAATAAAACTTCCACTATGTTGCTACCACAACATAATAAGTATATTTTATTAGCTTATTTTGTAATAAATTGAGATCCTTCGTACTTTAAAATTAAAGTCAGACTACTAAAATAATCCGCATGCTAATCTAAAATTATATTACCGTAAACAAAATTCATACTCTATTCTGCCGAAAGATGCACTAACTATTTTCAGAGGTGGGAAATTAGAGTTCTTTAAGAATAAAGTAGAACATTTGTTTATAACAATTTTAACCGAAGAAATGTATAGCTTGCTCTATAAGGGGACCTCGAAGTGTCAATCATTAGAAAGCACTACAAGTACTACTGGAAATGTACAACTGGCAACACTGTCTGCAATTTGGCTATCTCTAGATCGTTTTGGGGCAGAAAAAGAAAATTTGTTTTACACCTATTCCCGCTGAGATCATAGATTTTCTGTCAAAAGGAAATCAAATCTATCTACGCTGTAATGTGGTGTTACTTTTGTGATGAATTACTTGTACACTGATAACAATAAATTCATTGAAATCTGCATTATTTGTAGTTTACAATTGGCTTTTATTTTCGTTATTCAAAAGCTATAGAATTTCTTAATTGCATTACAATAAATTTCCTATCATTATATTACAAGATTTTACTAAATTTTCCTCTGTTGTTTAAAATATAATCGCTAATTATCACATTACCATAATTTTTCAAAATAATATACAGAATGAGCAACATAAAACCGAACCCATTATGAAACCGCTACCGAGCACTACTTATGAAAGACTCTCACACAACTGGCGCGGCTAGTGGATGTATATGTTACTACTGATTGTTGCTGCCGTTTCTCAGAATGTTACGTGTCAGTACAGTATTTTGCTGCAGTGCGATATTGTTTATTGCAGTTGTGTTTGTGTGTAAAGTCAGTTATTTTTACACGGATTTGATTACTAGACCATGGATAGCGGTGTTCTTTGATGGTTGGGTTTCAATTTGCCGCATATCTCAGGAATGGCTGAACTGAGATTGTACAAGACTACACTTCATTTACACTCATACATATCATCCTCATTCATCTTCTGAAGTATTATCTGAAAGGTAATAAATTGAAACAGTACCGCTTTACAACTGTGCAACAACCGAAGCAGACAGACAAACCGAAACGACTTGATTATAGCAACAGGTTTCTCGAAAACATTGTTGATGGACAGAGTTCTCTACTTGTAATTTTTTACCTTGGGACTACTGAAAGGAGAGAGAGTTTATTCCTATAATTCCCATAATATTAATGAAATTAGGGTGAACATTCAACGAGAAATCAACGCAATTGACAAAATTTGCGTCAGACGACTCTCGATATGATCAGTCGAGCACAAAAGTGCATCGATTCCCAGGATGTTCATTGTGCACATCTTTTGTTGCAATAAGGTAAATAAATGCAACATTTAAATTACGTTTTATGTTTTTCTTATTTAATTTATTCGTATCATGCATAAAAATTCATTCTAACATAACCTACCGATTCCGCAGCGGTTACGTTATGGGTTCGGTTTTATGTTGCTCACTCAGTATCTTACTATAACCAAAATGAAATGCCTACATATTTATGATATGTTGTGTACACTAATCATAAAACAACACAAACACACTGAAACCGGAGGGAATATGAATCAAAGCTGAATATATTTAGTTCAGTTTATATACTTGACTGGATCTGTGGAAACTGATAATTTACGCATTGAATATATGTCGTTTAAAAGATTTGTATTTTTTATTTAATAAATGTAAAAACGGATAATCATTATTTTTTGGGAATTTAGAAATTCTCACAGATAAAATCATTAACAGAAATAATTTATAAATTTTTGCTAAATTATTACCGAATATATCTTCCGTATTCTGGAAACAAATCGAATAAAGAATGAACAAACTTGTTATATAATTGACAGGTCACATGCATTCATGGATGTTATATATTTCAGTAGTTTTATCCTTAAGGTTTTAATGTTGAAGATAACAATTTTTCATAGTTTCCTTAATAACTATCATTTTAGCTGATGTTACCTTGGTTTATAGGGAGCTATATGAGATGAAAGATCAGAAATTTTTCAATGTAAAGATAGAGAATGTGGGAAATTTATTAAAGGGTACTTAAAAAAACGATTGAGGCTATCCGGAGCTAGTTAAATTGATTAGTGAGGAAACAGTGGCTGGTCAAACTTTGAAGTAACTTGTTACCATCAAATTACAATAAGTAAAAAATGAAAACTTGTAAGTTACTGACAAACTACTTGACGTGTCAGGTTTCTTTGGAATGGTTTGAAATCAAGTGATACTAAAAGAATTTCTTAAAAAAAACAAAGAAAGCTGATAATTAGCTACTCCTGACATTAAATAAATACACTTTTTTTTAAAATTAATTTATCTATTATTTTTTTAATAATATTGTCAAAAAATCATATTTTTTTCTTTATTTTCGTCATTTTAATTTTTTACTAATGAAATTTTACAGAATAACGATGCATTACCGGAAACATAGTATGATGTACTCTAAGTATTCAAAGTTAAGTGTGGCTATGCTTGTATATATTAGTATGATAAAATGATATATAAATATTTAAAAAAAGTTTTTCATGAAAATTCAAGAAAAATAGTAATTAAGAAAACATAAGCATTAAACTGAAGCAAATTCTTGATTTCAGGGATGATTAGCTCTTGTTAAAGGAATCAGGATCACCTGTGCAGTAAAGGTCTCTTTACAGCGTTTCTTTGCTTTCCTTTATTATTTTAATGAAGATACGTAATTTACACTTTTACTTTTCTTGCAAAAACTTTCTTTCAAAAAAGTTTTGCAAGCAACATTTTGGGTCATGAAGGTGTATTAACTAATTTAATCCCTCAACTTAATTTTTCTGTCAATTATCCATTTAAAAAAAAAGAAAGTTCTCTAAAACAGCAAAACACATATTAAAACTCATATGTATATATTTTATATCATTGTAGTATTTTAATTACACGAGAGGTTATCTCTAAAGTAAAAACCGTTTCATTGTAAATAAATTTATTCTGAAAAATTTCATAAATTTTTTTATTTACCTTCAACTACATACGTTATACTAATTTTCTATAAAATTGCCACATGAATTAAGTCATTTATCGTAGCGATACACCAGCTTTAATATACCCTCGTCGTATTCTTCTGCCGCCAGTCCATTTACCCACTGATTAACAGTATTTTTAAGTCCATCATCACCCGCAAATCGCTTACCACTAAAAAATTCTTTCAATTTCCCCAACAAATGGTAATCAGAAGGAGCTAAGTCCGGACTTATATGGTGGGTGATCGTAAACTTCCCATCCAAATATTCTAGATGTGGACATGTGCAACATGTGGACGTGCGTTATCGTGCAGCAGGATGACGCCGTCGGTCAGCCGCCCACCTCGCCGATTTTAAAGGGCGCGCCGTAACTTATGTAGGGTTTCGAAGTAGGCTTCTGCAATTATAATTGTTCCGCGCGGCATGAAATCGATCAGCAGTATGCCAAACCGATCCCAAAAACTGTAGCCATCAGTTTGCGTCCAAACGGCTGTGGCTGTACTTTTTTCGGTCTGGTTGGTGATTGAGGATGACGCCATTCACTTGACTGCCGTTTCCTCTCTGGAGAGTAATAAGAAGTCCAAATTTCATCGCCGGTAACAATTGAATTATGGAACTCATAACTTTATTCTACATAGCGCATCAAAAATTCCGAAACAGATCCTATTCGGATTTTTTTGTGACGTTCCGTTAAGATGTGCGACACCCGACGTGCAAAAATCTTTCTGAAGCCTAAACTATCGTCAACAATGCGACCGGTAACAGCTCTTGAAACATTAGGAAAAAGAAGGGCCAGGTCGGAAATCGTTGAGAGACGATATTTTGTGATTTCATCATTGAACCAATTCAAAAGTCCTCGGTGATTATCGGGACCTCTCCTAATGCTCTTCTTCGTGCGCATTAAATCTGTTATTTCTAAATCACTTCGGACATTTCTTTCATTCATTACATTATTACCGTACACAGCAACCAACTGCCTATGAATTTCAACCGGCCTAAACTTTTATTGGTTTAAAAAACGTATGACCATGTATTTCACAGTCGGCGACAACATCGATTTTCATTTTATAGCGTAATTACTTACACCTAATCAAAGATACTACAACGCGACAACTTACAAATACCAATGCAGTGTGTACGTTATTAGCGTGTCCATGAACGACACACGTTCACCAACCTTAAGAAGATAAATTTCCCTGCGGTTTTTACTTCAGAGATATCCTTCGTATAATTCGTTTATAATATGTAATTCAAAATCGTAATTAAATTAAGCAAACTGAAAGTAAACACACGTACTAATCCTAAAATTTGTTTATTGTAAAGCTGTTTTGTAAACATAGTGTGAACATTTTTTTACATTTAATCGCAGCGGGCATACCTTGAAATTAAAAAAGTACTATTCGATTACATGGTCTACTGCCGATGATATAATATAAACAACAATTTATAAAAATATAGATAACAATGAACAGATGGATTATATATATCACACATATATATATATATATATATATATTATAAATACCTCGCTTGAAGATTTGCGTATTTTGCATGGTGAACATACGTTTCAGGTCTAAATAGCCTGAAATGTAAAAAAGTAAAAAGGTTTTTTATAAATATGCTGAAATTTTAACAAGTAAATGTATTACTTTTTAAATCTGTAATTACTACGTAATATTTATTAGCTTACATTAACGATATCAACATAAACAATACATCGGAAACTATTCCATAACCTTGGGAAATATTTCCCATGGTTTAATTGTAATTGTTTTCATATTATGAGATTTATCAGTATTAAGAGAATTGTAGAACTTCTACTTTAACTTTTGTAGCAATATTAATGTTAATTTGTTATATTTACATGAAAAATCTTTTTCGTTATTGCTGCGTATGTTAAACAATAAATATTAGCTAACAAAGAAAACCGAAATCTTTCTAAAGCTGTACAAATTTCTACGATATGTTAATTTCTTCTTTTTTTTTAATTTAAAAAACGTATAATGATGGAACTTTTTAATTTTTGTCAATCAACATATGGAAGAAACTGAACATATGAAAAGAACGAACAACACTCTCAAAGAAAAAAGTGTGGGAATAACGAAAATTCAAGAAAAGGAGATATAGCCAAAGCTGCTCTATCTTGCCCTCTGAATATTATTCATGGGAGAATAGGTTTAGAAATTTAATCGAAGGCCTTCAGAATCAGATCGCTAAAACAAACTCTGCAAAAGTTTTTGATTTGGCGATAAACAATGTTTTTCTAATTACAGTAATTAAAATAAACATGTTACCATAAATATGCACTTATTATTTACTCATTAATACTCGTTCATGCCGCTTCACTGAAAAGTTTCCTTACAGATTAAGCCAATATATCTTTTCTGAGATAAGCAATCGTGAATCGGTATTCAAAATATTAGAAATTGGAATAGGTAGTAAACCACTAAAGATAATTAAGGATACTTTAACAAAAACATTTTCAAAATTTAAATACTCGGAGAATTTGTCCCTGAGAAATACAGCGAAGAAAGGACTCAAGTACAGTACTTGGGAAAATGTGCCTTGCTAAGTAACTAAAATAAAGGGTCACTGCAGAATAAGAAATTAGGAAGAAGACTAACATATAACTGTAACTATGACTAGCATATAACAGAAAACAAAAAATAAATTTTTAAAAAGAAATAAAAAAAGTAATTATTGCACAGGAGTGAGACCAGAAGTACTGCGTGCAATTGAATTCCATTCTCTGAACGGTATTGGACATATGAAATGGATTAAGATTTAGGGGGAGGAGAATATTAAGACGAGTTATTGGACCCAAAGTGAAGGATTGTACAAAATGGAAGATGTAATGAGAAAAAGGAGTCAAAACTACTTCTTACACTTATGCAGAATGGATGGAGGAAACCTAACTAAAACTATCTTCAACTACTTCTATATATATATATAAACCATAAAAATCACTGGATGGAGAAAATAATAAAGAATATTGTAGAGGTGAACATTAAAGAACAAATAATTTTTTGCAGTAGAAATTCAAAGAAAAAGATAAAAGTTTGAAGGTTTTTAAGGATCGTAACAGAAGAGAAGGAGCGGGCCACTTAGAGAAGAGAAAAAAAGCAGCGATAGTTTCAATGAAGTATTTCGGAGAATCTAAGACTGTGAAGAAGAATGAGAACAGTACAACCAAAAAAAGTATTGTTATATGTAATTCGTAGATGGCCAGACAGAAATAAGGATAATTTTTTTTTATTTTATTATTAATTAATTAAATTTTAAACAAAAAAGAGTGTAATTAAAGCATTTTTAAAAGTTAAATCGTTTAAAAAAATTGTTTACCTTTCACGTTTACAATGTGCGTTAAAGTGATTTTGCAACTAATTTTAATATTGTACAAAAATTATAATATTTTCCCCCGAAAAATACAGAAAAAAATACCGGCTGAATAGTCTATATACCTGTTAGCATCTTGGCTTCGGATTATATTAACTAGTTAATGTTTTAAAAATTAATTAAGGTAGAGTAATTCCAAAGTGTGCTTGTAAGGTGCAAACGAGGTAAGGCCCTACATATAAAACAAATATCCTGTGAAATTTATAATATTATGCCGGTTTAGGACAATATGTCCTAAATTTGTTTAATACTGAAATCGGCTGCGTGTTTTTACTCCTTGTACGAAGTAAAGGTAGTATTTTGATCGCGAAAAATTTCGGTTTTCAGATTTCAACGGAAATTTCCATTTTGACCATTCCGGAATCCATTTTGACTGGTTTCGGCGTGACGTCTGTACGTATATATCTTGCATAACTCAAAAACGATTAGGCGCAGGATGTTGATATTTTGGATTTAGGACTGTTATAACATTTAGTTATTGCGATCCTTTTTATTGCTATCGACTTTACCAAAAGTCTCCAAAAAATCCCAAAATACGAAAAGAACTTGATTTTCTTAACCGAATAAATAAGCCCTCATTCAGATCTTTTCAATAAGTGGTACATAATTTCAATGGATCCAGAGTTATAGCCAAATAAACTTTTAATCAATTAAATATTTGTATCTTAAAAGGAAAAGACACATTGGATCGTATCAGAGTTCTCCTTTTTTTTTAAATTTATTTCTTTTTTTTTTTAATTTATCATCTCTTAATTTTTTTTATTCTTCCCCGTTCTTAACGTTTTCTTCTTCATAGTCACCTTCTTGTTGTTTTTTTGAGATATATTTCTTCCTTCATGTTATCTTTCATTTTCATTTTTCATTATTCATCAAACAATCCAATAATACAGACGGAATATTTTACACAGTAAGGTCATAATTAACATTTGCAACCAGTATACAGGAGTTCACTAATCGGAATAGTTTAATTATTATTAACTATTATTTATACGACACACCAGAAATCTGAAAAGTTTGTTAATCGGTAACTCAGAAGATACGAATAATACTGATCTAGTAATATCAGTAATAAAGGGACTTTTACTCTATTCTAATATTTCATGTAAGATTGTTGAATTAATAATTGGATAAATATTTGTCGATAATAAAAAGTAATATTTCAGCGATTATGTTACTATTCACTTTATTAAAGAATTGGAGGATCGTATCACACTTTCAAATTAAATAAGTTTAAACCAAGTGCAGCAAAAAATGTGTATATGTAATTTAATAAGCGTCCAAGGAAGTCATGCTGTGTCAAAATCAGATTTTTCTAGATGAGCTGGTCAAAGAGGTCAAAGTAAGAGATAAAACCGATCCTATTAACTAGAGAGGGATCGCTCTTGGTAAAAACTATTGTCAAGTACTTTACATTTGTTCTAATCAGGAGACAGACACGGTGGTGGAAAACAGGAAAATTTTGCCGTAGAAGCAGAGTGGATTTAGGTATGATAAAAAATACATCGATAATATTTTGCTTCTTAGTCCCTTGATTAATATTAAACTTAGGTAAATGACAAAAAAGTTAATCGCTGTATTTGTTTATTTTTAAAACCGCATTTCATACTAGAAATAAGAATAAGTTATTTTTAAAATTATTCAGCATCGGTGCAAATTATAAAATTGTAAATATTTAAAAAAGATTACTTATCTAAGTTAAAATAACCTTAAATAGCGATTAAATTCAGCTAAAAAAAAAATTTTCAGGGCGGCTATATTTCACCCTTGTTATTTCCATTATTTACATAAGATTAGCGTAAGTTTTTGAAGAGAATGTTGCAAATTTGATTAATTTTTTTTATTATCTTGTCATCCTTTCTAACTCATAAAAATTAAAACACATTTAAGTGGCAGTATTAGCACAGTGCTTATATGTTAAAAATAATTGTAAGTAATGTGAAGACGAAGTCAATTATCTTTTGACATAGAGGAAAAATGTAAAGAAATGAAGCCTATAAAAATGGAGAAATTGAAAGACTTGATAAATAAAAATACTTAAAAGTACTTTTTTATCATCAGGAATGATTTATAAGAATGTTGATTATATGATTAAAAAAGCTATTATTTGGAACGGCGACTATTTTAGGTTATTTAACTAAGCATTTGCCACCGTTAGTTATAATACAACTATATAAATTAATGTTTCACTTAGCAACAATTTTAAAAGTATATACCAGATTACTTTCGAAGCCGTTACTCCATCATCAGGGATTTCCCAAAATATGTTAATTCAAGTTCAAATGCATAATTATATTTAAAGTAAAATTATTACGTTCATAATAGTCAGTCGTCAAGAAACCAGACTATTAGAAAAATTTTATATATATTTGTATAAGAATAAATTGATGAATGAACAGGTCAAATTCGATAATGATATCCTTTAAACAAATTATATAATAATTAATTATTAATAGGTTGGTAAGATTTCATTTAATATTAACTCTATTTCATAAAAAACGCAAACCTCTTACAAACATGACGTTACACTCTTATTGAGGTACAATTTAATTTTATTTCTTGATGACGAAATAACGGCTCCGAAAGTACTCGGATATATACTTTTAAAATTGTTGGTAAGTGAAACATTAATTTATGAAATTATAGGTTATGTTTGGAGCTAAATCACATTCCTGGTTAAAGAAAAATACGATTTTCATTTGATGGTGGATTCAGTTTTTTTTATACGCATCCGAAATCAGGGCACCTTTGTGTAACGAATAATTACATAAAGCAAAATATAGAGTTGTGAACGATCTATTTCAATAGGAAAAATCTACTCTTTAACCGTTATATTGGAACGGAATTGGAAGTACAGCATTTAAGAAATGCCAGTTGCAAAAGATTGTTTTCGTGGTTAATTAAAATATCAATTCGTAGACTGTCTATGCTACGGCAGATGATGCCGGATATCCAACGTGGTAATGCACTCTGTTACGATTGTTACAATCAAATCAGAAGATATTAAATGCAAGCAAATCGGAACGGAAAACAAATGCTAGCCACAGAAAAGGGAAGGAAGTTAGAGGATTTTAATAAACACCACAAATTACTGGATTCTGAACAATTCATAATTCGAATTGTAGACAATCGTCACAATGCCCTGCGCAGTCCATATATTTTTTAAAATGGTATTTAATTATACAGGTTAATAGTCCTGTTAAAGATTTCGAAAAACAAATTTCTAGATGATATTTGAATAATACCCTAAATAAATGTGAGTATATAGATAATTGTACAATATGCAACTTATAGTTTCCTCAAAACTTGGTAAACTTTTTTATTAGAACGTACACTGTACCGACCATAAAGGAATAAATACTTATTATGTTACACGTGTGAGAATGAAGATAAGTGCCAAAACGTAGAACATAATATCTGATAAAGAATATTTATTGATCGTGTAAACAAATTGAGTTATTTTACTATTGCGTCTTTAAAAATTAGAAAATTTATTTTTAATGATGCATAAAATAATTGGAATAATTACATAAATATAAGTAGTATATTTTATTTTTTTATAGTTATGATACTAAAGAAAGCAGAAGCAGATAAATGTGAAGAATACAGAACAATTAACTTAACTACTCAAGCATCAAAAATCTTAACTAGAATTCTGTACAGAAGCATTGAAAGGAGAGTGGAAGAAGTATTAGGAGAAGACCAATTTGATTTCAGGAAAAGTATAGGGACAATGAAGTAATTTTAGAGCTCAGATTAAAGTAGAAGGAAGATTACAGAAAAAACCAACATACTTGGCATTCACAAAATTAGAAAAAGCATTCGATAACAGAGACTGAAATGAAAATGTACGGCATTTAAAAAAAAATTAGGATTTAACTACAGAGATAGAAGAACTATTGCTAATATTTACGAGGAACCAAACTGCAAGATTAATAATTGGAGATGATAGGAAAGAAGCCGTTTTAAAAAAGGGAGTCTGACTAGGGTGTTCCCTATCTCCGTTACTTTTTAGTTTTTATGTAGAACTGGCAGTTAATGATGTTAAAGAACAATTTAGATCCGAAGTAACAGTACAAGGTGAAAATATAAAGATGCTGTGATTCGCTGATAATATAGTAATTCTAGCTGAGTGTAAAAAAGATTTAGAAGAAACAATGAACGGCATGGATGACGATCTAAGCAAGAACTTCCGCATGAAAATAAGCAAAAACAAAAGTAATGAAATGTAGTAGAAACAATAGATGGACCACCGAATATAAAAACATGAAGAGAAAAGATTACGGAGGTAGATGAATTTTATTACATGGGAAGTAGAATTACTAAAGATGGATGAAGTTTTTAGTCAAAAATACAATTGTTCACATCAAAAATAAATTTAAACGTCAGTAAAACTTTTTTGAAAGTGTATTTGAAGCGTAGATTTACATGGAATTGAAACTTGGATGAGAAGAAAAAATTACAAGCTTTTGAAATGCGTTGCTATAGCAGAATGTTAAAAATCAGACGGATGGATAAAGTGACAATGGAAGAGGTGTTGCGGCAAATTGATGAAAAAAGAAACATTTGCAAAAATATAGTTAAAAGAATAGGCAGACTTATAGGCGACATCTTACGGTATCCTGGAATAGTCGCTTTCATAGTGGAGGGACAGGTATATAGGAAAAATATTTCCAGCAGGCAACGTTTGGAATATGTAAAATAAATTGTTAGGGGTGTCGGATGTGGGGGGTACACCAAGATGAAACGACTGGCACTGGATAGGGAATCTTGGAGAGCTGCATCAAACCAGTCAAATGACTGAAGCCAAAAGAAGGAATACAAAGTGGATTTGTGTTCGTTGACCAAAATTACCGACAATTTTTCTAAGAAAGAATTGGAAGGGCTTAGAAAAAATTATGAACCCGAGCAACACCGGCTACACAAGCTAATTTATGATAAATATGTAAGTTATTGTTTGTGATTAATATGATTCATGCGCTGTTCGTACATTGCAACATAATACTATATTCTGAACATAATAATTATATGCTGAATATCTTAAACATCAAATAAAGTTTTCGTTATGTTAAGATCTGTAATGAAAATCCCTTCATTATTTAAATATGAAGCGTTAATTAATAGTATGCAGCAGAGATTTCACAATAATTTGGACGTATATCAGGGGAGATTGTACGAGTAGGCCCGTGGAATTCCGTAGAGCAGGTTTCTTTTTACATTATTCCTTGGTGATTCAGAACCGAGTACAGGAGAGTCAAAAGATAAACATAAAAGTTAATGTCAGAACCTAAACCTAACGTTTACCTAAGCTTATGATCGGAGAGTGGAAGTAATTAATCAACGGAGAAAATGTTTTTAGTTAAAATTGCTCCAGTCTTTTTAAAAAAATGTTTCATCTTGTACAGATTTATCCGTGAAATTTGGCTCTACAGAAGATGGCTTACATACAAAAAATGTTGTTATAAAAATTAACAGAATAAAAATGTTGTCTGTTTGACAGACTTACTCGTTTAAATTTCATTTGCTGTTTCCTCTCTCCAAGATGCATCTCTCCAAGATTCTCTATCAATTACCAGTCGTTTCATTTCGATATTCTCCCTACATCCTACATCCCTACTAATCTGTTTACATATTCCAAACGTTGCCTGCCTGCAAAAGGTTTCCCTTCTACTTGTCCGTGCAATATCAAAGCGACTATTCCAGGATACCTTAATAAGTGGCCTACTTCATTTCTCACTTTATCCACCAATCTGACTTTTAACATTCTTCCTATAGCAATCAAAAGGGGGAGGGGGTACAAAACTAGATGTTACAAGTCCTAAATCCAAAATATCATCATTATACTGCTAATCGTTTTCAAGTTATGCGAGATACATACTTAGAAGATAATTGAAAGAAGAATTTAATTGAAAAAATGGAATAAGGAAGGTTATAAAATGTTGTAAACTGCTGTTGTAATGTTGTAAATTTTACGAGTAATCTTCAACCCATTTACAAGGTTTGAAAATTCTTTGTACACTGATAACCCTCACCCAAGTAAAAACGAACAAATTTTAAAAAAACCCTATTTTTTTAAGGGGAAAATAATGATTTATATGGAACAATTTTCAGTTGTAATATTTTCTATATTCATTTTCGATGACAATTGTTTTTATTCATCTAAAAAAACAAGGCTAAAGTAAATTCTAGCTCAAGCATGGCATTTTTCTTTTGGCGATTTGAATTCTCCCAATGTAGCATCATAGTTCAGATTATGATAATACAATTATCGTACATTAAACTGTACACGATACATTAATTGAAACAGCGCTACCCCTCAAATACATATACTTCACGTAAATTTTTGTAACCATCATTCCAGAAATTTTGGATTCGCATAGAAGTAAAAAAAGAAGTGAATAGGTTTTTTACAGAAAAAACTATTTTCCATCTGTTATTCAAACAGCCGGAAACGTAAAAATTATCTCTTATCAGATTAATGCGAAGGTCATTGGTTAAACTTTTACAGGCCTACCCGAATTTTAAATAAAAAGTAAATCTTTAAATTAAATTAGACTGGTTTCAAATAAGCAATTCTTAAAAATGTATTATTTTTTGCAAATGTCTTTTATTAAAAATACTTTTTTAATTCTTATTTAAATTTTGTTTATTTTTCTTTAAAGAGTGCGCCGAATAAACAGCAACTACAAAAAAAATTAAATACTGGTGCAAATTTAAATAATAGTAAAAATTTAAATTACAATTCAAAAAGTTTTTTTTTTTTTTTTTTTTTTTAATAAGTTTGTATTGCTTTTTAAATTATTTGACTTCAGTCATTTGACTGGTTTGATGAATCTCTCCATGATTCCCTATCCCTATCTCCAACTACAGTATTCTCCCTAGATCCTACATCCCTACTAATCTGTTTTACATATTCTGGTGCACAATTTTTCCCTTCTACTTGTCCCTGCAATAACAAAGCGACTATTCCTGGATGCCTTAATAAGTGGCCTACAAGTCTATCTCTTCTTCTAACTATAATTTTTCAAATGCTTCTTTCTTTATCAATTCGTCGCAACACCTCTTCATTTTTCATTTTATCCACCCATCTGATTTTTAACATTCTTCCTATAGCAATCAAAAATTGGGTACACAACTATATGTTACAACAGTCCTAAATCCAAAATATCAACATTCTACTGCTAATCGTTTTCGAGTTATGCGAGATACATACATACGTACAGACTTCACGCTGAAACTAGTCAAAATGGATATTTCCATTGAAATCTGAAAACCGAAATTTATCGCGATCACAATACTTCTTTTACCTCGTACAAGGAAGCAAAGATCAAAGTTTACTAAAGATAATTAAAAGAGGAATTTAATTGATAAAATGGAATAAGGAAGATTAGAAAATGTTGTAAACTGCAATTTTACGAGTAATCTTCAACCCTTTTACAAGATTTCAAAACTCTTTGTACACTGAGAACCCTCACCCAAGTAAAAGAGAAGAAATGTTAACAAAAACCTTATTTTTTAAGGAAAAATAATGGTTTATATTGAAAAATTTTTTGTTGTTTTATTTTCTATCTGCATTTCCGACGACATTTTTTTTTTTATTCGTCTAAAAAAGCTGAAGTAAAATCCAGCTGAAGCAAGGCATTTTTCACACACCGATTTAAATTCTGTTAATGTTTGCATCATAGTTACAGATTATGATAATATAATTATCGTACATTAAACTGTACATGAAACATTAATTGAAATAGCGCCAACACACAAATATATATGCTCATAAATTTTTTTAACCATCATTCCAGAAAAATTGGATTGCATAAAAGTAAAAAAGAAGCGAATAGGTTTTTTTAAACAAAAAAATATTTTCCGTCTGTTATTCACAACAGCCGGAAATGTAAAAATTATTTCTTATCAGATTCATGCAAAGACCTTTGTTAAACTTTTACAGGCCTACCCGAATTTTAAGTAAAAAGCAAGTAAAATATGTAAAAAGAATAACATCTTTAAATTAAATTAGACAGGTTTCAAATAAGCAATTATTAATTTTTTTTTTTTCAAATGCCTCATTTATTAAAAATACTTTTTTAAATTCTTCTTTAAATTTTGTTTTTTTTTCTTTAAAGAGTGCGCCGAATAAATAACAACTACCAAAAAATTAATTACTGGTGAAAACTTAAATATAAGTCAAAATTTAAATTAGAATTCTAAAAGTATTTTTTTTTTTTTTTTTTAAGTTTGTATTGCTTTTAAATTAATTTTTTTTTGAATTTATTTTTTTTAAACTTTTTTCATATTTATTAAAGCTATTAAGACAATCCTATTTAAACTACATTCAAACTACAACTAAAATAATCTTTTGATAAATCTTGAGTATTCTGCTTTCTCTTTCTGATTAACCAAAATACACAGGCCAGGTATTTAGAATTAAATTATTTTAAAGTAATTTTTAAATACTTCTTATATTATAAGAATATTTTCAGTTCAATAATTCTAAACGCACACACAAATACACAGATCTTTAAAGTACTTACTCTTTTTCATCATATGCTTTCTCCGCACTGATGATAAAAAAGCTCATAACGTAGATTATGATTCGCATGTTCAAAACTCTTAACTTTTTCGTAGAAAATGAATAATTGTATAAATTTTATAACCTTATCAATTCAGAATACAAGATAGATCGATACTGCTAACTCCAATACTAAAGATATGCGCTGTTAATGCTCTTATATATATATATATATTCTCGTACATTGACGTCATTCGATTGAATATGTCGCTTACGAATAGAAGAGATACACTTGGCACAGGATACCCCCACCCTACTTCATGCAATGTATACTATTTTATTTTTCAATACGTGTTTTTAATAAATTGAAAATTAAAAAAAATGTAAGGTGGAGACAAATATATTCTTTACTCTCCAGCTTTTCTATCTGCCTCGTCCCCGATCTTTAAATTAAAAAATAAATAAACATTTTTCAAAACTAGATAGGTTTCTACAAATCCACCGGCTTGGTCTAATGGTGAAGCCGTCTTCGCAAATCAGTTGATTTTGAAGTCGAGAGTTCCAACGTTCAAATCCTAGTAAAGGCAGTTATTTTTATGGATAGTTATTTACGGATTTGAATAATAGATCGTGAATACCGGTGTTCTTTGGTGGTAGGGTTTCAATTAACTACACATTTCAGGAATGGTCGACCTGAGACCGTACAAGACTACATTTTATTTATACTCATACATATCATAATCATTCAATTTCTGAAGTAACACCTGACTGTGATTCCCGAAGTGTAAACAGAAAGACAAAAAAAAGAAAGGCTTCTACAAAAATAAATAAACGCATTAAAATAAATTATTAAAAATTCACAAAAAAAAAAATAGAAAATTTGTTTAAGAATAGTATAAATTAGTATATGTAAATAAGAATAAATACATGTTTTTTTCTTATTTGAATTATTTTATTAATGTTTTTATTTTTTTCTTAAAAGGGTTTTTTATTTTATGAATAGAGCTAAATTTACGCGGAAAAATTAATAGCATCAAAGCAAATACGATACATTTGTATCTCGATGTAAATAAGAATACAAACGTAGAAAAATACCATGAGTAAAGGTACTTTGAAATATTCATAATATTTTACCTTAAGTTTACTTCAGCTTTCTTTAGTTTTCGAAAAAACTATTGAAATACCCAAACGAGTACAAGGTATATATTATAACATTACGCTATACTGAAAAGTATAAGTCGTCGACGGTGACGAAAATTGAAAGAAAATTTCATATTGGCGGGAGAGACAATTTCTTTAAAAAATTAATCGCGTAACGGGACCACCGGATAAACTGATCCTATATAAAAATAAAAAAATAAAATTTTATATTTACAAATTTATAAGAATAATTATCTTCTTCAATTTTTTATTTGTAATTATAAAATCTTATATACAGTTAGAAATATTGATATATTATAAATATATTTATTTATTTTCAGATAAACATAAAATAACCTTTATTTATGCTAAGTTTCATGGCTTTCAAATAGCTGTTTCAACCGTTGTAGTAATTGAATAGAAGCAAGACATGTACTTAAAACAAATTTTTTAAGCGTCAAAATCCTCAAAACGTTTAAACAATTTCTCTATTTAAAAAGTAACGTTATTATCTCAACAAAAAAAGTAACGTGAATTTTTATAAAAACCTATTTGATTTTATAAAAACATTATTATTGGTATACATATAAATTCACAGAGATTATCTCATGAATATGAAATAAAAATTTACATCGGTAATTTTTTACTGGGGTGATAGTGTTTTATGAACATGGGTTTTTATATTTTTTTACATACGACTTATTATTAAATTATAACTACAAGCGCCCTTAACAGATTTGTGAATTCTCTACTCTAAAAAAATATATAATAACTTATTGCGTAAATCCAAACAATTTTTTTTTGCTGCATTATCAACAATTACTTTTAGAAAAAGGCTTAGCCAATCCGTTTAGTAATCTACAACCAAATAATTGAAATTTATCCCCGCCAACCACCCTCCGAGTCACTTTAGAGCTCTGACCCAGAGTCTGTTAGGAACCCTTACCAAATGAAAATTAATTATTGATTATTTAATTTAAATTGAACTGAGATTAGAAAATAAAATAAGTTAGAGACTGTATATTTCTTTCTCGGTCCTAATCAAGAGTACATCCACTACCTTCATACTTATCTGAACTAAAAAATTGGGGGTATAATAAAAAAAGTATAAAGTTATAAAATTAAAATTACACGGGGACGAACTCACTTCGTTAGATGGCTCGGCCGATTTGCAATTACCGATCCATCTTTCAGATGTACGAACGTTTACTGAATTAATACCGTTAGAAGTAATTTGAATAAACATTTACTAATGTTCTGCAAGAGCTCAGCTTTCTTCAACTTTATTCTATTTGAACAAGGCGATTTCATCGAGGAAATTCTGTATCGACCAGCGAAACGGCTCTAGCCATCAAGCTTTGCAGGCAGAAACGTCAGTGTTCGCACCTGTCGAGAACTTCCAGGATAAGTTTTCCACAAAGTATATTTAATCAGAACAGATAGCAAAATAGTTAAACGTTAACAAAGTACAGGCTTCGTTAATTATTATATTAGCTCTTTCAATGTCTAGGACAAATTGCTTGGCTTCAATAAACCAGAAAATAATTTGCTTATATCAGAAAAAATTGTCAGTTCACAGAGATTCTAATGTAATATATCCTCCTTATAAATACATTTCCTGTGATCTCCCTCAGAATTCTGAGGGAAGTTAAGTTTTCCCTCAGAATTCTAAGTATCGCAAATATTTAATTTTATATATTAAATAAATTTGTAATTTCTTTCTGGTAATAGAAGAATTAAGTTTTAGCACTTGTAATTTACTGGCTAAATTTAATTGCCGAAAACTGCATGACGGGAAGAAAAACATTGAAATATCTTGGTCACTATAGTTAAACAAAACATATATTTAATATTACGTAGTAAAAGAAAAAAAACGGAAAAAATATCAATTAAATTACAAAGAAAAAAAAAAGAAGAAAACAATAACGAACAAGTAATATTAATAATGAAGAGATTTCAATTCTATGCGAGTCCGTAATAGTTATATTCCATGCAACATCTTATTTATCACAAACAGCACGAAAGAAAAATATTAATTTTTGTTTCTTTCGGAACATGTTTTACAATAAAAAACGCAGATTTTAATTAATTATGAAAAGTATTAAAGACAACATATTAGAATCTTTTTAAATATAATAAAATGCTTACGAAATTGACAAAGACATTTGATTAATCTAATCTGCCAATTTATATAACTTTTATCTAGATTGTGAACAATTTGAGGATGTAACACACATAAAAAAATTTTATCGATCGGAACCCCAAAAAAGTTCTTCATTACATACAGAGTAATTACGTAATCTTTGTACTTAGACCCTGCTAATTGAATCTCGTGTATTTTGAACCGACGTGCAAAACATTTTAGATACCTGACATCAAATAAAAATCGTTTCTAAAAACGTCCTATGAAAAGTGACAAGAAAAAAGCTTTTCCCGTCATCTTCTTCATTCAGCCAAACTTAATGCAGTATTTCGGTATGCCATGCTTAGCCTACCAAAATGCAGAAAATATGTAGTGTTATAATCGTCAACTGCATTCTTTTCTCCGCTGTGGCTGGCTGCGTGTGAACATCAGTATTCTTAAATGAATAACTCTATTAGTGTTTCTAATAACTCACATTGTGTACATGCGTCACAGCCATAAGAAAGACTGCGATCGGTAGTAAAAAGCAGCAAAAAAAAAAAATGAATTCCTACCAAGTGTATTGTATAATTCGCGTCTACTCAGTTAAGAAAACAGCAAAAAAAAATGTCTACAGAGTGTTTCTAAAATGGTGGGCTGGCTATACTTTTCGGATTCTACTTGTAAAATTAAACAAAAAATATCCTTACGAAAAATGGCAATTTTTCCTTCGTTCTCCCGCTGTCCGCCCTTTTGTTATTTTTATATAAAAATTTATATTTGTAGTTGGGATGGTCGAATCACATTAATATTTGGTAATAAAGTTTTAAAATTGGCAAAAAATCAAGACTTAAATATCTTCGTAAATTACAAAATGGCGGCCATTTTTAATTTTCAATCCATTATATCTCCATAAATATTAGTTTTACCAAAATGTATATTATTACTAAAACATAAAGCCTTTTATTTTTTTTAAATCGGTTGATAAATAGCCGAGTTGTAATTGTTTCAAAGGTTTGTATACATGTGTGGTTTCATGAATCATCACGTGTGCCGAGCCATTTTCTTTACCGATTCCGACTAGGATGAACTGAAATGCAGTTCATGATTTTTATTTTACTATATTGGTTTCTTATTCAACATTTACTTACCAGCCGGGTATCTGTTAACAAAATATCTATTTCTATTATGATTTTTCTTAATTTTTATTTTTTATTTTGTTCTAGCTTGTAGGTTGTGAACGAATACTGAGAGTTCCCTTCTTATTTGAAAATTTGGTAGCGGTAAAGTCCGATGCGAGCCGCTGAAATCTTATGCTGTCTAGACGACTCATTTAGGCAGTGACAGACGATGGTACTACGGATGGGATTGTCGGAAGTCCTACCACCAGAAGAAAATGTAAGAATTAGGATAAGGTATATAATAGTTTAATAACTAAATGCTGAATAAACTAAATACAAATAAAATATTTTTGTAAACATTTTCTCAATCGATTGGTTTTCCCTTCTAAATAGCTCGAATAAAAAATTGTACTGTCAGTCTGTTGTACCCAGTTACAATAAAATAGTACATTCTTCCTGAATATCTAAATTTGTTTCATAAAAATACGTAAATTTCATATAACACGTAAAATTTTAGTTTTATTTTGTTTTCCTTTTAAGTTTAAAGCGTTTCGCTTCGATGAATCCCACATTTATATATGATAAAAATAAAAGTAATCAGCAAATGAACCCTTTCATTTACTGATTACAAAAATTAATTATTCCTTAATTTTACATCAACATAAAGAAGTACAGATTTAAAGAATTGAGAAACTATATATTTTTAACTTTTTAAGTCAATTTTATACATCTATTTTATTGGTTTTTAAAATTTAGTAGTTATACAAAAAAACATTGTCAGTGAAAAAATTCTGCTTGCAATAAACAAAGGGAATAAACCTATATTTTGATAAAAATAAGAAAAGTAATGTAAAATAATGATCTGAAGGGACACATTTTCATGCACAATTTATGACTGGAATGTAAGAATATGCATTATATTTTACTGTCTTGAGAAGAATAAATTAAAAAGGAATGCAGACAATTTATATTAAGTTTTCTTTTAGAGTTTCTTGAATTTTTGTGTAAAGTCGTTTGAATATTAGAATAGCATAGGCTATGTGTCATAATATATGCTTAAGTAGGGATGAAGAAAAACAGTGAACGAATTTTAAATCGTCTATGTAGACAGGACCGGAGAAGGTCCGCGTATGATTGTCCCGCCGCCATCACCATCATAGTAGTGGTTGAGAGCCTCACTGATTTCTTTGTCTGGGGTCGACTTCCTTTAGCCTCCAATGAAGACCCATCATAGTGCATACGAAGCTTAGTGCAACTCCTCCTGGTTAGTTAAAGAACTGTGTGCTGTATAAATGTAAACCAGTTGAATAATGTAAATGATGTACAGCTGCAATTCTGCAATTATGGCTGCGTTTATTAAGTTCAGTTCAGTCTACACAGTCATTTATGACCATCAAAAAAATTGTTCCAATTTTTATCACTTTTTATAATAATAAAAAAACATTGCTTCACATTGAATGTATTGCAAAGTACTCACATTTCGAGGTAAAGTATCAAAATATTTGACATAAATTTATGGCTCTTAATTTTTCCCACTCCATTTAATACATTGTGAACAAGGAAATGCTGTTAACCTTGGTTAGTATAGAGAGAGATTAACCATTCAAAGGAAAGATTAAAAGAATATTTATACCAGCAGTTCCCAAAATCCAAAATTTCACAATCAATTACAATATATTCCTGTACAGGGATACTAATCATGATGTTAAATCATGCTTTTCCCTTTTATCCAGACAACTGGATGTCTGTGTAAAGGGAAATGTATGGGATGACCGAGGGTGACTGAAGAAAATTTTAAATGTGCCAGGGAGTCTTTTACTGCAGTACCTAAGAAGGCAGCTATAAATTAGTTATATCAGTGTGGAATGTTTTAAGGAAACTTTACATACACGTCATACTGTTAAAAACTGTTACAGATTATGAAGCTTACTCATCAGAGTTATCAGAGTTTATTTAAATTCTTGCGATGCACAAATTATTCTGTATGTCCCATTTTGGAAACTGCCAGTTTACAGTAAAATATTGTAAAAATGTTGATTTTATAAAAAAAGACATTAGGTTGAATGTCTAGTTTTTGAACAGATTTACTGATATGTAGATTTATCTAAAGAGTGGTGCATGATTAGTTTCCCTGTACAGGAATATAATTGTAATTGATTTTGAAAATTTTGCTTTATAATAACAAACACTCCTCTATGAATCATGAGACCTTGCCGTTGGTGAGGGGGCTTGAGTGCTCAGGGATACAGAGTAGCTGGACCGAAGGTGCAACCATATCGGAGAGGTATCTGTTAAGAGCCAGACAAAGGAATGATTCCTGAAAGAGGGCAGCAGCTCTTTCAGTAGTTGTTAGGGGCGTAAGTCAGAATGATTTAAACGGCCATATCAACATCACTCAGTCCTCTGAGTACTGTGCAGCTGAAAGCAATGGAAAACTACAGCTGCTTTTTTTCCAAGAAAATGTGGCTCTCTGCATTTTCATGTAGCAATGATGGAGGCGCCTTCCTTGGTAAAATATTCCGGAGGTAAGCTAGTCACCCGTTCGGCTCTCCGGGTGGGGACTACTAAGGAAGGGGTCACCAGAAAATTAAAAAATAACATTGTACGAGTCGGAGCGTGGAATGTTAGAAGTTTAAAAAAGGTTGGTAGGCTAGAAAATTTAAAAAGGGAAATGGATAGGATAAATGTGGATGTAGTAGGAATTAGTGAGGTTCGGTGGGAAGAGGAAGGCGACTTTTGGTCAGGTGATTTTAGAATAATTAACTCAGCTTCAAATAATGGGCAGGCAGAAGTAGGTTTCATAATGAACAACAAGATAGGGAAGAGAGTATAGTATTTCAAAACGCATAGTTATAGAATCGTTGTAATAAGGATAAAATCAAAAACTAAACCGACAACGATTGTTAATGTCTATATGCCTACAAGTGCCCATGATGATGAATACCTCATAATGTATAGTGTGTATATGGTGATTCGAAGAAATTGATGAAGCAATTAATCACGTAAAAGGAAATGAAAATTTAATAATAGTTGGAGATTGGAATGCAAGCATTGGAAAAGGCAAGGAAGAAAATATAGTCGGTGAATACGGGCTGGACAAAAGGAATGAAAAAGGGGACCGACTTATAGAGTTTTGCATGAAGTATAATTTAGTAATTGCCAACACCCAATTTCAAAATCTTAATAGAGGAATATACACTTGGAAAAAGGCAGGCGATAATACAAGGTATCAAATAGATTATATCATGGTTAAGCAAAGATTTAGAAATCAACTCGTTGACTGCAAAACTTACCCTGGAGCAGACATTGATAGCGACCATAATTTGGTGATAATGAAATGTAGATTGAGGATTAAAAACCTGAAGAAAAGGTGTCAGATGAATCGGTGGAATTTAGAGAAGCTTGAGGAAGAGGAAGTAAAGAAGATTTTTGAGGAGGATATCGCAAGAGGTCTGACGGAACTTCCCCTTTTTCATAAATATTACACACCAGTTGTGTATAAGCTATCAATCGCTTTCTCACCGGCACTGTGCAATAATTCTACAGGTATTCCGTCTATTCCAGGAGCCTTTCTGCCATTCAAATCTTTTAATACTCTCTTAAATTCAGATCTCAGTATTGTTTCTCCCATTTCATCCTCTTCAACTTCCTCTTCTTCCTCTATAACACCATTTTCAAATTCATTTCCTCTGTAAAACTCTTCAATATATTCCACCCACCTATCGACTTTTCCTTTCATATTATAAATCGGTGTTTAACACATCTTTTTTTAACACATTGTTAGATTTTAATTTTTGCACTTTTCTTTAATTCACTCTTTTTTTGCAAGTTTGCATTTCGTAATACCTCCGTAATATTTTACCAAGGAAGGGGCCTCCATCATTGCTGTATGAAAATGCAGAGAGCTATATTTTTTTGGAAAAAAAAGCACTGTAGTTTTTCATTGCTTTAAGCTGTGCAGTACTCAGAGGACTGAGTGATGTTGATATGGCCGTTTAAGTTATCCTTACCTACGCCCTTAACAATTACTGAAAGAGTTGCTACCGTCTTTCAGGAATCATTCCTTAGTCTGGCTCTCAACAGCTACCTCTTCGATATTGTTGCTCCTTCGATCCAGCCACTCTGTATCACTGTATTGAGCACTCAAGCCCCCTCCCAACGGCAAGATCTCATGATTCATAGTGGGAAATATTAAATTATCCACAATATTAAACACTTATTATTATTAATTAAAAGAACTTACTGCTTAACTAAGCTGATATTGTATGTAATTGAAAAGAAAGTTCCCCAGATTTAATGTAATAGAATAAATAAATTTTGGATGGTATTAAGAGTATCTTTCAAGGATCAAGAACTCTTTATATAACTATGATTAAACTTTCATATGATTTCATAACGATGAAATGTGATGCCCAAGAATTTTTTAGAAAACAAATAAGTAGCACTATAGCTACTATACCAACGGGAAATAATTCTTAAATAACAGGTTTCCTTTTGAAAAGTGATATAGTTTAACAATTTACACCATGAAATGTGACATTCTAAAGAAGATTTTTAATGATAGAAATTTGTTTAAGTAAATTACCAATAAAAACACCCATTATCACTTAAACGAAAATTGTTTATAATTATTATATACATCATATATAACTGATTTAAGTATTTAAGACTATATAAGCATAATAATTGTTGGGAATCGGACATCAGTCACATTATTCCTAAAAGCAATTTAACTATTTTTGAAAATAATATCCATGTCATGCCAGGATTACCAAGCAAGTGGTTTCCAATTTCCTTCTTTTCTTAGCAAAACATAATATATTTTAGTTGCAAATTAATATCCAAATTTCCCAAAAATGTAGCTGGTATTCAGCCATAAAAGTCATAACTTTTTTGTTCAACACAGGACTTCCTTTATAATGAACATCAGTATTTTCATTCAGTATTTTATCTCTAGTACCAATTGTCTCTCAGATGTTCATTTACATTTTAGTCATAAGAAAGACTGGGACAGGTTGTTTAAAACAACAAATTAGTGTATCCTTGTCTGTTAGACTCAATGATTAGTATTATACTTTTTCTATTCAGAAAGTGAGTTATAATTTATATATTAATTGTTATATATATATATATATATATATATATACTTGGTTGAAATATCTCATTGTTACAATTTAATTTATTGAAGTACAGATATCATTCTTCAATAATTTTAAAGAATGATATATGTTACATGTTGAAATTTGAACATTGTGGCTCTCTATATTGATTTGCTCTTCTTTCTGAATAACTTGGTAGTTTTTATGCTATTTTTTTTACAGAATTTATCTTATGTAAACAACATTCTTTTGTTCATTTAAAAGAATTTAAATGTAAAATACTACAAAGATACTTTTTAATTAGTATTGCAACCAACAGTGAGGTTATGTTATCTCTCACAATAACACTGACTTCTAACAGCTGATTGGGAGTCGTAAAAATGATTTCATTGTACTGGTGATAGGTATTTATATTATTTTTTTTCTTCAGTCATTTGACTGCTTTGATGCAACTCTCCACCATTCCCTATCTAGTGCCAGCATTCATTTTAGTATACCCATTACATTCTACATCTCTAACAATTTGTTCTACATATTTCAAATGTTGCCTGCCTGCTCAATTTTTCCCTTCTGTCTGTCCCTCCAATATTAAAGGGACTATTCCAGGATGCCTTAATAAGTGGCCTATAAGTCTGTCACTTCTTTTAACCATATTTCTCCAAATGCTTCTTTCTTCATCAATTTGCTGCAGTAATTTTTATATTCAGTGGTTCATCTACATTATTTCTACTACATTTCATTACATTCGTTTTATTCTTGTTTATTTTCATGTGGTAGTTCTTGCGTAGGACTTCATGCATGCTGATCATAGTCTCTTCTAAATCCTTTTTACTCTCAGCTAGAATTACTATATCATCAGCAAATTGTAGCATCTTTAACTTTACACCTTGTATTATTACTCTGGATCTAAATTGTTCTTTAACATCATTAACTGCTGGTTCTATGTAAAGATTAAAAAGTAACGCGTATAGGGAACATCCTTGTCGGACTCGCTTTTTTATTATGGCTTCTTTCTTATGTTCTTCAATTAGTACTGTTGCTGTTTGGTTCCTGTAAATGTTAGCAATTGTTCTTCTATCTCTGTATTTGAACCCTAATTTTTTTTAAATGCTGAACATTTTATTCCAGTCTGTTATCAAATGCCTTTTCTAGGTCTATAAATGCCAGGTATATTGGTTTGTTTTTTCATTAATCTTCCTTCTAGTATTAATCTGAGTGCAAAAATTGCATCCCTTGCATTTATACTTTTTTTGAAACCAAATTGGCCATCTAACATTTCTTCCTCTCTCCTCTCAATTCTTCTGTACAGACATCTAGTTAATATTTTTTATGCATGACTAGTTAAGCTAATTGTTCTGTATTCTTCACATTTATCTGCTCCTGCTTTCTTTGGTATCACATCTATGACACTTTTTAGTGTCTGACAGAACTTCCCTTTTTTCATAAATATTACACACCAGTTTGTATAATCTATGTATTGTTTCCTCACTTGCACTGCGTAGTTTTTGTGCAAATATTCCATATATTCCAGTAGCCATTTAAATGTTTTAATGCTCTCTTTAACTCAGATCTCAGTATTGCTTCTTCCCTTTCATCTTCTTCCACATCCACTTCTTCCTCATAGAAAATGATGATAATATAATTTTCTAATTCATTTCCTCCGCATTACTCTTAAATATATTCCACCTACTTGTTGACCTTTCCCTTCATATTATAAATTCGTGTATCATCTTTCTTTAACAGATTATTAGATTTTAATTTATGTACCCCAAAATTTTCCTTAACTTTCCTGTATTCTCCGTCTACTTTATCAATGATCATTTCTGTTACCTCTTCTGAACACTTTTCTTTAATCCACTCTTCTTTACTAGTTTGCACTTTCTGTTTATAGTATTTCTTAATTGTCGATAGTTTCTTTTACTTTCTTCATCACTATCATTCTTATATTTTTTACATTCATCCATAAACTGTAATATATCCTCCGATATCCAAGATTCCCACCAGTTCTCTTTGTTCTGCCTAAGTTCACTCCTGCTGATTTAAGAATTTCCTTTTTACCATTCTCCCATTCTTCTTCTACATTTTCTACCTTATCTTTTTTACTCAGACCTCTTGCGATGGTCTCCTCAAAAATCTTCTTTACCTCCTCTTCCTCAAGCATCTATAACCCATTCCACTGATACATCTGACATCTTTTCTTCAGGTTTTTAAACCCCAGTCGACATTTCATTATCACTAAATTATGACTGGTATGAATGTCTTCTCCAGGGTAAGCTTTGCAGTCGACGAAATGATTTGTAAATCTACGCTTAACCATGATATAATCTATCTGATACCTTGCAGTTATTACCTGCTTCCTCCATGTGCATATTCTTCTAGTATGATTTTTAAACTGGGTGTTGGCAATTACTAAATTACACACCGTGCAAAACTCTATAAGTTGGTCCTCTTTCAGTACTTTTGCCCAGCCCATATTCACTCATAATATTTCCTTCGTTGCCGTTTCCAATGCTTGCTTTCCAATCTCCAACTATTGGTAAATTTTCATCTCCTTTTATGTGATTAATTGCTTTATCAATTTCTTCATATACACACTCTACCTCATCATCATCATCGTGGCTGCTTGTAGGCATATAGATGTTAACAATCATTGTCGGTTTAGGTTTTGATTTTATCCTTATTACAATGATTCTATCACTATGCATTTTGAAATACTCTACTCTCTTCCTTATCTTCTTGTTCATTATGAAAACTACTTTTGCCTCCCCATTATTTGAAGCGGTGTTAATTATTCTAAAATTACTTGACCAAAACTCATTTTCTTCTTACCACCGAACCTCACTAATTCCTAATACAGCTACATTTAATCTATCCATTTCCCTCTTTAAATTTTCTAACCTACCACCCTTTTTTAGACTTCTAACATTCCACGCTCTGACTGGTAGAATGTTATTTTTTAATTTTCTGGTAACCCCTTCCTTAGTAATCCCCACCTGGAGATCTGAATGAGGGACTAGTTTACCTCTGGAATATTTTACCAAGGATGGCGTCTTTGTTACTACAGAGAGTTACATTTTCTTGGAAAAAAAGCAGCTGTAGTTTTCCATTGCTTTGTGCTGCACAGTATTCAGAAGATTAAATGATGATGATATGGCCATTCCTCTTCACCTATGCCCTTAACAACTACTGAAAGATGCTGCCCTCTTAATCTGGTTTTTAACAATACTCTCTGATATGGTTGCACCTTCAGTCCAGCTACTCTTTTTCACTGAGCATTCAACCCACCTCATCATCGGCAAGGTCTCAATGATTCACAGAGGGAGTGATAAGTATATTTGCATATAACATATTTCAGTCTTTTGCATCTTGTTTTAAAAGTAAAAATAATGGTAGCTTTACTATAGTTTGATATTTCACTTTTGAGTAATAATAATATTTGACTTACATACGAAACAATATTTGTTATCAATTCTTCTGATGAGTATCAAATGTGTTCCTCAATGAATTAGTAGTGTATCAAGATGTACCCTACAGATTAGTCATGTATCAAGTAACGCTATTTGCAAGATAAAACATTATCTTATGGCAGCTAATCGATGAAAATGTGAGATAATTAATAAATTATTATGTAACTTAAAATCATTTTTTTATTAAAGTATAAAACACTTTCCTTATGCTGATCATATTAGGTTTTTATCATTAAATAGTATTTTAATGGGTCATACTTTTTCAGAAGATAATAAAAATACAAATGACTTGAATACAACACTACTCCAGTCATTTTTTTTTTTTTTAATCTCTTGGTCCACTGTTAGGCATGCTTCAGAGTAGAAGAGGATTTGTAGCATGTCGGATAAAAGGCTAAGACACTACTACTCACACCATTGAGTCTGGCACTCCAGTAACTTACTGGAGTGCCGCACTCATATTCATTTTCTTTTATATATATATATATATATACACACACTATATCATATAATAATTATGTAATATAATTATTATAATATTCTTTTAGTTGTGTTTTGTATGGGAATTAGACCTTCTACAAATTTTAATCCTTCTGCCCATTAGTTTTCAATAATCTGTTCTGTTTCTACATTTAAAATGTCTATCTTCTTTATATAAGTGACAGCTGAAATGGTAATGCAAAATGGAGTGTAATGGGAGAACTAGATATTGAACTAATCGAAAAATCATTATTTAAATGTTGTAGTTTCATTCTTCTACTATTAATATTCTAAAACATTGACGTGTGCTCTTTAATTTTCTTTCAGTTACCATTGTTATCCAGAAAAATATTTCTTTGTCAGTGCATTAAAAACAATGTGCAGCGATTTAATTTTTAACTACAGAAAAAATGAATGCTGCAGTGACATTCATCATCGTTTAAAATGTGTTTATTGATGAAACAATTGATCAAGGTTGTGTGAGTTAGTGGGGCCATAAATTTCAAGTATTAGAAGCTAATAAAATGAATATTGAGGAATAACCTTGCAGTTGTCGACCAGTTTCTGTGACTTATGAAAAATAAATAAAGAAGGTTGATTTATATATTCTAAATGACCAACTAATCATATGACAAAGTTTACTGATAGATAAATAAAATGCTCTTACTTGTGCTTTTGAATTGTCTATCAAGATAGGCAGTTCAAAAGTACAAGTAAGGACACTTTATTACACAGTTGGATTACCATAAAGTCCGTTTGTGGCGGATGTCACTCAGAGATAGAAAAGAACAAAAATATCAAAAGGAATTTTGGCAACTGCTTCTTAACGGTATACTGATAAGGAAGATAACTTCATCAATATTTTGATGGGAGACGAAACATTGATTTACTTCTTTGACTCACAAGAAAAACGGCAGAGCATGTAATATCAGCGCTATGGTTGGCCTCAATCAAAAAAAATTCACAAACAATGCTCAATACAAATGCAATGTAAATGTTAAGCCTCAAAGTTAAGAAAGCTCAGTTAACTCATGGTAGAGGCGGATTGCTGGATTGGCAACTGGCTTACTATCTGCAACATATTGCTGCGGTACACTGTTACCACCACTGTAGTGTTTAAAGCGCCAACATTAATACACACACACACACACACCAGATACAAACTAATGTGAATATAATATGTATTTATTTTTTTTAGATTTTGACTAGAAATAGCTTTATTTGTATGCCTGCTATTTAAAATTCCAGAAAGAACATGGTTCTTTCTGCAGTCAAAATGGCTGGTGCAGTTAAAAAATTTCTAGACATATTCCACGAAAAATGAGTATTTTGATCACATTAAACTGATGTAAGTACCTACATTTATCTACAAATGTTATCATTATAAAAACAATTGCGAATTTTTAAAAAATAATACATATTTATAAAAACAAGAACAGTTTTTTTAGTCCTTTTTCTCTAAAGCACCATAGTAATTCAAAAGATAAGTCATCAGTTACAACCAATTTATCTTTTTTTTCAGTTTTTTGGTCCTTCTTTTCAGTCTACACATTAATTCACTTCCCTGACTGCCAAACTGAAACGATCTTCTCGAAGGATGTCTATTTTTCTAGTATCTGGGGTAATAGGTAAGACTAGATAACAGAAAAAAACAATATATTGTGCTTAGTGTAAAATAACTTTGTTAAACTAGAAATAAATCCAAATTTTTTCAAAAAGAGTTTAGAGATTTTGAGTAAAATCGTATAGATTAAGCCCACAGAGGCTAAATAAACGTAAAAATTTCGAAATTTAGTAAAAACAAAAAGTATTAACTTGTGGTAGATTTCAATAGATATTAAAAACAAATAATTTTCAATAGCCCAATATATCCCAAATTTTTTAAACAATACTTAGAAGTGTATTTCTGTGGCCTATTTTTTCAATTTCTACTCGTGAAAATAAGTAATATCTTGCTTAGATCCACTCAACGTGCACATTAAAAAAAATGTGCGGCAGGGAGTGTCCTCTTGACAGCAGTACACACAATTTGGTAGCTCATTTCTTTTAAATCTGTGTCTTTCTGGAGGTTGCGGTCAACAAATGTAATATCGACGAATACCATTATTTACTATGAATAATTATGTCAAATAGAATGCTAATGCTAGATGGATGTTAATTTTGAACTTGAGAGTATTATTGCTACTTTGAAATAAGTAAAAGGTAAACGCCAAAATAGTTTGGGCATGAATTGCTGTATGTCGGCCAAAATATCTAGAAGTCAAGTCTACTGTTTCACTCTCAATTTAATGTATACGGATCTATATTTTTCTAAAAATTTTGTCTTATATTTGATGGACATTTATCATTTGCTTTTAAAGAAAATTCTTCGACATGATTTTTCAAAGTTTTAGCTTTTACATACAACTCGCATCCTAAGTAAGTGTAATAAGAAGTTATCACACGTAGATTCGAGAAAAGTATGACGCATTTATATAATCCCAGAAGAGTTTGATCCGAGTAATAATTCGGAATGTATCCAGGAATTAGTAGCGAAAATATCAACGAATAAGAATAACTGAAACATAATATTAATATCATTCACAACCATATCTCTTTTCTGATTTTTTTATCGGTTTTATATTTTTTGTTAGTACGTTAGAAAAATTATCGATTAATCTATCGATTGTTTCAGTAACAGTTGGACAAAACTTATCCATATTTTTTAAAAATATATATGTGTTGTGGCTCGTGTTATAAAGGAGAATAATGATACACAGCATACAAAATGTGTTGTACGTTGTACATCTCTCTCTGTTCTTGTACAAAACTCAAGATAAGAGAAAAAAACAAAGAAAGCAAAGAAATAAAATCAATGTTTTTGGAATGTTACATGCTTTGTATACATTTTTTCCGATTTATCGACAATTTTTTCATTTGGAAATCTAGCAAACCATTTGAATACAAAGTTTCACTTTACATCATCATAAAATTTTGCGTCATGCTCCCCAAAAATTAGTTTCTTTAGTTTTATTTTTAATTAACTTATTTTTTACACGTATATTATTACTATCTATCTACTTTTATAAGCAAAAGATCCGTCTTATTCTATCGAAAATTGTATTATATAAAAAATAATATTGATTATTCTTAATGGATTTTGTATTCTATTTATTCCAATATTTATTAATTTACCTATTGTTGTAATTTAAAAAAAATCATTTCATTTAGTTGATTGAATATAGGTAAACAAACACTTATTTCGCAAAATAAAATGCTGGATAAACTCATCGATTTTTTTTCTGAAAAAAGAAGTATTCTTGTGTGTATATATGTTAAAATAAAATTGTACGAGCACTCACTCCATCTGTCATGCATAATTTCTTAACAAATTACCATAAATGGTTCTAAAATATTTTTTTATTGATATAAATATGGCTCTGATTGTTAGGTAAAGTTAACAAAAAACACAGCTAGTATTTGCCAAAAGAAATTGGACTTTATTGAAAATAAAACTAATGAACTTATGTTAGAATCATAACCTTAAAACGTAAAAAGAAATTATGAAATTAACATAAATTAATGATACTTAACATATCAGCTGAATCAACATTTGAACAATGATGTAAAATGCAAAAATACATGAATATACTTTTTTTTTAATACACAATGTAACAAAGCCTGAAAACAAGAGAACATAAACACCTTATTTTCAAATAGATACTTAAAAGATAACATCAATAGAAAGTGGAACTGGAAAACAGTTGCACTTCTAACATATACTATAATATGAAAATTAGCAGTGAACAGATGTCATTAACTTAGAAAAAATAAATTACAATAATTTCAGTATAAAAGGCGTTAATTACAATATAATCACATTAAAATAAGTAATAATATAAATAGAGTTTATTTTGATAAATAAGCATTCTTGAGAATACGAAAATGACAATGTCCTAAAACATACCTGCACATCAGGAGTAATTTTCTTTAGATTAATTTACGAGAAGTATTATGAATACAATGCATGAGTAGCAAAGAATTAATCTCGGCTATCAACAAGTTACACAAATAAATTATAGAGTTAATTACAATAACAAATCGTAATAATTAAACATGTAAAATAGGTAAGCCACCTATCATGATTGCACTTAAGTGAATGATTTTATTTTAACTAAACTTGAAATCGAAAGGCATAAGGTATGATGAACTGAATGTTCCACAAATTTCAATGATAAAATAACTGTTTAACGTAATAATGAAAATTGAACTTGCCTGTAGCACACAAATAATATCAAGATACGAACTCAGGGATGAAGGTACATGAACACATACAGCAATCCTGGGCGTAGTCCGCACTGGTGTATCAGGAATACTGAGGTGTGACGTGGTTTAGTGGTAGAATAATACGTAGCATCTCAGATATGTAGCGACGAGTTTGGAGATTATGCATGGATGAGAATATTATCACAAAGTTTGCAAGAAGATTGGTCATAGGCGACTGTACAGGAGGAATGTTGGATCTACTCTGCCGAAAAGATGGCTTGAAAGAAAAGAGGGGGAGACCAGATCCAGGTAGTGGACAGGAGAGAGTGTGTGTAAAAAACAAGAGATGTGTGCATGTATTAGTATGGAAACGAATGAATAACGGGTGTATGAAAAGGGTAGTCAAAAATAATTCGAGAAATGAATGCACGCGGTCACTAGGGATGGAGGGAGACAGTCTAGCTGGCGCCAGAAATGTCCAACACGAGAACAAATAATCAAACAGGTACAAATGACAAGCCTAAAAATACGAAACATAGTAAAATTTAACATGCCTGTAACAAATAACAGGGCCCAACCCTAGCTTAGAATTCATTTGAAAATAACGGAAACTTTACGCTTAACGGCGTAAACACTGATAAAAGAATTGAGGTGAACTGTCTTCTAAATCGAGGCCAGTGTGGCTTCACGAAAGGAGTTGGCACTGAGGATTGCAACTTAAATGCTGTTGCCGAGGTGAAAAGCGCCGACTGTTATATGTTTTGACAATTTTTATAGATATAGAGGCAGCTTTTCCTTACTTGTGTTGGAGTTCTGTTTTCTATGAGTTGAAACACCGTAATGTTCCCGTAGCCCTGCAGGCCGTAGTAAGTGACTATTTGTCTAATCGTACGGCTCTGTTTAAAGATGCGCATCTAGCTGTGGAAAAATCCGTCACCAGGGGAAGCCCAAGGGTAGCAGAATTCCGTTCTAGGTCACTTGCTTTGGAACCTGGTATTTGACGGGTTTCTGGGTTTGACATTCCCAGAAGGGATCACAGCCCATGTTTTCGCCGATGATTGTCTCCTTATAGTTCGTGGTAATTCATGACCGCAGCTAGAAGATCCCCCTGAAACTTAGAGATCAAGGGGAAAATTGGCCACTCACAAGCGGCGAGTCAATGTGGCGAGAGCCCCATTGTCGGAACGTCTGGGAGTTCCATATGCGGTTGCTATGTTCAACCGACATCAGTAGTTTTACTTAAGGGAAAGACACCTAACGCACTGCTGTGGAAAGCTAACCTTGAGATATATGGCTGACCATTAGCCAGTTACGACAACAAGCGCTTTAATATGGTGGACAGATACTTGCTGGCATTCAACAACCCAGTCGTGGCAGCGAATTGCTGTCTAGAAGTAAATTTTAATTTATGGATGTCATATATATTTTTAGTAGTTGACTGGGTGCACCTATTTATTTTAGTAAATATATGATAAGTGAGCTGTTGGGACACGTAAGCCTGTGGTATATAGCACCGCGCTTAGTCCGCTCACGCTGTTAGGTAAGCCCTAGGAGCTATTTAGGACACTTGTCACGAAACTGTTTCGAGCTTCAGCAACCGTTTGTGGCACAGACATTCAGTCTTATGCTTTAGGGCGAACGAATGGGGTGGTGGCAGGAGAAATGCCAAGCAAATCTATATCTTTACCTCCGGAATATTTTACCAAGGAAGACACCTCCATCTTTGTTATATGAAAATTGCAGAGTTAAATTTTCTTGAAAAAAAACAGCTGTAGTTTTTCATTGCTTTCAGCTGTGTAGTACTCAGAAGGATGAGTGATGTTGATAATGCCATTTAAGTCCTCCATGCCTACACCCTTAACAATTACTGAAAGAGCTGCTGCCCTCTTTCAGAAATCATTTCTTATTCTGGCTCTCAACAGATACCTCTCTGATATGGTTGCACTTAATCTGTGTTTATATAGAGAGATATTAACCATTCAAAAGAAAGATTAAAATACGTATTTATACCAGCAGTTCCCAAAATGCAAAATTTTCTAAATCAATTACAGATATATTCCTGTACAGGGAAAATAATAATGCAGTAAATCATGCTTTTCCTTTTACACTGACAGCTGAATGTCTGTGTAAAGGAGAAGTATTACATTGTAAAGTTCTCTAGATCCTTGCTGTTTTACTTCAGAATTAAAATAAAAAGTAAAAAAAAAAGAAAGATACAGTTAAAGGATAGTTAATAAACCACTCTCTGTTACTTTTTTTTATTTATTGTAACAATAAAATTTTTATTTGCTATATAATTATACTTTTAATTAATTAATTTTTTTAAATATTTTTTATAGGATGCTGGATTTAATTTTGTAACAGCTGTAGGGTGCTTCTACTATTAAACAGAATCACTCATCAACAGCATTTTCAACACTACCCCTTGTTAGTAATTTCTGCTTTATCAAACTTCAATCTTGTATAAAAAGTATTCATCTAAATCAGAAACCTAAAATGAAACAAAACATGTTTAAAATGAAGTAATGCACAATTTAGTAAATTATATTGTTCATAATTAAGAGTTATATTTCTGGGAGATTTTTATGGCAAAATAGGTAATAATCAGTCATTTGTGAAGGAACAATTCAGTACATTAACCTTTTTGATAGTGATAGAACCAATACTTATAAAAAATTTAAATGATAGAAGCATCAAATACAAGTGGCAGAAACTTGTTAGCGTATTTTGCAGATTTTTCATAATTGATAATGGTAAGGTAACAATTAGTGCACCTTATGTGAAGTAGTATCATTTATAAGCTATTTTCATTGCACTTAATGTTATAGTTTTTAAGAATTTTCATTGGGGTGGGATTTTTTTTCTGATCAATTGGAGATGGAAATTTCTTTGGAGAATATAATGTAATAATCACTATAATATTCTTTCTTTTTCTGTTTATGCTCTGGAACCACCATAAGGTATTATTTCAGAGAATGGATGAGGAAGATATGATTGAATGTAAATGACGTGGTGTAGTCTTGTATAGTCTCAGGTCAACCAATAATAACGTAATTAATAATGCTCTGCCATTTTAAATCGATTACTCCTTGCGAAGTTAAATGTAATCGCATGGTATTATTGTTTATTGCTGCCACTTTATGAATGCTGAACCAATTTACATGAAATATTTATCAAATTATAACCACTGTGATTATGTCAGCAATGGGGATCATGATTTGAAACAGAACAAAGTAGCAGTAAAAATTTTATTTTGGCATTTGTAGCTTAATTCTATCTTAACTATTTATTTAAACCTATGTTCCAAATTTATATGTCAAGATCAGTGACTAGTATGATTTATAAGCAGTCTGAAATCTAAAGGCACATACCTGTGCCTCAACAACTCTTTTAAAGAATGTTTGAAATGGCTCACCTTTTGTATTCTTGCCCCTTAAACCTTCTTCAACTTTCTGTAATGACTGTATCCAAATATATGCATTCATATACATTGCTCCAATATGTATACACTGTTACCTTGCATATCTCTGTTCAAACATATTTTTATATAGCAATACCCCTTGAATTTCATGTTGAATTTCACAGTGTACATATTATGAAGCCAGTAGCAAGTAATGTTCAAGATGGTATTTCTTCCTTATCTTTTTGCTTCAATCTTTTTCTTATATCATCCATTTTTTTTTTGTCTTCCGTCATTTGACTGGTTTGATGCAGCATTCCAAAATTCCCTATCTAGTGCTAGTCGTTTCATTTCAGTATACATCCTACATCCCTAACAATTTGTTTTACATAATCCAAACATGGCCTGCCTACACCATTTTTCCCTTCTACCTGTCCTTTCAATATTAAAGCGACTATTCCAGGATGCCTTAGTATGTGGCCTATAAGTCTTATAGGCCTCTTATAGGTCTAGACTTATGGGTCTCTTCTTTTAACTATATTTTTCCAAATGCTTCTTTCTTCATCTATTTGCCCCAATACCTCTTCATTTGTCAATTTATCCACCCATCTGATTTTTAACATTCTCCTATAGCACCTGTTTTCAAAAGCTTCTAATCTTTTCTTCTCAGATACTCCGATTGTCCAAGTTTCACTTCCATATAAAGCGACACTCCAAACATACACTTTCAAAAATCTTTTCCTGACATTTAAATTAATTTTTGATATAAACAAATTATATTTCTTACTGAAGGCTCGTATAGCATGTGCTATTCGGCATTTTATATCGCTACTGCTTCGTCCATCTTTAGTAATTTTACTTCCCAAATAACAAAATTCTTCTACCTCCATAATCTTTTCTCCTCCTATTTTCACATTCAGTGGTCCATCTTTGTTATTTCTACTACATTTCATTACTTTGGTTTTGTTCTTGTTTATTTTCATGCGATAGTTCTTGCGTAGGACTTCATCTATGCCGTTCATTGTTTCTTCTAAATCCTTTTTACTCTCGGCTAGAATTACTATATCATCAGCAAATCGTAGCATCTTTATCTTTTCACCTTGTACTGTTACTATGATTGTAAATTGTTCTTTAACATCATTAACTGTTATTCCATGTAAAGATTAAAAGGTAACGAAGATAGGGAACATCTTTAACGGACTCCCTTTCTTATTATGGCTTCTTTCTTATGTTCTTCAATTGTTACTGTTACTGTTTGGTTCCTGTACATGTTAGCAATTGTTCTTCTATCTATGTATTTGAACCCTAATTTTTTTAAAATGCTGAACATTTTATTCCAGTCTACGTTATCGAATACCTTTTCTAGGTCTATAAACATCAAGTATGTGGTTTGATTTTATTTAATCTTCCTTCTACTATTAATCTGAGGCCTAAAATTGCTTCCCTTGTCCCTATACTTTTCCTGAAACCAAATTGGTCTTCTCCTAACACTTCTTCCACTCTCCTCTCAATTCTTCTGTATAGAATTCTAGTTAAGTTTTTTCATGCATGACTAGTTAAACTAATTGTTCTGTATTCTTCACATTTATCTGCCCCTGCTTTCTTTGATATCATTACTATAACATTTTTTTGAAGTCCGACGGGAATTCCCCTTTTTCAAAAATATTACTCACCAGTTGTGTATAATCTATCAATCGCTTCCTTCCCTGCACTGGGCAGTAATTCTACAGGTATTCCGTCTATTCCAGGAGCCTTCCTCTCATTTAAATCTTTTAATGCTCTCTTAAATTCAGATCTCAGTATTGTTTCGCCCTTTTCATCCTCTTCGACTTGCTCTTCTTCCTCTATAACACCATTTTCTTATTCATTTCCTCCGTATAACCCTTCAATAAATTCCACCCATCTATAACTTTACCTTTCGTATTATATATTGGTGTACCATCTTTGTTTAACACATTATTAGATTTTAATTTATGTACCCCAAAATTTTCCTTAACTTTCCTGTATGCTTCGTCTATTTTAACAATGTTCATTTCTCTGTCCACTTCTGAACACTTTTCTTTAAGCCACTCTTCTTTTGCCAGTTTGCACTTCCTGTTTATAGCATTTCTTAATTGCCGATAGTTCCTTTTACTTTCTTCATCACTAGCATTCTTATATTTTCTACGTTCATCCATCAGCTACAATATATCGTCTGAAACCCAAGGTTTTCTACCAGTTCTCTTTATTCCGCCTAAGTTTGCATCTGCTGATTTAAGAATTTCCTTTTTAACATTCTCCCATTCTTCTTCTACATTTTCTACCTTATCTTTTTTACTCAGACCTTCTCGATGTCCTCCTCAAAAATCTCCTCTTCCTCAAGCTTCTCTAAATTCCACCGATTCATCTGACACCTTTTCTTCAGGTTTTCAAACCCCAATCTACATTTCATTATCCGCAAATTATGGTCGCTATCAATGTCTGCTCCAGGGTAAGTTTTGCAGTCAACGAGTTGATTTCTAAATCTTTGCTTAACCATAATATAATCTATCTGATACCTTGCAGTATCGCCTGGCTTTTTCCAAATGTATATTCTTCTATTATGATTTTTAAATTGGGTGTTGGCAATTACTAAATTATACTTCGTGCAAAACTCTATAAGTCGGTCCCCACTTTCATTCCGTTTGCCCAGCTCGTATTCATCCACTATATTTCCTTCCTTGCCTTTTCCAAAGCTTGCATTCCAATCTCCAACTATTATTAAATTTTCATCTCCTTTCACGTATTTAATTGCTTCATCAATCTCTTCGTATACACAATCTACCTCATCATCATCATGGGCACTTGTAGGCATATAAACGTTAACAATCATTGTAGGTTTAGGTATCATCCATAGCTGTTAAAATAGAAACAAAGTTTACTTACTATTTATAAGCAGTGGAATATTACTCTCCTGGACTAAAGTTTGTTAAATCCAAAACTATTCAGTTTGAAATAAATATTTTTCTGTCTTTATTTTTATATACATATAATTACAATTTTTTTCCTAATTTTCTTTTTTTTGCTCTTTTAAGAAAAGCATTTAATTGGGCTACAAGGATAAACAGCTCCCTCAAAAAAGTTAAATTATATTTTTCACAAAAGTACAAATGAAATAAACATTTTTAAATGTTGTAAATTTTGAAAATTTTATTATTTAAATTTCTGAAAACTTTTTTCTGATATTAGAAATCAAAAATTATATCTCCAAGTACAATGACAATATACAAATGGAAAAGACTTAGCTAAAGCACTGTTATGCAGGTGTTATTTAAAGGGGCTACTACAGAACAAATTCCTTGCCCAAAGTGGATGTTATAGGATATTATTTATTTCAATTCACTTTAACGTAGCATTTTAAAATCGTTATTGTAATATATTTAAAGATACTTTGTGCAAATAAAAGCAATTAAATTACTTGTCTGTTGTTACAACTGTTGCTTAATCTAAAAATGCCCAATTGTTTATTTTTTAATAAATTCGGTTGGAAATACAATTTATTTGTACTGATTCATCTTTGTAAACACAAATGTTATATTTACGTTTGTATGCATAGAAGTACACAGTGAATTTGATAAATCTTGCATTAGCACTATTTCTTTTTCAGCTTTTCAAATGAAAGAAACGTACAACATAAAAGAGCAAAGCGTTCATGATTCTTTATACTATTGCAGAATGATTATATGTAAAGTTATAGTATAATAATAAAAGACTTACATTATTTATTTTTTTAATAAAATCAATGAATCAATGAAAAAAGTATTGTAATGCTCCTTAGACAGATCAGATATACATGTGAGTTAATATGATGAAGAGTAGTCAATTGAATCTAGCCCATCTAGATGGGTCTAGTGGTTAACTTTTCACAAGTCAACTGATTTCGAAGTTGAGAGTTCTAACATTTAAATCCTAGGAAACTCAGTTACTTTAATATGAATTTGAATACTAGATTGTGAATACAAGTGTTCTTTGGTGGTTGGGGTTTAATTAACCACACTCTCAGGAATGATCAATCTGAGACTGTACAAACTACATGTCATTTACATTCATACCATCCTCTGAAGTAATACCTTACAGTGGTTCCACAGGCTAAACAGAAGAAGAGAAAGAGAGAGTTATTTGAATCTGTGATGTAAGTTGAAATCATCTACCTGTAAGGTATGAATCTAGTATGTAAAAAAAATAAATTGTAACATCATCCTGTACTAAATTCATTCTTTCTCAATTCACTTTATTTACTCAGATTCCGTTACTTTTATGTTTATGTTCATCTCTCTTTTAAAATTTTCTAATTTCTTTTTTTGCAAAAATGTTTCTACATTATATGTACCTACATGTATTTCCTTTCAATCTTTTTCTGACTTCCAGTTGTTGATTACCTAAACCAGGTTGATAAAACATAATATTTATAGTTATTAATTTTAATTTCTATCGCATTTAAAAGACAAAAAAAAAGTCAGGAAAAACATATCCCTATTTATAAGCTGTTAAAAATTGCTTTCTGCACTCTATAGTAGATGTGGTTTCTAGTAGTCTGGCTCTCACAAAGTGTTATTTTCTTGAAAACACTGCATAAACCACTCTACATCATTCTGTTTCACATGTATCAGTGAGTAAAAAAAATCATCAACAATTTAAAAACTGAATATAATCTTTAACTTTCAGGCATACAATACAAAAAGTACATCATAATATTAAATCCTAACATTGAATATTTATACTTTCTCTTCATCCACCAGTTGGCCTTCATTAAATAGTTAATTCCTTTTTCCACCACCACTTTCAGTTCTCTTCAGTATCCTCTTTAAAACCTCCCTTACTTTATACCCTAGCATTCGTTATGACTTATCAGCACCATCCTTGTCACTTAACTGCAGTTTTAATTTACTGATCAGGCAAACACTGTTTTATTCACTCCTAAACAATCACTGACAAAAAACATAATAAACGAACTGTTATCGCTACTTTCTTTTGGAGCTATAATTTAGTATCTCTTCTTGCATGTTCAACAACAAAGACCTTCTTGCCATGTATCTGGATAAAATTCATGGGTTATTTATTTATTATTTGAATAATTAAAATAATCATCTGAATTGCGTATGAGGTATACTAAGTCTGGTACTTTAGCAGCTCCTAAACCATGCGCATGTTTATCAAGAGCCGCTTAAAAACTTTTACAGGAATTGTGCACAATAGGTGTACGAGTATGTATCTTGTCCCAGCATGTTGACTAATACAACTGGTTTTGTTAATTTTTTTCCCATAAAAGTTTGGAAGAACTGTGGGAGTTGTCTTTTTCCCCAGAATTTATTAGTAATTCATACCGCATAGATAAATTGCTGCCAATTTTGTGAGTAAATTGCATAAATATTACTACAATACTGAATAGTCACAAATAAAATCAATAATTTTATTGTAATACCTCATTAATGGAGGAATGAAAAAGTATTAAACAGTACCTACCAAATTCTAATGAATACGCTATTAAATCTTCATCAATGTCTATTGAATGACACTGGATTAAAGAAAATTTGAAAATGTATTGATTGATTTTTTGCAAGAATAGGACACCGTGGTTCAACGTAATTACATATCGTGATTTAAAGATCACCACAATTATGGCCTGTGAATAGCATTGGAAACTGTTGAACACATGAAAGGTTACAAGGAAAAAATACTGAATTAGTATAACAAGTAATTATTATTTTAGGACTTAAGCAGTTCGCACAAGTCAACACGACATGCAGCACCTGAATTAAACATTCCTCGTTCAATTACTCATAATGTCTTTAGGAAGCTTTTAAAATTTGTTCTTGTCAAGTAGTGCCACCAATCACACAAGAAGATAGGATTAATTGTAAGAATTCTGCTTGATTTGTTTGATGATGACAATTATCTTAATGAAATAACTCAATCTTATGAGGCTACTTTTCATTTACTTTTAAAGGTAAATAAAACATCAGATTCTGGGGTTCAGAAAACTCCCATTTCAATGCTGAGCACATAAGGACAGTTTGAAAATTAATGTGTGACAATTGACACTGGTAAGATCACTTCATTTTTCCTTATGAACATTTACCTTGATATATTGGAAAATTTTGCCTTTCCTCATCTACAGCATTTACAACTTATATTCCAGCAATTTGGACCATGCTACTGACACATCGAGTATAACCGTTCATAAATTTCTGAAGAACAATGTTTCTGGTAGATTGATTGGTCGCGGCCAAGTGGTTAAACAGTCTGGTCTATATGAAATAGACCATAGCTTGGAATTTAATAATCTTAAAATTTAATAATGGTTTTTTCCAAAGTAAATAATTTTTATAAAATAAAATAATGAATTACAACAGCTGCAGGCTTTAGCTAAAATATTACAGCAGCTTTTTAACTTAATTCAACAAATAAATTTTTGGACTGAATAAATATACATCAGGGTAGACAAATGTAAAAGTTATGAGGAAAATAAAAAAGGTTTTGTGTTTTTTTTCTGAATAGCATTAACCATATTCATATATAGGTGACTATATAAATAAAATAGTTTAATAAATGGTAAACTCTTTACATAAAATATACAACTCTTTTTTACACAAAATATACACTGTAAATTATAACAAGCAAACAATTTTTTATAATGCTATTAACCATAAAGAGAAGGCTAATTGGATATTACAAAACTTACATATTCTTCAGCATTTTGATGTTTCAAACAGTATGTAAGACCAAGACATTCAGGTGTTGCTAATACTCCTTTATGATGATAACCATTAACGGTGAAGTTTAATATTTTGTATTGTAAAATATTTTTGTTTGAAGAGATCTGCAACTGAATAGTTTTATATATTAGAAATAAATAAATAAAGGATATTTACATAAACATAAATTAAGATATTAAATAAGGCACCTAAAAAAAATTAATGGTCATTGGAATTAATAAAATAAATAAATACATTCTTTAAACAATAGGTGCATTTGATGTAATAATTCATGACTGTATACAAAAAGTTGTGTTTATAAATCACACACAATATATATGAAATGTGTGTTTAATAATGGACCCTACAGTCCTAGTTTGAGTTAGTACAGCTATAAAGTATGATAAAGAGTCACGGGTAGATCCATAGTCAAAGATGTACTGATCAAATCCCAAAAAAACCAGGATACATCAACTCAAGCTGATCCTGATAGTGGTCTCGGTATGGATCTAACAGGCATCTGGCTGAACACTACATTGAGAAATGATCATAGAAAAGAAAATAGTGGGTAATAGATAAGGGACCAAATTCTCATGTTGACCGCAATACAAGCTCATCCAAAGATCTTTAATGCACTCTTCAATCCGTATCCATATATTTTAATTTCTTCAGGAAATTGAGGTATATTTATCAGGATAGAAACAGCCCATTAGTGATATATATTTTTGCATTTATTAAGTTAATTATGCATTATTTATTTAATGTTTTGACCACCTCAAATATATGCTTTGTTTTTAGATACTAAGGAATCAGCTGAGAACTGGTTTGGGCTTCCTGAAGAATTTTAGAACCTTCACTTGAATTTTAAAACGCTCAGAACTACATAAACTGAATATAAACTACTTAACCAAACCCTAAATGTAGCAGTATGTTTATTAAATCCAATTGCGAGATAAAGTTATTAAAAAAAAATAGACAGAGGATATATAATCAAACTAGAAATATTACTATTAAAGAGTAGGTAGTACTTTGATATTTAAGATTAAAACAGAATAAAATTTGTTAATAATAAATAAGGGATTAAAATATTACTCTAACACGACTATGAAATTAGATTTATGTAGTAACTTGTTATATTATTTTCTATCTCATTTAATACACGAATCTTTTCAGGGCATCCTCATTCTTACTTATTTATACTTAAAATGCACCAAAATGTTCATCACTGTTTACAAAACATGTAATACTATTACTTTATTTACAAAAATATAAACCTCTGGGAACAAGATTGCAAGTGCAGTTGCATAATAACATAGGCAGTAGCCTGGATTTTCTCCAGGGGGGAAAATATGATAATGTTTTTTGTTAAAAAATGGTTTTGTATGAACATTTTAAAACGCCAAAAGTAATAATTGCAATGCTATTCGAACCTATCTAAATCATAGTTCAGCACTAGCTGAACTATGAGTTCTGAATTAAACCTGACAAAATTTCTTCTCAAATTTATTTTTAGCTTCCAGAACACTCTTTTTATACACACTCATAATGCAAAGCCGATTTTCTATCATTGTTGACCGTAACCAAGTTTTTGTCCTGCGTAAGGTGCTGAAGGATCTTTCGATAGTAAACGTTGTGGAAGTGAGATAAATAGCGTCTGTTTTTTGGATGGGTAGAACAATTGTATTTCTTTAACTACTGCATCTAGTACTACCTCCTTCAGTTCGGCATTTGGGACATTTTTTCCTTTCCATTGGTTGTACTAAAATACAGCTTCACCAAGAAAATCATTAAAATTGTTGTTAACTAAAAAACTTGTAGTTTATTTAACAAATCCTCATATGTCATATAAAGCATTAAGTGAGGGTGCAATGTAAGCAATGAGAATGCGGGCAAGTTCTCAGAAAAACTCTGTTCCAGATACATTATTAATGAATCTATATGTGGAATAATTAGTGATCTTCGTCAATACCTGCCAGGAGTCTATGCTGGAGGATTCACACGATGTTTCTGCTGATTTATGACTCGTGGCATATTGAAATCTTTTGTAAGATGCTCAGCGATTGTTTCAGCCTCTGCTATCACACTTTCACTTTCAACAACCGCATTTCTCATGATGAAGTCATGGTGTTAATGATTTCCACACTAAAGTAAGTCCATACTTGACTGAAGAGCATGTACCACCGGTTGCAGTGATTCCGACTATTTTGCTATGAGACAAACACTAAAATGAATTTCTGATTTTGTAGCAGCATAACGCATTTGAAAACCGCTTTTTTCGTTGCATTGTTACCATCTGTTGACAATTTTTCAATCGCCATAACAGTTTGCACAAAGTATAATGCTCTCGTATTCTAAACTCGAATAATTTTCTGGTGGACACCCCCATCATTCCCTACCATATTTGAACACTCATAGTAAACTTTTCCAATGCACTTTTCTGGATAAAGGCCTACCTTTTCTACAAAGATGTTAATTGCACATGAAACAGATTTCGCATCATGTCAATCAACTCTACATAAACTAGAAATTCCTCACGAACCTTCATATTTTCATAGTCAAAAAATTTAACCTCAATGGAAAAATGCTATTTACCTAATATGCCGGTGCTCTTGTCTGCCAGGATACTGTAGCACATGCTTTATTTATGTCATTAGTGATGTCGTCCCCAATAACGTCGTCACATAGGCTGAATATTTCATTTTTAATCCATGGTGACAAGTGGGATTTTTTGTTTTCTTTATAATGTGGTCTTCAACGTCAAGTTTGAGTTTCTTCAAGTCTTCAGAAACACCAAAAATAGGTCATGTGTACCACAAAACATCACAACAGAAATTAATGATTCAAAAAATTTTCTTGTTGCGTTCTATTTCTTGTAGGTGGACAGAAATCAGATGTACGTCAACGGTTATATTTTCAACAAAATATTTTGCTGCTGTGGCCGCCAATATGTGCCACTGAGACGAAGTGTGAGATTTCACAAATTAGTGGTGTCTTTATAGCGAGCGAGTAATAGGGCTCAATATGAAAGAACCCAAAGACCATGCACGTTTGTTGGTGGAAACAATACACATTAAATGTACAACGCGACCTTTAATTTCTTGAAGTACGCTAGCCGCGGAGCATAATCCGCCAACCATCTGTATTTGAATTTTCTTTTTAATTGCACAGCATCCGTAGCAAAGTCATAACTTGTAGTTGGTGAGAAAAGGTTTTTTAAAACTTCCATTTTTAGAGATGAGGTCATACTCAACGAACGTCCAAGTCGGTGATCCGCATCGTTATCAAATATGTTTGATCCTATACACCAGAACCAGATGGTAGTGAAGATCCAGTTGATTTTTCACCAACATTCTGTTCGATTTCTCTTCTCGCCGCTATCGCTTTCGCTGTTACTTTATCAGGTTGTGTTCTCTTTTGTCTCCCTAAAAGAAAAAAAAATAACTACTACTACACTTCGCAAAAAAATTAAAGCAACTAAGAATTTAAGCTTCTGAACGGAATCTCTACTAGAAACTTCAAGTTAAATTTTTTTTTTTTTAACTGGTTCCATACAATAATTTTTCACAAAATTACAACGTTTTGAAAATCATTAAAATATGTTTTTCGTTCGTGAAAATATTCTTAACCTAGATATTTGTTTATTGGTTTCAAAATCTTCTAACATGTCTTTATTTTCATTTCTACAAAGGTGTACTAGTGGAATAAGTGGAAAAAATACAAGGAAACTGATGGATTGTTCAAATCTAACAGGCTCTGGCTGTGCACTGAATGAAATTACTGCGAACCAAACGGTTCTGATTGAGGTTAGAAAATTTTGTGTCAGATTGTGTTGTGTTTAACATAAGAACTTTTGTAGTGATTGAACTCGATCACAACAAAAATTGGACTATTATGAATTTTGAACTATTCATTACTAATTAGCTATCGAACTCTTAATGTTTTTTATTATTGAAGGACGGTATTTTTAATCAACCTTAAATATTTTGTACAAGTTTGTTTTATTATTTGCAACTAGCAGAAGTAGCTATTTGTAAAATCAAACATTTCTAAATTCAAAACCATCTACTTAAGCAGAACTGCTGAAAAAATAGCTAATTTCAAATTTCAATCGTTATTCAAAATTATTGGAGTGTGGTATATTTGTTATTATTTTCTTATTTAGTATTATATGATTTTTCTTAAAATTTCAATAATAAAGAAAACAACAAAATCACTAATATTAGAAACAAAAATTCAGTCTTCGCATTTCCTGAAAATTTTAGGTTGCTTTAATTAGATGGTTTTGCAACTCATCTATTCAAATGAAAATAATGAAGATACATACCGTTCGTGTCCAGTAAGTTTTTGATACCATTTTAGATTGGTATTGTTACGGGATTGTGGCCTCAACTAGCTCAAATGCGTCTACTCTCCCAACTGACTCACTCGCACTGATTGCAGTGTTTAAATAGTTCAACCTATAATTCAACCTAGTTCATAATTCAACCTCGAACATTCTATAATTTTCGAGTTTTTTTCCCGCTCAAGGCAGTCCAGAAATTTTTTTTTTGTTGATACTCTACTTTCCTGGGCCGGTCCGACTGGTTGATATTACGCCTCCCAGGGGAGTGTCTGCTACACTCTAACGAGCCTTCCCGCCTACCGGCATGGCAGGTCGGCTCGCCAGTCAGATCTTTTGAGTACTTATTTTATTTTTGTCCTGTTTTCTGACACCACGCCATACCATGATTTGTTTTCACGTGGTGTCGGGTCTTTTCTCTTTTATTTAATTTAATTTTACAATTATTCCCCTAACCTAAATAACTATGGAGTCCCCAGTGGATCCTTGAAGCCGGCACACCTCAGCATGCCGACCCACACCACTGGGGCTGTCCGCCCTTCCCTATCACTATCCCTAAAAACCTAGTGTCCTCTCATCCGCATCCTTTTGTGATATAACCCCCCTCGCGAAGTCCACCACATTCCTCCAATTATTCTCGTTGACCATCATATATCTAAATACTTCTATGGGGGTTTTCCCATCAATTCCTGAGGTGGCCCTGAGTGTACTCCATTTACCACACTCAAAAAAGGTGTGTTCGGCACTGTCTTCTATCCCACAATACATGCAGCCCGGTTCCGGCCTTCTTCCAATTCTAACCAGGTACTCGTTAAAATTTCCGTGACCGATAAAGAACTGAGTAAGATAGAAGTCGACCTCTCCGAATCTTCTATCCAACCATCTAAATAAATCTGGGATTAGATTCTTTGTTCGTTTGGCGGTCCCCAGCACTCTCCATCTATTTTGCCACCTCGTCCTTAATCTATTTTTTGTTTCTTGTACCTCTATCCCCAGCATCTTCTCTACCCTACTTAATGCCATTAAGTCTATAGGGGGGACCCCAGACAGAACACATAGCGCCTCATGAGACTGTCATGTAGGGTGCTGAGACCACCCCCAGCAACAGTCTCCTATGCATCCCAGTAAGTCTGCGAAGATTTCTCTTTATTTCCACCGAAGGCCACCAAACTGGCACCGCGTACAATATTGATGATACCACTGTAGATGCGATAACTCTACTCTTTGATGGCCTAGGAGCTCTCTTATTAGACATAATAACATTAAAGCTCTTTGTCATTATCTCTGCTTTATTGCATACATTCATGATATGTTGCGTAAAAGGACAGCTTTTATCTAGGGTAATGCCCAAATATTTAACTGAATGGGCTTCTGCTATTGCCTGTCCATTTAAAGTAATGAGCGGAGATTCTAACTGTCTTTTCCCTGTAAACATTAAGAATCTGCTTTTTCCATAGCTATCTCTAAACCACATTCTGCTACCTAACTTCTGATTATCCCTAATGTTATATTCGCTTTCTCCTGAACCTCATCGATAGTTTTACCCTCTACAGTAATCGCCAAATCATCGGCGTAAGCCAATACCTGCACTCCACATGGATACCACATTTGTAATATCCCATCAAAGGCCAGGACCCATAATAAAGGACCTAATATTGAGCCCTGTGGCACCCCGCCATATAAATCAAATCTTAATATCTCTTCCTGTGCTTCCACCTGACTCCTTCTGTCTGAGAGGTACTCCCTAATTTGTCTGTAGATATGGACTTATAATCTTCTGAGCCATAGCTTCAATAATTAATGACCATCTAATGGTCCCAAAAATCCAGACCTTGAACCGTCAGTTCCCCACTCGTTCATTTGAGAGCTCTCCCGTTATTATTTAGACTTTTTTTGTCGCGCATCATATATAACCAACTGAAATTAACCTATAATTTTTCGCTTGACCAAATGTGGCAGGGGGGTGCAAGGGTTTCACCTATACATAATAAACTTAAAAAAATAACTGTATGCATATTTTACATTGGTAATGTGTATGCATATTTTGCTCAGCTTTAAATTTGCAACTAAGAGAACTGAGTTTTCTTTGCGATCTAAACTTTAGTATTTTGAAAGTTTATGTTTTGATTAATTTTATCACTAATTAACGTCTTTTTTTTAACTATAATTATTGGGGTAGTGTTAAATCCGATTTTCTGATTATATATAGTGGGTTTTATTTATCATGCACATCATGATACTATACACTATAAGTCCACTATGGACTATAATATACATATACATATCGTTTGATTCATGGAATGTAGTTTTGCACAACTGGTAATGGCTTACAGCAAGTGTTGGAAATGTCCACCAGTTTCCTGAAGGCAGGTCCAAACCCTTCATACCATATCTTTTGACCGTCATAGGAGATCAGGGATAATGGAATATATCTCAAAAATGTAGTGTGAAGGATTTGCCTTCAGGGAAATTGTGGACATTTCCAACACTTGCTTTAACACATTACCATTTGTGCATAACTACATTTCATGACTCAAGTGAAATGTGAGTATCTCTGAACAACGTGGAGTTATAGTGTATAGTATCATGTTGTGTATCTTTAATATAGTGATCTCACTATATTAAAGAAATCTGTTCATTAACTACATGTAAAACCTAAACTTGGTTTTCTGTTACTAAAATGATACAAGAGAATTTATTAACTTCAGATTGAAAACAAATTTGTTCTGTTGTGAAAAAATTATAAAATTTTACTAGAATAAGCTTCTTGTTTTGATATATTTATAAACAGATGTAATTTAAAACACGTCCTTACTCCTTTGTGACGATTTCTATCTCCACACTACTTCCTCCATTATTAGCCCTGATGGACTTCACCAAAGTTCGTCTTATTGATCCTCTGACTGATATTACAATCATCAGTTTGACATATATCAGATGCCACCGAAGCAAATACCTCGATAGACATTTCCATCAGTGTTTTAATTCAATTAAAGGTACCGTGTACTTGCGTATATTTTATAAAGTAATTAATCGAACAGTAATACATAAATTTAAAAAGTATTTCATCACAGTAAGTCACTGCAAAGAACCGAGTAAAAAGATGTTTTGTATTTACTGATTATATAAAACAAAAGAATAATGACTTATGTCGACAAAATTTGATTTCATAATATTATTTCTACGATGCAGTACCGGACAACACTGCATTCTATACCGTGTTATTGAAATAAGATAAAGTATTAAACCATAGTACAAACTTTACTAAAACCCGGCTTTTATCAACAATCTAGTATAAAATCGGTGGATATATTTGAGGCACAGGTTGCAGTGATATTAATCGATGTCTACAAAATAACCTATATATCATTTTCATCCTAACTTAAGAAACGTATTGTTTTAGTTTTTTTTCACAGGAAATATAATTCGAGTTTTTTTCTTTAAAATTATTTACGTAGTTTAGTCTAACAAAATAAGATTGATCAGAATACTGACATTTCCGTGTCAAGTCAAGTAAATTACCGAATTTCATTCCAAAACTGTCTTCCTTACTAAACAACCAGTCATAGTTTAAAAAATATATTTCATATGTTGTTCCCGAGTGAACCACTGTCATAATAAAATCATGGTAAAAGTGTTATTTTCTATTCAAACAGTTATTTAGTTAACATCACATTAATATAGTTGTATAAAATTTTTCATTATACTGAAATGGTGTGGAGTTTGGTTTTAATACAATTATATCACTGTCAGACACGTTTTTAACCTGTTTGATTGCTGAAATAGCAATATATTTGTGGTAACGATTGTTAAAATGAAGGGTATTCTGCTCGCTCCAGTTAAGAGCAGGCTTGGCTTTGGCAGATAATATATCTACATTTTTTAATACTTTTCATTTCCTGTAAGCATGAACTGTTTAGCTATAATAGCAGAGGATTCATAGCAATAATACAACTAATAATAACAGCATTTGGTGTTACATTATACTATGCAAGTGAAAGTTTGATTATCTGGTTAAATGTTACTTATCGGAGTTTAGGCAGATCACGACATTTCAAAAACAAAAAAGTATCTATAATTTTAGCATTCAAAACTCTCAGAAAGATTTACGTACATTTGTATAAATGTTTTTTTTTATTTTATTTTTTACACTTTTCTTTTTGTTGATATCTTTAAACCGGAGGGAGGGATTTGGATGCAATTTGTGAGAATGGTTTTGTATATGGAGCATTGATGCCTATTCATTTTGGCACAGCAACTCAGGGTCGTGGAGAGAAACGATCATTTTAATTTCCGTTTCTTAAATTTTACTAAAAGAGTAGAATGATTTTTATACACAAATCTTCTTTACATGCATCCTCACATATTTCAATGTTCTACTTTAATTTCCTCCTACGTAGCAGTTTGTCGAAGGCCAAGATCTCGGTAGTGAGAAAGTTATATGATTTTCCCGTCTTATGTATATATATATATTTCAATCACGAGCATATAAATATATATTTATATTTATATACATATTCGTGTTGCGAGTGCGTGATTGAAACAAATAGATCATATTTTATATTTTTATTTTCCTAAATACTTACATTTATAACTTTTCCGTTTTTAATTGCTACATATGTATATTTGAATAAGTGTATACTTACAGGGCTAACAAATTTACAAATGTATGAAAACCGTAATTCAAACCGTACATAGGTAGAAAACAATTTTTGCATCACTTTATCTTCATCTGTACTTGTGAGTGGAGTTAAATTTACAAAAAAATCGTTCATTATATCTTTGCTATTTAAACGTAAAGTACATCTGAAAACAAACGTGAGAATTAACAAAACTTAGGAAATTTTATAATTTTTATTTACCATTAAACACACAAGTTTAGGCTCATTATGAATTATGCATTAAAATGATAAATATATTTTTGTATGTTTTCTAAATTATTAAAATACTTTAATAATTTTACCACCTTACCAGCAAATTAATTGTCTCTTTTGATCTTTCAGTGCTTAGACCATCGTCAGGAGAATAAAATAAAGTCAAAAATTTTAAATGATTAAGCAGTCATGACGGTTAACTAGTATAGTAGTTGAACTAGCAAACAGTCATGACTGCTTAATCATTTTAATTTTTTGACTTTATTTTATAATATTTTTATTTTATTTTCCTGACAATGGTCTTAGGACTGGAAAATCTAGAAAGACACATTTAATTTGCTGGCAAGGTGGATTTTCACTTTTATAATAATTTATTTATTATACCAGCGGTAACCATCTTTCAGAAATGTTTTTTTTTAAATATGTTATTTAAAATATTTAACGGTCTAAAAATTTCATTCAAATAAAAATGAACATAACACATACAATTAAATTAAATGACAAATTAAAAAAAAAAAAAAAAAAATTAAACGAGTGCCCAGGAAAAGTAATCTATCGTTACTTTCAACTGCGTGTTAAACTAGAAAAGGGTGCTGAGTACAAAACACCTAAATACTGGAAATTAATGTAATAATTAGTAGCATAATATGTCAGCGCTTCAATCGTCATTTTGACCTTTGACTCCTTGAGTCCAAGTTGAAGCAGAACCTTAACGTATGTTTTCCTAGATTATCCTTTGTTTGCAGTTTAATTTACACGCTGAAAGTGTGGATTTACTGCAAAATATATAACAAAACACGGGTTTGAGATGCATCCAAAAATTCCAGAAGAGAACCAACTACGAAATGACGATTGAATCTGGAAGTCTTTTTTCACGGGTTTATTCGAATACATTAAAGAAAGGTTGCCTGCAATGAAGGATGTGTGTTCACGTTAAATATACATGTTGAAACAGTTGATTTAGTGAAAAATTCGTAGTAAAACATGTGCTTGTAATGCTCCATGAGGTTTTACCTATTGTATTTTTTTATATAGATTGCTGATGACGTCATGGGAATCCCGTTTCTTATAACATGACGTCAGCTGTCAATCATTCTTTATATCGTTGACCTTTGACCCTACCATCTGACTCTAATATAGTATTATTTTAGCAAACGATAGTGAAAAGCTTATATCTATAACACTCAAGAATAAAATATCGTATCGATTTATAGACTCATATAAATTTCTATCTTTTAGCCTTAATGAACTAGTGCAAAGTTTATTTCATAGTTGTCGTAAATTGTCAGACGGTCACGTAGCATATATATGCTTTAAAACAACTTATCCACAGTTTCAAACTGATATAAAAAAAATTATAACGATAATAAAATAAAAAAATAGATGTATTAAAGTTGTTAATTTAACGTAAAGATATTTTTATCCATATACATATATTAAATCGGCAACTCTTTTTGATGAAACACAACTGCCGCCCATCGAAGCGTTTTATGATAATTGGAAGAAACAAAACACCTCCGAATCGGATTATATGTACGCCCAAAACGTTTGGAATCGATGTAAAATTAAGACGCTCGGTGAATACAATGATTTCTATATGAAATTGGGTGTCACGTTGTTGGCTGATGTGTTTGAGAGTTTTCGTAATAAAATGATTGAAATAAACAATTCAGATCCGTGTAATTATGTATCTGCTCCACATTTACCGTGGCTTGCAGCCTTCGAGGCTACGAAGGTGCAATCAGAACTCGTTACAGATCCCGATAAGTATTTGAACCGATAAAATTAATTAAATATTATGTTGTTAGATCCCTTTATGGGAAATGTATGATTGAACCGTTGACTGTAGACGGATTCAGATGGTGTGATGAAAACGAAATTGAATATTTGTTCATAAAACGTCTAAACGATGGGAAAATTGATGCGGAAATGAGTTTTATTTAAAAGTCGATTAAGCATATCATAAACACTTACACGAATCGCGTAAAGATTATCTACTCGAGCTAGAGAAAAAATCCATTCCCAAAAGTATGATTTCTCCGTTTGTATCTGATGAAAAACGAGTAGCATGAGCATTTTAATCAATTTTGGGGGATAACAAACGTTTCAATGAAAGAAATCGAAATGTTTACGCATCGAGTAAATATGATATAGGTCGTTTAAAACATGAAATGAAGGGTCAACCAAAGTATGTTTTTGTTGTGTTAAGAGCTAAAATATATTCATTACTTTCGGGTGTGACCGATTATTATTTACAACAAAAAAAGACAGCCTAGGAGATAAAAAAGGGTTCTCATATATTTGATAAAGATTATAATTTGAAAATTTTAAATCATGAAATGTATAAAGATTGTTTATTCAATAGAAAAATTTCATATTCCACATCGAAATTAATACGTACTTTAAATCATCAAATTTACACGATTGATCAATGTAAAAAAGCGTTCTCTCTCCGTACAATGATAAAAGATTCATATTAGAAAACCTTATAGATATACTTGCATACGATCATAAAGATATCGATAAATATATGGTGAAAAGAAGAAAAAAAATAGCCTTCATCTATTCTATTAGCTTAGTTTAGTTTCACGGTTGAAAATAAAGAATCAGAAGAGTTAATTGAATTTTATAAAAGAAAGCCGATGCCGGAATCACAACTGCGGCTTTTGACGGGATAAAAGCCGATGCCGACTGTGGAAACATTTGGTAGCTGGAATTTCGACAATCAAAATAGTTTATATAAAAACTAGATTAAAATGATACAAACCCGAAATACTACATTTACATCGTATTTTATTTTTATCAGTTACAACAATTACGCGATGGAGTTCTAAATCTACATTTAATTCAAAATGACAAATACATTACATCTCTCTAAATTGCATACGACTTAATTTGTAACATCAATACCGCGTTTAAACTCTACATCAAGATAACTATATCCATTAGACTGTTTTTTCAAACTCTTATAAATTATATGTAGATAAGTTGATTGATCGATTTCATTCAAATCTTTGAGATTAATATTTTTCTGGAAACTTCAATTGATGCAATAATTGAATCACTATTTTGGCTCTTTGTAAACTCCACTTTTTCAATTCTATATTGCCTATTGTAGACCATTTCACTAATACTACTTGTATAATTTAAACTATTCGATTTATCGAAGATATTAAACATTTTTATGATTCTAAAAATAAAAGTAAAAATATTTAAAATCAACATTTTATTATTGATAATAATTATGGTTTTATTATAGACTTACAAATGAGTTTAATAGATGTGTGTTATGAACAGATTAAAGATAACTATTCGTATGATATCTTTGGTGATTTTAAGATACGGGTTATTTAAGGAGATACGGATTTTTTCAAAGCAACAAAATTATGTCATGATGGTGGGAAACAATTTAAACAATGGAATGAAAATAAACAATCTAAATTGTTATTACAATATATCTTATCGGCCGGAATTCCGGCCGATGAAATAATGTCGTAAGTTACGGGTGGTAATTTCCAAATTATAACAGGAACGTATGTTTGTGTTTATTTAATACTAGCAATAGCATCTTGGATATCCTAAGTTTTTATGTTCGATGTAATAAAATTATAAAAGATTTTTTCATCAAAGATTTTAAGTCGTATCAAAACGATATTATTCTGCAGAATTCGAAGTTGCGATATAGAAAATAAGCAAGAAGAATTGCTAATCGAAAATAAAAAAAGTAGATGAAAATTTAAAACGTAAGTTGCAAATTGACGAATTAAAAGGTAATGTAAAAAAAATTAAAATCATGACAACACCATATTTATCTACACTTTTTCCACTCGATGAATGTGATAATTGCATTATAATTTTGAATTAAATAAAGATAATGATCAGTATAAATATTACGTTATTAGCGTTCAATATAAAAATTTAGATCATGCATTGAATAAACTAAAAAAGATAACCCAATTTTATAAGAAATTAAAAGATCCAAATTGTGTATGATTTTTTAATATTGCTTTTAAAGATCTTAAATATAAAAGAAGACGTAGTCATTTTAATACCGACATGGAATTTGATGATTTTATAAATATGAAAAAACTTTTAATAAGTTACAAATCGCGGCAACAGCAAGGGAAGAACGGGAAGACGAGTCGGATTAATCTAATAAACATTATTATTTATTTTAATACGTTATTATTTATGTTATTTTTTCTTCTTTTTAGTACGGGAATAGCTATCAAAGCCGATTTAGCGAAAAAATTACACAAGCTGGCTAGCCGTAATTATCCTACTAGAAAGACCGAATTCAAGGTCTACCGACCTTGTACAAGCAGAAATAGTCAAAATGATACCGTATTTCGAACCAATAAGGATTATAAATATTTTTTGACTGCTATCGATTGTTTTATTAAATTCGCGTACTCTATCCCGTTAAAGAATAAGACGGGTAAAGAGGTCGCGTCCGTTTTGCAACCAATATTTGAAAAGCATAACAAGAAACATTTTCAAATTGATCAGGAAAGGAATTTTATAATCCACAAGTGAAAGTTCTATTGAAACAATTCAACATAAATCATTATTCTACATATTCAGATAAAAAAGCTGCGGTAACTGAACGCTTCGATAGAACCTTAAAACGCAAACGTGGACTAAATTTACAGAAAAGGAAAGCTGCAACTGGATTGATATGCTACAAGCTCTACTTGAAGAGTATACGATAGAAAAAAGAGTGTTGTAAAAATTAAATTTAATGTTGGCGATTACGTTCGCATAAGCAAACATAAAAAAGTATTCGAAAAAGGTTATTTACCGAATTGGGCGAATGAAATATTCAAAATACATACGGTGCACGCTGAATCTCGATCGGTTACATATGAACTAATTGATAATAGAAATGAACTCAGAAAAGGATGTTTTCATCAACACGAACTGCAAAAATCTGAACACAAAGATGTATATCATTGAGAAAATGCTCAAACGAAAAGGCAACAAGGCGTATGTAAAATGGCTCGGATTCCATAAATTTTATAATTCATAGATAGATTTGAGTGATGTTATTTAACCCAATTTTTTATTGCCAAAATTATCGTGAAAACAAATTAAAACAAATACATTATTGATAATACATCTTTACTGTATATATATCTAGATGATAATAATATGGAGCTTTTTGATAGTATAGTATAGAATCTGAATTTAACCTTCAAAAAAATAAGAATATTAAATATTCATTTTACTCATCTAACAAACCAATAAAACGGGAAATTAAAGATCGTATTGAAAATTTTGCAAATGATATTGAAAAATATTTTCATTGGGATATATTGCATTTAAAAATAATTATTCATGGATGGTTTTTGGGATTTTGTTGTAATAAATGAATTTTATGTTTAACCTGATGAGCGTTATGCTGATTTGCCAAAACATCCTTATCATTTCCTTCCAATTAGTAAAGTTGATGTAGTCATATCAACGTCGGGAAAAGATCAGTAGTTTATTGATTTAGATTTTTAATCATTTATAAAAGAGATAACAATACATCCACGAGCACTCATAAATTTTATATTAGTTATTCCTTTAAGGTAAGGAATAAACCAATAAAATCTCAAATTACTCAATTTATTGATGATTTTAATGTTTTTTGCTCATTCAATAATGAGCAAAAATGCGTATTAAATCGCATATTGATGCGATGAATTACGCATAATAATAACTCTTAATAGTAATGTTACTCTTGATTACATAGCATTAGAAGAATACTATCATAATAAAAATGATTTTGTTGAGGTATTTGAAAATAATTTATGAAATTGTCCTTATTATTTACTTTCAATTAAATAAAATACCGCGTTCAGATGATTCCGTAACATATAACCAACTCCACAATCGTTATTCATTGGCGAATAAAATTGAAAAGGAGATTAAAATCCCTATAAATCAACCAGATATGTTTACGGTTTCGGGTGAAAGTTATCTGATTTTTTTTTTGGAAAACTTGTCGGAGCAAACGGACAAAAATTTACTGCTTCAGAATTAGTTAATTTTGCCGTCATCTTTTTATTCCAGGATAAATGATATCTTATCAACGCGCAAGAAGTAGCCTCAGTAAGATATGTAGGCATAACGACCGGTATCAAAAACGCTCTTTCAATGACAAACTTTCTACTACCATCGGTCGAAGTAGACGGATGGATCAGTGGAAAAAATAAAGTCGATTTTGATGAAAATGGTACTTTTAATTTACGCATATCATTATTAATGTTGTTGGGTTTCGCCGATGATTATAAAAAAATAATCATAAACAATAGACAGGAATTAGTGTCGAGACGTTTCGATAGCGATATAAATGCGATACGCGCTACGGTTTCCGATCGTAAATCTAAGATAGAATTAAGAGAAATCGTGTGGGCTGTTCCATATTTAAAAGTGGCGCCTGAATATGAATTGAAATTAGCTAAGATGATAAATGAAAAGAATGATGTGAGTATGGCGTTCAGAGCGTGTGATCTTCATGAAAATACAGCCGTTCCTCAAACGAATTCTTTTATATGGAGCGTGACGACGTTGTCGCAGATAGATAAACCGTGCTATGCTATTGTAGGTTTTAAAACCGATAGGAAAGATAACGCTATGAAGGATGCGTCAGAATTTAATTCTTGTAACGTGAAAGATATTATTGTTATGATAAATTCAAATAGATATCCGTGCTGTGATTTGCAAGGGAATCAAGCGTTAATGAATAGATGTTTATTAATTTTCAAAAATCATACTATAAATAAACAGGCCCCATGTACATTTTCCTGGTTCTTTGTCGTAATTTTGGACGCGTCTCAAACCCATGTTTTGCTATATATTTTGCAGTAAATCCACTCTTTCAGCGTGTAAGTTTAACTAAAAAACAGGGAATAATCTTGGAAAACATACGTTGAGGTTCTGCCTCAACTTGAACTCCAGGGATCAGAGGACAGCATGACGATTGAACCTGGACATATTGTACTACTATAATTCTATTACATAATAAGCTACTGCGAAGAGATATTTTTACCACTCTTATATTAACTCGCTCTTGGACTATGTATGTGAGATTCATGGTACGGAACCATTCAGTCGAATTTTGGAGCACTTCTGTTTATCCATTTGCTCTGAAATTTTGCATATAGGTTTGCTCTTGATAATAACACATTGTAGCAACATTTTCAGTTCGCTATGATGTTCCAAGTTGCTAAGTGAAAAGAAAATTCCCCTTGAACTTATGCAACCTCGTTAACATTTCAATCAAATTTTTAAATACTTCCGGTTATTCATTCGCTCTCAAATTTTGCATACAGATTTGCTTCTGATGACAACACATTTAACAACATTTTCCAGCCGCTAAGATGCCCCTAAGTTGCTAAGTTGCTAAGTGAAAAAATGCTTCTTTAACTTATGAAACCTCGTTTATATGCATATTTTCTTAGTGAAACAATTATCCATGTTTGTGATAAATTTTGGGCTATATCTCGGGAATAGTTTGACCAATCCCGGATCTGTTTGGTATTGTATCCGGTTTGGGCCCCTTCCAACCCGGTCCCCTCCGCAAACCCCTCGTAAAATCCGAACCGCAATTTTTTGCAATTTTTCTAAAATATAAATTTGACCCTGATCCGACTACCCAAGCAAAAAACCATCCTACAGCTCCCAAACCCAATTTTTCGTTTTAAATAGAAAAAACGTTTCGACTTCCACCCCGCTAATTTGACCCCTACCACGTTTTTTCGAGTGAGGGCTCAAAAGAAGCGCTGTTTGACATAGAATACACTGTTGACGTCTTTTTCATTATGGAGACAAAGAGAAACCCGAGATTAGCGAGAAAACAAGTTGGGTCTACAGAGGGAGAGAACAGATGGAACGTCAGTTCCCTCAAGCCACGTTAAGGCGGTAGACAAACCAAGTACCTCGGAGAAGATGGAGTGAGTGCAACTGACAGAGCCACCTCTATAGGTGCAGGCGTTTGCCTCAAGAATTATTGATGTTTGTGATATTGTCGTTTCAATTGATTAAATTGAACGAAAATATTTTTTTCTACGGCTGAGGCAATAATTCAAATTTCATGTAACCTTTACATTCAGTATTTATGTCTGATGATTCATCAGACAGCCCGTGTGAGAGCAGGATGGACTGAATCCAAAAGCAAATTGCTGCGTCCACATCTAGATTATGACAAGAATGAAAGGCAAAAAACCCCAATTTCTCCATCTTGCTCCAGTCAAGTGTATATGAGTATATACAGTAATATTTTAGGATGTACAAACGTTTAAAGCTGTCTGCGGTATTGGAAACTGGAGGCATGAAACTTTCGAAAGATTGCTCAAACCTGTGTGCTAGCGCAGCTGTAAAGTATAATCTTATGAAGACTAAAAAGTAGACTAAAAGAAATGAAAAAAATAGTTTTAAAACACCACTTTTTAATTAAACGCACTGAAAGCTAAAAAATAATTTTAGGACGGTATCCCAGACTGAATTTGACAACAAACTTTGATAATGATATGCAAGATTATGTGAAAGTTTTAGCTTCAAATTAAAAATTTGATCTTTCTGTCAATTTTTTATATGCGTGATGGTTGACGTAAAGAGGTGCTTTGTCATCAGCACCCCACTCTTTAGGGCATCCATCACGCATATAAAAAATTGCCAAAAACAATATGTTTTTAATTTAAAGCTATGACTTTCACGTAAAGCTTGTTGTCAAATCCATTCTGAGATACCAGCCTAAAATTATTTTTTACCTTTTGGCGTTTAATTTAGGAGTGGTTTTTTAAATACTTTTTATTTTCTACTTTTTTAGTGCATTTAATATGAGTGGTTTTTAAAAACATTTTTTATTGTCACTTATACTCAGAGTGATGGGTACCGATCGATGTGAAATATTGAGTCGTGAAATATTCAATTTTGGAGCATGATACAATCAAAATTCTATGACCACAGTTTCAAAATTATTCTTTAAATTATTCCTATATTAGTTTCAGTATAATTTTCGTTATACCATCTCGAGAATGTAACTTCTCTTATAAAATCAGTAGAAAAAAAATCGCTACCAACGTTGTTTAATCGAATTAGAAATAAACCCTATTTCACGCTGAACTTCAATAATGAAATTAATAAATGACAATATATAACTTAACAGATTTTTCTATTTTTATACTATTTCACTGAAAAAAAAATTACTTACGGGATGTCAATTTTCTTAATTATTTTTTTTTCTGTTTCTTCATCACTGAAATATAAACAAAAATTAATGAGTTAGAATTCTTAACAATACACTTATAATCCGTGCTGTAGTCACACTACATCTTTGCCGATGAGTTTGAATCTTAATGATTTGCTTCATACGTACATTTAACAACTTTTATTTATGATATTCCTAATATATTTGTTGTAATCTGGTCAGCTAGTGAAAATAAGCAACCACCCTATGGCCCAATTGAACCCCAACTACCAAAGTACACCGATATCCATTGTCTAGTATTCAAGCAACAACTTTACTAGGAATTGAACCACAGAACCTTCGACATCGATAATCACCTGTTAAACAAGTGATCTTGCGACGACGAGTTTACCACTTGGTCAGCCTGGTGGGCTATGCATTAAAGATAAAAAATAATTTTTACTTATTCATAGTTTCTTTCGTTATTTTATTTACTAACAAAAAAGTTGAAAGATTTTAATATTTTGTGCGAAATCGTTTTAATAAAGCAGTGAGGTGGGAAGAAAGCATAATAATCAAGAATGATTTGTTATTATCTGAGTTATCAGTGGAGAACGATTTCCAATCACATTTGTGATGAATGCGGTATAAATTTAATATTTCTTTTAGTATTCTTTAGTACAGTGCTTTCAGAGAGCTGCTGTGCACTGCAATTATTGACGTGTAATGACGAAACCTTTTTAATTATTACTTTGTATTTTTATTCCATTATTTTACAGGAACGGATAATACAATAACTGCAATAGTTTATAAAAGGTGTTGAAAATGACCTCTGCAAACATCAGTGCCATATTGCACACCTTTCAATTTGTTGTGAAACACTTTAACCAAGTGATGTACTGCAATATCTCGTACATATGTAAATCGTACGTGGTCTGTATTGCCATACACTGCTATTTTCGACGCTGCTATAGAAAGTAATCTTTTTCTTTTCTGTAAATCCTCCCTTATGAAACCATTCTTCATCTGTTAAAAACGTTACGTTGAGGACACCTACGCAATTTTGGCCTATAAAACGTTTAAACCATTGAAAATAATTTAGTCTTTTGGCATGATGTGTAGTTTTAATTTCTTGAATACATATTATTTTGCAGGAGAAAAGTTTTAGTTGTTTTCTTACTGGTTTATGTGCGGTAGCCAATTTGATATCTTGCTACTGTGCTAACCTACGCATTGGCTTTGATGGACTTTTAGTGATATCATCCGAAATATCAAGCAGCTTCTGTTCGTTTAGTTTAGATGGTCTTCCAATTCGATCAGCGTCTTCAACAGAGACTGTTGCCGAAATTTTTTCGAGAAGATTTCCAATTGCATTACGGTGAAAACAGGAGTATTTGGAAACTTTTCTGAAAAAGTTTCCTAAATCAGTATAATTGTCATCTTCACGAAAGATGTGTTGCGAAAGAAAAATTCATTACACTACTGAAAAAAACCACTGTATTTCTCGCATCTAATGATTGCGATAAACGAAATAACACAAAACGAAACTAAGCATGTTCAATCGCAACTCAACAACTGACGTCTTAGTTTATTAGTGACAACGCTCAACGGACCCACAGGGCAACCAACCTAATGCCAAAAGAACAAAATGCAATACATAATTCTATAGTATGCTGCACATCACAACTTTTCGAGCCCAGTGTATAATTTTGAATACCGTTTACATATCTCTTACGCAACTAATAGATTATTCATTCAACATTTTTCTCATCCGATCCGACGCACTTCTTTTTTATTCAGATTTTCTTCACTTTTAAATTGATTGTCATATTACATACACTTTTTCTTTAAAAATATAAGTTAGTTAAGTCCTTTTTTAGTAACAATAGTAAAAATTTATGCAAATAATATGTTTATAAGAAGGTACTTTAAATATGTAACTGCTACTTAAATCTTTTTTTTTTGTTGATTCAGTTGAACTAATTTATGCTAATAAAATCTTTATAAAAATGTCATAAGAAAGGCTTGTATCCGTGGTTTTTAATATCATCCTGTTGGAAGGAGATATACAGGTAGACCAACATTATGATGGGTGTCAGAGTAGAAATATTGATAATACAAAAGCCTAATATTTTACAAATAAAAAATAAACTTTTTTAATTCAGATTCACGATTTGCTGTCACAAATTATAAGAATCAATCCTTTAACCGCTTTTAAATGATTTTATACACTTAATTAAAAGTAAACTCTTTTATCCGTCGCAGTATGGTCCTACAATAAAAGGCGTTCCACAATATTTTATTTTTGTAGTCGTTAGTAATAACAGAAAACTTTACAACTTGACGTTAACTTTGACTGAAGAATTTAAAATGGAGGTCCCACAGTGTCATTTCTCAATTATAACTTAACAGATTTATTTTTTTAATTATTTATTATATTTGTTTCTTATTGTCATCGAGATAAATTTACAAAAAAATAAAAAAATAAATAAATAAAAAATATTACTATAATTATGAACGTGGAATTTTTTTTAATCATTATTAATTATTTTTTGCTTTTATTAATAAAATTTCTTTTTAACAGATCGCAAATGTGTTTTTACTATTATTTACTGAGTTTCATAAAAATAATTGTTCAATATTAATTGCAATACAACTGTGGGATCACTTTTTTAAATTTTTTCAGTCAAATTAAATTTACCAGCGTCGTACGTTGATTAAATATTGTTCCCAGAAAATGCAGTACCGCCTCGCCTTGAATTTGGAACATAATTTTATCCAAACTCTGTTTTTAAAGAAGTTTAAATCTTTTCAGAGGACTCCTGATAAACATTTTTTATAATATAGAAAATAAATATTATTATGCACCTATAATTTTGTTAAAATAATGCTTACCTTAACCGAAATCCCGCTTTCGTCAGATTATCTCCGCTGAAAAATTATTAAAATGTAACCAGTTATAGAGGTAAAATACTTATTGCATCATTAACATATGACTTACTTAGTAATTATAAATAAATTTCTTTGCTCTGATTAATAGAATGTGGTTCAAACATAAAAATTAAAAAAATATGTTGTGAACACCACATGACTTCGTTGTACACCTATTAAATTACACGTACACATTTTTTTTAAATGAAGCACATAAAAGTTTATTTCATTAATAACTTCTGATATTTTTTCTTTTTTTTTATTGTCATTATTGAATTATTATTTAATGTAATTTTTTTTTACAATCACAGGTGAATAATTATTATTAAATTTATAAATTAAAAAAAAAAATTAAAAAAAGGAAATGAAGTCGAATTTAAACCGATGTGCCTTCCCCTTGTAATATTATAATATTTCATTAGTTAAAATGTTATTTGGCTATAATTCTGGAGCCAATGAAAATAAGTACCACTTATTATATATATATATATATATATATATATATATATATATATATTGTTTAAAAGCTCTCAATGAAAGCTTATTACTGCAGTTAAGAAAAAGTCCAAAATCTAACTTTTTGGATTTTGGGCTTTTTTTGAACTTTTCGGTCAGTTGTTTGCAATTAAAATGAGAGATGCACAACTACACGTTAAAACAGTCCTAAATCTAAAATTTCAACATCCTAAGGTTAGTTGTTTTTGAGTTATGCGAGATATATATCCACATACATACGTACAGACGTCATGCTGAAACTAGTCAAAATGGATTCAGCAACGGTCAAAATGGATATTTCCGTTGAAAACTGAAATCTTTGGCGATCACAATACTTCCTTCACTTCTTACAAGGAGGTAAAACAATATCAGTAATTCTTATGGATAGTCATAAATAATTTTACATTAAATTAAATTTGGTTCTTCTTTCCTAATAAGAACGTAGCAATCTGTTCAACAAGAGGAAGAAACCCTTCGTCCAATGACTGCCCAAATGATATGAGGGTGATAAGTGTGGCATATAAATGAGGTGTAGTCATCTACAGTCAGGTCGACCGCCTGAGACCTCTGATTAATTAAACCCCTATTGCCAAAGAACACCGGTATTCACTTTCTAGTATTCAGATCCGTATAAAAGTAACTAACGTTTAGTAGGATTTGAACTTCAGAAATCTTGACTTCGAAAATTGACTGTAAAATAACTGATTTGCGACGATAAGTTAACAAAAAAAGTACTTTTTTAAATTTATGGTACTGATTTATGCTAATAGAATATTTACAAAAATGTCATAAGAAAGGCTTGCATCTGTGGTTTATTAATATAATACTTTGGAAGGAGACATAAAGGTAGACCGAAATTATGATGGCTGCCAGAGCAGGAATATTGATAATACTAAAATATAACCTAATCTTTTACAGATGATAAAATAAACCTTGTAAATTCAGTTTCACAAGCTTCTGCCACAAATTATTAGAATCAATCATTTAGCCGCTTTTAAATGATTTTACGCATTTAATTAAGTGAAAACTCTTTTATCTGATACTAAATGGTTCTTAATCTTTATCGTTAAAAGTCGTTGCACAATATTTTATTTCTGTAGTCGATTCTGTTTAGTCATGAGCATGCAAAAGAAACTATTTATCTAACGAAGATTTTACTTAAGCGCATTACAAGAGCCACCCACTTTTTTATTTCATTGTTATATTGTGTTATCGATTCAATACGTTATACATAAGTTAAGTTTACTTATAACCGGTCGATTTATGACAAACAAAAATTCCTCAATGTCATGAGAGGCTTTGCAGTATTATAAAGAGTCATCCACGATATGATGCTGCCATTGGACCTCCAGTAAACCATGCAAAATATGAATCCAGACAATAATTTGCACTTGTTTCATTGGTCGTTTCATTTCCTATGATTTTCGTTTTTTGGGTTATTTGTATGACTCCGGTTTTTAAGATAATACCAATAGTTAACTTTGAATTTTTGGAACCCCCACCCATTTCAAATGTGGTAATATAATTCACTAATCATAAACTCGATCATATGTTTTTTTTTTTTTTGTATTTATGAACTGAAAGAACAATTCTTCCCCTCTAAGGACAGTAAATCCAAAATCATTAAATAAAAAATTACATGAAAATACCTAGTAGGCCTGATTAAATGCCCGTAAGTGTTATCATATTACTGACTGCGTTGAATCGATTGTAAGAAATCCCTTTAAATTAAAAGTCCTCTTAATTAATTTACAGTAACAATAAATAAACATTAAAACTTAAAATGAACCACTGTTGTACTACATTACAATATCTATCCTTCTAATTCACCGGTTAGTAAATAGATTAAGTCGATACGGAACATGCATTGATATCGTATTATATAACATAATAAAGTTCGGCAGACAAGGAATTTGGGAGCAGATGTAGAGGGCTGTGAGACTAAAATTTGTAACATAACTTTAAACCATTAAATAAACAGATAACTACCGAAAGTACTTATTTTTACAATATTAACTATACTTATTGTAAAATAAATAGGCGAGTAGATTATCGCTTACTTGCATACAAATCACTGTTTAAATGTCCGTCTGAATCCCATTTTTTATTATTTTTTGAGATCATTCTCGTGTTTAATTAAATAAAATGTTAAGGTAGAATTTAGGCATATGTTAACTGAGATGGTAATAAAAATAATAAAGAAAGATTAAAATTTTAAAAAAAATTCCTTTTGGCCCGCCGGGAGGCGGAGGTCGATTTCACCGGTGCTAAGCAAGGGATAAAAAATACTTCCACCTTAAAGTTAAGAAAAACTTCAAACTTACTCAGTACGATAATGGTTGCATGTGAAAAAAAGTTTCACATGTTTAGCATTCGACAAGCACCACTTCTCATAATTCCAGTAATATTTTGGTAATCCCTTGCCATAATGGTTGGTTATATCCAAAATTGTTTCAGACAAAAGTTTTAGGTAATATTTAGAGGACTAACGAACACTATAAACTGCTCCATACGGTGCTTATTAAGGGAGGTATGATTTATTTTGTCTTCGAAGCCCCATTTTTTCAATCGCTTGAGCCAATGGTTAGTGATATAAAAAAACTTTACTTAGATAAGTTTTAAACCTTTATCCAAAAAAATAGTAGAAACTTTAAACGAATTCGATATTCTATTTAATGAGAAAGATATAGCGATATTTTTTGTTGAAAAGCCCCCCCCCCTTTTCTACCCCCATGGTCCGATTTTGCCCATTAACGAACTTGACCGAGAATTTGGTCGTTATATTTTATGTATAAATTTGAAAGTGACTGGCACAATATTACGGCAGTTATCGTGTCCACAAGAAAGTAATATATAAACCTTTGAACTGACGGTGGTTTTGGGGTCTGGGGGATGCGAAACGCGAAGATATGTCGAGATTTTCCGGAAGTCGAATCATGGTACCTATTACAATAAGTAGCCTTCTTATTAAATCTACATATTATGCAGGAAAACATAATGAGATTATCAAACATAAATAAAAAATTTCAGACCCGCAGTTTTATTACGTTTAAGCGAAACGATGTAATAATTCGACAATACATTTTTTTATTGTCTGGAAAGTAACTCGTGACTCATTAAATTTTCTTAATGAACGAAACATGTCAGTTTTAAAATTTTTCAACGATACTCTACGTGATTTTACAAATTTCACAGTAAATTTGGTTCAAGTAAAGCATCATTATTTACTGGATTTATATTACTCCACCTAAAGAGGTAGTGCAAACAATAGTAGATACACCGAAGGATTACACTGAAATAGATTAAAATTATATATTTATTCAATTATTTCATAGCTGTGGTCATTTTAATCGGAAGATGAAGTTTTGATGATATGTAGTAGACATCAAATTTTACCGACTTACAACAGCGAAGTCATGTCGGTTCATACACCAATAATTGCGCATTAATTGGGGATAAAAAACATTCCCACCGACTATTTATTTTACATAATTCTTTATGAGCAGTATTTTGTTTCAGTTTGTTCTGTTCATTATTAACTATGTATTACGACCATAAAAAGAGTAAAACCATTTTTTACAATATTTATTTTTTTTTTAAATCTGACGTTCAAGTATAGATGTGAATGTTAAATTTTACTAATAGAATTTGCCTAATTCTTTGACAAAAGACAATTAATAATAATGTTGTCATAAAATATCACTTTGTTCATAAATTTTATTGTTTTTCATTACGATAAAATAGGCTAATTTATCAACTTACCATTTATAGTATCCATAATTATAAGTATCGTCCATTCTGGAACAAAGAATAATTAAATATTATATAATTTCAATGATATTACATCTTGTTGTTAAATTAGTGGAGAAATATTAGAGAAAGAAAAAAAAACACGTCTGTCAAATCACATAACAAAACTGCTTATTAATATCTCGTCTTACAAAAACACGGATTATTGTACTTCTATTGTTATTAACAAAAACTTACCAACCTGTACTAAATTTCTTTTGACTAATTTATTAAAAATTATACTAATAATAACATCTCGTTACACTAGCAATATTACTTTGATATATATTTAGATAACAAACGTTATAAATCATAAAATAATATTAAAAGAAAAATAATATTAAAAAATAAAAATAAATTTGAATTAACTTTCCAAATTAATCTTTTGTTAATGATTCTATTTGATTATTAACTTCACAATTATTTCGTCTGTTTGTTATTACTATGTGCTGCAATTGCTCCTTATAATAGGTCAAACGTTTTTTTTTAATTTTTGTACACCCTATGATGAAAAATCAATATTTATTTTATCTGCATAAGAAAAAAAAGGTCCAGTTTCCATATTCATGTAAATTCTTGTCATTATAAATTCGGATCATATATATAAAATCATGAAGTGAGATGATGTAATAGTAACAACAAAAACTTGTGTACTAGTAACTTAAATGAAGCTTGCTAATTTCAGGGTATAAATAATAAGAAGACAAAAAATATATACGAGGAATATCACAAAAGTGGGCGGTGGGACACTTGTCATATATCACTAAAATGGGTAGGCATATCCCGTCAATTACTATAACATATATAAGTATCAGTAATTAATTTATCTTGTCAAATGGCATTCCGGGAATGTCAGTCCCAAACATCCGTCAATACCAGGTTCCACAGCAAGAGATCGAGAACGTAGCCATTCGAGCTTCCGCTGCTGACAGGATTTTCCACAAGTAGGTGCACATTCTTAAACAGAGCCGTGTGATCCGACAGGTAGTCACGTAATATGGCCTGCAGGGTACGGGAACATTGCGGTGTTCCAACTCATAGAGGACCGAACTCAAACACAGGAAGGAAATGCTGCCTTTATGTCAATAAAAATTGCCAAAACATATTTACAGACGGCTCTTTCCACCTTGGTAAGAGCATTTCAGATGCAGCCCTCGGTGCCAACCCCTTTCATGAAGCCATACTGGCCTCGAATTAGAAATGAGTTCATATCGATACTTTCCCAGAGCCTTTCCACAACCACCCTTTCAAGCAACTTGCCGATTACCGGAAAGAGGCTAATGGGTCGATAACTGCTGACATCACTCGAATCCTTTCCTGATTTTACGAGCACCCTCACCAAAGCCATCTTCCAACATGTCGGATAGCAACTCCAGTTTAGTCATCCCGAGAACAGTCTGCCAAGCGGCTCTTTCATGACAGGCAGCAGATGATAGAAAATATCTGGGTCAAGTAGGTCAATCCCCGGTGCTTTTCTCAAAGCCATTCTCAGTGCAAAACGAGGTGTGGAAGAAGAAAGTACGGGTGTATACCGGAGATTATATTGCAATTAGAAATTTATATTTCTACAAGATTAAAGAGGCAAAGAAAAAAGCATGCAAAGAATTGGAAGCTGAAGTTGACACAGATTCCTGGGGATGAGGGTACAGAGTCATCACAAAACGACTTAGTAAATGATTTCCGATACTTACAGAAGAGAGGGTACGAACTTATGTGGCTGCCATGTTTCCGGCGGCTCCTGAACCATAGAGGGATTTTATAGCTGCTGAACAGATAAGAGCCTTTCCAGATAGAACTTTTTGCCGCTCTACGCAAAATGAAATTAAAAAAGAGTTCAGGACAGGATGGTCTCCCTGTTGAATTGATCAAGATTATGATAGAGGTAATACCGGTGGTTGTTCTTGAATTAATGAACAACATATTAATAAGTGGAGAAATTCCAAGGTCATGGAAAATAACCAGAACACTTTTGATCCGGATGCCTAATACTGTGGATGAAAATGAAGCCTACAGAACGATTTCGCTGACTAACAATATGTGCAAACTGCTAGAAAGAATGGTAGCTAAACGAATTCTTGATGATGTAAAAGAGAAAGGTGTAGAGAGAAAACCAATACGGTTTTCGTGAAAGGAGATCGACCATTGACGCGGAAAATTTTATTATTGAAAAGGCAGACCAGGTTGGTGCTGGAACGCGGAGAACCAGGCGAATACTTGTGTTGGTTACATTAGATGTAAAGAACGCTTTTGGTTCCCTTCGAAGGGAGTCGATTTTCACGGGTGTTAGAGATTAAATATATGTGGCTCTTTGCAAAGACTCATCCAAAATTATCTATCCGATCGGTTTTCAATCTATATGATAGGTGATAGGACAATAAAGTTTAAAGTCAAGTGTGGTGTTCCGCAAGGGTCCGTGTTGGGTCCCATATTGTGGAATATGGTATATGATGGGTTGTTCAGCACGTATTTCCCGGGAGGATCTACGGTCTTAGCTTATGCTGATGATATTGCTATACTGCTTACAGAGAGGATTGAGAATGAAGTAAGTAGGATTGCAGGAGAGACGGTGACGAAAATCCATGACTGGATGGGAGGCAAAGGTCTTTCTCTGCGTCCAGAGAAAATATCATTGTTGCCCATGACAAGTAGGAGGAGAATTCTGGATATTGATCAACAAGTAAACGGGCTCCGGGTGGAAGTTCAAAATGCGGGTTAATATCTCGGGATCGGGATGGACACCCGGAGGTCCTTTACGAGGTACACAAAAGAAGTATGTCTACGTGCAGAGCGGGTAGTTAGAGATCTAAGTAAACTGATGGCGAATGTATTGGTCCACGTACATCTAAGGGGCGTTTATACGCACATGTTGTTAATTCTATTCTCTCACCGGTGTGGCACAGGGTTATCAATATAAAACATAATTGCCGAATTCTGGAAAGTATGCAACGTCGATTGGCTCTATGGGTAGCAGCTGCATACAGTTCAGTTTCAACCGAAGCCGCTATGGTGATTGCTCGAATGATACCGTTAAAACAACTTGCTGAACACCGTAAAAGAATTTATGATGGAGAAGACAAAAAGCAATCTTTCGAGATCATAATGAATGATTGGCAGATGAGGTGGGATGCCGCTGATAATGGTACATGGACCCACAGACCAGTTGGACCATTTCACAATGGTCCAAATGGAAAAGCCAAAAATTGAAAAAAAAAAAACAAAAGATAACTAAGATATAGCCTTTGGTGATATTTTGGCTATTTTTGCCATAAAGGAGAAGAAAAATGAGGATCAGTCGAAATAGCTTCGTGCTTGATTCAGCACTTAACAGAGCACGCAGAAAAGGCTGAATAAGATAACTTAGAAATCGTATTTTATTCAGATAACTGCGGCGGCGGTTACTTCTTCTTATTTGAATGCAGTAGCAAATTTTAACATAAATTCCATAACACAAATACAATAATTGTTAGACACAGAATGAAGCGGATGCATTAGATTCCATGGTTAAAAAAAAAACTAAACTGTCCTTAAAATTTGGACCGATCTACATACCTTATCAATGTGCGAGTCTGATACGTACAGATAGAAAAACCGGTCCTCCGTTCAAGTAAACTGAAATGTCCTACGATTTTAAGATTCAAAATTATTAACTGATTGCACTGTGATAAATTTTAATATTAATTTTCGACTAATTTTACGTAAAAACACTGAGGGTGAAAAATTTAATGTAATGACATTAGCGTTGCAAAGGGAAAGAAAAGTTTTAATGGCATTTTAACACAAATTAACTTATAAAGATCGACTCAAAACGGTGTGTCAAAGAAGGACAACAAAAATTACAGACCACTTAAGAAAGAAAAACGAGGAAGTACAAACAAAGGTAATGTTTTACTTTTTAAATACAGTAAAAAGAAAGCTTATGTAAAGATACTTACTATAGCGTATAATAAGTTTCAAGATCTTCAAACCCACTAAAATCTAATTTCATTCCTAATTATAATTTTCATTTTTATAATTCATTAATTCCCATATTAAACTAGTGTGGAGCCGACTTGTGGGGGAGGTCCTATGCTGTTCTAATGAAGTAAGCAGTAAGACCCAGAGCTATAGTTATGAGGTGTCCGCAAGAAGTGCTGAACATAGTTGATGGGCTCTTCCCCTCGGGGAACGAATTACTTCCAGTGGTGAGAAGCGAAGCTGGGACTAAATCGCTGTTTCGCGCCACTGGAAGCGGAGAACACACGAATATCGTTGGCAAGGACGCCAGGCCCGGTTCTTTTGCCTAATATGGTTATAAAGGTGGCGGCTCAGGCTGAGACAGAGGCGTTTCTAGAGACAAACAACACCTGTTTCAAAGAGGTAGTTTTTACTGGCAAATGGAAGCGTCAGTGGCTGGTGCTAGTTCCTAAACCGGGGAGGGATTTGGGACTTCCCTCCTCGTACCGGCCGCTGGCGATGATTGATGCACTAGCGAAAGTGCTGGAACGTATGCTTTAGCAAAGGTTAGTTGGTGTACTGGAAGAGCAGGGCGGGCTCTCTGCGAATCAGTATGGATTCGCAGGGTAAGTCCGCCCTGGATACTGTGACTGCTGTCTGCGACTTGGCGGGAAGAGCCTTGAGAGATGTGATGGTAGGATCTGCGTCCAAGTCACACTGGACGTATGAAACGCGATTAATTGCATTTGACACTCAGCAATAATGGGAGCAATGGAGTGCCTTCCTGTCACTTCATACCTGCGACGGATTGTGCGAAATTACCTTTTCAGACGTCAGATGATCTGTAGACTGCATGATGGGTATGTTGAGAAGAACCTCGTTAGAGGGCTGCCACAAGGGTCGGTCCTTGGACCGACCCTCTGAACCATGGATTATAATGGGGTGTTTCGGGTTGTTCTCTCACAATCGGTTACATTATTTGGCTACGCAGATGATATAGCGTTGCTAGTGGAGCAGAAACAGGGAATGGGACTGTAGGCAAAATCACTGAGTCATATACAAGGATTAGTGAGTGGATGGCTGAGATAGGACTGAATTAGGCTCCTTGAAAGACGGAGATGGTGGTGATCTCTGCCGCCAGGAGGAGGCTAACTTTAAGTCTGATTCTTGATAGCAGAGAAATTGCGTCTCAGGTCACCGTAAAAAACTTGGGAATTTGGGTTGACACCAGACTAAGATTAAATACTCACTTACTCCGGGCTTGCGTGAAGGCGGAGAAAACGAGGAGGGTTATTTCGAGCCTACTCCGGAATACAAGAGAGCACCCAACATAGGAGGAAACTACTTATTGGTGAGGTCTATTTAGCCCTACTATATGGCGCAGAGTTGTGGGCGGGCGTTGTTACATTTGACTATCCCTATACTATCCCAGGACTATCCCTGTAACTACAGGGATAAATTGGAATCCATCCTTAGGAGGTGATGCATCAGAGTAGCGGCCGCCTTCAGGACGGTGTCCAGGGGGTCGGTTGAGGTGATTGCTGGATTCCCGCCCGTAGACTTGATGATAATGCGGCGTAACAGAACTAGGGAACTGAGAACATTCCCATTAGAGGAAAGGAACCGTTCTGCTGAAGTGGACCCTTTGCCTTGCTGGGGAAAAGGGGATTGGAGCCGGAGGACCCATAGCACGCTGAGTTTTGAGTTAACACAATTCCTGGCTGGTCTTGTGGGTTCAGGTCTTATTTTTATAGATTCGTGCTCGATCTATCTAAAATTTTCCGGAGTGCGAGCTGGAAGAGACCCCCAACATGTATTTTTTGTGCCCGCAATTCGCCATAGAGCGTAGAGAGATGGTCGGAAACCTGAGACGTGAGCACATGTTCCGCCCTGAAGATACCCTACGAATCCTATTACAAGGTGAGGCACAGTGGAAGACTGTGGAAAGATTCATCAGGATGGTCATGAGGAAGCTGCTATTATATGAAAATTAACGGAGAGGAGAATGGCACCTGACGGCGCGGGATTGGACAGGTTCTCAGCTGAGTGCCTAGGGGTACCCCGTACGTGTGGGGGTCGCCTGGGTGCGATGAGGTCGGAGACACTCTTCTTTGCGTGTGATGGTGGCCACTGGCAAAATGGTGTGACTATTTGAGATTTCTTTCTTGACTGCTGAGTAGATATGTAACGCGTGGGTGTTGTGGATGTTAGAAGCTTTGTCCTGTTTTCTGCAGGGTTCTTGTGTGATGCCGGTGTTTGCATTTGACGTGCTGTATGTGTTGCTTCCAATGGTGTGTGACATTTGTTTGTTTGCTATGACTGTCTGTTAGGGCGATTCTCCCTTCTTTTCATGAAATGTCTTTATAAGCAGTCCCAGGAGGATGGAAGCCAAGGTTGGAGGTTTAGTCGGTAGTGCGGAGGACTCTTGGTTATAACTGGCGGAACCTGTTAGCGAGCCCGACAATGTTTATGCGGCCGTAAATGTGGTTGCTCCAACTTTAAAAAAAAAATTAATTACTGTGTTTAAATTATCAAAACTTTTAGTTTTTTCTGCATAATGTTCGGTTTTAATTTTCATGTAATTTTTTTAAAACCATTACAATTTTCATTATCTTTATTAGAAAATGTTTTTTTTATTTTTCATAAATCATGAATATTTTACAAGAATATTATATTACAACATGATCATAATTAATTACTATACATTTTCATAAAAAAATTAAATAGTATTGTTAAAAGACGTGTATGTTTTTTTTTCATAATTATGTAGTTAGGATTTGTCCTTAATATAATAACAGTGACTCAAAGAAATAATGATACAACTGGAAGAAGGGTTGTATGGTAAAACTCATCCTAAAATTCAAAAGATGACCCTAAGATTCAAAAGAAAATTTAAAAGATGGGAAGACACCCATTTTGTAACGATCCACATCGTTCCTAGCCCTGATGGGGGCTTTACCGGATTTCGTCTTTTAGACCATTAAACTTGATAACACAATAAAGCGCAATCCCCGCGCCTTCCAAAACACCGAAGGATTCACACGAAATCTCTTCCTATATCTAACTTCAATTAGACTATGAACTCAGATCATTACTTGGTCGAGTCTTTAAACACAAAAAATACTATCCTCATTCCAACATAACAAGTCTTGATCGCAAGAACGACAATTTTGTGCTACAATTCAATTTACTCAAAGTTCTCTTGTTTTACTTAGAAATAAAAAAACTGATTCACAAATTTAATTAGCCTCTATTGAAAACATACTTTATCTGTGTCTGTTCTCGTTCGCTTCCGAGAGCGAGGTCAGTGCCTACACCCTCTCGCACTGCAGCTGGATCTCAGAGTTTTCCACACATCTCATTCATCTCATCCTTACAGAGAATATCTATGCCTACAGAGCTCATTGCCCAAACTATCTTGGCGAACACCCAGGCGGGCCCCTAGCCACCGGGTTGCTATTATATCTATACATCAATAACATCATCAGGCCCCTTTAGCCATCCTCCGCAAGGCTGAGAATATAAGGATGCCAGAATCTATACCCACTACTTTGTTGCACATCATCAATGGCCCTACACTCCGGTCACAATCCAGGCCTTTTTGGCAGCATATTGAAAGTGCTCTTTGAATCGAAGATTCTCATCAAGGATAACGCCTAGATATTTCGGTAGCGGAACCTACCTAATTCGATGAATTGCCATTGATATTCGAAGTCGTTGTTTAATAGCTACTCTGCTCTTGAGTAATTTCATCGTTATTTTCTCTGCGATAAACACCATATTATGTTGGAAACTTCACGGCTAGAGTAACTTGCAAGCCTGGGCTGACCTTAATTCGATTTTATTTCTCGAATTTCTTTAACAGCAAAATCACATCATCCGCATACGCGATGACGCGGTATCCACTGGTAACCTCAACCACATCAAAGAATTGAATTCTATAATTCAGTGCAGGGGTCCTAAACCACTTCTCTGCGGACAACCTTTAGATAGCGTTTTTCCTACTTCTGGGACGCCGTCTCGAAGAACAACGTCTCAATTGCTGCATTATATATATTATATATATATATATAATATATTCAGCTCATTCTGCATACAATCAAACTTCTGTAACTAAAACAGGGAAGAGGACCACCACAAATTATAAAAATCTCTTGATGTTTCCATAGAAATACTTAACACAATAATCAGACTTACTAGAAGAAGCAATATTTATAACCTTCAGAATAGCATCTTCCGTGCCTCTGCCTGTGGTAAAAACATACTGATCATCCATCAGCAACTTTCTAGAATTCAATTTATCACTAACACGAAGATATCATATAACGCTTGCTGTTTAGGATGACTCTTCCACTGAGCAGTTCTCCTGAGATAGTTCACACGGACTGTTTCAACAAGGATAACTGTTTAGTTCACCGAGGAGCAATTCTCTTTCAACTCGAACTACGGGGAATTGAATTCTCAGCGGCAACGATGAAAGATACAGAAAATTGTCTTACTAGGTCTACTATTTGAATATCAAGAGTTTGGTCTGAGACACGGAGTCTAGTAGAGAGACTGTTACAAATGTAGTTCAGTCCGCCTTCCTATTCAGGAAGCGCTCCTGATAAACAGGGTATTATGTCTATAGGCGTCTCGAAACTTCCTAACCAACTCAAAGATGATTAATTGAAGATTACTGGAACAATCATCAACAACAGATCACGTACAACCTACCAGGAATATTCCTACCAACAGTTATATCAATATTCGTTCCAGCAAGTAATCTCCTTTCATCTACCATTCTAGTATATGTTGGTAAAATATTAAAGACCTTTAAACCATACTGCACAACAAAGCCTTCAACTAATTCACCGTTGTCATCTGTGATTACAATATGTCAAAGAAGACCAAGTATTCTGTCCCACATTTCTAAATATTCCTCAGTGGGATCTCTATATTGGAAATACGAACTAACAACACAGAAATCAAGCTCATCCATAACATGTATAACAGAGAAATGAAAAGTATCAGAAACATGCAATGAATTAAAATATATCTCAACAGTTCTCAAGCAATAACCACAGGTTTTACTATCGACCGAGTGCTTGCAATCCTTGAGAAATCTTCCGCAACTTACGCAAGTAGAACTTCAAATTTTTCACGAAACACTTCACAGTTATATTCGTTGTCACCATAATGCGCACAAAGTAAAGCATACTAACCGAATTTAGCAGTATGATCAAATCTACAAAACTTAAAACATCTCTGACATCAATGTACTGCTGATCTACCTTGACCTCCAACCTTTTACTAACTACAGATTCTGAAATAACTGTTTTATTGCCATCCGCTACGCAACCATACCTTTCCTATTTTCCTCTATGTTCCTAATTTTCAAATTTGACCTCTTGCCCTGAAAGGCAGCCAGAAATTACTCTCTAATTTCTTTAATTGTGTTTTTGGAGGCCTCCTTTCTGCATAGGAAGATAACTTCCGTCTGCTTGCGGACTAAGATGCTTTCCGCTTGCCTTTAAACACCTCGGCGTAGCGTTTCCGCTGCGCCATAATAGACACACTACTGGTACTGGGACTGAAACTGAATCTTTAATTTTAACCTCTCCGACTTCATTCGGCATAAAGAAAGGCCCTCAAATCCATTCGCCAAAGCAGAGAACATTGCCCTAAACTCATGAAGCCTCGGGATCAGTCGGGAAGCTTTGCATTCGTTGAAGTAGGAGAAGTCGGAAACAACGTCCACATACCTCCCGACAACGTCTTCATTTCTAACGCCTCTGGGTGTTCCCTTAGATTCTCCAGACTCTATAACCGACATCTTCGCCAATGCTTTTCTAAGTAAATAAAATAAGCTAAGGTAATCTATCCACATTCTCGCTAATATCTACTACTTTGTCAGGCTAGCCCAGAAATGTGGCTATTATTTAATATGCGTGTATATTATTTAATATACTTGTAGAGATATACGGGAAGCCGAAGGCCTGGTTACCCTTCTGTCACCCTACGCATCTCTTAGTCGCTGCTGTTGTTTACGCAAATGAAAGCAATAACGAAAACACAGAAATCGGTCCCCGTTCTAAATCAACTCAAGCAGGACTAAGGCGTACACTACCTGCTCGAACTCTTGTTTGTTACAGATCACAAGCAGTCGTTGCCACATCTTCGCTACGTGCCTTGGAGAACAAACACTCGATCGCTTTATATGGCTCTCTATGAAGCTCGTCTAAATCAGACACCAGATACCAAGAGGTATTTTGGCGAAAACGAACAAATAATGAGTGCTCTACATTTTTATTAATGATTTGCGAAAATAATTTGCATATTTATATCTCTGTGTTGTGACACGACGTTATGTTTTTCAAATAAGACTTGTAATAACTTCATAAAACAAATTTGGCGTTCATAAAATCATGGCTTGCTAGTAAATAAATAAATTAAATTGTACTCATAAAAAGAATTATGTTACTGTTTGGGTGAAAAAAAGACCGACTGTACGTTTTTGCCAAAGTTACAGCCTAAGTTGTGTCGGTTATTGTAAGTGAAATCAATCTACTAACAGGATGACACACGTTATACAGCATTTAATTTGTTCCTCGATTAACTAAAAAATATTTCAGAAATAAATAACCCATATTTTCTCCATATGTATATATATATATAAAGAAAATTCTCGAAAGAGTGATAGATGTTGGCAGAAATTAATAACTTTTGGTTAAGTCGGTATTATTTTCTCATTTGTCAAATTCATTCATTTATAAAACAAAAAATAAAGTAAAATCTTAAGATGACTATCATACTGAACATTAGTGAATTTAATTTATAAACAAACCGTATAAAGCATTAGGGACCGACGATAAAGAGTAGATCATGTAGAAAAGTGAAGCCCTGTTACAGAAATGAATAGTAACTGTGCATTCTGTTCCTGTTACTTTTTAATCTGTACAAAGAAAAAAATACAGAACAGAAAGGTTAAATATGAGAAGGGAGTAACTGTCCAAGGAGAAAAGCTAAATACATTTTTTTTTTTTTTGACTCTCCTCCCGTGGGCCGGTCCGACTGGTTGGTATTGCGCCACCCAGGGGAGTGCCTGTTGTACTCAAATGGGCCTTCCCATCTACCGGCTGTATGTCCGACATGGCAGGTCGGCCCACCGGTCAGTTCTTTTGAGTATTGATATGCCCATCCCTATATATCGCCACGCCATACCATGATTGTCTTGACGTGACCATTGGGTCTTTTCTTTGATCTTTCCTATCATGAAAACTCTTGGAGTCCCCAGTGGCTCATCGAAACTGGCACACCTCAGCATGCCAGTCCTCACCACTGGGTGACTACTATCACCCGTATAACTACTAATATACGAAAAATTTCCTGAGTCCTTGTTTACAGTTAATTTCAGACTGGTATTAGCCTGTCGAATAACAGAATAATTTGTTATTATAAGCTCTATTATAACCACAAAAAACTGTTAACAAAGTTATTGTGCAATAAGTTTACTCACTTTTACACACACTGGTAGTCTTTTCGTTATTGATAAAAGTCACCAACACTTTAGCACACTATAATATCTAAGATTTAGCGAGTAAAAAGCACAAAAATATTGATCTCACTAATGAGAACCAAAAACTATTAAAAACTTGATAAATCCGTAACCAAATAACTCAAAAATGATAGTCCGTATTCCTTGTCCAATCCATTTAAAGTTCCAGTCCACCAAATCAATGTAAAAACCAAAAAAAACAACAACAAAAAAGGCGGAGCTCTAGAAAGACACCTCTACACACCGTGCAGTCCACAACTCGACTCTTAAATATATTTTAATTCACTAACGACACTACCCTTTGAACAGAAATCAAAAATAGTGGTTGAGAAAATAGCAAAGTGCACATATTCACTGCCTGGAGAGAAATTCAATTTGAAAAAAAAACAATATAAAAAAATAAGAGTGAACAATCATAAGGAATTGTAATAAAAAGGGTAGTAATAATAAGGAATTAAATACTAGTGTAAGGAAACATAATATAATTTTTATCGCAGGAATTTTTATATCAGGATGAGTGAAGTACTGTATTCATTGAAAGCAGACTAGAATCCCAGAAGAAGGAGGCTTTTAGGAAAAAAGCCAGTATGAAATCAAAAAATATTTCAGAATTAGAGTTATTCTTAAAAATAAATTTGTGGATTGTAGTAAAACACGAATGTCAAGTAAAAATAAAAACAACAAAAGAAGCTTTTGAAATGTGATGTTAAATGAAAATGATGACAATTAGGTTACGTGTTTGATGATAACGTTGTTATAGAATATAAATACTTACACTACGAATTCAAGATCAGCATATTGATCCCTGAAACAGAAATATTCCAAGGTAAAAATGATAATAATATTCATTTGTATATTTTTATTTCCTGATGATTCCTCAGCTCCTGAAACATCTTCTTGAATCTTTGAAAATGATGGGTATAAGTAGAGTGAATCAATAATAGTAATCCACGAACAATATAATTAACTTCACATTTGATGCTGTCTACTGAAAAACGAAACAACAATAAATTGCATAAATTTCTCGGCTAAGGCCGTCAAGTTACTCAATTCGTTTTTGAATTATGGCAGTTATAAAGCGATAACTAAAATTATTAATATTAGTATATTAGTTATAATGCCCAATAATCGTCTTACAAAATAAATATTTAATTCTTTTTTTAAAAGAAAAATTGAAATTAATTTGGCGGAACAGCGTAACATTGATAAAAAAAGCAAAACATCTCAGAAAATGAAATATCAGACAGAAAATTTTATAAAGAGAAAATTGAAAAGGAAAAAAGATAACGGTGCTCAAGGATAGGCGTAAAAAGAAGAGAACAACAGGAATGAGAGAAATTTTGGGCAAAGAGAAAAGTGCAAAGAAAGTGAAGACTACTATGTGGTCTTTTGGAGGTCAAAATCCCCTCAAAAAAAACAATGTTATGGTGCATAACTAAAATAGATCAATTTTATTTTCATTTTTTTTTTTTTATCGATCTATCTACTTTCTCGTACTAGGAGAAGCTGCTATAGCGGCATATATCGTTCTAAATGGGAAAGTAAAAAATATTGAAACACATACTTTTTTTGTGACTTACTCACCATCAACATAGAAATAACAAAACACTTAACACTGAAGCAGGCTTAAAAAAAACATTAACACGTAAATTAAATCAGATAAGAAATTTTAAGTAAATAAACTGAAGTCATGTAGAAACAATTTAAATATTAAACTTAATAAAAAATATTTTTGTGAAGGCATAACTCCAGATTAACGTCATATAACAAAAATCATGAATTAGGAAGCGGTATTAAATATACAGAGTTAATCGTTGACTGCAATATTTGCAATTTTTGGATATGGCTGATCGCAATATTTGCATATTGAAATATGCAGTACTTGCAAAAGATAAAAATTAACTAAGAATTATTGACTGAATGAACCGAGAAACTGTTTTAACATGACTTTTTGAGTTTGTGATGAAGGTAGAGCCAAACGGATTTTTCAATTTTAATAAAATTTTTCAGTGAGACGTTTTGCTAATAGGTGAATTTGTTCGTCATGACTTTTCACAAAATTTTCCATTTCAAAATGGTAACTGGTGTTTTTTTCAGATAGGGTTTGATGTAGTGATTTAGTGGAGATGAAGTTTTACTTCCCAAAAGAAAACAAAAAATACAAAATATTAGTCGAGTAAATATTTTTTATGCTGATTACAAAACTCATCATAACTGAAGGGTCATGTTGAAAAAAATAATTCAAATATGCAATATTTTTCATTTGGTCGCTTTCAAGGCTTGAGAGCTAGATGCCCTTCAACTACAAGAGAGCTTGAAACACCCAGATAATATATTTTACATTTGTTTTGTAGTAGATTGTAATTTGACAAAGTTCGATACAAATATCAACATTCCATGATTTGGTAATTAGGGGCAGTAAAAGAGGCCTTTAGAGATAAAAAGAAAACTAAAATCTTTGTTCACCATCTTGTTTTTTAATTCTTTCTTAACTTGATTACACTCTAAAGTAGAATAGTCCCCATACACAATAATTATAATTCTCCTCATCTGCTAAAATATTCAGCAGATAGTCTTAGAAATTGAATGATTAATATTTCAATTGATTATTGTTAAGTCAAGCAGTTTTTACAGAAAAGTAAACTTAATTTAAAAAAATTAACACCATAGAAATAGCAAATTAGCTTAGAACTTGCTTACTTAGAACTACTATTTATTAAAGCTATATTATTAAGGTGTGGTAGGTACATACCTGGAATAACACAGTACTTTTGTAAAAATATTTCCATAACTGAAAAAGGAGATAAATAAATATTAAAATGAATCAAAATAAATAAAATGTGACATGTTTTTTTATTTTTTTATTGACAAAATTAATTTATAAGTTTATAGGAATTGAAGTTGGAGTATGTGAAACAGAGTATGGTTGTGAAAGAAATATATTGCTAACCAACTATCCAGTCACTTCATTGTGACCGTAATAAAAAAAATATTTGCAATGGTAAATAAAGTAATTATATAAATCATTATTATTAAATTAATTCTAGTGATATTTTGTGGTGTAGAAATCATTGTTCTAGGAAAAGTAACATATTCTGCTAGAAATTGAATGTAATAGTTATTGAAGATCAATCTGCAATAATTTTTTTTCATCTTTTATGATTAACTGATCCATCTGCATCCAGTCTTGGTGTTTTTCGAGTCGAGATTTGACTCTACCAGCTGTTTCAGAAATCTTAAATCTTCAGTTGAGACATCCTAGTCTCCTCTGGTGCATGATATCAGTGGTAGGCTCTGACTCTGCAACACGCTGTTGTTGAGCACAATCAACCAATGCCCATCTTTCTTGTACTTTCTGTTGATGTAGGTTCTTCCAATTCTTCTTTAGATTTTCTGGTGTCTGTCGGTCTTTGATTGTTCGTTCAGGTATTAGTGTTTCTGCTGCATATGTGATTTTCAGTTTTATAATTGAGTTGCAGTCTCTTATTTTTGCATTTATAGATAGACTTTTTTTACTGTAGGTGTATCAAGTTAATTTTTGTACATCAGCTAGTATGTTTGTTGTTGTTTGGATTGCGGATTTTACGTTTACCTTGTTTGTTATTATTTCTCCAAGATATTTGCATTGGGTTATCATTTTGATTTTATGTTTTCTATTTTTATTTTTTTGGGGGTATAATTTCTGTCTTTTCAAGTGATATTTTGATGCCAGTTTTATTTACAATATTTTGAAGTTCTAATATCTCTGTTTTACCTTCGCCGATGTCATTTCTTTCTTTTTCCTGTTCAGCCTCCGGTAACTACCGTTTTAGATAATTCTTCAGAAGATAAATGAGGATGATATGTATGAAAGTAAATGAAGTGTAGTCTTGTACAGTCTTAGTTCGACCATTCAAGAGATGTGTGGTTAATTGAAATCCAACCACCAAAGAACACCGGTATCCACCATCTAGTATTCAAATCCGTGTAAAAGTAACTGACTTTATTAGGACTTGAATGCTGGAACTCTCGACTTCCAAATCAGCTGATTTGGGGAAGACACGTTCACCACTAGCCCAAGATTTGCTAGCACTGCCAAGTCATTGACAAAATCAAGGCAGTTTGTTTTTTTTTTGGGCCATTTTTATTATTAGAGAGCATTTTTTGAGCCATTCCCTCATGAAAATTTCCAGAGAGCAGTTAAATAATAGCAGTGAGATTCCGTTCCTTGGTGCCTTCCTGTATTCTGAGAGTTCTTAGAGTTCGCCTCTGAATTTCAGTTTTGACTTAGTGTTTATGCGGGTCAGTTTTATCATGTTTATTAATTTGGAATGTAGTCCGAGATGTCTCAGAATTTTTAGTAGCGATTCTCTGTGGCTTTCTTGAATTCCACAATTGTTATCTCAATGTCTCTGTTTCTTTACTGTTGTAAGTAATCTATTATTAACTTGAGAGTCATGATCTGATCTGGATAGCTCCTCGCAAGTCTGAAACCTCTCTGGTATTCTCTTAGTTCTTTCTGGAGTTGTAAACCGATACTATTAAGGATGATTCTTGAAAGAATTTTGTATGTTGTGTCTAGGAGTAAGATTCACCTTTAGTTGTTACGGTATATTTTAGGCATTTTTTTGTTTAGCGTGTGGAAGAGGGATGTCATCCACTGTTCTTTTAGTTGTTCTTTGATCCAGATATTGATAAGCTGTTGATAAAGGGAGATTTTTTCTTGTCTTCCTGCATGTCCCAAGATCTTTACAAAGGTCTGATCTTCTCCTGCCACTTTTCCTTTATCTCATCTCGTGCTTGGTACACTTCTTTTATTGCGTGAGGGTTAATGTTTAGTGGTTGTGTTGTTATTGGGAAGTTGGTTTTCTTACTGGGTTCGGTCAGTTCTTTTACAATTTAGGAGTTTGTTGAAATATTTTTCTAGGATTTCCGCGTTGTTTTTATCGTTACGGGACAGTTTATGGTTTTCATCCATCATTAGACGTGTTGGGGGTTCGTATTTTTGGAGTTATTTTTTTTTAAGATTTTGTTGTAGTCTCTTTTGGAAGGTCTCGTTTTGGAAGGATGTTTCTGATCTTTGGGATCGACGTAACAGTCATGCTTGATATCTCTTTTCCACTGTTTCGTAGCATTCGCTGTTCCACCACTGATACTTTATATGAGTTTTTATTGGGGGCCAATTCTTCTGCGATTTGTTTAAGGTTGTTACCTTATTAATAATTAAAATTAAATATTATAACTTCCTCTGTCAATAAGTTTTTAAGTTTACGATTTTTAAGATGAAAAACGCCTGTTTTCTGTGGATCTTTGTTTACCTTTGAAAGCTAATATGTTTTCGAATTCTTTGCATTAATCTGTTCCGTAAACTTTAATCATCTTACACTTTATTTTTTATTTGGAAGGTTCACATATTTAATTAACTGTTTGTTATTTTAAGTATGTACTTTAATGAACAATATTAATCTTTTTTTTGTGAAGTATATCCGTCCTCTGCCACAGAGGACGGATTTAACGTAACTGACGCCTGGCGTCAAGAATGGAACACAAAGCACAATAACCAAATCCCATGTTTTACTCAAAGGCCGCCGGGTTTTGACTTGCCACGTGAGACATTGTCAACGCTAAACAGAATACGAACTCAGCATGGTAGGTGCGCCTATTTCCTGTATAAATGGGGTAAAACACCGACGTCTCTTTGCGAGTGTGGTGAAAATCAAACTGTTATACACATCACAGAAGTTTGCCCTAGGACAACTTATGAAGGGATTCCTGAAGATTTCCTGATGGCGATTCCAGAATCAGTACCTTATATTAATTTGTTAAATCTTTGTTTGTATTTTTTGACTGTAAATGGAGTTGTGTTTTTAGTGCCATACGCTAAATAAAATAAATAATTTTTGTGAAGTTTAAAAATAATATATATCAAAATAGTAGAGTCACTTGCTACTGATTTATAACAGTATTCAACTTGGAGTCTACTACGTATGAATCTGGCTTACATCGAACATTCCAATGAATGTCATAGATCTATAGAAGTGTGCGCATGTGTGTTGATGATACACACACACACAAACACACAGATACAGACTCAAACACATACATAATGTAGTTCTTTAGTATGTATTTCAACATTATTGTTATTATAATATTATCCTGTTTAATAAGAATATATGTACATAACACACACACACACAGACACTTATCCAATATGAAAACACTTTAATAAATTATAAATTGTACTTACGTAGTTGAGTGACTAGGTCTAGCTGAAATTCTGAAATTATAATAGTAATTTAAAAGCATCCAAATTATTTATTTAATACAATAAAAATTAGTGATCTGTTCAATAGTAAATATATAAATAATTATTAAATCTGATGTACAAAGCATAATTTTATTATATACGTACAAAATTTATCTGTACATATAAAAATCCTTCAAATGAAAATACCTCTAACAATCTGTTTAATCATGGCTAGGCCTGTCTAAAAATGCAATATAAAATACTTTAATTTTAGTTTCTCTAAGTAACACACAAACCAATTGGTTTATTATTCATTGAAAAAATTAATGAAATAGGATAAACAAGAAAATAATTTTAAAAAAATCATTAATAAAGAAAGGATTATTTTTTGAAAAGCGTAATTTTTATCATTATAACAAATCGATTATCATATATCACCATCATATAGCAATTCAACATTTAAACTATGAACTTCTGAAACATTAACTGGAACAGATTTTTGAATTTCCAATAACTCACTGGACATAGCCACAGGGTTGATTGAGAATATTTGGAAATAAATTATAAAAAATTATTTTGGCTCGGTTTGTCATTTCAAAGGTTTATGTTTTTAAATAATCTTTATTGTCAACCCTTATGTAGAACATGCTTATTATGGACAATGGAGTACGCCTCCGTGGGTATTTCTTATACCGAGCTAAATGCCCAAAAACATCACCACATTTACCTTCTCCATTCTATTAAATTCACCTATATATCTTTGAAATAATTTAAATGCAAGAAAATGATTCTCGTAAAATCTGTCCAATAAGTCATCACATATCATCTGGAATTCAATTGAATCGAAAATAAAAAAATGTTACGATAGAGAAATCAAGTTATGGGACAAATTTCTTATCTCAAATCTACTCTGATATGTTAACCAAGTCTAAATATTTTCCATTGCTACGAATGAGAAATATATCTTCCTAAACTACTTGGTATGACCTCAGGCAGAGGACACTATCTAGGAAACATAAATTCATAGAAACCATAAATATTTATACAACAAAGTTTAAGGTGAAATAAATAAAAATAACATTTTTATCTAATTTTAATATAAAAAGGATGGTCATTCGGCCAAAATTAAAAAAAATTCTATTACGTTTGATAAGACTCAGGGTTATTTAAATGACTTATTTAATTTTTAAATATTCTTATAAATGTTCACATTTTGCTGCTCCTGTTTAAATGTTGGTACTTTAATTTTTATTTATTATAGGACATTTTAATTTAAAGATCTTCGGCTTCAGTCGGATTCCCTCAGGTCTTTACACTTCACTCGGATCCTTTGGGATACACTCGGCTCCTGATGAATCAGCGGCCCCACCAACGTTACATAAGCAAGATCTTCACTGCATTAGTTCAGTCCTAAGCTAGTTATAAGTAAGTTCAGTTCCAGCTCAGCCTCAGTTCAGCTCCAGTTCTATTTCACTCATTTTGTTTACAGATATATTACAATTACAATGAAAAAGTTATAATTAATGTTATATTTCAATCATATTCAAATTATTAATGATTTTATATATATATACAAATTATATTTCAATCACAATAAAATATTTATAATAGCAAGAAATCAAGATTTAAATCATTAAAAGTGTCAGCCACAAATTTTTCAACAACGTTAAAGATTGATTTATTCACATGTAATTTTGCAAAATCGATGGTACAGTGATGTATTATGAAAATAAATGCTTTGATAAATGTAGGGGTGATGGAGTACAATTTCAGATTTCAAAAAATGTAACTGAAAATTTTGTGCTTTGTTTAAATAAATTTCAAAGGAATAAATTAAAAAGAATTCTTTAAATGATGATTGGCATCCTTTTAAATAGTTTTTTTTTAATATAAGAATATATGTTCTTACAACTTCTGTAGTGATTTGAAAAGGAAGAGACAAATTCATAGACTCCGTATAAAGTAACTATAATGAAATGCCGATGTACTATTTTGCCGCAGTATCAAAACGTGAAAATCTAGTGGCAACCTTCTTGCACATCTCAATCACACGAAGCAAAAACCAGATCTTTACCTGGTAAAATAATGTGAATGTACTATTGGAATCTTTTTGGGGAGGGATACTCTACCAAATTTCCCTTACAGAACAAAATCTTTTTGGCGAGGGATACTCTACCAAATTTCCCTTACAGAACAAAGAAAAATCATCACTAAGTATTACGCCATTGTCTTACAAGATGAAGGGAAGCCTGGAAGGTCTTGTTCCAAGCGGATAATGTTCATATTACATTTTTACTTTAAGTTGGATGCACTGTAAGAGCTCAATTAGTATGTGCTACTCCCCCTCCACTCGACGTAGAGCTAGTTCCATCAAGTTATCATCTGTTTGGTCGACTTAAGAAATTGTGAAAAGTGAAGAAATTCGATTCTAATAAGACCCTATAGAAATGTATAAGGGCATTTCGAATTTGTCACTTCTGAGAAAAAAAAAGTTTCACTTCCTTAGAATTTGAGTGTATGAATCGTAGTACTTTGAGATCGCACAGAAATTAGTAAGCAAGTTACTTGACTGAATTCCATAAATGAAATTCATGTTCGTATTTCAACCTTTTCGTTCATCATGATGTAAAAAAATATAATAAAACTTACTCACGTTTCAGTAATATCGATTCCTGATACTAACGAATCTGCCTCACTGAAAGAAAGTGTAAATTTATTAAAATATAATTTCAAAGTCATTTATAAAAAATTTAAAATACATAATACAAAAATCGGTACGTATTTTATGACATATTAAATAATATTTTCTTTAAATGATGGCGTGATACAAGTTTTCTATCCGCTGCTTATCTGTACAACATAAAATATAGATTTTAAAATAACGAAAATTGTTATAGTAATTTTTTCTCATGTTTTACATTCATATTTTTTTGAAGTTTCAGTTTTATAAGCAATTGAAATATGAAAAATTCTTACATTTTCCTTATTTTTTTAACCTTATATTCACGGTCACAAGTGTAGTTGCATTTTTTCATTTTCAAAATTAATTAATCAATGAAAGTAAAATATAAGAACGGAAACCATTTTAGTACTGTCAATATATATATATATATATATATATCTGTACCTGTAAAGCAACTTGTCCTGACTGATTGATCCATCAACGCCAAGCAAAAACTACTGAAGATAAATTGATGATAATTTGTATACATCTTCCTCTTACGGTGTAAGTGCACAGTAAAAGGGATTGTATGAAATTCCGAGTTAAAGGGTTAAAGTGGAATAACAATTAAATTTATTTTTTTTTTATTTTTTGATAAGTGAAGATATCGACTTAGTTTCAAGTGTGTGTAATTTTCTTGTAAATATCTAAAAACTAATTTCTAGGTTTTTCAAAATTCGACTTTGAAAGCGGTGGGAGACTGTAAAATATATGAACAATAGCTGCAAATTTTCTCCATTTCCGATTACGCTAACCGGATATTAACTACACTTGGGCTGGATTCTATGAATAAATATCTTAATTTTTTTTCTTTTTCTGTTTAGCCTCTGGAATCATTTTTAAGGTATTACTTTAGAGGATGATATGTATGAATGTAAATGAAGTGTACGATTATACAGTTTCAGGTCGACAGTTCCGGAGATGTATGGTTAACAGAAACCCAACCACCAACAAAAAACACCAGTATCAACGATCTTGTACTCAAATCTGTATAAAAGTAACTGACTTTTCAGATAAATATCTAAAAACAATTTTCACCTCCAATTAGTTTTTGTCTGGTAATGGTAAGACCCGAAAAAAAATACACTTTTACACGTACGAACTACGTGTAACTAATTATAACTAATATTTTTTAGATGGAGGCCGAATGTATTGAAGCACACATTCTTAGATTACTCAATGTTTCGGGTGTAGAACTTTTGCTGAAAAATTTACAATACACTGAATTTTTCGAGCGAAGCGAGCCTTAACCGGCTAAATATCCCCTGACTGCGAGGAGAAGTGCAAGTAAATAAACCACACGGGCGAAGCCGCGATGGAAACGCGAGTATATATATAAAGTATAAATGAGAAAGAAGTTAAAGAAATAAAAGCTGAAATCTGAAAATTTAAAGAAAACATTTTTAAAATTTCGAAAATCTGTTGTTTATTTATTAGAAAAAAATTCAAACGATTTTCAATACTTATAGAATCTTACGAAGCTGAAGATAAAATATTTAAGGGGAAAATGAATTATTAGGGACCGCGGTTTACTAATTAGAACAACGATTAATCGAACTACAGCAGTAAAGTAGGACTGAACGATTTGAGAATTTACGAAATCCTGAAAATAATACTTTTTTTTTTGTCTTCAATCATCTAACTGGTTTGATACAGCTCTCCAAGATTACCTATCTAGTGCTAGTCGTTTCATTTCAGTATACCCTCTACATCCTAGATCCCTAACAATTTGTTTTACATATTCCAAACATTGCCTGCCTACACAATTTTTTCCTTCTACATGTCCTTCCAATATTAAAGCGACTATTCCAGGATGCCTTAGTATGTGGCCTATAAGTCTGTCTCTTCTTTTAACTATATTTTACCAAATGCTTCTTTCTTCATCTATTTGCCGAAATACCTCTTCATTTGTCACTTTATCCACCCGTCTGATTTTTAACATTCTCCTATAGCACCACATTTCAAAAGCTTCTAATCTTTTCTTCTCAGATACTCCGATCGTCCAAGCTTCACTTCCATATAAAGCGAGATACCAAACATATATTTCCAAAAAAATTTTCCTGACATTTAAATTAATTTTTGATGTAAACAAATTATATTTCTTACTGAAGGCTCGTTTCGCTTGTGCTATTCGGCATTTTATATCGCTCCTGCTTCGTCCATCTTTAGTAATTCTACTTCCCAAATAACAAAATTCTTCTACCTCCATAATCTTTTCTCCTCCTATTTTCACATTCAGTGGTCCATCTTTGTTATTTCTACTACATTTCATTACTTTTGTTTTGTTCTTGTTTATTTTCATGCGATAGTTTTTGCGTAGGACTTCATCTATGCCGTTCATTGTTTCTTCTAAATCCTTTTTACTCTCGGCTAGAATTACTATATCATCAGCAAATCGTAGCATCTTTATCTTTTCACCTTGTACTGTTACTCCGAATCTAAATTGTTCTTTAGCATCATTAACTGCTAGTTCCATGTAAAGATTAAAAAGCAATGGGGATAGGGAACATCCTTGTCGGGCTCCCTTTCTTATTACGGCTTCTTTCTTATGTTCTTCAATTATTACTGTTGCTGTTTGGTTCCTGTACATGTTATCAAAAAATTTTATTCCAGTCTACGTTATCGAATGCCTTTTCTAGGTCTATAAATGTCAAGTATGTTGGTTTTTTTTTTCTTTAATCTTCCTTCAACTATTAATCTGAAGCTTCCCTTGTCCCTATACTTTTCCTGAAACCAAATTGGTCTTCTCCTAACACTTCTTCCACTCTCCTCTCAGTTCTTCTGTATAGAATTCTAGTTAAGATTTTTCATGCATGACTAGTTAAACTAATAACTCTTCAATATATTCCACCCATCTATCGACTATACCTTTCGTATTATATATCGATGTACCATCTTTGTTTAACGCATTATTAGATTTTAATTTATGTACCCCAAAATTTTCCTTAACTTTCCTGTATGCTCCGTCTATTTGACCAATGTTCATTTCTCTTTCCACTTCTGAACACTTTTCTTTAATCCACTCTTCTTTCGCCAGTTCTCTTTATTCCGCCTAAGTTTTCTTCTGCTGATTTAAGAATTTCCTTTTTAACATTCTCCCATTCTTCTTCTACATTTTCTACCTTATCATTTTTACTCAGACCTCTTGCGATGTCCTTCTCAAAAATCTTCTTTACTTCCTCTTCCTCAAGCTTCTCTAAATTCTACCGATTCAGCTGACACCTTTTCTTCAGGTTTTTAAACCCCAATCTATATTTCATTATCACCAAATTATGTTCGCTATCAATGTCTGCTCCAGGGTAAGTTTTGCAGTCAACGAGTTGATTTCTAAATCTTTGCTTAACCATGATATAATCTATCTGATACCTTGCAGTATCGCTTGGCTTTTTCCAAGTGTATAGTTTTGTATTACGATGCGTTGGCAATTACTAAATTATACTTCGTGCAAGACTCTATAAGTCGGTCCCCTCTTTCATTCCTTTTGCCCAGCCCGTATTCACCCACTATATTTCTTTCCTTGCCTTTTCCAATGCTTGCATCCCAATCTCCAACTATTATAAAATTTTCATCTCCTTTTACGTGTTTAATTGCTTCATCAGTCTCTTCGAATCACCATATACCCACTCTAACTCATCATCATCATGGGCGATTGTAGGCATATAGACGTTAACAATCGTTGTCAGCTTAGGTTTTGATTTTATCCTTATTACAACGATTCTATCGCTATGCGTTTTGAAATACTCTACTCTCTTCCCTATCTTCTTGTTCATTATGAAACCTACTCCTGCCTGCCCATTATTTGAAGCTGAGTTAATTATTCTAAAATCACCTGAACAAAAGTCGCCCTCCTCTTTTCACCGAACCTCACTAATTCCTACTACATCCCGATATGGCCGTTTAAGTCATCCTGACTCACGCCCCTAACAACTACTGAAAGAGCTGCTGTCCTCTTTCAGGAATCATTCCTTAGTCTGGCTCTCAACAGATACCTCTCCGATATGGTTGCACCTTCGGTCCAGCTACTCTGTATCACTGAGCACTCCAGCCCCCTCACCAACGGCAAGGTCTCATTATTCATAGAGGAGGTCATAAAATAAATGACAAAAACACTACAAACTGAAATATATGAACCTAAAGTTAACGCAGCGCATGCGATGTTAGTTAAACAAATCAAAACCTTCCCCATCATTGACACTTCCTATTTTGTTCATTATTGATGAAAAATGGTGAAGATATAAAGTGGTGGACAGTGAAGATTCAGACAAAAACTTAAAAAAAAAAACATTTACGAACTTCGCACATTAAAGGAAATTTACCTGACGGACCGGTGTACATCAATGAGATCCTCTCGCAATACTGCCGAAACTTTCTCAACGAAGTCAGACTGTTTATTAAAAGGTACAGTTGTGAAGATTCCAAATTGGAAAAATTTTTTAATAGAAAGGAGAACGGTCCAAGAAGTTGGCGGATATCAAAGTAAAGGTTTGGAATCACTCGGAAATATACCGACAAATCTGACTACAAGATGTTCGTCTGCTGTCAATTAATGTGATTTTGAACTTTAATGATGTTTAGTGTGTTATTCTATAAAATTTTATGTCTGGATTTAATTATCTGGGTAATATTGTGGATGATTACGTTCGCATAAGAGACAGTTATTTTGGTTACGAATCAAATTTTAGGTAAGCACGATGTTAAAGTAGTTGATAATTTACACATAAATATTCTTACCAATAATAAGAACTTAAATAAAATTTTTTAACTGTCATATAATTTTAAAACATATTTTAAAAATATATTTTTAATAGTAACTAACCTAACTCTTGATATGCGTTTTTATTTTAGTTTAGAGGGCTTAAAAAGTCATAAAAAAATGCTGTAAACTTAAAAAATGTGATGGGTCGTGCATATTTGTCAAAAATAATATAAATTTCATATCGTTTCATGTGAATTGTTATTGGAATGTAACGAATTAAGCATTAAAATAAAATCTGATAATTGTGATTTGTTACAACCGATTGTGATTTACGTATCGCCTTTCGAAAGTAACGGAAACTCATTTGTGGATATTTTCGATAATTGCATCAGCGACGTTACACGGAATACGAGGTTAATATGCTTGGCGATATTAACATTCGTATTAAGTTAACGACCCTTTAATTTATGAATATATAAAAGTTATGAGCAAAATTGTGTTACAATCCTCCATTATGGTTATACGATTTTTAATGAATTTTTCAATTTTATATTTTATATTTTTAATGAAAAATAAAAAATTTAATATAAAAAATGTATAAAATTTCATAAAAAATTTTATATTTTTTTAATGAAAAATATTATAATACTTTATAGAAAAATATTAGTAAACATTTAGGAAAGTAATTTAATTACGAAATATCTTAAAAACTACTATAACTGGTGACTTTTCCAATCGATTTCCCCATGGGTTGTTGCAGTAATCAAAATATAGAATATAATGTTTAAAAAAATATTATAATACTATTACAATATTTTTCGATTCAAGAAAATTGTGATAATTTGCGTAGTCGTAAAGATGATTCGGGGATAAATATTTGGCTATTTTATTCATATTATCAAATTACATTGAACTTTGAAAACGGCCGCTAATGCAACCCATGAAAACGACCCTTAGAATACTGAATTATATAAGGTTTAATTAACTAAAATATTATCGGGAACAGAATATTTAGTAAACTAAAATGGGATGTTTCAATACTATATTTAAAAAGTTAATATAAATATTAAAAGAATATTAATCGATAAAAGAAAAGGAAATCTGAAACTAATAAATATTGTAATAAGGACTTCACTATGTACTACATCATAATAAGAACTTCATCACAGTTGTTGCCACGGTGATCGACGAAGATCGTTACGTGACAGTGAGAGAAATCGTAAATGTAACCGGAATGAAAAAAATATATTTCAGTCGATTTCGTTTGAAGAACCCTTCGCCATTCACCATAAAGTCCTGATTTGCGCCCTCCGGATTTCGATCTGTTTCCTAAACTGAATTAACGCTCCTCGGTGAACGTTTTAGAGTTTGAAAAGTTATAGGCTTCCACGATCCAGGAAACTCGACACTTCCACAAAGGTTCTTCTCCTGAGAGAAACCCAAAAGATGCTAAACAATTGGATGGCATGCATTTACACTTGAGGGGATTACATCGAAGAGCTGAAAATTTGATTTCCATTTAAAATGTTCCTCAAAATGGTCTATGTTAAAGTTGTTTTTACAACCTTCTTTTATACTAGATTATGTAAATTTTGGAATAATATGTACCAACTTACTCAAAACATAATCTACAATAAACTGTAAGAAAATGTGTTGTTTGAAGAATATATTTTCTCTCAGACAAAAAGATTTGTACTCGTATAAACGGTTTGTTTTTTTAATATTTTCGAATTAAAATTTTTAAAGTCCTTAAAAATAGAAGTTTCCGCAATATATTAGTACAGACAGTAGTGCTTGTTCTCTATTTACTCTACTGAAATGCAGGCCACATTCAAGAAAACAATAAGAAGTAAATAACTGGCAGAGTATTCAAATGTATAAAAGTCGATCGTATCAGATTGTACTACAACATTTTATATTCGAATAAATTTTGTTAAAATACTTGAATATATGAAAGTTTACATTCTAAATCAAAATATTCTGATTAAAAAATATATATAATATTCATCAGTGTAATTACGTTAAACAAAGACTCTATTGTGATAAAGACTTTCTGAAGTTGCAGTTGGAGATGTGAACATAAGTCTATTGTACGCTTGTGATAATTTTAGGGTTAAATACTCGTATATTGGTATAGAAAAAAAATAAATAAATAAAGAGGTTTTAGATGAACTATGTAAAAAACAAAGCATTTTGCAAACAATAATTCCAGTAAATAGAATCTATTAATTAAATATTACTTTTTGATTACTTACGTATTTATTATTCCTCGTTTGATTCTGAAAAAAAATATATTAGCTTTAATTTAGTATAGTATCATTGGAATTCGCAATCTTATTTTTTTATTAACTAATATTTTCTTTCTGTTTTTGTTCCGTACACTGATGACTCGGTATTAAATATAGGTTGGAAAAAATAATACAATGATTATTTGAAGAGATGATTATTTCAATAACCCTCTGTCGATGACTATTCTAAGCGAAAAGAGGTTCGTGTCTGTAATGTACAAAAACATCATTGTATTGACTGCGTTATTTATTTTAAAGATTAAGGAGGACTTATGATCTTTAATTACTAAATTATGACGAATGAGTTTTTCGATAGCTTATCGATAAAATTACGTAACTTCTTTTCATAGTATTTTTATGAGATTATAACCTAGTGGATCACATCCATATTGCATCCCTTGTATAAATTACGAGGCTCGGCTGATAAATTTTGTACACTATCGTGCTGCACGGAGACAAAAGGTACCATCGAGTAGAGTGTGGCTGCACATGATAGCTAACATTCCCCTCTATAAACCTGCGATAATGCTTTGAAATCCGTTTAAATGCAGTTAAAATGTCGTCAACAATATGTCGGCCAATAAGTCAACACGGTTAAAACCGGACGACCGGTTTCTGTGGCTGACGAGAAACGTCGGAAGGAGGTGGATGATATGCTTCAAAGTGACCGGCGAATCACTCAGCGAACATATCTAAAGAACGAGTAGGCCATATTATTGAACAATTGGGTTAACGTAAATTCTGTGCACGATGGGTAACGCGCAAACTCTCTTATGGCTCTCCACAACTGAAGTTTGAGTCTATTTTGCATCTGCTGTACTCGCCGGATTTGACTCCATGCGACTTTCACTTCTTCCATCATCTCAAGAGGGATCTCAAAGGTAATCATTTCATCGCTGACGATGAGGTGAAAGAAGCCACTTCGATCCTAGAAAGACCGCCAGAATTTTTCATTGAAGGAATGCAAAAACTTGTCACACGTTGGGAAAAGTGTTTCATTGCAAACGGAGATTACATTGTAAAATAATACTGCATTTTGTAGCTACGGTATTTTACTTTTATTCATTTTTATTTCATTCCAGTATATCTTTTGGTTCCAGTGCTAAGCATACATGTGCAAAATTTATCGGCCGAGCCTAGTATTACTTAATTATTTTTACTTACTTTAATATAAAATAATCCGAATTTAATATTGAAATCCACAGAACTAAGACTTAAATTGTACAATTTGGGAACGATAACTTCTTATTCTGTCTTCGACCTCTTATTTACTGTATGTGGTATCACAGACGAAAAAGGACAATGATAAGTGAGACACCTCTTTTACGTAAAAGTAGACAGGACCCGACACACAAATAATGGTATTTGTCTCAATTCTTTGTTTAGTTACGTTTCGTAGATTTAGACAGTGTACTGTATACAATTAAATGAAATATTGTAGTATTCCAAAGACAAAACACCAGTGCTGTATGTACTTTTAGCCGTAGCCGTATTTACTTATTATGATGTAAAATAAATTTATTAATTCTAATTCTAATTCTGCTTTAAACGCTATTATGTCCAAGGAAATTGGTAAGAATTTTTCTCTTCTGTATCCATTGCATCCATAAGCTTTTCTATAAACAATATTAATAGAATGATTATTGTTAATTTTCATTTACCGAAGCAATATTGTTCTGCTCTTCATATATTTCCATATAGATGAAAAATTCTAACCGATTACAAACTATATTTTTAAATAATTTCCTGTTTAAATAATACGTACATAATATTAATGTAAGCATAAACTTTAAATCACCTCAAGAATATTCTAGCTTCAGCTGGAATTATTTGGATTTATGTTTTTAAATATGCAGCCGAGATGAAAATGAATTTGTAAATTCTGAAGAAGCTCACTCAGCTATTGGCTTTTGTTATTTCGATCGCTATTGGTTTTGTCTCTTAATTCATTATTTGCATTGTCGTTTATCTATAAAGCGTTAATAAAAATTGATCTGAAGTGCAAGTGAAAACGGATTCCTCCAAAATATTAAACTTGTGACCCAGTTTGATTGCAAATTTTTTTTTCACTTTAAATTATAATTTATATTAAATCTACGTATGTATGTGGCGTGCTTTTGTAATAGGCGCGACTATTTTTGCATTTGTTATATTCAACTGTTATTCAATTCATTTATATAAAACTTAATTGATTATATTGGTGTTCATGTACAGAAAACAAGAATCTGTTTTTCTTTGGTGTCCGTGAAAAGTAATAGGATATTACTGAAATCCATGGCGAATCCCGTGCGAGATTTCGTAATCTTCTACTATGTTAACATCTACAAAAGCTGAAATAAAATTTGAAAATATTGGCATAAAACTAGCTACACGATTATTATCTTGTTTGGAGCAAGATGGGGATCCTCCTCATTATGTTCTTCATAAAATTTTATCTCGATAAAACATTTCCTATACGGACAGGGCGCTAAGGAAAAACGTGTTGATGTTATTTGCCTTGCAAATATTCAACCTGCGAAATTGTTAACCACATGGTTTCTTCAAATGAAATTGACCGGAACCACCTCAAACAGTCGATTTTATAAAACTGGACAAAACTTTATATTAGAAAATGTATAACTCAGCGATTAAATCTTGCCACGAATTAATAAAAGCAGAATTACAACACAATGAATAAAACAATATTATTATCACGGAGTTCGGTTGAACTTCGTCGGCAAGAGGCGACAGCGGCAGCGAACTACGTTTACAGTTCTAAACATGACCTAACCTAGCAGTGAAACGAAAACGGGGTAAAAAATAAGTGGAAAACATTATATTTCAGTTCAGTTAGATTAGTAATAAAACATACTTTCAAAAAATACCTCGAATTTGGTTAGACAACGTTTTTTTTCCATTTGGTGAACCGCGGCACTCGAATACGTCTTTTATTCATTTTTTTAATCTACCTTTACGAATCGCACCGTAGATCGTACTTGATAGTACAAGGAAACGTACAAAAACTTTATAATGTACTGGAAATAATAAAATTTAAAAGAAAATATACTACATGTATTTTTTTTTTAATTCTATATTAATAACAGATATGGTAATAAAATGTAGTATTTTACCATTTTTGATATCAGTATCGTTTTGTTAAAAACATTTTTAATTTTATTACAGAAATTTTTGTTTCTTGAGCCAAATAAATGATATCTGCGGGACTCTTACCGTACGGTTTACAATTTTATTGTAATTATTTTGGATATAAGGTATCGGTATTTGTTTTGTTTAAATTTTATATATTAATTTTTTTCTTACTTGTGGCGGGAGACTAACTTTTATCCCACCCGTATATTTATGATATTTGTTGCAAAAATAATATTTTCTTACACAATGTTTTCCGGAATTGCGTCAAGAAGGTGTAGAAGTGTCGGTAAAATTTTATTTTTTTTTTCACCGGGATACATCTCATAAACCTTTAATTGAATTCTAAAATGAAAATGAAAACAAAGAAAATTATTAAAAAAAAAAAAATTATGTTCAATTTGTTTTTCATTAGATAGTAAAATTATAAAAAAAGTTGTTATTAACATTTCTTTCTAATCGAAACAAATAATGCAATAAGCAAATCTGCTGATATTTTATAAAATTCTAGCGATATTTTTTCTTAGATTTCGTAATATAATAAATCAAAATCATAAGCAATATTTAAAAAAAAAATGTTAATAAGACAAATTAAATATTTTATTATGCATTTGTACTCTTATTATTAATAATAATTAAAATTTGATTAAAGTTTAATTAAAATTGAAAGAATGATTTTTAACTGACGATAGAAATTTTGAGGTTTTTCCCAAAATTTGTGTCATCACTGGTTGCAAATAGATCGTCCAATTGTAACAGTTTTAGAAAAGTTAAGTTTTATAATACCCTTTCTATTCTACTTTTTAATTTGATATTCACTTTCTGTTTAATTTTCTTTCCAGCGACCAAGCAGTTCAATTTTCTACTTCCAGAATTTAAGGCAAAATAAGTGTTATATATTTATTTTAATTTATATTTTCTATTTTTTTTTTTTAATATTATAAATTTATAACAAGTAATTGTGTAAACTCAATAGAAATTAAAACGTAATTAATGAAATTATAAAAACAAAAGCATTTAATTCATTTATAGCAGGGTGTTCATAAAGTCCTTCCATGATTACAAAAATTTATTATAAAAACAAAAAAAAACTATTAGATTTACAGCTGTGCGGTTTGCGGAAAAAAAAGAAAAATTATCAAGGTTTTTTTATCATGTCAATAAATAAAGTACAACATATGCGCCTTTTGTCGCTCGTAGAACGCCCAACCGATAAACAATTTCACGCTATGTCTTGGTCAACATTTCTTCGGTAACCCTAGCAACAGCTTCAGTTATTCTCCGTTCAATGTGTCCAGATCAGCTGCAGGTATTGCATAGACTCTATCCTTAACATAACCCCAGAGGGGTTATATGTTGCGGCTATCCAGGAAAATGTTATTTGTTATTGATTGCTCGATGAAAAAGAAGGGACTAATGATTCTGTTGTGCATCAAACCGCACCACACATTCACTGTACGAGAATCTCTAATTTTTCCCGTGGTAAAGTATGAAATTTTCTGAACCCTTATTCTTACATTATGCCTGGTTACTTTTCCTGAGGTGTGGAAAGTAGCCTCGTCTGAAAAACATAACAGATGGACGCCCTGTTCGCGGAAGATCAACTACACTTCCACTTTCCTTAAACTTTGCATACCACGCAACGATACTCTTACTATCACGTGATAGTCGTTGGTATTCCCTTCTTAAATTTCGCTGCATAGTTATCGGTGATTTCTACTCGTGGTATACATTGCGCTTTCTCCTGGATTGACGCCATCATATTAAAAATTGCTTCACTACCTGAAGCAAACCAATATAAAAAAAAAAATCGATAATTTTTGCTTTGTTTTGCCGCAACCCGCACAGCTATAACTGTACCACATTTTTGTAATCATGGAAAGATTTTAAGGACATTATATACATATATATATATATATCAGTTAAGAATATGATATTTACTAGATATAAGCGTTAATAATGGATTGTGTTCCTAGTAATCACCTATTAGTATTCATTTGTTTCTAAGAATTATTATTGTACTAGAACCTTGGTCTTTATGTAATATTTCTATTTAATATTTGTAGAACTCACCAAGATAACATTTACGTTTATTAAATAAGAATCAGGTTACGCTAAATGTTTTAAACTAAAGGAATATTAAATATGAATATTTAATAATTATGATTAAAACCATATTAATTGTAAATAAAATAAAATCGTTACTTCGAAACGTAATTCGTTAAGAAAAATTGTGAGTATATATATGTATAATTATTAATAACTAATACTTTTTTTAATTATTTCACCTTCATGCTAAAAGGGCTTTTTACACCACATTTTTGTTTTACTGTCTTATTGAGCTTGTTTTTAGCTATATTTTTAAGGGGGTAACAAGTCCTAATCTCCAAGACAAATATTTATAGAGATATAAATCAGGATATGCCCTTTTATAAGTTATGCATGTTTTTTTTATTTATTTTTGTGAAAAAATAGGCTAATCTTGATATTAGCCGTTATTTTGCACAAAAATAACTTTTTGAAAAAAGAAACATTCAGAGATAGGCCGTTATAAACATCTTTTTACATGCCAAATTGTAGTTTAGTCTTACATATTTAATTTGATTTCTTATATATTTAATTTGTAAAAGGATTAATATGATTTGATAACGTGCTTTAATAAGGGAATTTTTGTCAATTATTTCACACCAGACTGGGAAGGATTGTATGAAAAAGTCTACACAACAGTTTGACCAACCGTCGAAATTTTGCTCATTATGAGGTTTGGCCCAGCGACTAATGGATCTTGGGCCAGTCAAGGAATTGTCCAGTCAAATAAACATCTAATGTGACTGCACTGCTCTTGGGAGAATTAATTAAGATGCCAATCTATCGCCTATAATTGTAGGTGTTAGAACAGCACCATGGCGCGTCTTGGTCAAATATTTCATTCGGTCTTACCAGACTATACACCCTCCAGCATATTTTATATTTTAACATAGTAGAGATTTAAAGTTTGCCAAAATAAAATTAAAACTAACTAATATTATAATGAGTTTTAAGTCTCCAGATACAAAATCCAGGTTGTCATTAGGGACCCAGAGAATGTGTAGCAAGAGAAATGCAAGTTAACTGATAATCCATAATTACGGACTCAGCTATCTGAACTTCAGTGGACAGTGAGTAGTTTTGGTGAAACTGGACTAAAACAACAACTGTAGTCTCATTACATAATATCGATAGCTTTTCAGAATATTGAAATGTTAATAGGTGCACTAAATACGTATAAAACTGCTCTATATTTTTATTTGACCTGTATTCCTTGCACATAGTGTTTTGTTGTCCTGTATCACACAATGTCTGATTGACTTATGCATGTTTCTGCATAAATTGCTGAGTTTACAGCTTTAAACCTGTTTTGTTTCTTTTTTATGGAATTAATGAGATGAGTAAAAAAAAAAATCCTTTTCGGCCAAAACCCGGAGGTAGATTTCACCGGCGCTAAGTAAGGTATTAAAAAGATATCCACCTTAAGGTTAAGAAAAATTTAAAAGTTACTCAATACGACAATGGTTGCATGTGAAAAAGTTTCACACGTTTACCATACGACAAGCCCCATCTTCTTATAATTCCAGTAACATTTTGGTCATCCCTTCTCGTAAGGGTTGGTCATATCAAAAATTGTTTCAGACTAAAGTTTAAGGTATTGTTTAGAGGACAACAACACTTAAACAACCACTTTAAACCGATTCGATACTGTACCTATTATGGAGGTGTGATTTTTTTTTGTCTTCGAAACCCCATTTTTTTCTATATCCTGGGCCAATGGTTGGTAATATCAAAAAACTTTGCTTATATAAGTTTTAGGTCTTTATCCAAAAAATAGAAATCCGTATAGTAGAATAGAATCCTTATATCGAAAGAATAGAATCCTTATATAGGTACTTTAAACGAATCCATATTTTACTTAATAAGAAAGTTGTAGCGATATTTTGTTTTTTAGAAAAAGCTCCCCTATTTCCACGGTCCGATCTTGCTCATTAACGAACTTGATCAAATTTTGGTCGATATATTTTATGTATCAATTTGAAAGAGATTGGCGCAAAATTACGGCAGTTATCGTGTTCATAAGAAAGTGAAATTTATATATATATATATATATATATATATAAATGTATATATAAACTTTTTTTAACTGACGGTGGTTTTGGGGTCTGGGGGATGTGAAACGCGAAGACAAGTTGAAATTTTCTGGAAGTCGAATCATGGTACCCGTTATAATAGGTAGCCTTTTTTTTGATCTACCTAAATAGTAATCTTTTATAAATTAAAAAATGGAAAAATGTAATAAATAAATGGTATAATATTTGTAAACCTAAGGAGTACTTAAGGCCAATATTTTAGAAAAATAAATGGTATCGGTACTTACACTTTATCCTCATAATATTTACTGCAAAAAAAAAAAAATATATAAAAACAAATACCTGACAAAAATAAATACATAAAATAAAATGATCCAAGCCTCAATAATAATGAATAACATAAAATGTTACAGATCAATAACTATGAGTATATCTAAAATTAATATTTCCTGAAAACCCTCTTGTTTAATTACACTCTTTTTTTAATAAAAAACTGATGTACTTATGTTCACACTAATACGCGAATACAATGTTTTGGAATCTTATACATCAGCACTGTCACGAAGTCATAGGAAGGGAAGTAGTATCATGTACTTGTAATCTACATTCTTCAATTGCTCAAATGGATAACTTACAATAATCGTATTAAATTATGCAGATTTAAAAAAAAATATATTCTGAACTTCAAAATACTCCTAATGTACAGCGAATATAAAAATAGCTTCCCTTAAATTCATCATATAATGTTCATTTTCAAATTGTTATAAATTCATCTATAAAGTTAACAATCTATAATGAAAAAATTAAGAAATTTGTATAAAGTTGTTGAAATATTACATTATCGCATTTTCATTGGATTTATATCTACAGGTGTGATTCATAAATCAGAATTTTAAGTTACATTACATTTTATGTATCAAATGTTATCAGAAAAACTAAAGATAAATCAGTTGAAAATAATTTTAATTTAATTGACTAGAAACTATTTTGTTATATTTTTAATTGAAAAAAAATGCATCTGATGGTGATTGATCCATCGGAAATCCAGAAAAATTTACCCTTAAATTAATGGCAGCTACTCATTAAACATTAAGTTACGGAATTTGAAAGATGTCGCAAAATTATGATACTACTCAATCTAAGTTGAAGAACTAAATTTTGCTGAAGGTGTTGAAAACGATAGGCTTCAGATTGAAGATGATTTTGTTTCTTAGAATGTAAACTACTGAATGCATTAAAAAATTGTTATATTTGTGATAACCTAAACTCAAGTCAAAATACATCTCACACTTTTGCCAACACTATTCAGTTGCCACCAATCAAATTACCATCATTTGACAGGAATATTCTTTTGTGGTAATATTACTTTGCTATGCTTAACGACTTAGTTCATTCTATAAGTGATCTCTCTTATTTTAATAGTCGCATTATCTTTATTCTTCATTAAAGGCTACAGCATTTGACACGATAAAATTTTATTCAAAACAAATGAGAATTATCTAGTGACAATTAAAATATTAGAAAGTAGATTTAGTAATAACTTACAGTCATTCATTATGTACAGAAACTCTAGAGATTCATTTCAAAGAGAGTCTTTGTCTACTTTTCTGTTTATTAATATGATCAATTAATCCGTAAATTCACTTAAAGCCATGAATTTTCCAACTGACGTTGAACTAATCGTAACAGATTCTAACTTCCAAGTGAGACCCTATCATACGTAATAGTCAATTTGTATTTTTATTTGAAAATTCTTACCTACCGATTGATATTTTTTCCATGTTAGGGGTGATGAGGGAAGCTTAACTCTATATTTTTAACATCCTCCCTCCCATAGATTTTTGAAAAACTCAACAAGGTTTTGAAATGCGTTTTTCTCTGAATCTATGCATTTTAGAGAATAGTTTTTCAAACAAAAAATGTTTACAACATTCTCCTCTACAATTAATGTTTTTGAAGTTATGTCTTATAATTTGAAATTGAAATACTAGGTAGCGCTGAAGTTGTAAAAAACGTGTCTTTTCGGTTTTTTCACCGGAAAAAATTGGTAAAAGTTGTTAATCTCAAAAAAACATCCTTTATTTAAAAAATTTTCTTGTACGACTTACCGTTTTGGAGCTGTTCCTTGTGAAAGTGTGAAAATGTTGTGAATTGGGCACGTGTTCGAAACCGGTCTACTCGTTTACAACGTTTTTTAAAATTTCAGCGCCGCCTAGTATTTCAATTTCAAATTATATGGCATAACTTCAAAGACATTAATTGTAGAGGAGAATGTTCTCTACATTTTTTGATAGAAAAACTTTTCTTTGAAATGGATAAATCCAGAGGAAAACGCATTTCAAAAACCTTTCGAGTTTTTCAAAAAATCTATTGGGCGATGTTAAAAATCTGAAGTTAAGCTACTCTCATCACCCCTAACGCATGGACAAAAAATCAATCGGTAGGCAAGGATTTTCAAATACAACCTATATTAATGACAAATTTTCTGTAATATAAGTTGTGGAAGGAAAGATAATTTTGTTCAAAAAATACAGAAATAAAAAAAGTAAGACAAATATTGGAAAACGTAACTTTTAAATAGGATTTCAAAACCACGCTTCACTCACATTCAGTATTTCACATAAATTTAACGTTATTATAAAGGGTAACCAACCATTATATTTATAAACGTAAAACAACATTTAAAAATAAATATTGCAAGGAAATTTAAGAAAAAACAAATATTTTAATTTTTTACACCCTGGCCATTTTATCAAGGAATGTGTCAGTAAACACACGTGTAAAACGTTTTTGGAAAGATAACATTTTTTAATTCATGAAAAATTTGCAAACCCCTTCTCAGAAATTACATTTAGAAATGAATATGGAAGTTTTACTGCAATATTTCGAAGTAACCTAAAAATGAAAATAGTTGATTCTCTTAACTATGCCAAGCAAAGATATTTAAGCTTAGGAAAAGCAAGCTTAACCGCAATCTTTTTCTCAATAACAATAATTGTCACTTAATTGATGAAAACTTAAATTTAGAACATGTGTCTAAATTTACATGATTGGTTAACTTCAGATTTATATGTCTTTCAGTTACATCATCCCGTATTAAAAGCCAAGTTAAACAATTAAACGAATTGTTTTTCATGGTGCAGTTTAATATTAAAGTATTTCATCACTTAAAGACAGATTATTAATTGGTTCTATTGTTCAGCAGCCTTTTCTCAGTAATTCTCAGATGTAAACTACATAAGTGATTTCACTGTTTAGCCAATGAAATTGGATAGGCAAATTTTCTTCACATCTAGACAGCAATCTACTAAGAATTTTATGGCGATGTCCCGCTGACCAAGATTTAAAATCTTATACATTACGAACTGTAACTTATAGTTCAGCTAGTGCGTCCTTCTTGGCTACTAGATGTCTTAATCAGATTACTAAGGACAACAAGGATGAATTTCCTGCTCCCGCAGTCTTACTCAGCTACACAACAGCATCCTAAACAGCATCACACCTACACTCGGTGGTGCTGCCACACATAACGCAACGCAACCGTAACCCAAGGTGGAAACTATCGTATCGATAGGCGGATTGGCTCTACGTACTGAGTTTCAAACGATCTCCTCTGGGCACCCGGTTCAACCTAGTTGTACGACGCCCTAGCTCCAGTACGCGTGCACTCTGCTGGAGTAGTCTGTTAAATCATCGGTACTCGGCGAACCGTTTGATAAAACCAACAGAACCAAGGGTTTGAAGAGACTTCGTCCGACGTTGTCAGCCGAAGATTTAAGTAGTGATAAGGAAACTAAAAATGTTAGGAGACTGGTAAATTTTCTTGTATACGGTTTCTTGTTTTGAGATCACGGACCGATTGATAGCTCGGTAGGTAATAGTAATTTGCCTCAGTCAGCCACGCAGATGAGGGGTTGAAAAAGCAGACGGGATCGAGTACAATAATTGTTTTAGCCAACTTGATAAGAGTGGTAGCGCGATCTACCAACTTGCCAATTTCACTTGATAGTGAAAATGAATATACACTTGACACTTGATAGTGCAAATGAATATATTCACCTAACATCTAGCAAGTTACATGTACGTTTCGTACAAGTCCTGTGGTAAGTCTGCCAGTGAACAACGATTAGCCATGTCTTTAGTAAAGACGAAACCAAACGATCTACTCCTATGTTTCCCGCATTAAGTCGCAACCAAATCATACGAATTTTGGCATGGTGTTCTCCAAACAATACAATTATGAACGGCCAAAATCTAGTGCCCCGCTAGGCATTAAAGCTAATCGTCTTTTCTTATCTCTGAATTTACAATTTCCTCCAGTTCCACATTATTACCCCTATTTCCTGCCTTACTTCGTGAATTATTGGTTTAATTTTTGCCGATATTGTAAAAAATACATGAATCCGGTTATCTTACAAGAAAAATTCTACAATAATGTACATAGGTTGAATACAAATGCTATTGTGTTTATACCGACGGCTCTTAACACGATTGTGCTTTAGTGTTGTTGCAGTGTTGTGCTTTTGTGCACAACATTGTGCACAATGTTGGTAGTGCTTTTGTGTTTTGCAATAGAACATATATGTTTGGCCTGGGGATTGAACAGAAGCAAGGAACTTCTGTTTGTTCCCAAGCATAGTTGGAATTTCAGGCAATGAGCACGCTAACCGTACGCCAAAACAGGCTTGTTTCCATCTCCTTTCATTGATCGTGTTATTTCTGAAGGTATTGTCGGTCTCCTGAAGACGGTGGCTCATGATGAGTTGCAAAGTGAATAGCATGATTTTATTTTGCTTTTTGCATATCCAATAGACGTTTTAAATCAGTTAAATTTGTAAGTTAATTTTTAGGTGCTTACGATAGTAATATTAGTTTGACCGTGCGATGAGAACGAAACTTTATTGTGCGCTAAAAAAAAAATAAATAATCTTGCTGCTTGTGAAGCTATATTAAACGACTTTTATGGCGATATTCTCATAAGAGAACCTGGAAACTTAGATGTATTAAAGAAGTACAAGGCAGATATAAGATATATGTTAAATCAGTGTTGGTCTCCAATACGTAAATTGTTAACTAATAATTCAAGCATAATTCAATTAAACGATAATTAGGTACTTTATGGAACAATGATTCAGACAAATGGTGGTTTTTAATTTACTTAAGGGAAAAATAACGTACTGACTAAAAAAATGATTTATGATTACTGGAATTTACGACCCATTGGACTTGATTGGGGAGATAGTATTCTTGTGCAATCATTCTACTCAACAACTGCGGCAAATTAAATGTCATTGTGATTGAAAGCTTAAGTGATAATTTATTGTCCCAGTGGAAATATCTATACAATAAGTTTAGGTTAGTTGTCAACGTTATCATTAATAAATTAAACAGTAATAATTCTGTTAAATCATTTTAAATTTTTGGATTTACCAACGCGTAAAGTAACGTGTAAGGTAATGCGAGATGTGTATATGTAAGAACCATTTATTCTAATTGAAATATTTCATCCAATCAGTTCAAGGGTTGTCTGGGGTTGCACCACTCACAGATCTCTATACCATATTTAAGTTATTTGCTTTATTACTATTAACTTGTTTAACTAATCAGTTGGTTGCATCTTTAATACTCACATCGATGAAATTCACTTGTGTACTGACTTCATGATTGCACTGTACTGAATTCACAGTGAATCATTAAGTTTGAATATATTCGTTGCTAATAGAATTTTAAAAATCCAACAATTCAACTCAACATCCCAAATGGCATCGCATCAATTCACCTGATATAGTTTCTCGAGAACGTTTTCTGAAAAGCTTCAAAATTTTAATTTATGGTGGCACGGTCCTATTTAGATTTTACAAGAGCTAATACACTGGGCCAATAATAACTTTTTCTGTAATAATTTTACTCTTTCACCTGAGTAATTAGATGAGGAACGTAAGGGATTCAATTCTCGTTTGCTTCTACTTTACTCAGAAATATTACTGATGATTTTTCATCATTATTTAGATTAATTCGTATCTGTGTACGAATATCACAGTTAAAAGTTAAAAAGTTTTCCTTCAGAACTCAATGACATTCAATGTGGAGACAGATTTCAAAACAAAGTAGGTTATTCTCCCTCGATCCATTCGTAGTTTTATCAGGCATGTTTCGTGTATGGGGTCGCCTTCAAAATTCAAGCTATCATCAATTAATAAACATAAATTTATCTTACCTCCTAATGAACATTTAACAAATATAAGAATCCAAAGTGGATATTTGTGACTTTTGCATACCTTCATTCAATTACTTTAAAATTCTTAACGTAAAACTTCTGGATTGCCAATGGTAAGATCGTTGCACGATCTATTATTCAAAAATGTATAAAATGCTTTCGTTCCAGTGCTAAAAAATTAGATCAGCAACTTGGTCAATTCCCAATTATCGAATTAATTTATCTAAACCGTTCTCTATTTGCGCTGTCGATTATAGTGGTGAATTAATGATTCGGTGGACAGAGATCAACAGCCGTACCAAAAACCTATTCGTGGCTGTTCATATGTCTTTTAGCTAAGGCTCTACATTTAGAATTAATATCAAATTTAATATCGGAAGCATTCATTGCCGAATTAAAGCGCTTTATTTCTCGTAGAGTTTACCAAATCAAATATTTTCCGATAACGAACAAACTTTCAAAGCTGAAAACAATATTTTCCATGGATATTGTTTACAATATTTAAATCAAAGGACATCCAATCAAACCAGTACAATATTCATTCCTTTCCACATCACAAGGTATAAATTGGGCGTTCATCCCTTCTTCATCTCCGCATTTTGAAAGGTGTGAGAATTGGGCATAAAACGGTTTAACTTTCATCTTAACACTTAGATTATCGTAGACATCCTATTATTAATTTCCAAAAGTTATACACCGTAATTTACTAAATTTAAAATTATTTAAATACACCACTACATGTTCTTACTGAATCGTTTCTCACCTCGATCCCTATCCCCGATTTCACTGAGATTTTTATTAATCATTTAGACCGTTGGCAACTAACGCAAAAATTTACGCATTCCATTTAGAATTAATGGTCAAAAGATTATTTAAATTAATTGCAACAACGTAACAAATTAATAACTCCTAAGAGGAACATCCGTAAAGGAGACTTAGTATTAATATCAGATGAAAATACTTCTCTTTACAGTGGAAACATGGCTTAATAGCAGAAATATTTACAGGATCAGACAATTTAGTACGTGTTGCGATCGTGATAAAGTCTTTTGGAATACTTCGTAGATCAATACACAAACTAAATTTGCTACCAGTCTTAAAGAATTGAACAAGTGCTTATATCCATGGTGTATTTTCAAACACAGAAATTATTTATTTAATCACTTATTCGATGAATCTACTTATTCAAGTGATTTGCTTCTTCAAGGTATCAACTTATTCTACGACCTTTAATTAATTCAAGGTTTATTTATTCAAATAATTTATTTGTTTCTATTCTTATTTGTTTGAACTTATTTATTCAAGTTTCTATTTGTTTAATAATTTACGTGTTTAAATAGCTTATTATATTCAAGATTACCTATATGAGATTTATTATTTCTTATTTCATTATACAAGTACCAATGAACATTCATAAAAAAAATTCAGATTTTTAGGCGGGCACTCCATTCAGATATGAAATCAAGTAATGATTTCTTTTTTATCTTGTAAAGTGTCCTGTGTTCATATAATTTGTTATTATCCTTTATCGTGCTGTTCTTTGTTTCTTCAGTCTAGAACGGTTTATCAAACGATTCACATGTCTCGTCTTTTTAGGATCTTAAAAGTCAACCTATCTAAAGTTTTCAACGATGTATCAAATCTTTACTAGTATGAATTTATATCGTGCACAGGCTCTAAAATATTAAAATAAAACTAAAAAAAATTATAAAACATTATAAACTAATTTAAATAAATTAGTTTGAACTATAAATATTTTGTTCACTTCATTATATACCCAACCGACAACTCTGCTTAATTCATTGGTTAAGCCAATATGCACGGAAATAATTGTAAAAGTACAATCAGTATAATTATAAAATTGAGCTATAATCTTAGCAATATTATGAAGGTATATTTATGGATTTCCTTTTTTTTGACTAATACAACGAAAATAAGTTGCAGTATATAACATAAAAATTCATTTATAAATGAATATATATAAAAATACAACTAAAATACAAAAAAAACATAAACGAATAAGCCATAAAATTTATAAAAAACAAACCAAAAAAAAAGAAAAGAAAGTAAAACGATACAAGTTATTTAAATTAGATAACACAGAAAAAAGGAGGGAATACAAACGTGTTAAATTGTACTATGATGAAGTCTTGGAAGAAAAGGAAAGTAAATCTTCGTTTAATCATAAATTTGAAAGATAAAAATTATGAATCGAGTGTTCTTTAGATTTATCTGTATTCAAGTAGGAATTTTAAAAGATAACAGAAAAAAGGAAACTTTTAAAAGGAAATAGAAAAGTAATAACAACTTGAAATGGAACTCAACTGTATTTGGGAAATGAAAGAGAATTAGGAGAGGACAAATGCAAAGAACTAGTTGCCTCCTATTAAAAGATAATTCTGTAAAAGGAGAAATAATAATCATATTATAAACTATCCAATTTTAAAAAAAATTGTTTTATAAAGACTACTTACTGTCTTTTTATTTTATCAAGATCAGTTTCTCCAAAAAGTCTGTAAATTATAAACAAATTGCCATTTTAATAAGTTAATAAAAGAAATTTAAAAATGAAATGCCGAAATTTCCTTAAAATTAAGTTAATAATTAGACTCTATAGTCATTGTTATTATTCTCCTTCTTTCCTCATAATAATAATAATTTATAAAAACTATTTTTAATTCAACGTTCCTTCTTTATTTTTTAAACTTTCCATGATCTTTTTCTGTTACCTGTTCAAATTTTTTAATTGTATAAAAAATTAGAACTGTTTTCATTAAAACTAAGATTGATCATAGAAAACGTTGCGAAAACTAGAACTCCGAATATTATAGAAAAATTGTTTGTATCCATTCACTTACCAGAAGGTACAAATATGTACCTGCATTTAAAATTTAAGCAGTTTTTTTGATATATTAAAAACGTGACGACAATTCATTAAACCATTGTTCAACTTGCAACAAGGCGTTTTCTTCATTCATTACCTATAAAAATACAGTCCAACCTCGCTCTAAAATCTACTAATCAGTACAAACTCCTGAGACTGTAATGCACATGATTCAGTACTCAGGAAGCTTATTGATTCCAGAAGTGGAGGTCTGTCTGGTGAATGTTGACTTGCCCTCACATAGCATCAATGAGTTGCTTGTTCAACAGTTTATTAATTTGGCCAAACATTATAATTAATGGAATTTTATCTTGATATAATGGAGTGCAGGTAGTATAGCTTCTCGAGGTTTTGTACTGTTTTCATATAGTTTCAGTGTGTAAAGGTTAACATTGTTGTGACAGGAAGCTAATTGTCAATTGGGTGATTCTGTTCTTAGAAGCATTTAGTGTATCTTTTAAAATTATGGCATACGATTGAGGAGTGACAGTTTTTAGTTCGAAAGGCAAGGTATCATATTATCCATAAATGGAGAATGATTACCATTATTTTTCAAAATGAAAATGTGCTTCATCCACATCTATGATGGATGGATAAAGCTTGAATGTCACTATTGTTTTCATTGCAAGTTATTATACAGACTTAATGACCTAACTCTATGCTTTACTTCTGTAGAAATTATTCTGTTATAGTAAGAACAGAATAGATATTTTATTTTTATGTTGAGGCTGCAAAAACCAGAGAACTTTCTCCCTATATTTAAAATTTTTTAGAAATTTCTAATAATCATTTGTTGACATTTCTGAAGAAGCTCTTCAACTTCATTCTGGTGTCATTGAATGACTTGCATTGTTAATAATATTTTCTGGACGGAAATACATGATTGATCATCTTCGATTTGATTTTCTAGTCTTGTATAAATATCAAATGAGACTACTTTTATCTTAACTAATATATTATTCCTATTTTTATTGTTGATTCAAGTGATATAATCAAATACATTAATACGATAAGACATATATCTTAAACTTATTTTAGTATCAGAGCATGAAAGTTCTTATTGCTATTTCAATCATACTTGTTCAAAAAATAACTCTCTTGGCCATTTAACATTTTAAGAAAAAACAAATCAATAAAATTAATTATTTTTTAGAATAAAAATTAAATAATAAAAGATATACAATAATTACTTTAAAACAGTGTAAATAGTAGTTTAAGTATATATACTCACCCTGATATCCAACATGCATTAAAGTTATAATACGTGTCCTTTATATAACTGTAATTAATTGACAATCATTATTAATAAAATTTTAATCCAATAACCTAATTATCAATAATTTAAATTTAATATGGTTTTGAGTACACTTTGACATTCATTAAGGAATTAATAGAGCATGCGGTAGACGTCATTCAAGCATAGAGAGCTTTATTAATGTGCTCAAATATCTTGCAGGGCAACTGCTGGGGAATTTATTAAAATATATAATTTATTAAAATATTACGGTCTAAAATTTCAGTGTTGATAAATTTTAAACAGTAATAAAAATAAAGCCATCAATCATCAATAAAAAATTCGACTAAAGAGGTTTATTTGAAAATAACATTTTGATACCATACAAATAAAACTTAAGCTATATAATAGGATTCATAACAAATACGATGCAGGAAAAGAGAGGAAAGCCAGGGTGTGACGGACAGACTCGTGGGATGCTGCTGTTCACCGGTGCTTGCACGGGTGGGCAGTGACTATTAGGCACGAGTACTCCAGAGCCCCCGAGCACTAAAAGACCACAGTCTCGGTGGGGACACCCCCTCCTGGGGTGTCTCCTCTAGAAGCGAGAGCATAAAGACTGAGTCCCGGCTTCTGGAGTGAGGAACATCCCAACCCCATATGGGAAGACACCCGTCTTATGACGCTTTCAATCGCCACCCACCCGCACGTTTTTAGCTCTGGTGGGCTTTAACGGGAGTCGCCTTTTGCCCTCTAACTTTTTACACCTCATAGTAATAAGCCAGGCCTCGTTGGGATACCACTGATTTGAATGCGTCGGTATACATTTACATCATCATAAACTGCCTTTGCTGCAGGCCTCATCCGGACATCTTGAATGTCCTACATCGTTGCACTGTTACGTAGCCAACCCAGTTCGAGGAAGCACGAACCCCGGGCCAAGATCTACATTTTATAGAGCCAGTTCATGTGTAAATGTCTCATTAATTTCGAAGCAAATGAATAATAACATCCCGCCCTGAGGTAGATAATCCCCACGTCCGGAACACAACATCTACGTTCCACGTCCAGGGCGGCAATAGCTGTACTCACGTACATTACATATAGCTGGCTAACGGGGTTCCGAGTGTTATCCTCGGATACTTTCATTTTCGGCAGAATTACATCTACAGGCTGAACTTCAGGGCTGGATTTTGCGGCCACCTGCAGGTACGAAAATTTTACGATTATGGACATCGATTGATACCACCTTTAGCGCTGACGATGTGGCGGCCACGGTCGAAGTTATTTGCAGGTATAACGGAGGCCTTTCGTTGTCCACATGCTCCCCGCGATGGCAAGCATGTAGTTAAGGTGCCCATGTTTTCGGGGCATGGGAGCCCTGAAAACCTCGGTGTGTAGGGGCCTGGGGGCAGTGAAGAGACTGCGCATCCGCTCTCTGCCAAGACATATGCCGGTTCCACCGGAGTAACGGAACGGACCTCCAGGGTTGGTAGCCCTGGAGTGGGGGTGTACCCCGGTGGCTAGCCTTACTACAGAAGGGATTGTTCTTCAATGCAAGTTGAACAACCAAACGTGGCAGAGGGTTCACGGAAACACCCTCATTTAGTACCGGCCGTTTCGCCTGAGGCAAAACGTCGAAAGAGTGCTGAATCTAGGCGTATTGAGGTTGAGGCAAGAAAGAGCTTGCAAAAAGCTTTTTTCAAGAGCAACGTACCGAAACCTAAATACTTAGTGATCACAAAGGAAGAAGGTAATTTCTCGAAAGTGAGTCCTTTCCTCATCGCTCGAGAAATAAACAAAAGTGCTAGAGGCCCTGTTAAGGAAATTAGAAAAACTTTCACGGGACTTCATGTACAGACTGTAAATGATATACACTCTCAGAAGATCCTAGGGCTGAAAAAAATAGGAGATTTGGCTGTACATGTTGATCCCCATGGCACACTCAACACCTCAAGAGGTGTTGTGGTCTGTCGGGATCTTTTAAATTGTTTGGAGCAAGAGATTGTAGAGGAACTGGCAGCACAAGGAGTAATAGAGTGTCGTCGATTGAACATGATAAGGAATGGCGTAGTCTTTCCTTCAGCATTTCATGTTCTCACATTTAACCGGCCTACTTTGCCGGAAAAAGTAAGAGCGGGAATACATCGGTTGGATGTGCGGGAATTTGTCCAACAGCCGATGAGATGTTTCAAATGCCAACGTTATGGTCACACCACTCTCAGATGTGAGAGACCACAAATATGCGTGTGCGGCAATGAGATGCATGAGGGAGAGCCATGCAAAGAACCTCCTACATGCATCAATTGTGAAGGAACGCATTCTTGTAGATCCAGGAACTGTCCTGTCTACAAAGACTAGGTAGCTGTGCAGGAAGTAAGAACCCTGCAAAAGGTCAGCTACTTCAAAGCAAAGAAGATTGTTAACGCCCGCAGGCGTAGAGCAACAACAACTTATGCTCAGGCTGCGGCTGCCGTTCCTGTTCCTGCTCCAGTTGCTGACGATGAAAGTCAACTCATCAGTAAACATGCTCCAACCTTGGCTAATATGATTGAAAGAATTATTGATAATAAAATAAAACCTTTCAATAGTAAAGATCCTATAAAGCCAAAGATATTAGTACAGCCTCCTGAAGATAAAACACCGAAAGTTGCTCTTGTTCTGAAGAAAACAGACGCCAAAGCAGAATGCCAAGTCCATCTCAGTGAGATACTTAATTACAAGGTAAAGGTGATACCTACAGAATCTGTTATGGAGGCTCCCAAGCTTCCTGTAGCTGAAGTGGCCTCTAATCCTCAGAGGCCACAAAAAATTTCACAGGGGGACGAGTGTCCCCCCTTCCTCAGGCGGTGCCCGGTGCGACCCCCGTACTTGGGGTCGGCCAAGTTGCCGCCCCACAATCGGCGCCTGTAACCGGTGCCCATCCATGCCCGTCGTCGTCGGCGGCTTCAGTGGTCTCCGATTCGGAGACCGGAAGCTTCACGGGCGACGACCTTCTCCTCGAACACGATGCTGTTCGTAAGATGGAGAAAAAAGGGACAAAAGAGTGGCCGAAAGGCAAACCCAGACGATAATATAATTTAAAATCAGCGAGTCGATAATACAATGCAACATCAATGGATGTTTTTCAAACATCCATGAGCTCCAACGCTTGGTACATGATGTAGACCCGATTTATATATGTCTGCAAGAAACGCATTTCCACAGAAATGAAAATTTAAAATTAAAAGGATTCGATACATTTCGCCGAGATCAACCGCCAAATATTAGAGTTAGAGGTGGAGTAGCCATACTAACATCGAACAAAGCTACCGCCGAAGCTGTTGATCTAAATACAAACCTGCAAGCGGTCGCCATTAGAATGAAGCGTCCGTTTCAGGTCACTCTTTGCAGCATATACTTGCCGAATTTTGATTGAAATAAGAATGACATAGCAAGATTATTTTTTGAGCTCCCCCCACCTGTTTTACTGGTGGGTGACTTTAATCCTCATAATTCTCTCTGGGGATCGGATCGAGTAGATCCCCGCGGAAGAGAAGTGGAAAGGTTCCTGATGAATTCAGAACTTATTATTTTAAACGATGGATCAGGAACCTTTTTCAATGCCAGAGATGGATCGACGTCCTGTATATATCTTGCACTTATAAGCGGATCGATAGCACCGAGCTTCCATGTCTTAGACGATTTGCATGGAAGCGATCATTTCCCGGTGCAAACTGTAACTGATGTTACAAGAAAAACACATCCCATCTCTAAAAGATGGTTATTTGATAAGGCAGACTGGACGATCTTCACAGCTAGAACGTTACTCCCTGAAACAACTGGAGTTATCGGCGACGATGTCGACGCCATAACAAATACGATACTTGAGTCGGCATCGAGATTTATTCCCAAAACATCTGGGAAACTTACGAAGAAACCCGTTCCATGGTGGAACGAAGAACTAAGTGAAGCTATTAAAAGAAAGAAAAGAGCGTATAACGCCTTCAAGAAACGTCCTACCCTACAAAATCTTATTGCCTTTAAAAAATACAGGACGTATGCAAAACGTCTCATGATTGACTCGAAGAAACGATCCTGGCAGCAATACATGTCATCCATCGACAGAACCACTACTGCGTCAGATGTTTGGGGGAAAGTGAAGGCGATTTGTGGGCGTAAACATTTTGCGCCCATAACTAGCCTTCAAGATGAAGATCTAATTAAGAACACTCCAAACGAAATCGCAGAGCTATTATCCAATCATTTTGAGAAAGCCAGCAAAACGGCCAATTACGAGGAAGGTTTTCGGACCAAAAAAGAAGAACACGAAGGTCTACTAAATTTTAGAACTGAGTATAATTACTCGTATAATCTACCATTTAAAATGGAAGAATTCACGAAAGCGTTGGAAAAAGCAGGTAACACAGCTGCTGGTCCGGATGAAATCCATTATAATATGATCAGGCAGCTGAATACCACTGCAAAACGCAGATTATTAGAACTTTATAATCAAATATGGCGGGATGGAATGTACCCGCAGCAGTGGAAAAAAGCTCATGTTGTTCCAGTACCAAATAAAAATAAAAATTTAGCAGATCCCAATAGCTATCGCCTTATAGCGCCTCCGTGACGTGCGCTATGGGAAAAAGATTCGGAAAAATGATTAATAATCGTCTCGTTTGTATTTTGGAAAAAGAAAACCTGATATCACCGTATCAAGCAGGATTTCGACAGTACCATTCCACCACCGATCAAATGATCAGCTTAGAGGACGTTATATATAACAGCTTTATTACAAGGAAACATTGTGTCAGTCTTCTTTGATCTTCAGATGGCTTTCGATATGACCTGGCGTCATGGTATAATGCTCCATATACATGAATGGGGCATTCGTAGCAATCTGCCAGTCTTACTGAGCAACTATATGAATGACCGTACTTTCCAAGTACGAGTCAATAGCGAATATTCATCTGTAAGAAATTTGGAAAATGGGATACCACAAGGTTAGCCGTTGAGCGGTACCATAATAAATTGATATTAGCCATTCCAGTAGAAATCAGCAAAAGCGTCTATGTTGATGATTTGGCAATTGTGTATACCAGCAAAACAAGACTGCTATGGTGAGGTACAAATTGCAACGATCAATGCTCTAAATAAAGTTGCAAGGAATAACGGATTCCAATTCTCACCAGAAAAAACGTGCTATGTATACTTTTGTAGGAAGAGAATTCCTCATCAAAGTCCTGCGTTGACAATTGATGATAATCCAATACAATATAAAGACAACGTAAGATATTTAGGAATAGTATTGGATAAATCCCTTACATGGGGCTTACATATACAGGACTTGAGTGATAGATGCAAAAGAGCCCTAAACATTATAAAATGTTTATCGAACTTAAATTGGGGCTCTGACTAAGAGATATTATTGAGATTGTATAAAGCATTGGTTCAATCTAAACTAGACTAATGATGTATCGTATATTCATCCGCTAGAAAGTCGCACTTAAGAAAGTTAGACGTAGTTCATAATAGCGGAATAAGATATGCAACAGGCGCTTTCCGCACAAGTCCGGCGGCTAGTCTGATGTCTGAAGCCGGAATAATGCCACTACATTATAGAAGAGAGATCCTTTTACTAAGATACGCAGCAAATATATGGGCTGATCCTGCCCATATAAATAATAAACTTTTCAACAATCATCCTATGGCTGCATTATACGAACGTCGTGCTACCTATTCCAGACCAGCCGGAATTAGGTACCACGAATTAAGAAGTAAATACGAAATTGCCATTCCTGATACATTGGCAATTTCTACTAGAGAAATACCGCCATGACTCTTGCCAGCGGTAAATATAAGGTTGGATCTCTCTGAAGGAGAAATAAAAAAGAAACCAGCAGTGATCAACCAACAGGAATTTTTGACAACCGGCAGTAGTTACGAAGAACATATTAGAATTTATACTGACGGTTCTAAAACCGAACATAGTGTTGGATGCTCAATATATGTAAATGGAGAAGCCAACTTTTGGAAACTGCCAGATGTGGCCAGTGTCTACACGGCAGAACTCACTGCAATTCAGCAAGCTCTTCAGCTACGCTGAACAGTATTGCGAAGAGAGAATGCTAATATGTTCCGATTCTTTAAGTGAACTTGTCGCAATTCGGAACAAGAACATTAAGGATGTCCTAATTGCAAACATCATGTCCATTTTATACGTTCTAAATCAACGAGGACAGCAATGCGTGTTTGTATGGACTCCAGGGCATGCTGGTATTACAGGTAATGAAATCGCAGACGAAGCTGCTAGAAAGGCAACAGTCTGCGATGATTTGGGTGCATTTCCTGTAAGAGTGGCAGATGTTTAAAACCGTCTAACAAACACATTAAAAAACAAGTGGCATGCTGAATGGAGGAGTTTAAATACGAAATTAAACTCAGTAAAAACCTCTCCATATAAATGGAAAAGCGACTTTAAGTTGACTCGCCGTGAATAAGTAGCGGTGACCAGACATAGAATCGGTCACACGCGATTAATATTACTGCTGACCTGGATAATGGAAATGAAGAAAATATAGTTGCATTTTTACACGCCAGTGGACTTCTTAGAAGTCTGTAATAGTGGAAAATTTTAAAGTTGTGTTAAAGAATCTCTAAGAGGTGGTTTCATTTAAATGTGGAAGTCTCGAAGCGTGGCACGTGTAGTAACGGGAGGTAGCCCTCTTGCCTAGGCCATTTTGGCTCACATGCATTCAAGAGCAATGAGTTGGGATGTGTCCGATGATGGCATGGGGGACCCTCAAGTGTGGATTGAGGGCGCGAGGCTATGGGTATGCGCAGTGCATGCCTGTAGCCTGTTTATAAGAAGGTGTGTAGTTTGTGCTTTTAAATAAAATGTAAGGGCCCTTAACACCCTTACATATGACGATCCAGATGATGATACAAATTACTTTTAAAGAATATGACGAGGGCTAATGTCCTTAGCAGTCGATGCCCGTAAAAATTCAGTTAAAAAAAAATAATAAAAAAAAAAATAATAATAATTATAATATTATAATAATATTATTATTATTATTATTATTATTATTATTATTATTATTATTATTATTATTATTATTATTATTATACACGCTACTGGAGAGAACTGACGGAGACCGTGGATGCAGACCCTTGGGGGCTAGGTTACAATTTAGTAACTCGGCGATTGGGGGTCTCGCGGTCACCAGCTCCACTTGACCAAGCTAAAGCGGAACACGTCGTTAAGATGTTGTTCCCGGCCCACTCGGTCCGTGCCGAGCGGGACTTCAGCGGCATGGGCGACTTCCCGCTCTTTTCGATGGAGGAACTGGAAGGAGTCCTACGGTCGCTGAAAGGCAAAAAAGCCCCTGGTCCCGACGGTATACCTGCCGAGGTACTCAAACTAGTGGGGCGCTGCAGGCCCCGTCTTCTACTAGACATGTATAATGCATGTCTGAAAGCTGGGTCTTTTAGCGCCAGGTGGAAGACCGCGCGTCTTATGCTAATTCCCAAGGGAAAAGAAAACCCAGAGGCGCCGTCCTCCTACCGCCCATTGTGTATGCTTGAGACAGCTGGGAAAAAGCTGGAGAATCTGTTAAAGAAAAGACTGGTTACGGCGATGAATCAGGCAGGTGGCCTGTCACCTAACCAATACGGCTTTCGGCATGGTCGGTCAACCGTAGACGCAATTCAGGAAGTTGTTGAGGCAGTGCGGCGAGCGGAGGACCACAATCATTTTTCGCGACGTGTGGTCCTTCTCGTTACGTCGTACGTAAAAAACGCGCTCAACTCCGCACGGTGGAGCGGTATGATATGAACCCTGGAGCATTCGTTCCATGTGCCTCAATACCTTCTCAGAATGCAGATGCATACCTGATGCAGATACATCTAGATGCATACCTGAGGAACCGCGGCTTCATTTACGAGACCGCAGCAGGCTGGCGTAGGACTACGATCACGTCAGTGGCGGCGCAGGGGTCGATTCTCGGCCCCGACCTTTAGAACGCCGTCTACGATGGCTTACTGGGGCTGGAGATGCCTGAAGAATCTGCCTTGGTTGGGTACGCTGACGACGTTGCGCTACTTGTCGCAGACCACGACGTGGAGACCAACTGAGGCTCAGTCGAGCCATGCACAGAGTCGGTGCCTGGCTGGACGATCATGGATTGTCTCTAGCCCTCAGCAAAACGGAGATCGTAGTTCTCACAAAGAAGCGTATCGACACCCTTCTCTCTCTGCGGGTCAGGGTAGAGGTTGTCGAGACCAAGCCGGCCGCAAAGTACCTCGGTATGATGATTGACCGGAAACTCAGCTTTGCTGAGCAGCTTCGTACAGCCGCCGAAAAAGCTGCGAGAGCCGTAACTTCTCTCAGCCGGCTTATGGCGAATGTTGGCGGACCGAAGGCCAGCAGACGGCGATTGCTGATGTCCACGGTGCATTTTTTCCTGTTATACGGATCGGAAGTGTGGGTCCAGGCATTAAGAGTTGCGAGAAAATGGAAGCGGCTCGCGCAGGTGCAACGTACCGCAGCCTTGCTAGTCGCTTCCGCGTATCGGACGGTCTCCGAGCCTTCAGTACTTGTGGTCGCCGGCGTCATACCCATTGCTACTTTAGCAAGGGAGCGCCAGGTGATTTACAGGAGGCGAGGGGCAGGCGAAGACCGGTGATCATTGCCAACGAGGAACACACTCGCACGTTTCTCGCACGGCAAGAGACCTGGCACCACAAGACCAGAGGACGTAGGACCACAAGGCTTATCCCTCTGGTCAGACCGTGGACGGAGCGACGGCATGGAGAATTGCACTACTACATGACCCAATATTTAACGGGCCACGGGTACTTTCGCGCTTACCTCCATGTCATAGGGAAAGCGCCGTTCCCCGACTGCCTGTATTACCCCGGTGTACGGGACGACGCTGAGCACACCTTTTTCAAATGTGCTCGGTGGGCGGCAGATCGAGGGACACAGAGGCGGATCACGGGGCACTGAGTCCCCACAACGTGGTTGCGATGATGCTCCGTGACCTGAGCAGCTGGGAAAGTGTAGCCCGATTCGTCGGAAACATTCTCAGGTCCAAAAAGGTTGAGCTGGATTGTCCTGAAAATTAGGTAGCACCTAATCAGGCTAGTATAGGAGGACTCGACCGCAAGTAATGTGTTAAACGGTTCCGGGCCGAGTCCTGATAGAAAGGGGGGTAAACTTTCCTTTATTAATCTGCTTAACATCAGGTGCAAGAGAAGCTAACTGTATGACGCTATTAGTTTTTTGACTATCAGCTTTGAAAAATTAGCTGCTATTTCAGCAAGAAATCTTTAAAAACTTAGTAGTTGATGATTGTAAAATTATACATAAGAATCAAGAAAAATCATTATTACATTGCAGTAAGTAGACAAATGTAAATAAAAATCCTGATATTGAAACTCGATGGCAGTTGGTAAAAGTTGTAATGACTTTTTAAAAAAAGTTGTACCTTGATTGATTACATTTCTATCCATTATATAAAATTTCGTAGAATCCTTTTATTTTAAAGTACGTTTTACGAATTGATTTAATTTATTTTATTTCAAGTTACATATTAAGATTTTAAATAATTTTTTCTAAAAAGACACCGCATTTTAATCATTTTTCTCAATTGGAGTTGCTCAACAGCTCGTCATTCAGCTAGACCGTCCATCTGTTGTGCTACATTGTCGGAAGGATTTAATTTTTTCAAGCACTTTCCACGAAGTTATTTAATTCATTTATACATTTTTTTTTTTTGTCTTCAGTCATATGACTGGTTTAATGGAGCTCTCCAAGATACCCTATCTAGTGCTAGTCGTTTCATTTCGGTATACCTCCTACATCCTCCATCCCTAAACATTTGTTTTATATATTCCAAACGTTGCCTGCCTACACAATTTTTTCCTTCTACATGTCCGTCCAATATTAAAGCAACTATTCCAAGATGACTTAATATGTGGCTGTAAGTCTGTCTCTTTTTTAAGCTATATTTTCTCCACATGCTTCTTTCTTCATCTATTTGCCGCAACACCTCTTCATTTGTCACTTTCTCCATCCATCTGATTTTTAACATTCTCCTATAGCACATTCTTCTCAGGTACTCCGATCATCCAAGTTACACTTCCATATAAAGCGACACTCCAAATGTATACTCTCAAAAATCTTTTCCTGCTATTTAAATTAATCTTTCATGTAAACAAATTATATTTCTGCCTGAAGGCTCGTTTAGCCTCTGCTGTTCGGCATTTTATATCGCCCCTGTTTAGTCCATCTTTAGTAATTTTACTTCCCTAATAACAAAATTCTTCTACCTCCATAATCTTTTCTTCTCCTGTTTTCACATTCAGTGGTCCATCTTCGTTATTTCTTACGTTTCATTACTTTTGTTTTGTTCTTGTTTATTTACATGCTGTAGTTCTTGCGTAGGATTTCATCCATCCCATTCATTGTTTTTTCTAAATCCTTTTTAGTATCAGCTAGAATTACTATCATCAGCATATCGTAATATTTTTATCTTTTCACCATGTACTGTTACTCCGAATCTAAATTGTCCTTTAACGTTATCAACTGGTAGTTCTATGTAAAAATTAAAAAGTAACGGTGATAGGGAACATACTTATCGGACTACCTTTCTTATTACGGATTATTTCTTATGTTCTTCAATTATTACTGTTGCTCTTTGTTCCTGTAAATGTTGGCAATTGTTCTTCTATCTCTGAATTTGAACCCTTATTTTTTTAAAATGCTGAAAATTTATTCCATTCTACGTTATTGAATGCCTTTTCTAGGTCTATACATGCCAAGTAAGTCGGTTTGTTTTTCTTTAATGTTCCTGTACTATTAATCTGAAGCCTAAAATTGCTTCCCTTGTCCCTACACTTTTCCTGAAACTAAATTGGTCTTCTCCTAACATTTCTTCCACTCTCCTCTCAATTCTTCTCTACAGAATTCTAGTTAAGATTTTTGATGCATGAGAAATAGTTAAGCAAATTGTTCTGTATTCATCACATTTGTCTGCTCCTGCTTCTTTTGGTATAATGACTATAACACTGTTTTTGAAGTCTGACAGAACTTCCCCTTTTCCGTAAATATTACACACCAGTAATAATCTATAAATCTCTTCCTCACCTGCACTGAGCAGTAATTCTATCGGTATTCCTTCTATTCCAGGAGCCTTTCTGCCATTTAAATCTTTTAATGCTCTCTTAAATTCAGATCTCAGTATTCATTTATTTACTAAATAATAAAGTTTTAGTTATTAAATTATTTATGAATAGGTAAAAATAAAAATGATTCTTTTAAGTAATAAATACCGTAAAAGAAAGCTGCATTATTGTCAGGCTTTGTCTCGATAAATCAAACAAAAAGATTTTTACAACCATTCAACTAAAAGATTATTTATGCTAACCGAGAAGTGTAACCAAACCGGAATTGCAGGCGGATGTCAGAAGAAATCGAAGATGCAATATTGATAAAAGTTGTTCGTAAGAGTACGAAAGTGCACGCAGATTCACGAATGAGGGTTAAAAACAAAAATTAATTAGCCTCTTTGTTGTATTTATACTCGTTTTCGCTACGATAGCTCATAAAAAATTACAGGAAAAGTTATTTAACTTAGGCGTGAGCGTAAAATGACAAACGTTATCGTTAGTTTATACCATCAGGCCAAACTTTTAATAAAAATTGAGGGTAGTGAAATCGAAACAGTAAAAATAATCTGGGGTGATTTCGAACAAGACTGTTTAAAATCATGTTAAACCTATATATATCAGATGTTGAGATTTTTTGGACTACCATTGTTTGCGGGACTTTGAATCAATGGTAGTTCAAAAACTAGTGAAAGGTAAAGAATCAACCAACTTCATCCACGAGTACAACGATTGGAGATAAAGTTTTCTGTGGAAACAATAAGAAAAAACTTTTGAAAAAAATTGAAAAAATACGAAAAAAGATTGTTCCATAAAAACCGATCCAAACGTTTAAAATCATTTTATAATAACATAAAAATTAGTTTTTTGCAAAAATTATCCATATCTGTGTGTAGTTTAATATGCCAAACCGCATTATTAAAATATGTCTTACTTCTCGGTAACACAAAACTAGTAACCGGTGAAATATTACGTGTAACGGAAAAAGGATAAACGCTACTCTGGATTTGTAGGAATCGCCTGCTTGGGGCTATTGCCATACCTACTATAATTTTTTCTCGTCAGTTATGGATTTTTAATTATGCAGAGCATTGGACCACTAAAATCGATATTTTCAAACTAGTGTTATTTTTGAACCGTTTCTCTAAATCGAGCTATAGGTTGGAGAATCACTCAGAATACATTAATCTATTCAGCGGTAAAGTAAACCGATTAAAGATCCTTGAGACAGCTAATAACCGTTATTTATACTCACGTTTTAAAATATTTCTCCGGAAGATATTTAACGATATTTAATTGATATTTTAATGTGAAAATTTTTCGAAGGAAAAATGTATTAAATTTACATGATGTATTATATTATAAATATTATAAATGATGAGGACAAATTTACGGCAGTTTTATCAAATTTAAATAGTTTGACAATAAGCAATATTTATTTTTAGTTTGCAGAAAAGTGATAAATAAAGAAATGAGGTTGGACATTGAAATTTAAAAACTGGTGCTTTAAATCGTTCTGTCATTTATGTAATCGATTTTGAGCTGAATGTTAGTCGCGATATAATATGACATATCACCGCTTTTATACAGAGATGGATTTCATGTTTTAAATGTGTATCTAACCGTTAACATTTTGTAAGTAAATAACAGATTTAAAAACTTATTTTTGCATGTGTCTTTAAAAAATAAATAAAATTAACTTTCTCTCATTGAGTACTTACTCTAGATTACCATTAGTCCACGTAGAACTGCCACAACTGTGATAGAAAATGAATATTTAATTAATTAATAATTAATACTGATCGACAGTAATCTAAAAACGGGGATCTTAAATATACTATATATATATATATTAAATGATTAATTAAAAAATAAGCACAATAATAAAGATATTTTTACTATTTTTAATCATCCATCCATCGCTTTCAAAAGAAGAAAGAAGTTTTATTATTAAAATAAAACTTCCACTATGTTGCTACCACAACATAATAAGTATATTTTATTAGCTTATTTTGTAATAAATTGAGATTCTTCGTACTTTAAAATTGAAGTCACGATTACTAAAATAGAAAAGTGATAAAAACATATTATAAAAAAATTAATGCGCACACTAATCTAAAATGATATACCAAAAAAAAAATTGATACTCTATTCTGCCGAAAGATGCACTAACTATTTTCCGTTTGCTCGAAATTAGAGTTCTTTAAGAATAAAGTAGAACATTTGTTTATAACAATTTTAACTGAAGAAATTTATAGGTTTCTCTATAAGGGGACCTCGAAAGTGTCAATCATTGGAAAGCATTACAAGTACTACTGGAAATGTACAACTGGCAACACAAATATTTTAACAACACTGTCTGCAATTTGGCTGTCTCTAGATCGTCCCGGGGCAGAATAATAAAATTTCTTTTACATCTATTCCCGCTGGGATCATAAATTTTCTGTCAAATGGAAATCAAATCTGTCTACGCTGTAATGTTGTATTACTTTTCTGATGTAATATTTGTACACTGACAAAAATAAATTCATTGAAATCGGCATTATTTGTAGTTTACAATTTGCTTTTGTTTTCGTTATTCAAAAGCTATAGAATTTCTTAATGGCATCACATTAACATTTTTATCATTATAATAAAGATTTTATTAAATTTTCCAATTTTTCTTTTTAAATTGAATCGCTAATTTTCACATTTTCATAATTTTTCAAAATAATGTATAGAATAGCAACATAAAATCGAACCATTATGAAACCGCTACCCACAGCTAGTTATGAAAGACTCTCACGCAACTGGCGCGGCTAGTGGATGTATATGTTACTACTGATTGTTGCTGCCGTTTGTCAGATGGTTACGTGTCAGGCCAATACACGTTTTGTTGCAGTGCGGTATTGTGAGTGCAGCTGTGTTTGTGCATCTTCCCAAATCAGCTGATTTGGAAGTCGAGAGTTCCAGCGTTCAAGTCCTAGTAAAGCCAGCTATTTTTACACGAACTTGAATACTATATCGTGGATACCGGTGTTCTTTGGTGGTTGGGTTTCAATTAACCACACATCTCAGGTATGGTCGAACTGAGAATGTACAAGACTACACTTCATTCACACTCATACATATCATCCTCATTCATCCTCTGAAGTATTATCTAAAACGGTAGTTACCGGAGGCTAAACAGGAAAAAGAAAGAAAGAAGAAAGTTGTGTTTGTGTAAAATGCCTTAGTAAATCCAGGAGATAGCTATAGTTGAGGCCAATATACTTTCTAGGTCGTTTGTGAAGAATCACAAGTATTCGTAGAAAAATTTCCGAATTCCAGCGAAGAGTAGAAAACACGATTTAGTTAAAAATTGGCGTACAACTGGTTCAGTTTCAAATGAAAAACTAAATAAGCAACTTGCCCTTAGGACTCCACAGACCATTGCCGATGCAGAAAGGAGAATTACTGCCAGTCCAAAAAATCGCTACGCAAGTTATCCCAACAATCTGGTGTTAAATACACATTTTGTCGAAAAATTCTTCACGAATTAAAATTGAAACAGTACCGCTTTACAACTGTGCAACAACCGAAGGAGATAGACAAACCGAAATGACTTCATTACTGAAACTGGGTTCTCGAAAACATTGTTGGTGGACAGAGGTCTGTACTTGCGATTTTTTACCTTCGGGCTACTTAAAGGAGAGTATTTATTCATATAATTCCCACAATATTAATGAAATGAAGGTGAACATTCAACGAGAAATCAACGCAATTGACAACATTTGCATCAGACGACTTTCGATATGATCAGTCGAGCACAAAAGTGCATCGATGCCCAGGATGTTCATTGTGAACATCTTTTGTTGCAATAAGGTAAATAAATGCAACATTTAATTTACGTTTTATGTTTTTCTTATTTAATTTATTCGTATCATGCATAAAAATTCATTCTAACATAACCTACCGATTCTGCAGCGGTTACGTTATGGGTTCGGTTTTATGTTGCTCACTCAGTATCTTACTATAACCAAAATGAAATGCCTACATATTTATGATATGTTGTGTACAGCAAATCATAAAACAACACAAATACACTGATACCGGAGGGAATGTGAATCAAAGCTGAATATATTTAGTTCAGTTGGTATACTTGACTGGATCTGTGGAAACTGATAATTTACGCAAAGAATATACGTCGTTTAAAATATTTGTAATTTTTATTTAATAAACGTAAAAACGGATAATCAAATATTATTTGGGAATATAGAAATTCTCACAGATAAAATCGTTAACAGAAATAATTTATAAATGTTTGCTAAATTATTACCGAATATATCTTCCGTATTCTGGATGCAAATCGAATAAAGAGTGAACAAACTTGTTATATAATCTGACAGGTCATATGCATTCATGGATGTTTTATATTTCAGTAGTTTTATCCTTAAGGTTTTAATGTTGAAGATAACAAATTTATTTTTCATAGTTTCCTTAATAACTATCATTTTATCTGATGTTACCTTGGTTTATAGGGAGCTAGATGAGATGAAAGATCAGAAAATTTTTCAATGTAAAGATAGAGAATGTGGGAAATTTATTAAAAGGTTCTTAAAGAAAACGATTGATGCTAACCGGAGCTAGATAAATTCATTAGTGAGGAAACGGTGGCCGGTCAAACTTTGAAGTTAAATTTGGGAAATTGAAAGAATTTTTGAGTGGTAAGCGATTCGCAAGAAACTTTTGCAAGAAACATTTTGGGTCATGAAGGCGTGTTAACTAATGTAATCCCTCAACTTAATTTTTCTGTCAATTATCCATTTTTAAAAAAATTGAAAGTTCTTAAAACAGCAAAACATTAAAACTATTATGTATTATTTTTTTATTATTGTAATATTTTAATTATATGAGAGGTTATCTCTAAAGTAAAGACCGTTTTATTGTAAAAAAAATTATTCTGAAAACTTTATAAATTTCTTTTATTTATCTCAAACTTCATACCTTATACTAATTCTCTATATAATCGCCACATGAATTAAGTCATTTATCGTAGCGATACACCAGCTTTAATATACCCTCGTCGTATTCTTCTGCCGCCAGTCCATTTAGCCACTGATTAACAGTATTTTTAAGTTCAACGTCACTCGCGAATCGCTTACCACTCAAAAATTCTTTCAATTTCCCAAACAAATGGTAATCAGAAGGAGCTAAGTCCGGACTATATGGTGGTTGATCGTAAATTTCCAATTCAAATATTCTAAATGTGGACATGTGCAACGTGTGGACGTGCATTATCGTGCAGCAAGACGATGACGTCGGTCAGCTGTCCACGTCGCCGATTTTGAATGACGCGCCGTAACTTATGTAAAGTTTCGAAGTAGGCTTCTGCAATTATAATCGTTTCACGCGGCATGAAATCGATCACCAGTATGCCAAACCGATTCCAAAAACTGTAGCCATCAGTTTGTGTCCAAACGACTGTGGCTTTACCTTTGTCGGTCTGGTTGGTGATTGAGGATGATGCCATTCACTTGATTGCCGTTTCCTGTCTGGCGAGTAATAAGAAGTCCACATTTTATCACCGGTAACAATTGAATTATGGAACTCATTACTTTTTTCTACATAGCGCATCAAAAATTCCGAAACAGATCCTATTCGGATTTTTTTGTGACGTTCCGTTAAGATGTCCGGCACACGACGTGCAAAAATCTTTCTGAGGCCTAAACTATCGTCAACAATGCGACCGGTAACAACTCTTGAAACATTAGGAAAAAGAAGGGCCAGGTCGGAAATCGTTGAGCGACGATGTTTTGTGATTTCATCATTGACCAATTTCAAAAGTCCTCGGTGATTATCGGGACCTCTCCGAATGTTCTTCATCGTGCGCATTAATTCTGTTATTTCTAAACCAGTTGGGACATTTCTTTCATTTATTACATTATTACCGTACACAGCAACCAACTGCCTATGAATTTCAACCGGCTTAACTTTTTGTTGGTTTAAAAAACTTATGACCACGTATTCCACGGTTGGCGACAACATCGATTTTCCTATTCGTTTTATAACGTAATTACTCACACGTAATCAAAGATACTACAACGCGACAACTTACAAATAGCAATGCAGTGTGTACATTATTAGCGTGGCCATGAACGACACGCGTTCACCAACCTTAAGGAGATAAATTTCCCTGCGGTCTTTACTTTAGAGATATCCCTCGTATAAATCGTTTGTACTATGTAATTCAAAATCGTAATTAAATTCAGCAGACCGAAAGTAAACACACGTAATAATCCTAAAATTTGTTTAATGTAAAGCTGTTTTGTAAACATACTGTGAACATTTTTTTTAAAATCCAGTGGGCATACCTTGAAATTAAAAAAGTACTATTCGATTACATGTTATAGTGTCGATGCTATAATTTATAAAACTATAGATAACAATGAACAGATGGATTTATATATATCACATATATATTATAAATACCTCGCTTGAAGATTTGGGTATTTTTCATGGTGAATATACGTCATAGGTATAAATATGCTGAAATTTAAACAGGTAAATAATGTATTATTCCTTAAATCGATATTTACTACATATTATTTATTAACTTAAATTAACGCTGTCAAGATAAACAATACATCAGAAACTATCCCATAATGGATATACCATAATGGTTTAATTGTAATAATTTTCATATTATGAGACTTATCAGTATTAATAGAATTGTAGAAATTCTACTTTAGCTTTTGTAGCAATATTAATGTTAATTTGTTATATTTGCATTAATAATTTTTTTCGTTATTGCTGCGTATGTTAATTAATATTAATTAGCTAACAAAGAAAACCGAACAAATCTTTCTAAAGCTGTACAATTTTTTATGATATGTTAATGTTTATATTTAAGAAAACGTATAATGATGGAGTTTTTTGATTTTTGTCAATCAACCCATGGAAGTAACTGCACATATGAAAAGAACGAACAACACTCTCAAAGAAAGAAAGAACTGGGGGAATAATGAAAATTCAAGAAAAGGAAATATAACCAAACCTAATCTATCTTACCCTCTGAATATTATTCATCAGAGAATAGGTTTAGACATTTAATAGATGTAAGGCCTTTAGAATCAGAGCGCTAAAACAAACTCTCCAAAAGTTTTTGATTTGGTGATAAAGTTTGTCTAATTACAATAATTAAAATAGTACAAAACATGTTGCCATTAATACGTACTTATTATTTACTCATTAGTACTTATTCATGCTCTACTGCAAAGTTTCCTTACCGATTAAGCCAATATATCTTTTCTGTGATAAGCAATCGTGAATCGCTATTCAAAATATTAGAAATTGGAGTAGGTAGTAAACCACTAAAGAAAATTAAGGATACTTTAACAAAAACAGTTCCAAAAGTTAAATACTCGGAGAATTTGTCCCTGATAAATACAGCGAAGAAAGGATTCAAGGTCAGTACTTGGGAAAATGTGCCTTGCTAAGTAACTAAAATAAAGGGTCACTGCAGAATAAGAAATTAGGAAGAGGACTGGCATATAATAGAAAACAAGAAATCTATTTTGAACAATAAAAAAAGTAATTATTGCGCAGGAGTGAGACCAGAAGTACTGCGTGCAATTAAATTCCATTCTCTGAACGGTATTGAACATATAAAATGGATTAAGATTGGGGGGAGGAGAATATTAAGACGAGTTCTTGGACCCAAAGTGAAGGAATGTACAAAATGGAAGATGTAATGAGAAAAAGGAGGCAAAACTACTTCTTACACTTATACAGAATGGATGGAGGAAAGCTAACTAAAACTATCTTCAACTACTTCTATATATATATGTATAAATAAATATATATATATATAATAAAACAACATAAAAATCACTGGATGGAGAAAACAGTAAAGAATATTGTAGAGGTGAACATTAAAGAACAAACAATTTTTGGCAGTAGAAATTCAGAGAAAAAGAGAAAAGTTTGAAGGTTTTTAAGGATCGTAACAGAAGAGAAGGAGCGGGCCACTTAGAGAAGAGAAGAAAAGCAGCGATAGATTCAATGAAGTATTTCGGAGAATCTAAGACTGTGAAGAAGAATGAGAACAGTAAAACCTATAAAAGTATTGTTATATGTAATTCGTAGATGGCAGACAGAAATAAAGATAATTTATATTTATTTTATTATTAATTAATTAAATTTTAAACAAAAAAGTGTGCAATTAAAAAATTTTTTAAAAGTTAAATCTTTAAAAAAAATTATTTACCTTTCACATTTACAATGTGCGATAAAGTAATTTTAATATAAAGTAATTTTAATTTTAATATTGTACAAAAATTATAATATTTTCCCCCGAGAAATACAGAAAAAAATACCGGCTGAATAGTCGATATACCTGTTAGCATCTTGGCTTCAGATTATATTAACTAGTTAATGTTTTAAAAACTAATTAAGGTAGGGGAATTCCAAAGTTTACTTGTATGGTGTAAACGAGGTAAGGCCCTACATACAAAACAAATATCCTGTAAAATTTATAATATTATGCCGGTTTAGGACGATATGTCCTAAATTTGTTTAATACTGTAACCGGCTGCGTGTTTTTACTTCTTCTGTGAAGTAAAGGTAGTATTTTTATCGCGAAAAATTTCTGTTTTCAGATTTCAACGGAAATATCCATTTTGACCATCCCTGAACCCATTTTGTCTAGTTTCGGCGTGACGTCTGTACGTATGTATCTCGCATAACTCAAAAACGATCAGCCGCAGGATGTTGAAATATTGGATTTAAGACTATTGTAACATCTAGCTATTGCAATCGACTGAACCAAAAGTGTCAAAAAAAATACCAAAGTCCGAAAAGAATTTGATGCCCTCATTAAGATCTTTTCAATTAAAATAAGTACGACTTATTTAAGAAAATAAGTACATAAAAAAGAAAATAAGTATATATATATATATATATATATATATATATATATATAAGTGTGGTACTTATTTTCATTGGTTCCAGAGTTATAGCCAAATAAATTTTTAATCAATGAAATATTTGGATCTTATATGGGGAAGGCACATTGGATTGAATCAGACTTCATCTCCTTTTTATAAGTATTTTTTAAAATTTATTTATTTAATAAATTTAAATATATTAATTTATTGATAATTATTAACCCGAGTTTGTAAAAAAAATCCAATAAATAATTATTCACTAACAATAAAAAAAAATATGAAAAAATTAGAAGTTATTAGTAAAATAAAATGTTATGTACTTTTAGAAATATGTATATGTAATTCAATAGGTATTATTACATATGTTTATATGTAATAGATTTGGTGAAACATTTGATTATTTAATATTAATTGACAATTATAATTTAGAATCGTATTATTTTTGGATTGTTAGTTTAATTTCTGTTTAATTTTATTTAATTATTCTGAATTTTCAGTTTAATTTTATCTACATTAAAGTTAACTACAGAGTGAATGAAAAATAGACCTTCACAAGAACAACACGCACACACACACACACACACACAGGCGCGTGCACATGCGGCCGCACTGAGGCACACCTGCCCGATCATTAATAAACTGGAAAAGATTCTTATCTTTTAGTTTATGACTCCTCTGATATTGTCAGACAATATTCTCCCTAGGTCGGAGTTGATCATCATTTCGTTTATTTGTTTTTGTTGCAAATCATTTAATCGCTCTTTGGTTTGATATAATACTTCCGATTTTAATTTGTGTTCACTTTCTCATTGTTTTCAAATTTTGTCTCACTTTATATTCATCATCCTCCCTTAATCTTTTATTCTTCCCTTGTTCTTAACGGTTTCTTCTTCATAGCCAACTTCTTGTCGTTTTTTTGAGATATATTTCTTCATGTTATCTTTCATTTTCATTTTTCATTATTCATCAAACAATCCAATCATACAGACGGATTATTTTACACAGTAAGGTCGAAATTAACATTTGCATCCAGTATACAGGACTTCACTAATCGGAATAGTTTAATTATTATTAACTATTATTTATACGACACACCAGAAACCTGAAACGTTTGTTAATCGGTAACTAACGAAGATACGAATAATACTGATCTAGTAATATCAGTAATAAACGGACTTTTACTCTATTCTAATATTTCATGTAAGATTGTTGAATTAATAATTGTATAAATATTTGTTGATAATAAAAATTAATATTTCAGCGATTATGTTACTATTCACTTTATTAAAGAATTGGAGGATCGTATCACACTTTTAAATGAAATAAGTTTAAACCAAGTGCAGCAAAAAATGCGTATATGTAATTTAATAAGCGTCCAAGGAAGTCATGCTGTGTCAAAATCAGATTTTTCTAGATGAGCTGGTAAGAGGTCAAAGTAAGAGATAAAACCGATCCTATTAACTAGAGAGGGATCGCTCTTAATAAAAACTATTGTCAAGTACTTTACATTTGTTCTAATCAGGAGACAGACACGGTGGTGGAAAACAGGAAAATTTTGCCGTAGAAGCAGAGTGGATTTAGGTATGATAAAAAATACATCGATAATATTTTGCTTTTTAGTCTCCTGATTAATATTAAACTTAGGTAAATGACAAAAAAAGTTAATCGCTGTATTTGTTTATTTTTAAAAGCGCATTTGATACCGGAAATAAGAATAAGTTATTTTAAAAATTATCCAGCATCGGTGAAAATTACAAAATGGTAAATATTTAAAAAAGATTACTATTTCTAACTCAAAAAAACCTTAAATAGCGATTAAATTCAGCTAAAAAAGGCATTTTTCAGGCTATATTTCGCCCTTGTTATTTCCATAAGATTAGCGTAATTTTTTGAACAGAATGTTGTTAGATAAGTAAGAATAAATCAGGCAAATTAGATTAATATTTTGTTATTTGCAGATTATCTTGTCATCCTTTCTAACTCATAAAAATTGAAACACATTTAAGTGGCAATGTTAGTACAGTGTTTTTATATTAATAATAATTGTAAGTGAATACTGCGAAGACGAAGGCAATTATCTTTTGACAGAGAGGGAAATCTAAACAAATGAAGCCTACAAAATTGGAGAAATTGAAAGACTTGATAAATAAAGATACTTAAAAATACTTTTTTATCACCAGGAATTACTCATAAGAATATTGATTATATGAATAAAAAAGCCATGTTTGGAACGGTGAATATTTTAGGTTATTTAACTAAGCATTTGCCACCGTTAGTATTAATACAATTGTATAAATTAATGTTTCACTTACTTTTAAAACTATATACCAGAGTTCTTTCGAAGCCGTTACTCCCTCATCGGTGATTTCCCAAAATATGTTAATTCAAGTTCAAATGTATAATAGTATTTAAAGTAAAATTATTACGTTCATAATAGTCGGTCGTCAAGAAACCAGACTATTAGAGAAATTTTATGTATATTTGAATAAGAATAAATTGATGAATGAACAGGTCAGATTCGATAATGATATCCTTTATGAACAAATTATATAATAATTAATTATTAATAGGTTGGTTACATTTCATTTAATATTAACTCTATTTCATAAAAGTCGCAAACCTCTTACAAACATGACGTTACACTCTTATTGACGTACAATTTAATTTTATTTCTTGATGATGGAGTAACGGCTCCGAAAGTACTCGGATATATACTTTTAAAATTGTTGGTATGTGAAAAATTAATTTATGCAATTATAGGTTATGTTTAGAGCTAAATCACAATCCTGGTTAAAGAAAAATACGATTATAATTTGATGGTGGATTCAGTTTTTTTTTATACTCATCCGAAATCAGGGCACCTTTGTGTTTTGAATAATTACATAAAGCAAAATATAGAGTTCTGAACGCTCTATTTCAATAGGAAAAATCTACTCTTTAACCGTTATATTGGAAGTACAGCATTTAAGAAATACCAGTTGCAAAAGATTGTTATCGTGGTTAATTAAAATATCAATTCGTAGACTGTCTATGCTACGGCAGATGATGCCGGATATCCGACGTGGTAATGCACTCTGTTACGATTGTTACAATCAAATCAGAAGATATTAAATGCAAGCAAATCGGAACGGAGAACAAATGTTAGCTACAGAAAAGGGAAGGATGTTAGAGGATTTTAATAAACACCACAAATTACTGGATTCTAAACAATTCGTAATTCGAATTGTAGACAATCGACACAATGCCCTGCGCAGTCCATAAATTTTTTTTAAAATGGTATTTAAATATACAGGTTAATAGTCCTGTTAAATATTTCGAAAAACAAATTTCTAGATTATATTTGAATAATACCCTAAATAAATGTGAGTATATTGATAATTGTACAATATGCAAGTTATAGTTTCCTCAAAACTTGGTAAACGTTTTTATTAGAACGTCCACTGTACTGACCATAAAGGATGAATACTTATTATGTTACACGTGTGAGAATAAAGATAAGTGCCAAAACGTAGAACATAATTTCTGATAAAGAATATTTATTGATCGTGTAAACAAATTGAGTTATTTTACTATTGCGTCTTTAAAAATCAGATAATTTATTTTAAACGATGCATAAAATAATGGGAATAATCACATAAATATAAGTAGTATATTTTATTTTTTGTTATCTGTTATTTTTTTTTTATTTAATTTTTATTAATTTGACATTAAGTGTAAATAAAATAGGTTAACTATGTATTATTCTTATTGTTGTCTCATGAAACACGTATAATAAAAGAAAGTCATTGTACGTATGTATGTTTGTTTGTTAGACGTCCGTACCGCAACAGCTGAGGGACTGATTAGGAAAGGGAACACTGTTACATTATTACTATTATTTTCGAACACTATCATATTTTGGAAATTTGTAAAATATCCTAAACTTTTATACAAAATTTTGGAGTATTCTACATTGTTTTACGTTATAGCACATTTTTTACCTGGAACTGTTAAAAAATACGGAATTTTCCGAATGTTTGTAGAATATTCCGCATCATTCCTACTACAAAGAAGATCTCGAAAGTTCTTCAGCAATATAAAACGGGTGTGTGTAGTAGCGCATAAAAGTGCGTAGATTAAGATAGAAGGCGAAGAGTAAAACTTAATTTCTTGACATTAAATGAATTGAGAATCACTTAATGTTATGTAAAACGTAAAATATTATTGAGAAGTGTATAAACATTACCGTAGTGAACGGGTTTAAAAGGATACGTAAATCTAACGGTGAAATACAAACGCCAAGAAATTAAAGCTTTTGCGAACAGACGAAACAGATGATGAATGACAGCAACGGCTTCAGAGTATGAAAGAACGTATCAAAGGCGGCTGAATCTGCGGACGAACGGGAACATCGTTTACAAGAAATGCAGTCATTTCTTCGATATCACTTCGCGAGAAACTGAATTTGAGGACCGACGTGAATGTCCGTCTACAGGCAAAGCGGATCTAAGCTTTGCTTTTTAACTAAATTAAATTAAAATTACATCATATTAAAAATTAAATTTTACATATTTATACAGCTGCATGTATACAATACATTTGTACAAATTTGAGTAGTTGCATTGTTATTGTACTGTATTTTATTCGAATGTCAAAACACATGTTCTTTTTTCAAACTCCTCGCGTTTTCATTCTAACCACACTGTTTAGGGTAATAAACAGGCTAGTTTTGAAATGTTATTTACAAAAAGGTGTGGTACATAACTTAAAATCTAATAATGTGTTAAACAAAAAGGTACACCGATTTATAAAACGAAAGGAGATGTCAACAAGTGGGTGGAATACATTGAAGGGTTATATGAAGGAAATGAATTAGAAACTGTGTTATTGAGGAAGTCGAAGAGAATGAAAAGGAAGATACAATACTGAGATCGGAATTTAAGAAATTATTAAAAGATTTGAATGATAGAAAGGTTCCTGGAATAGCCGGAATATCTGCAGAATTTCTGCGCAGTGCAAGTAAGAAAGCGATGATAGATTATACAAACTGGTGTATAATATTTACGAAAAAGGGGAAACTCCGTCATACTTTAAAAAGTGTGTTATAATTAATATACCAAAGAATGCAGGAGCAGATAAATGTGAAGAATATAGAACAATTACCTTAATCCTCAATCATTACCTCAATCATCAAAAATCTTAATTAGAATTCTGTACAGATGAATTGAAAGGAGAGTAGAAAAAGCATTAGGAGAAGACAAATTTGATTTCAGAAAAAGTATAGGGACAAGCGAAGCAATTTTAGAGCTCATATTAATAGTAGAAGGAAGATTAAAGAAAAAACCAACATACTTTGCATTTCGAGACTTAGAAAAGGCATTCGATAACAAAGACTGAAATAAAATGTTCAGCATTTAAAAAAAAAATTAGGGTTTAATTACAGAGATAGAAGAAAAACTGCTAAGATTTACAGGAACCAAACTGCAAATTTAATAATCGGAGAAAATAAGAAAGAAACCGTAATAAAAACGGATTCTGACTAGGATGTTCCCTATCTTCGTTACTTTTTAGTCTTTACGTAGAACTAGCAATTAATGATGTTAAAGAACAATTTAGATTCGAAGTAACAGTACAAGGTGATAAGATAAAGATGCTGCGATTTTCTGATGATATAGTCATTCTAGCTGAGTGTAAAAAAGATTTAGAAGAAACAACGAACAGCATGGATGACGTTACACGCAAGAACTTCCGCATGAAAATAAGCAAGAACAAAATTAATGAAATGTAGTAGAAATACTAGATGGACCACTGAATATAAAAACAGGAAGAGAAAAGATTACGGAGGTAGAAGAATTTTGTTACATGGGAAGTAGAATTACTAAAGATGGATGAAGCTTTTAGTCTAAAATATAATTGTTTACATCAAAAATAAATTTAAACGTCAGTAAAACATTTTTGAAAGTGTATTTGAAGCGTTAGATTTATATGGAATTGAAACTTGGATGAAATGAAAAAGTTAGAAGCTTTTGAAATGCGTTGCTATAACAGAGTGTTAAAAAGCAGACGGATAGATAAACTGACAATGGAAGATTTGTTGCGGCAAATTGATGAAGAAAGAAGGATTTGGAAAAATATAGTTAAAAGAATAGGCAGACCTATAGGCGACATCTTACGGTATCGTAACGGTCTTGAATAGTCGCTATCCTATCGGAGGGATAGGTACATAGGAACCATTTTGCCAGCAGGCAACATTTGGAATATGTAAAATAAATTGTTAGTGATGTCGGTTGTGGGAAGTATGCCGAGATGAAAAGACTGGCACTGGATAGGGAATCTTGGAGAGCTGCATCAAACCAGTCAAATGGAAGAAATACAAAGCAGATTTATGTTCGTTGACAAAAGTTACTGACAATTTTCTAAAAAAGAATTGGAAGGGCTTAGAAGAAATTATGATCCCGAGCAACGCCGGCTATACAAGCTAATTTATGATAAATATGTAAGTTATTGTTTGTGATTAATATGATTGATTGCAACATAATAATATATTGTGAACATAATAATTATATATGAATATCAGTTTTATATTTTGGAATAGCTTTTCAATTCTTTTGTTGCGAGACCTTGTATCCTAAGCATCAAAAAATTTTACGTTATGTTAAGATTAGTTAATGAAAATCCCTTCATTATTTAAATATGAAGCGTTAATTAATAGTAGGCAGCAGAGATTTCACAATAATTCGAACGTATATCAGAAGAGATATTACGAGTAAGTCCGTGGAATTCCGTAGAACAGGTTTCTTTAAAATTATTCCTAGGTGGTTCTGAACCCAGTACAGACGAGTCAAAAGATAAACTTAAAAGTTAACATCAGACCTAAACCCAGTGTTTACCTAAGCTTATGATCGGAGAGTGGAAATAATTATTCAACTGCTCCAATCTTTTTAATAAATGTTTCATCTTGTACGGATTTATCCGTGAAATTTGGCTCTACATATGATGGCTTACATACAAAAATGTTGTTATAAAAATTAACATAACAAAAATGTTGTCTGTACGACAGACTTTCTCGTTTAAATTTCATTTGCTGTTTCCCTGTAACCGAAAATACATAAACAGAAATATATTTTTGTTCAGAAATATATATTTTAACATAAAATATTTAAACTGAATACTGATTCATCATATATAAAACGTGGATGAACTACTCATCCTTAAAAGTCTGTCAACATAATTTATAATTCCTTATACTGACCAAATATCTAAAGACTATCTTTTCAATCCTAATCTTTTCTAAGTTTTTTTAATGTTAATAAATAACCTTCAAATTGTAAAATCCCATAACTGATGAAACTTCGGGTATTTGAATTGGAAAAATTTGATTAAAGAAAAAAATCAAAATTTATTTTTTATTTTCAGTCATTTGACTGGTTGATGCATCTCTCCAAGATTCCTTATCAATTACCAGTCGTTTCATTTCGATATTCTCCCTACATCTTACATCCCTACTAATCTATTTTACATATTCCAAACTTTGCCTGCCTGTACAATTTTTCCCTTCTACTTGTCCTGCAATATCAAAGCGACTATTCCAGGATGCCTTAATAAGTGGCCTATAAGTTTGTCTCTTCTTTTAATTATATTTTTTCAAATGCTTCTTTCTTTATCAATTCGCCGCAACACCTCTTCATTTGTCATTTTATCCACCCAATCTAATTTTTGACATTCTTCCTGTAGCAATCAAAATGGGGGTACACAACTATATGTTACAACAATCCTAAATCCAAAATATCAACATCCTAATGCTAATCGTTTTCGTATTATGCGGGATACATACGTACGTACAGGCGTCACACCGAAACTAGTCAAAATGGATATTTCTATTGACATATGAAAACCGAAATTAATCGCGATCACAATACTTTTTTTACTTCGAACAATGAAGCAAAAATCAAAGTTTATTAATGATAATTAAAAGAAAAACTTATTTGATAAAATGCAATAAGGAAGGTTAGAAAATTTTATAAACTGCAATTTTACGAGTAACCTTCAACCCTTTTACAAGGTTTGAAAATTCTTTGTACACTGAGAACCTTCACCCAAGTAAAAGCGAAGAATTGTTAACAAAAACGCTATTTTTAAGGGGAAAATAATGGTTTATATGGAACAATTTTCTATCTGCTTTTCCGACGACATTTTTTTTTATTAGTCTAAAAAAAAGCTAAAGTAAAATCCAGCTCAGCACGGCATTTTTCATACGCCGATTTAAATTCTCCTAATACAGCATCATAATTACAGATTATAATATAATTATCGTACATTAAACTGCACACGAAACATTAATTGAAACAGTGCCAACCCTCAAAGACACATACTTCACGTAAATGTTTGTAACACCATAATTCCAGAAATTTTGGATCCGCATAGAAGGAAAAAAAGAAGTTAATAGGTTTTTACAGAAAAAAATATTTTCCGTCCGTTATTGACAACAGCCGGAAACGTAAAAATTATTTTTTATCAGATTCATGCGAAGAACTTAAGTTAAACGTTTGCAGGCCTACCCGAAATTTAAATAAAACATAAATAAAAGATGTAGATGAAATAACATATTTAAATTAAATTAAATAGATTTCAAATAAGCAATTGTTAAAAAAAGTATTTTTTGCAAATGTATTTTTTATTAAAAATACTTTTTTAATTCTTCTTTAAATTTTGTTTTGTTTTTTTTTTCTTTAAAGAGTGCAGTGAATAAACACAAACTACAAAAAAATTAAATACTGGTGCAAACTTAAAAAATAGTAAAATTTAAATTAGTATTTAAAAAGTTTTTTTTTAATAAGTTTATATTGCTTTTAAATTAATATGTATTTTTTTAAATTTATTTCTTTTAATCTTTTTTCATATGTGATTTTAAACCGCTGAAGTACTAATCTAGTAAGACTATCCTATTTAAAACTACATTCAGACCAAAATAATCTTTTGATAAATCTTGAGTATTCTGTTTTCCCTTTCTGATTAACCAAAATACACAAGCCAGGTATTTAGAATTAAATTTTTTAAGGTAATTTTTAAATACATCTTATTTTATAAGAAAATTCTCAATTTAATAATTCTAAACACACACACAAACACACAGATCTATAAAGTACTTACCCATGTCCATTATAAGCATTCTCCAGACCGAAGATAAAAAAGTTCATAACGTAGAGTAAGATTCGCATGTTTAAAATTGTTAAGTTTTTCGTAGAATACGAATAAGTGGATAAATTTTATAACCTGATCTATTCAGAATACAACATAGGTAGCTACTGCTAAATCGAATATTGTATGTTCAGTATATACGGTGTTAATGCTTATATATTTTCTCATACTTTGACGTCATAGGATTGAAAATGACGCTTATTAACAGTACAAATATACTCGGCAAGTACACAGAATAGGATACCCCCACGATACTTCATGAATATTAATTTTATATTTCAATACGTGTTTTAAATAAATGGAAAAGTAAAAAATTTATGATGGTGACAAATACATTCTTTACTCTCCAATTTTTCTAGCTGCCTTGTTCCCGATCTTTAAATTAAAAAATAAATAAACATTTTTCAAAACTAGATAGGCTTTTACAAAGATTCCTCTAGTGGTGAATGCGTCTTCGCAAATCAGCTGATTTCGAAGTCAAGTTCAAATCCTAGTAAAGGCAGTTACTTTTATACGAATTTGAATATTAGATCGTGGATACAGATGTTCCTTGGTGGTTGGATTTCAGTTAACCACACTTCTCAGAAATGGTCGACCTTAGACTATACAAGACTACACTTCACTCATACACTTCACTCACCCATACATTTCACCCTCATTTATCTTCTGAAGTGATTTATAAGAATTTAATTTTTTTCTATTTTTTAGTTGTAATTATAAAATCTAATATACAACTAGAAGTATTGATATATTATGAATATATTTTTTTTTTTTAAAGATAAAGCATGAAATAATGTTTATTTATATTATGTTTCATAGCTTTCAATCGTTGTATTTATTAAAATGACACAAGTAAAAACTTATAACAAACTTTTTAAGCGTCAAAATTCTCAAAAAGTTTAAACAATTTCTCTATTTAAAAAGTAACGTTATAACTCAACAGAAAAAATACCACGAATTTTAATAAAAAATTATTTCATTTTATAAAAACATTACTGTGGAATACATATAAATTCACAGAAATTATTCCATAAATAGATCATACAAATTTATATCGGTAGTTCTTTTTCTTGGGGAGTTGGTGTTTTATGAACATGGGTTTTTATTTTATTTTTACATACGACTTATTTATTAAATTATAACTAAAACGCCCTTAACGGATTTGTGAACTCTCTAACTCTAAAAATATATGTAACAATTTATTGCGTAAATCCAAACAATTTTTTTTTGCTGCATTATCAACAATTATTTTTAGATAGGCTTAGCCAATCGGTTTAGTAACCGATAACCGAATAATTGAAATTTCTCCCCGCCAACCACCCTCCGGGTCACTTTACAACTCTAACCAGGAGTCTGTTATTAACTCTTACCAAATGAAAGTTAATTATTGCCTATTTAATTTAAATTTAACTGAGATTAGAAAATAAAATAAGTCAGAGACTGTATATGTCTTTCTCAATCCTAATCAAGAGTGCATCCCCTACACTCAATCTTACATCAACTAATAAATTAAGCGTATAGTAACAAAAGTAAAAAGTTATAAAATTAAAATTGCACGGGGGCGAAATCCCTTCGTTAGATGGCTCGGCCGATTTTCAATTACCGATCCATCTTTCAGGTGTACGAACGTTTACAGGATTAATACCGTTAGAAATAATTTGAATAAACATTTACTAACGGTTCTGCAAGAGCTGAGCTTTCTTCAACTTTATTCTATTTGAACAAGGCGATTTCATCAAGGAATTTCTATATCGACCACCGAAACGGCTCTAGCCGCCAAGCTTTGCAGGCAGAAAGACCAGTGTTCCCACCCGACGTGAACTTCCAGGATGATATTTCCACATATTTAATCAGAAACCATAACATATTCGTTAAACGTTAACGAAGTACAGGCTTCTTTAAATGTTATATCAGCACTTTAAATGTCTAGGAAAAATTACTTGGCTTCAATAAATCAGAAAATAATCAGCGTATATCAGAAAAAATTATATTAGTCCTTACAGAGATTCTGATGTAATATATCCCCTTTAAAAATACATTTTCTGTGATCTCTACGTTTTCCCTCAAAATTTTGATTATTGCAAGTATTTAATTTTCACAAATTTTAGCGATGAAAAACTTGTAATACTGTTAATTAGATCCTAATGTATAACCCGTTTCCAGCTGTACATCAATATATCGTTGACGCAACTAACGAAAAAAGAAAATAAGTTCTAATATTAAATTGACACGTACAATAAATATAACGATATATTTCACGTCATATAATACACCGTATATATACAGAGTGTTTCTAAAATGGTGGGCCGGCTATACTTTTCGGATTCTAATTGTAAATCGAAGTAAAAAATATCCTTACGAAAAATGGTAATTTCTCCTTCGTTTTCCTACTGTCCTCAATTTTGTTGTTTTTATACAAAAATTTATATTTGTAGTTCGGATAGAAGAATCATATTTAATATTTTGTTCGTCTTGGTAATAAATTTTTTAAATTATCAAAAAAACAGGAGTTAAATACTTTTCCAAATTACAAAATGGCGGCCATGTTTATTTATCAATCCGTTATATCTCCATAAATATTATTTTATCAAAATATATGTTATTAAGCCTTTTATTTTAAATCAGATGACATTTTTTTTTAAATCGGTTAATAAATAGCCGTTACGGTAGAAAATTGATATAATTTTTTGTGTGTTTTCATGCCCTCCATTTTACGTTCAATTCGATTTAAATATTATTTGTTTTTGTTTATTGTTAATTCTAGTACGATTTTCGACGTATATTGATTGGGCATTCTGTAACCGGTTTCGAAGAACATTAATTGAAGACCGTTTATTTTAAGCAAGATATCTGTTCGTAGATGAAACTTCTTTCAACAGGAATGGTGTTCTAAATTATCACAACCAGCATATCTGCAGCGACGAGAAACCTCGTGGTACCTTTCAAAGTAGCCATCAGTAAAGGTTTTCCCTGAACATACGGGCAGGTATTTTTAAAGACTATCTTTTGAATCCTATCGTTCTACAAAATCGTTTAAATGGAGAAGAGTATCTTCCTCGTTTGACCGAAAATCTTCCACATTTGTTGGAAGACCCACCGCTACAATTAAGAGAAAAAATGTGGTTTCACCACGATGGAGCTCCAGCACGTTTCAATCAGTTGGTATCAGATTTCCTGCCTGAAACTTTCCATGAAAAATGGATAGGCCGCGAAGGGTGTATGTTTAATACTTGGTATGTTTTATTTTAGCAAATAACATAAATTTTGATAAAACTAATATTTACGGAGATATAACGGATTGAAAAATAAACATGGCCCCCGTTTTGTAATTTGCGAAGGTATTTAAGTCCTAATTTTTTGCTAATTTTAATACTTTATTACTAAGACGCTTGACTAAATATTATATATAATTTATATTTAAAAAAATAAATAAATAAACAAAGATTCTACCAATTTAAAAAAAAAGCAGTGTACAAATAATAATAATAATAATGAGGAGATTTTAATTCTATGCGAGTCCCTAATATTATTATGTTCTCTGCAGCAGAAACTGCTGCATGTTTTTATAAATTCTTATCTAGCAGAAACAACACTAAAGAAATATGCGACTTTTTTCTTTATCTTTCGGAACATGTTTTAGAATAAAAAACAGGTTTTAATAATTATGAAAAATTTTAAAAACAACATATTCAGGATTTTTTTAACGTTCAAAACATTTTTTTTTAATATAAAAAAATATTTTACGAAATTGACAAACACATTTGATTAATCTAACCTGCCAATTTATATAACTTTTATCTAGATTCTGAACAATCTGAGGATGTAACACACATAAAAAAATTTTATCGATCGGAACCCCAAAAAAGATTCGTTCTTCATTATATACAGAGTAATTACGTAATCTTTGTACTTAGACCCTGCTATTTGAATCTCGTGTATTTTGAACCGACGTGCAAAACATGTTAGATACCTGCCATCAAATAAAAATCGTTTCTAAAAACGATCTATGAAAAGTGACAAGAAAAAAGCTTTTCCCGTCGTCTTCTTCATTCAGCCAAACTTAATTCTGTACTTCGGTGTGCCATTCTTAGCCTACCAAAATGCAGAAAATATGTAGTCCTATAATCTCAACTGCATTCTTTTCTCCACTGAGGCTGGCTGCGTGTGAACATCGGTATTCTTAATTGAATAACTCTATTAGTGTTTCTAAAAACTCAGATTGTTTACATGCGTCACAGCCATAAGAAAGACTGCGATCGGTAATGAAAAGCAGCAAATAAACGAACTCCTTCTAACAAGAAGCAGTGCATTTATATACTTTGCATCTTCTCAGTAAAGGAAACAGCAAAAAAACATGTCTACAGTGTTTCTAAAATGGTGGGCTGGCGATACTTTTCGGATTCTACTTGTAAAATTAAACAAAAAATATCCTTACGAAAAATGGCAATTTTTCCTTCGTTCTCCCACTGTCCGCCATTTTGTTGTTTTTATATAAAAATTTATATTTCTAGTTCGAATGGAGGAATCATATTTAATATTTTGTTCGTCTTGGTAATAAATTGTTTAAATTTGCAAATCAGGACTTAAACACCTTCGAAAATTACAAAATGGCGGCCACGTTTATTTTTCAATCCGTTATATCTCCATAAATATTAGTTTACCAAAATGTATGCTATTACTAAAATATTAAGCCTTTTACTTTGAAAAAAATGACGTTTTATTTTTTTTAAATCGGTTAACAAATAGCCGAGTTGTGGCAGAAAATTGAAGTGAAATTTGAAGTGCTTCTGCTGAGAGGTCCAGTCAAATGAACACCTGATGTTTGACTGCCTTCTCTTGGGGGAGGGCAGATACCAGGCCACCCTGAAACTTAGTTGTCAAGGGGAAAATTGGCCACTCACAAGTGGCGAGTCCATCTGGCAAGAGCCGCATTGTCAGACCGTGTGGGAATTCGGGTAAAACAACGCTGAAAAGACCAATATTGCGATAACTCGAGACCTTTTAACAATAACATATTTTCCTTCCAGCATCATTAATTTTATAATTTTACCTTTTTGGCCCGCTGTAGCGGGGTTGGGCCATTAAGCGGCCTGGTTTTCTATAAGATTATAATTTATTTATATTTTTATTTTTTCATATATCTTTATTTACGGTATAAATACATTACGTCTGGGTTCGTTTTAAAAAATTAATTTTACAGCATACAACTGATGTCTTACAAGATAGCAAGTACAAAGATACTGTTTCTATGTAATAATTTTTAACAAAGGAAACTACATTCCTATTCCAACAAAAGCTTTGCAATAAACTTATATTACAAATAGTACGCTATAATTTATAAATATATACAGGATGTATCATGAAGTTCTTCCGGACTTTCATAAGCTAGTCTTCTCGTAAAAATAATGAAACAAATTCATGTAAACATATATCCTAAAACGCTTCATTTGTGAATTATGGATAGTGAAAAATCCTTTAAGATTTCAACTACTCCGGTGAAATAGGTCGTACTGAGATTTTTAGGAAGTTAATTAAGTGACAGAATTAGTGATTTTTTATGGTTTTTGAGAAATCTAGAGTGAAAACCAATAATACATGACCAATAAAAAACCCTGTTTTTTAGAGCATTTGACGAAAAATAACTTCGTTAAATGGATAATAAAAACAAAATTTACAGAGCGTTTAATTCTGCACAATTTTATGTAAGGTAAGTTGAATAAAACAAAGAAAAGTTTAAAAAAATCGAATTTTATTACACCTGCATAACTACAGTTGTCAGAAGAGTACTTATTTTATGTAAACAAAAACCAAATTGTAGAACCTTCAGTACCCTGCCCGGAAGACCAAAAAATAAATCGAATAATATCCACGTTGGTATAGTACCTTAGTTAGAAGTAATTATTCTTGTGTATAAATCTCTGGTTCAATATGCTAAAAAAATAGACATTGTTCGCTTTATATTTATATATGATCCTTTAATGTTTGAATGAATGATAGAAAAGATTATGTGTCGGTATACTTGACTATATAAGTGCTTAATTTGTCTATTAAATTGTTATGAAATATATATAATTTATTGTATGTATATATTAACATAATGAAGTGTGAAACTTGACTAGGGATATCTCTAAAGTAAAGACTGCTGGAAAATTTCTCTCCTTAAGGTTGGCGAACCTTAAGAAGATGATAGATATAAAGTGGAAGAAAATGTTAAAACCAAAGAAAGAATAAAAAGATTAAGAGAAGATGATAAAAATAAAGAGGAAGAAAACATTAGCAAGACCAAGGAAAGAATAAATTTTTTTTTTTTTTTTTTGTCTTCAGTCATTTGACTGGTTTGATGCAGCTCTCCAAGATTCCCTATCTAGTGCTAGTCGTTTCATTTCAGTATACCCTCTACATCCTACATCCCCAACAATTTGTTTTACATACTCCAAACGTGGCCTGCCTACACAATTTTTCCCTTCTACCTGTCCTTCCAATATTAAAGCGACTATTCCAGGATGCCTTAGTATGTGGCCTATAAGTCTGTCTCTTCTTTTAACTATATTCTTCCAAATGCTTCTTTCTTCATCTATTTGCCGCAATACCTCTTCATTTGTCACTTTATCCACCCATCTGATTTTTAACATTCTCCTATAGCACCACATTTCAAAAGCTTCTAATCTTTTCTTCTCAGATACTCCGATTGTCCAAGTTTCACTTCCATATAAAGCGACACTCCAAACATACACTTTCAAAAATCTTTTCCTGACATTTAAATTCATTTTTGATGTAAACAAATTATATTTCTTACTGAAGGCTCGTTTAGCTTGTGCTATTCGGCATTTTATATCGCTCCTGCTTCGTCCATCTTTAGTAATTTTACTTCCCAAATAACAAAATTCTTCTACCTCCATAATCTTTTCTCCTCCTATTTTCACATTCAGGGGTCCATCTTTGTTATTTCTACTACATTTCATTACTTTTGTTTTGTTCTTGTTTATTTTCATGCGATAGTTCTTGCGTAGGACTTCATCTATGCCATTCATTGTTTCTTCTAAATCCTTTTTACTCTCGGCTAGAATTACTATATCATCAGCAAATCGTAGCATCTTTATCTTTTCACCTTGTACTGTTACTCCGAATCTAAATTGTTCTTTAATATCATTAACTGCTAGTTCCATGTAAAGATTAAAAAGTAACGGAGATAGGGAACATCCTTGTCGGACTCCCTTTCTTATTAGGGCTTCTTTCTTATGTTCTTCAATTGTTATTGTTGCTGTTTGGTTCCTGTACATGTTAGCAATTGTTCTTCTATCTCTGTATTTGAACCCTAATTTTTTTAAAATGCTGAACATTTTATTCCAATCTACGTTATCGAAAGCCTTTTCTAGGTCTATAAACGCCAAGTATGTTGGTTTGTTTTTCTTTAATCTTCCTTCTACTATTAATCTGAGGCCTAAAATTGCTTCCCTTGTCCCTATACTTTTCCTGAAACCAAATTGGTCTTCTCCTAACACTTCTTCCACTCTCCTCTCAATTCTTCTGTATAAAATTCTAGTTAAGATTTTTGATGCATGACTAGTTAAACTAATTGTTCTGTATTCTTCACATTTATCTGCCCCTGCTTTCTTTGGTATCATAACTATAACACTTTTTTTGAAGTCTGACGGAAATTCCCCTTTTTCATAAATATTACACACCAGTTTGTATAATCTATCAATCGCTTCCTCACCTGCACTGCGCAGTAATTCTACAGGTATTCCGTCTATTCCAGGAGCCTTTCTGCCATTTAAATCTTTTAATGCTCTCTTAAATTCAGATCTCAGTATTGTTTCTCCCATTTCATCCTCCTCAACTTCCTCTTCTTCCTCTATAACACCATTTTCTAATTCATTTCCTCCGTATAACTCTTCAATATATTCCACCCATCTATCGACTTTAAATTTCGTATTATATATTGGTGTACCATCTTTGTTTAACACATTATTAGATTTTAATTTATGTACCCCAAAATTTTCCTTAACTTTCCTGTATGCTCCGTCAATTTTACCAATGTTCATTTCTCTTTCCACTTCTGAACACTTTTCTTTAATCCACTCTTCTTTCGCCAGTTTGCATTTCCTATTTATAGCATTTCTTAATTGCCGATAGTTCCTTTTACTTTCTTCATCATTAGCATTCTTATATTTTCTACATTCATCCATCAGCTGCAATATATCGTCTGAAACCCAAGGTTTTCTACCAGTTCTCTTTATTCCGCCTAAGTTTGCTTCAGCTGATTTAAGAATTTCCTTTTTAACATTCTCCCATTCTTCTTCTACATTTTCTACCATATCTTTTTTACTCAGACCTCTTGCGATGTCCTCCTCAAAAATCTTCTTTACCTCCTCTTCCTCAAGCTTCTCTAAATTCCACCGATTCATCTGACAACTTTTCTTCAGGTTTTTAAACCCCAATCTACATTTCATTATCACCAAATTATGGTCGCTATCAATGTCTGCTCCAGGGTAAGTTTTGCAGTCAACGAGTTGATTTCTAAATCTTTGCTTAACCATGATATAATCTATCTGATACCTTCCAGTATCGCCTGGCTTTTTCCAAGTGTATATTCTTCTATTATGATTTTTAAATTGGGTGTTGGCAATTACTAAATTATACTTCGTGCAAAATTCTATAAGTCGGTCCCCTCTTTCATTCCTTTTGCCCAGCCCATATTCACCCACTATATTTCCTTCCTTGCCTTTTCCAATGCTTGCATTCCAATCTCCAACTATTATTAAATTTTCATCTCCCTTTACGTGTTTAATTGCTTCATCAATCTCTTCGTATACACACTCTACCTCATCATCATCATGGGCGCTTGTAGGCATATAAACGTTAACAATCGTTGTCGGTTTAGGTTTTGATTTTATCCTTATTACAATGATTCTATCGCTATGCGTTTTGAAATACTCCACTCTCCTCCCTATCTTCTTGTTCATCACGAAACCTACTCCTGCCTGCCCATTATTTGACGCTGAGTTAATTACTCTAAAATCACCTGACCAAAAGTCGCCTTCCTCTTCCCACCGAACCTCACTAATTCCTACTATATCCACATTCACCCTATCCATTTCCCTTTTTAAATTTTCTAGCCTACCAACCTTTTTTAAGCTTCTAACATTCCACGCTCCGACTCGTAGAATGTTATTTTTTAATTTTCTGGTGACCCCTTCCTTAGTAGTCCCCACCCGGAGATCCGAACGGGGGACTATTTTACCTCCGGAATATTTTACCAAGGAAGGCGCCTCCATTGTTGCTATGTGAAAATGCAGAGAGCCACATTTTCTTGGAAAAAAAGCAGCTGTAGTTTTCCATTGCTTTCAGCTGCGCAGTACTCAGAGGACTGAGTGATGTTGATACGGCCGTTTAAGTCATTGTGACTCACGCCCCTAACAACTACTGAAAGAGCTGCTGCCCTCTTTCAGGAATCATTCCTTAGTCTGGCTCTCAACAGATACCTCTCCGATATGGTTGCACCTTCGGTCCAGCTACTCTGTATCCCTGAGCACTCAAGCCCCCTCACCAACGGCAAGGTCTCATGATTCATAGAGGAGGGAAAGAATAAAAAGACCAGGATATTTGTAATTGTAGATAATTTGCATAATGTGGATGTATGTGGTGCTTCCAATGCACGGTGAAGTATTCTCGTTGGTGATCGACACTAAATCTCAAACCAAAGGGTTAGGTGATAAATGGCGTTGCTGCAAATAGGTTGCATGATATTTTGAAGTAGCTGCAAACAGCCTAAGCAGTTAATTGAAATTTTTTTTTTGTAACTGGATTCACGTAAAGACATGAATGGATATATAATAAAACAGTGTCCTAGTGATAATGATTCTGAATTAGAAGTTGATATAAATTATGAATTATATTTTTGTCACAATGGAAATTGAAACCATTGTGAGAAAACACTTGAGCAGTTATACACTTTACCTATTATGAATCTTTTAAAGGTTGCGATAAATGACTGCAGTCAAGTCAGATACTAAATCCATATGAATAGTGTTGGTAGAAGACATATAAAGAGTGAGAGCCTTACTCAAGGTTTTAGATCTCTGCCTTTCTTTCTTTCTTTTCCTGTGTAGCCTCCGGTAACTACCGTTTAGATAATTCTTCAGAGGATGAATGAGGATGATATGTATGAGTGTAAATGAACTGTAGTCTTGTACATTCTCAGTTCAACCGTTCCTGAGATGTGTGGTTAATTGAAACCCAACCACCAAAGAACACCGGTATCCACGATCTAGTATTCAAATCCGTGTAAAAATAAATGGCTTTACTAGGACTTGAACGCTGTAACTCTCGACTTCCAAATCAGCTGATTTGGGAAGACGCGTTAACCACTAGACCAACCCGGTGGGTTTTTAGATCTCTGCCTGCCTTGATGAATCATAATTAAGCTGTCATGGTCTACTGCACACGAAGAGAATGTTCGGTAAGGGAATCACTATAAAAGGTGGTAGCTGACCAAGTTGTTGAACCTGGGTTCTAGACCTCTGCCTGCCATGAATAATTACAATTGGACAGATTTAATTATGCTTCTAGTTATGAATGAAAAATAATCGACAGTCTCATTATTGTCAATACCTAGTAAACTTTCCAGAATCACTAAAATACCAACCATTCAGTTTAATTTCAAACACAACAGAATCATGTTGCAATTTATAGTGAAGTATAATAATATTTATAAAAACAGATTATAGTAACAGTTTTATTATAAAACATACTATCTCTGGACCGTTAAAGATTCTTTGTTTCTTTTTGGCAATTTAATTGTTTACCACCAATCGCTAACTCTAATCTAAAGTCTACAATTATCTAACGTCTTATTAATATAGTCAACGAATCTTTAACATGATCACTATCATTCTTGTTTTTGTATTTTTTGATGTTGTATAAGTTTTAGAAGCACTGAAAGAATTGATAGTCAGGTAGTTGATGAAAATTGGGAAAGCTATTAGGGGATTATCAATTTGTAGACAAGTCTAGACTGAACTGTAAAGACGTATAATGTGATGCTATTTGAAAAAATAATCCTTTTTTTATGTTATTTACAGATGTCAATGACATTTTAATGAACAAACAAACAACTGGTGCAAGCTTTCTTGAATATTTCTAATAATCCTGAATTATTATAAAACAGTATTGTCTTGTAATAAATGATACAATTATATTAAGAAATCCTTTGATAACATTTATTGCAATAGGATGGCTTTCAACGTATCATAATTGCCAATAACAGTAAGTATTATAGCATTAAGAAATTGTTTATGTTCATTAGACTGCAACTGGACATCATCAGTTATATAAATGATAACTTTCATTCAAATCACAAATAGATTTTATTACCAGATCAGCATTATAATTATTCAGACCCATTTCTAGTTTTAATGATTTTTTATCATTAATTGTTCACCTTATTGTTAATTCATTTTAACTGTTTTCCTTTGCTTATATTGAAGCTCCAAAAAATGTTTTTCCTTTATTGTTATCTAAAAAAATAAGCAGACCTATATTGATTCTCTTGCTTTTCATATCATTCATAAATATTTCATAGTCAGAAATTTTAACTAAAATTTAAAGCAGATAAAAAATTATTTTCTTTAATGTTTATATTGTTCTTCATAATCGGTTGAAAATTATGTGGATTCAAACAAAATGGTAAATCCATAAAAGACCTTACATTATTGCAAAATATATAAGATAATATTTTATCAGAAAAAAGTTTTGTAAATTTAATAAAATAGATTTTTGTTTTGTGTTCTCAACAAAAAAAAATGTAATTTATATTTTCTTGTTAATGGATAGAAAACATTTAAAATCTCCTTAATTCTTTAAACCAATGGAATTTGATAAAGTCATTTCAGCCACCTTTGCCATGTTCTGATAATATCAAATAAATGATTGTGCTCAGTGCCCAAATTAGACTATTTACTGTGCATATATACAAATCAATGAATCAACATTAACATATTTAGACATCTTTGTAAATCTTGATCAAAATGTTTAAATTCTAAACTATTCTCTTTATTTAAACCATATTTTTAATTCTGAAATAGGCGTAGGATAATAATATGAAATATTTGAAGGAAATAAACTTGTCTGAAGAAAACTTATTTCCAAATAATATCTGATTATTAGGTATTAAGTCTCTTCTCAATATCCTGGTTTTAGTTTAATGCGATCTCTTTTCTGTTTCATGTAATAAGTTACTATTTGTTTGTTTTGAGTCACTCTTCAGTTTGATTATAACAAGAAATATCTGTTTCTGGATTACAATGTCTGACATGATAATAAATATGATGGCATAAATTACTACTGTAGAAAGGACAATTAATTAAAAATATCCCTTTGATGGCCCTCTATTGTTATAAACTAGTTTATTAATATTATTTCCACAATACCTGAAAAACATGTGGATAAAATAGTTGAAATAATGTTAAGTTTTACAGTATCCTTCTTCACTTATTTCACAATTAAGTTAAAGTTAATAGAAAGTACTTCTCTATATAGCAATTGTTCTTTAATGATAATAATATTAATAAAGATAAATTAAATATACTTAAAATGATATAATAATATGAATTGTTGCAAACCCAATTCCAGTGTTGAATAATGTCGGTATCTCTGTATTTCCAATAATTCCTTTCTCTGTTATTAATCATAAATTAAATTACTGGATTCTAGTACCTTCAACATCTGTGGTCGAAGGACCAAAAATATGTCGAATGAAAACCATCTTGGTGCCATATCTTGGTTAGGTATATTTATACTGTGCATTAATTTTGCCGGTTCATATTTTGTAGTAAATAAAGTACATTGTTCAGTTATGTTTATAGGATATATTTTCATAAGTGATAATGATCATTATATATTAACATATTTATGATTTAATTTGTTTTAGTATTACAATGTTGCAAAAATATATACTCGTATAATTTACTGTATATACCTGTTTACTTTATGAATACTTAATTTTGACTGAAAAGTATTAGAATTAGATATATTGTAACACACACAAATGAGTCTTTGAATGATGGGTAGAGATTGCCAGAATCTAGTGTGGAGCCGGCTTGTATAATGTATATGGAGCCGAGTGAATCGCCAGGAGCTGTGTGAATCATAAGGAGCCGAGGGAATTGTCAGGAGCTGTGTGAATGGTACGGAGTTGCGTCTGAACAACTATCTTTTATTTTTGACATCTTCATCGTTTTCAGTTTAATGTTATTTTTGTATAGATTAAATTCTCTACAAAATTTTATATAATTATTTATTAACTGGCAATTTAATCAAGCTATTTTATGTAAAATAAAGTTTTTGTTTTACATTATAGGAAAGGATCACATTTACTCCTTAATTTAAGTTCAAATGGTTTCATTTTACCCTTTAATCTGAAATCAAGGTGAAATTTTTATACCACGAAAACGAAGTGGTCTCGGAACTATATATATATATATTATGTTTTTCCTATATTTTCACTTTTAGAACGTGCCTTGCAAAATTATTTTTTTCGTGTAATACAAATACTTTTTAATTTTATTTATTTGTATAAAAACAACGAGTTAAAACTAATTAGATAGTTAAACGTGTTAGTACAATTTTGTTTTTACGTAAACGTTTGGTGGAAAACATTTAAGATATGTTTTCTTCTTTTTTTTTGTATTTCAAAAATGCTTAAGTCATCGTAAACAACTTATTTTACATTGTAGAATAAATTAGATTACTTTACCAAACAAAATATTTAAAAGAATATTCTTTTAAATTTTAAACTGTCAGAAAATAATTTTAATTTCAAATAAGACAAGTATTTTTCATATTAATGAAATAAAAATTACGCTTAGTTTAAAAACGCATTTAAAAATAATAAAATGGATAATGTTTATTACCTTTATTTTAATAAATAATAAATCAATTTCTCAAACATGGTTATCGCTGATATCTTCTTATATAAATAAAATGTAAATTTTCCTTTGTTCAAAATCTTAAATATCCGAACGTTCTTTACCGATTGCTTTGAAATTTTGACACGACGTTGTATTCAAATATACACGTGTTTTTATATGCCTACCATTTATATAACTAAAATGTCACACCTGTGATAGGTAAAAACATTCTTTTTTTGAAAAACAGGGCTATCTGTTGGACGTAAAAGCAACACACGCTACACTAAATATTTAACGATTCCATTTCAATGTTTCCGATATGTGTGTCCGCTATAGACTAAAAAATTACTGGACCGATTTAGGTGCGGGGATAAAGGTAGAAGGGGAAAAACGGAAAAGGGAAAGAGGGAAGAAGGGGGAAAATGGAAAAAAGAAAAAAGGGAAAAAAAGAAATGGAAAGGGGACAGGGAAATAAGGAAAAGAGAAATGGGAGAAGGAAAGGAAAATGAGGAGGAAAGTGGGAAAATGGAAACGGAATATGGTAAAATGAAAATGGGGAAAATGGAGAAAGGATAAAACCGAAAAAGGGAAAGGTTAAATTTTGTGTTCCGTAATGTTCATTTTGTTATTGTTTTATCAAACGTTCAATTGTGTTCATTTTTATATTCATATATATATATATATATATATATATATATATATATATATATAAACTCAAATTTAGCAATAGTGAAGCATTGCCGGGTCTGCTAGTATTTAATAAATTACTAAAAATTATTAAAAAATGAAAATTATAAATATTTTAACGTTTTAATATTTTATTTGCGCACGGAATTAAGGATAATTTTCTGTATATTTTTACTAATCCAAAAGTTGGTTAATAATTTAGGTAAATGTTTAAATTTGAAATCTTTTTCGTAGTTGTGTTTTACGTTTTCTGATATACATTTCAGTTTACTTTTATTTTATTTATATTTTAGAAAAGGATTTGTGAACTAAGAAAATACAATCAATTTCTAGTGACAGATTTCTGAAAAAGCTATAACCAAAATGCATTTATATATTTAAAAAAAAAATGAAATACTGAATATTTAAGCCGTACAAGATAATCAAACTAGTATTGGTTTTTGAATTAATGAAGTTGAGCGTAGTAAATTATGTAGTACATCTTTTTATCGGAAAATCTATTATAATTAATGAACACAATAATTACTTATTACGTATAAGAAAACTTGGGTGTTTCTTTAAAGACTGCCCAAAAAGGAGTGTAATGTATTTAGGGTGTATGTATATACGATTATTTTATCGTAGCAGCTTAACGGCCGAACCAATTTAGTTGTATAACCCCGCGTTGGAATTCTTACGTTACGGGAGTGTTATAGGCTACATAAATATGTACATTTAATGTAACTAAAAGGTCACAAAAAATCACGTATACGATTCTAAATGGATAATCGATAGTACTTTCAGTATCGATTTATTTGTGTCGAAAATAGTTGTGTTTTAAGATCTGCTACGACGTTCGATGAATGAATTACGGTACTAAAATTTATTAATTTATCTAATAATTATTATTACTATTGTTATTTATTATTTATAAACATTTAAGAAAAAAATAAGTCAAATGATTTTTAAAGGGCAGTATTTCCATCAAGTAAGCTAAATATTAACTAATATTCTCCTTTTATTAATAAAATTAATAAATATTAATATGTAAATAAAAATACAAATATAAAATATAAATGAAAATAATCTACGCTTAGAAATTAAATAAAATAATCTGTAAATTAATTGATAATGGAATGCTTCTAGCGGGAGAGATAATAATGTCTCAAACAAAATCAGGAAAGATAACCATTTATTTTCATATATATATATATTTTACTTGTACACGCGAGTGGTAATGATTTCTCATTTGTAAGCTCTAACGCATGTTTATGAATAAATTGTTTAATATTCGCTAGAAAAAAGTATTAATTGTTCTAAAATATACATCTTTTCTAATACTAGAAAATAGCTGTTATAATATTAATTTAATTTATAATTAACACATTAAAAAAGGTCTGTTAAAATTAATGAATGTAGATTCATAATTAAATCTGCATTTTAAAGAATAAGATATATAGGAATAGCATTAACAAATTCACTATATATCTAAATAATTCTATATATGTACACAATTATGTTGTAGTATATTATTCAGTTGTATTGTACATTTCAAATAATTAAATATAATTTCATTAGCCACACATATCCGAACTTGTACTTTAAGTTGAAGTTTTGCTGGTTAGAAGAGGCTTGTAATTGCTTTTGAATCTTTGAATTGGCAGAAATGCAAACTACATGAGAATTCTCATCTTAGAAGTATATAAATATGATTTCTTCGGTATTGTGATCTGTTCAAATATATTAAGTTTATAAAACACACACATACACACACACGCGCACGCACACACACACACAATAAGCAGAATTTCAAGATTATTGATTGATTTTTAAAATTCCATATTAATTCCAAATTAATTTTCTTTACCCTTTATATATTCATCTACTGATGAAATCAATTTATATTTGGATTATTTAAATATATGATAGTGTCCGATATGTTCGTGTGTTAACTACGTATCCAGACTATCTAAGATGTGAATTAAGTCTAAACTCAGACAGTGTTAAAAACCATCTTCTGGAATTTTGTTTAAAATCAGACGACAAATGCCAGGTAAAAATCATCTTACAGTATTTAGAAAAATACCGCTTAGCTTACGCTCAGCTCACTAAAGTTTCTCATTTAATATGTACGGTTTTTATTTTACACACACAGTAAATTTTACAATAAATATTTCGATTGCAATATTTGGTTTTCAGAATAATATTCTGAACATTATTTTTATTTTCTGGTCGAGTATTTTTATAGTAATTACGATGCTTTTCGTACTACAAAAACTGGTTACTAGTGTAAGTATATAATTTATTTCTATATCTATTTTTCCCTAATCTCTACTTATATTTAATATATAATGAATCGCTGTCAAAATACTGAATTTTATGTAACGTAGGACCTTTTAAAATTCACTTTACACGTTGCCGATTATTATTAAATCACCATATCTAAGACGTTAAGATGAATATAGTTTTGTTTTTTTATAATGTGTGGTGTTAATAAATTTTATAATTTTAAAAAAAAATCTATTACTTTAGAGATTTTATAACGTTTTTAATACTTCGCTATCGGTTTATTTATATTCACACTCAATTATTTAAACGAAATTATTTATACTAAACCTATTTGTTTAACAAGTGCGTTTAACTAAATGAATGATAATATATATTAAGGCAGCTGTAGAAATAAACAATTTTTAATATTATTTAATTCAAACGTACTTCCCTACCGAGCGGAAAGTTTTACAAGTGGTTATGATACAGAAATCGGGTAAATCTCTTCAGTATGTATCCTTATGCAGGTCAATAAACCTGTTGCCTAGTTTGTCGAAGGTTATTTCTTCAGAGGATGTGGCCTATTTTGGAGCAGAGTCACGTTATTCAAGATCACACGTTCAGTTTCCGTAGTGGGCGCTTCACTATTGAGCAAACGCACAGACTTGTTAACGTCATCAGCAGAAGCTTAGAGGAAAAGAAATTCGGCAGCCTTCTTAAATGTCCAGCGGGCCTTTGCCAAGGTCTGGCTGCCTGGACTTTTATACAAGTTGTAAAAAAAATTCCTTAAACTTATTATCTTGTTCTTCGCAGCTAGCTGATTGACGTATCTCCAAAGTAAAATATTTTGACACTAAGTTGGGGGTTCCGCAGGCTCACGTTTGAGAGCTGTCTATACTGTGTCTTCACTGCCGATCTTCCGGTTGAGAATGGAATCACTGTCGCTTTTTTTACCGATGATGCAGCTATTCTGGCTGTCGATGACAACCCAACTGTGGCCTCAACTAATCAACAATCCGAATTAAATCTAATTAACCGTGGCTGGGTACATGGAAGATAAGGGTTAATCAAGGTATGTCTATCCATGTGACGTTCACAATGAGAAGAGGAGACTGCCCACGGGTCCACCTTTATGGCATTTTAATTCCGCATAGTATAAGTGTAAGGTAGCTGGGTCTTTACCTGGACGTCGTTTGACGTGGAAGGTTCATTTGAGTGAGAAGAGAAAGCTACTTAACATGAATTTCAAGGAAATATACTGATTTCTGGGCAGGAGGTCTGAGTTATCTTCGTCTAATTATCTACTTTTATACTCAGGAATTTTGAAACTAATATGTAAATATGGCGTCCACCTATGGGGTACGGCAAGCTAATCAAATGTTGCAATCGTTCAGCGGTTTCAAAACAAAATTAGCGAAGTGAATAGCTGAGGCGCCGTGGTTTGCTAAAAACAGTGAAAGCCTTAAATATTTGGGTGTACGGTACGTCAAGTAAGAAATACAACGTTTCAGTCTGAAAAAGAACTTCGGCTAAATGACCCCTTTAATCACTTGTCCGTAAACCTCCTAGAAAACGGTGAGAATTTGAGGGCTAAAAGAACCTTATTAAGTCTATCACTCTCCATAAAAAAGGATGGTGCATGGATTTATTGTTATGTGCTCGTTTTTCTATTTTAGCTGCTATTAACGCAGAGCGGACCAATGATGGTCGAGCGCTTCTACGCTAGATCGCAGCACATTTAGTCTTATTAAAAGTACGTTTTACGAAAGCTTTTTATAAAATATTACTATTTTAAATATTAAGCTAATTATTTTGAATTTTTTGTCTGTATTATTGCTATAATTTTAAAAATAATGTTTATTACACATTACAATATATTTCAAAATAATTAGCTTAATATTTGATGTATATTTAAATGGAACTGTATTTTCTATGAAAGCATTAGTTTTAGTACATTAGATTTAATAGTGCATAACAGAAAGAAAAGACTGAAGATATAACTAAAAACCCCGTTTTTTGTCCGTAACGTTCGTATCAAGAAGCATAATGCGTTAGTTTGTTTGTTGTACGTGCTCACTTTTTTATTTTGAATGAAGCGCTTCTTGGCAAAATGCAGCAATGTAACGTATTGCATTTACTATTTTCTTGCTACGTTAGTACGCTAAATTTTATTTTATATAAGCAGTACGTTGTTTAGATTAACTTCTTCTTTTTTTTTTTTGTCTTCAGTCATTTGACTGGTTTGATGCAGCTCTCCAAGATTCCCTATCTAGTGCTAGTCGTTTCATTTCAGTATACCCTCTACATCCTACATCCCCAACAATTTGTTTTACATACTCCAAACGTGGCCTGCCTACACAATTTTTCCCTTCTACCTGTCCTTCCAATATTAAAGCGACTATTCCAGGATGCCTTAGTATGTGGCCTATAAGTCTGTCTCTTCTTTTAACTATATTTTTCCAAATGCTTCTTTCTTCATCTATTTGCCGCAATACCTCTTCATTTGTCACTTTATCCACCCATCTGATTTTTAACATTCTCCTATAGCACCACATTTCAAAAGCTTCTAATCTTTTCTTCTCAGATACTCCGATCGTCCAAGTTTCACTTCCATATAAAGCGACACTCCAAACATACACTTTCAAAAATCTTTTCCTGACGTTTAAATTAATTTTTGATGTAAACAAATTATATTTCTTACTGAAGGCTCGTTTAGCTTGTGCTATTCGGCATTTTATATCGCTCCTGCTTCGACCATCTTTAGTAATTTTACTTCCCAAATAACAAAATTCTTCTAGATTAACTTATTATTTCATTACATTTTGTTGAAAAAAGTTCATTGTATACATGAGTTTTTTGAAATTTTATAAAAATTAATAGTATAAAATAAATGTTGATGTAAATAACGTTCTGCTTATAGTACACAATACATTTTATTACACAACTGTTAGTTCAGTTTTTCCTCATTATTTTGCTTCAATTTGATTTTTTTATTATTTAATAAAAACATTATTTACGAACCATATAAAATGAAAGGTACTGCGCCAGCATTTGCCTAAATGCATCAAGACAAACCGTGATAAAACCTTGAGAAGAACAGCACTATAAAATACTTAATCCTTCCTATATTATAAAATGGTAAGAAAAAATGCTGAAAACATGAAAACTGCAATAATTCGAGACCTAATTGATCTACTGGGACAGGCAATGACTTAAAACACTAGGATAATCAAGTCATACCTAATGAGGTCTCACCCAAAATTTTTCCTCAACTCTGAGTTGATATGTGAGCGAACATTGGTTCTCCCTTTATGCTAAGAAAAACGCTGAAATACTCCCAAAGAACATTTTGTTTATAAAATGCTTCATTGGTTTATTGGAAAAAATGAATTTGAAATTTATTTGTAGTCCAGGTCGTATATGTTTTAAAATGGTCATATTTGGACTTTTTCTATTAATGCCTGCGGATTATCATCAGAAATGATTATTTCGTTATGCGCCAGTTGAAAAGATGTGCTTAAATTTTTATTAAACAAAATTTTTTAAATTGGAAAAATATCCATTCTTTTTCTCCTATTTCCCTGGATAACTTAATAACTGTTCATTTTAAAGAAAAGATCGTGAGAAGAAAAAGTTTTGTTTTACATTTTACAGAAATATCAACGACTGCAAATCGAAAAATACGTTGTTATTATTAATGCAAAAATAGCAAAAAAAATAATGCAATAACAAACGTAAATGTGGTCATATATACCACAAATTCTTTATCGCAGAATATGACTATTAAATATAGTTTTCATTGTTCAGAACATAGCAAGTTCATCAGAAAAAGGATTTTTATATTTTTTGTTAATATTTAAAATTGTTACGTATGATTTTCTAGTTATCGAACTCGGTATATTTTATTGGAATGCCTTTATTTTTTCTAATGACCTTATATTTTCGTTTTTCAGACAATGTCAGCCTTTAATTCTCTTTTTATGTACTTTCTTTAAAAGATTTTCACATTAAAATATGTTTCGTTTATTCGAAAATAAAGGGAAATCATATTTCTAACAGGTCTTGAATAAATTAAAATCTCTGAGAATAGTAGAGTTCGTGTTTTTCTCGTTCGTTGTTTTCCAATCGTTTTCTTTTATTATTATGAAATAAGTACGTAACCGGAAATTATCAACAAACGTAAAACTTTTTAATAGATCTTAAAAGTACAATTAATTTCTTAATAATAAAAAAAATACTTTTAAAAGAGTTTATTATAATTTTCATTAATGAATTCCGAAACGCATACAGATCACATTAAACCAGACGCAAGACCTGCCGAATTAAAAGTTGATTGATTAAATTTTGTAATTCAATATCATTACAAGTCGTTTTAATATTTATATCCTAACGAAAAGTCTTTTAATTTTCTTTTTATTTTTCTAGTTTTTTTAATTACAAATCGATACTAATGTTTATAACGTTTATTCTATCATTTTATATTGAAGAAAATAAATTGTAAGGGATATTTTCAAAGAGAAAAGTAGGATTTTGTTTAAGAAATTGGATATGATAGATTTATTTATTTATTGGACAAAATTAAAAACAAAAATATAAAAATGGATATAAAAAGGTAGTACAAAAATCTGACAGATTTAATATACGTAGAAGACAGACTTATGACCTTCTGTGATGATATACTGTCAAACGTATTTAATTCATTTATAATTTTATTCGGATTTTAACTCCTGTATACTGGTTACAACTGGCCGACTGTAAATATGTTTTGGCAATTTTTATAGACATAGAGGCAGCATTTCCTTCCTTGTGTTGGAGTTCTGTCCTCTATGAGTTGGAACGCCGCAATGTTTCCGTAGCCCTGCAGGCCGTAGTACGTGACAACTTGTCTTATCGCTCGGCTCTGTTTAAGGATGCGCACATAGTTCTGGAAAAGTACATCACCAGGGGAAGCCCGCACGGCTCCGTTCTCGGTCCCTTGCTGTGGAACCTGGTATTCGACGGATTTTTGGGACTGACATTCCCGGAAGGGATCACGGCCCAGGCTTTCGCCGATAACTGTCTCCTTTTAGTTTGTGGTAATTCACGACCGCAACTAGAAGACCGGGCGCAAGCGGCCTTGTCAACCGCAGAGGGCTGGATGGACATTCAAAATTTAAAGATTTCTGTGCTCAAGACGAAGTTTATGCTTCTCAAGGATGCAGACAAATTATCATACAGTCGTAACCCGGTATTAAGTATAAAGACTGTGTAATCAGCCGAGTTCGAGTTCATAAGTGCCTAGGTGTTTTGTTTGATGAGAAGTTGCTGTTTAGCAACCACATTAAGCAAATAGCGGCGGACGCCGTCTCTGTGTTGCACAAGCTTAGATGTTCGAAAGGATTACGGGCTGTCAGGCCGTCATTTGTACATGCTGTACCGAGGTGTCTTCGAAAGTATGACCTCTTACGCGGCATCCGTTTGGGCGCATAGGTCGGAAAGAAATCGAGCACTTATTCAAAATTTAAGGAGTGCATAGGCTTAGTTGTATACACTGGTGTTATTAAAACAATCTCCTACGAAGCTACCACTGTATTGGGAAAGGCTCTCCCAATCGATTTAGTGGTGAAAGTTCGAGTGGCCATGTGGAAATTGCGAAGAGGCAGGAAGGCCGAGGTATTTGGGATGCGGTTTCAAGCCGGGCCTGTACAGAAGTGGAACAGTGATGTCAATGCACCAGTTCTAAATTGCGAATAGTTACCCATCTCCCGCCTGCGGAGAAGGCTTTAAAGCCTTGTGATGGAAGCGTGGCAGCAACAATAGCACGCCACGACTAAGGGAAGGTCCTAGTATAGATTTATACAGAATCTGGGGGGATGGTATGCCTCGCCTTCGTTTTTAAGGGCAACGGGATCTCGAGTGCTCTCCAATCATGTAAATTTAAACCAATATTTGTTTCGGTTCTACCTGGCAGTTGATGAGCTGTGCGTCTGCGGGGAGGTCCAGTCGAACGAACACATGATGTTCGACTGCCCAGCTCTTGGAGGAGCCAGAACTCAGGCCACCCTGGGAACTTAGAAGTCAAGGGAAAAACTGGCCACTCACAAGCGGAGAGTCAATGTGGCAAGAGCCGCATTGTCGGACCGTGTGGGAGTTCCTTGATGCGGTTGCTTTGTTCGACCGACATCAGTAGTTTGCTTAAGGTAAAAGACTCCTACTGCGCTGCTGTAGGAAGCTAACCGAGAAATATGGCTGGCTACCAGCCAGATTAAGGCTCCAAGCGCTTTAATGGTGGACAAGTACTTGCTGGCATTCAGCGGCCTAGACGTGCCAGCTAATTGCTGTATTTGACGAGATAAATTTAATTATTGATAATCATATACGTTTTAGTAGTTGACGGGGTTCGCCTACTCATTTTAGTGATATATGACAATTGGGCGGTGGGACAAGCAAGCGAGTGGTATATGGTACCACGCTTATTCCGCTGACGCTTTTAGGTTAGCTCTAGGAGCTATTTAGGACACTGGTCGCTAAACTGTTTCGAGGCTTAGTAGCCGTTTGTGGCACAGATATTCGGTCTTATGCTTTAGGGCGACCGAATCGGGTGGTTGCTAGAGAAATGCCAAGCAAACCAAATACTAGTTACAAATGTAAATTTCGACCTTGGGTTGCAAAATATTAAATTTTTATTATTGAATTATTTGGTGAATAATCAAAAATTAAAAAGAAACAATCATACGCGAAAAACAAAGATAAAAGGAAATTAAACTAAAAAAATCCAAAAATAATACGATTCTAAATACAGTTTTCAATTAATATTAAATATTCATATGTTTCAGCAAATCTATTACACATACACATATGTAATAATGCCCTTTTAAGTTACATATACACATTTTTAAAAGTACATAACATTTTATTTCACTTATTACTTCGGAATTTTTTTGTTAATTTTTTTTTTGTTATTATTTAATAATTATTTATTGTAATTTTTTTTTTACAATCAGGGGTTCATAATTATTAATAAATCACCATATTTTAATTTTAAAAAAAGTTTAAAAAAAAGGAGACGAAGTCTGATTCGAGGGGATGTGCCTCTCCCGTGTCTTTTTTTTTGTCCTCAGTCATTTGACTGGTTTGATGCAGCTCTCCAAGATTCCCTATCTAGTGCTAGTCGTTTCATTTCAGTATACCCTCTACATCCTACATCCCTAAACATTTGTTTTACATATTCCAAACGTGGCCTGCCTACACAATTTTTTCCTTCTACCTGTCCTTCCAATATTAAAGCGACTATTCCAGGATGGCTTAATATGTGGCCTATAAGTCTGTCTCTTCTTTTAACTATATTTTTCCAAATGCTTCTTTCTTCATCTATTTGTCGCAATACCTCTTCCTTTGTCACTTTATCCACCCGTCTGATTTTTAACATTCTCCTATAGCACCGCATTTCAAAAGCTTCTAATCTTTTCTTCTCAGATACTCCGATCGTCCAAGTTTCACTTCCATATAAAGCGAGACTCCAAACATACACTTTCAAAAATCTTTTCCTGACATTTAAATTAATTTTTGATGTAAACAAATTATATTTCTTACTGAAGGCTCGTTTCGCTTGTGCTATTCGGCATTTTATATCGCTCCTGCTTCGTCCATCTTTAGTAATTCTACTTCCCAAATAACAAAATTCTTCTACCTCCATAATCTTTTCTCCTCCTATTTTCACATTCAGTGGTCCATCTTTGTTATTTCTACTACATTTCATTACTTTTGTTTTCTTCTTGTTTATTTTCATGCGATAGTTCTTGCGTAGGACTTCATCTATGCCGTTCATTGTTTCTTCTAAATCCTTTTTACTCTCGGCTAGAATTACTATATCATCAGCAAATCGTAGCATCTTTATCTTTTCACCTTGTACTGTTACTCCGAATCTAAATTGTTCTTTAACATCATTAACTGCTAGATCCATGTAAAGATTAAAAAGTAACGGTGATAGGGAACATCCTTGTCAGACTCCCTTTCTTATTACGGCTTCTTTCTTATGTTCTTCAATTATTACTGTTGCTGTTTGGTTCCTGTACATGTTAGCAATTGTTCTTCTATCTCTGTATTTGAACCCTAACTTTCTTAAAATGCTGAACATTTTATTCCAGTCTACGTTATCGAATGCCTTTTCTAGGTCTATAAACGCCAAGTATGTCGGTTTGTTTTTCTTTAATCTTCCTTCTACTATTAATCTGAGGCCTAAAATTGCTTCCCTTGTCCCTATACTTTTCCTGAAACCAAATCGGTCTTCTCCTAACACTTCTTCCACTCTCCTCTCAATTCTTCTGTATAGAATTCTAGTTAAGATTTTTGATGCATGACTACTTATACTAATTCTTCTGTATTCTTCATATTTATCTGCCCCTGCTTTCTTTGGTATCATGACTATAACACTCTTTTTGAAGTCTCCCGTGCCTAAGATCCAAATATTTCATCAAAATTTAATTTGGTTATAACTCTGGAACCAATGAAAATAAGTACCACTTATATAGTTGAAAAGCTTTCAATGAGGGCTTATTACTGCAGTTAAGAATAAGTGCAAAATCCAATTTTTTTTTGGATTTTGGGCTTTTTTGGGCACTTTTGATTCAGTCGATTACAATCAAAAGGGAAGGTGCACAACTAGATGTTACAACAGTCCTAAAACCAAAATTTCAACGTACAACGACAATTCATTTTTGAGTTATGCAAGATACATACGTACGTACAGACATCACGCCGAAACTAGTCAAAATAGATTCAGGGATGGTCAATGAGGAAATAATTGTATGGTCGTGCTTTAGTTACTTATAATTATTGCACCCTATCCTAGAATTTTTTAAAACTCAATTGCAGTTCTACTAATGACTATATATATATTACTATTTATAGACGCAGAGATTACTTCTTGCTGACCATGATTAAAAAATACCGGATTAGAGCTATCAAATTAACTGAATTTCTTTCGTTTCAGAACAAGTTAATACTGGAAACATTGTTTGAATTTTCTGAAAGAGATTTGGACACCAGCTTATAATATCAGGTAACTGAAAAATACGTCTGTAACAATTTTTTAAATAATTTTTTACATTAGAAAAAAGTTATTATTAATACATTTTTTATTTTAATTTATAGCTGCATCAATTAAATTCATTAGCGACTTATCAGTGAAATGTAACTGTACCGGTAAATGTGTAATCTCGAACAACATTAGGCCGACAATTCTGGAGACGTGTGGTTAATTGAAACCTAACCACCAAAAATACCGGTATCCACGATGTAGTATTCAAATCCGAATAAAAGCAACTTCCTTTATGGGAAGAATAGTATGAAACAGTCAACTGTTTTAAGAATAGGGGTTTGAGGGAGACCCTCATTGTTGCTTATTTGATCTACCATTGGCATTTGGCATAAGAAATAAAAGTTGTTTTCAATCACAGCTAAACATTAGCAAAAATGGACTGTGATGAAGCTTTTTTGTTATCGGGTGATTAGCCGTATTATTGAATATAAATTCCAGTTGAGATGCAGTTAATAATCTGGAAAAGTCTCAGAAAAACCCATCAAAAGAAATGAAAAACTGAGTAGTTTAAAGGAGAATAAGAAGAAGTAAAGAAGGGGCATTTCTTATCTCCAAAATTGTTTAATCTTCAAGTGCATGATCAAATTGCTCTACAAGTAGATAGTAAAATTAACAAAACAGGAAAAAAGTACAAGTTTCCATACTTCATAGTGCTTTTAAGAAATTAAGTCCAGGTTATTTAATGAATAATTACAAAATTAGATATTAACAGAATGCAGCCTGAAAACAAATATTACAAAAATAAAGTTAATGAGAAGAAGCTGTAATAAGACAATTAATGACTGCAGATAAAAAAAGAAAAATTAAGTAAGTAAAACAGTACAAATATTTATTTTTTACACATTCAAAATATTCTAGATGAATCTAAATTTAAAAACAAAATAAAAACAAGAATATCAATGGTTAAAGAAGTATTTAGTTCAGAGAAATATATGATTTCACAGAAATATGTTTATCAATAAATTGGAGAAAGAAAAATTATTACTTGAAGTTAAGTGTAGTTAGACTTGATAAAGTATAATAATGAGTTCTGTTTTTGGAGTGAAATTTTGTTCATATGTATAGAAACATAAACATATATATATATATATATATATATATACGCGCCGCGCGCGTTTGTAAACCACAAGATGGTAGCAATGTTTGTTTGTTCTCCACTGTGTATTAGATTTCAGCTACCACTTGTATAATGAAGATGAACAGTAAGGCAAAGAAAAGTAAGAATGTTGGATGTATTATAATGTTAAATAAAGGAGATTAATTAAAATTAATGGGGTAAACAAATTAAAATTTGGAAAAGGTCTATTTCTTCAGAAGATAATAAAAGACTTAAAAATGAGTACAATATGAATAAATGTGAATGAATGAAATGAGTATAAATTACAAAATGAGAATTACAATATTATAGTAGTTTAGAGTATTATTACACTTAATTTAATATGTATATGTATATATATTAAGACTATAATAATATTAAGGCTATATATAATATATATTATAGTTTAACCTTTGGTTGACCGATGGTACTTCCAAGTACGTTCATATTATACTATAAAATATTTATATTATGTTGGCAGTATCAGTTTTAAAATTACAGTTGAGAAGTAGCGCGTAGTTAACCTTTATTTACTATTGTGGTTTTTGTTCGAGTATTATACGATAACTTTTGAAAATGTGCTTGTAACTCTTGTTTACTTTATTCAAAAAGATATTAATAATCTTTACAGATACAACCAGTTATTATTACTCAAGTAGTATTTATTAATTTTTTTTAAACCTGTTGTGGACTCAGAAGTACCGTCGATCAGTCGAGAGGCTAAGTTGCACTTTATTGTTGGTTGGTTATAGGTTAGACGGTTGTAAGTTAGTACTATTGTATTTGTGACTAAATTTGTGTGATTTCATTTACTTTTTCAATATGTGCGATTATTCTAATATTATTTAAAATGATAGTGAATTAATTGATACGATGAACACCAGTTTTCCTCTGGACAACGAACAGTTTACCAATATTGGAGATTATGATTAAGATTATATTGATACTAACAGCGTAAACTAACATATTTGTGAAGGTAGGCCTAGTGTTTCTGTTTTTGATATAGTTTAGAGCGACTGCAAGTTATGAAGATGAAAATTTAATTTCTAATGATAACCTATAGTCTAGCCATTGTTTTGCTTGGCATTTCTCCCGCCACCACCCCATTCGGTCGCCCTAAGATATAAGACCTAATGTCTGTGCCACAAACGGCAACTAAGCCTCGAATAGTTTAGCGACCAATATTCTAACATATCTCCAAGAGCTTACCTAACAGCATGAGTGGATTAAGCATGGTGCCATACACCATTTGCTTACATGTCCCAAACGCTCACTTGTCATGTATTTGCTAAAATGGGTAAGTGTACCCCGTCAGCTACTTAAAATATATATGATATCCATAATAAAATTTATTTTGTCTAGGCAGGAATTCGCAGCCATGCCTAGGTCGCTGAATGCCAGCAAATACTTGTCCACCATTTTATAGCACTTGGAGCCATAGTAATTGGCTGGTGATCAGCCATACCCAGGGTAAGCTTCCCATGGCAATACGAGTCTTTCCCTTAAGCAAACTATGGATGCCGGTTGAACAAAGCAACTGCATCTAGGAACTCCTACATGGTCCCACAATGCGGCATGCGGCTCTCACCGCTTATGAGTGACCAATTTTCCCCTTGTCCTCTAAGTTTCAGGGTAGCCTGATCTCTGGTCGCTGCAAGAGCAGGGCAGTCGAACATCAGGTGTTCATTTGACCGCCACATAGACGCACAGCTCATCAGCTGCCAGGAGGAACCGAAACAGATATTGGTTCTTAACCATCTTCTAGCCATAGACAAAATGATGAAAATCGACCTAATAACTTTACTGAGACTTATAAAAAAACTATTGAAGGATGAGTTCCATATCAGCACCTCAAAAAATTAGATTGTAACAAAGAGGTGGTACATTTATGTTAGCCACATAAATGTCATCTAGTTAAAACGATTTTCTACTATTAATTAAAAGAATCATTTTTATATTAATTCTTTACAGGTAGAGATCATTTTATCCATCAGATATTCATTAATCCACCAGTATTCAAGGCTGATGGATTCTTTGCAATTGGGAAAGCCTGATATACCAGTAAGTAAAAAACATTTTCACAAAGAGAATGTTTTGTTGACCTGGCTTGTTTGTATGGATCATATTAAATGGGCTCATGAATAGGATCCTTTATGTTTTATTTTTGCTAGAGATATTTTAAACCAAAATATGTATTAATTAATGTATAAATTAGACACTTTCTGAGTAAAAATAAATTAATAGTATTCATTGTTTCCAGCAGAAAAGGATACACTAATAAATTGTTTTGAACTACCTATCCGTCTTTCTTCTGATTAAGATATTCACATCAACAGATCTTATTGTTACTGGTGATATTTTTTCTGAGATGTTCAGTTTAAAGCTAGATAAATCTTTGATGAACAAAAAACTTATGAATGTATGGCCGAATACCAGCTGCATTTTTGAGGACTTGGTATATTATTTGCAATGGCATATTTGGGTCAGTAAAGAATGAAATTGGAAACCACTTTCTTGGTAATCTTGCCATGGTATGCTTGTTATTATTAAAAATAGTTAAGTTACTGCCATGAGTAACTTGTGACTAATGTCCAATTGCATCCAACTATATGTTTATGACACCTTAAAAACTATGGTATAAATTGTTGTACAATATCACTTTTCAAAAGGAAAAGTGTTCTCTTTTACAATTATTTTCTATCAGTATAATATGCTTCTTACTTTTCTCAAAAATTTTTGGACATCAGATTTCATCGCTATGGAACACATGAAATCATAGTTGTATCAATAGTAGTTGATCACTTGAAAATATCTTAATGGTGACCCAAATTTATTCTATTATATTAATATTTGGAGAACTTACTGTTCAATTCAGTTGAACAAATTTCATCAACTATGATAAACTTCAGAAGCAAATGCCCATTACATGGCTGTAGAATATTGTTTAAATAAAATCCACATGTTAAAATCTGAGAAATAAATACAATGAATTCGATGTACTCCCCTAAGAATATTCCATCTTCTAATGTGAAAGTGGTCTCTATCAAAATAGTTTTCTACAAACTACATCACGTTGCTTTTAATTGGGTCATCTAGATTCTTGAATTCTTCAATCTGAATAATGAAGGGTAAATTTTATACCATTTGTGAAAATTCATCATATAGATAGCAGATTTATTTTTATGATGCTTCCTGTGTATTGTCTTCTGAGATCATCCTTTATTTTTGTTTATTTAAATAATATCTGGAAATTTTACAGGTTAGTATTACTTTACTATATCATCTTTTACGTATTTTTTTATGCAAAGATGTAACTAAGAGGTGTTAATTTTTTGTGTATTAATGACATAAATACATGTCATAAAACATAAATACATGAGATAAATTAAAAATCTGATCATCTGTAAGATTAAAGTTATAAAAATAATAAAAAAATACTTAAAATTTTACAGATGCTATTTGGTTGCCTGCAGTTGAAAACCAAGTACATAGTGACAGTGACAGCTTAGTTAAGCAATAATGCCCTTTAGGTAATATATGTTTATATTTACTTCCTGTTGTTTGTAGTGTTGATGAACTATCCTGAATAACAAAGCACAAGATCCGAAATTGTCAAGTTGAAGTGAAAGAGTTTTTGTTGAAGTAAATTAGATATTAAAGTTTTATAAACATTTTTTATTGTTTTAATTACTTGCTAGTTTATTGATTCTGAATTCCTACTACTTTTAATTTTTTTGTTCCTTTTCCATTTTGTTACAGTGCTTGGATAACATAGTTACATATATTCTGCTTGCAATTCAGATAGACAATGCATTCACCTAATTATTTTTTATGCACAAATCTATTGTGTTTTGATGTCAATTACATTTTAAATGATTCTACTACTAATGAGATTAGTTTACTGTAAGTAAATGATGATATTGTGTTAAATTTATAACATACAACTTTTAATTATTCTTGATTTCACTGAATGTGTATAGTATCAACTTAGACCATTTGTTGGTGTTTTCTTTTGATTTATTCATTATTAAGATGCTACTGGTTAATCAAGAGCGAATTATGAAAGTACTGACTTAACTATTTTAAAAATAAGTAATAATAATGAAATTAAAATTTATTTCAGTTGATAAAAATTTATTGTAATATATTTAATAATAAATTTATTAAAATAACAGAAGGATCATTTTTAGAACCAAAGAACTTTGCTCAGAAAAACGATTTGTCCAAATTTATCTGTTTAGTGAACAGTAAACAGCAATCCATGTTTTTGTATATACATTAAAGAAATCCAAACAGGTAGAAGAAAGAGGTCAATTGAAGTATCCTTCCTTTTTATTAATTAGAACAACTTGTTTTTCAGTAAAATTGGGTAAAAAAGGATATTTTAAAGACAACATGAGAAAGAAATAATGATTTTTAAAATTTCTTCCAACATGATTTTGGTGAGGTGAAATTTCATAGGAAAAGTGACTGAAACCTAATAATCTTTGGAAGTTTTTCTTATTAAAATAGAAAACCGTTGGATTATTTTATTAAAATAGAATAAATTTTTTTATTAAAACTTTATATACCTTTTTTGTTTTATAAATTTATAAACCGTATGTTTATGTTCGTACAAATAATTTTTTAAGGAACAAAATGTAAAATAGTATATGATGAGACTAACCAGAATTTTTTTTTTAATATGACAATTCTGTTTTGTTAGATCCTTTATATGTATAAAAAAAGATGTAGGCATCAAAAAATGGTCCTTAGAAGTGAAAAAATTAATTTAGGTTTTATTATGCTATTATTTTTCAGTAATTATATACATATATTTTACTAGAACAAAAGTAAAGCAATTAATGTTGAATGTTTAAATTATTTTATTTTTTTGTACAAATTAGAGTTGGTATTTGTACTAACTGTACAAATACTAATTTATGACTGGTCTAGCCAAAGTACATGGACTTGTTTGCCAGATTTTGCAGATGAGACCACACCACATCCCATTTGGATTTTTGCAGTAACTCCTTTGTCACATGAGCTGAATTAGGAGTAGTGTTGTCGTGAAGAAAAACGACCCCATCGTTCAATCTTCCGGGTGTTCGAACTTTAATGGCTTCACACAATTTTTTTAAACTCTCACAATAAGATTTGACATGGCTTGTTGTTCCTTGGGGCATAAATTCACTGTAAACAACTCCCTCAGAATCAAAAAGACTGTCAGCATAACCTTATGAACACATGGGGATGTTTTCACTTCTTGTGGCAAATTTTTGTCTCCATTTATGTGATGCTCGTTGTCTCAGGAGTGTAATGAAGCTCTTATTCCCTATGGTGATTTGTTTCAAAAACTCGACCAGTCCTGGAATAACATTGAAGAAAAGAAAGAGCAGACGCAAAACGTTGATGTTTGTGGTTGTCTGTCTACAGATGTGGCACCCATTGTGCACACATATTATGATAACCAAGCTGATCGTGAATAATCACAAACACACTACCATAACTGATGTTAAGTACACTCGCAATCTCTCTATCTCTCTAATTTTAATATGCCGATTACACAAGATCAAATCATTCATGCATTACTCGTCATGTTTACAGTTGAAGGACACTTAGCACACAGGATGTCACTCATTCGTTCTTCCGTTTCTGAACATTTGGCACCATTTTGTGATCATGGAGCGAGACATTGTATTCTCACCGTATACCTCAACAGTTTGGCGATGAATTTCGCAACAAATGTAATTTTTTGCCCACAAAAATCTACTGAACGCACTTTTATGCCGAACAAAACCTCTAGAGAAGACACCATATTGACGACACTACACACATACTGAATGTCGTACAGAATTGCTGCTGAGGGAGCATGAAGACATGCTCCCTCAGCAAAACAACCAATGCTGTCATCACAAGACATTAATATATCCCTTTCAGTTCAAGAACACGGCAAGAGCGTAACTTATTTTTTGATCCACCTCTTGTAGATTATAAATGAAAGCCCATACAGAATTACAATGATTTTTATGAGTTTCTTTGAGATACATGGATGAAATTTTTGCTGTTTTTTATTCTCATCATAAGTTATTTCATTAAATACTTTCATTAAAAGATAAAGATGCTACGATTTGCTGATGATATAGTAATTCTAGCTGAGAGTAAAAAGGATTTAGAAGAAACAATGAACGGCATAGATGAAGTCCTACGAAAGAACTATCGCATGAAAATAAACAAGAACAAAACAAAAGTAATGAAATGTAGTAGAAATAACAAAGATGGACCACTGAATGTGAAAATAGGAGGAGAAAAGATTATGGAGGTAGAAGAATTTTGTTATTTGGGAAGTAAAATTACTAAAGATGGACGAAGCAGGAGCGATATAAAATGCCGAATAGCACAAGATAAACGAGCCTTCAGTAAGAAATATAATTTGTTTACATCAAAAATTAATTTAAATCTCAGGAAAAGATTTTTGAAAGTGTATGTTTGGAGTGTCGCTTTATATGGAAGTGAAACTTGGACAATCGGAGTATCTGAGAAGAAAAGATTAGAAGCTTTTGAAATGTGGTGCTATAGGAGAATGTTAAAAATCAGATGGGTGGATAAAGTGACAAATGAAGAGGTATTGCGGCAAATAGATGAAGAAAGAAGCATTTGGAAAAATATAGTTAAAAGAAGAGACAGACTTATAGGCCACATACTAAGGCATCCTGGAATAGTCGCTTTAATATTGGAAGGACAGGTAGAAGGGAAAAATTGTGTAGGCAGGCCACGTTTGGAGTATGTAAAACAAATTGTTGGGGATGTAGGATGTAGAGGGTATACTGAAATGAAACGACTAGCACTAGATAGGGAATCTTGGAGAGCTGCATCAAACCAGTCAAATGACTGAAGACAAAAAAAAAAATACTTTCTCTCAATAAAAAAAAGGACATTACATTTACCTATTAATCTGAGTGTAGACATATTTTGCATATAAAAATTAAGAATCACCAAGCATTTTTTCATCCTATACAACACAAGATGGATGATTTACAGAGTAATTCGATATCCATGTGGTTTGTGTTCATCACGGACAAAAAATTTGTATTAAAGATACAACTGGATTTATTTATTTTTTTTGTCAGAAGCATGATTGATGCATAACTGTCACAGAAGATTATTGAAATTGATGTAGAACTTCATAACCTAAAAATTGCTTATGATATTAATTTGATAGAAATAATGGTTTAGGTATGTTTGAGCTTTAAATTTGTCAAAATTCTTATTAAGATTTTCAGACACAATAACACCCAACTATAAACAACTTTAAATTTATTTACGTTTCCATTTATCATTGATTTGCTTAAGGTTCGTAATATCTTTATCTTTTTTGAAATAAGTTTTATAGAGTCTACATTTTTATAACGGTTTATCTTATAAATTTAAACATAAGCCATTATTAAAGAATATTTACTAAGTAAATAAAACATACATAATAATGTATGATGCAGCATATGTATATTTTTGATGTAGTGGCGATAAGAAAACTTTAAGATTAATATATATATTTGTTTTTTGTAGGGCGGCTTTTATAGACATTGACTAATAATTGCAGACTTGTTATAATAAATGTGAAATGAATATGTGTGTTTTTTTGTGCGCTCATACAGACGAACTATATTTCAAGTATTAGGTAATAATAAAAATTGTTAACTTTAACAAAAAATCTACTATATACATAATCCCTCTTAAGTTTCTTTTTTGTCTCTTGTGAGGACAGCTATGTCAACCTTCATCTCATTCTAAGTTCCTGATTTTAAGACTAATACAAACTTCAGAAATGAATTTTCTGAGAGTGACGGCTGGTCTAAATCGACAGAGGAATGAGCAAATTTGGTGAGAATTACAAGTGATCCCGTTACTTGCTAATATAAAATTGTACAAGTCTTAACTGGTGTAGACATATGGAAAGAATGTCAGAGGAGCGACTATAAAACTATAGACCACATGGTTGAGGTAGACAACTATGTAGATTGGTGATGGAACTGGCTTTATAGTCTAACTGTGTTACTTATATATTCATAATATTAATATAGATAGTTAAATAAATAACAATTTATTATACTTCATTAATTATAGTAAGCATGAATTGTTTTTATTACTTTTTTCCACAACTTTTATTCCGGTTGTGCGTATTACATATGAGAAACTATCACCTAGAATTTTCAAATGAAATTATACTTTAATATAGAAAAAAGAAAAGTCTTTTTAAAGTTATATCATTCTTAGCGTATTTTATTTGGATAATTATTTATTCCTTAAATTGTTATTGATCTATTTGAAAGATTATTATTAATTTTTAATAGTAAACACGGAAGGTTTTTATCCGACTCTTTAAATCTATTGATGATAGAACTTTCCAGAATTTTGTTAAAAAAATGGTTTAGTATACTTTATTACCACTAGAGTAATGATATGCTGTATAATTGACAGTTTCTATAAAATGAATTGCTGAATGGAAGATTAAGAGAAAGTAGAAATTGTGTATAAAAAAATGAACTTCTTTTACAATTTTTCGTAAATAATTTAATATTTTTAATTGTGCAATAGTAAACAATTTATATCTGAATATAAAAGAGTTTATTATTACTAAGTTATTAAGTAAATTAAGTTACTAAATAATTAAGTTGTATTATGGGTATTACATGTTATTACAGTAATGTAATAAAATACTGTAATTTTTTTTCACATTCATATTCATGGTGTCTTGAATTTCGTTTGTATAACTTAAGGGACTGAATAAGGACATCAAAGTAAATGAAACATTTCACACTAACACACTATCTTGATTCATTTTCTAGTCGTCCATTTCTCAATCTGACAATTTTGTATCTGTTTTCTCTTTATCGAATAATTGAATTAAATTCTATCAATAAAAATAGAATAGATACAAAATTGTCAGACCGCATATCTCTTGCAATCTTTTCAGCCATATCTCACCTGGTTTATCAACAAATTCGAACAAAGGATAAGGTGTATTTTTGTTCACATTAAAAGAAAGACAAATTATTTAATGGGAAATTATTTGATAAACCTACTAATGACTGAGCTATTGCTGGTTAAAAAAATTTAATCGCTGCTATTTTGTAATTTCAAAAGGTAAAATTTTTAAAGTATAAAATTTTGCAAAATCATTTGTTGGGCAACACAAAAATTTATTAAAATTAGGTGTAGTAGGATAGGTCAAATAGTAGATATACTTTTACTTGGGACTGGTAACTGTGTCAAGTTTTTATCTTATGTTTGCAATTCTATATTTGAGAGGATAAATTCTGCATGTATATAGATATTCATTGTTTGAGTAAAAGCTGGAATCTCATTAACACCAACGATTTATATGCCAGACGTGATGGTGAAGGCAATATCATAAATCTTTATAAAGGTACATTCATGGCGATTTTAATCTGACTACTTTGAGATTTACAAGCAAAGCAATCAACCTATTTATTTATGTGTTTCAATTGATACAATGAAAAAAAAAGCCAACTAGAAGGATTTTACCACAGAAATATTTCAATAATTTATGCATTTTAGTTGTAATCTAAAGTTTTCGCTATTGTATTTCAAGTATAAAATTTTCTTTGAATAGAATCTAAAATTATGTGGCTAGTAGACCCTCAGGAATGTAGTAGAAAAAATGTCAGTAAACTAATTAAATTAAAGATGCGTAGAGAATATAATATGGTTTAAAAAATTGAAATAAAAAAACCTTAAATAAATTGCATAAAGAACATTAGATTACTGAATTAAAATCTTAGAAAATGTAAGGTAATTTTATGTTAATGAAAATCCAGTTTTAACAAATTTATGTTTAAAGCGTTATTGGTGACAAATATTAACCTGGGATCACTTGCGTATCTGAAAATCACATGGTTACTCGCACATTAGATTTTATCTGACATTTGTGTATACCTGAATAAAACTAGATTTTTTTCTCAAAACACAATTTTAAAAATGGGAACAAATTTTTTGTTTTAAAAAATGATAAATTGGCTATATCTTACAGTACTTGTATTTATAAATATAAATGAAATAGAATACTAAAAAATTTTCTAAATTTCAAACTTCAAAGACCATTTCAAAATAATGTAATTTTTTTTTATAATCTAAAAAACAAAAGTATACTAACATTTTATGGCATCTAAAAACTATAAATATAGTAAAATACATAATTATTGTATATTTAAATCTTTAGTTTATTGACCGAATCAATATTGTAACATATTATGAATTTAGCATTTAATCGATAGTGGCATATTCACTTCTTCATGTTTTTGAACAAACTGTTCAAAAAGCTGCCTAATTGGGGTTAAGTTATCAATAAGTTTTCTAGCAGCTCTGGTATGTTTTTCATCAAACCGTACAGCTTGAACCAATGTTTGAAATCATCTCTTTGACAGTACAACCGAAAAATTTGTGGACATTTTCCATCGTTGTTCCATAACTCGTCAACATTGAGATGACTAGCCTTTTTAACACCAGCTAAATAAAGATCGCCCAAGAAAGCCTTCAATTTAGTTACATCGGTTTACGGTTCATCCCTGATGCCACATGTACATGAGTGGCTTATTAGCAGTGACTGTTGGTTCATACAGTGAACCAACGATCATATATCTTCAATTATATCATCTGGAAAATAAAAAATCCAGCAATCCATAATTGTATTTTTTCCTTTAGCTACATTTTTTACGCCTGGCAATCTAGTAATTATACTTTCTCTAGCAGTTCGGCTAGGTCTTGGCGATGCTGGGTTGTGTGCATACCAATTACTTATGTCATCCATACCATGGTAGATTGGACTGAAGGCGCCACTATTCACTCTCGATTTGAGCGTGCTTCTGCTGTTTGTTGATGTAACAAGATGCCGAGCTGCAGATCATTTTCTTCATCTGACTGTTCTGAATCTGTGTTTTCTTCCTGATGTTCAGGCTCAGCATTCGTATCAGAAAAACTTCTGCTTGTAACTCAACAGCAACTTCTGCTTCCTCATCATTCTCAACTTGTGTGAACTCGTCCTCTTCCAACCATGCCAGAATACGAAACCAATTATTCTACATGAAAGCCAAATCATCAGATTCCAAAATACTGAATAAAATAAAAAATAAATATAAATAAATAAAAAATACTCAATAAAACTATGTCACAAATTATAAAAGTCATTAGATAACTTGTACGTAATCACTCGCGTGTTAGATATTTTCTAACAACTATACTGACGCGATCACTCGTGCATTAGATTCCAACTACCAGACCATGCACACCCCACTCCTGACCTTCAGGATTCACCCAAAGGTCTCTTACCTCAGTGTCCAACATCGCGTAAAAATATCCTCCTGAGACAATGATGAAGTTTCAGGATCATACGTAATGTAATAAAGTTTTTATTAAAGAAAGTTTCCAAAATGTTAGATTTTATCTAACATGTGAGTGATCCCGCATTAAATGATAAGGCCAAATATAATATTGGATTTAAAAAAAAAATCAAAAGTGATGTTTTGAAATTGATTTCTCTGAAATATGTTCTTTATTATTTTAATAATTATTAGCATATACTTCGATGACGGGTGAAAGCAAACAATTTTGTTTGATAAAGAGTCAACTTAAGCTTAGAATACCACAGACTTTATACTTGCTTGTACAAGTTCTGTATTCGTACATTTCAATTCTGTGAAGAAATTTTACAGTTTTTTTCAAATTGTAAAATTCATTTATGAAGTTGGCAAAGATTCACTGGAATTTTTTTATCTTAATATTTGAAATAATGATATTACATGCGTAACTTAATACTGTTTTGTAACTTACGATTCAAACCAAAATAACTATTTCATATTTATTTAACCGCTATTTTGAAATAAATAATTATAGAAAAAGTAAAATAATTTTCTCTAAATAAGTATTAAGTTATACAAAAGTGGCATAAAAATCAGTTTATTTTTTCAAAATACATCTAGAATTTTTTTTTAACGTACTATTTCTTTCACTACAGTTTGCACATATAATTTAAACAATCAATTATAAAGTTAATAAAAAATACTTTATACATTTTACACGTATATTTTATCTCTGCTTATAAATTATATATTAGAATCAAATAAATTATTTTTATCAGATATGACAATCAGAAAAATTATTTCATTGTTTTAAGAGCACAACAGAAGTACATAATTAACAAACTTGCAGAAGTAGGACTCATACACTCGTATTTAATATTAAAAAAACCCTTTAGATTCCTACAAATAAATAGATTATTGATATATTTTTTTTGCTTTGTCTTCCAGATGAGTTCAGCCATATACTTCATCCCAGAAAATAAAGTATGTCATTATCAGGTTTATAAACTGTAAAGAAAAGAAATATGAATCATTAGCATTTTTAAGTATAGAAAAACATTTTAATTTGCTTACATGTGAGAGATGTTACATGAATAAATGCCATTAGTTTACAAATGTAATTAATATACATCTTTTTATCAAAAGTAATATTTTAAAACTTTATTATTTTAAATTTATTATTTTTTTTAAAATTATTTTAAAAAATTATTTCATGTATATTAAAAATGTCTTATTATTCAAATAATACTTAAAATAAGAAAAATTAAAAAAAAAATTATAAATATATTAAATTACCTCTCCTACAAGAAATTAGAGTATGCATCTCCTGTTTATTTGTTTGGAAGATATCTATCAGGGTTCTTTCTATATGTGTATCTCCTACTATTCCTGAGAAATATTTTTGACATCTGTAATTTTAGCAGTTGATTGTCATAAGCCCATCATAAATATTCTAAAAATTAAAAATCTCATCTCTTGTAAACCGTGGTTCATCAATAAACAGCATTTTTGAAAAATATGGCATATAAACAATTTACTGAAAAACAGACAACTATAGGAAAAATCATTTCACAAAAAGTCAGAACCCTTTCAAGATGATATGGATATACTGTTGCTTGTAAAAAATATCCTAAACAGACATTTTATAAATTTGTTTGTGCAATACATAAATCCTTCACCCTACTGCCTGATTCCCTTATACTTGCTTCCATTAATCTCTACCAAATCTGCTTCAACATTCAAAGCCCTTCATCTGTGTGAACGGTAATAGAGATCTTCCTACTTGAGCGTTTCGGTAGGGGAAGGATGTTGTGTACAACCGTTAAGTTTCACAAGAATTTCTACTTTCTAAACAACAAATAAATTGCTTACAAACGGTTCTTCATTTGAAAACTTGTGTGTTAAATGTTGATTTATTTTTCACAAAGTTTTTCTGTAGTAATAAATAGAGGTGCATAATATTTGAAAGATGTTTTCCAATATAACTGTTATTTATATGGTATTAATAAAAATTTTTAAGAAATATGGTATTAATAAAAATTTTTAAGAAATATGGTAATAATTGTAACGATAAACAAAATTTGAAAAATCATGTAATTATTGAAAAATTAAAAAGTAAAATGTTTGAATTTCTGACATTTTTAAATTAACAATTTTCCAATGTTTTTTTACTGTACATAATATATCTGTTTAAACATATACTCAAGATTTGGTTCAAATATGTAAATAATTTTTTAAGATATGAATTTAAAAAATACCCTCAAAATATCAGACAGCTGGAAAACAAAATGAGATATCAGATTCTTCTAAAATGTTTTAATGTAAAATATTTGTTTATACTTTCTTTTCAATTATTTTGGTTATTTTGCGGTATTGAACTACTCTTCAATGTTTCCCACTCTATTTATGGAACATTCTGTATAATACACATCTTTACTGAAAATAATAAAATTAAGCTTTCATAATTTATTATTTTATGTATCTGTGTAACTAATCCATGTAGCATTTTTTGTTTACCATAATTCTTTAATTTTTTAAAGGTACAAACTGATAAATATGATAGCACACCACCATTAACATTTTTTAATGAATAATAAAAATTAAAGAAAAACACCATATGAACCTCTCTGTAATTTTTTGATAAAAATTGAAAGATATATCCTAAAATTCAACGAACGATATTTGATACCATTTGTGGAAAACTAAGAAACAACCAAAATATTTTGATATAAACCTGGGTAAGAAGTAACAGATTAAAAAAATTACTCAAAATGGTCTCATTAAAAAAATGAAATTTTGTTTTAATAAATCATTCCAAGGTGCTGTTACATAAGAAATTTGTTATAAAGTTATTTTTCTCCAGGCGATGAATAAAAAGCTCAAAAAATATTTTAAATTTGACACAATTTTACTCTCGGGAAATCGTTAGCAGATCGAATTTATGTGATACTGTATTGACCATCATTTGAATCGCACGGTAAGATTTAATCAGTTCAGTTGCGCTGGTTACAAAGCTCTCCTTTGAAGGTTTATACTTAAGTAAAATGTGAAAAAATCAAGCTACAATAAACTGAGAAGAGGATAACGGACCACAAAGTTTATTTTTTGTCATGTAGAAAAATATGCCCCACGTCTTTGTGAAGCTTGTTTGGAGTATAGTTTTCGGGAGTATGTCATACCATGTTGTATGTTCTTTGTACAGGTTAAACCAAGTTATAGCATTAAAAAAAATTTAATCAACTGTAGAGAGGGAGTTTTGAATGTTAGCCACAGTTATTTAAGTCACAAACTGAAATGAGAATGAAATAAAAAGGCACAATCATAGTCTATTACGTAATGAAGAGTTCACAAATCGATAAAAATATTTTTGTGTACTACAACAGAAAATTAAAAAAAGTAATGTATGAAACTGAAGATTTATCTACCTCCATTTAAGAGGAAAAATGAACTTTCCTTCTCATCTCTTTATCAGTTCTCATTTGAATTTTCTCATATGAACTGCAATCTCATATACTTCCATTTGGTTCATTTTTAATTATTGCTAATTGTACAGTTTACTTGAGATTAAAATAATATTGAATTTAAAGTTATCGCCTGTCAAAAAAACGCTTAATTATAACTTGATAAAAGTAAAAAGCTTAATTGTTGAAGAGGGACGATAAGACCCTATAGATCTTTAATTTTTTTATTAATCTTTTTTTAGTTTATTTTTACATTTTTTTATAAATTAAATTTTGTTGGGTGACAGGTAAAATTTTAATCTTTTTTTTTTTTTACATTTATTTATGAATTTATGATCCTTTATTTTGATTTTAACATTTGGATACCATAGGGATGGATAACAGCGTTATAAATCTGGAGAGTTCTTATTGATAGATTTGTTTGTGACATCAATATTGGATTAAAAATTTCTGTGGGATAGGATTTACAGTTTGAGGTCTGTTCGACCTTTAAAATTTTACATGATCTGAGTTCAAGCTGGCGTGAGCCAGGTTGGTTTCTATCTTTTAATTTATTCTAATTGGTACGAAAGGATTTTTGGTTATGTAACAGTTTATTTACTAATTTAGCAGATTTAAGTGCTTTAAATTTAGAATTTAATTATGTATTTTTACAGTCGGTAAATGTTTATTTTTAGTTCCTTTTTTTATTTATTTTTATTCTTTTGGGGGTTGATTTTTTTACTTTGAGTGCAGGATTTTTGGTTATGTTCACTTTCAAAAGGGTCCTAATAAGGTGGGTGTGTTTGGTTTATTACAGCCTTTTATAGATGCTTTGAAGATGTTTAGAAAGGAGTATTATTTTCTTACTTTTGGTAAATTATTTAATTTATTTTTTGTTCCTATTTTAGGTTTGTCAGTTTCTTTATTATTTTGATTATTGTTTCTCTTTTCATTTAATTTTGTTAGATTTATTTATAGTTTATTTATTTACTTTTTTGTTCTGGTTGGGTGTTTATTATAATTGCTTGTTGATCTTCTAATTTTGTTTATTCTTTATTAGGTTGTATGTGTAGAATTTCTCAAAGTATTTCTTTTGAGGTTGTTTTTTTTTTAATTATTTTTTTGTTTTGTTTCGTATTGTGAGTCTTTTAATTTAATTGATTTTTTTATTTTCAGTTGGATGTTTGATTTTTTCTTTTCCTTTATTTATAATTTTTCTTTCTTGTATTTTAGCTGAAACTAATCGTTCTCCATTTGATTTTTCTGAGGGTGAGTCTGAGTTGGTTTCTGCATTTAATGTTGAGTATAGATCTTTTAGTTTTTCTTTATTATTTTTGTCTGAATATAGAAATATAATATTTATAAGATTTTTGTCCTGTTTAATTTTTTTTTGTGGTGTATAAATTTTTTTTTTAGGGTTATTTTTATTATTTATTTTTTTGTCTGGGTTTGTGGATCTTTTCTTCGCTATCGTTATGATAAGTTAATATATTTATGTTGAAGGAGTTATTTACCTGTTGTTTGAAATTATATTTTGTTTTTTTTATTTTTTCATGGTTTTTATATTTTTCATTATTTTAAGGGATTTGTTTAAGTTAATAGTAGATTTTACTTTTATATAATTTCAAGTTATATTGCTTAATGATTATTAACTTATATCTCATAGTTTAATTGTTAATGGATTAACAATGAAGAATGAGAAGTAAATTGTTAAGATTTGTCCTGTTAAAATGTAAGGTTCTTCAACTGGTCGTGCTCCAATTCATGTAAGTAGGATGAATGTGTTTGTTAAGGTTCAAAATATTATTTTATTTATTGGATAAAATGAGCTTGTTTGGAACTTTGCTTTTATTGAGAATGGTAATGATATAATAATTATGATTGTTGTAATTAATGCTACTACTCCTCTTAATTTTCTGGGAATGGAACGAAGAATTGTATATGCAAGTAGGAAATATCATTCAGGTTGAATGTGTGGAGGAGTTTTGAGAGGGTTGGCAGATGTAAAATTTTCTGGGTCTATTGTCAAAATGGATTTCTGTTAATTATTATTATGAATAATGTTGTTATTGATATTCCTATAATGTCCTTAGTTGTGAATTAAGAGTGGAGTGGAATTTTATCAATGTTATTTTTTATTCGTAAGGGGTTTGAAGATCCTGATTCATGAAGAAAAATTAGGTGTATAATTACTATTATTGATAGGATGAATGGTATGATGAAGTGAAATGTAAAGAATCAATTTAAGGTAGGATTATCTACTGCAAATCCTTCTCAGATTCATTGTACAATTATTTCCCCTATATAGGGGATAGCTGCTGAAATTAAGTTTGTGATTACTGTTGCCCCTCAGAATCATATTTGTCCCCGAGGTAGGACATAGCCTATGAATGCTGTAGCCATTAATGTTAATATAATTATTGATCCTGATATTCATGTTTTTTTTAATTTAAATGATTGTAGTATATTCCTCCCATGTATGTATAAAGATTAAAATGAAGAATATTGATGCGCCATTTGCGTGAATATTTTGAATTATTCATCCGTAGTTTACTTCTCGTGTAATATGTACAATTCTTTTAAATGCTATGTTGATTCTTGGAGAATAATGTATCGCTAACTATAATCCTCAAATAATTTGAATTAATAAGCACATTCCTAAAAGTGAACCGAAATTTCATCATAATGAACTGTTAGACGGTCGTGGTAGGTCAATTAAGAATGAATTTAATGGGTTTAATTTTCATATTGGTTTAAACATTAGTTTTTTTTTAATGGTCCTTCAAATGTTCTTGCGATATTGGGTACTGAGATTATTGTGATAATTAAAATTATTATTATTGTAATTGTAATATTTGTTTTATATATTCTAAAGAATTTGCTTGTTAATTTTTCTTCTACTAGTTCAGTAACAATATTTTTTATTTCTTTTATCTTTAATGTTGTTTCTATTGTTGGGTCAATTTTATTAAAAAAAAAATATGGTTATCATGAAAGTTACTCATATTATTAATTTTATATTTGATTTAAATTTTTCGTTTGATGCAATTCTTGGTATGTATATGAATATAAATTATCAATCCTCCTACTATTGTTAAAAATATAATATAAAGGTATCATGATGATGATATTAGTGTTGATTGGTTTCTACATATCAAAGTGGTTTGAAAGATTATTATTGATCCTATTGATGTAAGGTGTTTTAATTTAGGTGATAAAATAATATTTACTATAATTATGTATTTTGTTAAAATTCATTTTAACAAGTACTTTAATATTAAAATATTAGTTTTGGATACTAAAGGATAATTTTTTCTTTACTGATTATTTGCTTAGATAACATTTTTTAAATTATGATTTACAAGATCATTGTTTTTTTAAACTACCTTAAACATATTTACTTATGATAATTATTTATTTTTTTAGATTAGTTATATTTTTGTTCGTAAGCATTTCTTGTGTCGTCTTGGTTTTAGAATATTTATTATTGTATTTGTTTTTTTAATTATTATTTTGATGGGTTATTTTATTTATGATTATTATTTTTTAGTTGTTTGTTTGGTTTTTGGTGTATGTGATGGCGTGTGTTGGGTATATCTTTACTTGTTTTTTTTTAATTCGTAATTCTAGAAGAGATTATTTAGATAGTTTATCTTTATGTTAAAGTTTATTTTATTTAATCCTTTTGTGTGTCTTAAATAATTGATTTATTTATTTAGTAAGTTTATTTACTTATATTTTTCATCTTTTGATTTTTTTGTATTTATTTGTTATTTTTTTATAGTTGTTTAAGAATTTGAATTTTTATTGTTTTAATTTCTGTATATTTTCATTATTATTTTGATTTTTTGTCTAAGATTTATATTTTTTGTTTTCATTTTTTACTATTTTTTTTTTTTTATTCTAAATTTTATTGTTATTGATTTTTTTTTTTAGAGTGTAGATTAATTTCTTTATTTTTACTTATTTTTGGCTGGGGTTATCAGCCTGAGTGTTTGAGAGCAGGTTTTTTTTTAATTTTTTATACTCTTTTTGGTTCTTTTCCCCTCTTATTTAGAATTTTTTATTTGAATAGTTTTTATGGTTATTTTAATTATTTTTTATTTTTATTTTCTTGTTAATAATTATTTAATATTTATTATTTTATTTTCTTTTTTAATTAGGTTTCCACTGTTTGGATTTCATTTGTGGTTACCCAGGGCTCATGTAGAAGGCTTCTACTTCGGGTTCTATAATGTTAGCTGGTATTATGTTGAAATTAGGGGGTTATGGATTAATTCGTTGTTTAGGTTATATTTATTATTTTTTAGTGAATTACGGTTATTTTTTTGTTCAAATTTTTTTGGTTGTTTTTATGTTAGAATATTTTGTATGAATCAGAGAGATTTAAAGGTTCTTGTTCTATTCTTCTGTCCGTCATATAAGTTTATTTACAATGACTGACTTAGGATTAATTGGGCTTTATCTTTTATGATTGCTCATGGATTTGTTTCTTCTGGTCCTTTTTTTTTTAATTGGTATTTTATTTATGATCAGTTGGTTAGACAAAGATTTTTTGTTGTTAAAGGTCTTTTGAATTATTTACTTTCATTTAGTTTGTTTATTTTTATTTATTTATTTTGTGTTATAAATATGTCTTGTCCTCCTAGATTAAATTTGTTTTCTGAAATTTGTTTAATTATTTCTATTTTAAGAGATTTTTTCTATTTTTTTTTCTGTTTGTTATAGAATTATAATTTTTTCTCTTACTAAGCATGGTTTATTTTCATGTGATTTGGTTTTAATTAGTTCTTGTTGTGTTCTTGAATTTTATGTATTGCTTCTTCATTGTTTTCCCATTTTTTATATGATATTTGATTTATTTTTCTTCTTTGTTTTGCTTATTTATTTTAATTAAAAATTTTGATTTGTGATGTCAAAGATCTTTTTGAGTTATAAACTTTTTTTGTATGTTTTTTTTTTTCTATAAGTGATTTTTTTTCTGATTGAATTTCTTGTTTTTTAATATCTTTTGTGTTTTTAATTAGAGGCTTTGTTTTATTTTATAGTCTTGGATATATATATATATATAGTGGTGATTTAGGTTTAGTTCGATTTTTAATTTGGTTTTTTTAGTTTTAGTTTTATTTGCAGCTTTTACTGAAAGTGCTCAGTTTCCCTTTTCAGTTTGATTAACTTCTGCTATGGCTGCTCCTACTCCAGTTAATTCTATAGTGCATTCTTCTACTTTAGTTACTTCTGGTGTTTATTTAATTATGTTATTTATTTTTGTGATACTTATTTTATAATGTTTTTTTCTTTAATTACTATTACTATTACTTTTTTCAACTTTAAGACTTCATTTATTAATTCATGCTGTTTTTAAATCTTTACTTTTTTGTGGTTTTTTTAGGTATAAAAAACAATGGTTTAGGTAGGTTGTTTTTTTAAGTTTTTTCAGGATATTCGTTTTATAGGTGGTATTATTAAGCAATGTCCTTATGTAAGTGTGATATTTTTTGTTTCTTTAATTTGTTTGTGTGGTTTTCCTTTTTTTTATGGGTTTTATTTTGGAGGTTTTTTATGTTTAATCATAGTTTTTTCTTGTGTAGGTCTTACTTTTTTTTATAGTTTACGTGTTTATTATTTATTTTTTTCTGATTCTTTTTTTCCTTACATTAATTTTTTTATACTTTTTATATGAATATTTCTTGTTTTTTGTTTATTGGTTCTTTTATATTTTGGTTATTTGAGGATGATTTTTTTTTTTATTTTGTCTTGATTTTAAATTTATTCCTTTATTTTTTTTTTTTTTTGTTTTTTTTTATGTTTTAAGTTATTTATATTTTTATTTAGGATTAATATATTTTTATTTTTTTAGTTCAATGTGACTTTTAAATTTTTATTCTTCAGGTTTTTTTTTGAATCGATTTTTTGGGTTTTGTTATTTTAATTATAGTTTGTTAGATAGTGGTTGATTAGAATTTGGTTTCTGGAGGTTTATTGGGATTTTTTTTTATAGGTATACTTTAAATGTTCTTGTTTTTTTTTTGTTCAGGTAGCTTAATTTTTAAAGCTTAACGTTGAAAGTGTTATTATGATTTATTTTCTCCGGACATTTATAAAATTTTCTTTTATTGATACATTGAAAATGTATTGTTTTTTTTTAAACTATATAAATAAGAATAAAGTTTAAAGATTTTCACTTAAAAGGTAGTTAGCGGCTCATTTTTTATTCTTTTAACTGGATTTTATAATTTTTTTCATTAACAGTGAAGATTTTCTATTTTAGCTTCGGTTAATTTGAGTTTGAGGATTATCCTTAAAATTAAGTCAAAATTAATTGTATTGTTACTTCTTTACTCTAAGAGGAATTGATTATTCAGTATTTTTTATTTGCAAAATAAATGTTATATTGAACTATCCTCCTTTATTTACTTCATTCTAGTATTCCTATTTTTCAATCATGGTATTAGTCCTACAATTAAGATTATAATTGTTGTTGTGGATGATATTAATCATTCATCTATGTTAATTATTTTTGTTGAGAATATTGGTATAATTATTGAGATTTCAATGTCAGAGATTAAAAAGATTGTTGCAATTTGAAAGAAGTGTGTAGAAAAATATTTGTGAGATATTTTAGAGAATCCATATTCAAAAGGTGAATCTTGTATTATTTTGTTTATTTTTTTTTTGAGATTGTTATTGTAATTATTATTATTATTGATGTGAGTGTTATTATTGGTAGAGTAATTTTAATTATCTTTTTAATTTTAGTTAATCTATTGGAGGCTAATTATCCTTTTTGTACTAAAAAGATTTTATTTTATTCTCCTCATCAGTAGATTGTAAGGAATAGTCAAATTCGTCTACGAAGTATCAGTATCAGGTAGCTGCTTCTAATCCAAAGTGGAGATTTCTGGAGAAACGTATGTTTATACATCATATTATAAACTAATAGGAAAAGTGTTCTGATAATTACATGGATTTCGTGGAATCCCGTTGATAAGAAGAATTATGATCCATAAATTGAGTCTGCAATTGTAAATCTTGATCGGTGGTACTCTCATTTTTGTAAGATTGTAAAATAAATTGTTAATATTAGTGATTTATTTGATATTGATAATTTATTTGATAAAATTCTGTGATGGGCTCATGTTACTGTAATTCCTGAGGAAATTAGGATAATTGCATTTATCTTAATCTCTCTTTTATATTAATGTGATTATTAATGTTTTGGTTGATGTGTTTCCTAATAGCGTTATTAGTAAATGGCCTGCAATTATATTTGCTGTTAATCGTACTGATAATGAGATAGGTCGAATAATGTTTCCTTTTGTTTCAATTAAAATTATTATTCGTGAAATAATTGAGGATGTTCCTTTTGGTAGGAGATGTTTAAATATTTCATTTGTAAATTTTACTCATCCATATAATGTAATTATGAATCATCTTGGTAAAACAATTGACATCGAAATTGATAAATGTCTTGTTGATATAAATACATATGGGATTAATCCTATTATATTTCTGTTTAAAATAAATGTGAATATTGATGTTATTATAATTAGGATTTCTTTTTGATGAGTTATTAATTTAAATTCATTTATTAATTTTTTACTGCTATTTTTACGATTAGGTTTAGTAGAGATTTTTTTGTTCAAAATCATTTTGGTAAAATTACCATTGTTATAATAATTATTCAATTTCCTTGAGAGAATTTTGTAGTTGGATCAAAGGTTGAAAATAGTATTATCATTTTCAATTTAATTTTATTTTTTTATTTTTTCATTAATATTCATTTATTATTTTTTTTATGTTTGTTATAAAAAATTTTCTTATAGTTATTATGATTGTTATTGTTGTTAAGCTTCATATTGCTGATGATATTTGTGATATCAAGATGCACATTTTATTTATTTTTTATTTGACAATTAAATTTTTTTTTAAACTAGATTCTTTCATTAAGAGGATTCAATATTTGCTATTTTTTGGTTTAAGAAACCAATTCTTTCCTTTCAGTCACTTAATTTTTAATTTTTTTTTTATGATTTTATTCATTTAATAAATGATTTCTTGTCAACTCTTTCTATTGTAATTGGTATAAATGTATGATTTATACTGCACATTTCATTAACCAAAAAAAAGTCCTGTTTTTTTTTTGTTATTATACTAATTTGATTTAGTTGTCCTGAGATTGTGTCTATTTTTACTCCTATCAATGGAATTGTTCATGAGTGAATAACGTCTGATGAAGACACAATTACTCGTATTGTTATGAATGGTACTGTTATTCGATTGTCTACTTCAATTAGTCGGAATGAGTTTAAATTTTCAGGGGTTTTTATACATGAATCAGATTCTAATTTTTTGGAATCTGATTATTCATAAGATCAGTATCACTGATGTCCAATTGTTTTAATGGTAATTCATAGTTTAATTATTTCTTCTATTAAATATAAATTTTAATTGATGGAATTGCAATAAATACTAAAATGATTGCTGGTATTGTGGTTCAAATTTTTTCTATAGCTTGTCTTTCTGTTAATAAGTTATTTGATGTACTGTTTTTTAATATTGTTAGTAGGATTATTATTGTGTGGTCGTCGAAGTTTATAAGTTGTTCTATAATTGGTCTTGCTCTGTTTATTATATTAAATTTTATTTGTGATGCTATTTCTAAGGAAATTAATATTTAATTTATAAATGAATTTTAAGTTCATGGCAAATTTTTGCCACTCTTAGAATTTTGATATTATTGGTAGTTCATAATATGAATGTTTGGGTGTTGGTGTAATTGAAAATCACTCAATTGATGATGATTTGTTGTTTTTAAAAATTGTGACTCGTTTAAATATTAATGATTCTCATATGATAAATATAAATATTATAATTCTAATTATTGAAATCAGTGATCCCATGGATGATGCTATATTTCATGTTATGTAGTTGTCCGGATAATCTGAATATCTTGATATTCCTGCTAGTCCTAAAAAGTTTTGTGGGAAAAAGTTTAAGTTTACTCCTACGAATATCACAGAGAATTGAATTTTTAGTCATTTTTTATTTATTCTTATTCCTATTATTAATGGGAATCAGTGAATAATTCTTGCTATAATATCAAAAACTGCTCCTATTGATAAAACGTAATGGAAGTGGGCCACAACATAATATTTGCCATATAGAACTACATCAATTGATGAATTTGCTAAAATTACTTGGGTTCATCCTCCGATTGTGAATAAAAATACAAATCCTACTAACAGATTATTTGAGGTGATTTTTTGTTGTTCATCTAAAAATTTTAATTCCTGTTGGTACTGCGATAACTATTGTTGCTGAGGTAAAGTATGCTAGTGTATCAATATCTATTCCTACAGTGAATATGTGGTGAGCTCATACAATAAATCCTAGAGTACCAATTGCTAATACTGCATAAATTATTCCCAGATGTCCAAATGTTATTATTTTATATCTTTCGTTTGTAATAATGTGTGAAATTAATCCAAACCCTGGTAGAATTAAGATATACATTTCTGGGTGACCAAAACATCAAAATACGTGTTGATATAGGATTGGGTCACCTCCTCCTGTTGGATCAAAGAATGATGTATTGAAGTTTCGGTCTGTTAGAAGTTTAGTAATTGGTCCTGCTAGTACTGGTAATGAAATAAGTAGTAAAATTGCTGTGATTAATACTGATCAACAGAAAAGTGGTATTTTTTATGGTTATTCCTTTTGGATGTATATTAATTATTGTTGAGATAAAATTGAGGGTCCTATAGTTGATCTTAATCCTGCAATATGTAGAGAAAAAATAGTTAGGTCTACAGATGGCCCTGAGTGGGCGATTTGTGCTGAGTGGAGGATACACTGTTCATCCTGTTCCTGATCCTAGTACGGAAATAGGAGTACGGCGTCACAAGTGCCTAGCCCTCCCGCGGGAAGTGCTAATGTCGCGTCCGCCATGTTGGTGGAGCGAAATAAGTTGTATATAAGTTGACGACAACAGCGGCGGGCGGTGGTTCAACCGCCATCTTGTGACGTCACACCTGGCGCGCAATACGGTAGTCTATTTGTTTTTTAATCTTAGATGATGGATATTAGTAAGTCTGCAAACAAAAAAAAAAATATTAGTTTGAAAATAATGATAATATTATTGTTGCATTTCCACACCACCCAAGAGGTAGCAACTACAGCGCGTTGAGTTTTTTTTTATTAGAGTGAAATCTCTCCCCGGTAGGCCTACAAAACACTCGTACAAAAAAAAGCAAATTATTTAAAATAGAAGCTAAAAATTAAGTTGGATACTTTAAAAATTACTCCGAATAAAAATAAAGAGAAACTTGTATTCTGTGTATAAGAAAAAATGGTTGCATTTCCACACCACCCAAGAGGTAGCAACCGCGGTGCGTTGAGATTTTTTTTTAGAGTGATATCTCTCCCCAGTAGGCCTACAAAACACTCATCTACAAAAAGTATCTTCATGATATGTCTTGGTCTTGTAAAGAAATACCATGAAGTAACAGGAAAAAAATGTTTCGCATACATAAGTTGTATAAATAAAAAAAAATATTTAAACACTCCTCACCATTTGCAACACAATCCGATAGTAGATAAATCTATTACCACATCATGTCGCGTGCCTTGGAACCACTGCATTCAATAAACGTAACTAAATATCGTTTTTTTTCTTGTTTTCTTTAAAAAAAAACATTAAAAAAACAATAGTTAGTTACATTTTTGTTATTGAATGGGGGTTTAAAGTGTTTTTTGTTTTGTGCTTTAGTGTAACTTTTTTTATGTTGTTTGTGTAATGTGTTGTAGTCCTTAAAAGGACTTTTTTTTAAAAAATCGGTTAAATTAAAAAATTCTTCTTGATGAATGACTGTTGTTTTCTTCTTCGTTGTCATTTTCATTGCGTTTTTTAGTCTTGTATAAAATAAAATAAAGAGAAGCGATATGACGTCCTCTCAGATATCGGTTGATTTTAACGTAATCGAATTTTGAATTTTCATCCGTGTCGTACGCGACCATCGGCGGTTGGGTATCATCGTCACAACCATCGGCAGAACAATCTACCTCATCGTGCGTCTTGAAGAAAAGTCCACAGTCCGACGCCACATTAGCGGCTACTCGTCGTTTTTCGTACGTGACATAAATGTTTACAGCGAGTACGTTGTTTTTGTGATGCGACGTATTGAGATCTTTTAACACCGATGCTGACAATTTCATATTCGACGATTGATTTAACTTGAACGCCTTTACGTTCCCGTCGTCACCGTAGAATCCGGAGAATAGAACCTCTTTACTGTCAATAAGTCCAATCGCTTTATCACCGCATTCAAATTCGCAATAATACTTTTGACCACACGCGAAATCATCTTTGAAAATTATCCTTACGGATAAGTTATCACCGTTTTTATCGAAATAGTGTTCAGATAAATCGACAACGTATGCAAAACTGTGTTTTAACTTAAAACACATAGGTGCCAGACGTTGGTTCCCGACACGTACGCGTATATCTTCTTCACTAACCGGAATCATGATGATGTTTACACTTCGTGCGGTTCTCAAAGAATAAACTAATTCGCGCGTTTACACTATATTTGTAAGTCAATCCCCACCACATCAGCCACACCCTATTCTCTACTATTTGATTCGTCAAATTCTCCCCTACACCCCCCCCCCCCCCACCGAACAACGTGGGGAAAAAAACAATGTGATATAAAATATCCTAACTGCATTTTGTATGATTGAAATTACAACCTTTTTTTTTTAAAATGTTAACGTTCTAAACCCGAATTTGTTAAACACACTCCTCACCATTTGCAACATAATCCGATAGTAGATAAATCTATTACCACATCATGTCGCGGGCCTTGGAACCACTAAATATCTTTTTTTTCTTGTTTTCTTCAAAAGAAAACATTTTTAAAAAAACAACGTTTAAAAACATTTTTAAAAAAACTTTTTAAAAAAGTTACAGTTTTTTATTGAATGGGGGTTTAAAGTGTTTTTTGTTTTGTGTATAAATGTGTAAGATTGTGTTGAATGTGTAATGTTGTTGTAGTCCTGAAAAGGACTATTTTTTTTAATACCTCCAAGTCTAGTCGAATATTACATCGTACGCATTGCCGACTCGACCCTTAAATACGAGTGTTAGTTTCTCTTCTATTATCGACTGGAACTCACCCTCTTCAATAGTCGATGAGAACCGCTTCGGTAGGAATACATTCAACGGTTCCTCTTCGCTGCTACCTTTTACAGTACACACAATACTTTTCCCATATTTTGTGTCTACGGTCTTCAACGCTAATATTTCATACGGTTTACCAACCGTCATCGCAGCCACAGTTTTAGTTTCGGTTAGACGAACGGTTTTTGTATTTAACCGTTCAACGAAAGCTTTTCTTGTCGATGTACCGTCTGTCATGATGTATCAGTAGTCAGCGTTAGAATGATCCTTATGCTGTTTAGGAACCGCTATTTATACTCACTAGATGACAAACGTTCCCCCTCTTCAACCAACCGCAAACGAACAAGTCTGAACCTGTTTATCATCATCCTCCATCCGGTGTTCCACGAAACAACGCAATAAATAATTATGTTTTTTTACCACATCTGCTATTGTGTAAACAGATGCAATAAATAACGGTTTTTCCGTTAAACCGCAAACGAACAAGTATGAACCTGCTTATCAACAACTCGCATCCGGTCTTCCAAGAAACAACGCAATAATTAATTATTTTTTATCAATTACCACATCGGCTATTCTAACAGATGCAATTAATAACGGTTTTTTCCGTTAAACCGCAAACGAACAAGTCTGAACCTGCTTATCAACAACTCACATCCGGTCTTCCAAGAAAACGCAATAAATAATTATGTTTTTTTTTTTTTTTACCACATCTATTCTGTGAACTGATGTAATAAATAACCGTTGAACAGGAAACGAACAAGTTTGAACCTGCATTCAACTGACACGATGTAAAAAAAAGCTATTACACCAGATCATAGTTACAAAAATATTTTTGTTTTGTAATTGAGTTGCATTTCCACACCACCCAGGAGGTAGCAACTGCGGCGCGTTGAGATTTTTTTTTCGAGTGAAATCTCTCCCCGTTAGGCCTACAAAACACTCAACTGTAAGATGTTACAAACTTACTTTTAAGTCTTCAGTCAAACCATCGTCTTTCTCTCCGTAATATGTTAACTTCATCGAATGTTGTCTTACAACAGACATCTCATCATCGGTAAATCTGTTTGTATATCTGGTCGGTAAATATATTTGAAAGCAACCCAATTCGTTTGCAACGGTGTCGTATAATATGGCACAAATACGATACTTAAAGATGTAAATACCTTTCTCATATCCAATATTACGTAGTCTACACCGGTGCGAAGATCAGTCAGTCGTTTCCACGGTAGTTTCTTGAGAAAACAAACTTCATCGTTGAAAGCGGTAACAAACGATATGGCATCCATCCTCACACTCGCAGAGTTTACACTCGACTGATCGGTTGACGACGATGACGGTACCGTATACATACTTTTGTCATCTGCATTACTCTTGTCGGCAATTTTACAAAATAACCGATATAGACCGCTATCATCCATGACTGAACAAGCGAATTGATTCTTCCATAACAGCTCATATTCATTATCGTGTACCATAGTGTACATCCTTTTTGCGTTTTCAATAATCATTTCACAGGAGCAAAGGTATTTCGGTAGTCCACGTCCGCTGTAACCAAATTTCTTACAATCGACGGTATGTATTATTTCACCGCAACAGTGAACAGAGTGAACGACAAGCATCATAAAACTATATTTACAAATATGCGATGCAATAAATCGCAATTCGTTAACCGAATCGGTAAACGTTTTCATCGTTGCAATAGTGAATATAATATTGTCTAAATATTCCTGTAATCCGTTGTGAAGTTCAGCGTATGTGGCTGCGTAACTGCGTAACTGTGTGTGCGTAATGCACTCTAACCGTATTGAATCGATCAACGTCCACACTTATACTTGTAGCGTGCGGAAACGCTGTAGATGTAAGTTTCGTCAAATGACGCAACGATCTTACACGATGACGTGGAAAAAATCTAACCACCCAAACCGATGCGGATATATCTACATCCATCGTTGAACTGTTAATGGAATTAAGTATTAGTTCCCTTTTAAACTCTCTATACATCTACCGCATTGTCTTCGTCGGTTACATTACCACACCACCCAGGAGGTAGTAACCGCGGCGCGTTGAGATTTTTTTTTTTTACACGAGTGAAATCTCTCCACGATAGGCCTACTATAAAACACTCGATTTTTTTTTTTTTATGTAGTTTCTGTCACAAACATTACGACAGATTGTTCTTTCTTCGTGGAACAATAGATTCGAACGAAAGAGGAACGTTTTCTTTTATGCAGTTTCGACATTGCACCAAGTGTTGAGACGAGTCAATCGTTTCGTTGCACCAACAACATTTGATGTGCATGTCATCGAAACAGTAGTAATAACCGTTTTTAGCCAGCTCGTCTATTTTTAGCGTCTGTATATTCAAAAGTACGCAGACGATCGGCTTCTCTCGCCAGATCCAACGACTTATTCGAGTACTTCAATCACTGCATGTATAAACAACCCGTATGCAACGCACATTTTCCACCAGCATGGAGGTTGTGGTACGAACAATTTACTATGTAACTATGTTTAGGTTTTGGTGCGTTTTCCGGTATCTCACGTACGTCGGAGTGAAATCGACGTAAGAAATCTGCTTTCTCCAGTCCTTTAGTGTATATTGTACCGAATTGTGAACAAAACGCCTTCATGATATCATCACTGTATACTGCCTCACCATAATCCCAATTGATTTTGTGAAAATTTCTCTCCAACCATCCAGCCATCCGTTTGTACTTAGATGGTAACTCAGACTTTGGATACGGTGATCGAAAGTGAAGAAGCATATAGCATTCTCCGACAACAGCGAGTTCTTTGATTATAAACTCTCCGCGTTTACCAAGAAAGCCGTGATACTCGATAACTCCTTCCATGACGACAACTCACTTGCGTATGAGGACTGACGAATGTTCTTTAGACGTTTATTAAGGTGTACTTACAATTGTAGTGGGGATACACCCCCCCACCATAAACGCACCAAATATTTACTGTGTGCGATCGTATAAAGATTCGTATACGTCATCAAAGGAACAGTAAATACCGTGTTTGGCTAATTCGTCCTTATTTAAGACCAATGGTGGTTCGCACAACCTCTTGTCTTCTTGTTTTTCGTCACTCCTCTCTGACAGTATCGTCTTCTGACTGCTAGGTTTTTTTTTGACCTTTTAGTGTTTTCACTCGTTGACGATCGTTCGTGCGGCTTATTACGCGGTTTCTTTTTCTTCTGTTCACCGCTGTTCTTTTTTGACGGCTTCGTAGATGTTTTCTTTTTTTTCTTATTAACTAATGAAGACTGATCTTCAATATCGTTATGTAATGTCTCTTCAACGATCGGTAACAACTGGTGATCGTCTGATGAACTCTACACTCCTCCTCCCTCCATGACTGACTCTCAACTGACGTTCTGCATCGTCTATCGTAACCGTCTTTTTTTTCTATGTCAGTGTGGAAGTGGAGGGGGTTACCCCCACCACCTCGTCTTCTTCATCCTCTTTTAGAGGACCATCATAGTCATCATCATCATCATCATCATCATGTGCATGTAACGTTATGTTAGGTAATGAGATTTTGGTAGCGATTACCTTCGGTAACACTGTTGTCCTCGCTGAAGGTAATGATGTCGTTACATTCACTATGGTTTTCTTCTTCAGTGTGGTTTTGTTGATGTTTACCTTTGGTAATACTGTTGTCTTCGCTGAAGGTGACAATGTAGTGATGTTGCTAACTATGTCTGCAGACAGGTTTTTCGAAGATGGTGGTGGTGATACGGTAGCGTTGTAAAAAATGGACAACACCTCCACAGTCGATGAACTACACCATACTAACGGTATGTTAACCGGCGATTGTGTAGAAAAAGTGACTACACCGTATCGGTTTCATCGTTGTACAAGATTCATGTGAAAAGTCATCCAATAATAGTGTTACAATTATACCAACTGCTATACCTGTTTTAAATACACTCAATGTTATCAACCATTTCGTAAACCGTCGCCACGTAGCTAATATTTGCTTTTTACCTTCCTTTCCCAGTCCATCCCCTCCGTCTAATTCATCGATTTTAAATACCTCCCGCATTACATAAGCTTCTTCACTATTTCAGTGAGTGGAGTGTATGTGACGATGCTATCATGTATAATGAGACAGTAGGCAGTCGTATTGGCTGGTATATTGTTTTTGGTATCGAAATCGATACGTACATCTACAGTTCCCTTTTTAAGCGATTCGTTCTGACGGGAACAGTCGATAACTATTAACGGTACACTGGTCTTGAAATCCGCCAAACTGTAAGCGGGACATTCGTCCTCCGGTTTGTTATAATAAGCGGACCGAAAGCTGGCGAACATTTCATACATCATATTCACATCTCCCTGTAGATTGTCGTACGGATAGTACTGCAAATTCAAATACAGACGAATGTTTACCAACTCGCACATATCGAAGAGTGTCAATGATTTTGTAGCTTTATCCTTTCTGTCCGTCTGTAAACCGAATATCACGTATCTCGGTTTCTCCGTTTGCGCACATGTTTTTACAGTCCATGAATGTATGTTTGTTTGTGGTAGAGCCGGATATTCGTGGATTTGCCATGTACGAAAAGCAATCGCTAACGGTCTATCTCGTTCTACAACCTTCAACAATTGCAATCGCATCGTATCGGCAACGTGAACATACGGAATTTTCCACGCTATCTTAGTCACTTTTAACTTGGAATCAGGTGCCTCTTTGGAAGACACTAATGCGTTCACGTCGCTGGAAGATCTAAGCAAGACCAATTCTTGTTTGACGTTCAATATTATGTGTTTGTAGTCTTCAGCGAAACCCATCAGCATACGCAGCGGTACGTAGAAGCAAAACCTTCCCGTGTTTTCTTCCAAATCGAACTTATGCAATGCTTTGAACTTCCCCCCGAAATTCTCCAAAATATTTTCTTCGCTTTTACGTAACGAAAGTATATTCTTTATCGTTGTCGTTATTCCTAACTTTTGTACGCGACACATTTCTGTGCCGTTTATCTCGTATCGTATCTCCTCGAAGAGAAACGGTATCGCGTTGTTTGTTTGTTGGTGTATCGGAATCCGGATTTCATCGTTGTTGTTGTTGTAAGTCGACGAAGCGTACGGTAGATGGGTATGATATTCGTACTGTGTGATCGTGTTGTCGAACGAAACACTTTCACCGACGTCCAACATATTCGCTCCTGCCATTACGATTCACCAAAACTGTGAAACCAAGTTTTCGAAGAAACAACACTTTACGCGATGTTAACGCTTTGGTGTTTGCTCGTCGACTGATCGGTTTGCGTGTCGTTTCGATACTAGTACCACCGCTATTGTATATTAACCCCATTTATTGATTTTCCTTTGTAGATGCAATCTCACCGTAATTATTTCACCGCGGAAATTTATCGGTTTTCCGTCTTGATCGGTAAACTTTATAACGATCTCGTCTAAGCTCTTCGTATTCACCGGTAGATAGATTATATTCTTCGGTGATTCGATTATTTTGAAACCAGGCGGTACGCTTAGCGTGAATTCGTGCAATACGTGTCCCTCTGATCCGTTCGTATAGGAGCCTCGTATAAGGTTGCATTCGACCCGTACGGTGTTCACGTTGTTAATGGCGACCGGCTTTGATGACTCGTGCCATATATTCGCCGACAGTTTAGTTCTCTCGAACCCCAACAGCGGTGCCAAACTATCCGTCGAGGTCAGATCGATCGCAGCACTGTATTTAAGTTCGCATTTTAACGTATTGTTATTCGGACGCATAAGTAAATCTATTTTGCTTTTGTGTTTTAGTTCATCGCTCAAGCGTTTAGCGATATCATCCACTTCATAAGATGCTGTCGCTAGTGTCAACATAATCGGTCTTTGAGGTCTCTCTGATTCGACAGTAAATGTGTTGTTGATTCCCTCTTCGACATTTGGAATTGAGTTGTATGTGGTTAAATTTATCAACGCCAATTCCCAATCGCCATCAGACAAATCCAATGGCGGAAAGAATGTAGCGTGTAATAACGTCGTATTTCCACTTATGCAGAACATGTTTACCTGTAGGCCGACGGACCACGACTGAGAAATTCAAGACATAAGTGTCCACAGATAACCGTGTTTATATTCTGTGTAGCGTTATAATTGAAATTTATAGTCGAATCGAGTGGAAAATAACGCATCAATTCGTTAGGTGGTCGCAAATTACCGAAACTATCGAAATAGTCCACCACCCGTCCACGTTTTATATAACATACCCAATGTGTTCCATGACCGGTACTGCGATCAAGATTAACTATCGCAGATTCGTTGTTAGAGTTCTTAACAGTCCACCGCCTCGTTTAAGACTGGCTATTCGTTTAGATCTTCTCACCTTACCCTTTCGAACACGAGACGAACGTTTTGACCTCCTCACTCTTGTCATGTCGGGCAGTCAATGAGCTTGTTAACTACATTCCACCATCTTACATTGGATCCGTGTTCGGCAATCGTACCATATTTTTATTCACATCATCCGAGACCGGGGGACGTATCATATTTTTATTAACATCCTCATTCTTCAATGTCTTATCAGTGATCGATGGACGCACCATATTTTTTGTCACATCCTCGTTCTCCATTGTATCTTTACTACTTAGAACTGTGTTTGCAGAATCGCTTTGGTGATGATTGTCAGCGGTTAGTACACTCATAAGCGTTTGTTGATTTAAGTTTCTGTTAGCGTTGTCGTTAATGTTTAATAGAAATTTGTAGAACCTAAATAGTGTGTCATCGATATATCCCTTAGTCGCAGTAAGCAATTTTTGTATATGTAATTCTATATCGTCCACGTAGGACTTTGTTGCGACGTCCGTCTTTTCGACAGGATCACCGACTCTACATATTCGCTTATTTTGATAATTGATTGCGTTGTCATCATCTTTAAATTTCTTCGCTAAAAATACACGATTTAGATCGCTATGCATTACGTACTCTTCCACCATCTTTTTCTTCAATTGACCCCTCATTATATCGACATATCCTTTAGTCGCGAGTTCAGTCAACTGAACAGGTGCCTTGGCGTTTGTTATAACACTTTTTTGGATATCCACAACACTTTCTTTACTCGTTAAAATCCTATTTGTCACTTTGTCTACGTATGACTTTGTAGTGAGATCCGTGCTATTAATTGGTGCACCAGCATTTGCGATAACGCACCCTCTCGCGTTAATTGTCTCATTTGTACCGAAAAGGTTTTTCCGTAAATAGTCGACAGTTACGGCGTCTGTTTTTACAATTGGATCGGCGATATCGCACAATCGCCTCTTTGAAAAATAGAGTGCGTTGTTGTCCATCGGTGAAACCGCTCGGTAAGTATTTATTATTCAATTCGGTTTGCTTTACGAACATTTTCTTAACGTGACCGATTGTTGCACCATCATCATCTTCAACAGGCGGTCCGACGTTGCACAAACGTCTTTTTTTGATATCGAAATCTCTATCGGCGGTTTTGTCAAACGTTTCGACAATCAGAGTTAATGTTGGTTGGGCGGTTGCACTCCCGACGCGAGAACGACCGAACTTGTCGATACGCATCTTCAAACTGTTTAAAATAAAAAGTTCCCTGTACTACCCTCCTTTATGTATCCGCCTTCTTGTTGTTCTTCTATGATCGAAACTATTTCGTTATTATGACCGGTATGACCCGCACGTTTCGAAGCCAATAAAAGTCGCAGTCTATCGCACAGTTCATTCGGATCGTCCCAGTAAACGTAATCAGGTCTAACCGTTTTCTTCAGTAGTTTCTAATATTTTCCCAGTTATTTAAATCTTTGGTTGTATAATCTACAGGCTCATTCAAAAAAATCAATTGATATAAACCTTTGGAACCGCTATACGTCTTGTTGTCGATAACTATTTTATTTCCTTTGAACTTGAGTGGTTTTGTTCCGATCATCCATTGATCGTCAATGTTTTTAACTCCGTAGACGTTGTCTATTTTTTTACCTTTATCTGTTACGGTAAGGTCCAAGAAATGTTTTGCACGAAAACCCATCGTTTTCGGTGTCGACGGGTCTACAGGTTTCACGAACTGCTTTTCCGACGTCGGTGTTTTAAAGAGTCTTCTCATAACCGTCGGTGTCTCTTCCACCACCTCCTCCTTTTCACCCACTCCATTTGCATTCTCTTCTTGTTCTTTTTTAACATCGTACTTTTGTTTAAACGATTGATTAAGTTCTCGGAGCGGTTCGACAATAGGCTTAAATTGCTTTTCCATAGCCTGTTCCGATTCCGTTATTCCTTGCGTAATAGCGCGATGTTTTAGTTAATGGAATCTCGTATTCTATCGATTTCCATTACCAACTTCGCAGACGTCGACGACGATGACATATCGACCTCGTTCTTGTTCGACATCGTGGTTACGAATGATCGGAAACCAGTCGACACATCACCATCCTAGTTCCACCAATCTAAAGAACACTGCATGTTTTTTGGTTCTGCGTAGAAAACGTATAACATCGATTAACGAAACATTCATTCTTGTCGGACGACGATTGGTATTGCACAATTCGCGGTAATATTGCGTCACACCCTGATCGATAGACGGTATCATGAGTTTCGTGCTTGTGTCTTTAAAGATCAGCTCTCTTTACATTTCCAACCCACAGTGGGATATCCACAACTGTTGAGTGATCGCGTTGTGGGACCTTTGTCAGGTACCGTGTGGAAAGTCGTCAGATCGGATAACGGTCACCTTCCGAATGTAAATGCAACAGATAGCTATTAAACAGCCAAAATTCGTCTGGTTTCGCTCCTGCATAATCGCACCATTTTCGCAACAGATCTTCGTTTTGGACTTCAAACAGTTCGCGTCGTTCGTTGTACCTCAATTCGAACACATTGGCGTATAATCGCAAAGTAGGTATCGCTTCGTTTAGAAATTCACCGGAAAAGAGCGCCTGCGCTCTGTTGTTCACGATGTCGAACGGTAATCCTCCTCGTCTTACCCGTAATGTCTCCGGTACTTCATCGGTAAATTGTACTCCGTAAGCCGTGTCCACAAAACATTTTCTACCGTATGATAACGCTAAGCGGTACAACGTTTTGGGTGACCTGATCGGAATAGTTCGTTCCGTGATCACTATACAACATCTCACTCCTTCTAGACGACTACCGTATTCCAACATGTGCATGTAAACGTTTGTGTAGTCCATAGATGCATGACGGTTCCGAAGTTCCAATAAAGGCTTTTTGTACATGAGCGGAGAGGGTCTAAATCTTGAAATAAAGTTCCATCCGTGTCGAACTGTGGTGTTGAACATATTTTTATCGTCCCCGACGGGGAGTCTTACTCTTTAAGACTTTGGGGGTTGGCGTCCCCACGGGCCTAGCCTCTGCAGCTATTCTTCCCACTATACAGTGAGCTGCAGAACACTTTACATTATACACATATACTACACCAAGAACACTACATAAATTACAACATACACACATACACAATTACACAACAACAACCTACACTGATATTTCTTCCATTTACACTCGGTGGTGTTGCGACATCTTACGAAACGCAACCGTAACCCAAGGTGGGAACAAATCGTGCCGATGGGTGAATGGCTCTACGTAATGAGTCTCGAACGATGTCCTCTGGGCACCAGGGCGAACCCAGTTGTATTTAGCTCTAGCTCCAGTACGCGTGCGCTCTGCTGGAGTGGTCCATTTTTCGCCGGTACTCGTGGGACCAAAATTTCAGTTCCAATAATAAACACTATGATGGTTGGTGGTCCATCTGAAAAAAACACCAATTTAAGTCTTGCGAAGAGACCTCGATCAGCTTCGTCTGACGAGGATAAAAGTCCTACTGAACAGAATTTCTTAAAATCAAAATATAAAAATATCAGATTCATTGTACTCAGAAATAGTCAGGAAGGTGGCTCCCTTCAAAAGGTCTCACCGTTTTTAATAAACAAAACCATAACAGGTGCAAGTGGCTCCCCGAAGAATATCAGGAAATTACGCGACGGATCGATTCTGGTTGAAACATTCAACGATGAGCAGAGTCGATCTATCTTACGTCTCCGTAATATGGGTGGCATAAATATAAGCGCAGAATGCCACAAAACGCTAAATACGAGCCGGGGTGTAATTTTTTGTAGAGACCTTCTGGATATAGATATCTCTGAAATAGTTGACGAGCTGTGCCACCAAGATGTTGTTGAGGTGAAACGTATAATGAAACGGCAGAACGGAACAGAAGAACCGACACCGTCTCTTATATTAACATTCAGTCTCCCTGTTCCACCAGAAAAGATCAAAGTGGGTTACCTCTCGGTTCGGGTACGACCATTCATACCCAACCCACGGCGATGTTTCAGATGCCAAGGTTTTGGTCATACTACAACATCTTGCACGAAAACTGAGATCTGTGCTCGATGTGGTAAAGAAGGTCACAACGACACTAACTGCGAAGAAAGTGAAAAATGTGCAAACTGCAGTGGTCCACATACAGCCCGCTCCCGAGATTGCCCAACTTTTAAAGAAGAAAAGGCAATTCTCAAAATCTGTACGGAGCAAAAACTATCTTTTCCGGCTGCACGTAGAGAATATAAAAAGATAAACAACTCACGGAACCTGGTTAAACCAGACGTATCTTTTGCCACCGCTACAACTAAACAAATTCCTACAAATGCTAATAATCAGCAGTGCGGATCCTGCAATGAGCTTAAAAAACTTGTTCAGATGCTATCTGATCAAGTAGCTTCACTTACAGCCACTATCTCAGAGCTGACAAAAATGAATAAAAAGTCCTCCATCGCAGCTAGTGAATCAAACAGTATGATACATACGAAAGTTCCTATTCCCAAAATCGTACCGCCACGAATAGCGACTATCACAGCTGGCAGTAAGCCACCTAATAAGCTCCCCATAAAGGGAACCCACGTAACTATCTCTTCTGGGATGTCAACTACAGCATCCCATTCAAATAAATCTCCTCCACCATCTCCTCATATACTGGAGGATATGGTTGAAGAACCACCCGACCCTAGGGCATCGGAGTTCTTTAAAATAAAAAATTCAAAAAAGAAAAACCGAATCACGTACAACTAATTTTTATATAGTTTCCGAAATTTATTTTTTTATTTGCTTTTTACACTTATGAACATTATTCAGTGGAATGTTAGAGGTATTCGGTCCCGCATTGAAGATATTAGAGTACTGGCGCACACACATGATCCACTAATCATGTGTTTCCAGGAAACTCACCTCCTACAACATGACCGAATTACATTTAGAGGATACTTCTGCGAGAGATACGACTGCCTAGTAGACAGTAGGGAGAGTGGTGGAGTAGCGATTTTCATGAAGAATGGGGTGTCAGCTACAAGAATTCAACTAACCACTGTCATTCCTGCTATTGCAGTAAAGGTCACTATTCCCTTCAAATTGCATATCGGCAATCTGTATCTCTCACCGAACACTGTGTTCAGTGCTTTAGATGTCTCAAATCTCCTTACACAAATACCATCTCCATCGTTAATAGTAGGAGACTTCAATGCCCATCATATTTCCTGGGGCTCAACCTTCTGCTCCACTCGAGGAAATATGATAAACAGATTGAGACAAGATTTTGACCTTTGCCTACTGAATAATGGATCACACACATTTATGTCCTTATCAACTGGTGCTGTATCTAACCTTGATCTTTCCATATGCTCACCGAATGTACTCCCTCATTTTAATTGGTCGATTTGTGATGACTATCACGGCAGTGATCATAGACCAATTATTATTAGTTTCGGTTTAGACTGCGAGATTAAAAGAATGCCACGGAGATGGATTGTTGAAAAGGCAGATTGGAACGGATACTGTAAAGCATTCCAATCTCAGTATGACGATGGAGCGAACATCCTCGACCAATATTCTTCTTTTACGTCCATGATACTTAAGAATGCCAACAGATATATCCCACAAACATCGGGTAATCCTAGACGTCCTTTCGTTCCATGGTGGAACGATGAATGCAAAATTGCTATTAGGAATCGACGGCAGGCACTACGTAAATTTAATCGTAGGCCCACAACAGAACATCTAAATTTATACCGCAGGGCTAGAGCGGTGTGCCGTCGAGTATTCTTGGACGCTAAGAGGAATTCATGGACGAAATACGTGAGCACAATCTCGCGCACTACTTCCACGTCTACTGTATGGAAGAAAATTCGTGCAATCTTCGGATCACCGAAACAATCTATTCTTGGTCTTATTGATGAAGGAGAACTCCTTTCATCATCCTCGGAAGTGGCAAATAGTCTAGCAAAATCTTTCCGCTCGGTGTCTCTCACCTCATCATATAATTACGATTTTCAACGGTACAAGATACAAATGGAGGTGTTGTCGTTAAACATTGGTGATTCGGTTGGTGAATTAAACACTCCATTCGTATTTAAAGAATTGTTACATGCACTTAAAAATTCACGGGACACTTCCCCTGGACCGGACAACATTCGCCTTTCCATGCTTTCACACCTTCCTAATTCGGCACTACAACAACTTTTGAATATTTTCAACGGTATATTCTCCGAACAAGTCTTCCCACCTGGCTGGTCAGAAGCATTTATTATACCAGTACTAAAACCTGGTAAAGACCAAACGAACCCCTCAAGCTATCGCCCTATTTCATTAACAAGCGTGTTGTGTAAAATAATGGAGAGAATGGTAAACCGCAGACTTACATGGTACTTGGAGAAACATGGCTTTCTATCTCCAGAACAGTGTGGTTTTCGACAAGGACGATCTTCCATTGACCATTTAGTGTCACTAGAAACAGCCATACAAAACGCTTTCCTCAATCGGCAACACCTCGTCGCTATCTTCTTTGATATAAAAAAGGCGTATGATACAGCCTGGCGACGTGGTATTCTTAACACTCTCCAAAAATGGGGAATCAAGGGCAATATGCTTGCTTTTATCCGGGGATTCATAAATCACCGAACGGCTCGTGTTCGTGTAGATGATTCGCTCTCAGATAGTGTCATCTTGGAGAATGGAGTGCCCCAAGGTAGTGTATTAAGTGCCACCTTATTTTCTGTAGCCATAAATGATATTACCAAATGTGTTCAGGCTCCTGTCTCATGCTCTCTATTCGCTGACGACTTTGCTATCTACATTGCAAGCCGTTCGGCACCTACAGCAGAGAGACTACTGCAGAACACTATATATCACCTTGAAGCTTGGTCCAGGATTACTGGTTTCACATTTTCAACCGAAAAAACAAAATGTGTAGTTTTTTCTCGGCTACGAAACCCTTCTATTCCGCAAATTTTTCTGAACGGTGAGACTATTACTATCTCTAATTACGTTAAGTTTTTAGGTTTAATTTTTGATAGTCGTCTTACTTGGGTCAAACATTTAAAAGAATTGAAAATAAAATGTTCCAAAATTTTAGATATGATGCGAGTCCTTACTAACACCAAGTGGGGAGCCGATAGATCATGTATGATACATTTTTACTATTCCTTTGTTCGCTCCCGTTTAGATTACGGTTGTGTGGCCTACTCATCAGCTCGTCAAACCGTGCTTAAAATGCTGGATAGTGTACATCATGCTTTCCTTCGGATTGCTACAGGCGCGTTTAGATCAAGTCCTGTCGCAAGCTTACTTGTAGACTGTGGTGAACCATCACTTTGGGATAGACGAGACCAGCTCTTATTATCTTATTTTGCTCGTCTCAGAGGACAGCCAAATCACCCGGTTCTTGAGTCAGTCCTTAAAAATCCTAATCTAGGAAAGTATGAGGATCATCCACGTCGTACTGCACCTGTAGGTATCCGTACCTGGCGTCTGCTGCAGCATATAAATGTTGACACACCGTCACTCTTTCCTATGTACCCTTGCTCATATCCTCCATGGGGAATAAACCTCATAAATTTTAATTTTGACCTGACTACATGTAATAAACAATCAACACCATCTATCGTCTTTCAGCAGATGTTTCAGTGTGTTCTCTCCAAGACGAAACCAGACGCGGTTGTATACACTGATGGATCGAAACAAAACGATACGGTTGGGTGTGCTTTTGTTGTCAATGAGAGAACTTATATGTTTGGTCTCCCCAGTATTACGAGTGTGTTTACCGCTGAACTATATGCTATAAATAAGGCTCTAAACATCATTAACCCTAAATATAGAAAAATTCTTATTTGCAGTGACTCGTGTAGTGCTCTCCAAGCCTTAAAGAACTTTTATTCCAAACATCCTATCGTCATTGAAATTTACAACGCAATCGCTGAGTTGAATAATCGCAACACAGAATTAAGTTTTTGCTGGGTCCCTAGCCACGTAGGGATTCCAGGTAATGAACATGCAGATTCCGCTGCCAAAGAAGCATGTAACCAGCCTCCTTTCACCACCCGAGTTGCTACTTCTGATTTCATTAACTATGTAAAACAATTATTAAGAACAAGGTGGCAAGGTGATTGGACAGCTACTGTCGATAATAAACTCCGTCAGATTAAAGATTCTGTGTTACCATGGAACTCCTCATACAGAAAACCCCGGCGTGAGGAAGTAGTACTCTGTCGATTGCGGATAGGACACACGAGAGTCACACACGAGTACCTGTTTACAAGAGGACAACCACCTCTATGCGCAAGATGCAACTGCCGCGTGACTGTGCGCCACATACTCGTGGACTGCATATGTTATGCGGCATTGCGTCGTAAATTTAAAATTCCTAGTAACATCCGTGGTATCTTGCGTGACGATAAGGAGGTTTTAAACCGCATGTTTATATTTTTACGTAGTATAGGATTAATGCAAAAAATTTAATAAGTATGTATTCTTTAGTAATTGTATGTATTGTCCTATGTATTGTTTTGTTATCCGAGTAGGGAGCCTTTTACACTCCCTATCGGATTTTTTTGTATTTTTTGTATGTTTTTTAAATTCGTCTGTGATATTAGTTATAAGATTTTTGTGATATTAGTTTTAAGTTTTATCTCCTTTTTTAGTTTTAAGTTTTATTTATTTTTAATGATAGTTTTTAACGTAGTTTTAAGTTTTATTTATTTTTAATGTGATAGTTTTTAACATAGCTTTAAGTTTTATTTATTTTTAATGTGATAGTTTTTAACAGCGTTTTAAGTTACATATTAGTGTTTTTGTTATCCGAGAATGGGCCTTTTACACCCATTCCGGATTTTGTTTCTGTGATAGTAGTTTTAAGTTTTAATTTTATCTAAAAACCTAAAATTATTTTTATTTATTTATTTATTTATCTATTTATTTATTTTCCGGGCGATGATAACGTTCAACCGTTTTTCGCCCTTAAAAAAAAAAAAAAAAAAAAAAAAATATATTTTTATCGTAGATCACCAGTTCGATAGGCATCTCGTACTTGTCACATTCTTCTAAAAATTTTAACCATATACGCTTATTGAAAATCTTGCCTTCGCTAGTAATCATCAGCAGAACGACTAACTATAGCCACGATTCATTCTTTTTACATGTCGCCAGCATCGTCGGTCTTTATTTTCACAATAGTTCACTTTACGACAGACATAGTTACCGCAAAACTTCTGACGGTCGCTAAAATATTTGGAACACAAGTTGTTTTGCGGTTTTTGTCTAAAACGTATGGCGTTAGCGTACGGTGTTACGTCCTCGTAGGCGTGTATGCTTGCCATTGTTACCGACTATCAACTGATCTCTTTTACAAAAACATCGAAGCCTACTCTATATCGTCCACCATCGATATCGCTCTCCTTATCCACAACGAAAAATCCATGAGGTTTTCTCCATGCAACACCACACAGACTTTTAAACCGATCGAATTTCATATCGGTATTTACATGATCTTGATATATGTGACGTAAGTTGAGATCGTCTTGTTTGAATATAAGAAGGAGATTTGCGTTGTCCCGTACAAGGTGCTTCCCGGCACTGGAATATGTCTGAGTCAAATAAAAGCTATCGATGTTGTTGTGTCGCCCCATCGCAAAGTACTTGCGAATATTATGTTGCTTTTCGCAAGCTACATCGTCGAAAATCATTATCGAGTTCGGTTCCGCTTCGTCGGGTGCCATCACATGATCGTTTTCTGAGTGCAAAAAAGCCGATCTCCGGGACACCAGTCATGACTTGTTCTAGAAACTTATATTTCGGTTGGTACAGCGATTTAGAAAACACGTAAATATTTCTGAATCGTATACCGTCCGGTGAGAACAGCAAGTTGAATAGGACATTTGTTTTTCCGCAATTAGACGGTCCGCAGATAATACATCTGATTGTATTCGGTAGAAGAGGTCCATGACGAGACCTTTTTCCCTCTCCACACCCGGCTCCTGTATAATCGTCGAAGTTTTCTAGCGTCGAAGTTTATATTACCGACCTGTTGACGTTCCAACTTCATGTTTATGACTGATCGATTCACTACACCAATCCGCCTTATGTATCCAACTGTTGTGTTTTCCATCGAACCCTTGCCACTTTACAAATAGCCTATCGCCTTTTCTTCGTAAGACTTTCTCGACTAAATACACATTATTTGTAACGTTAGTTTTAGTGAGCTCTTCAGCGTAAAATTTACCGCTCACCACCTCACCGTGAACATCGATCAACGTGTAAGTACACGGACGCGTATTATCATGTACCTTATGTACGATAAATATTTCATTCGTCCAATTCGGTAGATATCCTTTGGCGAATTAATTGTATGTAAAAGAAAAAGATAGACTATTTATTTGCTGTCTCTTTTCTTTTGCAAATAAATAAACTTGACTTCCTTTTTTTACTTAATTAAAATTATATATAACTAATGTATTATGTGTGTGTGTGTGTATACTATTTTATTTGCGATTAACAAAGACAAAAGAAGTTTACATACACAAAACATTTTCTATCTTCTTCTAGCCATTTATTTATATATTAGCTGTGCGCAACATTGTTTTACATTAGTCTTGCGCTTCATTTGATAGTTAAAGAATTTCATTTTATTTTATTTTATTTTATATATTCACTTTATTATTCATTTTATTTATTTTATTTTATTTTATTATTCACTTTATTTTATATATTCACTTTATTATTCATTTTATTTTGTTTAATTAACTTGTATTTAATATTTCTGGTAGCGATGACCAAGATGTAAGAGAGATCCTCGACGGGGTCGCGAATCTTCGGAGGTGTGGTGTACGGTTGCAACGCAACCGCGATCATCAGGTCGAGGCGTTTTACAGCGTTGTGGATTTGGTCTACTGTCTGCACCCTCTGAAAAGGCGGTGCATAGTGTATATACGGGCCAATGAGAGCTTGGTGGAGGCCCAACAACTAGCGGAGGCAGTAACATCACCGCCTCCAGCGCCTCTACCACCTCCAGCGGCTACGCCTCCACCACCACCACCACCACCACCACCTGCAGCGGCTACGCCTCCACCACCACCACCTGCAGCTGCTACGCCTCCACCACCACCACCTGCAGCATCGCCACCACCTACAACACATTAACCGGTCGCCACAGCGGAAGCGCCGACATCACCGATGGCGACGCCACTTGAATATACGCCTGCGTCTCCGCCACCATCTTCACGACGACGTAGGCATGGTGATGTGACGTCGCGGTTGAGGGCGCTGTTGACGGCGCGTGGGAGAGGTGTTGCGCCACCACGTGAGGGTCACGACCACGTCCGTCAACGGATGGTCGCTCGCCGACTCTCCCTTCACAGGGACGGTGATTATGTAGGTGAGGAGGATACCTGCCCTATTTGTTTGTCAACTAGGGTGGTTGTTTCTTTGACACCTTGTGGTCACAAATTTTGTGAAGTGTGTGCAGTAAGAGTGCTTAGCGATTATGGTCGTTGTGCACTGTCGGCGAGCGTCAATCTCGTACATTCAGCTGCATACCAGGTATGTAAATGTATATTCCATTTTCATATTTTTATTTTTATACTTCATGTTTTGTATTTATTTGCAGTTAGTGATTAAAAAGTACGATGACATGGGTGACAAAGTGTTATGTTACGTGGTGGGTGGGGGTTATTCAGTTACATATATATAGTACACACAAAAGTAAGACATTATTCCATTGTTACTAAATCGTCATGCCGGCTCCGTCGTTAGCATATCTTTCATGGGTGACGATTATAACAAATTATTTACGATCGCCACCTAGGACAACGTGGGAGGAAGATGAAATGAAAGATATGCTTAGACATATCTTTCGAACATCTTTTATAAAGGACGATGCGGGACCAGAGTTGTGGGCGACGGAGCAGGTGTGGTATGACCACGGGTTCTGGGGTTTATATTTAACACCAGAATCCATATACGTAATCCGGTCTTTTTTTAATGTCAGAAGAGTAGGCGATACGTTGGTTCTGTTGACCAAATCACCTCCAGACGGTTTTCGTATACGTGTACCGTATTACAAGGTACGTCCACCATGCCACTATGAGGGCTATTTGGTCGTCAGGATCAAATACGTTTTAGTACTGGACTGTGGGAATTATCCGGTACTACTAAACGCCGTCGTATGCACTCATCGACATTCATAAAAAATCGGTGGAAGAGACCGAAACGATTGGGGTCTAGTGAGTAAGTAGATTATTTTTTGTATTTATAATTCATTTTTTTTGTATTTATAATTTGTTTTTTGTATTATTTATAATTAATGTTTTATATATGGTATTAGTTTGTAGCTAGTGATTAGAGGTTAGCAGGAGTGGGGTGACAAAGTGATATGGTGGGAGGGGGGGTATTCAGTCACGTATTGCATATATATAGTACACCCAAAAAGGGATACATCATTCACTTGTTATCACATCACCATGCCGGCTCCGTCGTTAGCGTACCTTTCATGGGTGGCGATCATAACTAATTATTTACGATCGCCACCCGAGAAGAAGCGGGATGAGGACGAGATGAAGGATATGCTACGACATATCTTTCGAACGTCCTTCATTAGGGACGATGCGGGGCCGGTGATGTTTAAGATGGTGGAGGTGCCTGTCAACAGATATGGTCCCTCATGGTCATGGGAGTTGCGTTCATACCCAGCGACCATCAGAGACATAATAGATTCTTTTTTATTTATGGAAATGAGATGTTCACGGACGATGATTATGATTACAAAATCGCGTCCCGAAGGTGACTGTATACATATACCATAATATTATGTACGTTCACCGTGGAATCGATTTTGTAGTAACCGTCGAATACGTCTTAGTTATTGGACTAAAGATCTGTTTTACCACTCTTCGGTAAATATAAAGAATCTATGGAAGAAACGTCCGTGGAGAGGTGATAGTGACAGTGCCAGTGAGTAAGTAATGGGTTTTTTTTTAAAAATACACAATTAATTTAAGAAAATTTTTATTTTTTTTTCTTATGTTATATACTTAATAAAATACACTTATATATTAATAAATTTACATATTTTTTATACAATATATATTAAATAATTTACAAGTAAAAAGATACACTTTTTTATTAAATAAGTTTTAGTTTGTTTTTTTTAAACTTTTTATTGTAAATAGAGGAGGCAATAATTAATGTAAGTAGTCGTGACCGTGGGATATGAGAACATCGTGATCGATTCTTGGTCTCTTTTGGTGGTTTGGGTTATCGGTGGTTTCGGACGGTCGACGTTTAGTTTTATTTACACTGTAGTGACCATATGGAACTGTGTTTATTCTGTTTTGTAAAATGAACCGTTTGTCGTCGTACGGTGATAGTGACTTTTTAGACTGATTAATGGAATAGATATTGTGCAAATTGCTTCTGATTCCATACGCACTTGTGTATGTAACTTGTTCTTTAAAAAGACTTTGTTTGTACAGATCGTGTCTAAGATCATTTGCAATGGATACTCTAGGAATACCCTTTGCAACATTCTTCTCCTTGTCGAATTCGAGAATGCTATACATCTTAGCACGAAGACCGACAAACTCACGAATAGCCCTTCCATTCATCTCGTCCTTAAACTTACCAAGACGTTTCTTATTGGTATTACTATAACACATGGGATCTCGGGGGTAGTCTGAAGTATCGAATCGATCTATATCGTGAAGGATATCGTCGTAAACGTTATCCGTCACTATATGGTACATCAGACTATCAGTATTAGTCATTAGAAGCTTTATGTCATTACCGTACTTTTCCACCATGTAACCATAGTGGAATTCGTACATGATCGCTTTACTAATGTCCAATACGGTAAATCCGATGTATATGGGACGATTGAGGAATATTTCCGTTTTCTTCAAACTTACCCCCACAACGTCTTTGTTATAGATGTACCAAGCTTTAACTCCCGGTTTCGCTATTACTTTATCCAGTTTACGCTCGTTAGTGATGAGTTGGAAGTCTATTCGGTTACGAACGTTTTCCAATGACTTACCGTACACCGCGTTATTCATTAACTTAAAGAAGTCTTTATCAAAACTGTTTCGCGCTTGTGCACGCTTTTCGGTATTGAAATCGATGTACGGTTTCAACCAAGGCGATTGGGAGAATTCTAGAACTCTATAAACGTGTTTCACGTTTAAACCGAGGCGGGTGTATAGTTTTAGATTTCTGTTGTGTAAGACATAATGTTCTTTGTCGAACAATGTTGTCATTAGTTTTTTTATGGGACATCTTTGTACATCCTTCAAATAGGGGGACAACATTTCGTCAGTTGGTACTAGTCGTTCGGGCGCAAGGGGGTAATCCTTATGGCGATCGTGTAGGTGTTGCGGATACTCGAGATCCACTTCCAATACATAGCCCTTTTCTCCACGATCGTCAACATTGTTGATGTTGAGAATGTTAATTTCTTCACTACTCAACCACCTAAAATTTGCATATGGTAGGGGTTCAACCATGGCTGTACCGTAAAGGTTGTTGCAATCATAGTATTGAACCCAGGATGTGGGTTCGGATGGGTCATATTAATCTGGAATGTTTGGATTGTTCGCCTTGGCGTACCTGTTTGAGATCATAGCTACACCACCTCGTGTACCTTTTTCAACAAACAGATGCATATCTATGTCGGTCAACAGTTCCAATTTTTGTCGGGTAAATTTTAACATGGCGTTCCACGTGAAATGGGGGGTGGAGTAAAGGTGGCAGGGGTCCAAACCGTAATATTGCATAGACGTATTCCGAAAGTTTTCAAACACATCTGCCAACAATAGTACGTCGCTAAGAAGGTACAGATCGTGTTAATCACCTAACGTATTGCAGTCAAACGTTTCCCACACGTTTTGGGCATGGGTGTAATCATCGTCTGTTATGTTTTCTCTTCTTAGCGTGCTGTAGAACGCCGTCTGCGGTGGAAGTTGGGTTTCGGAAAACTTGTTTAAATGAGTCATGTATTCGTATGGGTAGACACCTTTTCAGATTAAGAAATCCCTTTTTTCTGGTAGCGGGAAGCAGGCGGTGAGTGTTTTAAAAACAACGTCTTTGTTCTGACAATCTTTTACTAAATTTTCTACAAGTTTTTCGAGGGATGACGGAAGGAATTGTAAAGAGTCCAAGAATCTCAATGGTCCGATGGACAGTGACTGTAATCGCTCGGACGTGTTGGCGATACAGTTTATTTTGTGTTGGTCTTTGTGTCAGACCAGAGAAAACATTTCTGGTCATGTGGATTCTTTACGTTAATTATTGCCTCTCTTTTTAATATTTTCTTTGGAGTACGTATAAAGGAGGAAGAAACACCCTATAGCGGACGGTAACGAATAACGTTTAAATCTATATAAATTATTTTATGCATTCCCCATCCGCTACCGTTGTTGATGAAGTTCACCATCGTCTCAACGATTTTTTACGGACTCCGCCCACTGTTCATCAACAACGTTGGTGTTCTCCATATTTATAATGGTTTTCTTCCGTCCGTGCAAATAAACGTTGGTATATGTCGTCTCTACTCCGCCTTCGAGGGTCGTCTGCTTTTTTAGTTCGACATTTACCGCAACGTACCTATACAAAAAAAATACAGAAGTATTAGTATCTTTACAGTTGTAAAATAAAAACATATTGTTAATATAACAAACAGTAATTGATGATTTTAAATAGTTACACAATTACCATTTTACGTTGCCGTCGAAGCGTCTACCTTCTTCCTTCAAACGGTTTAGGATATGAGTCTTGTATCGTTGAAGTGTTGACTGAAGGTACATCTCATCGAACTCAGTTAGGTCCCAACGAAGGCGGATGACATTATCATTAATTGCACGAACCGCGGCTGGATTAACTTGCATTTTTTGATGATACCTAATAAACAAAGAAAATATTTATAGTAACATATGTTTTTCTTTTAGACAAACTTAATAGTAATTATTTTTTTGTTTGTTTGTGTGTTTCAGTGATGATGACGAATGGTGATGTGATAATGTATATAGATTATTTTTTTTATTCAATTTATTTATGTATTCTTTTATAATTTATTCATTTTTTTTTTTTTTTTATTATTGTTTTAATAGTTTTTTTTTAATTATATTTATTTTAATCGTTTTATTTTATATTTTATTCATTTTTTTTAATTTATATATTATTCATTTTATTCTTTTATATTTTATTGTTTTATTTTATATTTTATTCATTTTATTTATAATTGTTTTATATGTTATTAATTAGTCTTTTATATTATTAAATATTTACTTTCTTTTAATTTGTTTAACATTTTTTTATATCATATCATAATGTCATATTTAAAGTAAATTAAACAAGAGTTATTACGTAGTTAGACTTACCTAAATGCAAATAACACTGTAAAATATAGTTTTTTTACAACTGATGTTCACTCTTCTAAATATCGCTCTTGCAAATAATATTTTTTTACAATCGAAGTTCGCTCTTCAAAATACCGCTTTCACTAGCAAATAATACTTTTTTACACACGATGTTGACTATTCAACAGTTAGTGAAAAAATGACTAAATGTTGCGAATGCTTTATATATACACGCGAAAGGAACTGATTAAAAATAAAATGTAACCGTTTTCTTTAATTATCCATTTTAATCCGACTCGGTCGGTTGTTCACCAGTGTGAACTGGTTTGATGCAGTTGTATACATCACAGGTCGAGGATGTGGGTACTGGGTTTCAGACATTGTGATTGGTGGACAGCGCGGTAGGTGAAAAGAAATAATACTCCACCTAAACTAAAATCATTTCGTTAATTATTTAGTTGAGCGTTGGATCGTGCACGGTAAAGATGTCTGTCTACGTGGACGCACGCACGCGCAGTCATCGCACTCTATGACAATATGGTGAGTATCTTAAAACACGTTTATTTTACAAACACACACACACACACACTTACCGTATTGCGCGCCAGGTGTGACGTCACAAGATGGCGGTTGAACCACCGCCCGCTGCTGTTGTCGTCGACTTATATACAACTTATTTCGCTCTCCGACCAGGGGAGCCGCTGCAGCCGAATGGTCTAAGGCGTCAGTCAGTCAGTCGCGTCCCGCCGTGTCTAGGTTCAATCCCTAGCCGACCTGGTTTTTTTTTCACTTTAAATATTACTTATTTATTTATTTAATTCAAACATAACGCTGCACAACAGCTGAACCACAGCGGTACCAACCTTTGAATTAAATAATTAAATAATATTCAAACTGAATTAACATTACCAAAGTTGGCTACCCTCTCGAATTTCAAACTTCCCGCTCAGGGAAATGGAAAATTCCCACAGGGAGAAAAGGGAAAAACCAACATGGCGGACGCAACACTAGCACTCCCCGCGGGAGGGCTAGGCACTTGTGACGCCGTACTCCTATTTCCGTACTACTGATGCTCCGATTATTATTGGAACTAATCAATTTTCAAATCCTTCGATTATGATTGGTGTTACTATGAAGAAGATTATAATGAATGCGTGAGATGTCACAATTGTATTGTGTAGAATTGATCATTTTTAATTATTGATCCAGGTTGTATTAATTCTATTGGAATGATTATTCTTCGTATTGTTCCTAATATTCTTACTCATAATCCAAAGATGAAGTAAAGTGTTCTAATGTCCTTATGGTTTGTTGAGAGTATTCATTTATTCATAATTTAATGGGATGGCTGATTTAGGTGATGGGTTGTAAATTTATTTAGGGTTGATAACCTCTCATTAGTTGCCTTATATTCAATTATGATTCTATATTGCAAATATAGTGGTGCGCTAACTTGCTAAGGCTTATTTATGAGAATAATTTTAACTTTGAAGGTTAATAGTTTTTCTTAATTTAAATCCTTTCAGTATTAATTTACTTTAAGTATTATCATTCATAGTCCTATTAAGTTAATTACAATTGTAATTATTGATTCTTTTTATTTAAATTTGCTTGATTTAGTCGTTATTGGAATTATTATGTTTAGATATATAAATGTTGATAGAATTGATGATGTTAGTATACTTATGGATATAGTTATTGTTATGTTTATTGTGGATTTCAAAATTATTCATTTTATTAAAAATCCTATTGTGGGGGGTATTTCTCTTATGGATATTGATGAAACTGTTAATGATATTTTGATTATATTTGTTTCGTCTATTTATTTATTTATGAAGTTGATGTTATTTTTTAAGGTGTTTATTATGGTAATATTGATTATTGAGTACATAATAACAGGGTGAATTGTTGTTTAGAGATTATTAAGGATACAATTATTATTGGTGAATTTGTGATTGATGACTATGCTATTATTTTCTTTAAAGGTGTTTGCTTTATTTCTGAGATTGGTCCTATAATTATTGATATTATTATTGGAATCATTATTAATTTTATTCTGGTTAATTGAGTTGAAATAACTGTGGGGATAATTTTTTGCACGGTTATTATTATTATTATTATGCATATATTTCATCCTTTTTTTTTTGTCTTCAGTCATTTGACTGGTTTGATGCAGATCTCAAAGATTCCTTATGTATTACTAGTCGTTTCATTTCAGTATACCCCCTACTACATCCTACATCCCTAACAATTTGTGTTACATATTCCAAATGTTGCCTGCTTACACAATTTTTTCCTTCTACCTGTCTCTCCAGTATTAAAGCGACTACTCCAGGATGCCTTAATATGTGGCCTATAAGTCTGTCTCTTCATTCAGCTATATTTTTCCAAATAATTCTTTCTTCATCTATTTGCCGCAACACCTCTTCATTTGTCACTTTATCCACCGATCTGATTTTTAACATTCTCCTATAGCACCACATTTCAAAAGCTTCTAATCTTTTCTTCTCAGATACTCCGATCGTCCAAGTTTCACTTCCATATAAAGCGACCACTCCAAACATACACTTTCAAAAATCTTTTCCTGACATTTAAATTAATTTTCGATCAAAACATATTATATTTCTGACTGAAGGCTCGTTTTGCCTGTGCTATTCTGCATTTTATATCGCTCCTGCTTCATCCATCTTTAGTAATTCTACTTCCCAAACAAAATTATTCTACCTCCATAATCTTTTCTCCTCCTATTTTCACATTCAGTGGTCCATCTTTGTTATTTCTACTACATTTCATTACTTTTGTTTTGTTCTTGTTTATTTTCACGCGATAGTTCTTGCGTAGGACTTCATCTATGCCGTTCATTGTTTCTTCTAAGTCCTTTTTACTCTCGGCTAGAATTACTATATCATCAGCAAATCATAGCATCTTCATCTTTTCACCTTGTTCTGTTAGTCCGAATCTAAATTCTTCTTTAACATCATTAACTGCTAGTTCCATGTAAAGATTAAAAAGTAACGGGGATAGGTAACATCCTTGTTGGACTCCCTTTCTTATTACGTCTTCTTTCTTATGTTCAACAATTACTGTTGCTGTTTGGTTCCTGTAAATGTTAGCAATTGTTCTTCCATCTCTGTATTTGAACCCTAATTTTTTTTAAAATGCTGAACATTTTATTCAAGTCTACATTATCGAATGCCTTTTCTAGGTCTATAAATGCCAAGTATGTCAGTTTGTTTTTCTACTATTAATCTTCCTTCTACTATTAATCTGAGGCCTAAAATTGCTTCCCTTGTCCCTATATGTTTCCTGAAACCAAATTTGTCTTCTCCTAACACTTCTTCCACTCTCCTCTCAATTCTTTTGTAATTTCATCTTATTATTGTATTATTCTTAGTAATCAATGGGGAATTGAGGGGTTATACCTAATTTTATTAAAATTCTCATTATTATTAAAATTCTTTCATTAACGGGGCAATTAATGACAATAATTATTGAGATTATTATAATTGAAGATGACATTCTTTGAATAATTAGGTTGATTGTTCATTTATTTTTTTTTAAAAGGGGTAGAAAAGAAATTAAGTTGACTTCTACTGATATTCATGTGAATATTGATAATGATATGACTACTCTTATGGTTGTTACTAAGAAAAATATAATTTTTGATAAATTTATTTTAATTAAAAAGAGAATTTATTCATTGACGGGTTATGAACCCATTAGCTTATCTTTTTTGTAAAAGGATGTGTGATGCATAAAGAATTTTGATTTCTTTGGTTTCAGTTTAAGTTTGGATTTTACAAGATTTAGGATGAGTGAAATTTCACTTAATTTACTTCATCTAAGTAATCAGGCATCTTGCTTAAGTATAAAAATCCATTACTTTTTCATATTTTTTTTTTTAAGGTACTTTGTTTTTTTTTTTTTTTTTAGTTTTTTTTGCAATTTTTATTTTTAGTTTAGTTTTCTAACAAAAAAATGTTGGTTATAATAAGATATTAATTGATTAATTATCATATTACCAGATAGAAAAAAGATAGGTATATTAATATATATATATTATATATAACATAATTATTATAATTATTTTTCCCTGTAACATAATATTTTATTATATGTTAAAGTTTAATTTATAGGATGTGTAAAAGTTAAAAAAATTATTATATAACATATATATGTCTTATTATTAAAACAAGAATGCAATATATATAAATTTTTTTATTAAATATAAAGTAGGTTTTGTAAAGATAAACATATAAAATAAATTATTTAATAAAATGCATCAGTAAAATAATTATAATAAATTAAAATCTAGTTTAAATTAAATAATTATTATATAATGAATTAATTTAAAAACAAATTTAATTAAATTAAATAGTACTTAATTTAAAACAAGGGTATATTATAAAATAATTCTTATCAATTAAAAAACCTAAAAAAGATAATTATATAATCATGTTTATTTAAGAATACATAATTATTAAAAAAAAACCTCATGGTCTAAATTTTATTTTAAAATTCAACTTATCAAAATAATAGATATGTTAAGTTATTGTTTAATTATTTAATTGTTAAAAACAAATTTATTATTATAAATCCTAGTTAGTTATTTTCTTATATATTTTTAATTTATTTAGGTTCAGTTGAATCCTTTTCTAAGTGGTTGTTATTTAATTTACAGTTAGGTTTTTGCATTTGAGCACCTTTATAAATAGTTTTATTTAAAATTTGATCTTTGTTTTTTTTATTTGGGTTTAAGTTTACAATGCATGTAAATTTTTATTAGGTATTTTATTCTCAAGGATTCTATATTTATTTTCAGTGTTAAGGTAATGTTGTGCCAGCATATTGCGGTTGTACATCAGGCTCAAGTTAATTTTTTTTTAGAATTTAGTTTTATTACATTTTTTATATTTTGTATTAGGTGAAATTTATATAATTTTTTTAAATTTATATATAAACCAGAATTAGATACCCTTTATTCTAAATTATGTTTTATTTCTAAGGTAGTATATTTTATTAATTGAAATTTAATAGATCTGGCGTTTTTAAATCTTTTTAGAGGAACCTGTAATCTAAATGATAGTCCACGATTTTTCGTACATTTTTTCTTGTATATTGCCGTCATTGAATGTAATGAAAATTTATTTTATTTTTATTTTTTTAGATTTATGTTAGGTTAAGATGCAGTTATAGGAAGGTTATTATGGGTTAAATTAATTTTTGTTTTTTTATTTTTATTAATTTTGGATTTAATAGTAATTTTTTTAATTAATTATTTTAATTTTGCTCTTAATTATGTACGTATTGCCCGTCACTCTCATAAATTGATATAATTCGTAACAAAGTACATGTACTGGAAAGTGTATCTAGAAACGGATTTTGGTTTCTATTTATTTATATAAATATTTTTAACTGTTCAATTCAGTTAGATCTGATAGGGTTTTTTTATGTCTCCTTTTTTTTATTTGATTTTTTTTTAATTTAGTTAATTGTACTGTAAGGGATAATTAAAATTTAGTTTAGAATAATAATTTTTTTCGTACCTTTTATATCAGGGTTAATTAATTACTAAGATTTTTTTTCCCCCGAATAATGAAGATTTACTTTAGACTGTATTTTATTGTTGAATAACTATTTATGAGTTTAAGGTCGTTTTAAAATGAAATTCGCTTTTTTTTATCTGGTTAGCTGGTAGTTTGATTTAATCAAGAATTTATTTTTATTTATTTTTTTTTCATTTAGAAATTTAAAATTAAGGTGGATAAGCTCTTATTTTTCTTATAATTTTTTTTTTTTTTGTTGGATTATAATGTCTTATCATTTGAAATTCATTGTAGATTTTTTTTTTTTCTAGTAATTTATTTTTTTACTGGATTTTAGTTAATTATTTTATTTTTATTTATGATTAAATTAGTATATTTAAAAATTTTTAATATGAATCAGGCAAAAAATAATTTCGGCTGTTTATCAAAAACATGTCCTTTAGTGGTTTATTAAAGGTTTGGCCTGCTCAATGATTTTAAATAGCTGCAATATTTTGACTGTGCCAAGGTAGCATAATAATTAGTCTTTTAATTTAGGTCTGGAATGAATGGTTTGACGAGATTTATACTTTATTTTTTTAATTTAATTTGAACTTTATTTTTAAGTTATAAAAGTAAGTTTTTAAGTTTATAAAGTTGGTATTTAATTTTCAAAAAAATTCCTTCACTTCTTATGCTATGATTTTTTTTTTTTAATTTGACTTAAATAAATACACTTACCCCAAATATAGTTTTTTTGCTTAAAGTAAAGAAATCGTAAGCATTAATTTAGTGTTTTGTATCTCATACTTGTTCTATAAACAAGATAATCTGAAAATAAATATAATATAATAAGATTCTAACCATTATTTGTAATGTAATTGATGGTAAAAAAGAATAAATTGAAGAAAAAATATTTTCTTGATCACTTAATGAGTTTAGTTTTTCAATAGATTTAAATAAGCATAAAATTAACTATTATATTTTAGTAAATGATAATATTAAATATAAAGAATTTAAAAAAACACCTGGGTTATAATATCCTCGCAATGCTGTTGGCTAATGGTGATAAACAAGAACGACCTTGGATAAAATAGTACTACCGATTCTACTTACACATCGCTCTTGACTAAGTTATATGATTTGATTGATTACAATTTTATTCTATTCTTAATGAAATATTTTCAATTTTATTAATAATAATAATAAACAACTATACATTAAAAAATGAAATCTTGTTTGTAATAAATATATTAAATTGATCATTCCAAAATGACATTAGAAAAGAAATTTGTTATAAAGTTATTCTTCTCCTAGTATTGAAGAAAAACTTGAAAAATATTTCCATTTTTACATAATTTTACCCTTTTGAAATTGTTGGTCAGATAGAAAAACTGTTAGGGAGGCAGATACCCAAAAAAAGTAAGTAAAAAAATAAACTGTTACAAAATTGATACTAGAAAATCTTTTTTTTATTAATTATCATAAATTTGAATGAAAATGGATTATTTTAAGATAATGTATCAATCAGATTAAAAAGGTTTTCAGTATGAAGTTAGATATTCTACCACAAATACTTCTATAAATACTTCTATAACTAAAAGCATTTTTATAAACTAGTTACACGTAAGCGATGCCAGTTCTAATATAATGAACATAAACACAAATAATTTTGTTAAAAATTAAATTTTCTTTAATTCTAGTTAGTTGTACATGTAGGTGCAAACCTAATAGAACAAATGCTTACCCACCATTGCAGAAGGAAAGATTATAAGTTGATTACGTTTGGTAATTGTAATCCAATCCAAGTTACAGCTTGAAACTTTGAAGATCAAGGGGATGAGGCTGTAGAGCAAGGTCCCGCTGTATCTTGATATTTTGCCTAATTTAGAACGTAATTTTCTTAGGCTTATTTGTAAAAAAATAAAAATAAAATATCTGTAATAAAAATTTTGCAACTCAGATTTTTGCAATGCTATGTTGTGATGTCACAGGTGAGAGATAGAATTAAATAAATGAGTAATATTTAAAATGTAAATAAGTAACTGTATATATATATATATATATACAGGGTCATTCACGGGAACCGGATGTTTTTAAAATAATCATAAAAAATTGAATATTTACTTAAAAAAAAAAGAAAGTTTTATTACTAATGAAACTCTTGTTAAATCAAAGCATTTGTTACTTACTCATGAACGAAAAATTATGTCCGGCAAGTGATATCCGTTTTGGGCAATACATTGTTGTAGCCTTTTACAGTAACTGGCCTCAATTCTTTGCAGCATGTCTACATCGATCTGGGTGACGTGATGACGTATTGCGATCTTTAGGTCCTCCAGTGTACGCGGTTTATTGCCGTACACACGCGATTTCAGAAACCCCCACAGAAAAAAATCACAACTACTCAAGTCGGGGAACTGAGGGGGCCAAGGAATGTCGCCGAATTTGGAAACGATCCGTCCCGGAGAACAGCCATCGTTGCCCTCGCTGTGTGCGCTGTAGCTCCATACTGCTGGAATAACACATTTTGAAAATCGATTCCCCGGTTTCGTAACTCAGGGATGAAAAACGTATTCAACATCGCAATGTAACGATCGGCTGTTACAGTTACGGCAGCGTCATTTTCTTCAAAAAAATATGATCCAATAACACCGACCTTTCCTATTGCACACCTTTTCACCTTTGGGCTATGAAGTGGTCTCTCGAGAAGCTGATGTGGGTTTCTTTCTGCCCGATACCGACAATTCTGTTTGTTGACGAAGCCATTCGGATGAAAATGGGCTTCATCACTCATTAACAATAACAAATTTTCATTTTCCCAAAAATGGTAAGCATTTGTCGACAAAATTGTAATCGCTGCGTGAAATCTTGCTCGTTTAACTGCTGCACGACGGCTATCTTGTAAGGATGGTAATGCAGGTCTGTATGCAGAATTCGTCTTACTGTACTTGTGCTCATTTGAAGTGCCGCTGAATAAAGCGACGTGGGCTTCTGACAATGGCTTCCCTTACGTTCGATGTTCTCCGGAGTGCTAGCGGTTCGTCGGGGACCCGGTGGTTTTTTTCTTCAATATTGAACTGCTTGTTCGAAGGTTGTTTACCCGTCGCGATATTGTGTTACGAGAAGGGACACTTGCATTACGATGGATATTAAACTGACGGCGGAAATCTCGCTGAACAGCGGTTACGGATTCGTCATTTCGCACAAAACTGTCATACGCGTAGAGGCGTTGGTCTAGCGTTTACGGCTCCATCTCAACGACTAAAATGTAAATGTTATGAATAAAGGAAACGTCAGACACCAGCCACGTGCCCCTACCACCACGAACGCCCGAGTACAACCCACTTCAAAAACATCCGGTTCCCGTGAATGACCTGTATATATACATATACAGGTCATATATATATATATATATATATATATATACAGTTACATAAATGAAAAACTATGGTGTGGACACCACATGACTTCCTTCTACTCCTATTAAATTATATATACACATTTTTTTTTAATGAAAAGTACATAAAATTTTATTTCATTAATAACTTATGATTTTTTTTTATTGTTATTATTGAATTTTACGTAATTTTTTTTTACGATCAGAGGTTAATAGTTAATAATACATCAATAGTTAAAAACAAAGGAGATGAAGTCTGATTAGAACCGATTAGCCTTCCTGTTAGATCTAAATATTGCATTAATTAAAATTTCATTTGACTACAAAACTGGAACCAATGAAAATAAGTACCACTTTTGATTCATCGTTGAAAAGCTCTGAATGAAGACTTATTACGGCAGTTAAGAAAAAGTTCAAAATCTAAATTTTGTAGATTTTTGGCTTTTTTGTACACTTTTGGTTCAGTCGATTGCAGCCAAAAGGGAAGGTGCACGAATAGATCTTACAACAGTCCTAAATCCAAAATTTCAACATTCTTCATCTAATAATTTTTGAGTTATGCGAAATAAATAGAAGTATACTTCTTTAAGAAGTTTTCTTCGTATAAAGAAGTAACAAAAAAAACAATGGACAGGCATTAAGAAAAAACAAATGGAAGTAACTACTGTACTTACGCATCAGTCCGTCGACCAACAAACTGCAAAATTTATGTTATTATTAATATCTAAATAAATACACGATCTAATAAATAGATAAATAATCTAATAAATAAATGTAATCTTAAAAGAAACATCTTGTTTCCTTTTATTTTTTCAAGTCCTTTTAGAAAGGGTGCATTTGCTGATTACTTTTATTTTAACATATATAAATGTTGGATTCATCAGAGAGAAAAGTTTAAGACTAAAAAGGAAAACAAAATAAGACTGTTAAATTGTATGTGTTATATATAATTTATGTATTTTTAAACAAATTCAGGTTTTGCAGGAAGAATGTCCTATTTTATTGTAACTGGGGTACAACAGATTGACAGTACAATTTTTTATACGAGCAATTTAGAAGGGAACCATTCGAATGCGAAAACGTTTACAAAAATATTTTATTTTGTATTTAGTTTAATTCAACATTGAGTTACTGAAACTATTATATACTGAATCCTAATTCTTACATTTTCTTCTGGTGGTAGTTCCTCCAACAAGCCCATCCGTGGCATCGTCAGCCTAAATTAGCCGTCAAGACAAGACAGCACAAGATTTCTGTGGCTCGCATCAGACTTTACCGCTACCCGATTTTCAAATCAGAAGGGAACTCACAGTATCCATTCACAACCAGTCTCCTACAAGGTAACAAAGAAAAAATTAAGAAAATCATAACAGAAATAGATTTTTTATTATCAGATTACCCGGATGATAAGTGAATATCGAGTAAGAAAACAATAACATAGTAAAATAAAAAATCATGAACTGCATTTCAGTTCACCCTAGTCGGAATTTGCAAAGAAAATGGCTCGGCACAGGCGTTGGTTCATGAACCCACACATGTATTCAAACATTTGAAACAATTGCAGCATCATTTTTTGGAGAAGAATTTTCCATATAAAACAAATATACAGAGTGTTTCAAAAATGGTGGGCTGGCTGTACATTTTCGAATTCTAATTTTAAAAAAATAAACAAAAAATATCCTTAAGAAATATGGCAATTTCTCCTTCGTTTTTCTGCTGTTTGGCATTATGTTATATTTATATAAAAATTTATATCTCAAATTTGGATAGTCGAATCACATTAATATTTGGTAAGCGTCTCGGGAATAACGTTTTAAAATTAGCGAAAAATCATTACTTATATACCTTCGATAATTACAAAATTGCGGCATGATTTATTTATTTCTCAATCCGTTACATCACCATTAATAAAATTTTATCATAATGTAAGTTATTTGGTAAACTAGTAAGCCTTTTATTTTACACAAAATGACATTTATTTTTTTAAATCGGTTAACAAATAGTAGAGTTATGGCAGAAAATGATGTAATTTTGTGACATAATTGTTAGGTCTATTATTGTGAGAAAATTATTATTAATTTGATACTAATTTACAATACTACAATTAACAACAAATAAAAACAATTAATATTTAATCGAATTGAATGTAATGTGGTATACATGAAAACAGACACAAAATTACATCAATTTTCTGCCCTAACTCGGCTATTTGTTAACCCATTTAAAAAAATGTAATTTTATTCAAAAAATACGTTTTGATAAAACTAATATTTATGGAGATGTAATGGATTGAAAATTAAAAATGGCCACCGTTTTGTAATTTACGAAGATATTTAAGTCTTGATTTTTTACTAATTTAAAAAATTTATTACCAACACGCTTACAAATATTAATGTGATTCGTCCATCCGAACTACAAATATAAATTTTTATATAAAAATAAAAAAATGGCGGTCAGGGGGAGAATGAAGCAGAAATTGCCATTTTTCGTAAAGATGATTTTTGTTTAGTTTTACAAGTAGAATCCGAAAAGTATAGACAGCCCACCATTTTATAAATACTCTGTAGACTTTTTTTTTTTGCTGTTTCCTTTACTGAGTAGACGCAAAGTGTACAATACACTATATCTTGGTAGGAGTACTTTTTAATTGCTGCTTTTCAATACCGATTGCAATCTTTCTTATGGCTGTGACGCATGTAAACAGTCTGAGTTATTATTAGAAACGCTATTAGAGTTATTCATTTAAAAATACTGATGTTTACACGCAGCCAGCCTCTGTGGAGAAAAGAATGCAGTTGACGATTATAGGACTGCTTATTTTCTGCATTTTGGTAGGCTAAGCATGGCATAACGAAGTACAGCATTAAGTTCGGCCGAATGAAGAAGACAACGGGAAAACCATTTTCTTCCCACTTTTCATAGTGCTACAGGACATTTTTAGAATTGATTTTTATCTGATGTCAGGTATCTAACATGTTTTGCACGTCGGTTCAAAATACACGAGATTCAATTATCACGTAAGTAGAGAGAGAAGACATAATTTTTCTATAATGAAGAACGAATCGTTTTTGGGATTCCCATCGATAAAATTTTTTATGTGTGTTACATCCTCAAATTGTTCATAATCTAGATGATATTTATATAAATTGGCATATTAGATTAATCAAATGTCTTTGTCAATTTCGAAAAGTATTGTATAATTTTTTTTAAAATGTTTTGAACGTTAAAAGATTCAACATATGTTGTCTTTAAATTTTTTCATAATTATTAAAACCTGTTTTTATTCTAATACATGTTCCGAAAGATATAGAAATAAAAACCGTATTTTGCGTTTGAGTTGTTTGTGATGGATAAGATGATGTAGTGAGTATAATAATAAAGAGTCGCGTAGAATTCAAATCTTCTCATTAATATTACTTATTCACTATTGTTTTCTTTTCTTTTTTTAAATTTAATCTTACATTACTAAGATTTTTCAATATTATTCTTCATGTTATACAGTTTGCAGCAATTTAAATAGGCGTGTAAATTATAATTCTTTATTACCAGAAAGAAATAATAAATTTTATATCTATAAAATTAACTTTCAATATATATATATAATAAACAAAGTGTTTCTAAAATGGTGGGTTGGCTATACTTTTTCGAATTCTACTTATAAAATTAAACAAAAATAAGAAAAATGGCAATTTCTCCTTCGTTCCCCCCTGTCCGCCATTTTGTTATTTTTATGTAAAAATTTATATTTGTAGTTTGGATAGAAGAATCAGATTAATATTTGGTATGCGTCTCGGTAATAAATTTTAAAAATAAACAAACAATCAGGACTTAAATACCTTCGCTGATTACAAAATGGCGGCCATGTTTATTTTTCAATCCGTTGTATCTCCATAAATATTACTTTTATCAAAATGTATGTTATTTGCTAAAATAAAACATACCAAGTATTAAACATACACCCTTCGCGGCCTATCCATTTTTCATGGAAAGTTTCTTGCAGGAAATCTAATACCAACTGACTGAAACTTGCTGGAGCTTCATCGTGGTGGAATCACATATTTTCTCTTAATTGTAGAAGTAGGTCTTCCAACAAATTTGGAAGATTTTGGTCAAATGAGCAAGATAATTTTCTCCATTTAAACGATTTGGTAGAATGACAAGACCGAAAAGATAGTCTTTAAAAATACCTGCCCGTATGTTTAGGGAAAACCTTTGCTGTTGGCTACTTTGGAAGGTACCACGAGGATTCTCATCGCTCCAGATATGCTGGTTGTGATAGTTTTGAACACTATTCCTGTTGAAAGAAACTTCATGTATGAACAGAAACCTTGCCGAAAATAAACAGTCTTCAATTAATGTTCTTCGAAACCAGTTACAGAATTCCAAAAAATGTAGAAAATCATCGTGGAAAACCATACTACAATAAATAAAAAATAATAATATTTAATCGAATTGAAGGTGGAGGTCATGAAAACAGACACAAAATTACATCAATTTTATCCATTTATTAACCTATTTTTAAAAAATAAAAATCATCTGAATTAAAATAAAGGGCTTAATATTTTAGCAACTGACATACATTTTGATAAAATAATATTTATGTTGATACAACGGATTGAAAAATAAACATGGCCCCCCATTTTGTAATTTGCGGAGGTATTTAAGTATCGATTTTTTGCTAATTTTAACACTTTATTACCAAGACGTTTACCAAATATTAATCTGATTCCTCTATTTGAACTTGAGATATAAATTTTTACACAAAAATAAAAAGGAGGGCAGTGGGAGAACGAAGGAAAAATCGCCATTTTTCCTAAGGATATTTTGTGTTTAGTTTTGCAAGGATAATCCGAAAAAGTATAGATGGTAAAATTTAACGTTATATTTATTTTACGTGTGAATTTAATATTAGAACTTATTTCCTTTTTTCAGTTGCCTGAAAGATATTTTATGTTCAACTGAAAACTGGTAATACATTAGCATCTAATTAACAGTATTACAAGTTTTACATTCCTGAAACTTGTGACAGTTAAATACTTGCAATACGCAAAATTGTAAGGGAAACTTATCAAGATCAGAGGAAATGTATTTTTAAGCGGAATATATAACATCAGAATCTCTGTAAGGACTTATAATTTTTTCTGATATACGCTGATTATTTTCTGGTTTATTGAAGCCAAGTAGTTTTTCCTAGGCATTGAAAGAGCTGATATAACATTTAAAGAAGCCTGTACTCCGTTAACGTTTAACGATTATGTTATCTATTTAAATATCTTTTGTGGAAAACTCATGCTGGAAGTTCAGGACCGGTGGGAACACTGGCCTTTCTGCCTGCAAAGCTTGGCGGCTAGAGCTGTTTTGCTGGTCGATATAGAAATTTCTCGATGAAGTTGCGTTGTTCAAATACAGTAAAGTTGAAAAAATTTCGGCTCTTGCAGAACCGTTAGTAAATTTTTATTCAAATTACTTCTAACGGTATTAATTCTGTAAACGTTCGTATACCTGAAAGATGGATCGGTAATTGAAAATCGGCCGAGCCATCTAACGAAGGGATTTCGCCCCCGTGCAATTTTAATTTTATAACTTTTTACTTTTGTTACTATACGCTTAATTTATTAGTTGATGTAAGATTGAGTGTAGGGGATGCACTCTTGATTAGTATTGAGAAAGACATATACAGTCTCTAACTTATTTTATTTTCTAATCTCAGTTAAATTTAAATTAAATAGGCAATAATTAATTTTCATTTGGTAAGGGTTCCTAACATTCCGAGTCAGAGCTCTAAAGTGACCCGGAGAGTGGTTGGCGGGGAGAAATTTCAATTATTCGGTTACCGATTACTAAACCGATTGGCCAAGCCTTTCAGAACCGTTGATAATCCAGCAAAATAAATTTTTGATATCTTTTAGATTTAAAGAATTCACAAATTCATTAAGGGCGCTTTTAGTTATAATTTAATAAATAAATCTAAGGTCGACCATTTCTGAGATGTGTGGTTAATTGAAACCTAATCAAGAAAAGAACATCGACATCCACGATCTAATATTGAAATCTGTATAAAAGTAACTGCCTTTACTAAGATTTGAACGCTGGAACTCTCAACTTTGAAATCAGCTGATTTCCGAAGACGCATTCACCACTAGACCAACACGGTGGGTTTGTAGAAGCCTATCTAGTTTTGAAAATGTTTTATTTATTTTTTTAATTTAAAGGTCGGGGACGAGGCAGCTAGAAAAATTGGAGAGTAATGAATGTATTTGTAACCACCATAAAATTTTTACTTTTCCATTTATTTAAAACACGTATTGAAAAATAAAATTAATATGCATGAAGTAGCGTGGGAGTATCCTATTTTGTATACTTGCCTAGTGTATCTGTACTGTTCATAAGCGTCATATTTAATCCTATGACGTCAAAGTCTGAGAATATGTATAAGCATTAACACTGTATCAACTGAACATATAATATTCGATTTAGCAGTAGCTACCCATCTTGTATTCTGAATAGATCAGGTTATAAAATTTATACAATCATTCATATTCTACGAAAAACTTTTAAAAAGTTTAACACATGTGAATCTTACTCTATGTTATGAGCTTTTTTATCTTCATTGGTAAATGTTAAATACTTTATAGTTCTGTGTGTAAATTGAACTTCAGAGCAATTTAGGAAAGAGGGATTGGTAAATCGAGATAACAAATACTTTATTAGAAGTCGATTGGGACTAGAACATACTCTACCTGGTGATTTATGTTACAGTAATGTTAACATAATGTTATGATTATGTAAAAAGCAAATTACTAATTGTATTATTATTTTAATAATATGTTAATGTTGTTATTGTCCATATATACAACTAAACTTTTCGTTATTCGTTCAAATAATCAGAAGCATCATTATTTTGTACTTGAGCTGTTGAATAAGTAAGGATTTATATTCTAGATTTTAGAAGTTCAGGTACCTCAGACTGGTTTTGTTTGCAACCTTCTAGAAAAGAAACATAGTCCCTAGACACTATCACAGTGAACTTCAGAGCAATTTAGGAAAGAGGGATTGGTAAATCAAGATAAATACTTTATTAGAAGTCGATTGGGACTACAACATACTCTGCCTGGTGATTTATGTTACAGTAATGTTAACTTAATGTTATGAAATAAATATTCTACACTACATAATTATTTATCCAAGAATCTGTGAATGACCTACTAATTAAATATATATATATATAACAGTTTAACAGTTAGGTAAATAAAAACAGTAAATTAACATTGATAAATATGACAATAAATGTTTATTGATAAATAGTCAATAAAAAGAATAACAGATATCTATCTAATCTATATTAACTAATTTGATGGAATTAAATTGTTATGTTTTCTATAATATATTCAATAACAAATTTCAAACCCACAATACAAACTAAGTTAAATAATTTGATAGTTCTACTGATTGGTTTCTGCGAATAATGAAATGATGCTATTTTGCACTGTTGTTCTCTACTAAAAGTAAGTAATGACATGTAGTTAATTTCTTAATGGTACATAATATTAATGTGAGGTTTTGAACTCGTTTTACATTAATTATTTACTGTTGTATTGTATGATAATAACAACAATAATCTAAACTGTGATTGTGAATAAATAATGTAAGTATTGTATTTTAATTTAATCAATCTTCTTTATTAGCTTTTCATAAGTCCCAGAATAATATAGTTTTTTAATAGATTTTTAGAAAAACGCATCAAAAATGTCGGCAGTTTAAGATTGTTTTCTACTTCTCTTAAGCAACGAGAGAATGCATTAAATACACACGTGTTGTGGTTGTATACTGTCGTCGGTGGTGTCCCTTCTAATCGTACCGTTAACTGCTATTATTCAATTTAACGATTTAGATTAATTAATTTGTTAGTTCATATAATCCTACCTGAATGCTTGTAAGAGAAATAATTTGATAACTGTACTGACTGGTTTTTGCGAATAATGAAATATTATTTTGCGCCGTGGTCCTTTACTACAAATAAGTAATGACATATATAATTTTCTTAATTGTACAAATGTGAATGTGATTTTTTGAACCCCATTACTTATTTACAGCTGTAATTCATACTAATTGTGTTATCTAAATAATATAAAACTGTAAGTAAGTTTTAAGACGTTATGTTTTGTAGTTAATTTAGATCTTATCTTTTTCGTGTATATTTTATCTGAAAATTTTTTACTGTTTTAATATTTTTTATGCTCGTAAACAAAGAGTTACGTTTCGTTATTCGTGCTTGTTGTTCTAATTTCCATGTCAATTATTATTTTTAATATTAAGGCATACTGGTTGTTGCCGCTAAGTAAGTATCTAATGATTATCCAACCTAGCTACATGGGTAGTGGTTAATATTGTGCTTAAAGAAATGAGTGAGCATTTACTTCCTCACACAAATGATATAAATCTAAGCCTCAAAGGTTTTGTTTAGAAACTCAAATTTGTAATGCTATTGTGAAATGCATAGGGAATTTATTCATTGAACAGCATGACAAAACTTATTTATTAATAATTGAGTTTCAAATTAATATAATTTTTCTTCCAAGTCATGTGTAGCTAATTATTGGCTACTTCCTGGAGTAAATAGGAATGAAATAGTAATTAGCTGCATAAGGATTCTACTTTTATTATTGGAATCTGTTATATAAAATTTGTAGCTTGATTTTGTTTGCACATTTTTCTAATTCTTGAATTTTTATTCTCTCTATGTAAAGTCTTTTACCAAAATCACCAGATCATCAGCTAATGGTAAAACATTTACATTTAAACATTTAAATGTTTTGCCCCCTTTTTTATTAAGTATTTGTATTTTCATATTCTGTTCTTCAATAATTTTTCCAGAGTCCAATTGAACAGTATTGTGACACCATCCATTACCTTGTCTGCTGTAGTTTTTATTTGAAAGTGTTTGGGAATGCTACCTTAAATTTTAACTTTTGAGTATGTTTATCTTATAATGTTTTAGTGTTATTGACATAAATTTTTTCAATGTTTTAACCAGAGATTCTCTATTTAATCATATGCCTTTTAGAATTTTAGAAAAATAAATATTAATTCCAGATCTCTAATTTTTTGGTACGATATTATTATCTGACAATTAATTTTTTTTTGCAAATACAAAGAAACTTTTTCAGATTTTTATGTTATTTATTTTCAAACTATCTATAGTGGGAATATGTGAATGTTTTAAAGCTCAGCTCTGTCTCTGAATATAATATAACATTTTGTTCTATTTGTTTTTATTTATTGTTAAGTTTTAATTTTTCAGAGTGAATTGTTGGATCAACAAAGATTAAAATAATGCCCAGGTATGCAAAGGATTTAAATAATTAATGTTGATGAAAAAAATCAGTATCTGAATTAATATTCAACGTAAGAACACTATTAATTTCATAAGTGAAATTCGCTAAGTGATTCTTAGTTTTATTCAATAAAATTCTTTGATTTTTTTTGGTTCTCAGAGTCGAGGTGGGAGTTGGGCGTAGAAGTTGAGGTTAGAAACTTGGGTATTGTTTAGTTGATGTATGGAAAATTGTCTAATCAACTTGATCTTTCGAAGAATCATAAAAAAATTATTAAGTAATCGTGTAAACCACATGAATATCACCGAAAGAAAAAAAAAACAGTTGTAAAAGGGATTGTAGAGAGAGTCCTATAAAAAGCAGAACATTATTCTTGCCATGTCCACAATGTTTGTTATACCTGTCACAAACTCATAGCATGTCTAATCCAATTGCCTGCGTAACATTACAATTAATTCTTTGATGTAAATCTGCCTTTGGATTAGGTTTACAATATAAAATAAGTCTACTGCTTGCTAAGAAGTCAAGAATGCTTACTAATATTACTAATGTCTTTCAACTTTTTAACAATTCAGTTGCAGCAGCAAGAGTCACAAATATACTACAAAACTAGTTAAGTTAGTATTCACCACCATTATTATCAGCTGTCTTTGAACATCGATCAGATTACGATCACCATTAATCATTGATAACCGATCAGGTCATAAATCACCGTTCATTGTGCACTTGATCTCTGTTCAATGAGCACCGGTTAGATCAGGTCACCGTCAATGAGTACCGATTGGGTCACGATCAGTTCATTGTTCAGCGATCATCAACCATCATCATCTTCAACAATAAAACCGTTACCAAAATGAATTACAAATCTTGTTATTCCTACAATCCGGTAGTATATTATTAATACTAAACTTAATTAAAAATATTTAGATATAATGTTTTTTTTTATTTAATTCAATCATCCTAACTAAAGCGCACACACATACTGTATTTCATTGGTGTGGGTGTTGGGGTACTAGCGGCAACTTTATATATTTATTTATTTAATTCTAACATTGCAACATACCAAAACGACTACAGCAGCCGTACATCAGAGCTACACTAGTGCTCCTTGTTGTAACAGTGGGTACCAACAAGTCACTATACACACTTAGCCATTAGTTTAGTTATAGAAGTAATCTGGCCAAGTGTGGTCAAAATTTGTTGAGCAATTTTGGAGATATAGTGTGATTTAGGGTGCAAACATGAACACAAACACACGTACATCTGAATATCTGTAAAATTTACATCTGGTTTTGTGGTGTCAAAACGTAAACAAAACTATTTTAGTTTGATTTGTGGGGGTCATCAAACCCATTATGTGAACTTCCCTAACATAATTTAAGTTTTTTCTTTTTATTTTGGAGGCAGATTATATTTTGGGAAAACAAAGTTTTAACAGTGCAATACTATGATTTTTATTGATTAAGGAGGGAGGCTATATACTTGTAGGGGGCAAGAAGGGATTTGAATCACCCTGTACTAGATGGTATTTTTATTCTTCTGCCAATAAAATCCATTTTGAGAAGAATTTTGCTGAATCTCAATTTTTACATGACTGCCCAAAAAAAGTGTAATGTACTTAGGGTATATGTATGTTTGTTGCACTGTAGCAGCTTAACGGCTTGAGTCATTAAGTGATTTAGATGTACTAGACCCTTACGTTACCAGGGATGTCATAGACTATATATACAAAATTGTCATCGGCACACTCTACACTTTATTAAAGAGCAATGGTTTTTTTACCAGTCGTGTTATTTAATATTTTAGATACTGAAAATAGTCAAGTTTATCCTTGGAGTAGATTTAAAACATAAAATAAAATTAGTATACTGCTTAAAAAGAATCATTTTTTCTTCCACTTCAAGTAAATTTTCACGTAAAACCTAAATTACAGGTATGGGATTACAGTTTGTGAATTTTTGTCCCTGGAAAGATTATCTTGCATGTATTTTTGCATTTATCTCAGAATAATTAACAATTTCGTAATTTTTAATACTGGCAGTCATCATAAGGGTATATATGTTAAAAAGATTTTTTTGGCTTTATTGGTAGAATTGTTAAAGTTTCAATTAAGCACTGGGTGTGAATGTCTATAAATAGTTAAGTCGTTCGTTATTTATTTTGCTTTTGTTAACTACAAAAAAATAGCATCGAAAATATAAATATATAGTTTAAAAACTGCAGTTCGCCAAGGAAGATGTTACAAGAAGAAAGAGGTAATGTAGAACTAAGTACTAGTTTAGATTTAAGTTCAGGTGACTTTAGCCCACTGTTTTTGATATAAATGTAGTTGCATGTGAAAGTATTTTACCTACAAAGCAAATGCTTGACCATAGGTAGGAGTACCAAATCAACAATTATAAACTTTTTACACTCGCCTAGTTTTCTTCAATTATCTCTCTCTCACACATTTACACACACAATACAAATTGAAACCAACCACGTCTGTTAACATAACATTTAAATTTAAGTTGATTACTCTTTCGTTAAGACGGAAGCACTGTATTCAACGATGATTTAGTCTTAATGAAAGAGTAATCAACTTAAATCTCATCAGTTGTAAAGTAGAAAATCCACTCTTTTAAGTTAAATTTAAATTAACATTCTTACACTACCCAGCAGGCAGTTAAAGAACGTAGGTGTAGAAAAAGAAAAGTTTTTGAAACCATGACAATGGCTTTGGAACAGTAACACTTTCTATAAAAGTCTGCTTGGTTATATAATAGCTTTCACCCTTAGTTATCGCCACCCTCATATTACGTAAAATTAGATATTTCATTTTTAAATCATTATGAGCTAATTTATTGTCAAAACTATAAGCTTAAATAATCCAAATCACGCTGCATTACAATTTGTAACCTAGCAAGATCAAGATTCTTATGAATATAATAGAGCAGATAGCTGTAGTCTGAAAAAAATGTAGCTTTACCATAAAATTTATACAAAAGTAGGACATTCATAGAATAAATCCAAGAACCATATCAGAAACAGCATTTACATGTATTTTTGATATTTTTTATTTAATAGTAGGCATAGAAGTAAACTGTTTTTTTAATTCTCCACTGATTCTTTGAAGGTAATTCCCTGATATTTTTAAAATGTTGTTTTTTAGTTGCCATAATCCACACATCTATCTTTAAGAAAAAGATAAACTTAATGATTCAGTCTTAAATTTTATGGTTGAGAGAATTTTTATGCCATATGTTATACTACACATCTCTCTGAGAAATGGTAATGCACAGCCCAACTTTATCCATGGCTTAAAATAAGTAACATATTATGATTGATTGATTAATATAATATGTAAAACGTTATTAAACTCAAAATTAGTATCATCATTATCAAGATTTCCCTTCAATCATATTCATATAAATATGATCTTAATTTACCTTAATCCAGTACCTCTTTAAAATCCTTTATGAATTACTTTGAGTTTTGTCTTCAGAAATAGCTACGACATAAACTCTATGATGATTAAAATATGTCAGAATGACAGCACTAGAAACATTGTGTTTATATAAAATTGATTTTTAGAAAATCTGATCAATACAATGGCCTGTCATCCTCGGTATCTCTAATACCAACATTAACTAAGGAGTTGCGCTCATTCATACCATGTATTTTTAGATATGTTTACCAATACTATTCTTCTAAAATATCTTGGAATCGTAGGATGGTCTTCAAGGCCTTCCAAAATGAAATATTTTGCTTATTCCATCTACAGACATACAAGAGAATGTAAAATGCTGTTTTAACCAATTTTTATCTTTTCCCTATCCTATCCCAGCCAGATAGCTTTCTGATTAAGCTTCTATTCTTTTAAAATCTTATTATTATCTCTTAACTTTTCAGTTCATCAATTTAATCTCCAGTCTCCTTCTTACAGTAAGCCTTTTTTTCCTTGTTCCTCTAGTTTACACGTTTCATATGCATATGAAAGTACGCAAGCCACACTTCATCAATACCTTACTACGTAATAGTTATTTCTTTCTGTTAAATGTTTCCTTGCCTGTTGCTATAATTGTTTTTATTTAATATTCACCTTTGCAATCTTTTGTTGACAGCAAATTAAGTATCAGTATTGTTGTACTTCTTCAACTGTTCTTTATTTTAGTGCAGATATTCATGGGCTTATTTTCTCTTAACCTCATTAGTTTTGTTTTTTTTAACATTCATTTCACTCTCTTTTGCAATAATGTATTCTAATTTTTAATGTCATTGGCTTCATTTCAAAAATGAAATTGTATAATCACTGTAAAAATTTTACAATTTATATTCCATTTTAGTTTTATTCTTTCATTTTCTATACCATTTTTGATCATATCTTCAACTACATATTAAATAAAGGTAGCGTCTTTGCATATTTGTCTTCCTAGGTTAAACTTAATTTCAGCATCCCTTATTTTAATAACCAATTTGCAATTCTTAATTAATCTTGTATATTTGGATTGTGTATGTATTCTTTGTCTTTTAATTATTTATATTAGTTTTTCTGTTTGACATGGTGTACTTATCCTTTATCTTTTTCTATACCTATTACTAATATTTTTGATTAGCCTAATCGCATCTGTAATACCTCTATTCCTTGTAAATCTACTTTGTTTTATATATATAATCTTGTGTTTAATTTTTTTTTTTTTTTACTGTTTCCGTTTAAGAGAAGTTTAAAACTTAACAACACCAAGCTTCTTGGGAAATGGAATCATAGTTTTAAAAAAATCTGACTATGTCCCACTGTTGTAGATTCTATTATGTAATTTTGTTATCTCCTGAATTCCTACTTTTAGACTGAATCAGTTCTGTTGATGTTGATAAAACTTCCAATTTAGTTTTGCTGGTTGTACTTCAAGTTTTCATTTTATTCCATCCAGCCTTTATAAGATCATTTGGCTTCCTTTTGAGCAGTGTTGTTCCTTTATGTTCTTATTCCACCTTTCAAATATCTTTCCCTCTTCCTATAACACTTTACCATTTTTACTGGCAATTTCTTAAGTTTGTGTGCCATTCCTATATTTATACCTGTTAGTGTTTTTACGTTTTATCACATTAGTTCATACCGTTCTGAATTTTCTACGTATGAGCGATCTTAAAAAGCTTATTCTTCTTTGCTTTTAGTCATTTTTGCTCTATTTAACTCAATATTCAAGTTTTCTCCATGGTCTCATGTCTATATCATATTTCTTATAAGACGAAGAAAAAGGTAAGAGGCCAGTTGTATAATTTTCTTTGCAAAGACTACTGCATTTGAAAAAGAGACTTTGCATTGCTTCCAATGTTAAACACGGTGAGACAAATCGTACAATGTTAAACATTGGAGTCAATGTTTGGAGCGTATTTGAGACCAATGTTGGACACATTGTATGGTAGTCCTTTGATCATGACATGGATTCTAAATCCCAGAGCTATATACAATTGCATTTTACATACAGAGGGTTTGTTATAAAAGTATACTAATATAAACTCCCTTATAAAAAAGAACCCTATCCTTGTGTTGAAGTCTGGACATCTGTAAATAAATCCAAAATCTCTTGCATTATCAACATGAGTTAGAACAATGTTATTTTGTTGCACAACTATGGTAAGGAGGATTCCTTTTACTGAGTGAAGAAAAGAATAATATTCTTCTTCAGAAAAAAAAGTAATATTACATATTATGTAGTCATTCAGTTAAAAAATGTGAATATCATTCACAAACATTAAATAACTTGAATTCTTGATAACTGTTGACAAGTATTTGGAATTAATAAAAACAATAGAGTAATAATTTATTGCGACATTGTTTTCAATCAGGTAACTATGACAGAATCTCTTGTTGCAGAATTTATACGCAAAGACATTGATTTAGCTTCAATTAATGATGTGGTAGCTGTACTAACTGGAATCCTTTTACAAACTGATGTACTTTGTGTCATATTAACAAAATTATGAGGTGGCAGTGTACATATCTCATGAACAAAGTCGAGATCCTAAATTTTCTTGAATGAATCCCACCACTCTTTTTACCTTCAGTTGCCTACCTCAACAAATCATCAATTACCATCAGAAATATTTAAAATGATAGGACTCTGTGCAATCTGACGTCTTTATTTACCCTTAATCTCTTGGTCAACTTTCCTGGGTGAATGACTTCTTTCATGATTTTCCAGATATAGTTTTCTTAAATTAAACATTTAACCAAGATTTTCCTAACATCTGCACATTCATTAAGCCTGTGTCGTATATCACATCAGCCAACTCTGACTTTCTCACCTTCTTCCAACTTTTTATCTCCTAACACTTGTTTATCCTGTATGTGTCACTTTTTCATCAGACAAAAACCAATATTATCTTGACCACCATGGGTTTCTCCGGCATAGTGATAGTGTGTGGCTTGATAGTCTTGATCAGGCATGCCAGTTTCCACATTCTACAAAATTCATTACATCCATCATAGTGATTATCTTATATTAGGCCAGGACCTGGTGCTTCTTTTTACTGATCACAGTAGTTTTTATTTTTTTTAAGTTAATTATTGAGATTGAAATTCAGTTACAATAACCACAGTCTACAGAACACGATCTTTAAAATTAACAGAAAAATGTGTAACTGGTATTGTGACTTTGTTTTTTAAATGCACTCCAGTTAACAGAATAAATTTAATCAGTGAACTACTCGATTCCGCGGCCAGATTTGTTTGTAATATTTAATATTATTCTGTTAAAGAGTAACGATTGATTCACTTACTGAAACCTTTTTTTCATTCTGGAGTCCTTTATACACAAATAACAAGAAAAAGAGGTAGAAAAAAGCAAATCCTTAAAGAGAGACAAGCCTAGAAATTTTTTTAAATAGCTCAAAATTGAAAAATATATGATCTTCCCTATTGCTAAACTTTGAAGGCCATTGAATTATATTTTTAATAATTGGAAAAAATTTTTTTTTTGTCTTTTATCACTTAATTTACTTCATTAATTCCGTAACTTACAGATCGCATTCGTTGTTACGCTTCCTCGGTCGTTGTGTGGTTCATTTGGAATGATTCTTTTGGTTTCTTCTACACTCTGCCGGATCTTTTTGAAACTATCGAGTCTAAACTAAATAAATGGTTTGTTTTTCTGCTTGGGGTTAGAGTTGTTTGTGTAAGAAAAAATAATAATTATTGGTGTATATTTTAGTGCCTGGTTATATAGTTTTCTGTCCAAATATTGTACACGTTCCCAAAACATTCTACCTAATTCGTGTAAATTTATATGAATCATATTTTTGTGACGATACGGACCCTGAACCAACGCGTTTTTTTAACCCTTTTGGTCTGAGAGTACCCAGCGTGCTTTTTTCAAAGAGTAAATTTGACAGTTGAAGGGGTATGTGGATTTAGAGGCAAGATAAGATTTCGTGTTTATGGCGTAAAAACATATTGTTTGTGGTTCGTCAACTGCATATGTGCTTCAATTTGAAATTTACACGGTTAAAAATAAAATAAAATAATTTCCAAAGACATTCTTTATGATTATCTTGACAAGGGACATACAATGTTTACAGACCGGTTGTATAGGTCAGTGACTGTTTTAGATTTTTTTGTGGCAGCTTCATACTAAAGCTGGATGTGCTATCGGAAAGAGTTACCAAAAGTAAATGTAGTTAAAAAAAAAAAAACGAGTCACACTAGAGATGGATTAGACTTATCTTCAATTCACAGAATGACTAAAAGTGAAGTGAATTTTAATATACTTTATTTTGTTCTCTTTCTAAACACGTTCATATCATGCATCTTTCACAAGCACAAAATTCAAACAGAAGTTTTTTAAAACACTCGAAAAGCCCCAGGTTACAGGGACCTTTCTTCATCTGCTTAGCCTCTGGAACCACCATAAGGTATTACTTTAGAGGGTGATATGTATTAATATAATTGAGTGTAGACTTGTATAGTCTCAGGTCAACCATTCCTGAGATGTGTGGTTAATTGCCCAAATAACACCAATATCCACAATCTAGAATTCAAATCTGTAATAAAAGTAACTACATTTACTAGGATTTGAAACCTAGAACTCTTGATTTTGAAATCACCTGATTTACGATGAGTTAACCACTAGACCAGCCTGATGGGCTAGGATAAAGAGACGTGCATATCACAAAGTCTAGGATACAAAATGTAGGGGTCTGATACCACCAGGTGTCAAATGGGCAGAGTCCCGTCTGTCAAGCTAAGAGGATACAAAATGTTAATCGTAAATAAACCATGAATTTGCATGATGACACGCAACAGCTTTAGTAACAACCTTTTGTATTTTAGCTTGCTTTTTAGCATTTACTTAGCCTTGTAGCAGATTTTTTAACTGAAATCTCTGTTTTAGTAACTTAATGGTGTTACTTTCAGTACATCTTCCCTTTCTTACATATTTTATCTCCTGTAATTTTAACTAAATATATACTTTCTGATCTTAATTTACATTGGTGTAAATCATTTGTAGTAAATACTTAAGATGGTAACAAGTTTGTGTCGTCGTGCCTTCCTTATTCATATTCCTAACAATTTTTTTTTCCAAGATTGTTTTTATTTTCTGTTTAAGATTCCCTTCAAGTCCTGTATGGGTTGCATTGTTTTTGTATATTTAATTACTGTACATGGTGTATTTTTTGTACACCATAATTTTTGTTGGTTCATAATTTATACTTATCCAACAAATTTAATTTCTGATTTCTGTGGTAATTTTTAGTTTGCATTTATTATAACTTTATTTATAGTTATCTCTGTGGTCACCTGATGCAGTCCCTCTTACAATATTATTAACGATGAAAAATTGTGTTTGCAAGCTTTAAAATAAGTTTGTTTTTAACGGGATTTAGACTTAAGTTAACGAGGACTTTTAAAATTTAAAGAACATAGGCTTCTTTCAGATGCACCTGGCTCTAGATGATTCAGTTGCTCCATACAGTTCACACAGCTCCTTTGTGATGCATTCGGCTCCTGTTGGCATCACTCGGCTCTTTACAGGTAACACAGCTCCTTTCGGATACACTCAGCTCCTGACGATTTAGCGGCTCTGTACACAGTATATAAGCAATCTCTCATTCATTTAGTCCTATTCCAGTGTTCTAAGAGACTGTTACAAGTCTTTAAGGACTCATCAAGTCTTATTTCACCCATTACATTTATTAATACATCTCCACTTTTCGACATACACTGTTATTGGTCCTCCGACTCCGGGTATATATAAATCTACAATTTCAGTGATTCACAGTGCCTAATTCTACTACATCATTTATGTAAAATTTTTCATAATTTACTTTACATTTAATTTATGTTGTATCAACATTATTGTAATATCATTTAATTTATTTCATATTTAATTTACATTATCAATAATTTATATTAATTTAAATCACTATTATGGGAAAGGAACAATTAATTAAACAAAGAGGGTCAATAAAGGCCTCTATAACTAGAATTGCCACAGTTACTGAAAAATTTGATCCATCACAAGGTGATTGTCACTCCTTGCAAATTAAGTTAAGGAATCTTCTTAAAACAAATTAGATTTTGATGATGTTTTATCATTGGATCGTGAACAAGTCAAGGAAAACTTGTGTACTGTAGAATGCAGATTGCAACATTTAATAAATAATACTAATCAAAAATAATCTAATCAAGTAGTTAGTACAAATACATCATTTAAACAAACTCAATTACAACCTATAAATATACAAATAATTAAAGGTAATGTCTTAGAATAACAGTATTATTTTAATATATCTTGTACTTATTGATTTATTACGCAATAGAGATGATTTAACTAACATTAAAAAATTACACTATTTACATTCTTCTTTAGAGAATCAAGCTCTAGCTACTATTAAAGATCTTCCAATAAATGAAAATTATCTTGTTGCTGTATAATTATTAAATGTGCGGTTTGACAATAAATGTATAATTGCTTTTCACAATGCTGAACGCATTTCAAAATCAGATTCTGTAAAAAAAGAAGGTACTTACATAAAGCCAACGCAGGTACAGCTTTATTTAAAAACAAAGTAGTCAATCGGATTTCGGTAGAAAATGGGCTGATATAGAGTTTAACATAGATTCAGAACAGTCTCTTTATTAATTTTAATAAATATTTATTTATTTTATAAATATAATTTAACAATACTTAACCTACACTTGCTTCGCTTGCTAACCTTGACTAATTAACACCGTAATTTTTTGAGTATTTAAGTTTGGTTAAATTATATTGACTTCTTTGTTTTTAAACAAAGCTGTAGCTGTGGTGGCGTTTATACGTAAGTACCAAAAAGAATTTGTAGATACTTTCTTCAATTTTATTAATGAAATATCTTCAAATGTGAACTCGCTTAAAGTGAGTTAATTTTGTGTTAATACATATGAATTTATTCTGGTCCAATTTCTAACATCTAAAATGGATCATAACACCTCAAGATTATGGAAAGAAAGGCTGTCAAATGAGAGGTTTCCCACCTTTACAGAGTTCATTGAATTTTTTAATTCTAGACAATTTTTAGAAAATATTAATACAAACACCCAAGTGAATACAGATACCAAGGAACAACATCATAAAATACAACCAGATCTTTAATCAAATGTTTTAATTTAAATTCTAATAAACAATACAAAAGACATAGTTAGTTATTATGCAAAATCCAATTTGTATTAATGTTCATTTTGTAAATCTAATCAAATTATTACTTATATTAATGTAAGGAATTTTAAAATTTGTCCCTAGATAATTGTAAAACCTTTTTGGTGAATAACTGTTGTTTATTGTTTTTGTAAAGGCCATTGTATTATTCACTGTTCAAAGAGTCTATGTAAGATTTGCAGTAAGAAACACAATACACTTGTTCATATGGACAAAATTAATCATTCTAGGTAGATGGCAAGAAACATGAAAGTATAACCTATTGATTGTTTAAAAAATCGGTCAAATAAAAATATAATTCTGCAACAGCTATATGTAATACTACTGATATACATGGTAATATGTATTCATCTTAAATTACTGTTAGATTCTGGTTCACAAGCAAATTTTTGTACATTTAGTTTGCCTGCAAATCAGGCCTTAAACTCAATAAAAATAATCTACCCGTTTCAGGCATAAATAACTCATTATTTCAATCCAAATACAGTGTAACACTGTATGTTGTTTTACCAGATATTACCAACAGTCTCCCTTCATCTGCATTTGACATTTCTCTTTTTAAATTGCCTCATAATATATTTCTGGCCGATCCCAATTTCAAAATACCAAATAACATTGACGTACTAATTGGAGCTCAATTCTATGGCTTAGGTAAACTGCTGCTCTTGGCGGAAATATATTAATATTACCTTTAATAACTGTAATATAACTGCTGAATGTCTAATAGAAAAACGCAAGCATATTGTATCATCATTTGTATCTACTGTTGTCTTCGATTACACAGAACGATTTTCATTGCTACATACTTTAATTCACACTTTTAGTTTTTGCTTCAGATTTATTTATAATGCCAAATCAAGACAATCCAAACTAATTTGTGATCCTTTAATTACTCAGGAACTAAACCACACTCTTACCTTTTTTATTCGACAATCACAACACATACATTTTAGTGATGAATTAAATAACCTTAAAAACAGTGAAACTAAAACAAAGCAAACTTATTTCATGTGATCCATTTCTGGATAATTCAGGCTTACTACGTGTAGGTGTCAGACTGCAACACTCTCTGTTACATTATCAAGCGGAACATCCTATTGCTTTACATCCTAATATTGACATCACAAAAGTAATCATTAATGCTGAACACTTGCAACTCTAGCATGTGTTGAACTTATTCATCATTCTTTACGACAGAAATGTTGTATAATAAATGGCAAGAAAAGCTGTTTCCTCCATCATTCGTAAATGTATGATATGCTTTCAATATAATGCAAAAACCTACGTACAACAGCTTGATCAGCTGTCATATTCCAGAGTTATTTCTTCCCAACCATTTTCTACTTGTGCAGTTTACTATGGTGGTCCAATTATGATTCATCTTGGCGGGCAGAGGTCTAAAACATTCAGCAATTCTTATACAGCACTTTTTATGACTGGTTTTGTTTGACCTTTTAGAAAAGAAACATAGTCCCTAGATACTATCACAGGTAATTTCAGAGAACAGTTATCTATCTAATCTCTATAACTAATTTGATGGAAATAAAATGTGTTGTTCTCTATAATATATTCAATAACAAATTTCAAACCCACAATACAAACTAAGTTAAATAATTTGATAGTTCTACTGATTGGTTTCGGCGAATAATGAAATGATGCTATTTTGCACTGTTGTTCTCTACTAAAAGTAAGTAATGACACTTAGTTAATTTCTTAATGGTACATAATATTAATGTGTATTTTGAACCCGTTTTACATTAATTATTTACTGTTGTATTGTATGATAATAACAACAATAATCTAAACTGTGATTGTGAATAAATAATGTAAGTATTGTATTTTAGTTTAATCTATCTTCTTTATTAGGTTTTCATAAGTCCCAGAATAATATTATTTTTTAATAGATTTTTAAAAATGTCGGCAGTTTAAGATTGTTTTCTACTTCTCTTAAGCAACGAGAGAATGCGTTAAATACACAGGTAACGTGGTTGTATACTGTCGGCGGCATCCCTTCTAATTGTACCGTTAACTGCTATTATTCAATTTAAACAACAAAATCTTCTAGCCTCAATCAGAACCATTTGTTTCACATTAATCGTATTCTGTACATAGTCATAGCCTGTTAGATTTGATCTTTCATAAGTTTCTTTGTGTTTTTTCCACTTATTCCAACAGTACACTTTATTAGAATTGAAAATAAAGACACAGTAGAAGGTTTTGAAACCCATAAACTCATATTTAGGTTAAGAATATTTTTTACGAACGAAAAAAATATTTTAATGATTATCAAAACGCTATAATTTTGTAAAAAATTATTGTATGTAGCGATTAAAAACAAACATTTTTAAGCTTGAAGTTTCTAGTAGAGATTCCGTTCAGAAGTTTAAATTCTTAGTTGCTTTAATTTTTTTGCTTTAGTTATTTATTTTGTTTTAAGGAGACAAGAGAGGAAGCAACCTGATAAAAGTAGTATCGCAAGCGATAGCGGCTGAGAAGAGAAATCGAAACAGAATGTTGGGGAAAAATCAACTGGATCTTCACTACTATCTGCTTTGGGTGTACACGATCAAACATATTTTGATAACGATGCGGGTCAATGACTTGGACGTTCGTTGAGTATGATCTCATCTCAAAAAGTTGGAGTTTTTAAAAAACCTCTTGTTGCCAACTACAAGTTATGACTTTGCTACGGATGCCGTGCACTTAAGAAAAAATTAAAAATACACCTGATTGGCGGATTATGCTCCTCGGCTGGCGTATCAAAACAGATATTAGTTTAAATTAACACAGTTTGGATAAGAGAGAAGTTAGTTTAAGAATTAGAAAGAAGACATGCAGAAGGCCACTGCTCAAATGAACTTTTACTGAATATTAAAGATGCCATAAAAATAGCAATGAAATAAAACAATTAACTTTATTAAGGGAAGAAGAATAAGGTAGCCATGGGTTACAAGATAGGTGATCGAGAAAATGGAACAAAACAGGCAATTAAAAAAAAAAAAAAAGAGGAACGTTGAAGAAGTTGAGATTCTCTACAGGAAATTGAATAATAAATCAATAAGATTCAAAAAGCAAATGAGAAATGTTTTGCAGATGAATTATCAGATAGAAAAAATTTGAAAGAAATGGATAATATGAACTATGTGTAAAAATAATAGGAAAAAGTAAAACAGATATACTTAAAAGGTGGAAGAAATATACAATAAAAGTGTGATGATCTAATAGAAAACTACATAATTTTCCTGTGAAAGATCAAGTACAAATGTAACAGGATGAAGTAGGAGCATCAATCAGAAAATAAAAAAGTAATGAGGAGAGTGAACAAATTTAGAATCTTAAGTAGAATATGGACAAGCTTAATTCAGAACAGGAAACCTAATTGTCCAAGAGATATCGTGATAAGAAAAATTGACTAAAACAGTGCTAGAAGGATCAGCAGAAGGTGCAAAGAATTGCCTAAAAGATCAAGAATGATAAAAATTAGAATAGATTGGATCTACAAAGACTAAAATTTTTAAATAAAAATATAAACCAATAAAAATCGTACAGGGTGCAAGGACCATATATCAGGCAGGTATGACAATGATGAGCCTGTGGAACCGCTATAAGGTATTACTTCAGAGGATGACATGTATGAATGTAAATAAAGTATAGTTTGTACAGTCTCAGGTCGACCATTCCTGAGATGCGTGATTAATTAAAACCCAACCACCAAAGAACTCTTGTATCCACAATCTAGTATTCAAATCCATATAAAAGTAACTGACTTTATTTGGATTTAAACCTTAGAACTCTTGATTTTGAAATCAGATGATTTGCGAGAAGTTAACCATTAGACCAGCCCGGTGGGCTAGATTCAATTACTCTTCATCATATTAACACGCATGTATATCTGATCTGTCTAAGGATCATTACAATACTTCCTTCATTGATTCATTGAATTTATTAAAATAAAAGAAAGTAATGTATGTCTTTTATTATTATAACATAACATATAATCACTCAGCAAAAGTACAAAAAATCTTGAATGCTATGCTCTTTTATGTTCCTTTCGTTTGAAAATCTGAAAAAGAAATAATGCCAATGCAACATTTATCAAATTCACTCTGTACTTCTATGCATACAAACGTAAATATAACAGTTGTGTTTACAAAGATGAATCAGTACAAATAAATCGTATTTCTAACGGAATTAAAAAATATAAACAGTTGGGCACTTTTAGATTAAGCAGCAGTTGTAACACAGACAATGAAATTTAATGGCTTTTATTTACACGACGTTTCTTTAGATATATTACAATAACGGTTTTAAAATGCTACATTAAAGTGAATGAAAATAAATAAGTTCCTATAACATCCACTTTGGGCAAGGAATTTGTCCTGTAGTAGCCCCTTTAAATAACTAAAACCTGTGTATCAGTGTTTTAGCTAACCTTCTTCATTTTGTATACTGTCATTGTACTTATCAGATTTAAATTTCCGACTTCTAGTAAGTTATATCAGACAAAATTTACAGTTTAAATGATGAAATTTTCAAAGTTTACGACATTAAAAATTTTCCTTTAATTTGTAGCTTTTGTGTAAAATATAATTTAAATTTTTTGAGTGATCTGTTGCACTTGTAGCCCAAGTAAATGTTATTCTTAAAAGACCAAAAAAAAAAGAAAGTTAGGAAAAAAATTTCAATTATATGTATATAAAAATAGACAGAAAAATATTTATTTCAAACTGAATAGTTTTGGATTTAACAAACTTTAGCCCAGGAGAGTAATATTCCACAGCTTATAAATAGTAAATTTTATTGCTATTTTAACAGCTATGGATGTTATAAGAAAAAGATTGAAGCAAAAAGATTAGGAAGAAATACGATCTTGAACATTACTTGCTATTGGATCATAATATGGTCACTGTAAAAATCAAGAGGAAATTCAAGGGGTATTGGACATCTGGAATAAAGAAATTAGTACACAGATATGCAAGGTAATAGTGTATACATATTGGAGCAATGTAAAAGGAATGCATATATTTGGATACAGTGGCAGCAATAAACGAAAATAGCATGTGATTACATTTAACTCCTCAAGGAGTGATCAATTTAAAAGTGCAAAGCATTATTAATTACATTATTACTGGTCGACCTGAGACTATACAAGATTACACTTCATTTACATTCAATCATATCATCCTCATCCATTCTCTGAAATAATAACTTATGGCGGTTCCAGAGGCCAAACAGAAATAAATATTAATAAATAAATTTTCTCCAAGGAAATTTCCAAATCCAAGCAATTAGAAAAAACCCACCCCATTGAAAATTCTTAAAAACTATAACATTACATGCAATGCAAATAGATTATAAATGATACTACTTCACATAAGGTGCACTAATTGTGACCTTACCATTATCAATTATGCAAAAATTTGCAAAATACTCAATTTGATGCTTCTGTCATTTAAATTTCTTATAAGTACTAGTTCTGTCAGTATCAAAAAGATTAATGTACTGAATTTTTCCTTCACAAATGACTGATCATTAACTATTTTCCCATAAAAATTACCAGAAATATAACTCTTAATTGCAAACAATATAATTCATTAAATTGTACATTACTTCATTTCAAATGTGTTTTAGGATTTCATTTAGTAAAATACTTTTTATATCAGTCTTTTATAAAGCAGAAGTGACTAACGGTGAGAAGGATTGAATATGCTCTTGATGAGTGATTCTGTTTAATAGTAGAACCATCCTACAGCTGTTACAAAATTAAATCCAGCATCCTATAAAAAATGTTTAAAAACATAAATTAAAAGTGTAACTATATAGGAAATTAAAATTGTATTGTTACAATAAAAACAAAAGTAATAGAGAGTACTTTATTAACAACCCTTTAACTGTTTCTTTCTTTTTTTTAATTCTGAAGCAAAACAGCAAACCATCTAAAAAACTTTACAAAAGTTATAAATACAGACAACATAACTTAACATATACACAAAATCTTATATTTTCACCATTCTACTCCTACTAAAATTTTTATTAAATTGATCCTGCGCTCAGCAACCACAAAGAAAAGATGATCAGTAGAAGGAAACTATGAAAAAAGTAGAGAGATTAAATCTTTTATTCCAATCAGTTCATAATAAATTTGTCTAACGCTCAGCCCAATGTTATTTTTTTTCATTTGCATGTGTTGATAAAAATGATGCTGTAAATTAGCTTTTCAAAGATATAATGCAGCTCCTTCATCAGAGAATAATACTTTTTTTAGTTTAAATTTTTTTTATTTCACATTTCATCATTCTGATTAAGTTGGATCTCACTTAGTTCATCAAATCTATTTTCCATTTTCCACTTGTTATAAATCTTTTGATCCACTTTTTTTTTCAAGAAGGCCCCATATCCCTGGACAAATATACATTGAGGACTTACTATGAAATATTTTTATAGCTTTCTACTTAAGAATTATTTATCCATTGGATTTCTGTATGCACCATCTTGCTGAACACAAAGAAATATGCATTTCCACCCTCCTTGAAATAATGTGAATCATCTCTGGAGTAAAGGTTCAAAAGGCTTTCTACACAATCGCAATTTTTCATTTCATGTATAATTATGTTGATATAGATTAGTATTTCCCACAATGAGTAATCAGATATGGTAAGGTCAGTTCTTGGTGGTAGTAATTGCAATTAGGCTGAATTTGCTTCTGAACCACAGCGGGTTTACTAGCATAAAAATTATTCATTTAGGAAATTATGCACTCAAGCAAAATGAGGTGAAGCTTCATCTTCCTGAATCCAGAGATGTTCCACGATTCCCTTGTTTTAAAGTTGATACATTAATCGCCTTTCCATAATTTTCAGATAAGAATCACCATTCATGTATTCTTTAAAATAATATTACCCAAACAAATACTATGATGTCATCCCAGCTCCTACCATGAGATGTGGTACATTCCTTTCCAGCTCTGGATGCATAATGAGAATTCTGCATAGTCCAGAAATTTACATTCCTGCCTCATGAACTGCAATAAATTGCACATTCAGAAAACAGCAATCTTGTTCAGGACACCACATTTAAAATCATGCTAATATGTCTTCTTTAATCCATTATACAGCCTGTATTTAACAGTATCAGAAGCAAATGAAAGTTTCATTTGTTTCAAATTTAATATTAAACTTAATTAATGTTGCTATGTTGATCACTGTATGTCATGGAAACATTTGTAATTCATAATGGTGTGGCTTTCTCAAACTTCTGCAATACCATTACCATGAACTCTTTATTTTACTTGTAAAATTAAGCATTATAACATAAACAAAAATGGGTAAATGCAGTACTAATGTTGATTATAAAGCTTTTATTATACATGTTATTATAAAGCAAAATTTTCAAAATCAGTTACAATTATATTCCTATACAGGGAAACTAATCATGTACCACTCTGTACATAAATCTACATATCTGTACACGTGTTCAAAAACTAGTCATTCAACCTTATGTATTTTTTTATTAAATCAACATTTTTACAATATTTTACTGTAAACTGGCAGTTTTCAAAATGAGTCATAGAGAATAATTTGTGCTTTGTGAAAATTTAAATAAACTGTTATAAGATTTTTAAAAAAAATTAAATTACTAATAGTTCTAGAAATATCAACTGTTTAATACACTCAACGCCATTTACAATAACTGACCTCCAATAAGTCAAATTTATGAACTATCGTAAAATGTGTAAGAATATATTGTAGAATTTAGTAAGCAATAAAAAATGTTCCACAGAGTGTAGAAAGAAGATTATTGGGGTTTTAAAGCTATTTAATATCTCAATATTGACTTACTGTAATAAATCACAAACAAAATGAAACAATAACTCTTACTGTCTTTCCTTACTAATATTTGATGTAAGCATCTTTTATCACAGCATACACAACCGACAGGAGAATTCATCCCATCCTTTAATGAGCATGCAGGAGTAATGAAGATGATAATTTCTTCAATCCTATGCCTCAAATTGGATAGATAAGTAGGTAGCAGAGGTGCATACTCAATGTCCTTTATAAAACCTCAAAGTAGAAAATCACATGGAGTCAGATCAAGTGGCCGAGTAGATCACGATAATCAAGATCTTTCATTGCAACATTTTTAATGTTGAAGTAAGCACGCACAGCATATCTGGTAAGCTTCATAATGTGTAACAGTTTTAACAGTATGGACGCGTATGTAAAGTTTCCTTAACATTCCACACTGATATTGGTTAGGATATTGCACACGGATATTTTAGGTACTGCAGTAAAGACTCCCTGGCACATTCAAAATTTTCTTCAGTCACCCTCGGTCGTCTCATACATTTTCCTTTACACAGACATCCAGTTGTCTAGATAAAATGGAAAAGCATGATTAGTTTCCCTGTACAGGAATATATTTTAATTGATTTTGAAATTTTGGATTTTGGGAACTGCTGGTATAAATATGTATTTCAATCTTTCCTTCGAATGGTTAATCTCTCTCTATATAAACGTAGATTAACAGCATTTCCTTGTTCAGAGTGTATTAAATGAAATGGCCAAAATTAAGATCCATAAAGTTTTGTCAAAAATATTTTGATACTTTACCTCACAATTTGAGTACTTTGCAATACACTCAATGTGAAGCAATGTCTTCTTTTTATTATAAAAACTGATAAAAATTGGAACAATTTTTTTGATGGTCATAAATGACTGTGTAGACTGAACTTAATAAACGCAGCCAGAATTGCAGTTGTACATCATTCAATTGGTTTACATTTATGCACCACACAGTTCTTTAACTACATTAATTTTTTAGTCAAAAGGTTTTTCTCAGGGTGTCCATGGTTAGCAAACATTTTCCTTTAAAAATCTATCAATATCTTTATCTGGAACAGTACACTTCTTAAAACTTTCATTGTATAAAAAACCTTCTCCAAACATTAAAATTCATGACTTTCTTTTTAAATAACATGGATATAAATCTTTTAGAAGAAAAACGAAAAGTGTTTGGCATAATTTTCTTGCTCAGATGAATTTTAATGAATTATAATCAATACATTTTGTTCAAAACAATATTTTAAAAGTTTAACTGGAAACACAGCTATTTATAATTTTCTTTTTCTTTATAATTTTTTTTAAAAGGTTGATAAACAGAATAAATATTTTTAGCAACAAAAATAATAAAATTGTACAACATACAACAGACTGTGCGACTAATTAGAAGTCATTTGTCGATGTTTAACATTTCCTGTACAATACAAATCAGATTTAAAAATATAACATTTATTGTAACATGTGTTAAGTAAACATAATTTTAAAATTTTCGATAACAATAACATTTTTTCATAGCTGAAAAGAATTATGCACAAACAATTTTGGTCTGCTAACTAATTAGCAGCTAACTATTTTGTACATGTATTCTTCATTCGTTAAAAAAAAATCATATATTAATTTTATATACCAAAAATAAATGATGAAGCTCACAGATTCTTCAAAACATTTTTTTTATATACCAGAAAAAGGATAAGAAATGCCACAAGTAGAATTCTATATTATAATCAAAATAGCAATTTTTTTTGTTACTGATGGCAGGATGTTATAATGGTAATATAAATGTGAATATAAGAAGAGTAAACAATTTAGTATAATTTTATTACACTATACATGTAAAATGAGACAGAAAGGACATTTTCAATAAATTAAAAATGATGGTACACAATAACACAATATATTAAAAAAGAGAACTTATCTAATAAGCAGAAGATAAGCATAAGAAATCTGATGTGGACACCACATCACTTCCTTGTATATCTATTAATGTACATATCAGATTTTTCCTGCACTTCATTTAAACTTATTACATTTGAAAGTGAGATACAATCCTCCAATTCTTTAATAAAAGTAGATAGTTACACAATTGCTAAAATATTAGTTTTTATTTCGTGTTGTCCATGAGGTCCTTTTGGGAGACAGCGGCACTGATAGTGCGTCGAGCTGCGATATGGAGTTGAGCGATATTTATTATAGTGGAAGTTACATTGAGGCCGCCTCCACCCCTGGCGTCTTTTGTTGGGAGAATTGGAGACCCATAGACGGGAATATTATCGAAACGCAGGTTGTGGCTCTTCCCCCCGATGGTGGAGGAGTATAAGAAGCCTCGCGCTGGGAAGTCTGTTCAGGATGTTGATGGGTCGGCTGTGACGGGGGAGCCGGGTACGTTGGGAGGAGGAGGAATGTTTCTTTTACAAAAGAACAGACACTTTTGGGGTCTGTGATCTGAGTGAGTTAGTGCGTAATCACACTAACACCAAGAAGAAAATCAAAGACTGTTCTTTTGAAATGGACGGTGTTGTGTTAATGGGTAAACGGTTTTGGAACGTCTGGAAGAAGTGCCCTCGGCGGGTACGAGAATGCCAATGGAGGCTGTGACGGTGGCCACCCAAACGCCAGTGGCGATGGAATCGATGGCCGTCCAGACGGAAGAGAGTGGCTCAACACTTTGGGATCATGACTTTGAATGGACGTACGGCAAGCACTGGACAAGGGGATGGATGATGGAAAATTTCTAATAGGAATAAACAGAAAACAAGAAGTTTTACATGTACGATAGGTTGACTAACCCATCGCAGCAGATATCCATATCAGTGTATACCGTATTACCAGTGCTGTTTCACATGGTTAATATCGTGTATATAAACAAGTTTTTTCATTCCTCTCTTAAAGTAGTTTTGATTTATCGATACACTAATACGTCAAATTGTCTAAGAATTTGGAATTAAAAATATAGAGTAGTAAATAATTAAGTAAAACAGGGACAGTTAAAAATTACAAGATACTGTGTAATAGAAAGCAAGACAAATCCATTAAAGATTTGACCGAAAAATTCCACGCAGTAAAATATTCAAAAGCAAAAAGATTCTGATAGGTAACTGATAGTTATAAGTATAATGTGTTAAAGGCGAATGACTGGATTAATTACTTTTTAAGTTACTGGGAAAGATAAAAAAGATTGACGTTTTCGCTTACAACACTCCTTTTGCAATTGCTAAGTTCTCAGACCAAGAAATTTCCATAATTGAGTTGCGGGTAGTTGTTACTAGAACCAAAAATAATAAAGCTCCAAGATTTTATAGAATTCCTTTCGAATTCTATAAGAAACCATCGATGAATATGTATATAATATATCCATTTTTGAAAATGGATACTGCTCTTGAGTTGTACATCAAAGCCATCACCATTCTAATCCACAAGAAAGGCTTTCTCTTAATTACAGAGGAATTTATATTTTACACTGTATCAAATCTCTTCTCTGGAATCCTGCCTCAAATGTTAGCGGATTGAGTTTCAAGGAATAACATTTCAAATGAGTACCAAACTGGTTTTCACAGACAATATTCTTTGGTGGATAACAAATACAATTTGTGTAATGTAGCTCACTTTAAAGTAGGCAAGGGAGGCAAAAGATTAAACTGCTTTGTAGTTAACAATTCAAGTATTTGTGAATCCAACTCTTGTCCTGCTTATCATTCATAGGCAATTTTACAAAAAAATCAGCTGCAATGAAAATTCACGTTAAATCATAAATATTTAAATTCGGATGAAAGGGACTATGTAAATGATTTAAATAATAAAAAATTTATTAATATTGGACCGTAATTGGAACTGTACGAGAAAGGACTAACGCCTGGACAGGATTTTTGTGGGTAGGTCGGTTTACTGGAAAGTTCAACACACCGAGGGGGGAGCCAGCCCTCTGCTGATACGTAAAGCAATTCCCCTCCCAAAAAAAAAAATTTATACTCCAATGTTCGTCTTCAGAAAAAGTTTAAGTTATTATAGAACGGTATTTAAATTGCATTATTTCTATCGATTTCATTTCATGGCAACGTTCCAGGAAATATTTCTATCTCTTTTCGAGTAATAACTTTTAATAATAAAAAATCTCCTCAAATCTTTCATTTATGTATCAACAGACGAATTATCTTTTAATGAGGGCACAATGAATGTTGTTAGTGGATTCAATTCAGACATAAATTTCTGGAATAATTTTAATTCAAATATATGCATGACTGTTTGTATTTTCTCTTTTTATATAGTACGTCTTTGCGCACAAACAGCGTACTGTGTATGGTATTTAGTTATTCTGTTTGTCACTTGTTCTATATCGCATATTAATTTTCCAAACTGCGTAGCATTTACTTCGGTCGGTCTACAGAGGTAAGGGATTAAATACAATGGTTCGTGGAATTCAACCGTTAAAAATTATTATTATATTATTGTTTACTTATTTACCTACTTTATTACGTAGCATGACAACATCCGCCACAATCTTAACATTTCGGGTCATATTTTGGAATAATAATTGGAAAAATCTTGTTTTCTTAATAAAAAAATTCTTGGTATAATATTTTTAAATATATTATTTTATTAAATCCATAAACAATGTTATAAGAGAGGAAGGTTTTTCTCATTTATTTAATTTTTTAAAATTAATTTCCTGTTATTAATAATCATTATTTTATTTAATTGTCATTTTTGCTTACTTTTTCGTAGTTTTCATCATTCTCTGGCTGAGGAACTGTCCCCTTACATTTTAACCGGTTAATACTTCAGTAGCCTTTCGACTAATATCGTGCTTCACGTGAGAAGTAAAAAATAACGGAATGACTTGCCTCCTCAGATAATTTTCCTCGCCAGGTTGACCCGATCTGACGTTGACCGGTTCGACCAACTAGAAATAAGAATGGGTTACCACCATTCACCAGATACAGTACCATTTTTGTGAAAGCTTGCAATATTCATGTTTTAATTTTCAGGAAAATGTTTCAATGTGCTTAAGGTATTTTTTATTTGTTATCTACCTTTGTCTTGGAATATTTATTTTAATTTATTTTTTAATTGTTGATTTTAGAGTGTAAGTTTGGTAATAAATGGGAATTGACGTTATTATTATTATTACAATCAGAATTGTTTTCATTTAAATCATCCCGTTACGGTTTTTTGAGTTTACTGAATTATTATTTAATATTCTAGGAATGAGTTTTATTTGATTCAGTTACAGGTACTGACTCCATAAGGACCAATTAGTGATGTTATATTTATTTAAGATAGTTATCCAAGTCGAGTTTGGATACTCATACTGTGAGGACGTCTTATTATTGCTCCGCGTTTTGTCGCTTTTTTGATAGGTTTTTTCGGTTTTTTCATTGATTTGTTAATTGGATGTTAAAGTATTATGGTTAATGGACTAGATCTGAAAATTTCAAGAGTTTTGGACACGGAATTACTTTTTTATTAGTGTTTTTTAGTTTTCAAACTATTCAGTGAATTTTTAGTGAATTAAAATAGCTATAATTTACTTTTTATAAGGTGTTGAAGTGATTTAAGTTATCAATAGTGAAGAAGTATAAACTGAGTTTACATACAATTCAGAAGAGTGAGTAGAAGATACTTTTTTAGAGTGTTTTATTATATACTATTGAGGTTATAATAGTATAATATTAGTGAAAATTTTCTAAGTGTTTGAACAAGCTATTGCAAGTTAATAGCTTTAAGTAAACAACCACTTAAAAAAATTTTAGAGAATTTCATAAGAATTCAATACGAGATTTTTTCTAAGTCCTACAAGACTTTTAGTAGGGGGAATTCGTTTCCTTTATAATTCCCGAACCAGACATCATAATTCCAAAAATAAGATTGCAACTTATTTAGTTGGGGGCAGAGCGACACACATTATTGGCGGAGATCGGACCAATGGTGGTCCGATCTCCGCCAATAGCAGCTAAATTAAAAATATGAACACATTCAACAAACTCACGCACCATCCTTTTTTTATAGCGTGATGGAGTTAATAAGGTCCAGATCTTGTAGCTCTAAAATCCTCACCGTTTTCTAGGAGGTTTACGGACAAGGAATTAAAGTAGTCATTAAACGAAGTTCATTTTCAAATAGAAACGTTGTGTTTGTTACTTGACGTACCGTGCATCCAAATATTTATGGATTTCACTTTTTTAGCAAACCTCAGCGACTCAGCTTTATTCTTCGCTAATTTTATTTTGAAACCCTTGTATGATTTCAACATTTCATATGCTTGCCGTGCCACATAGGTGGACGTCATATATCCATTTTGGTTTCAAAATTCCTGAGTATAAAAGTAGTTTATTAGACAAAGATAAATCAGACCTCTTGCCCAGAAACCAGTACGTTTCCTTGAACTTCATGTTAACTAGCTTTTTCCTCTCACTAGCATGAAACTTCCACGTCAAACGACGTCTAGGTGAAGAACCAGGTACCTTATACTTACACTATACGGAATTAAAATGCCATAAAGGTGGACCCCTGGGCAGTCTCCTCTTGTCATTGTTAAGTCACATGGCTAAACTTACCTTGATTAACTCTTTTATCTTCCATGTACCCAGCCACTGTTAATTAGATTTAATTTAGATTGTAGGTTAGTTGAGGCCGTAGTTGAGTTGTAATCGACAACCAGAATAGCTGTGTCATCGGTAAAAAAAGCGGCAGTGACTCCATTCTCAACCGGAAGGTCGGCAGTGAAGATACAGTATGAGACAGGTCTCAAACTTGAGCCTGCGGAACCCCCAACTTAGTGTCAAAGAACGCAGATAATGTTGCTTATACTTTACCTGGCAGAAACGCCAATTCAGTTATTTGCGAAGACCAACGTAAAAAAATTAAGGAAGTTTTTTTCAAAGTGTATAAAGGTCCAAGTAGCCAGACCTTGTCAATGGCCCGCTGGACATCTAAGAAGGGTGCCAAACAGTATCTCTTTTATACTTAGCTTCTCCTAATGTTTTAACAACTTTTTTTTTTTTTTTTGCTTAATAGTGGAGTGCTAATTATAGAAACTGAACCGGTGGTCTTGATTCCTCGTTTAGGGATACAAAACGTATCGATGGTAGTGGCGATGGTAGCGGTTCCTCCGCTGCTGGCCTACAAACTGCTGAAGGAAGGCCGCATCCGCGTTGGGTAAGTGTCTTGCCGAGTTCTAAAGAGGTCCGCAGAGGAACGTTGTTATCGGCGCTGGAAGTTCGGGCACCGGACTGGGTCCTGCAGCGGTCCCAATAAACGAGGTCATTGTTTCAATTATGGGGTTGCGAGACATCTTCGAGCGGATTGTCTGACAGGGGCTAAGTGTTCCCTGTATAATTTTCGGGGACAATATTTGTGGGGATGGGGCTTCAGGGGCAGCTCCGGCAAATGAGACCCGTCGTCTGTGCCTTGGAGAAGACCTGCGATGGGACAGCCTTGTCCAGGGGGGGTGAGCCGCTTAGTGTTCCACTGCTGATGATTGGGCGGGACTACCCTGGGATTTTCTTGGAACTTCATATTGGACGGTAATAAGATCGCAATCCCGGTGGGGATCCCTTTCGGATTCGTCACTTGAGGCGTGGCGTAAAGACGGAGTCCCGGTGGAGGGATTCCAAAGGAATCCCTCATTAGATGTATGGCGCATAACTAAAAGACCGAGTCCCGGCTACCTGGGGAGAACTATGGTTCCCGACGATGTAGCTTGAAGCAATGGCACCACCTGGAGCTGTGTTTATGTTTAGTTGCGTGTCTGTGCCCAGGGGGGGGGGATAAAAAATGACGAACTCAAAAAAAAAACTAATAAGAGCAAGTAGAAAGAACATGCTTACATGATCGAACAGACTGCCCATCAAATAATCATAAGATTTTTTTAAATGTTTATAAATAGTAAATAACAACAGTAATAATAATAATTATAAAACAAATTAATAAATTTTACTACCGAAATTCATTCATTCAATACCGTAGCATATCTTTAAGCACAACTATTTTCAATACACATAGATAGTTACGTAAAATATTATCGATTATCCAGTTAGAATCGTACATATGATTTTTTGTGGCCTTTTAGTTGCAATTAAATGTATATATATATATATATAGTCTATGACATTCCCGGTAACGTAAGGATTCCAACGCGGGGTCATACATCTAAATCGGTTTGGTCGTTGAGCTGCTACGGTAGAACAAACATATATTCACCCTAAATACATCACACTGCTTTTTGGGCAGTCGTGTAAAAACAGCGAAGTTTTCTTATTCATAATTATTAATTATAACAGATATTCCGATAAAAAGTTGTACTACATAATTTATTACTCAATTTCATAAATACAAAAGAGAATACAAGTTTCATTATCTTGCACGGCTTAAATATTCAGTACTTAATTACTTTTTTTATTTTTTTAATGTTTAAATGGATTTTGTTTATAGCTTTTCCAGAAATCTGTCACTAGAAATTGATTGTAATATTTCATTACTCAGTTCACAGATCTATCCTTTTGTAAAATATGAAAAAAATAAAAATAAACTGAAATGTATATAAGAAAACGTAAAACGCAGTTACAAAAAAAATTCGAATTTAAACATTTACCTAAATTATTAACCAACTTTTAGATTAGTAATTAGTAAAAATATCCTTAATTACGTGCAAAAAAAAACTACATGTCCAATATTACTAAAACTATTGTTCGGTAAGTAAATATTGTTATCATATAAGTTACTACAAGAAATATTGTTTGTATACAAAGCTCCAAGCTGATTAGATCGAACGTTTTACAAAATTCAGTGTAATCTTTGCGGTATTTTTCCAAACATTGGTTTTGATTTCGGACATTTATCATTTGTTTTCAAAAAAGAAATTCTAGGATGTTATTAATTTCTGATCTTAGACTAAATTAATATCCTTGATACGTCATATATACCATTAGCACTCGCAGATATGATATCCAGATCCTACGTTTAGCGAAACCAAATATAAATTGTTCTGAACAATACCGTGTAAGTTTTCCTCGATAAATAAACGTAATTACTGTCTCATATAAGCATTTGAAACGTATTTTAGAGTAATGAAAATCCATATTCTACTCCTAATTTTTTGATCGGTAAAATAACCAAACAAATGTTTCGATTAATACCTGAATTGATCTCGCTGATTCGATAAGTTTTTGGTTGCTATCTCCTGATTTTTAACATATGTTATAATGCTGGTGATACTTGATACGTGGAATATTATTGACGCTGAAATATTAACGAATTCGTTTAAATTATTAATCTTATTTTGTTTTTTATAGAAAATATACTTTATATATATATATATATTTTCTCGTGCTTGTTTTATACAAATCCTTTTTCGTTTTACCTGTAATTTCTTTGCTTGGCAATTTTAAAAAGGAATTAATACAACGTTTGACATCATGTTATTATACAAGGTAGTCTTATTCTCTGTTATATAAATTAAATCTTTCAGCTTTTTACCATCTTTTATTTATATCCATTTTTTATTATTAATTTTTTTAAATAAATAAATTATTCATTTCTGAAACAAAAATCGGATTTATCTTATTACGTTTCCGTCTAGGTAGTGCTATAGCAGAACTTTAGCTTTAGAAGGGAAAGTATTGCATTTGATTTAATTTAGCATATGCGGTTTTCACCGGATCTTACTAATTAGCGTCTATGTTTTGACACTTAAGGAATGCAAAGAACAAAAACACCGGATGAAAATTTCCCGATGTTAATGTTCGTATGTACTTGTGTGTGGTCGGTATCACTTTCTAAACCACCTTATATCTCCAGAACTATCAGATCGATTTTGACCAAATCTGGTCAGATTATTTCTGCATTTGGGGCATTGATGCCATTGATTTTCAACTTAAAAGGCTAAGGGGGTGAGGCTGTAGAACAAGGTCCCTCTGTATTTTGAGATTTTGCCTAATTAAGATAGTATTTTTCTTAGGCATATTTGTAAAATAATTAAAAAATAACAATATCTGCAATAAAAAATTTTGCAACTCAGATTTTTACAATGCTATGATGTGACGTCACAGGTGAGCGATATAATTAAATAAGTAAGTAATATTTAAAATGTAAATAAGTAGCTGTGTGTACATATATTATATATAAATAAGTACTTATTTATATATATATATATATATATATATATATATATATACAGTTATTTATATATATATATAAATAAGTACTTATATATATATATATATATATATATATACAGTTACTTATTTCCATATATATATATATATATATAGTAAAATATTCATAGATGAAAAAAGTTGATATGGACCCCACATGACTTAGTTGTACGCCTATTAAATTGCACATACACGTTTGTTTTTAAATGAAAATGACATAAAATTTTATTTCATTAATAACTTCTGATATTCTTTTTATTGTTATTATAGAATAATTATTTACGTAATATTTTTATTAAAGTCAGAGGTTAATAATTATTAAAACATCAATAGTTAAAAAAAAGGAGATCAAGTCTGATTCGAACCGATTACCCTTCCTGTTAATTCTAAATACTGCATTAATTAAAATTTCATTTGGCTACAACACTGGAACTAATGAAAATAAGTACCACTTATGATGCGTCGTTGAACAGCTCTGAATGAGGACTTATTACTGCAATTAAGAAAAAGTTCAAAATCCAAATTTTGTGGATTTTTGGCTTTTTTGGACACTTTTAGTTCAGTCGATTACAGCCAAAAGGGATGGTGCACAAGTAGATCTTCAACAGTTCTAAATCCAAAAATTCAACATCCTACGGCTAATAGTTTTTGAATTATGCGAAATAAAACGTACGTACAGATGTACTTCCTTTACTTCGTATAAGGAAGTAAAAAAAACAATGAACAGGCATTAAGAAAAAACAAATGGATGTAACTACTGTACCTACGCATCAGTCCGCCGACCAACAAACTGCAAAATTTATATTATTCTTAATATCCAAATAAATAAATGATATATAAATAGGTAAATAAGCTAATAAATAAATGTAATCTAAAAAGAAACATGTTGTTTCCTTTTATTTTTTCAGGTCATTTTAGAAAGGGTTCATTTCCTCATTACTTTTATTTTTAAAATATATAAATGTGAGATTCATGGAAGCGAAAAGTTTAAGATATAAAAGGAAAACAAAATAAGACTTAAATTTTACGTGTTATATGTAATTTACTTATTTTTATGAAACAAATTCAGTTATTGCAGGATGAATGTAACTGGGGTACAACAGACTGAGACTACAATTTTTTATTCGAGTTATTTAGAAGGGTAAACCATTAGAATGAGAAAATGTTTACAAAAATATTTTATTTTGTATTTAGTTTAATTCAAAATTTAGTTACTGAAACTATTATATACCTTATCCTAATTCTTACATTTTCTTCTGGCGGTAGGACGTCCGACAACCCCATCCGTGGCATCGTCGCCTGTCACTGCCTAAATGAGCCGTCTAGGCACGACAGCACAAGATTTCAGCGGCTCCCATCGGACTTTACCGCTACCCGATTTTCAAATCAGAAGGGAACTCTCAGTATTCGTTCACAACCAGTTTCCTACAAGGTAGAACAAAATAAAAAATAAAAATTAAGAAAATCATAATAGAAATAGATATTTTGTTAACAGATTACCCGGATGGTAAGTGAATATTGAATAAGAAAACAATATAGTAAAATAAAAATCATGAACTGCATTTCAGTTCACCCTAGTCGGAATCGGTAAAGAAAATGGCTCGGCACACGTGATGATTCATGAAACCACACATGTATTCAAACCTTTGAAACAATTACAACTCGGCTATTTATTAACCGTTTTTAAAAAATAAAAGGCTTTATGTTTTAGTAATAATACACATTTTGGTAAAACTAATATTTATGGAGATATAATGGATTGAAAATGAAAAATGGCCGACATTTTGTAACTTTCAAAGGTATTTAAGTCTTGATTTTTGCCAATTTTAAAACTTTATTACCAACACGCTTACCAAATATTAATGTGATTCGACCATCCGAACCACAAATATACATTTTTATATAAAATTAACAAAAGGGCGGACGGTGGGAGAACGAAGGAAAAATTGCCATTTTTCGTAAGGATATTTTTTGTTTAATTTTACAAGTAGAATCCGAAAAGTATAGACAGCCCACCATTTTAGAAACACTCTGTAGACATTTTTTTTTTGCTGTTTTCTTTACTGAGTAGAAGCGAATTATACAATACACTTGGTAGGAATTAATTTTTTTTTTTTGCTGCTTTTTACTACCGATCGCAGTTTTTCTTATGGCTGTGACGCATGTAAACAAACTGTGTTATTAGAAACACTAATAGAGTTATTCAATTAAGAATACTGATGTTCACACGCAACCAGCCTCTGTGAAGAAAAGAATGCAGTTGACGATTATAGGACTACATATTTTCTGCATTTTGGTAGGCTAAGCATGGCATACCGAAGTACAACATTAAGTTTGGCTGAATGAAGAAGATGACGGGAAAAGCTTTTTTCTTGTCACTTTTCATAGGACGTTTTTAGAAACGATTTTTATTTGATGTCAAGTATCTAACATTTTTTGCAAGTCGGTTCAAAATACACGAGATTCAATTAGCAGGGTCTAAGTACAAAGATTACGTAATTACTCTGTATATAATGAAGAACGATTTTTTTTTTTGGGGTTCCGATCGATAACATTTTTTAATGTGTGTTACATCCTCAAATTGTTCAGAATCTAGATAAAATTTATATAAATTGGCAGATTAGATTAATCAAATGTCTTTGTCAATTTCGTAAGCATTTTATTATATTTAAAAAGATTCGTAATATGTTGTCTTTAATACTTTTCATAATTAATTAAAATCTGCGTTTTTTATTGTAAAACATGTTCCGAAAGGTACAGAAATTAATATTTTTCTTTCGTGCTGTTTGTGATAAATAAGATGTTGCATGGAATATAACTGTTACGGACTCGCATAGAATTGAAATCTCTTCATTATTAATATTACTTGTTCGTTATTGTTTTCTTTTTTTTTCTTTGTAATTTAGTTGATATTTTTTCGTTTTTTTTTTTTTTTTAGTACGTAATATTAAATATAATTTTTGGTTAACTATAGTGACCAAGATATTTCATTGTTTTTCTTCCCGTCATGCAGTTTTCGGCGATTAAATTTAGCCAGTAAATTACAAGTCTTAAAACGTAATTCTTCTATTACCAGAAAGAAATTACAAATTTATTTAATATATAAAATTAAATACTTGCGATACTTAGAATTCTGAGGGAAAACTTAACGAGATCACAGGAAATGTATTTCTAGGGAGGATATATTACATTAGAATCTCTGGAACTGACAATTTTTTCTGATATAAGCAAATTATTTTCTGGTTTATTGAAGCCAAGCAATTTGTCCTAGACATTGAAAGAGCTGATATAATATTTAATAAAGCCTGTACTTTGTTAACGTTTAACGATTATGTTATCTATTTAAATATCTTTTGTGGAAAACTTATCCTGGAAGTTCTCGACAGGTGCGAACACTGGTCTTTCTGCCTGCAAAGCTTGACGGCTAGAGCCGTTTCGCTGGTCGATATAGAGTTTCCTCGATGAAATCGCCTTGTTCAAATAGAATAAAGTTGAAGAAAGCTCAGCTCTTGCAGAACCGTTAGTAAATGTTTATTCAAATTACTTCTAACGGTATTAATTCTGTAAACGTTCGTACATCTGAAAGATGGATCGGTAATTGCAAATAGGCCGAGCCATCTAACGAAGTGAGTTCGTCCCCGTGTAATTTTAATTTTATAACTTTATACTTTTGTTACTGTACCCCCGACATTAGTTCAGATAAGAATGAAGGTAGTGGATGTACTCTTGATTAGGACGGAGAAAGACATATACAGTCTCTAAATTATTTTATTTTCTAATCTCAGTTTAATTTAAATTAAATAATAAATAATTAATTTTCATTTGGTAAGGGTTCCTAACAGACTCTGGGTCAGAGCTCTAAAGTGACCCGGAGGGTGGTTGGCGGGGATAAATTTCAATTATTTGGTTGTAGATTACTAAACCGATTGGCTAAGCCTTTTTCTAAAAGTAATTGTTGATAATGCAGCAAAAAAAAATTGTTTGGATTTACGCAATAAATTATTATATATTTTTTTAGAGTAGAGAATTCACAAATCTGTTAAGGGCGCTTGTAGTTATAATTTAATAAATAAGTCGTATGTAAAAAAATATAAAAAACCCATGTTCATAAAACACTATCACCCCAGTAAAAAATTACCGATGTAAATTTTTATTTCATATTTATGAGATAATCTCTGAATTTATATGTATACCAATAATAATGTTTTTATAAAATGAAATAGGTTTTTATAAAAATTCATGTTACTTTTTTTGTTGAGTTAATAACGTTACTTTTTAAATAGAGAAATTGTTGAAACGTTTTGAGAAATTTGACGCTTAAAAAATTTGTTTTAAGTTTTCACTTGTCTTGCTTCTATTTAATAACTACAACGTTTGAAATAGCTATTTGAAAGCCATAGAACTAAGCATAAATAAAGGTTATTTTATGTTTATCTGAAAAAAATATATATATATTTATAATATATCGATATTTCTAACTGTATATAAGATTTTATAATTACCTGGAATAGACGGAATACCTGTAGAATTACTGCGCAGTGCAGGGGAGGAGGCGATTGATAGATTATACAAACTGGCGTGTAATATTTATGAAAAAGGGGATTTTCCGTCAGACTTCAAAAAAAGTGTTATAGTAATGATACCAAAGAAATCAGGGGCAGATAAATGTGAAGAATACAGAACAATTAGTTTAACTAGTCATGCATCAAAAATTTTAACTAGAATTCTATACAGAAGAATTGAGAGGAGAGTGGAGGAAGTGTTAGGAGAAGACCAATTTGGTTTCAGGAAAAGTATAGGGACAAGGGAAGCAATTTTAGGTGTCAGATTAATAGTAGAAGGAAGATTAAAGAAAAACAAACCAACGTACGTGGCGTTTATAGACCTACAAAAGGCATTCGATAACGTAGACTGGAATAAAATGTTCAGCATTTTAAAAAAATTAGGGTTCAAATACAGAGATAGAAGAACAATTGCTAACATGTACAGGAACCAAACAGCAACAGTAGCAATTGAAGAACATAAGAAAGAAACCATAATAAGAAAGGGAGTCCGACAAGGATGTTCTCTATCTCCGTTACTTTTTAATCTTTACATGGAACTAGCAGTTAATGATGTTAAAGAACAATTTAGATTCGGAGTAACAGTACAAGGTGAAAAGATAAAGATGCTACGATTTGCTGATGATATAGTAATTCTAGCCGAGAGTAAAAAGGATTTAGAAGAAACAATGAACGGCATAGATGAAGTCCTACGCAAGAACTATCGCGTGAAAATAAACAAGAACAAAACAAAAGTAATGAAATGTAGTAGAAATAACAAAGATGGACCACTGAATGTGAAAATAGGAGGAGAAAAGATTATGGAGGTAGAAGAATTTTGTTATTTGGGAAGTAGAATTACTAAAGATGGACGAAGCAGGAGCGATATAAAATGCCGAATAGCACAAGCTAAACGAGCCTTCAGTAAGAAATATAAGTTGTTTACATCAAAAATTAATTTAAATGTCAGGAAAAGATTTTTGAAAGTGTATGTTTGGAGTGTCGCTTTATATGGAAGTGAAACTTGGACGATCGGAGTATCTGAGAAGAAAAGGTTAGAAGCTTTTGAAATGCGGTGCTATAGGAGAATGTTAAAAATCAGATGGGTGGATAAAGTGACAAATGAGGAGGTATTGCGGCAAATAGATGAAGAAAGAAGCATTTGGAAAAATATAGTTAAAAGAAGACACAGACTTATAGGCCACATACTAAGGCATCCTGGAATAGTCGCTTTAATTTTGGATGGACAGGTAGAAGGGAAAAATTGTGTAGGCAGGCCACGTTTGGAATATGTAAAACAAATTGTTAGGGATGTAGGATGTAGAGGGTATACTGAAATGAAACGACTAGCACTAGATAGGGAATCTTGGAGAGCTGCATCAAACCAGTCAAACGACTGAAGACGAAAAAAAAAAAAAAATTACAACTAAAAAATTGAAGAAGAAAATTATTCTTATAAATTTGTAAATATAAAATATTTTTTATTTTATTTTTATATAGGATCAGTTTATCTGGTGGCCCCGTTATGCGATTGGTTTTTTAATGAAATTGTCTCTCCCGCCAATATGAAATTTTCTTTCAATTTTCGTCACCTTCGACGACTTATACTTTTCAGTATAGCGTAATGTTATAATAAATACCTTGTTCTCATTTGGGTATTTCAATAGTTTTTTCGAAAACGAAAGAAAGTTGAAGTAAACTTAATTACTTCAGAATTTGAATGATGATGATATATAAGTGTAAATAAAATGTAGTCTTGTACGGTCTCAGGTCGACCATGTCGGAGATGTGTAGGGTATTGAAACCTGACCACCAAAGAACACCGGTATTCACGATCTAGTATTCAAATCCGTAAATAACTATCCATAAAAATAACTGCCTTTACTAGGATTTGAACGTTGGAAATCTCGACTTCGAAATCAACTGATTTGCGAAGACGGCTTCACCATTAGACCAAGCCGGTGGATTTGTAGAAACCTATCTAGTTTAGAAAAATGTTTATTTATTGTTTAATTTAAAGATCGGGGACGAGGCAGATAGAAAAATTGGAGAGTAAAGAATATATTTGTCTCCACCTTACATTTTTTTTAATTTTCCATTTATTAAAAAACACGTATTGAAAAATAAAATAGTATACGTTGCATGAAGTTGGGTGGGGGTATCCGGTTTTGTTGTCTTGCCAAGTGTATCTCTTCTATTCGTAAGCGACATATTCAATCGAATGACGTCAATGTACGAGAATATATATATATATATATAAGAGCATTAACAGCGTATGTCTTGAGTATTAGAGTTAGCAGTATCCATCTATCTTGTATTCTGAAAAGATAAGGTTATAAAATTTATACAATTATTCATATTCTACGAAAAAGTTAAGCGTTTTGAACATGCGAATCATAATCTACGTTATGAGCTTTTTTATCATCAGTGCAGAGAAATTTTCTAATGAAAATGAGTAAGTACTTTAAAGATCTGTGCATTTGTGTGTGCGTTTAGAATTATTGAAATGAAAATATTCTTTTAATATAAGAAGTATTTAAAAATTACGTTAAAAAAATTTAATTCTAAATACCTGGCCTGTGTATTTTGGTTAATCAGAAAGAGAAAGCAGAATACTCAAGATTTATCAAAAGATTATTTTGGTTTGAATGTAGTTTGAAATAGGATAGTCTTAATAGCTTTAATAAATATGAAAAAAGTTTTAAAAAAATAAATTAAAAAAAAAATTAATGTAAAAGCAATACATACTTAAAAAAAAAAAAAAATACTTTTTGAATTCTAATTTAAATTTTGACTATTATTTAAGTTTTCACCAGTAATTAATTTTTTGGTAGTTGTTATTAATTCGGCGCACTCTTTAAAGAAAAAAAAACTAAATTTAAAGAAGAATTAAAAAAAGTATTTTTAATAAATGAGGCATTTGAAAACAAAAAAAAAAATTTTTAATAATTGCTTATTTGAAACCTGTCTAATTTAATTTAAAGATATTCTTTTTAAATATTTTACTTGCTTTTTACTTAAAATTCGAGTAGGCCTGTAAAAGTTTAACAAAGTTCCTTCGCATGAATCTGATAAGAAATAATTTTTACATTTCCGGCTGTTGTGAATAACAGACGGAAAATAATTTTTTGTTTAAAAACCTATTCGCTTCTTTTTTTACTTTTATGCGAATCTAAAATTTCTGGAATGATGGTTACAAAAATTTATGAGCATATATATTTGTGTGTTGGCGCTATTTCAATCAATGTTTCATGTACTGTTTAATGTACGATAATTATATTATCATAATCTGTAACTATGATGCTAAGATTAACAGAATTTAAATCGGTGTGTGAAAAATGCCTTGCTTCAGCTGGATTTTACTTCAGCTTTTTTTAGACGAATAAAAAAAAATGTCGTCGGAAATGCAGATAGAAAATAAAACAACTGAAAATTGTTCCATATAAGCCATTATTTTTCCTTAAAAAATAAGGTTTTTGTTAACATTTCTTCTCTTTTACTTGGGTGAGGTTTCTCAGTGTACAAAGAGTTTTGAAACCTTGTAAAAGGGTTGAAGATTACTCGGAAAATTGCAGTTTGCAACATTTTATAACCTTCCTTATATCATTTTATCTATTAAATTCTTCTTTTAATTATCTTTAATAAACTTTGATCTTTGCTTCCTTGTACGAAGTAAAATAAGTATTGTGATCGCGATAAATTTCGGTTTTCAGATTTCAACGGAAATATCCATTTTGACTAGTTTCGGCGTGACGTCTGTACGTATGTATGTATCTCGCAGAACTCGAAAACGATTAGCAGTAGAATGTTGATATTTTGGATTTAGAACTGTTGTAAGATATATTTATGTACCCCCATTTTGATTGCTATAGGAAGAATGTTAAAATTCAGAACGGTGAATAAAATGAAAAATGAAGAGATGTTGCGACGAATTGATAAAGAAAGAAGCATTTGAAAAATTATAGTCAAAAGAAGAGACAGACTTGTAGGCCACTTATTAAGGCATCCTGGAATAGTCGCTATGATATTGCAGGACAAGTAGAAGGGAAAAATTGTGCAGGCAGGCAACGTTTGGAATATGTAAAACAGATTACTAGAGATGCAGGATGTAGGGAGAATACCGAAATGAAACCACTGGTTTCAGGTAGGGAATCTTGGAGAGATTCATCAAACCAGTCAAATGAATGAAGGCAAAAAATAAAAAAATAAATTTTTATCTTTTCTTTAATCAAATTTTTCCAATTCATATACCGGAAGTTTGATAATTTATGGCATTTTTCAATTTGAAGGTTATTAATTTACACTAAAAAATTAAGAATCATTATTAGGACAGAAAAAATAGTCGTTAGATATATGGTCAGTATAAGGAATTGTAAAACTTGTTGACAGTCTTTCAAAGAAGAGTCGTTCATCCACGATTTATATATGATGAATCAGTATTCAGTTTAAGTATTACATGTTAAAATATATATTTTTAACAAAAATATATTTTCGGTTACAGGGAAACAGCAAATGAAATTTAAATGAGAATGTCTGTCGTACAGACAACATTTTCGTTATGTTAATTTTTATAACAACATTTTTTGTCTGTAAGCCATCTTCTGTAGAGCCAAATTTCACGGATAAATCCGTACAAGATGAAACATTTTTAAAAGATTGGAGCTGTTTTAACTAAAAAACTTTTACTCATTTGAATCATTATTTCCACTCTCCGATCATAAGCTTAGGTAAATGTTAGGTTTAAGTTCTGACGTTAACGTTTAAGTTTATCTTTTGACTCGCCTGTACTGGGTTCTGAATCACCATGGAATAATGTAAAAAAAACTGTTCGAAATCTTTAACAGGACTATTAACCCGTATATTTAAATACCATTTAAAAAAATATATGAACTGCGCAGGGCATTGTGACGATTGTCTATAATTCTAAATACGAATTGTTCAGAATCCAGTAATTTGTGGTGTTTATTAAAATCCTCTAACATCCTTCCCTTTTCTGTGGCTAACATTTGTTCTCCGTTCCGATTTGCTTGCATTTAATATCTTCTGATTTGATTGTAACAATCGTAACAGAGTGCATTACCACGTCGGACATCCTGCATCATCTGCCGTAGCATAGACAGTCTACGAATTGATATTTCAATTAACCACGATAACAATCTTTTGCAACTGGCATTTCTTAAATGCTGTACTTCCAATTCCGTTCCAATATAACGGTTAAAGAGTAGATAGATTTTTCCTATTGAAATAGAGCGTTCAGAACTCTATATTTTGCTTTATGCAATTATTCAAAACATAAAGGTGCCCTGATTTCGGATGACTATAAAAAAACTGAATCCACCATCAAATTAAAATCGATTTTTCTTTAACCAGGATTGTGATTTAGCTCCAAACATAACCTATAATTGCATAAATTAATTTTTCACATAACAACAATTTTAAAAGTATATATCCGAGTACTTTCGGAGCCGTTACTCCATCATCAAGAAATAAAATTAAATTGTACGTCAATAAGAGTGTAACGTCATGTTTGTAAGAGGTTTGCGACTTTTATGAAATAGAGTTATAATTAAATGAAATGTTACCAACCTATTAATAATTAATTATTATATAATTTGTTCATAAAAGATACCATTATCGAATCTGACCTGTTCATTCATCAATTTATTCTTATTCAAACATATATAAAATTTTTCTAATAGTCTGGTTTCTTGACGACCGACTATTATGAACGTAATAATTTTACTTTAAATATAATTATCCACTGAACTTGAATTAACATATTTTGGGAAATCCCTGATGATGGAGTAACGGCTTCGAAAGTAATCTGGTATATACTTTTAAAACTATTGTTAAGTGAACCATTAATTTATACAATTGTATTATAAATGCTTAGTTAAATAACCTAAAATAGTCGCCGTTCCAAACAATAGCTTTTTTAATCATATAATCAACATTCTTATAAATCATTCCTGATGATAAAAAAGTACTTTTAAGTATCTTTATTTATCAAGTCTTTCAATTTATCCATTTTTATAGGCTTCATTTCTTTACATTTCCCTCTCTGTCTTATTTTTAATATAAAAGCGCTGTGCTAATATTGCCACTTAAATGTGTTTTAATTTTTATGAGTTAGAAAGGATGACAAGATAATAAAAAAAATTAATCTAATTTGCAACATTCTCTTCAAAAAATTACGCTAATCTTATGTAAATAATGGAAATAATGTAATAATTATGTTTATGAAATGAAATAATTATGAAATAAAATAATTATGTAAATAATGGAAAGTGAAATATAGCCGCCCTGAAAAATGCCTTTTTTAGCTGAATTTAATCGCTATTTAAGGTTTTTTGAGTTAGAATAAGTAATCTTTTTTAAATATTTACCATTTTGTAATTTGCATCGATGCTAGATAATTTTTAAAATAACTTATTCTTATTTCCGGTATCAAATGCGCTTTTAAAAATAAACAAATACAGCGATTAACTTTTTTGTCATTTACCTAACTTTAATATTAATCAGGAGACTAAAAAGCAAAATATTATCTATGCATTTTTTATCATACCTAAATCCACTCTGCTTCTACGGCAAAATTTTCCTGTTTTCCACCACCGTGTCTGTCTCCTAATTAGAACAAATTAAAGTACTTGACAATAGTTTTTATTAAGAGCGATCCCTCTCTAGTTAATAGGATCGGTTTTATCTCTTACTTTGACCTCTTTGACCAGCTCATCTAGAAAAATCTGATTTTGACACAGCATGACATCCTTGGACGCTTATTAAATTACATATACACATTTTTTGCTGCACTTGGTTTAAACTTATTTCATTTGAAAGTGTGATACGATCCTCCGATTCTTTAATAAAATGAACAGTGACATAATCTCTGAAATATTACTTTTTATTATCAATAAATATTTATACAATTATTAATTCAACAATCTTACATGAAATATTAGAATAGAGTAAAAGTCCCTTTATTACTGATATTACTAGATCAGTATTATTCGTATCTTCTGAGTTACCGATTAACAAACGTTTCAGGTTTCTGGTGTGTCGTATAAATAATAATTAAATTATTCCGATTAGTGAACTCCTGTATACTGGTAGCAAATGTTAATTTCGACCTTACTGTGTAAAATATTCCGTTTGTATTATTGGATTGTTCGATGAATAATGAAAAATCAAAATGAAAGATAACATTAAGAAATATATCTCAAAAAAATGACAAGAAGATGACTATGAAGAAGAAAACGTTAAGAACCAAGGAAGAATAAAAAAAATTAAGAGATGATAAATATGAATATATATATATATATATATGATTTGGTTAGGAAAATCAAATTCTTTTCGGATTTTGGGATTTTTTGGAGACTTTTGGTTCAGTCGATTGCAATAAAAAGGATCGCAATAACTAAATGTTACAACAGTCCTAAATCCAAAATATCAACATCATGCGGCTAATCGTTTTTGAGTTATGCGAGAAACATACGTACAGACGTCACGCCGAAACTAGTCAAAATGGATTCCGGAATGGTCAAAATGGAAATTTCCGTTGAAATCTGAAAACCGAAATTTTTCGCGATCAAAATTCTACCTTTACTTCGCACAAGGAAGTAAAAACACGCAGCCGATTACAGTATTAAACAAATTTAGGACATATCGTCCTAAACCGGCATAATATTATAAATTTCACAGGATATTTGTTTTGTAGGTAGGGCCTACCTCGTTTGCGCCTTACAAGCACACTTTGGAATTCCTCTACCTTAAATAATTTTTAAAGCATTAACAAGTTAAAAATATCTGAAGCCAAGATGCTAACAGGTATATCGACTATTCAGCCGGAATTTTTTTCTGTATTTTTCGAGGGAAAATATTATAATTATTGTACAATATTAAAATTAGTTGCAAAATCGCTTTATCGCACATTGTAAACGTGAAAGGTAAACAATTTTTTTAAAAGATTTAACTTTTAAAAAATACTTTAATTGTACCCTTTTTTGTTTACAATTTAATTAATTAATAATAAAATAAACAAAAATTATCCTTATTTCTGTCTGGCCAGCTACGAATTACATATAACAATACTTTTTAAGGTTGTACTGTTCTCATTCTTCTTCACAGTCTTAGATTCTCCGAAATACTTCATTGAAACTATCGCTGCTTTTCTTCTCTTCTCTAAGTGGCCCGCTCCTTCTCTTCTGTTACGATCCTTAAAAACCTTCAAACTTTTATCTTTTTCTCTGAATTTCTACTGCAAAAAATTGTTTGTTCTTTAATGTTCACCTCTACAATATTCTTTATTGTTTTCTCCGTTAAGTGATTTTTATGGTTTTATATATATAAAAGTAGTTGAAGATAGTTTTAGTTAGCTTTCCTCCATCCATTCTGTATAAGTGTAAGAAGTAGTTTTGCCTCCTTTTTCTCATTACATCTTCCATTTTGTACATTCCTTCACTTTGGGTCCAAGAACTCGTCTTAATATTCTCCTCCCCACAATCTTAATCCATTTCATATGTCAAATACCGTTCAGAGAATGGAATTCAATTGCAGGCAGTACTTCTGGTCTCACTCCTGTGCAATAATTATTTTTTATTTCTTTTTTAAAATTTATTTTTTGTTTTCTGTTGTATGCTAGTCATAGTTACAGTTATATGCCAGTCCTCTTCCTAATTTCTTATTCTGCAGTGACTCTTTATTTTAGTTACTTAGCAAGGCACATTTTCCCAAGTACTGTACTTGAATTCTTTCTTCGCTGTATTTCTCTGGGACAAATCTCCAAGTATTTAAATTTTGGAAATGTTTTTGTTAAAGTATCCTTAATTTTCTTTAGTGGTTTTCTACCTATTCCAATTTCTAATATTTTGAATACCGATTCACGATTGCTTATCTCAGAAAAGATATATTGGCTTAATCGGTAAGGAAACTTTGCAGTACAGCGGCATGAATAAGTATTAATGAGTAAATAATAAGTACGTATTGATGGTAACATGTTTTGTACTATTTTAATTATTGTCATTAGACAAACATTGTTTATCAGCAAATCAAAAACGTTTGGGGAATTTGTTTTAGCGCTCTGATTCTGAAGGCCTTACATCTATTAAATTTCTAAACCTATTCTCCGATGAATAATATTCAGAGGGCAAGATAGATCAGGTTTGGCTATATTTCCTTTTCTTGATTTTTCGATATTCCCACGCTTTTTCATCCTTTGAGAGTGTTGTTCGTTCTTTTCATATGTTCAGTTACTTCCATGAATTGATTGACAAAAATCAAAAAACTCCATCATTATACGTTTTTTTTTTAAATTAAAAAAAAAGAAGAAATTAACATATCGTAAAAATTTGTACAGCTTTAGAAAGATTTGTTCGCTTTTCTTTGTTAGCTAATTATTATTATTTAACATACGCAGCAATAACGAAAAAAAATTATTAATGCAAATATAACAAATTAACATTAATATTGCTACAAAAGCTAAAGTAGAAGTTCTACAATTCTTTTAATACTGATAATTCTCATAACATGAAAATAATTACAATTAAACCATTATGGGATATCCGTTATGGGATAGTTTCCAATTTATTGTTTATATTGATATCGTTAATTTAAATTAATAAATAATATGTAGTAAATATAGATTTAAAAAATAATACATTTACTTGTTTAAATTTCAGCATATTTTTAAAAAAAAAATATGTTCACCATGGAAAATATGCAAATCTTCAAGCGAGGTATTTATAATATATATGTGTTATATATAAATCCATCTGTTCATTTTTATCTATATTTTTATAAATTATTGTTTATATTATATTATCGGCAGTAGACCATGCAATCGAATAGTACTCTTTTAATTTCAAGGTATGCCCGCTGCGATTTAAATGTAAAAAAATGTTCACACTATGTTTACAAAACAGCTATACATTAAACAAATTTTAGGATTAGTACGTGTGTTTACTTTCAGTTTGCTTAATTTAATTACGATTTTGAATTACATACTATAAACGAATTATACGAAGGATATCTCTAAAGTAAGAACCGCAGGGAAATTTATCTCCTTAAGGTTCGTGAACGTGTGTCGTTCATGGCCACACTAATAATGTACACAGTGCATTGTTATTTGTAAGTTGTCGCGTTGTAATATCTATGATTAGGTGTAAGTAATTACGCTATAAAATGAAAATCGATGTTGTCGCCGACTGTGAAATACATGGTCATACGTTTTTTAAACCAACAAAAGGTTAGGCCGGTTGAAATTCATATGCAGTTGGTTGCTGTGTACGGTGATAATGTAATGAATGAAAGAAATGTCCGAATTGGTTTAGAAATAACAGAATTAATGCGCACGAAGAAGAACGTTAGGAGAGGTCCCGATAATCACCGAGGACTTTTGAAATGGGTCAATGATGAAATCACAAATCTCGTCGCTCAACGATTTCCGACCTGGCCCTTCTTTTTCCTAATGTTTCAAGAGCTTTAACCGGTCGCATTGTTGACTTCTTATTACTCGCCAGAGAGGAAACGGCAGTCAAGTGAATGGCGTCATCCTCAATCACCAACCAGACCGAAAAAAGTACAGCCACAGCCGTTTGGACGCAAACTGATGGCTACAGTTTTTGGGATCGGTTTGGCATACTGCCGATCGATTTCATGCCGCACGGAACAATTATAATTGCAGAAGCCTACTTCAAAACCCTACCTAAGTTACGGCGCGCAATTTAAAATCGGCGAGGTGGGCGGCTGACCGACGGCGTCATCTTGCTGCACGATAATGCACGTCCACATGTCCACATCTAGAATATTTGGATGGGAAATTTACGATCACCCACCATATAGGTACGGACTTAGCTCCTTTTGATTACCATTTGTTTGGAAAATTGAAAGAATTTTTGAGTGGTAAGCGATTCGCGGGTGACGATGAACTTAAAAATACTGTAAATCAGTGGCTAAATAGACTGGCAACAGAAGAATACGATGCGGCTATATTGGAACTGGTGAATCCCTACGATGAGTGTCTTAATTAATGTGACGATTATATAGAGAATTAGTATAAGGTATGTAGTTTGACATAAATAAAAGAAATTTATAAAGATTTCAGAATATTTTTACAATGAAACGGTCTTTACTTTAGAGATAACCTCTCATATAATTAAAATACTACAATAATATAAAATACATGCATAAAAGTTTTAATGTATGTTTTTCTGTTTTAAAGAACTTTCATTTTTTTTAAAAATGGATCATTGACAGAAAAATTAAGCTGAGGGATTAAATTAGTTAATACACCTTCATTACCCAAAATGTTGCTTGCAAAACTTGTTTGAAAGAAAGTTTTTGCAAGAAAAGTAAAAGTGTACATTACGTGTCTTCATTAAAATAATAAAGGAAAGCAAAGAAACGCTGTAAAGAGACCTTTACTGCACAGGTGATCCTGATTCCTTTAACAAGAGCTAATCATCCCTGAAATCAAGAATTTGCTTCAGTTTAATTCTTAAGTTTTCTTAATTACTATTTTTCTTGAATTTTCATGAAAAACTTTTTTTAAATATTTATATATCATTTTATCATACTAATATATACAAGCATAGCCATACTTAACCTTGAATACTTAGAGTACATCATAGTTTCCGGTAATGCATCGTTATTCTGTAAAATTTCATTAGTAAAAAATTAAAATGACGAAAATAAAGAAAAAAATATGATTTTTTGACAATATTATTAAAAAAATAATAGATAAATTAATTTAAAAAAAAGTATATTTATTTAATGTCAGGAGTAGCTAATTATCAGCTTTCTTTGTTTTTTTTAAGAAATTCTTTTAGTATCACTTGATTTCAAACCATTCCAAAGAAACCTGACAGTAACTGTAACTTACAAGTAACTTACAAGTTTTCATTTTTTACTTATTGTTAAATGATGGTAAAAAGAGTTACTTCAAAGTTTGACCGGCCACCGTTTCCTCACTAATCAATTTAACTAGCTCCGGTTAGCATCAACCTTTCCTTTAAGTACCTTTTAATAAATTTCCCACATTCTCTATCTTTACATTGAAAAATTTCTGATCTTTCATCTCATATAGCTCCCTATAAACCAAGGTAACGTCAGCTAAAATGATAGTTATTAAGGAAACTATGAAAAATAAATTTGTTATCTTCAACATTAAAACCTTAAGAATAAAACTACTGAAATATAAAACATCCTTGAATGCATATGACCTGTCAGATTATATAACAAGTTTGTTCACTCTTTATTCGATTTGTTTCCAGAATACGGAAGATATATTCTGTAATAATTTAGCAAACATTTATAAATTATTTCTGGTAATGATTTTATCTCTGAGAATTTCTATAATCCCAAATAATATTTGATTATACGTTTTTACATTTATTAAATAAAAATTACAAATCTTTTAAACGACATATATTCTTTGCGTAAATTATCAGTTTCCACAGATCCAGTCAAGTATACCAACTGAACTAAATATAATGAGCTTTGATTCATATTCCCTCCGGTACTAGTGTATTTGGGTTGTTTTATGATTAGTGTAGACAACATATCAGAAATTTATAGGAATTTCATTTTAGTTATAGTAAGATACTGAGTGAGCAACATAAAACCGAACCCATAACGTAACCGCTGCAGAATCGGTAGGTTATGTTAGAATGAATTTTTATGCATGATACGAATAAATTAAATAAGAAAAACATAAAAAATAAATTAAATGTTGCACTTATTTACCTTATTGCAACAAAAGATGTTCACAATGAACATCCTGGGCATCGATGCACTTTTGTGCTCGACTGATCATATCGAGAGTCGCCTGATGTAAATGTTGTCAATTGCGTTGATTTCTCGTTGAATTTTCACCTTTACTTCATTAATATTGTGGGAATTATATGAATAAACTCTCTTCTTTAAGTAGCCCGAAGGTAAAAAATCGCAAGTAGAGAACTCTGTCCATCAACAATGTTTTCGAGAAACCTGTTGCTATAATCAAGTCGTTTCGGTTTGTCTGTCTCCTTCGGTTGTTGCACAGTTGTAAAGCGGTACTGTTTCAATTTTAATTCGTGAAGAATTTATCGACAAAATGTGTATTTAACACCAGATTATTTGGATAACTTGCGTAGCGATTTTTTGGACCGGCAGTAATTCTCCTTTCGGCATCGGCAATGGCCTGTGGAGTCCTAACGACAGGTTGCTTATTTCGTTTTCATTTGAAACTGAACCGGTTGTACGCCATTTTTGAACTAAATCGTGTTTGCTACTCTTCGCTGGGATTCGGAAATTTTTCTACGAACGCTTGTGATTCTTCAAACGATCCAGAACGATTATTGGCCTCAACTATAGCTAATATAATGATAGGAAATTTATTGTAATGCAATTAAGAAATTCTATAGCTTTTGAATAACGAAAATAAAAGCCAATTGTAAACTACAAATAATGCAGATTTCAATGAATTTATTGTTATCAGTGTACAAGTATTACATCACAAAAGTAACACCGCATTACAGCGTAGATAGATATGATTTCCTTTTGACAGGAAAATCTATGATCTCAGCGGGATAGGTGTAAAACAAATTTTATTATTCTGCCCCGAAACGATCTAGAGATAGCCAAATTGCAGACAGTGTTGCCAGTTGTACATTTCCAGTAGTACTTGTAATGCTTTCTAATGATTGAAACTTTCGAGGTCCCCTTATAGAGAAACCTATAAATTTCTTCAGTTAAATTGTTATAAACAAATGTTCTACTTGATTATTAACGAACTCTGACCTCGAGCTCACTGAAAATAGTTAGTGCATCTTTCGGCAGAATAGAGTATGAATTTTGTTTACGGTAATATAATTTTAGATTAGTGTGCGCATTATTTTATATTATGTTTTTATCACTTTTTTATTTTAGTAATCTGACTTCAATTTTAAAGTAATAATAATCTCAATTTATTACAAAATAAGCTAATAAAATACAGTGATTATGTAGTGGTAGCAACATAGTGGATGTTTTATTTTAATAATAAAAATTCTTTCTTCTTTTGAAAGCGATGGATGGATGTAAAAATAGCAAAAATATGTTTATTATTGTGTGCTTATTTTGTAAATAATCATTTGGTATATATAAATATATAAAATATATTTAAGATCACCTTTTTTAGATTACTATCGATCAGTATTATTTAATTAAATATTCACTTTCTATCACAGGTGTTTAACAGTTAAGGGGAAAAAAGAACCTTTAGAGTAAGTATTCAATGAGAGGTAGTTAATTTTATATATTTTTTAAAGATACATGTACAAATAAGTTTTTAAATCTGTTATTTACTTAAATAAATGTTAACGGTTAGATACACATTTAAAACATGAAATCCATCGCTGTATAAAAACGATATGTCATATTTAATTGCGACTAACACTCAGCTCAAAATCAATTACATAAATGAGAGAACGATTTAAAGCAGTTGTTCTTAATTTTCAATGTCCAACCTTCATTTCTTTATTCATTACTTTTCCGCAAACTAAAGATAAATATTGCTTATTGTCAAACTATTTAAATTTGATAAAACTGCCGTAAATTTGTCCTCATCATTTATAATATTTTGAAGTAAATTTAATAAATTTCTCCTTTCAAAATTTTTCTCATTAGAATATTAATATTAATAAACAGGAAGTGCAAACTGGTGAAAGAAGAGTGGATTAAAGAAAAGTGTTCAGAAGTGGAAAGAGAAATGAACATTGGTAAAATAGACGGAGCATACAGGAAAGTTAAGGAAAATTTTGGGGTACATAAATTAAAATGTAATAATGTGTTAAACAAAGATGGTACACCGATATATAATACGAAAGGTAAAGTCGATAGATGGGTGGAATATATTGAAGAGTTATACGGAGGAAATGAATTAGAAAATGGTGTTATAGAGGAAGAAGAGGAAGTTGAGGAGGATGAAATGGGAGAAACAATACTGAGATCTGAATTTAAGAGAGCATTAAAAGATTTAAATGGCAGAAAGGCTCCTGGAATAGACGGAATACCTGTAGAATTACTGCGCAGTGCAGGTGAGGAAGCGATTGATAGATTATACAAACTGGTGTGTAATATTTATGAAAATGGGGAATTTCCATCAGACTTCAAAAAAAGTGTTATAGTTATGATAACAAAGAAAGCAGGGGCAGATAAATGTGAAGAATACAGAACAATTAGTTTAACTGGTCGTGCATCAAAAATCTTAACTAGAATTTTATACAGAAGAATTGAGAGGAGAGTAGAAGAAGTGTTAGGAGAAGACCAATTTGGTTTCAGGAAAAGTATAGGGACAAGGGAAGCAATTTTAGGCCTCAGATTAATAGTAGAAGGAAGATTAAAGAAAAACAAACCAACATACTTGGCGTTTATAGACCTAGAAAAGGCTTTCGATAACGTAGACTGGAATAAAATGTACAGCATTTTAAAAAAATTAGGGTTCAAATACAGAGATAGAAGAACAATTGCTAACATGTACAGGAACCAAACAGCAACAATAACAATTGAAGAACATAAGAAAGAAGCCCTAATAAGAAAGGGAGTCCGACAAGGATGTTCCCTATCGCCGTTACTTTTTAATCTTTACATGGAACTAGCATTTAATGATGTTAAAGAACAATTTAGATTCGGAGTAACAGTACAAGGTGAAAAGATAAAGATGCTACGATTTGCTGATGATATAGTAATTCTAGCCGAGAGTAAAAAGGATTTAGAAGAAACAATGAACGGCATAGATGAAGTCCTAGGCAAAAACTATCGCATGAAAATAAACAAGAACAAAACAAAAGTAATGAAATGTAGTAGAAATAACAAAGATGGACCACTGAATGTGAAAATAGGAGGAGAAAAGATTATGGAGGTAGAAGAATTTTGTTATTTGGGAAGTAAAATTACTAAAGATGGACGAAGCAGGAGCGATATAAAATGCCGAATAGCACAAGCTAAACGAGCCTTCAGTAAGAAATATAATTTGTTTACATCAAAAATGAATTTAAATGTCAGGAAAAGATATTTGAAAGTATATGTTTGGAGTGTCGCTTTATATGGAAGTGAAACTTGGACAATCGGAGTATCTGAGAAGAAAAGATTTTGAAATGTGGTGCTATAGGAGAATGTTAAAAATCAGATGGGTGGATAAAGTGACAAATGAAGAGGTATTGCGGCAAATAGATGAAGAAAGTAGCATTTGGAAAAATATAGTTAAAAGAAGAAACAGACTTATAGGCCACATACTAAGGCATCCTGGAATAGTCGCTTTAATATTGGAAGGACAGGTAGAAGGGAAAAATTGTGTAGGCAGGCCACGTTTGGAGTATGTAAAACAAATTGTTGGGGATGTAGGATGTAGAGGGTATACTGAAATGAAACGACTAGCACTAGATAGGGAATCTTGGAGAGCTGCATCAAACCAGTCAAATGACTGAAGACAAAAAAAAAAAAAAAAAAAAAAAGAATATTAATATCTTCCGGACGAATATTTTAAATCATGAGTATAGATAACGGTTAATCGTTAATAATAAAAATTCTTTCTTCTTTTGAAAGCGATGGATGGATGTGTAAAAATAGCAAAAATATGTTTATTATTGTGTGCTTATTTTGTAAATAATCATTTGATAGATATATATATTTATATAATATATTTCAGATCACCTTTTTTAGATTACTATCGATCAGTATTATTTAATTAAATATTCACTTTCTATCACAGGTTTTTAACAGTTAAGGAGCAAGAAGACCCTGTAGGGTAAGTATTCAATGAGAGGTAGTTAATTTTATATATTTTTTAAAGACACATGCACAAATATTAATTATTATTATCAAGGATCATTAATCGATTTACCTTACCGCTGAAATGGTTAATGTATTCTGATTGATTCTCCAACCTATAGCTCGATTTAGAGAAACGATCCAGAAATAACACCCGTTTGAAAATATCGAATTTAGTTTTTCCAATGCTCTGCGTAATTAAAATTCCATACCTGACAAGAAAAATTTATAGTAGGTAGGCAATAGCCCCAAACAGGCGATTCCTACAAGCCCAGAGTAGCGTTAATCATTTTCCGTTACAAGTAATATTTCACCGGTTACTAGTTTTGTTTTACCGATAAGTAAAACATATTTTAATAATGCGGTTTGGCATTTTTTTTTTTTGTGGGCGGAAAACGCCTGGGCGTTATCATCGCCCGGAGGTTTGGCATATTAAACTGTAAACGCAGATATGGATAATTCTTGCAAAAAACAATATTTTTATGTTATTATAAAATGATTGTAAACGTTTGGATCGGTTCTTATGGAACAATCTTTTTTTCGTATTCATTTATTATTTTTTCAATGTTTTTCATAATTTTTTTCTTATTTATTCCACAGAAAACTTTATCTCCAATCGTTGTACTCGTGGATGAAGTTGGTTGATTCTTTACCTTTCACTAGTTTTTGAACTACCATTGATTCAAAGTCCCGCAAACAATGGTAGTCCAAAAAATCTCAACATCTGATATATATAGATTTAGCTTGATTTTAAACAGTTTCGTTCGAAATCACCCCAGATTATTTTTACTGTTTCGATTTCACTACCCTAAATTTTTATTAAAAGTTTGGCCTGATGGTATAAACTAACGATAACGTTTGTCATTTTACGCTCACGCCTAAGTTAAATAATTTTTCCTGTAATTTTTTATGAGCTATCGAATCGAAAGCGAGTTTAAATACAAAAAAAGGCTAATTAATTGTTGTTTTTAACCCTCATACGTGAATTTACGTGCACTTTCGTACACATACGAAACACTTTTATCGATATTGCATCTTCGATTTCTTCTGGCATCCGCCTGCAACTCCGGCTTCGTTACACTTCTCGTCTGGCATAAGTAAGCTATTTGACGGATGGTTGTAAACATTATTTTATTTAATTTATCGCGGCAAAAGCTGATAATAATTCAGATTTCTTATACGGTATTTATTATTTAGAAGAATCATTTTTATTATTTTTACCTATTCATAAATAATTTAAATAATAAAACTTTATTATTTAGTAAATCAATGATTACAGAGATCTGAATTAAAGAGAGCATTAAAAGATTTGAATGGCAGAAAGGCGCCTGCAATACAAGAATACCTGTAGAATTACTGCGCAGTGCAGGTGAGGAAGAGATTGATAGATTATTACTGGTGTGCAATATTTACGAAAAAGGGAAAGTTCTGTCAGACTTCAAAAAGAGTGTTATAGTCATTAGACGAAAGGAAGTCGGAACAGATAAATGTGAAGAATACAAAAAAATTAGCTTAACCTAGTCATGCATCAAAACCCTAACTACAATTCTGTACAGAGGAATTGAGAGGAAAGTGGAAGAAATGTTAGCAGAAGACCAATTTATTTTCAGGAAAAGTATAGTGACAAGGAAAACAATTTTAGCCTCAGATTAATAGTAGAAGGAAGATTAAAGAAAAACACCACCAACATACTTGGCATTTATAGAGCTAGAAAAGGCATTTGATAACGTAGAATGGAATAAATTTTCAGCATTTAAAAAAAATTAGGGTTCAAATTCAGAGATAGAAGAACAATTGCCAATATTTACAGGAACCAAACAGCAACAGTAAAAACTGAAGAACATAAGAAAGAAGCCGTAATAAGAAAGGGAGTCCGACAAGGATGTTCCATATCCCCGTTATTTTTTAATCTTTACATCGAACTAGCAGTTAATGATATTAAAGATCAATTAAGATTCGGAGTAACAGTACAAGGTGAAAAGATAAAGATGCTACGATTTGCTTATAGTAATTCTAGCTGAGACTAAAAAGGATTTAGAAGAAACAATGAACAGCCTGGATGAAGTCCTATGCAAGAACTACCTCATGTAAATGAACAAGAACAAAACAAAAGTAATGAAATGTAAGAAATAACGAAGATGAACCACTGAATGCGAAAACAGGAGGAGACTAGATTATGGAGGTAGAAGAATTTTTTTATTAGTAGGGAAGTAGAATTACTAAAGATGGACTAAGCAAAAGCGATATAAAATGCCGAATAGCACAGGCTAAACGAGCCTTCAGGCTGAAATATAATTTGTTTACATCGAAAATTAATTTTAATGTTAGGAAAAGAATTTTGAAAGTATACATTTGGAGTGTCGCTTTATATGGAAGTGAAACTTGGACGATCGGAGTACCTGAGAAGAAAAGATTAGAAGCTTTTGAAATGCGGTGCTATAGGACAATGTTAAAAATCAAATGGGCGGATAAAGTGAGAAATGAAGAGGTGTTGCGGCAAATAGATGAAGAAAGAAGCATTTGGAAAAAATAAAACTAAAAAAAGAGACAGACTTATAGCCACATATTAAGCCATCCTGGAATAGTCGCTTTAATATTCGACGGACAGGTAGAAGGAAAATATTCTGTAGGCAGGTAACGTTTGGAACATGTAAAACAAATGTTTAGGGATGTAGGATGTTAGGGGGTATACCGAAATGAAACGACTAGCACTAGATAGGGAATCTTAGAGAGCTGCATTAAACCAGTCAAATGACTGAAGACAAAAAATAAATAAACGAATAAAATAACGTTGTGGAAATTGCTTCAAAAAATCAATCCTTCCGACAATGTAGCACAACGGATCATTCAGGTCTAGCTGAATGATGAGGTGATGAGGAACTCCAATTGAGAAAAATTATATAAAATGCGCTGTCTTGGTAGAAAAATTATTTAGACTCTTAATAAGAAATTTAAAATAAAGAAATAAAATAAATTAAATCAATAAGTTACGTAATTTAAAATAAAAGCATTCTTACGAAATTTTATATAATGGATAGAAATGTAATGAATCAAGGTACATCTTTTTTTTAAAAGTCATTACAACTTTTAACAACTGCCATCTAATCTCAATATTAGGACTTTTATTTACATTTGTCTACTTACTGCAATGTAATAATGATTTTTCCTGATTCTTATGTATATTTTTACAAGCATGAACCACTAAGTTTTTAAAGATTTCTTGCTGAAATAGTAGCTAATTTTTCAAAGCCGATAGTCAAAAAACTAATAGCGTCATACAGTTAACCTCTGTTGCACCTGAAATTAAGCAGATTAATAAAGTTACCCTTCTTAAATTGATGATCATAAATTACAATAACCGAAAATTTATTATTCAAACTACATTGCAGCTTGCTTCAGACATTTCTAAGACATAAGAAAGGGCTCTTAGAGCATTGTTTGGTGCCCATGAATGTGAATGTTGTAGTCTGATATTTAGTATTGTAACAACACCGGTATAATGGACATGAACAACGGATCCCTACCAATTAAGAAGAAAGTAGTAGAAAATATTATAATGAAAGGAATCCTAAAAAGATGTAAAAGAAACCCTTTAACTAAAGGTAACAGTTTGCTTAACAACCATCTTTTGTAATACTGCCCATCGATACACCTAAATAGATGTTCCATTAGAAGAGTTACCGGACTCAGATTATGAATTCATGGGAACGAAAGGGCTCGGGTGATCATTCACGCTTCGATGTGGGTCCGGTCCAGTGGCTAAAGAGGGTAGGAGTCTAAAATACTCCGGGAAAGACGTTGAAGTCAGTCTAAGCGAGATGCTATGATGTCAGTCTGCGAGATGAAGTTCTGCGAGATGTGAGTCGCGAGGGGAGTCTGCGAGAGAGTGCTACGATAAAGGAGTTATCCGAGTACGACGCGATTAAGGTGACGTCACAAGTAATTCCAGTACACGAAAACTAGAGATGGTTCGATGAGATACTGAAAGACTATAAGTGGAAGAGGTAATGTATTAAATTTCAATCAGAAATTGTTAGGGTAGTTTTATTGGTGAGCAGCAAAGGTATTTGCAGTGAAAAAACGTTATACTTGTCTTATCTACTGTTCTATTGTTGTTAGTACAAAACAAATGGTTAAAAAAGTTAAGACTAGCGGTCATGCTAATATTAATTTGTCAATGGGACTAAATTCTGCTTTTAATTAGTTATGTACTTGTAAATAAATCCTGACGATTACTTTAAATTCTCTTTTGTATGTAATCACTGCCTATTAATATTATAATAATAATAATTATTATAATTATTATTTTATGTATTATATTATTTCATAATAGATATTATATTACTATTGTTATTGTTGTTGTGATAATTACGATTATCATTTCTTAGTTATTGATATTTATTATAATTATTGTTTACTGTTGTCATTATTGTCATCATTATTGATTTGTCTTGTTTTAATTATGTATTTAAACCAATAAATTGTAATTAAAAAAATATTTTCAACTGTCAATCTCTCAGTATCCTGATCAAGGGCGAACTAGCTACAGTATATTAAAAGTGTTAACTTATTTGTATGTTCACGTGTATATAAATAAGCCTTATTCAGCCACCTCTATTAAATCGGGCAACAAACATGTTTTCATATAACTCAACACTATACATAAGATTACGATAAATTTCCTCAATATCCTTCTATTGCAATTTGTAAAAAACACTACACAACCGTTTAAAATATCTTCTCACCGATTTATCTAAAACATAATTAAAACATTTTTTTACAGGAACAATATTGCTCTTTCTATTAATTAACAAGTACGGTTAATATAACAATTTATAAACTCCCGAAATTTTCTCATCTCAGTATAACATGTACATAAATTGTGTTCAAATAATTTTAGTTGTAATTTTATTAATATTTTATATATTTAGTATCCCGCCTATTTAATTTTAAATTATTTCATTAGTTTATATTTAACAAAATTAATGTTGGCTGAAGTACATACATTTAAAAAAAAATTAATTAGCATTTTATGATGCGGTTCTGATCAAGATTTTATCACGTTATCCTTTGAGCGACCCAGACAGATGCTGATTCATTGCCTTTTGTATTTATTGAATAACACAAGAATCTGTTTCTGACCTACATATGTGTACATAATAGATTATATTATGAAACTGTCAGAATAAAAGATTTATTTATTTTAGTTAGGAATGAAAAATTTAGGAATGTAATGTTAAATAATTTTAGTTCTTCTTCTCCCCGTACTCTCTATTTCCCACAGGAAAATTAAATATTTAAATACTGGAATGTTGAAGGACTGCTATTTTTCGAAACACAGCTGTTTTCAGGAGTAAGCAAGAGATTTAATGGTGCCTAAAAAGAAATTCTTTATTACTTTCTACGTTGGGGATTAATGATCAAGTGTTTCACACTGATTCAAATCATTTAATGTTAAATTTTTGTTTAATCTTAAGGAGATCACGAAACAAAATTTATTAGACTACAAAATTAGAGAGATTGACGTAACCTATTGAAAAAAAGTTCACTTGCCAAAAACAAAAAAATATTTGTTAATTAATTTAAATCAGGAAGTTTACTTTTTTCTTATTTCCCTTCACCACCCGGCCAGACCCACAGTTAAGTATAACACAACCCGAGGATGTGTCCCATACTCTAATGAGCCTACCCGTCTACCGGCTTTACGTCCGGCTGGACAGGTCGGCTAGCTGGTAGGATATTGTCTTTTACCTTTTTTGCTCTATTTCTAACTTCTGGAGCGGAGCTATCCAATTATATAGTTTAAGTTTATTTTTATGGTATCAAAATGTTTTTTTCAAATAAACCTCTTTAGTCTAATTTGTTATTAGTCTAATTGATGATTGATGGCTTTATTTTCATTACTTTTAAAAATTTATCAACACTGAAATTTAAAGCGTAATATTTTTATAAATTAAAATCTCCCCAGCAGCTGCCCTTCAAGGTATGTAAGCACATTAATAAAGCTCTCTAAGCTTTAAGGATGTCTACTGCATACTCTATTAGTTCCTTAATGAATGTCAAAGTGTACTCAAAACCATATTAAATTTAAATTATTGATAATTAGGTTATTGGATTAAAATTTTATTAATAATGATTGTCAATTAATTACAGTTATATAAAGGACATGTATTATAAGATTAATGGACCTTGGATATCAGAGTGAGTATATATAATTAAACTACTATTTACACTGTTTTAAAGTAATTATTGTTTATCTTTTATTATTTAATTGTTATTCTAGAAAATAGTTAATTAGGAGGAATTTTATTGATTTGTTTTTTCTTAAAATGTTAAATGACCAAGGTAGTCATTTTTTGAACAAGTATGATTCAAATATCAATAACAGCTTTCATGTTCTGATACTAAAATAACTTTAAGATATATATGTTTTATCGTATTAATGTATATACTATATCACTTGAATCAACAGTACAAATAGGAATAATATAGTAATTAGCATAAAAGTAGTCCTATTTGATATTTATACAAGACTAGAAAATCAAATCGAAGATGATCAATCATGTATTTCCGTCCAGAACATATTATTAACAACGCAAGTCATTCAGCGACAACAGAATGAAGTTGAAGAGCTTCTTCAGAAATGTCAACAAATGATTATTAGAAATTTCTGAAAATGTTAAATAATGGGAGACTACAAAAAGAAATCATTTCTCTGGTTTTTGCAGCCTCAACGTAAAAATAAGAGATCTATTCTGTTCTTACTATAACAGAATAATTTGTACAGAAGTAAAGCATAAAGTTAGGTCATTAAGTCTGTATAATAACTTGCAATGAAAAACAATAGTGACATTCAAGCTTTATCCATCCATCATAGATGTGGATGAAGCACATTTTCATTTTGAAAAATAATGGTAATCATTCTACATTTATGGGTAATATGATACCTTGCCTTTCGAACTAAAAACTGTCACTCCTCAATAGTATGCCATAATTTTAAAAGGTACACTAAATGTTTCCAAGAACAGAATCACCCAATTCGCAGTTAGCTTCCTGTCACAACAATGTTTACCTTTACATAATGAAACTATAGGAAAACAGTACAAAACCTCGAGAAGCTATACTACCTGCATTCCATAATATCAAGATTTAATACCATATAATTATAATTTTTGGCCAATTTAATAAACTGTTGAACAAGCAACTCATTGATGCTATGTGAGGGCAAGTCAACATTCACCAGACAGACTTCAACTTCTGGAATCAATAAGCTTCCTAAGTACTAAATCATGTGCATTGCAGTCTCAGAAGTTTGCACTGATTGGTAGATTTTAGAGCGAGGTTGGACTGCATTTTCATAGGTGATGAATGAAGAAAACGCCTTGTTGCATGTTGAATAATGGTTTAATGAATTGTCATCTTGATAGATAATGAAATTAATTGTAACATAACGTATAACTTCACATATAAAAATAAAAAATATAAAATTAAATAAAACAGTAAAGCTAATATTCATCCGAACAATGAATGGAGTTCATACGGACTAAGAGTATGACGTGATCGCCTTGGATCTGATTCGAGCGCCGAATACTAGTAACTATGAGTAACACTGGTTGTCCATTCGGATGAAATGAAAAATGCAACCGCACAGCGCGGGATTCTAACGTAGAATGCTAGTACGGCTTATCTTTCCGACAAGCGCTAGCACCACTAGATCGCAGCATCGGACGGCTCGACGTGGATCGGAACACACTGCCCAAGAATTATAATTACCTTAATTATAATTTCGTGATACATTACATGAAATGAAACTTAATATGCAAACAAAGAGTATTACATAAAATAATTACGTAAACTTTGAAAGTACAAAAATTAAAGTTAACAAATCTAATATTGATACAGGTAAAGCTTACAACCTAAACAGAATAAAATAAACAAATACATTAGGAAGACGTTAAATAAATCTTATTGATTACATTCGTAATGACTTAAGTCATTGCAAGCATTTAAGTTTGGAAGAACAATCATTTTATTAATAGTTCTTTTTACTATCGTGTCATTAGTTTTCACATCAACTAATCTAACTAATCCACCGTTACCTGGACACACTTCAACAATTATTCCTAATTTCCACATCAGATGGAGGAAGATTACTTTCTTTAATTATAATTACATTGCCAACACAAATGTTATTATTCAAAATTTTTCACTTATTTCTCTGTTGTAGAGAATGTAAGTAGTCGTTAGACCATGCCTTCCAAAAATCTCTTAGTAATTTTTGTGTAAGCTGCCACCTAGCTACGTTAATGCCTGAGAAATTAGGATCAGGTAAGGAAGTTAATGGAGCGAAGGTTAAAAATTGTCCAGGATTAAAAGATGTAGTACGCCACCCACCATGACGGATAAGTATTTCAAACGTAGAATTTATTTCTTCTCATGAATGAACTGACAGTGTAAGATTAGTTTTATTCCTTAAATTATAAATGAAGCGACAACAATATAAAAAATATGTTTAATGTTCGTACGTACGAAGAAAATAGTTTTGAAAGTTCTAAAGTTTCCGTTGTTTGAAGAGCAGCTGTAAACATTATTTTTGCTAGACTTCTTTTCTTTCTTCAGCGAATCTGGCGGAATCACAGAAATGATAGGTGAATTGGATGGCCAGACGTTCTCCTCTTCCTTCAGAAAAGACGGACCATTCCACCAGAGTTGTGACGAAGTTAATGCATCCGGCATGCAACGACGTAACAGGATGTATGCGGGGTTATCCCTTGAAGGAATGCGCTTCCACAAGCATTGCTTAGTTAGCTCTTGAATTTCGCAAACTCTATTTGCGACGAATATCTTCATCTATTAGCAAGCGAAGACAACCAGTAAAGTACTACTTTAGAATCCGACCAAAAATGGACTGAAACAAATCTTATACCTAAAATAAACTTAACCTTATTGAATAGACAAGATAATAGAAGAGCCGCATTCAGCTCTAACCTAGGAATAGAGATTTGCTTGACTCGAGCAACTCTAGATTTTGAACAAAATAAGTGGTTTTCAATGTGTTCATTGGTATCAACAGATCTGATGAAAAGACTTGCACCATATGCGCTACTACTTGCATCACAAAACAATGTAATTGGTAACTCTTACTTAAACTAATTTTAACTAATCTAGGAATCTTAAAATAACGACGATTTGAGCTGAGAATACAGAGAATTCCATTTTTCAGCTATTGGAGTGGGAAGAACTTCATACCATTGAAGGTTTGCGCGCTATAACTCTTGTATGAGCACTTTAAAAGGAACGCTTATAGGAGCAAGTAGTCCTAAAGTATCGAACAATGAAGAAATGATTGACAAAACGGAACGCTTGCTATAAAAAGTATTATTATCTATTGGATGGAATTGATAAATGAAATCATCGCCTTGAGGATTCCAAAATAATCCAAGTCTCTTGATATGTTCATCCTTATCTAATTTGGTGAAAAAATCAGAATTGTCGAAAATATCTGGAACGTTGGAATGGAATTTATGTTGTGAAAGTCCATATTTGAAAAACAATAAAGAAAAATCATTGTATAATTGTTTCAACTGATCGATGTTGTCACAACCAGTGAGCACATCATCTACATAAAAATTTACATCGACATAAAAATACTGTCCCTCAATCCAGCCAATTAACAATCCGGCCCGGAGGACCATGAAATGTATGGCAGATTTTAGAGCGAGGTTGGACTGTATATTCCTAGGTGATGAATGAAGAAAACGCCTTGTTGCATGTTGAATAATGGTTTAATGAATTGTCGTCTTGACAGTTAATGATGAATTGTAACATAATGTATAACTTCACATATAAAAATAAAAAATATAAAATTAAATAAATCATTAAAGCTAACTTTTATCCGAACAAAGAATAGAGTTCATCCGGACTAAGAGTATGACGTGATCGCCTTGGATCTGATTCGGGCGACGAATACTAGTAACTATGACTAAAACGGATTGTCCATCCAAACAAAATGAAAAATGCGACCGCAGAGCGCGGGATTCTAACGTAGAATGCTAGTACCGCTTAACTTTCCGGCTAGCGCTAGCATCCACTAGATTGCACCACCGGACGGCTCGATATGGAACGAAACACTGATAATATAGTAGTTCACCTCATTTTACTCAAATTTTAGCCATGTAATTAATCGTTTAAATTACAAATCTCACCCTACTATTAATGTCGATATGAACTACTATATTTTCCTCATGAGCATGTCAGCCCTGAGTTGGGTTTTGTGCTGTTACCAGATACAATCAAATTTTTTGGATGACATATTGCTGATATTTTTTTGTTTTCTTTTGAATGCTATTGATATTATGCAATCGCATGATTCACACGTTTTAAATATATTAAACAAAACTGCTTAAATTTTAAATGCAGGTACATATTTGTGTCTTCTGGTAACAAAATAAAAATTGAGTGAATACAAAAATATCTGTATAGTATTCAGTGATATAGATTTTGCAACATTCTCTAAGATCAATTTTAGTTTTAATGAAAATAGTTCAAATTTTTTACGCAATTAAAATAATTTGAACAGGTAACAGAAAAAGATCATGGAAAGTTTAAAAAATAAAGAAGGAACGTTGAATTAAAAATTCTTAAAAATAGTTTTTATAAATTATTATTATTATGAGGAAAGAAGAAGAATAATAACAATGAAAACAGAGCCTAAATATTAACTTAATATTAATGAGATTTCTGCATTTTATTTTGTTTTTATTTTTAAATTTCTTTTATTAACTTATTAAAATGGCTATTTGTATATAATTTACAGAATGTTTGGAGAAACTAAACTTGATAAATTAAAAAAACAGTAAGTAGTCTTAAAAAAACAATTTTATTTAAAATTGGCTAGTTTATAATATGATGGGTATTTCTCCTTTAGCAGAATTATCTTTTTATAGGAAGAAGCTGGTTCTTTGCATTTCTCTTCTGCCCCTTCTCTGTCATCTCATAAATACAGTTGAATTCCATTTCAAGCTGTTATTAATTTTCTGTTTCTTTTTATATTTTTCTTTTAAAAAATTCCTACTTGAATACAGATATATCCAAAGAACACTCAATACATAATTTTCATCAAGTTTTATGGCTTATTCGTTTATGTTTTTTGTATTTTAGTTGTATTTTTATATATATTCATTTATAAATAAATTTTTATGTTACATACTGCAACTTATTTTCGTTGTATTATTAAAAAAAAGGAAAACCATAAATATACCTTCAGTTACTTCCGTGCATATTAAGGGCTTAATCAATGAATTGTGTAGAGTTGTCGGTTGGGTAAATAATGACGAGAACAATATATTTAGAGTTTAGATTAATTTATTAGTTTATTTTTTATAATATTTTTTTTATTTTAATATTTTAGAGTCTGTGCACCATATAAATTCATACTAGTAAAGATTTGATACATCGTTGAAAACTTTAGATAGGTTGACTTATAAGATCCTAAAAAGACTAGACGTGTGAATCGTTTGGTAAACCGTTATAGACTGAAGAAACAAAGAACAACACGGTAAAGAATAATAAGAAATTATATGAACACAGCACTCTTTACATAATAAAAAAGAAATCATTACTGATTTCATATCTGAACGGAGTGCCCGCCTAAAAATCGGACTATTTTTTATGAATGTTTATCGGTACTTGTATAATGAAATAAGAAATAATAACTCTCATATAGATAATCTTGAATAGAATAAGCACTTTAAACTCGTAAATTATTAAGCAAATAGAAACTTGTGTTGAATAAGTTCTTTGAATTAATAAACCTTGAATTAATTAAATGCGTAGAATAAGCTGATACCTTGAAGAAGCAAATCACTTGAACAAGTAGATTCATCGAATAAGTGATTAAATAAATAATTTCTGTGTTTGAAAATACACCTTGGATATAAGCACTTGTTCAATTCTTTAAGACTGGTGACAAATATAGTTTGTGTATTGGTCTACGAACTATTCCAAAAGACTTTATCACGATCGCAACACGTACTAAATTGTCTGATCCTGTAAATATTTCTGCTATTAAGCCATGTTTCCACTGCAAAGAGAAGTATTTTCATCAGCTATTAATACTAAGTCTCCTTTACAGGTGTTCCTCTTAGGAGTTTTTAATTTGTTACGTTGTTGCAATTGATTTAAATAATTTTTCGACCATTAATTCCAAATGGAATGCGTAAATTTTTGCGTTAGTTGCCAACAGTCTAAACGATTAATAGAAATCTCAGTGAAATCGAGGATAGGAATCGAGGTGAGAGGTGATTCAATCAGATCGTGTCCAAGTGTATACAATATCCATGGAAAATATTACTTGCAGCCTTGAAAGTTTGTTCATTATCGGAAAATATTTGATTTGGTATACTCTACGAGAAATAAAGCGCTTTAATTCGGCAATGAATGCTTCCGATATTAAATTTGATATTTATTCTAAATGTACAGCCTTAGTTGAATGACATATGAACAGCCATGAATAGGTTTTTGGTACGGCTGTTGATCTCTGTCCACCGAATCATTAATTCACCACTATAATCGACAGCGCAAAAAGAGAACGGTTTAGATAAATTAATTCTATAATTGGGAATTGACCAAGTTGCTGATCTAATTTGTTAGCACTGGAACGAAAGAATTTTATACATTTTTGAATAATAGATCGTGCAACTATCTTACCATTGGCAATCCACAATTTTTCACGTTAAGAATTTTAAAGTAATTGAATTACGCTATAAAAAAGTCGCAAATATCCGCTTTGGATTCTTATATTTGTTAAATGTGCATTAGGAGGCAAGATAAATTTCGTTCCTCATCTAATCACTCAGGTGAAAGAGTAAAATTATTACAGAAAAAGTTATTATTGGCCAAGTGTATTAACTCTTGTAAAAACTAAATAGGACCGTGCCACCGTAAATTATATTTTTGAAGCTTTTCAGAAAACGACCTCGAGATACGATATCAGCAAGATTATCAAGTGAAATGATGCGATGCCATTTGGGACTAAGAGTTGAGTTGGATTTTTAAAATTCTGTTAGCAACGAATATATTCAAACTTAATGATTCACTGTGAATTCAGTAAAGTGCAATCATGAAGTGAGAACACAAGTGAATTTCATCAATGTGAGTATTTAAAGATGTAACCAATTGATCAGTCAAACGAGTTAGTAGTATAAAATCAAATAACTTAAATGTGGTATAGAGATCTGCGAGTGGTGCAACCCCAGACAACCCTTGAACTGATCGGATGAAATATTTCAATTAGAATGAATGGTTCTTACATATCGACATCTCGCATTATTTTATACGTTACTTTATGCGTTGGTAAATCCAAGAATTTAAAATGATTTAATAGAATTATTACTAATTAATTTATTAATGATAACGTTGACAACTAACCTAAACTTATTGTATAGAGGACAATAAATTATCACTTAAGCTTTCAATCGCAATGACATTTAATTTGCCGCAGTTGTTGAATAGAATGATTGCACAAGAATACCATCGGCCCAATCAAGTACAATGGGTTGTAAATTCCAGCAATCATGGGTCATTTTTTTAGTCAGTACGTTATTTTTCCGTTTAGCAGATCGGTCAGATCATCCTCTCTGACATCGTAATTTGGGGAAGATTCTTGTTGAAAATATTTATTTTAAATGGCACCAATATTTTTATTGACGCTACAGAGATGTGTGTATCCAACGGAATCCGTATGGCCAATACTACTTCATAAAAACAGCCACACCTCGTGCTCACCTTTAGCTGGATGATCACATTTCTCAAAGTAGTATCAGCGAAAAGACACGTCATCCTGGGGAATTCCTTACATACACAGTATTAAAGAATTTTCTTCCTTTAGAAGAATTTCTATATCCTCACGCCGAGTAGGAGACCGGAAACATTCCGTTGGTTAATACTTCTTGTACACATAAAAAAAAAAATAATTTTTCTTGTTATAACTCTGTGTGGAGATTACTTATCAAATACAATATGAATTTTTTTTAATTCTAAAGTCTTTAGGAAGGTAAGAATTTTTGTTATTCATTATTATAGAGGCTTGGATCAAATTATTTTATGTATTTATTTTTGTCAGGTATTTGTTTTTATATATTTTATTTGTTTTGCAGTAAATATTATGAAAAAGATTTGTAAGTACCGACACCATTTATTTTTCTAAAATATAGACCTTAAGAACTCCTTAGTTTTACAAATATTATACCATTTATTTATTAAATTTGTCCATTTTGTAATTTACAAAAGATTAGTATTTAGGTAGATTCATAAAAAAGCTACCTATTATAATGGATACCATGATTCGAATTCCGGAAATCTTCGCGTTTAACATCCCCCAGACCCCAAAACCACCGTCAGTTCAAAGGTTTATATATATATATATATAAATTTCACTTTCTTATGGACACGATAACTGCCGCAATTTTGCCCCAATCACTTTCAAATTTATGCATAAAATATATCGACCAAAATCTCGATTAAGTTCGTTTATGGGTAAGATCGGACCATGGAAATGGGGGAGCTTCTTCGAAAAAACAAAATATCGCTACAACTTTCTTATTAAGTAAAATACGGATTCGTTTAAAGTACCTACTACAACGATTCCTATTTTTTGGATAAAGGCCTAAAACTTACATAAGTAAAGTTTTTTGATATTACCAACCACTGGCCCAGGAGGTAGAAAAAAATGGGGTCTCGAAGACAAAATAAATCATACCTCCCTTAATAAGTACAGTATGGAATCGATTTAAAGTGGTTGTTAGTCCTCCAAACATTACCTAAAACTTTAGTCTGAAACAATTTTTGATATGACCAACCCTTAAGACAAAGGATGACCAAAATATTACTGTAATTATAAGTAGGTGGGGCTTGTCGTATGCTAAACGTGTCAAACTTTTTCAGTTGCAACCATTGTCGTATTGAGTAACTTTGTAGTTTTTCTTAACTTTAGGTGGAAATATAAGCAGTTTTATACCTTTTTAATGCACATATTAACTTTTCATTATTCTGAAAAGCTATCGATAATATGTAATGAGACTACAGTTCTTGTTTTAGTCCAGTTTCACCAAAACTACTCACTGTCTACTGAAGTTCAGATACCTGGGTCGGTGGTTATGGATTATCATTTAACTTGCATTTCTCTCGCTACATATTCTCTGAGTCCCTATTGAGTGCAGTCACACTAGATGTTTATTTGACTGTAAAATTCCTTGACAGGCCCAAGATCCATCAGTCTCTGGGCCAAACCTAATAAATGAGCAAAATTTCGACAAATATCGACAAAAAAATAATATCGGTACAAAATAACGACTAATATCAAGATTGGCCTATTTTTTCACAAAAATAAAAAAAACATGCATAACTTATAAAAGGGCATATCCTGATTTATATCTCTATAAATATTTGTCTTGGAGATTAGAACTTGTTACCCCCTTAAAAATGTAGCTAAAATCAAACTCAATAAGACAGTAAAACAAAAAATGTGGTGTAAAAAGCCCTTTTAGCATAAAGGTAAATTATTAAAAAAAATTAGTTACTAATAATTATATATGTATATATATATATATATATATATATATATATATATATATATATATGATTTTCTTAACGAATTACGATTTTATTTTCTTTACATTTAATATGCTTTAATTATAATTATTAATTATTACTATTTAATATTCCTTTAGTTTAAATCATTTAGCGTAACCTGATTATTATTTAATAAACGTAAATGTTATCTTGGTGAGTTCTACAAAGAGTCTAACAAGAAATATTACTTAAAGACCAAGGTTTTAATAGAATAATAATTCTTAGAAAGAAATGATTACTAGGAACACATTCCATTTATTAACGCTTATATCTAGTAAATATTTAATCTAACTCCATACGTATATATATTTATATATATAATGTCCTTAAAGTTTTTCCATGATTACAAAAATGTGTTACACAATGTATATCACGAGTCGAAATCACTGATAACTGTGCAGCAAAATTTTAGAAGGGAATACCAACGACTATCACGTGATAGTAAGAGTATCCTTGTGTTGTATGCAAAGTTAAGGAAAATGGAAGTGTAGTTGATCTTCCGCGAACAGGGCGGCTATCTGTTATGTTTTTCAGACGAGGCTACTTTCCGCACCTCAGGGAAAGTAACCAGGCATAATGTAAGAATAAGGGTTCAGAAAATTCCATACTTTACGACGGAAAAAATTAGAGATTCTCCTACAGTGAATGTGTGGTGCGGTTTGATGCACAACAGAATCATTAGTCCCTTCTTTTTCATCGAGCAATCAATAACAAATAACATTTTTCTGGATAACAGCAACATATAACCCCTCTGGGGTTATGTTAAGGACAGAGTCTATGCGATACCTGCACCTGATCTGGACACATTAAGACAGAGAATAACTGAAGCTGTTGCTAGGGTTACCGAAGAAATGTTGACCAAGACATCGCGTGAAATTGTTTATCGGTTGGGCATTCTACAAGCGACAAAAGGCGCATATGTTGTACTTTATTTACTGAGATCATAAAAAAACCTTGATAAATTTTTCTTTTTTTCCGCAAACCGCACAGCTGTAAATCTAATAGTTTTTTTGTAATAAATATTTCTAATCATGGAAGGACTTTATAAACACCCTTCTTTAATTTTTAATTATCAGTTAAATGAGTTAATTGCTTTTGTTTTTATAAATTCCATATATTACGTTTTAATTTCTATTGAGTTTACACAATTACTTGTTATAAATTTATAATATTAAAAAAAAAATAATAGAAAATATAAATTAAAAGAAATATTTATACTCTTATTTTGCCTTAAATTCTGGAAGTAGAAAATTGAACTGCTTGGTTGCTGGAAAGAAGATGAAAGAGGAAATGCATATCAATTTAAAAATTAGAATAGAATGTGTATTATAAAGCTTAACTTTTCTAAAACTGCTACAATTGGACCATCTTCTTTCAATTTTAATTAAACTTTTCATCAAATTTTAATTATTATTAATAATAAGAGTACAAATGCATAATCAAATAATTAATTTGTCTTAATAACATTCTTTTTTTTTAAATATTTCTTATCATTTTGATTTATTATATTACGAAACCTAAGAAAAAATATATCTAGAATTTTATAAAATATCAGCAAATTTTCTTATTGCATTATTTGTATAGATTAGAAAGAAATGTTAATAACACAACTTTTTTTATAATTTTACTATCTAATGAAAAACAAATTGAACATAATTTTTTTTTTTTTTAATAATTTTCTTTGTTTTCATTTTTATTTTAGAATTCAATTAAAGATTTATGAGCAGTATAGTGGTGAAAACGAAAAAAAATTATTATCGACTCTTCTTCCCCTTCTTGACGCAATTCCGGATAAAATTATGTAAGAAAATATTATTTTTGCAACAAATATCATAAATAAACGGGTGGGCTAAAAGTGAGTCTCCCCACCACAAGTAAGAAAAAAATTAATACATAAAATTTAAACAAAACAAATACAGATACCTTATATGCAAAAAAATTACAATGAAATTGTAAACCGTACGGTAAGGGTCTCGCAGATATCATTTCTTACGTTCAAAAAACAAAAATTTCTGTAATACAAATAAAACTTTTTTTTAACAAGACGATACTGATATCAAAAATGACACTACATTTTATTACCATATCTGTTATTAATTTAGAATTAAAAAAAAAATACATGTAGTATATTTACTTTTTTTTTATTATTTAGTACATTATTAAGCTTTTGTACCGTTCCTCAAGTTCTGCTATCTACGGTGCGATTCGTAAAGGTTGATTAAAAAAATGAATAAAATGACATATTCGAGTGTCGCGGTTCATCAAATGGAAAAACACCGTTGTTTAAAAAAATTCGAGCTATTTTTTGAAAGTATTTTTTATTAGTAATTTAATTGAACTGAAATATAATGTTTTCCCGCTTATTTTTTTCCCCGTTTTCATTTCACTACTAGGTTAGGTCATGTTTAGAACTGTAAACGTAGTTCGTTGCCGTTTTGCCCCCTACCGACGAAGTTCTAACGAACTCCGTGATAATTAATAATAGTGTTTTATTCATTGCGTTGTAATTCTGCTTTTATTAATTCGTGGCAACATTTAACCGCTGTGTTATACATTTTCTAATATAAAGTTTTGTCCCGTTTTAGAAAATCGACTGTTTGAGGTTGTTCCGGTCAATTCCATTTAAAGAAACCATGTGGTTAACAATTTCGCAGGTTGAATATTTGCAAGGTTGATGTTAAATAACATCAACACGTTGTTCCTTAGCGCCCTGTCCGTTCAGGAAATGTTTTATCGAGATAAAATTTACTAAAAACATAATGAGGAGGATCCCCATCTTGCTGCAAACAAGATAAATAATCTTGCAGCTAGTTTTATGCCAATATTTTCAAATTTTATTTCAGCTTTTGTAGATGTTAACGGGTCGATACTAGGGGGTTAGGAAATCTCGCACGGGATTCGTCATGGATTTCAGTAATATCCTATAATTTTTCACGGACACCAAAGAAAAACAGATTCTTATTTTCTGTACATAAAGACCAATATAATCAATTAAGTTTTACATAAATGAATTGAATAACAGTTGAATATATCAATTGCAAAAATAGTCGCGCCTATTACAAAAGATACTGATTTTTTTAGCACGCCACGTACATACATTAAATTATAAGTATGTACAAATTTTTAAAAAAATTTGCAATCAAACTGGGTCACAAGTTTAATATTTTGCAGGAATTCGTTTTCCCTTGGACTTCAGATCAATTTTTATTAACACTTGATAGATAGACTACAATGCGATTAATGAATTAAGAGACCCAACTAATAGCGATCGAAATAACAAAAGCCAATAGCTGAGTGAGCTTCTTCAGAATTTACAAATTAATTTTCATCTCGGCTGCATATTTAAAAACATAAATCCAAATTATTCTAGCCGAAGCTAGAATATTCTTGAGGTGATTAAAGTTTGTGCTTACAGTAATATTATGTACGCTTTAATTAAACATGATATTATTTAAAAATATAGTTTGTAATCGGTTAGAATCTCTCATCTGTATGGAAATACATGAATAGCAGAACAATATTGCTTCGGTAAATGAAAATTAACAATAATTATTTTATTAATATTGTTTATAGAAAAGGTTATGGATGCAATGGATACAGAAGGGAAAAATCCTTACCAATTGCCTTGGTCATAACAGCTTTAAAAACAGAATTAGAATTAGAGTTAATAAATATCTTTTACATAATAATTTATCGGTATCAAAAGATTACTAAACCTACGGCTAAAAGTAAATCATCACTGGTGTTTTGTCTTTGGAATACTACAATATTTCATTGAATTGTATACAGTACACTGTTTAAATCTACAAGACGTAACAAACAAAAGAATTGAGACAAATACCATTATTTGTGTGTCGGGTCCTGTCTATTTTCACGTAAATGAGATGTCTCACTCATCATTGTCTTTTTTCGTCTGTGATACCACATACAGTCAATAAGAGGTCGAAGACAGAACAAGAAGTTATCGTCCCCAGATTGTAAAATATAAGTCTTAGTTCGGGGGATTTCAATATTAAATTCGGCTTATTTTATATTAAAGTAACGAATGATAAAAAGAATAAGTAATACTAGGCTCAGCTGATGAATTTTTTTTTTTATACTAGATCGTGGATACCGGTGTTCTTTGGTCGTTGGGTTTCAATTAACCACACATCTCAGGAATGGTCGAACTGAGAATGTACAAGACTACACTTCATTTACACTCATACATATCATCCTCATTCATCCTCTGAAGAATTATCTAAACGGTAGTTACCGGAGGCTAAACAGGAAAAAGAAAGAAAGCTGATGAATTTTGCACATGCATGCCTAGCATTGGAACCAAAAGATATATTGGAATGACAAAAAAACGAATAAAAGTACAATACCGTAGCTACAAAATGCAGTATTATTTTACAATGTAATCGCCGTTTACATTGTGTGACAAGTTTTTCAATTCCTTCATTGAAATATTCTGGCGGTCTTTCTAGGATCCAAGTGGCCACAGATTCCTTCACTTCATCGTCGGTGATGCAATGATTACCTTTAAACTCTCTCTTGAGATGGTGGAAGAAGTGGAAGTCGCACGAAGCCAAATCTGGCGAGCACAGCGGATACGAAATAGACTCAATCTTCATTTGTGGAGAGCCATAAGATAGTTTGTGAGGTACCCATCGTGCACAGAATTTACGGTAACCCAATTGTTCAATAATATGGCTTACTCGTTCTTTAGATATGCTCGCTGAGTGATTCGAGGGTCACTTTGAAGCTAATCATCCAGTACCTTTCGACGTTCAGTCATAGAAACCGGTCGTCCGCTGTGAGGTGCGTCCTCAATTGTCGCATTAACATCTTCACATTCACTAAATTTCAACGCCCAGCTATTCACAGTACTCCAGTCGATAGTTTCACAACCGTATACCGCTTTTAAACGATGAAAAATATACGTAGGATTCACATTTTCTGAAGTTAAAAATTCTATCACTGCGTGCTGTTTTAACCGTGTTGACATATTGGCCAATATATTGTTGACGACATTTTAACTGCATTTAAACGCATTTCAACGTATTATTGCAAGTTTATAGAGGGGAATGTTAGCTATCATGTGCTGCCACACTCTACTCGATAGTAACTTTTGTCTCCGTGCATCACGCTAGTGTACAAAATTTATCAGCCAAGCCTCGTAATTTATACAAGGGATGCAATATGGATGTGATCCACCAGGTTATAATCTCATAAAAATACTATGAAAAGAAGTTACGTAATTTTATCGATAAGCGTGCAGCTATCGAAAAACTCATTCGTCATAATTTAGTAATTAAAGATCATAAGTCCTCCTTAATCTTTAAAATAAATAACGCAGTCAATACAATTATGTTTTTGTACATTACAGACACGAACCTCTTTTCGGTTAGAATAGTCATCGACAGAGGGTTATTGAAATAATCCTCTCTTCAAATAATCATTTGTATTATTTTTGCCAACCTATATTTAATACCGAATCATCAATGTACTGAACAAAAACAGAAAGAAAATATTAGTTAATAAAAAAAAAGATTGCAAATTCCAATAATACTATACTAAATTAAAACTAATATTTTTTTTTCAGAATCAAAAAAGGAATAATATACACGTAAGTAATCAAAAGGTTGCATTAAATTCACGAATTCTATTTATTGGAATTATGGTTTGCAAAATACCTTCTTTTTTAAAAATTTCATGTAAAAATCTCTTATTTCATATAATTTTCTTGTTCTATACCAATATACGAGTATTTAACCCTAAAATTAACGCAAGCGTACAATAGACTTATGTTCACATCTCCAGCTGCAACTTCAGAAAGTCTTTATCACAATAGAGTCTTTGTTTAACGTAATTACACTGATGAATATTATATATATTTTTTAATCAGAATATTTTGATTTAGAATGTAAACTTACAAATATTCAAGTATTTTAATAAAATTTATTTTGAATATAAATAATTGTTGTACAATCTGATACGATCGACTTTTATACATTTGAATACTCTGCCAGTTATTTACTTCTCATGTTTTCTTGAATGTGGCCTGCATTTCAGTAGAATAAATAGAGAAAAAGCACTGCGTATGTCTGTACTAATATATTACAGAAACTTTTATTTTTTAGGACTTTAAAAATTTTAATTTCTAAATATTAAAAAAAACCAACCGTTTATACGAGTACAAGTCTTTTTGTCTGAGAGAAAATATATTCTTCAAACAACACATTTTCTTACAGTTTATTGTAGATTATGTTTTGAGTAAGTTGGTACATATTATTTCAAAATTTACAAAATCTACTATAAAAGAAGATTGTAAAAGCAACTTTAACATAGACCACTTTGAGGAACAATTTAAATGGAAATCAAATTTTCAGCTCTTGGATATAATCCCCCACGTGTAAATGCATGCTAGCCAACGGTTTAGCATCTTTTGGGTTTCTCTCAGGAGACGAACCTTCGTTGAGTTGTCGAATTTCCTGGATCGCGGAAGCCGATAACTTTTCAAACTGTAAAGCGTACATCTCGGAGCGTTCTTTCAGCTTAGGAAAGAGATCAAAATCTCGAGGACGCAAATCAGGACGGTGAATGGTGATGGGTTCTCCAAACGAAATCAACTAAAATATGAAAGGCAGAATCTGCAAAGTCTGGCGACGCAAGGTCATGAAATGGTGACACACCACGCGATGTTTTTTGGATGTAGTTTTCAAACTTTCGGTAGTAAAATCTTCTGAATAAGGTTTCTGTAGTAAGTAGCTGTCATATTAATACCATCTGACTCTCTCGGTAGCAATAATTTCCTGCTTATTGTAATAAAAAATCGTCATTTGCTTCAAATTTAACTGCGTGCGATGACTTTAGTCTCGAAGCATATTTACTCTTTCAAACACTGCGTTGTGACTTTCAGTTCAAGTTCAAAGTCACTTCCATGTGTCATCAGTAGTCGTTATTCAATTGAAGAATTGCTCGCCTTCTCTTTCATAAAGAGATAGTAACTTCGTCGCTTTTTGATGCTCCTTCAGTCGGTATAGAGCTCATCACCCTGCGTCCTTTTTTTCAAATCTTCCTTTAAAATGCAGTATACTGTTGTTTTTTTTTCATTCCTGTTACATTTTCGATTACTCTCACTGTCACATAACGATCTTCGTCGATCACCGTGGCAACAACTGTGATGAAGTTCTTATTATGATGTAGTACATAGTGAAGTCCTTCTTACTACATTTATTAGTTTCAAAGTTTCCTTTTCTTTTATCGATTAATATTCTTTTAATATTTATAATCTTTTTTTTTTTAAATATTACTGAAAAGTCCCTTTTTAGTTTACTAAATATTCTGTTCCCGGCAATATTTCAGTTAATGAAACCTTATACAATTCAGGATTCTAAGGGTCATTTTTATGGGATAGCCAAAGCGGCCGTCTCAAAAGTTCAATGTAATTTGATATAAGAATACAAAAATATCCAATAAGTCATCCACCGATTCATCTTTAAGACTACGCAAATTATCACAATTTTCTTGAATCGAAAAATGTTGTAATAGTCTTATATTAATATATATATATATTTTTAACGTTTTTAACATTATATTCTATATTTTGATTGCTGCCATAACCCATGGGGAAATCGATTGGAAAAGCGATCAGTTGTAGCAGTTTTAAATATGTTTCGTAATTAAATTATTATCCTAAATGTTTACTAATATTTTTCTATATACCAGTATAAAATTTTTCATTAAAATTCGTATAATCATAATGTATGATTTTAGCACAATTTTGCTCATAACTTTTATATATTCTTAAATTAAAGGATCGTTAACTTAATATAAATGTTAATATCGTCAACCAGTATTAAGCTCGTATAACTAGTTAAGTAGCTGATGTAATTATTTAAACCATCGAGAAATGAGTTTCCGTCACTTTCGAAAGGCGATATGTAAATCGTAATCGGTTGTAACCAATCACAAATATCAGATTTTATTTTAATCCTTAATTCGCTACATTCCAATAACAATTCACATGAAACGATATGAAATTTAGATTATTTTTGACAAAGATGCACGACCCATCACATTTATTAAGTTTACAGCATTTGTTTATGACTTTTAAACTAAAATAAAAACTCATTTCAAGAGTTACGTTAGTTACTAATAAAAATATAAGAAAATATAATAAGAATATTTATGCGTAAATTATCAGTTACTTTAACATCGTGCTTACTAAAATTTGATTCGTAACCAAAATAACTGTCTCTTATGCAAACGTAATTATCCACAGTATTAACCAGATAATTAAATCCAAACAACATAAAATTTTATAGAATAACACTCTACACATAATTAAAGTTCAAAATCACATTAATTGACAGCCGACAAATCTGACTACAAGAGGTTCCGCTTGTAGTCAGATTTGTCGGTACATTCTTGAGTGAATCTAAATCCCTTAACTTTGATATCCACCAAATTCTTGGACCGTTCTCCTTCCTATTGTAAACTTTTTTCCAATTTGGAATCTTTACAACTGTTCCTTTTAATAAACAGTCTGACTTGGTTAAGAAAGTTTCGGCAGTATTGCGAGAGGATTTCATTAATGTACACCGGTCCGTAAGGTAAATTTCCTTTAATATTCGAAGTTCGTAAATATATATATATTTTTTTTAATTTTTGTCTGAATCTTCACTGTCGGCTATTTTATATCTACACCATTTTTAATCAATAATGAACAAAATAGGAAGTGTCAATGATAGGGGAGGTTTTGATTTCTCTTAACACACAGCCCTTGCGATGTATTAACTTTAGGTTTATATATTTCAGTTTGTAGTGTTTTTGCCATTTCTTTTATTACTTTAGGGACTTCGTAAATTCTCAAATCGTTCAGTTCTACTGTACTGCTGTAGTTTGATTAATTTTTTTCTACTTCGTAAACTGCGGTTCCTAATAATTCATTTTCCCCTTAAATATTTTATCTTCAGCTTCGTAAGATTCTGTATGTATTGAAAAGTCGTTGATTTTTTTCTAATAAATAAACAACAGCTTTTCGAAGTTTAAAAAATGTTTAAGAAAATGAAGTTTTCTTTAAATTTTCAGAATTCAGCCTTTATTTCCTTAACTTCTTTCTCATTTATATTTCATATATATACTAGCGTTTCCAACGCGGCTTCGCTCGTGTGGTATATTTACTTGCACTTTCCCTCGCAGTCATGGGATATTTAGCCGGTTATGGTCCGCTTCGCTCGAAAAATTCAGTGTATTGTAAATTTTTCAGCAAAAGTTCCATAGCGGAAACATTGAGTAATCTAAGAATGTGTGCGTCCAAACATTCGGCCTCCATCTAAAAAATATTAGTTATAATTACTTACACGTAGTTCGTACGTGTAAAAGTGTATTTTTCTCGGGTCTTAGCGTTACCAGACAAAAACTACTTGGTGGTGACCGTACTTCGTTTCTCTTTTTTTAAATTACGTTTATTTTGTTTTTAGTCAAGTAACAGGAGGCAGGTGTAAACAGTCGCGTCACACATACAGTAATCTTGAGGCCCCGCCCATACATCGTCGCACCACTTAAAAAATCGAAATTCAAAAAAACCCGAAAATGGTTTTTAGATATTTATCTGAAAAGGCAGTTACTTTTATACAGATTTGAGTACAAGATCGTGGATACCGGTGTTTTTCGTTGGTGGTTGGGTTTCAATTACCCATACATCTCCTGATCTGTCGACCTGAAACTGTATAATACTACACTTCATTTACATCATACATATCATCCTCTAAAGTAATACCTTAAGGTGATTCCAGAGGCTAAACAAAAAAGAAAAAAAGAAGATATTTATTCGTAGAATCCAGCCCTACTGTAGTTAATATCCGTTTAGCGTAATCGGAAATGAAGAATATTTGCAATGATTGTTCAAATTTTTTTACATTTTGTCACCGCTTGCATAGTCGAATTTCGAAAAACCTAGAAATTAGTTTTTAGATATTTACAAGAAAATTACACACACTAGAAACTTAGTCGTTATCTTCACTTGTTATCAAAAAATAAAAAAACAGTAAATATAATTGTTATAACATTTTAACCCTTTAACTTGGAATTTCGTAAAATCCCTTTTAGTGTGGACTTACACCGTAAGAGGAAGATGTGCACAAATTTCCATCAATTTACCTTCAGTACATTTTGCTTGGTGTTGATGGATCAGTCAGTCAGGGCAAGTTGCTTTACAGGTACAGATTGATATATATATTGACAGTACTAAAATGGTTTCCGTTCTTATATTTTACTTTCATTGATTAATTAATTTTTAAAATGAAAAAATGCAACTATACTTGTGACCGTGAATATAAGGTTAAAAAATAAAGGAACTGTAAGAATTTTTCATATTTTAATCGCTTATAAAACTGAAACTTTAAAATAATATGAATGTAAAAAATGAGAAAAAATTACTATAACAACTTTCGTTATTTTAAAATCTATATTTTATGGTGCACAGAAAAGCAGCGGATACAAAACTTGTATCACGACATCGTTTAAAGAAAATATAATTTAATATTTCATAAAATAACTACCGATTTTTCTATTATGTATTTAAAATTATTTATAAATGACTTTGAAATTATATTTAATAAATTTACACTTTCTTTCAGTGTGCTAAATTCGATAGTATCAGGAATCGATATTACTGAAACGTGAGTAAATTTTATTATATTTTTTAATATCATGACGAACAAAGAGGTTGAAATACGAACAAGAATAAAATCCGTAAATTCATTTACGGAATTCAGTCAAGTAACTTGCTTATCAATTTCTGGCGATCTCCCACTACTGCGATTCATACATTCCAATTCTGAGGAAGTGAAACTTTCTTTTTTTTCTCAGAAGTGACAAATTCGACTTGCCCTTATACATTTCGATAGCGTCTTATTAGAATCGAATTTCTTCACTTTTCACAATTTCTTAAGTCGACCAAAAAAATGATAAATTGATGGAATTATTTCTACGCCGAGTAGTGGGTGGGTAGCACATAATAATTCAGCTCTTTCAGTGCTTCCAAGTTAAAGCAGAAATGTAATATGAACATAATCCTCTTGGAACAAGACCTTCCAGGCTTCCCTTCATCTTGTAAGACAATGGCGTAATACTTAGTGATGATTGTTCTTTGTTCTGTAGGGATGATGTGTAGAGTAGTAGTACTCTTCGCCAAAAAGAATTCCAAAGTACATTCACATTATTTTACCAGGTAAAGATGTGGTTTTTGCTTCCTGTGATTGAGATGTGCTCGGAGGTTGCCACTGGATATTCACGTTTTGATACTGCGGCAAAATAGTACATCGGCATTTCATTATAGTTACTTTATACGGAGTCTATGAATTTGTTTCTTCCTTAATATATTACTACAGAAGTTTTGAGAAACATATTTTCCCATATAAAAAAACCCATTTGTGAGGATGGCATTCATCATTTAACGAATTATTTTTAATTTATTCATTTCAAATTTATTTAAACAAACCATAAAATTTTCAGTACCATCATTAGAAATATCTTTTGAGATCTGAAATGGTACTCCAGCACCCTACATTTATCAAAGCATTTATTTTCATAATAAATCACTGTACCATCGATTTTGCAAAATTACATGTGAAATAAATAAATCGTTTAACGTTGTTGAAAAATTGGAGCTGATTCTTTTAATAATTTAAATCTTAATTTCTTATTATCATAAATATTTTATTGTAATTGAAATATTATTTGTATATATATATAACATGAATTGTTTGAATATGATTGAAATATAATTTTAATTATAACTGTTTCATTGTAATTGTAATATTTCTCTAAGTAAATTGACTGGAAGAAATTTACTGGAAGTAGATGACTGGTAAGTACTGGAACTGAACTGAGGCTGAGCTGGAACTGAACTGGCGTATAACTAGCGTAGGTCTAAACTAATGGTATGGAATGGAATGCAAAGTTGGCGGGAGTTTGCAAATTCTCCCTAAAGATCGCAGAACTTGGACAGTGTCCCTTGCTGCTGGATGATTCTATCGGGCGTGTTTTCAAAGGTTTATTTTATATGACGGGTCTATTTTTTTCAATTTTTGTGTTATTTTATATTTTGTTTTTAAGGACGGATTTAATTGCATTCCAATCCGTTGTTAAACCAGCGTTATCGAACCCATTTCATGGGTCGACCGCGGAAGGCTAGGCTTTTGAAACCGGTCCTCCGGACGTAATTTCCCTTCAGACCGTCCACTGAAGTCCTTTCGGTGCTAACGCTTCATAGTCTAGCAGGAATACGCCACAACCCCCCCTTCTCCAGAGGGTTCGCAGTTGCTGATTTAATTTAATTTAATTGTAAGTTATAAAGGAAAGGTTAAGTAGAAGCTCTTCATCCACTTCTGTGTTGGCTGCCTTTCAGGACGCATCTCAGCTGGGCTCTTTTCCGGACTCCTGTCCGTGATGTTGGGTCGCGTAGACGGTCTTCTTTCTTCTTCATCTTCTTCCTCTTCTCCTTCCGATGACCTCTTCTTTCTTCTTTGGCCTGCACTTTCTGAGAACTGGCAGTAACCGAAGTTACATACCGTTAACCTTGGTATTCCCGTGGCCCCGAAGGGCTGAACCGGGGAAAGTGCAGGTTTCTTCTTTCTTCCATGCTGTCAGTGGCTGCTGGGCAGGTAGCTGCCGGGCAGGTGACTGCTGGGCTCGTTCCCTCATTCTTCTTTCTTGAAAGGAAAGAGAATACGGAACTTACAAATATGGTGATATCTATTCGCGATCGCGGTTTTGGGGCGGCGATCGCATTTTGAGAAGAAGCAAACAGCAGGTTCTTTACGCAACATAATATTAATAACCAGACACACGTGTGTCCGGAAAGGGTTTGGGGGGACCGCGTGGCCGCAGTGAAGAAACCATTTTTGTTTGATGTGGTGGCTGCTGTGAGTATCTGTAACAAAAGAAACAGAACACACACGGGGAAAAAACGTTTGCTCTTACCCTCAATATTGCGGCAAGGTTCCACGTTTGCAGAGTTGTCATGGCGCTGAACTAATGCAGTGAAGAGCTTGGTTATATAATGTTGGTGGGGCCGCTGATTCGTCAGGAGCCGAGTGCATCGGAAAGAGTGAAGTGTAAATCCGACTGAAGCCGAAGATCTTTAAATTTCAAAGTCCTGTATTAAATAAAAATTAAATTTCCAAATTTTAAACAGGAACAACAAAAAACTGAACATTAATAAGAGTATATAAAAATTAAATAAGTCATTTAAATAATCTTGAGTCTTAGCAAACGTAACAGTATTTTTTAATTTTGTCCGAATGACCATCCTTTTTATATTAAAATTAGATAAAAAATGTTATTTTTATTTACTTCACATTATATTTTGTTATATAAATATTTATCGCTTCTAAGAATTTATGGTGGCAAGATAGTGCCCTCTTCCTAAGGTCAAACCAAGTAGTTTAGGGAGATATATTTCTAGAATTTGTTAACTTATCAGACTAGCTTTAAGATAAGAAATTTGCCCCATAACTTGATTCCTATATCGTAACTTTTTTTTTATGATTCAATTGAATTCCATTTCACTTTAACATAAATAATGACAACATTATACAGATTTATGACAGAATAAGAGATGATATGTGATGACTTATTGGACAGATTTCACGACAATCATTTTCTTGCATTGAAATTATTTCAAAGATATATAGGTGAATTTAATAGAATGGAGAGGGTAAAAGAGTGATATTATTGGGCATTTAGCTCATTATAAGAAATATCCATGGAGGCGCACTGAATGTCCTTACAGTATTGTTGGTTGTAATTAATACATTTTATATAATGTTGCCAAAGATTCTTAATGCCTGGAATCTCCTTGTAACAACTCAGATAATGTCCTGATGAATTATTGGAGAGAAATATTCTGGAATGCTTTCACAGCAATAAAGAATTTTCATAATGGAGGCACTAAGTTTAACTCTTATGTGATCTTTGGTCCCTTGAACAGAAAACTAAAGATGTGGGTAATTAAAACTAAGGAGGATGTACAAATTTAAAAATCATAATGAGGTAGATGCTGTTTTCATTTCGGGTGTTAATTCAGCACTTTACTGGTGTCGGATTTAGTTTCTATACTTGCTGTATTGATTACTGGAGGACATTTGACAGAATTTTACTTACAAAAATGATGGAATTTTAACAACAATTATCACAATGACGAGGATGTCTTATTTGTTATTTGTTCTGGAATGTTGGTATTAAAGTAGCAGTCTGCTCAAGTAAAATTCTTATACATTTTCTGTTCACTGGAATTGCATCTTGCCTTCCGAACAATAAATATAGAAACCATTTATGATTTTTAACACGTAATTATTTTTTTATCATAGCTAATCATAGGTTGTTGATGTTTCATATATATTTAAAGAAAAAAATAACACGAAAATTGCCATAACCTCGCCAGTAATTGAACTGAGACAATTCAATGTAAACGTTAACATAAAATACACTACAGTAACTGATCAGTCAGATTTTTAATACTCTTCAACGAAGTGAACATGGGAGCTCTAGCTTACAGCATTGCATGTGAAAAAGACACAATAAAATCGATATTTTGGTTCTTTCGGACCTGCTTTAGAATATGCAGATATTTCTGGGTTACAATTAACTATGGTATTGTCCATAAGGGTTGACAATGAAGATTATTTAAAAACATAAACTTCTGAAATGACAAACCAAACCAGAGTACATTTTTTATAATTTATTTCCAAATATTCTCAGTCATTCTTGTGGCTATGTTCAGTGAGTTACTGGAAAATATCTGTTCAGGTTAATGCTTCAGAAGTTCATAGTATATATGTTGAATTGCCATATGATGGTGATACGTGATAATCGATCTCTTATAATGATAATCATAACACATTTAAAAAAATAATTTATTTTTTTTTAACAATAAAAATGATTTCTTGTTTATCCTTTTTCACAAATTTCTTCAATGGTTAATAAACTGATTTATTTGTGTGTAACTTAGGGAAACTAAAATTAAAGTATTTTACACTGCATCTTTAGTCAGGCTTACCTATGATTAAACAGATTGTAAGAACTGTTCATTTAAAGGATTTTTTTATATAAGGAAAAATTTTGCATGTTTATAATAAAATTATTGTTTATACATCAGCTTTAATAATTATTTATATATTTACTACTAAACTGATCGCATAATTTCATTGTATTGAATAAATAAATTGGATGCTGGTAAAACATTATTCTAATTTCAGAATTTCAACTGGTACTACGACGAATAGCAACAATGCAACGTAAGTACAATTTCTAAGTTATTGAAGTGTTCTCATATTAGATAAGCAAGTGTGTATGTGTGTGTTTGTGTGTGGTTGTGGGGGAACTAATATTAAAGAATTTTACATTTCATTTTTAGTCAGGCTTAGCTATAATTAAACAGATTGTAAGAGCTGTTTTCGTTTAAAGGATTTTTTTATTTAAAGAAAAATTTTGAATGTATATAATAAAATTATTATTTATACATCAGTTTTAATAACTATTTATATATTTACTACTAAACTGATCACATAATTTCATTGTATTGAATAAATAAATTGGATGCTGGTAAAAAATTTTTCTAATTTCAGAATTTCAACTGCTCCTAAGACGAATAGTAACAATGCAACGTAAGTACAATTTCTAAGTTATTGAAGTGTTCTCATATTAGATAAGCAAGTGTGTATGTGTGTGTTTGTGTGTGGTTGTGGGGGAACTAATATTAAAGAATTTTACATTTCATTTTTAGTCAGGCTTAGCTATAATTAAACAGATTGTAAGAGCTGTTTTCGTTTAAAGGATTTTTTTATTTAAAGAAAAATTTTGAATGTATATAATAAAATTATTATTTATACATCAGTTTTAATAATTATTTATATATTTACTACTAAACTGATCACATAATTTCATTGTATTGAATAAATAAATTGGATGCTGGTAAAAAATTTTTCTAATTTCAGAATTTCAACTGCTCCTAAGACGAATAGTAACAATGCAACGTAAGTACAACTTCTAAGTTATTGAAGTGTTCTCATATTAGATAAACAAGTGTGTATGTATATGTTTGTGTGTGTGTGTTGGGTGTGTGTGGTTGTGGGGGAAACTAACATTAAAGAATTTTACATTTCATTTTTAGTCAGGCTTAGCTATAATTAAACAGATTGTAAGAGCTGTTTTCGTTTAAAGGATTTTTTATTTAAAGAAAAATTTTGAATGTATATAATAAAATTATTATTTATACATCAGTTTTAATAATTATTTATATATTTACTACTAAACTGATCACATAATTTCATTGTATTGAATAAAGAAAATGGATGCTGGTAAAAAATTTTTCTAATTTCAGAATTTCAACTGCTCCTAAGACGAATAGTAACAATGCAACGTAAGTACAATTTCTAAGTTATTGAAGTGTTCTCATATTAGATAAGCAAGTGTGGATGTGTGTGTTTGTGTGTGTGTATTGGTTGTGTGTGGTTGTGGGGGAACTAACATTAAAGAATTTTACATTTCATTTTTAGTCAGGCTTAGCTGTAATTAAACAGATTGTAAGAGCTCTTTTCATTTAAAGGATTTTTTTATTTAAAGAAAAATTTTGAATGTATATAATAAAATTATTATTTATACACAGTTTTAATAATTATTTATATATTTACTACTAAACTGATCACATAATTTCATTGTATTGAATAAAGAAAATGGATGCTGGTAAAAAATTTTTCTATTTTCAGAATTTCAACTGCTCCTAAGACGAATAGTAACAATGCAACGTAAGTACAATTTCTAAGTTATTGAAGTGTTCTCATATTAGATAAGCAAGTGTGGATGTGTGTGTTTGTGTGTGTGTATTGGTTGTGTGTGGTTGTGGGGGAACTAACATTAAAGAATTTTACATTTCATTTTTAGTCAGGCTTAGCTATAAATAAACAGATTGTAAGAGCTGTTTTCGTTTAAACAATTTTTTATTTAAACAAAAATTTTGAATGTATATAATATAATTATTATTTATACATCAATTTTAATAATTATTTATATATTTACTACTAAACTGATCACATAATTTCATTGTATTGAATAAATAAATTGGATGCTGGTAAAAAATTTTTCTAATTTCAGAATTTCAACTGCTCCAAAGACGAATAGTAACAATGCAACGTAAGTACAATTTCTAAGTTATTGAAGTGTTCTCATATTAGATGAGCAAGTGTGTATGTGTGTGTTTGTGTGTGTGTATTGGTTGTGTGTGGTTGTGGGGGAACTAACATTAAAGAATTTTACATTTCATTTTTAGTCAGGCTTAGCTATAATTAAACAGATTGTAAGAGCTGTTTTCGTTTAAAGGATTTTTTTATTTAAAGAAAAATTTTGAATGTATATAATAAAATTATTATTTATACATCAGTTTTAATAATTATTTATATATTTACTACTAAACTGATCACATAATTTCATTGTATTGAATAAATAAATTGGATGCTGGTAAAAAATTTTTCTAATTTCAGAATTTCAACTGCTCCTAAGACGAATAGTAACAATGCAACGTAAGTACAATTTCTAAGTTATTGAAGTGTTCTCATATTAGATAAGCAAGTGTGTATGTGTGTGTTTGTGTGTGGTTGTGGGGGAACTAATATTAAAGAATTTTACATTTCATTTTTAGTCAGGCTTAGCTATAATTAAACAGATTGTAAGAGCTGTTTTCGTTTAAAGGATTTTTTTATTTAACAAAAATTTTGAATGTATATAATAAAATTATTATTTATACATCAGTTTTAATAATTATTTATATATTTACTACTAAACTGATCACATAATTTCATTGTATTGAATAAAGAAAATGGATGCTGGTAAAAAATTTTTCTAATTTCAGAATTTCAACTGCTCCTAAGACGAATAGTAACAATGCAACGTAAGTACAATTTCTAAGTTATTGAAGTGTTCTCATATTGGATAAGCAAGTGTGTATGTGTATGTTTGTGTGTGTGTATTGGGTGTGTGTGGTTGTGGGGGAAACTAACATTAAAGAATTTTACATTTCATTTTTAGTCAGGCTTAGCTATAATTAAACAGATTGTAAGACCTGTTTTCGTTTAAAGGATTTTTTATTTAAACAAAAATTTTGAATGTATATAATAAAATTATTATTTATACATCAGTTTTAATAATTATTTATATATTTACTACTAAACTGATCACATAATTTCATTGTATTGAATAAAGAAAATGGATGCTGGTAAAAAATTTTTCTAATTTCAGAATTTCAACTGCTCCTAAGATGAATAGTAACAATGCAACGTAAGTACAATTTCTAAGTTATTGAAGTGTTCTCATATTAGATAAGCAAGTGTGTATGTGTGTGTTTGTGTGTGGTTGTGGGGGAACTAATATTAAAGAATTTTACATTTCATTTTTAGTCAGGCTTAGCTATAATTAAACAGATTGTAAGAGCTGTTTTCGTTTAAAGGATTTTTTTATTTAAACAAAAATTTTGAATGTATATAATAAAATTATTATTTATACATCAGTTTTAATAATTATTTATATATTTACTACTAAACTGATCACATAATTTCATTGTATTGATTAAAGAAAATGGATGCTGGTAAAAAATTTTTCTAATTTCAGAATTTCAACTGCTCCTAAGACGAATAGTAACAATGCAACGTAAGTACAATTTCTAAGTTATTGAAGTGTTCTCATATTGGATAAGCAAGTGTGTATGTGTATGTTTGTGTGTGTGTATTGGGTGTGTGTGGTTGTGGGGGAAACTAACATTAAAGAATTTTACATTTCATTTTTAGTCAGGCTTAGCTATAATTAAACAGATTGTAAGAGCTGTTTTCGTTTAAAGGATTTTTTATTTAAACAAAAATTTTGAATGTATATAATAAAATTATTATTTATACATCAGTTTTAATAATTATTTATATATTTACTACTAAACTGATCACATAATTTCATTGTATTGAATAAAGAAAATGGATGCTGGTAAAAAATTTTTCTAATTTCAGAATTTCAACTGCTCCTAAGATGAATAGTAACAATGCAACGTAAGTACAATTTCTAAGTTATTGAAGTGTTCTCATATTAGATAAGCAAGTGTGTATGTGTGTGTGTATTGGTTGTGTGTGGTTGTGGGGGAACTAACATAAAGAATTTTACATTTCATTTTTAGTCAGGCTTAGCTATAATTAAACAGATTGTAAGAGCTGTTTTCGTTTAAAGGATTTTTTTATTTAAAGAAAAATTTTGAATGTATATAATAAAATTATTATTTATACATCAGTTTTAATAATTATTTATATTTACTACTAAACTGATCACATAATTTCATTGTATTGAATAAATAAATTGGATGCTGGTAAAAAATTTTTCTAATTTCAGAATTTCAACTGCTCCTAAGACGAATAGTAACAATGCAACGTAAGTACAATTTCTAAGTTATTGAAGTGTTCTCATATTGGATAAGCAAGTGTGTATGTGTATGTTTGTGTGTGTGTATTGGGTGTGTGTGGTTGTGGGGGAAACTAACATTAAAGAATTTTACATTTCATTTTTAGTCAGGCTTAGCTATAATTAAACAGATTGTAAGAGCTGTTTTCGTTTAAAGGATTTTTTATTTAAACAAAAATTTTGAATGTATATAATATAATTATTATTTATACATCAGTTTTAATAATTATTTATATATTTACTACTAAACTGATCACATAATTTCATTGTATTGAATAAATAAATTGGATGCTGGTAAAAAATTTTTCTAATTTCAGAATTTCAACTGCTCCTAAGACGAATAGCAACAATGCAATGTAAGTACAATTTCTAAGTTATTTAAGTGTGCTCATATTGGATAAGCAAGTGTGTGTGTGTGTGTGTGTGTGTGTGTGTGTGTGTGTGTCACATAAGTTATGCACAAATAATCCTATTAAATAAGATAATAGTATAACAACAATAATGATGAAATACTTACTAAACAACTACATTATATATGTCTGAGTGTGTGTGGGTTTATCATCAACACACATCCGCACACTTCTATAAATGTATGAATCCATTGTAATATTCAATGTAAGCCAGATTCATACATAGTAGAGTGCAAGTTGAATACTTTTACAGATTAGTAGTAAGTTACTCTTACTTAATATTTTGATATATATTTATTTAAATTTCACAAAAATAATTTTTTTATTTAGCGTATTGCACCAAAACATAACACCAATTACAGTTAAAAATTACAAACAAAGATTTAAGAAACTAATATATACTACTGATTCTGGAGATGCCATCAGGAAACCTTCAGGATTCCCTTCATAATCTGTCCTAGAGCAAACTTCTGTGTTGTGTTTAACATTTTGATTTTCACCACACTCACAAAGGGCGTTGGTGTTTTATCCCATTTATACAGAAAATAGGCGCACTTACCATGATGAGTTCGTATTCTGTTTAGCGTTGACAATGTCTTACGTGGCAAATCAAAACCCGGCGGCCTTTGAGTGATACATGGGATTTGGTTATTCTGTATTGTGATCCATTCTTGACGGCAGGCGTCAGTTAGTTTAAATCCATCTTCTGTGGCAGAGAACGGAGAGACTTCACAAAAAAAAAATATTAATGTTGTTCATTAAAGAACATAGTAGACCTTAAAAATAACAAACAGTAAATTAAATATGTGAATTTCTAAATGAAAAATAAAGTGTAAGAAGATTAAATATTATGAAAGGGATTAATGAAAATAATTCGAAAACATATTATTTTTACAAGGTAAACAAAGATGTATCAAATACAGGCCTTATATTTTTAAAAAGCGTTGCTTAAAAGCTTGCTGACAGAGGAATTTAAATTATTTAATTTTAAATATTAATAAGGTAACAACTTTAAACAAATCGCAGAAGAATTGGCCCCAATAAAAACACATAAAAACTGTCAATGATGGAACAGCGAATGCTACGAAACAGTGGAGAAGAGATATCAAGCATAATTGTTACATCAATTCCAAAAATCAGAAACATCCTTCCAAAACCTAATACAACAAAGAAACGTAGCCGCACCAACCCTACGGAAAATAAGAAAACACTATAAAGACCAACATAAATCAGTAAAGAAAGAATTCAGCAAAACGCAGTCAAGAGACTACCACAAAATCTTCAAAAAAACAACACCAAAATTACGAACCTCCAACCTAATAAAATTAAGGATAAAATCCATAATCTGCCCCATAACAATAAAAACAACGCGGAAATGCTAGCAAAATTTTTCAACAAACTCCTAAATCGTGAAGAACTGATTGAACTCAATTACAAAACCAGTCCCACAATAACAACACTACCACTAAACATTAACCCTCACGCAATAAAAGAAGTCTACCAAGCACGACGTGAGATGAAGACAAAGTGGCGGGAGATCAGACCTTTGTAAAGATCTTGAGACATGCAGGAAGACAAGAAAAAATCGCCCTTCATCAACAGCTTATCATCTGCATAAAAAATAATTAAAACAACAGTGGATGACAGCCCTCTTCCACCCACTAAACAAAAAAATGGCCAAAATAGACCGTAACAACTTCAAGTGAATCTCACTCCTACACTCAACATACAAAATTCTTTCAAGAATCATCCTTAATAGAATCGGTATACAACTCCAGAAAGAACTAGGAGAATACCAGAGAGGTTTCAGACGTGCGAGAAGCTATCCAGAGCAGATCATGACTCTCAAGTTAATAATAGATTAGAACAGTAAAAGAAGTAGAGATATGGTGATAACAATTGTGGACTTCAAGAAAGCCAAAGAGAATCCCTACTAAAATTTCTGAGATACCTCGATACTTCGAACTACATCTGAAATAAATAAACATGATAAAACTGACCCACACAAACACTAAGTCAGAACTGAAATTCAGAGGTGAACTCTCAGAATCATCTGAGATCAATTTAGGACGGTGCCAAGGAACGGACTCTCACCACTACTATTTAATTGCACTCTAAAAATTGTAAATAAAACTGGCCTCAAAATATCACTCGAAAGAACAGAAATTATGCCCCCCAAAAAATTAAAAATAGTGAACATAAAATCAAAATGATAACCCAGTTTAAATACCTTGTAGAAATAATTACAAATTTCCTAAACAAATAAACCTCAATCCAAATTACAACAAACATACTAGCTGATGCACAAAAATTAACCTGATACACCTTTGTAAAAAATATCTGTATAAACGCAAAAGTAAGACACAACACAATTATAAAACCGAAAGTAACATATGCAGCAGAAATACTAATACCTGAACGAACAATCAAAGACCGACATACTCCGCAAAATCGAAAAAAGAATTGGAAGAAACTGCATCCACAAAAAGTACCAGGTAGATGGGCATTGGCTGATCGTGCCCAACAACATCGTGTGCAGAGTTAGAACTAATCACTGATTCATGCATAAGAGGAGACTAGGATGTCTCACAAATGAAGATTCGAGATTTCTGAAACAGCTGCTAATGTCAAATCTTGACTCGAAAAACACCAAGACAGGATGCAGATGGTTTAAATAAGAGAGTATCTAAAGGAAATTGGCCTTACACCAGAAGACACCACAGTCAAGAAAAAATTACACAAAAAAATCAAGCACAATAACAATAGCTTCACACTCCCAAGACAGATATCCACAACACAAACATTTTCAACACCAGAAAGGACACGAAGATTAGAACGTATGAAAAAGTACTGGGAGGACCGCAAGGCCCAAAAAGTCCTTTGAAGAAACTTGGATAATGGACTGACGAAAGTGATCGTATGCGGTCATAAAAGATGAAAAACATTATTGCAAATTGATGTTCAATAATTATTACATTCAATTTCTAGCAGAATATGTTACTTTTCCTAGAATAATGATTTCTACACTACAAAATATCACTGGTATTAGTTTATTAGTAATGATTTGCATAATTATTTTATTTTAGCACTGCATATATTTTTTTATTACGGTCACAATTAAGCGACTGGATTGTTGATTATCAATATGTTTCTTTCACAACCATATTGTGGTTCACATACCCCAACTTCAAATTCCTATACAGTTATAAATTAATTTTGTCAATAAAAAATTTACAAAAAGTCACATTTTATTTACTATGATTCATTTTAATATTTACTTATCTCATTTTTCAGCTATACAAATATTCCTACCAGACTAGAGTGTTATTTCAGGTAACTACCCACCATACGTTAATAATATAGCTTTAATAATTAGTAGTTTTAAGTAACCTTTTATTTCCGATCTCTATAGTGTTAATTTTTATAAATTAAGTTTACTTTTCTGTAGAAACTGCTTGACTTAACAATAATCAATTGAAATATTAATCATTCAATTTCTAAGACTATTTGCTGAATATTTTAGCAGATGAGGAGAATTATAATTATACCGTATGAAATGCTGATCGGTGGACTATTCTTCTTTAAAAAGTACTCAACTTCAAAAGAATTAGAAAACAAGATGGTGAACAAAGGTTTTAGTTCTCTTTTTATCTCTAAATAAAAATATTTATTTAATAGAAATATAAAAAGTTATGGCTGCAACTCGACTAATATTTTGTATTTTTTTTTTCTTTTTGTGAAGAAAACTTCATCTCGGCTAAATCACTATATCACACGCTATCTGATAAAAACACCAGTTACCATTTTGAAATGGAAAATTTTGTGAAAAGTCATAACTTTTCACAAATTTCCTGCAATAAAAAATTATATTATATTTCCTTGCACTAGTATTTAATTCCTTATCATTACACCCTTTATATTACTCTTCCTTATCATTGTTCACTCGTATTTTTATCGAATTGAATTTCTCTCGTAACAGTGATTATGTACACTTTGCTATTTCTTTCAACCACTGTATTTGGTTTCTGTTCAAAAAGTACTGTCGTTAGTGAATCTCAATGAAGTTATCTTTTCTCCTTGGACAGTTACTCCCTTCTCAACTTTATACTTCGAAATGTGTATTATTTAGCCTGTACTTTATATCGTTCATTTTCAAAGGATCAAGAAGATCTTTCAAGTCCTGCGGAATCATCAGGAAATAGAGGACAAATGAATATTATTATCATTTATATCTTGTAATATTTCTGTTTCAGGCCTCCAGAGAAAAAACAAGATCCTTATCGTAAACACGTAAAGTAAGTATTTATATTCTATAACCATGTTATCATCAAATACGTATCCCAATTGTCATCATTTTCATTTAACATCACATTTCAAAGCCTTCTTTTCTTGTTTTCATTTTTACTTCACATACGTGTTTCACTACACAAATTTATTTTTAAGAATATCTCTAATTCTGAGATAATTTATGATTTCACATTTACTTTTTTCCTAAAAGCCTCTTTCTATTACGAGTCTAGTCTGCTTTCAATGAATACAACAGTACTTCAAACTTCCTGATATAAAAATTCCTGCAATAAAAACTTATAATATGTTTCCTTGCACTAGTATTTAATTCCTTATTATTACTACCCTTTTTATTACACTTCTTTATCACTGTTCAGTCTTATTTTTTTCAAATTGAATTTCTCTGCTAGTAGTGAATATGTACACTTTGCTATTTCTTTCAACCACTGTTTTTGGTTTCTGTTCAAAGAGTAGTGTCGTTAGTGAATCTCAATGTAGTTAACTTTTCTCCTTCGACAGTTACTCCCTTCTCACCTTTAACCTTCCAGTTCTGTATTTTTTTTTTGTACAGATTAAAAAGTAACAGGAGCAGAATGCACAGTTACTATTTCTTTCTGTAACAGAGCTTCACTTTACTACATGATCTACTCTTTATCGTCGGTCCCTAATGCTTTATACGGGTTTTTTATGAATTAAATTCACTAATGTTCAGTCTGACAGTCATGTTAAGATTTTTCTTAATTTTTTGTTTTATAAATGAATGAATTTGACAAATGAGAAAATAATACCGACTTAACAAAAAGTTATTAATTTCTGCCAACATCAATCACTCTTTCGAGAATTTTCTTTAAATGTATATATATATATATATATATATATATATATGGAGAAAATATCGATTATTTATTCCTGAAATATTTTATTGTTAATCGAGGAACAAATTAAATGATGTATAACGTGTATGTGATCCTGTTAGTAAATTGATTTCACTTAGTAAAACAACCGATACAACTTAGGCTGCAACTTTGGCAAAAACATACCGCTGGTCATTTTTTTACCCAAACAGTAACATAATTCATTTTGTAAGTACAATTACATTAATTTTTTTACTGTCAAGCCATACTTTTATGAATGTCAACTTTTTTTTTATGAAGTCATTACAAGTCTTATTTGAAAAACAAAGTCATGTCACAACAAAGATATCTAAATAAGCAAAATATTTGCGCAAATCATTACTAAAAATGTAGAGCACTCATTATTTGTCCGTTTTCGCAAAACTCTCTCTTCGTGTCTGCTGTTTGATTTAGATGTGTTTCATAGATAGTCTTGTAAAGCGATCGAGTTTTTGTTTGCAAGCCACGTAGCAAAGATGTGGCAACTGCTTGTGGTCTGTGACCAGCATGGATTCGTCCAGTAGGGTACACCTTAGTCTTGCTTGAGCTCTGTATAGAACGGGGACCGTTTTCTGTGTTTTCGTTATTGCTGTCAGTTGCGTAAACAACAGCAGCGACTGCGAGATGCGTGACAGAAGAACAATCAGGCCTTCGGCTTCTCGTATATATTAAATAATATACACGCATAATAAATAATAGCCACATTTCTGGGCTAGCCTGTCAAAGTAGTAGATTTCAGCGAAAATGTGGATAGATTTAATTATTTTATTTTATTTACTTAGAAAAGCATTAACGAAAATGTCAGTTATGGAGTCCAGAGTGTCTAAGGGAATACGCAGACGCGTTAAAAATGAACACGTTGTCGGGAGATATCTTTCGGTCTTCTCCTGCTCCAAAGAATGCCAAGCTTCCCGACTGAACCCGAGGCTTCATGAGTTTAGGGCAATGTTCTCTGCTTTGGCGAAAGGATTTGAGGTCTTTTTTCTATGCTGAATGAAGTCACAGATGTAATAATTAAAGATTCAGTTTCTGTCCCAGTACCAGCGCCTGTGTCTATTATGGCGCGGAGGAATCGCTACGTTGAGGTGATTTAAGGCAAGCGGTAAGCATCTTAGTCCGCAAGCAGACAAAAGCCATCTTCCGAAACCGAAAGGAGGGCTTCAAAAAAACAATTAAAGAAATTAGAGAGTAATTTCAGGCTGCCTTTAAGGGCAAGAGGTCAAATTTGAAAATTAGGAACATAAAGGACAGTAGGAAAGGTCTTGTTGCGTAGGGGATGGCAATAAAACAGTTAGTTATTTCAGAATCTGTAGTAAGTAAAAGGTTGGAGGTCAAGGTAGATCAGCAGTACGTTGATGTCAGAGATGTTTTAAGTTTTGTAGATTTGATCATAGTGCTAAATTCGGTTGGTATGCTTCACTTTGTGCGCATTATCGTGACAACGGACATAATGGTGAAGAGTGTCGTAAAAAATTTGAAGTTCTACTTGCGTAAGTTGCGGAAGATTTTCACAAGGATTGCAAGCACTCGGTCTATAGTAAAACCTGTGGTTGTTGCTTGGGAACGATTGAGATGTATTTTAATTCATTGCATGGTTAAAATTGGACAGATAAATTCTCAACGGGCTTAAACTGCTCAGATCGATTTAGACGATATTGTTAAAAGGAGGTTCCCCATAAAATTCTTCTGCAACCTCCATACTGATAGTAGCATTATGTCCACAGTTCTGTGTAGGAGGACATTGGTTTGTGTCTTTTTCAGGAATGTTTCTGATACTCTTCATGTACCTGTTAATCTTGGTTTGGATAACCTCGATTTTTGTGTTGTTAGTTCGTAATTTCAATATAGGGATCCCACTGAGGAATATGTAGAAATGTGGGATAAATATTAGATCTTGGTAACTGTTCTATAGCGGAATTCTTTGGCACTGTGGAATCACAGATGATAGCGGTGAGTTAGTTGACGGCTTTGTTGTGCAGTATCTTTTAAAGGTCTTTAGTATTTTCGTGAGTTACCAACATATGCTAGAATGGTAGATGGAAGGAGATTACATGCTGGAACAAATATTGATATAACTGTTGGTAGGAATATTCCTGGTAGGTTGATACTTGGTCTGTTGTTGATGATTATTCTAGTGATCATCGATTAATCATCTTTGAGTTGGTTAGGAAGTTTCGAGACGCTTATAGACATAATGACCCTGTTTATCAGGAGCGCTTCCTGAATAGGAAGGGAGACTGAACTACATTTGTAACAGTCTCTCTACTAGACTCCGTGTCTCAGACCAAAGTCTGGATGATTTTCAAATGTAGAACAATTTTCTCTATCTTTCATCGTGGCCGCTGAGAATTCAATTCCCCGTAGTTCGAGTTGAGAGAGAATTGCCCCACGGTGAACTAGACAGTTTTCTTTGTTGAAACAGTCTGTGTACTATCTCAAGAGTACTGCTCATTGGAAGAGTCATCCTAAACGGCGGCCGGTTTTGGTAGATGACTATCGAAGGCAAAGATCTCAATATTTTCATTCGGGCAGGACATCAAAAAAGGGATTCTTGGAGTTCTTTTGATAGACAGCAAGTAAATAAGGATCATTGGAATGTTGTGTCTAAAGTCCGAGATCATATGCGTAAGAAAAACATTATTTTGTCGGCTCTCTCGAAACACGGGTTGTTGTTTCCAGTAAAGATGAGATTTTAAATATTCTACTGAATGATATATTGCCAGATGTTGTTGTGACTAATGAAACCTCATATCATCTACGAGTCCAACAGTTAGTTGCTACTTTTCGCCGTAATAGTTAATCTGTAGAAATTACAGAAGCTATTAAACAACGACTTCAAATATCAATGGCAGGTCATCGAATTAGGTATGTCCCGCTAAAAAAGTATCTAGTTCTTATCCTCGATGAAAATCTTCGATTCAAAGGAGCACTTTCAATATGCTACAAAATGGACGGTTCTGCTATCTTCAGTGATTGGAGAGAAATGCCGATTTTTGTCAACCCGATTGTTGTCTTAATTTCAGAATCATGCGTGTTCTATATAAAGAGGAATGTGAAGCTATACTGCTGAATGCTGCACTTGTCTGGGCTCATCGAATGAGGTACTAATATTATTTATAGGAATATTTTGTTTATAAACCAGCGTTTCCTATTTATATTTGTGATTGGTGATTATGAGACTGTCTCTTGAGAGGTGGCCCTTGTTATTTCTGGTATTAACCCCATTGATATCCTTGCGATTGAGGGCCAATTGCGTTATAATGCTAAGAATATAGGCCAACTTACCTCTGGGTGCATTTGAAATGTATTGTAATTAATTATGATCATGTTGTAATATGATATTCTTTTACAATATTCATGATTTATAAAAAATAGAAAAAACATTTTCTAATAACGATAATAAAGATACTAATGGTTTTAAAAAATTACATGAAAATTAAAACCGAATATTATGCAGAAAAAAAACTAAAAATTTTGATAATTTCAACACAGTAGTTTATTTTTTTTTAATTTTTTATTTTTAAGATGAAGCAACCACATTTACGGGCGCCTAAGCAGCTTCAAATCTTAATGTTAATTATATTCTTAATGTTGATTACTATTAATTCACTTTACTTTATATCCTTCATTTTCAATCATTCAAGAAAATGTTTCAAGTGCTACGGAATCATCAGGAATTAGAGGTAAAAATGTATGTTATTATCATTTTTATCTTGGAATATTTCTGTTTTAGGCCTCCACAGCCAATCATGGAGAATGCTGATCTTGAATACGTAACGTAAGTATTTATTTTCTCTAACCATGTTATCAAAAATAAGTATCCTAATTGTCATCATTTTATTTATCATCACATTTCAAAGACTTTTCTTGTTTTCATTTTTACCTGACATTCGTGTTTTTCTAGAATCCACAAATTTATTTTTAAAACTATCTCTAATTATGAGATAATTTTTGATTTCGCACTGGCGTTTTTCCTAAAAGCTTCCTTCTTCCGCGAGTCTAGTCTGCTTTCAAGAATACTGTACTTCACTCATTCTGATATAAAATTTCCTTCAATAAAAAATTATATTATATTTCCTTGCACTAGTATTTAATTCCTTATTATTACTACCCTTTTTATTACACTTCCTTATCAGTGTTCACTCTTATTTTTTTCAAATTGAATTTCTCTGCTAGTAGTGAATATGTACACTTTACTATTTCTTTCAACCACTGTTTTTGGTTTCTGTTCAAAGAGTAGTGTCGTTAGTGAATCTCAATATATATAGCTTTTCTACTTGGACAGTTGCTCCCTTTTCACCTTTAACCTTCCAGTACTGTATTTTTTCTTTGTACAGATTAAAAGGTAACAGGAGCAGAATGCACGGTTACTATTTCTTTCTGTAACAGGGCTTCACTTTTCTACATGATCTACTCATTATCATCGGACCCTAATGCTTTATACGGTTTGTTTATAAATTAAATGCACTAATGTTCAGTATGATAGTCATCTTAAGATTTTACTTAATTTTTTGTTTTATAAATGAATGAATTTGACAAATGAGAAAATAATACCGACTTAACAAAAAGTTATTAATTTCTGCCAACATCTATCACTCTTTCGAGAATTTTCTTTAAATGTGTATATATATACATATATATATATATATATATATGGAGAAAATATCCATTATTTATTCCTGAAATAATTTATAGTTAATCGAGAAACAAATTAAATGCTGTATAACGTGTATGTCATCGTGTTAGTAAATTGATTTCACTTAGTAAAACAACCGATACAATTTAGGTTGTAACTTTGGCAAAAACATACCGCCGGTCATTTTTTTACCCAAACAGTAACATAATTCTTTTTGTGAGTACAATTTAATTAATTTTTTTTACTGTCAAGCAATAATTTTATGAATGTTAATTTTTTTTTATGAAATTATTACAAGTCTTATTTGAAAAAAATAACGTCGTGTCACAACAAAGAGATCTAAATATGCAAATTATTTGCGCAAATCATTACTAAAAATATAGAGCATTCATTATTTGTCCGTTTTCGCCAAAATCCCTCTTGGTGTCTTTGAGTAAATTGAATTGCAGCACTAATCACCTCAATCATCTCAACCGACCCCCTGGACACCGCCCTATAGGCGGGCGCTACTCTGATGCAACACCTCCTATTAATGGATTCCCATTTATCCTGTACTTATCAAATCTAATAACGCCCGCCCATATCTCAGCGCCATATAGCAGGGGTGAATAGACCTCACCAGTAACTAGTTTCCTTCTATATTGGGTGTGCTAGCTTGTATTTATAACCCTCTTCGTTTTCTTCGCCTTCACGAAATTCTTAGTTCCTTCATCTTAATCTGGTGTCAACCCAAATTCTGAAGTATTTTACGGTGACCTGATACACAATTTCTGGTAGAAAAAATCAGAGGTAAAGTTGGCCTCCTCCTGGCGGCAGAGATCACCACCATCTCCGTCTTTTCAGGAGCCTACTTCAGTTCTATTCCAGCCATCCATTCCCTAATCTTTGTATACGACTCAGTGATTTTGCCTACAGTCTCATACCTTGTTTCCGCCTCCACTTGCAACGCTATATCATCTGCGTAGCCAAAAAATGTAACCTATTGTATGAGAACAACCCCAAACACTGCATTATAATCCATGTTTCAGAGGGTCGTCCCAAGGACCGACCCTTGTGGTACTCCTCTATCGAGGTCCTTCTCAACATACCCATCATGCAGTCTAAAGATCACGTGATGTCTGATGAGGTAATTTCGCACAATCCGTCGCAGGTAAAATATGATAGCAAGGCACATTTCATGACAAATGAAATGATGTTGTATATATATAGATGCCTCCATTTCGCATAAAAATCCGTATGATTTTGACATAAGGTAACAAATTTCACAATAATTTCATCATAACTCACCGAAATTGATGTGAGTTTAACAAACTAATAGTCTGTTAAAAATTCATAAATATTTTTACAAGAGAGAGATATGAAGGAAGTGCAACAGAAAACAAAATTTCCCATCATGAACGTAATGAAAGGATACGGATTGAAAAAACGAAGTAAGCATGGTTCCCTCTTGCCAAACACTATCAGATGTATTGTATGCGGCCCATCGAATTGCGGTAAAACAAATGTGGTTTTCAATCTTTTAGTTCAAGAAAACGGAGTACGCTTTCAGAACTTGCACATTTTCTCTAAATCTCTCCATAAACCGCTATATAGAATGTTATCAAACCTGATAATGTTGAATTCAGAATTGCGTTACTATGAATACAGTGAAAACGATCAGGTTCCACAACCGGAAGCGATTCAACTACATTAAATAATGGTATTCGACGATGTAATCAAACAAAAGCAAAACAATATCGGTGATTATTTTTCGAGAGGTCGGCACAATAAAACTGATTGCTTCTATCTGGCGCAAACGTATTCGAAAATATCAAAACAACTCGTGCGGGCAATTGCAATTTTCTAATTCTGTTCAGACAAGACGGTTTAAATTTACAACACATTTACCATGAACACGTAAACGTCGCATGTCCTTTGACGACTTTAAATCTTTATTGGAACATGTTTGGAACGCGAATCGGTATGGTTTTCTAGTTATCGATAAAGAAAGCGATAAAAATAAGGGTCGCTATCGGAACGGTATGGATAAATTCATTATCATCGATTGAACGCAGCGATGCTATATTGAACGCACCGTCGAACGCAGCGATGCTATATTGAACGCACCGTCAAACGCAGCGTTGAACGCGAATAGATTATTTGTTTCAATTTTTTATTTTTTTTATATATAGAACAATGTATAAGAAGGAGAAACAAATGATGGAAATTGATAGAGTGAATAAAGATTTTAAACGTAAAAATACGGCTTTCATGATGGGTTTAGCCGAAGAGGAAGCTTTATTCGCTAAACGTTTCAAACCGATAATTGAACCGATCCAAGAAATTAGAGAAAAATTGATAAACCAAATAGTCTCCTTCACCTCCGACCTATGGAGAAATTGATATAGATAGAGTAGGACGCGAATTGGGCGATAGACTGATGAGTAATTTAGAGAAACATCAAGAGAGATGTGAACAGAGTATATTGGAACAAGATTTAGAACTTTCAGATGATGAAGAAGATGTAGCTTCTCCTACAATGTTATCTCAACAAACAACTCTACCATGTGAACAAACTCAAACTGCGTATGAAGGTGACGAAGAGCCTGTTAAATATATACATATTTTGCCAGACACTCCATCTACACAAATTTCTGAGACGCAAGAGACAATTACAGGTGAAGATTATTCAGAAGCTATAAAACCGTACATACAAATGTTGAAGACTGGTCCAAAAGTATTTCTAGATCATGCATACGGTGTGAAATACGATAAAAATACAGATACGGCTACATTGTGCGGTATTAAAATTGAATTTGTCGGTGATAAAATGCATTTGGGAGAGATGATATATTCGGCCACACCGGGCGTCCTCGAGCTGTTGTTTAAAAATCCAGATCTGACAAAAGTTCACACGGCAGATATGCAAACTTATGGTGAAATGTTGAAGCGTACCGGTGCTCACTTGACGGACGCCGGCGCAGTAAAAACAAAGATTTATTTGTTTTTACTGATGACTTTGTTCTGATGACTTCGTTGATGACAACGAAGTCATCAGAAAACTGTTCCCTTCAAAAAGACCCGTCAAATCAATTTCACCGTATAAGACACCATCGTCATCGTTCAGCGGCACCGGGCTTTTGCACGCGCAACTCAATTATAATCCGGTCTATTTATATTGGTACGATCCAAACGATCTGGTAGCTAGATTGCATACTCTTGTAGGCGAATATGACGTCGGAAACAAGGACGTTTCTAACGAACTGATATCCATAATTAAAGAATTGAAACAAGTTGAATTTGAAGAATAGACTATTTGTATTTAATTTTTATTTTTACAAATATAGAAATGTCACGATTAAGATTAAGTTGTAATGGTCGTCGAACAGCGAGAAAACAAGGGCCTCCTGGGGAACGTTTTTCGTTGACTAGTGATGGAAATTATGATATAAATCACCATAGATTGTGCAACGTGTCCGATCCTATCGGTGATTCGGATACGGTAAATTTGAAACATGCTAAACAAATGTCGTCGGGTTTCCCCATCACAACCGATGGAAATTACGATATAAAAAATCGTAGCTTGTGTAACATGTCCAATCCTATCGATGTAGCGGACGCGTTGAATCTGCGTCGAACCAAAAGTATGTTTGATGAATACACAATCTATCTGTATGAAAAGTTTATAGGTTTGGAAAGATTAAATGCATACGATGAGGTTATTAGAAAATACATAGCAGATGAAATGGAAAGGCTTGCTAATGTTACTTTTCAATTTATAAATGATGAAAACATCAAGCTTAAAACAAAAGTTGATAGATATATAGATGATGCGATAGAGACGGCCATTAAGGAAATTTTGGAAGCGATTAATAAAAACAATAATGATGTCCTAAAAATAAATTTGGTCCGTCACGATGAATAATTTATTTGAATGAAAAAATAATTTTTTTATATATAGAGATATGAAGGTGAAGAAGAAAAATATTTCCAAGAAAAAAGGCGGACGCGGTATAATGGAATCAGTAATCAATAAGGCTGTAGATTTATTACCGTTTGAAGCTCATATTCCAGGTTACAATTATTGCGGTCCGAGTACGAATTTGGATAAGAGGTTGAAGCGTGGTGATAGAGGCATAAATAAATTAGATGAGGCGTGTAAACTGCACGATATAGCATATTCGAAATATTCAGATAATTAAACGAGATCTCAAGCCGATAAAGCGCTTGCTGAACAGGCTTGGGAACGTGTGCTCGCACCAGATAGCAGTTTGACTGAAAGGGCGGCCGCCTACGCAGTAACTAACGCGATGAAACTTAAATCCAAATTTGGCGGTCGATTGAGATTGAAGAAAGGCGGCGTACGGCTAAGAAAAAAAAAATAATCGATTCAATACCAAATCGCGCTTTGTACGATCACTAAATGATTGAATACGCGAAACAATTCCACACTTCCGCGGTGTTTTTATGTTGGACGCTTTAAATAAATATATAATTTTTTTTCCCTCAATAGAATATTAGTTTTGTATTATTTATTTTGTAAATAGACATTTCAGATGGAACTTTTTAAAATTAAGAGATTGAATAATTTCGTTGATTTTTCTAAATACGCTACCGAACAAAGCGCCGGTTTAGATTTTGTTTAAACGATCGATACGATTTTAAAGCCGGGCGAAATAAAAATAATCGCGACCGGCATTGCTATATCGCTACCTAAAAAGTATGAAGCGCAAATAAGACCTAGATCGGGTATGGCGATGAGCTATGGCATTACAGTTGTGAATTCACCGGGCACGGTCGATGCTGATTATCGCGGTGAAATTAAAATCGGTCTTATAAATTTGGACGATAAAGAATTTACGGTGCAAAGGGGAATGAGAATCGCTCAATTGGTAATATCGAAATACAAACGCATATCGTGGACGGAAAGCGAAACATTAGATGGAACCGAACGTAACGATAAGGGTTTTGGTTCGACTGTTCTGAGACAATAATCTGTTACTTAATTCGTATGAATGAACTATGTACAGATAAATTTATCATCAAGGCCACGCTGTTAGATAATTTAACATTAATAATGACTATAATTTTTATTTATATAGAACGATGAATATATTTTATTTTTTCGTTTTTGTAAGTGTTGTTCAGTAACGTATACTATAATGAATCATTAATAAGAAAATTGTGATTGCAATAGAGTGCGAAATATGTGAATTTTGCCTGTAAATGCTGCATGTATATAACTTTTGTCTAAAATAGAGTGTGCGCGGCTTAAGTAAGTTGATTAATAATAATAATTATTAGAATCATTAATGAGAAAATTGTGTTTGCAAAAGAGTGCGAAATATGTGAATTTTGCCTGTAAATGCTGCATGTATATAACTTTTCTCTAGAATTGGACTAAGTCGCCTGCTGCTCTCTGATTGATCCTTCCTTAATGTATAGTAATAATGCTGCTCTCTGATTGGCTGTTGTGCTAGAAGGAACGTATTATAACTACTCTCCAAGTACTGTGGAAGCTTCTATTTTGTCTCTTACAACCTGACCATTTTTGCATTGCCTTCCCTGAGTTAAGCCAGTGCCAGTCCTTAAGAGAACGCTTATCTACTGTGTCAAACTACAGATACCAATTCCTCCTCAATCATACTCTCTCTAATTTTTCCTCAATACGTTCTGTTTCTGTTGCCATCGTTACAATACGTATTGGAGGGGGTTGTTCCAACAGCTGGGAAAAATCATGAGCCTGCAATGTAAGTTCTTTATCTAGTAACTTTATCTCCCTTTACGTGCCGCGCTCGATAAAATTACTCAGGTCGTCTGCAAGTACTTCAAGTTTAGCAACCATGTTTCGTAAATCAACAATTCGTTCCCCTTCATCCGATGAAGCTAGGCAAGAGGGCTACCTCCCGTCATTATGCGTGCGACTCCCATTGTATATATACTCCCTTAGAGATTCTTTAACACAGCTTGAATTTACTTTTAGACTTGCAAGAAGTCTACTGGCATGTAGATAAGCAACTATTTTTCCTTCATTTCCATTTTCTAGATCAGCAGCAATATTATTTCTTAGTCGGAACCTCTTTCTGAGGTCCTCATATATGGTGCACTTGCTTTCCAGATGCTTTTCCATTGCTTTTCCAGATGCTTGACTGTAAGTGTTTTCTTAAAAACACCGCACATATCTTTCTTCGCCGGTTAAAAGATATGAATTTGTTATTCGCGTGTGACCGATTCTAAGTCTGGTTTTTGTAACCGCTGACTATTTTGTAACTTCTTCAACTATTTCCTGCTCAGAGCAGTTCAGACATTCCTGACAGACCACAGCACTCTTTGAGGTGTTTGACTGTGCCGCGCGAATATTAATACTGAAACAACTCGAAAAAAAACCAACATTACATTTGATATTTCACTTGTTTAACTAAATTTTAAGACTGGCACGACTTGAAGAACAACCTTTCACGCAATAAAAGCTAATATTACCTTTAGAATACATGTTTAAGTAGTTTTGATGTTACTAAATTAATGACACGACGGCTGAACATAATTAGATTGAAAACAAAAATTTTATTTTTTTAAATAAAGATTCATTAAATACAGTTTAATTCTACCAGAATTGTCATTTTTGTAACATCACTAACAAAACATACGACCTTACATATTTTGTTAATAAGCATTTTAGAAGATCACCTAGTATACTCGATCAGCAAAAAAGTTTAAAAATTATTTTTCTGTGGTAAATATTCATTTGGAGCGTTCTGCCATTAAGGCAAGTCCTGTCACGGCTGCAGCTCTCCACCTTGTTCTATCCTTTGGTAACCTCTTTGTTTCGTCGTATTTTCCCTAACCCATAGTTTCATCCATCGTTTGAACTCTTCCTTTCCTTCTATTCACCCGCATCTCAAAAGCCACATGTCGTTTTCTGTCTGCCTTTCTCATCGTCCATGTTTCAACTCCATAGAGCATCACACTGCATATAAAACATTTCATTAATCTCTTCCTTAACACTCAGTTTAACTTTCCACACAGCACTCTACTCTTCTTATTAAACACCTGCTTACTTCTTGATATTCTCATTTTAATTTCTACTGTGCAAGACAGTTCATCAATTATAAAGCATCCTAAGTACTGAAATTTCTTCACCTCTGCAAAACTTCATTTCCTGTTTTAATATCAGTTCTCTCCTCTTTTCTATCTAATACTACGAGAGGTTATCTGTAAAGTAAAGACCGTTTCATTGTAACAAAATTTATTTTAAAAACTTCAAATTTTTTTTTTTTAAACTACTTACCTTATATTACCTTCTCTTAATCGCCACATGAATTAAGACATTTACGGTAGCGATACAACAGCTTCAATATACTCTCGTCGTATTCTTCTGCCGCCAGTCCATTTAGCCACTGTTTAACAACATTTTTGAGTTCATCGTCTCACCCGTGAATTGAATTATCAAAAATTCAAGAGTAGATCCCATTCGGATTTTTTTGTGACGTTCCGTTAAGACGTACGGCACCCAACGTGCAAAAACCTTTCTGAAGCCTAAGTGGCCATAAACAATGCGACCGATAGCAGCTCTTGAAACATCAGGAAAAAGAAGGGCCAGATCGGAATCTTTGAGCGACAATATTTTCTAATTTCATCATCGACGCGATTCAACAACTTCTCGGGGATTATCGAGAGCCTCCCGAAACGTTCTTCATCGTGCACATTAGTTCCGTTATTTATAAACTATCACACCATTTTTGGAGGTTTCTTTCTTTTTTACATTATCAGCGTTATCAACTCTAACTGCCTCAACTGACTCAACTTAAGTTTCAGCCGGCTTAACGTTTTGATGGTTTAAAAAACGTATGACTCCACGTATTTCAGAGTCGGCGGCAAATCGATTTTCTTATTCATTTTATAACGTAATATCTCAAACGTACGTAATCAAAGACAATACAAAACGAAAACTTACCGACAATAACGCAGTGTGTACATTATTTGCTTGGCCATGAACGATAAAAATTAGCCGACCTTAAGGAGAGAGATTTCCCAGCGGTCTTTATTTTAGTGATTTTCCTCGTATATATTTTGTCTTCTTATTATTTATTCTCATACCCTGAAATTTGCAAGCTTCATTTATGTCACTGGTATACAAGTTTTTGTTAGCACTATTACGTCTTCTCACTTTATGATTTCATATATATGATCCGAATTTAAAATGACAAGAATTTACATGAATATGAAACTGAACCTTTTTTCTGTATGTAGATAAAATAAATATTGATTTTCCATCATAGGGTGTACAAAAATTGAAGAAAATTTTTTTACCTATTATAACGAGCGAGTGCAGCACGTAGTAATAACAAACAGACGAAATAATTGTGAGGGTAATAAACAAATAGAATCATTAAACAAAAGATTAATTTGGAAAGTTAATTCAAATTTATTTTTCTTTTAATATTATTTTTAAGTATTAAACAGCGTTGCAGAAAACTCAAATGATTTTTAACGTTTGTTATCTAAATACATATCAAAGTAATATTGCTAGTGTAGCGGGATGTTTTTATCAGTATAATTTTTAATAAATTAGTCAAAAGAAATTTAGTACGGGTTGGTAAATTTTTGTTAAATAACAACAGAAGTTCTATAATCCGTTTTTTTTGTAAGGCAAGATATTAATAAGCAGTTTCGTTATGTGAATTGACAGACGTGTTTTTTTTTCTTTCTCTAATATTTCTCCACTAATTTAACAACAAGATATAATATCACTGAAATTATATTATAATATATAATAAAATAATATATATTATATTATAATATTTAATTCTTTTTTGTTCCAGAATGAGTGGTGCTGAAATGTATGCACACTATGGATGGTAAGTTGATAAATAAGCTTATTTTATCGTAATGAAAAACAATAAAATTTATTAACAAAGTGATATTTTATGACAACATTATTATTAATTGTCTTTTGTCAAAGAATTAGGCAAATTCTATTAGTAAAATTTAACATTCACATCCATACTTGAACGTCAAATTTTAAAAAAATGTAATTATTGTAAAAAATTATTTTTCACTTTTTGTGGTCGTAATACATAGTTAATCATGAACAGAACAAACTTTAAAACTGACATAATGTTTCGTTCATTAAAAAAATTTAATGAGTCATGAGTTACTTTCTATATTATCTACAATAAAATAAATGTATTATTGAATTATTACATCGTTTCACTTAGACATTATAAAACTGCGGTTCTGAAATTTTTTATTCATATTTCATAATCTCATTATGTTTTTCCTGCATAACAGGTAGATTTAATAAGAAGGCTACTTATTGTAATAGATATCATAATTCGACTTCCGGAAAATTTCGACATATCTTCGCGTTTCGCATCCCCCAGACCCCAAGACCACCGTCAGCTCAAAGTTTTATATATTAATTTCTTGTGGACACGATAACTGCCATAATCTTGTGCCAATCATTTTCAAATTGATACATAAAATATAATGAGCAAAATCTCGGTCAACTTCGTTAATGGGCAAAATCGGACTCGAAATGGAAATGGGGGGCTTTTTCGACAAAAAAAAATATCGCTATATCTTTCTCATTAAATAGAATATCGAATTCGTTTAAAGTTTCTACTATTTTTTTGGATAAGGGTTTAAAACTTATCTAAATAAAGTTTTTTATATCACCAACCATTGGCCCAAGTGATGGAAAAAATGGGACTACGAAGACAAAAAAATCATACCTCCCTATAAATATTTTTTATCCCTTGCTTAGCACCGGTGAAATCTACCTCCGCCTTCCGGCGGTCCAAAAGGAATTTTTTTTTTTAATTTTAATATGTCTTAGTTATTTTCATTACCATCTCAGTTAAGATACGAGTATGCCTAAATTCTTCCTTAACATTTTATTTAATTAAACACGAGAATGATCTCAAAAAATAATAAAAAAAGTAGGATTCAGACAGACTTAAACCGTGATTTGTATGCAAGTAAGCGATAATCTACTCGCCTATTTATTATACAATAAGTGTAGTTAATATTGTAAAAATAAGTACTTTCGGTAGTTATCTGTTTATTTAATGGTTTACAGTTATGTTACAAATTTTAGTCTCACAATCCTCTTCAGCTGCTCCCAAATTCCTTGTCTGCCGAGCTTTATGACATTATATAATTCGATATCAACACATGTTCCGTATAGACCTAATGTATTTACTAACTTGTGAATTAAAGGGATAGAATTTTAATGAAGTACAACAGTGGTTCATCTTAAGTTTTAATGGTTATTTATTGTTACTGTAAACTAATTAAGAGGACTTTTAATTTAAAGTGATTTCTTATAATCGATTCAACGTAGTCAGTAATATGATAACTCTTTTACGGGCATTAAATAGGGCTTACTACGTATTTTCAAGTGATTTTTTTATTTAATGACTTTGGATTTACTGTCCTTAGAGGAGAAGAATTGTTCTTTCAGTTCATAAATACAAAAAAAAACATATGTTCGAGTTTATGATTAGTGAATTATATTACCACATTTGAAAAGGGTGGAGTTCCAACAATTCAAAGTTATCTATTGGTATTATCTTAAAAACCAGAATCATACAAATAACCCAAAAAACGAAAATCATAGGAAATGAGACGACCAAAGAAACAAGTGCAAATTATTGTCTGGATTCATATTTTTTAAGATTTAGTGGAGGTCCAATCGCAGCATCATATCATGGATGACTCTTTATTATACTGCAAAGCCTTCATGACATTGACGAATTTTTGTTTGCCGTAAATCGACCGGAAATAAATAAACTTAACTTATTTATAACGTATTGAATCGATGACACAACATAACAATGAAACAAAAAAAATGGGTGGCTCTTGTAATGCTCATAAGTAAAATCTTAGTTAGATTAATATTTTATTTTGCCTGCTCTTGACTAAACAGGATCGACTACAGAAATATAATATTATGGAACGCCTTTTATCGATAAAGATAAAGGACCATACTGTATCGGATAAAAGAGATTAAACTTAATGAATTTTATAAATTCATTTAAAAGCGGTTGAAGAAATGATTCTTATAATCTGTGATTGCAACTCGTGAAACTGAATAAAAAGTTTATTTTATCATGTGTAAAAGATTAGGTTATATTGTAGTATTATCAATACTCCTGCTCTGACAGCCATCATAATTTTGGTGTACCTTTATGTCTCCTTCCAAAGTATTATATTAATAAACCAACGATGCAAGCCTTTCTTATGACATTTTTATAAAGATTTTATTAGCATAAATTAATACAATTGAAACAAAAGAGTTTCGTTTTGGCTCTATATATATGAAAAAAAAAATTAAGTTAATAATGTGTTGAAGACGATAAATTTAAAAAAGAACATTTATTTGGTTAACTTTTCGTCGCAAATCAGTTATTTTATTGCCAATTTTCAAAGTCAAGATTTCTGAGGTTCAAATCCCGGTAAACGTTAATTACTTTTATGCGGATCTGAATACTAGAAAGTGAATACCGCCGGTTCCTTTGGCAATAGGGTTTCAATTAACCAGCGGTATCAGGTGGTTCGGCCTGACTCTGCAGAAGGCTACAAGTCATTTGTGTCATGTCTGTATGTATGTGCGTATATATCTCGCATAACTCAAAAACGATTAACCTTAGGATATTGAAATTTTGGATTTAGGACTGTTGTAACATCTAGTTGTGCACCTCCGCTTTTGATTGCAAACAACTGAACGAAAAGTGTCCAAAAAAGCCCAAAATCCAAAAAAAGTTGGATTTGGTATTTTCCTGAACTGCAGTAAGAAGCCTTTATTGAGAGCTTTTAAACGATATATTCGTTGGTTCCAGAGTTATAGTCAAATACAATTTTAACTAATCAAGATCATCCAAGTGGAAGGTTCATCGGTTTGAATTCGACTTCACTTCCTTTTTTATTATTATTATTTTTTTTTAATTTAAATATATAGATTTATTAATAATTATTAACCGGTGATTGTAAAAAAAAATTATAATAAATACTTATTCAATAATGACAATAAAAAAAAATATGAAAAATATCTGAAGTTATTAATGAAATAAAATTTTATGTACTTTTCATTATAAAAAAAAATGTGTATATGTAATGTAATAGATGTACAACGAAGTCATGCGGTGTCCACATCATTATTTTTTTGAAGTTTGAACCACATTCTATTAATTAGAGCAAAGAAATTTATTTTTAATTACTAAGTAAGTCATATGTTAATGATGCAATAAGTATTTAACCTCCATAACCGGTTACCATTTAATAATTTTTCAGTGGAAATGGGATCCAGAAAATGAAATTTCAGTTAAGGTAAGCATTATTTTAACAAAATTATAGATGCATAATAATATTTATTTTTTAAATTATAAAAAATGTTTATCAGGAGTCCTCTGAAAAGATTTCAACTTCATAAACGATGTACATTTTACAATTTAAAATAAAGCAAATATTTTACATCAACTTCTGTCTAATTACGTCCAGTTTTTTAATTGTTACGAAAAGAGTTTGGTTAAAATTATGCTTTAAATTCAAGGCAAGGCAGTGCTGCATTTTCTGAGAACATCAATAAATAATCAACGTATGATGTTTGTAAATTTAATTTGACTGAACAAATTTAAAACAGTGATCCTGCAGTTGTATTGCAATTAATATTGAACAATTCTTTTTATGGAACTCGGAAAATAATAGTAAAAACACATTTGCGATCTGTTGTTGAAAACGAACTTTATTAATAAAAGCAAAAAATAAAATAATAACTATTAAACCATATTCCACGTTCATAATTATAGTTATTTTTTTATTTGTAAATTTATCTCGATGACAATAAGAAACAAATATAATAAATAATTAAAAAAATAAATAGTCTTAACCGTGATTGTCAGTTGATCCGTTCATTTCCGAGCAGTCAAATAGCCATTAAAAAAATAAATTTGTTAAGTGATAATTGAGAAATGACACTGTGGGAACTCTCTTTTTAAATTCTTCAGTCAAATTTAACGTCAAATTGTAAAGTTTTATCTTATTATATTAATAAGACTACAAAAATAAAATATTGTGGAACGCCTTTTATTGTAGGACCATACTGCGACAGATGAAAGAGTTTACTCCTTATTAAGTGTATAAATCATTTTAAAAGCGGTTGAAGATTGATTCTTATAATTTGTGTCAGCAAATCGTGAAACTGAATTAAAAAATATTTATTTTTCATTTGTAAAATATTCGGCTATATTTTAGTATTATCAATATCTCTACTCTGACACCCATCATAATTTTGGTCTACCTGTATATCTCCTTCCAACAAGGTGATATTAAAAACCACCGATGCAAGCCTTTCTTATGACATTTTTATGAAGATTTTATTAGCACAAATTAGTACAACTGAAATAACAAAAAAATAGATTTAACTATCAGTTACATATTTAAAGTACCTTCTTATAAACATTTTATTAGCATAAAATTTACTATTTTTACTAAAAAAGGACTTATTTATCTATCACTAAAAGTCCATCGAAGCCAATGCGTAAGTTAGCACAGCAGCAAGATATCAAATTGGCTACCTCACATAAAGCAGTTAGAAAACAACTAAAACCTTTCCCCTGCAAAGTAATATGTGTTCAAGAACTGAACACTACAGATCATGAAAAATGGTTAAATTATTTTCAATGGTTTAAACGTTTTATTGACCAATATTCCGTAGGTGTCTACGACGTAACATTTTTAACATTTGTACGATATACATATGTACGAAACATTGCAGTACATCACTTGGTTAAAGTGTTTTACAACAAATTGAAAGGTGTGGAATGTGGCACTAATGTTTGCAGAAATCATTTTCAACACCTTTTATAAACTATTCCAGTTATTGTATTATCCATTCCTATAAAATAATGGAATAAAAATACAAAGTAATAATTAAAAAGGTTTCGTCATTACTCTTCCATAACTCCAGTGCACAGCAGCTTTCTGAAAGCACTGTACTAAAGAATACTAAAATAAATATTAAATTTGTACCACATTCATCACAAATGTGATTGGAAATCGTTCTCCACTGATAACTCAGATAATAACAAATCATTCTTGATTATTATGCTTTCTTCCCACCTCACTGCTTTATTTAAACGATTTCGTACAAAATATTAAAACCTTTAAACTTTTTTGTTAGTAAATAAAATATCAATTGTATACGGACTTGAATACTAGACAATGGATACCTGTGTACTTTGGTAGTTGGGGTTCAATTAACCACACATGTAATCATCGTCGACCTGAATCTGTACAAGACTACAACTAATTTACACGTCATGCATATCATCCTTCTCACAATGGGCCGTGGGATGGTTGCTTATTTTCACTAGTTGACCAGATTACAACAAATATATTAGGAATATCATAAATAAAAGTTCCTAATGTACGTATGAAGCAAGTCATTAAGCTTCAAACTCATCAGCAAAGATGTAGTGCGACTAGAGCACAGATAATAAGTATATTGTTAAGAATTCTAACTCATTAATTTTTGTTTGTATTTCAGTGATGAAGAATCAGAAAAAAAAATAATTAAGAAAATTGATATGTCGTAAGTGATTTTTTTTTTTTCAGTGAAATAGTATAAAAATAGAAAAATCTGTTGAGTTATAAACTGTCATTTATTAATTTCATTATTGACGTTCAGCGTGAAATAGGGTTTATTCTAATTCGATTAAACAACGTTGGTAGCGATTTTAGTTTCTACTGCTTTTATAAGAGAAGTTACATTCTCGAGATGGTATAACGAACACTATACTGAAGCTAATATAGGAGTAATTAAAGAATAATTTCGAAACTGTGGTCGTAGAATTTTGATTGTATCATGCGCCGAAATTGAATATTTCACAACTCAATATTTCCCATCGATCGGTACCCATCACTCTGAGTATAAGTGACAATAAAAAATATGTAAAAAAAAATGATAAAAACCAGTCTTTTACTAAATGAACTAAAAAGTAAAAAATAAAAAACGTTTTTAAAACACCACTACTAAATTAAACATTAAAAAGTAAAAAAATAATTTTTGGTCGGTATCTCAGAATGGATTTGACAAGCTTTACGTGAAAGTCATAGCTTTAAAATAAAAATTTATTGTTTTTCCCAATTTTTTATATGCGTGATTGTTGCCCTAAAGAGTGGGGTGCTCATGACAAAGCACCTCTTTAGGTCATCCATCACGCATATAAAAAATTAACAAAAAGATAAAATTTTTAATTTGAAGCTAAGACTTTCACATAATCTTGCATATCACCATCAAAGCTTGTTGTCAAATCCTTTCTGAGATACCGTCCTAAAATTATTTTTTACCTTTCAGTGCGTTATGTTAAAAAGTGGTGTTCAAAAATATTTTTACACATCTTTTATTTTCTACTTTTTAGTCTTCATAAGATTATACTTTACAGCTGCGCTAGCGCACAGGTTTGAACAATCTTTCGAAGTTTTCATGCCTCCAGTTTCCAATACCGCAGACAGCTTTAAACGTTTGTACATCCTAAAATATTACTGTATATACTCATATATCCTTGACTGGAGCAAGATGGAGAAATTGGGGTTTTTTGCCTTTCATTCTTGCCATAATCTAGATGTGCACCCAGCAATTTGTTTTTGGATTCAGTACATCCTCCTCTCACACGGGCTGTATCTGATGAATCATCAGACATAAATATTGAATGTAACGGTTATATGAAATTTGAGTTATTGCCTCAGCCGTAGAAAAAAATACTTTCGTTCAATTTAATCAATTGAAACGACAATATCACAAACATGGATAATTCTTGAGGCTAGACGCCTGCACCTCCAGAGGTGACTCTGTCAGTTGCACTCAATCCATCTTCTTTGAGGTATTTGGTTCGTCCCGCCAGGGGTTGTTCACACCTATATTGATGTCTTTTTGAATGAGCCATCAATCTATCACCTAAATCGCGTCCTACTCCATCAGTTGCTGGAGTGGTTTGGGTTTATCCATATTTCCTTTAATTTCTTTTATGGGATCTATTATCGGTCGGAAGTGTTTTTTAAACAAAGCATCTTCTTCGGCTAAACCCATCAAGTAAGACGCATGTTTACGTTTAAAATCGTTATTTAATTTATCAATTGCAACCATTTGTTTCTCCTTCATATACATTGTCTTAAAATTAAAAAGAAAAAGAAAATTCAAAGTAATAGTCCATTCGCGAATACGTTCAACGCTGCGTTCGTCCAGCGTTCAATCGTCAATTAAAAATTTATCGATACCGTTTCAATAGCGACTTTTATTTTTATCACTCTCTTTATCGATAACTAGAAAAGCGTAACGGTTGAATAATATTAGTAAATTGCAATTTTTTCGTATCAGTTGTTTCGGTATTTTAAAATATTTTGCGCTAAATAAAAACAATCAATTTTATTGCGACCACCTCTTGCAAAATAAGCACCGATATTGCCTTGTTTTTGTTTGGTTATATCATCGAAAATCATTATTGAATGCGGTTTAACAGCTTCCGGTTGTGGAACTTGATCGTTTTCAGAATATTCATAGTAACCGAGTTCTGGATTTAACATTCATCAAGTTTGATAGCATTCTACATAGAGGTTGGTGAAAGGATTTTGAAAAAACGTACAAGTTCTGAAAAAGTCCTCCGTTTGGTTGAACTAAAAGATTAAAAATAATATTTGTTTTACCGCAGGTTGATTGGTCGCATACAATACATCTAATACCGTTTGGTAAGAGGGATCCATGCCTACTTCGTTTTTCGAATCCGTAACCCATCATTGCGTTCACGATGGGGAACTTTGTTTTCTGTTGTACTTACTTCATCATGCATCTTTTATGAAATGTTTAATATTGAAACCATTAACATATGCGAATAGATAAAAAAACACGCGCGACTAAGCTATTGATATATCTATTCTACAGGTGTAATACAAATGAGCATGGAATAACATATTAATACAACTAAAACAATCAACTGAAACATTATTTTTGAATCAATATAGAAATAAATAAAGTGATTATCAATAAACTATTAATCTAATGTTGTAGATATGTTTATTGTAATTGAAAGAATTGAAAACAAATAATAAGGACATTTTGCTAAATTATTTTCAAATTCCTCAACAAAATTATTTTTATTATCATAATATTAATCATCTAATGCTGTGCAATGAAGAGTACTATCACTATTAAGAGTTATTTTTATGCGTAATTCATCAGTAATGAGCATAAACCTCATTAAAATCATCAATAATTGAGTAATTTGAGATTTAATCGGTTTATTCCTTACCTTAAAGGAATAACTAAGATAAAATTTATGAGTACTTGTGGACATATTGTTATCTCTTTTATAAATGATTAAAAATCTAAATCAATGAACTACTGATCTTTTCCCGACGTTGATATCATTACATCAACTTTACTAATAGGAAGTAAATGATAAGGATGTTTTGGCAGATCAGCATAACGCTCATCAGGTTCAATATAAAATTCATCTATTGCAACAAAATCACAAAAACCATCCATGAATAATTATTTTTATATGCGATGTATCCCAATGAAAATATTTTTCAACATCATTCGCAAAGTTTTCAATACGATTTTTAATTTCCCGTTTTATTGGTTTGTTAGATGAGTAAAATGAATATTTAATATTCATATTTTTTTTAAATTCAGATTATTTACTGCTATCAAATAGCTCCTTATTATTATCATCTAGATAAACACAGAAAAGATATAATAATGTATTTGTTTTAATTTGTATTCACAGTGATTTTGGCAATAAAAAATTGGTGTTAAATAACATCACTCAAATCTATCCATGAATTGTAAATTATATGGAATCCGAGCCGTTTTACATACGTCTTGTTGCCTTTTCGTTTGAGCATTTTCTCAATTTGTTATACGTCTTTGTGTTTAGATTTTTGCACTTAGTGTTGATGAAAACGTCCTTTTCTGAGTTCATTTCTACTATCAATTAGTTCATATGTAACCGGTAGATATTCAGCGTGCACCGTATGTATTTTCAATAATTCATTCGCCCAATTCGGTAATTAACCTTTTTCGAATATTTTTTATGTTTGCTTATGCGAACGTAATCGCCAACATAAAATTTAATTTTTACAACACTCTTTTTTCTATCGTATTTTTTGTTTAGATTTGCAAGCACTTGCGATTCGTTCGTATTATTTACATCTTTTGGTATAAATTTTGTGACTGAAAGCACAACATTGTTATACTCTTTGAGTAGAGCTTGTAGCATATCAGTCCACTTGCAGCTTTCCTGTTCTGTAAATTTAGTCCACGTTTTCGTTTTTAGGGTTCTATTGAAGCGTTCAGTTACCGCAGGTTTTTTATCTGAATATGTGGAATAATGATTTATGTTGAATTGTTACAATAGAGCTTTCACTTGTGGATTATAAAATTCCTTTCCTGCTCCGTTTGAAAATGTTTCATCTTATGCTTTTCAAATATTGGTTGCAAAACGGACGCGACCTCTTTACCCGTCTTATTCTTTAACGAGATAGAGTACGCGAATTTAATAAAACAATGGATAGCAGTCAAAAAATATTTATAATCCTTACTGGTTCGAAATACGGTATCATTTTGACTATATCTGCTTGCACAAGGTCATTAGACACTTTAATTCGGTATTTCTAATAAGATAATTACGTCTAGCCAGCTTGTGTAATTTTTTCCCCAAATCGGCTTTGATAGATATTCCCGTTTTAAAAGAAAAAAAAAATAACATAAATAATAACGTAATAAAATATATAATAACGTTTATTACATAAATCCGACTCGCCTTCACGTTCTTCCTTTGCTGTTGCCGCGATTTGTAACTTATTAAAAGATTTTTCATATAACTTTTTTTAAAGTCATCAAATTCCATATCTATATTAAAATGACTATGTCTTCTTTTAGATTTAAATCTTTAAAAGCAACATTAAAAAATCGTACACTATTTGGATCTTTTAATTTTTTATAAACAAGTTTAAAATTGGGATATCATTTTTTTAGTTTATTCAATTCATGATCTAAATTTTTATATTGAACGCGAATAGCATAATATTTATACTCTTCATTATCTATATTTTTACCCAAAATTATAATGCAATTATCACATTCATCGAGTGGAAAAACTGTAGATAAATATGGTGTGGTCATGGCTTTAATTTTTTTACATTACATTTTAATTCGGTAATTTGCAAATTTTAAATTTTCATCTACAATTTTATCATTTTCGATTAGCATTTTTTCTTGCTTATTTTCTATATATCGCAACTTCGAATCCTGCTGAATATTATCGTTTTGATATGACTTAAAAACTTTGATGAAAAAATCTTTTATAATTTTATTACATCGAACATAAAAACTTAGGGATATCCAAGATGCTATTGCTAGTATTAAATAAACACAAACATACGTTCCTGTTATAATTTGGGAATTACCGCTCGTAACTTACGACATTATTTCATCGGTCGGAATTCCGGCCAATGAGATATATTGTAATAAAAAATTTAGACAGTTTATTTTCATTCCAATGTTTAAATTGTTTCCCACCATCATGACATAATTTTGTTGCTTTGAAAAAACCCGTATCTCCATCAATTATAAGTTTAAAATCACCAAAGATATCATACGAATAGTTATCTTTAATCTGGTCATAACACACATCTATTAAACTCATTTGTAAGTCTATAATAAAACGATAAATTTTATCAACAATAAAATGTTGATTTTATATATTTTTACTTTTATATATAGAATCATAAAAATGTCTAATATCTTCGATAAATTGAATAGTTTAAATTTTACAATTAATATAAGTGAAAAGGTCTACAATAGGCTATATAGAATAGAAAAAGTGAAGTTTACAAAGACAAAAATGGTGATTCAATTGAAGTTTCTGGAAAATATTTACCTCAACAATTTAATCATCTTATCAATAAGATTTGAATGAAATCAATCAACCAACAGATCTACATATAATTTATAAATGTTTGAAAAAACTGTCTTATGGACATAATTATCATAATGTAGATTTTAAACGCAGTATTGATGTTACAAATTAAGTCGTATACAATTTAGAGATGTAATGTATTTGTCATTTTGAAATAAATGTACATTTAGAACTCCATCGCGTGATTGTGTTGTAGTTGATAAAAATAAAATACGATCTAATTGTAGTAATTGGGGTTTGTACCATTTGAATCTAGTTTATATAAACTATTTTGAAAGTCGAAATTCCAGCTACCAAATGTTTCCACAGTCGGCATCGGCTTTTACCCAGTCAAAAGCCGCAGTCGGGATTCCGGCATCGGCTTTTTTTTATAAAATTAATTTAACTCTTCTTATTGTTTATTTTCAACCGTGAAACTAAACTAAGCTAATAGAATAGATGAAGGCTAATTTTTTTTTCTTCTTTTCACCATATATTCACCGATATCTTTATGATCGTATGCAAGTAATTCTATAAGGTTTTCTAATATGAATCTTTTATCATTGTTTGGAGAGAGAGAGCTTTTTACACTGATCAATCGAGTAAATTTCATGATTAAAAGTACGTATTGATTTCGATGTGGAATATGAAATTTTTCTGTTGAATAAACAATCTTTATACATTTCATGATTTAAAACTTTCAAATTATAATCTTTATCAAATATACGAGAACCCTTTTTAATCTGTTAGGCTGTCTTTTTTTGTTGTAAATAATAATCGGTGACACCTGAAAGTAACGAACACATTTTAGCTCTTAACACAACAAATTCATGGATTGGTAGACCCTTCATTTCATTTTTTAAACGACCTTATCATATTTACTCGATGCGTAAACATTTCGATTTCTTTCATTCAAATGTTTGTTATCCCCCAAAATTGATCAAAATGTTCAACTTTTGTTGGTACAATTGAGTATAATAGCGAATCTGTATCTGTCAGTAGCTTTATGTTTTCATCACCGTATCAAGGTAAAAAATGATTGTAATGATAATCGTGCATGATTAATTTTGCTAAATCTGTTACTGTTAAACCCACACATATGAGTTTATTTTAGTATTTATTTTTCTTCACCATTGATATTCCAACTTTCCGTTGATTTCCTTTCCGTAAATATAATAATGTTTAACTCTTGGACTAGCTTTTAATTTTTTAAACTTGGATTCGTCATTGATCAAACGCATATCGATTCGCTTTCTTACATTTTCAAAAGTTTTTCAGCATACACTGTTGATTAATAATTTAAAAACTTTTTTCAATCTTATCTTTAGTACTAACCCACTCATGAAAATTTTTCTAAACGTAATCTTTCAACTATGGATATTGGTTAAAACGGCTCTATGTATTTTCAACAACATCATAGACGATATAATTAAAGACATCATTTTAACGTTCTGTAATGTAGAACGTATTTGTGCTTATCTTTCAAAGTACACAATCATTTTTTCATGCTACTCGATGCAAACGGAGAAATCATACTACTGGGAATGGATTCTTTCTCTAGCGCGAGTAGATAATCTTTATGCGATTCGTGTAAGTGTTTAGGATATGCTCAATCGACTTATTAATAAAACCCATTTCCGCATGATCTTTCCCATCGTTTAGACGGTTTACGAACAAATATTCAATTTCGTTTTCATCACACCATCTGAATCCGTCTACAACAAGCAACGGTTCAATCATACATCTCCCATAAAGAGATCTAACACCATAATATTTAATTAATTTTATCGGTTTATTTTTATCATAATTACTCATTTGCGGATCGTTTGCCATAGCATAACGGTTGGAAATCATTGACACGCCGCCGCGAATGCCTTTTTGAAAAAACAAATACATATCGAGATCTGTAATGAGTTCTGATTGCAACTTTGTATCCTTGAGGGCTGCAAACCACGATAAATGTGGAGCAAATACATAATTATACGGATCTGAATTGTTTATTTCAATCATTTTATTACGAAAATTCTCAAACTCATCAGCCAACAACATGACATCCAATTTCATATAGAAATCATGGTATTCATCGAGCGTCTTCATTTTGAATCGATTCCAAACGTTTTGGTCGTGCATATAATCCGATTCGGAGATGTTTTGTTTCTTTAAATCATCATACACCCCTTCGATGGGCGGCAGTTGAGTTTCATCCAAAAGAGTTGCCAATTTAATACATGTATATTGATAAAAATACCTTTACGTTATGCTTTAGGATACAACCATTACGTTGAATTAAGAACTTTCATCTATTTTTTTATTTTATTATCGTTATCATTTTTTTTATATCAATTTGAAACTGTGGGTAACTTGTTTTAAAGCATATATTCGTATATGCTACGTGACCGTCTGACAATTTACGACAACTAGGAAATAAACGTTGCACTAGTTCATTAAGCCTATAAGATTCAATTTCTTAGTTGGTTCTTTGCTGGATTTTTTGGACGCATCTCAAACCCGTGTTTTCCTATATATTTTGCAGTAAATCCACTCTTTCAGCGTGTAAATTTAACTGTAAATAGGGAATAATCTTATAAAACAGACGTTGAGTGCTTCAACTTGGACTCAAGGAGTCAAAGGTTAAAATGACGATTGAAGCTGGACATATTATGCTACTAATTATTCCATTAATTTCAAGTTTTTAGGTGTTTTGGACTCAGCACCCTTTTCTAGTTTAACACGTAATTAAAAGTAGCGACAGATTACTTTTCCTGGGCACTCGTTTAATTTTATTTTGTCACTTAAATTAATTGTATGTTTATTTGCATTTTTACTTGAATGAAATTTTTAGATCGTTAAATATTTTAAACAATATTTTTTTTTTTATAATCTGAAACATGGTTACAGCTGATATAATAAATAAATTATTACAAAAGTGAAAATGCACCTTACCAGCAAATTAAATGTGTTTCTCCAGATTTTCCAGTCCTAAGACCATCGTCAGGAAAATATAAAAAAAATATTATAAAATAAAGTCAAAAAATTAAAATGATTTAAGTCATGACTGCTTAATCATTTGATTTTAATTTCCTTAATTTTTTACTTTATTTTATTCTCCTGGCGATGATTTAAGTACTGAAAGGTCTAGAAAGACACAACTAATTTGCTGGTAAGGTGAATTTTCATTTTTTTAATAGTTTAGAAAACATAGAAAAATATAATTATCATTTTTGTGCATAATACATAATGAGCTAAACTTGTGTGTTTAATGGTAAATAAAAATGATATAATTTCCTAACTTTTGTTTATTCTCACGTTTGTTTTCAGATGTTCTTTACGTTTGAATACCAGATCTATAATGAACAATTTTGTTGAAAATTTGCCTCCACTTTTAAGTACAAATGAAGAAAATTCGTTCATAGACTGGTTTACTTCTGACATACCGTTTGAATTACGGTTTTCATATATATGTAAATTTGTTAGCCCTGTAAGTATTCACTTATTCAAATATACATATGTAGCGATTAAAAAGGAAAAAGCTATAAATGTAATTATTTAGGAAAATAAAAATATAAAATATGAACTACTTGTTTCAATCGTGCACTTGCAACACGAATATGTATATAACTATATATATATTTATATGCACGTGATTGAAATGTATATATATATGTGTATATACATATATATACATAAGACAAGAAAGATATATAAATTTCTCACTACCGAGATCTTGGCCTTCGACAAACTGCTACGTAGGAGGAAATTGAAGTAAAAGATTGAAATATGTGAGAATGTAAAGAAGATTTATGTATAAAAATCATTCTACTCTTTGAGTAAAATTTAGAGAAACAGAACTTAAGGTTCGTATCTCTCTACGTCCCTGAGTTACTGTGCCAAAATGAATAGGCATCAATGCTCCATAAAAAAAAACCATTCTCACAAATTTCATCCAAATCCCTCCCTCCGGTTTAAAGATATCAACAAAAAGAAAAGTAAAAAAATAAAACAAAAAAACATTTATACATGTGTACATAAATCAGTCTGAGAGTTTTGAATGCTAAAATTATAGATACTTTTTTTGTTTTTGAAATGTTGTGATCTGCCTAAACTCCGAGAAGTAACATTTAACCAGATAATCAAACTTTCACTTGCATAGTATAATATAATACCAAATGCTGTTATTATTAGTTGTATTAATGTTATGATTCGTATGCTATTATAACTAAACAGTTCAAGCATATAACCAGGAAATGAAAAATATTAAAAAATGTAGCTATACTATCTGTCAAAGCCAAGCCTGCTCTTTACTGGAGCGAGCAGAATTCCCTACATTTTAACAATCGTTACCACCAATATATTGCTATTTCAGCAGTCAAACAGGTTAAAAACGTGTCTGACAGTGATATCATTTTATTAAAAACAAATTTCACACCATTTCAGTATAATGAAGCATTTTATATAATTATATTAATGTGATGTTAATTAAATAACTGTTTGAATAGAAAATAACACTTTGCTGAATGTATCAGTAATGATCGGCGAGTGTTCAATTTGTTTACCAGGATTTCATTATGACAGTGGGTCACTCGGGAACAACATATGAAATATATTTTTTTAATTATGACAGGTTGTTTAATAAGGAAGACAGTTTTGGAATGAAATTCGGTAATTTACTTGACTTGACACGGAAATGTCAGTATTCTGATCAATCTTATTTTGTTAGACTAAACTACGTAAATAGTTTTAAAGAAAAAAACTCGAAGTATATGTCCTGCGAAAAAAACTAAAACAATATATTTCTTAAGTTAGGGTTAAAATGGTTATTAGGTTATTTTGTAGACATCGATTAATATGAGTGCAAGCTGTGCCTCAAATATATCCACCGATTTTATACTAGATTGTTGATAAAAGCCGGGTTTTAGTAAAGTTTGTACTATGGTTTAATACTTTATCTTATTTCAATAATACGGTATAGAATGGAGTATTGTTCGGTACTGCATCGTAGAAAACACATTATGAAATCAAATTTTGTCAACGATATAAGTCATTATTCTTTTGTTTTATATAACCAGTAGATACAAAATATCTTTTACTCGGTTCGTTGTAATGATTTACAGTGATGAAATACTTTTTAAATAAATATATTACTGTTCGATTAATTACTTTATAAAATATATGCGAATACGCGGTACCTTTAATTGAGTTAAAACACTCATGGAAATGTTTATCGAGGTATTTGCTTCGGTGGCATCCTGACATATGTCAAACTGATGATTGTAATATCAGTCAGAGGATCAATAAGACGAACTTTGGTAAATGCCATCATGGCTAATAATGGAGGAAGTGGTGGGGCGATAGAAATCGTCACAAAGGAGTAAGGACGTCTTAAATTACATCTGTTTATAAATATATCAAAACAGTAAGCTGATTCCAGTAATTCAGCTTATTGTTTTTATAATTTTATAATTATAATGATGATTTTATAATTTTTCTCAACAGAACAAATTTATTTTCAATCTGAAGTTAATAAATTCTCTTGTATCATTTCGGTAAACAATAAATCAAGTTTAAGTTTTACATGAAGTTAATGAATGAACAGATTTCTGAGTGAGATCATTTTATCATGCACAACATGATACTATACACTGTAACTCCACGTTCTACAGATACTCACATTTCATTTGAGTCATGGAATGTAGGTATGCAGAACTGGTAATGTGTTAGAGCAAGTGTTGGAAATGTCTACAATTTTCCTGAAGGCAAACCCGTCACACTACATTTTTTGAGATGAATTCCATTATCACTGATGTCCTATGACAGATGTCAAAAATATGGTGTGAAGGGTTTGGACCTGCCTTCAGGAAACTGGTGGACATTTTCAAACACTTGCCGTAAGACATTACCAGTTGTGCACAACTACACTCCATGAATCAAACGATATGTATATCTATATTATAGTCTGTAGTGTAGTTATAGTGTATGGTGTATGATAAATAGAACTCGCTATGTAATCCAAAAAATTGGCTTTAACAGATCTCAAATAATTCTAGTTAAACATAAGATGTTTATTAGTCATAAAAAAGGATGTAAGCGAGAAAAGTATATAATATCAGTGACTTGTATATTTCTCTTGTTATCGTGCCTTTTGGTAGAAAAAATTACAGAAACTGAAGTCAGTGACAATCAAGAAATAATGAATAACAATAAAAAGATGTAATAATGTATTGGTTGTTGATACATTGATGATTAGTTTACAAAAACAACTTTGAGAGCAGTTATCTTTAAAAAAAAAATAAAAACGATTCAAAAAAGAAGCATCAAATTTGTAAAAAAAGAGTAGACGTACCACATTCTTTTTTATGAGCGGTAATCTCTCTTATGATTACATAGCGATGACTACGGTTTTAAACATTTTAGTTTAAAAATTAATCCAAATATGAACTTTCAAAATACTCAAGTTTAAATCGCAAAGAAAACTCAGTTCTCTTAGAAGCAAATTTAAAGCTGAGCGAAATATGCATGAGTATGAGTTTTAAAAAACGTTTTGTCACCAACTACAAGTTATGACTATGCTACGGATGCCGTGCAATTAAATTACACATGGCCTATCTTTGGTGTTTTGGAAGATTTGGTGAAACTCAAACTAGACGCTGGTGACCACATTTTAAAAGAGCACAAAAATCCCTCTTGCCACCGTGGATTCAAAATGAAATAATCAGCCTATGTGGCGACGTCATTGCAGACGACATCACTACTGACATAAATAAAGCATCTGCTACAGTATCCCGGCAGACAAGAGCACCAGCATATTAGGGAAAGAGCAACTTTCCTTTGAAGTTAAATTTTTGACGATGAAAAGATGAAGGTTCGTCAGGAATTTCTAGTTTATATAGAGGTGACTGACACGATGCAAAATCTGTATCATCTGTAATTAACATTTTTGTAGAAAAGGTAGGCCTTGATCCAGACAAGTGCATTGGACAAGGATACGATGGGTGTTCCAGTATGACAGTGTCCACCAGAAAATTATTCAAGAAAAGAATACGAGAGCATTATACTTTTTCTGTGCTAGTCACAAACTGAACTTAGTTGTAAACAGCTGAAATGAAATAAAAGTGATAAATAAAGAACTGGTAATGTGGTAACATGCGGCCTCCACATTAAAAGAAATAATAAGATGCTTTGGAGAATCAGCCCTTCATCGAAAATGCATACCAAATACACCAATGCTATGTGCAATCCGTTGCTCTCAAAAATAAAAACGTGTCGCCACATTCAAGAAACACTAATTGCAAATTGTTATGGCGCTTGAAAAACTGTCAACAGATGGTAACAATGCAACGAAAAAAGCGGTTTTCAAATGCATTATCCTCCTACAAAATTAGAAATTCATTGTTAGTGTTTGTCTCATACCAAAATATTCGGAACTACTGCAGCCGATGGTACATGCTTCAGTTAACAAATATGGGCTTACTTCAATGTGGAAATTGCAAAAAAAATCATAGACATCATAACTTCATCATGAGAAGACATCGTGGAAATGCGGTTCTTGAAAATGAAAGCGTAACAGGAGAGGCTGAAACAATCGCTGAGCATATTTCAACAGATTTCAATATGCTACGAGTCATAAATCAGCAGAAACATCGTGCGAATCCACCAGCATAGACTCTTCGCACAGAGTCTTACCAAGAGTCCACCATAGACTCTTCACCAGCATAATTAGCGATCTTCTCCAAAGATCGCTAATTATTCCGTACACAGATTCATTAATAATGTCTCTGGAAGAGCGTTTTTCTGAGGAGAACTTGCCCGCATTCTCATTGCTTAAATTGCTTTACATAATGCTTTATATGGAAAACTTGATAAAAAAACTACAAGTTTTGGAGTTACTACAATTTTAATGATTTCCTTGGTGAAGCTGTACTTTTGTATAACCAATGAAAAGGAAAAAATGTGCCAAGGCCGAACTGAAGGAGGTAGTACCAGCTGCAGTAGTTAAAGAAACCCAATTGTTCTACCCACTCATAAAATGGACGCTACTTATCTCACTTGCACAAGGTTTACTATAGAAAAATCCTTCAGCACCTTATGCAGGATTAAAACTTGGTTACAGTCAACAATGACAAAAAATCGGCTTGTCGGTCTGTGCATGATGAGTGTGCATAAAAAAGTGCTCTGGAAGCTAAAAATAAATGTGAGAAAGTAATTTTGTCAGGATTAATACAGAAATCTCATAGGCTAGTGGTGAATTATGATTTAGATAGTTTCGAATAGCATTCCAATTATTAATTTTGGCGTTTTAAAATATTCAAATAAAACCAATTTTTAACAAAAAACATTTTCATATTTTCCCCCCTCGAGAAAATCCAGGCTACTGCCTATGTTATTATGCAACTGCACTTGCTATCCTGTTCCCAGAGGTTTATTTTTTTATAAATAAGGTAATAGTATTACATGTTTTGTAAACAGTGATGAACATTTTTGTGCATTGTAAGTATTAATAAGTAAGAATTATGATACCGTGAAAAGATTCGTGTATTAAATGAGATAGACAATAGTTTAACAAGTTACTAGCTAAATCTAATTTCATGGTAGAGTAATATTTTAATTTCTAATTTATTTAAAAAAAATTTTATTCTCTTTTGATCTCAAATATTAAAGTTCTGACTACTGTTTAATAGTACGAACTCTAGTTTGATTATATTTTTTCTCTCTATTTTCTTTAATAACTTTATCTCGCAATTGTATTTAATAAACATACTGCTACATTTAGGGTTTGGTTAAGTAGTGTATATTCAGTTTATACAGTTCTAAATATTTTAAAATTCAAATGAAGGTTCTAAAATTCTTCATGAAGCCCAAACCAGTCCTCAGATGATTCTTTAGCATCTAGAAGAAAAGCATATATTTGAGGTGGTCAAAACATTAAATAAATAATGCATAATTAATTTAATAAATGCAAAAACATTTATCGATAATGTGCTGTTTCTATCCTGATAAATATACCTCAATTTCCTGAAGAAATTATTGATTAAATTGATGGATACTGCTTGAAGAGTGCCTTCAAGATCTTTGGATGAGCTTGTATTGCGGTCAACATGAGAATTTTGTCCCTTATCTACTACCCACTGTTTCCTTATCTGTGATCATTTCTCAATGTAGTGTTCAACCAGATGCCTGTTGGATCCATAATGAAGACACTATCATGATCAGCTTGAATTGATGTATACTGGTTTTCTTGGGATTTGATCAGTACATCTTTGATTATGGATCTACCCATGACTCTTTAACATACTTTATAGCTGTACTATCTCAAACTAGGACTGTAGGGTCCATAATTAAACACACATTACATATATATTTATATACTGTGTGTGTGTGTGTGTGTGTGTGTGGGTGTGTGTGTGTGTGGGTGTGTGTGTGTGTGTGTGTGTGTGTATGTGTGTGTATTTTATAAACATAGCTTTGTTGTATGCAGTCATGAATTATTACATCAAATGCACCTATTGTTTAAAGAATGTATTTATTTATTTTATTAATACCCATGACCATTAATTTTTTTTAAGTGCCTTATTTAATATCTTAATTTATGTTTATGTAAATATCCTTTCATTATTTATTTCTAATATATAAAACTATTCAGTTGCAGACCTTTGTAAATAAAAATATTTTACAATACAAAATATTAAACTTCACCGTCAGTGGATATCAGTTAAAAAAATTAAAACTTTCAACTCAATGTATTGGTCTTACGTACTGTTTGCAGCATCAACATATTAACAATTATGTAAGTTTTGAGATATCTGATTAGCCTTCTGTTCATGGTTAATAGCATTATGACAAAATTTTTTCTTGTAATGATTTACATTGTACATTTTGTGTAAAAAAGTTTAAAAAAGACTTCCCATTTAGTAAACTATTTTATTTAGGTAGTATAACCTACATATGAAAATGGTCACTGTTATTCAAAAAAGAAACACACCATTTTTTTATTATCCCTATAATTTTTATATTTCTCTATCCTGATGTATAATTGTTCAGTCCAAAAATGTATTTGTTGAATAAAGTTAAAAAACAGCTGTAACATTTTAACTAAAACCTGCAACTGCTGTAATTCTTTAGTTTATTTTATAAAAATTATTTACTTACGAAAAAACCAATTTTTAATTTTAAGATTATTAATTTCCAAGCTATAGTCATATTTCAAATTGATCAGATTGTTTTACCACTTGGCCGCGACCAATCAACCTACCAGGAAATTTGTCCTTCACAAATTTATGAACAGTTATACTCGATGTGGTAGCGGCGTCCAATTTGCTGGAATATATGTTGTAGATGAGGAAAGGCAAAATTTTCCAATATATCGAGGTTCATAAAGGAATGTTCATAAAGGAAAAATGAAGAGATCTCACCAGTATCACTTGTCACACATTAATTTTCAAACTGTCCTGATCTGCTCAGCATTGAAATGGGGATTTTCTGAACCCCACAATCTGATGTTTTATTTACCTTTAAAAGTGAATGAAAAGTAGCCTCATAAGAACGACTTATTTCATTAAGATAATAGTCATCATCAAACAAATCAAGCAGAATTCTTACGATTAATCCTATCTTCTAGTTTGATAGGTGGCACTACTTTACAAGAACAAATTTTAAAAGGTTCCTTAAAACATTATGAATAATTGAACAAGGAATGTCTAATTCAGGTGCTGCTTGCCATGTTGACTTGAGCAAACTATATAAGTTCTTAAATAATAATAAAATAATAAGTACTTGTTATACTAATTCAGCATTTTTCCCATGTAATGTAATGTTTAATGTGATCAACAATTTCCAATGCTATTCACAAGCCATAACTGTGGTGATCTTTAAATCTCGTTTTCTGGTTATGTTGAATCACAGTGTCCTGTTCTTTAAAAAAAAACAATAAATACATTTTCAAATTTTCTTTAATCCATTGTCACTCGATAGACATTGATGAAAATTTAGCAGTGTATTCATTAGAATTCGGTCGGTACAGTTTAGTACTTTTTCATTTCTCCAATTATGTGGTATTACAATAAAATTAATGATTTTATTTGTAACTATTCAGTATTGTAATAAAATGTATAACAATAAAGTCAAATGTAATTTACTTACAATATTGATACAAATTTATCTATGTGGTATGAATTATTTATAAATGCTGGGGAAAGAGACAACTCCTGCAGTTCTTCAAAACTCTTATGGGAAACAAAAGTAACAAAACCAGTTGCATTAGTCAATATGCTGGGACAGGATGAAAAAATAATGTGGTAGTGAATTGATGAATTTAATTCAAAGAAGATCTCATTAATGAATTTGAAAATAAAAGTAGACGTAGCAACTTAATATTTAAAAGGCTTACTATAACATGAACGATGCTGCTTATATATCTGTTGTGCACAATTCCAGTTAAAAATTTTAAGAGACTCTAATATCCATGTGCATGATTTAGGAGCTGCTAAAGTAATAGACTTTACCTCACATACGCAATTTAGATATGATTCAAATTATTCAAATAATAATTAAATAACCCATAATGACTTTTATCCAGATACATGGCAAGAAGGTCTTTATTGTTGAACATGCAGGAAGATATTACCAAATTATAGGTCTAAAAGATAGTATTGATAACGGATCGTTTAGTATGTTTTTTGTCAGTGATTGTTTATCTGTGAATAGAACAGTGTTTGCCTCATCAATAAATTAAAACTGCAGTTAAGTGGCAAGGACAGTGCTGATAAGTCATAACGAATGCTAGGGTATAAAGTAAGGGAGGTTTTAAAAGAGGATACTAAAGAGAACTGAAAGTGGTCGTGGATAAAGGAATTAACTATTTAATAAAGGTCAACTGGTGGATAAAGAGGAAGGAAGTATAAATATTTAATGTAAGGATTTAATATTACGATGTACTTTTACTATTACTTGCCTGAAAGTTAAAGATTATATTCAGTTTTTAAATTGTTGAAGATTTTTATACTCACTGATACATGTCTAACAGAATGATGTAGAGTGGTTTATGCAGTGTTTTCAAGAAAATAACACTTTGTGAGAGCCAGCATATTAGAAATAACATGTACTATAGAGCGCAAAAAGGAATTTTTAACAATTTATAAATAGGGATATGATTTTCCTGATTTTTTTTTGTCAAACTTTTAAATACGATATTAATAACTATAAATATCATGTTTTATCAACCTGGTTTAGGTAATCAGCAACTGGAAGTCAGAAAATGATGGAAAGGAAATACGTACAGGTACATATAATGTAGAGACATTTTTGCAAACATAGAAGTTAGAAAATCTTAAAAGAGAGATGAATGTAAACATAGAAGTAATGGAACTTCAGTAAATAAAGTGAAATGAGAAAGGATAAAGTTACTAGAGGATGATATTACAATTCAGGAAGTAAAAAGGTAGAAGTGATGTAGGAATAATTCTAAAAAAAATAAATAGCAGTTTACTAGGATAGTTTTTACTAATGAATGGAAAAGTGCTGTCAGAATGAGAATAAACACAGAGACCTGCTTTTAATACAAGTTTATATACCAACTAATCAATATGAAGATGGTACAATTGAAGTACTGCATTAAGAGAAAGAGAAAATTATGGAAGAGTAATATAAGCATTGTTGTAGAATAATAATATGGAAATTGGTGTTGTAGGGCACCCAAACGTACTTTGGAGGGATGAAAAAGCGAAAGGAAACAACTGAGAACACAAATTGAAAGTGGAGGAAGGATAATAAATACTAAAAAATATACTAATAATAATGCTAATAATATAGGCTAGTAAAAAAACTACAAAAGACGGCTGGAGATTTCAAAATCTCCAACTTCTTTGGTAGTCTTTTAGAAATCTGCTGGATATGAAAACAAATAAAAAATTGACGATTTATTTGCAAAATCGAAATTGAGAAATGCAATGAATCAGATATATAGACTGCACATAAAGGTGTAAGAAAAGAAGTGAAACTCTTTTCCTACAAAGTAATGTGTATTCAAAAACTGAAACCAACAAATCATGCCAAAACAGTAAATTATTTTAAATGGTTTAAACGTCTTATTGACCAAAATGGCGTAGGTATACTAAAGGTTAGGTTTTTTACAAAAAGAGTGGTTTCAACTGGGAAGATATATTAAATTACAAAATATACAACTGTGGTTGACTACTAGCCTCTTATTAACTGCATTAACAATCTTTACATGATGCGAAAATTGGAGACTGGTTTGAGGTGAACAGAATGCGCATTGCGAGTCTAATCATTTTTGAAAATACAGTGGATAGTGATCATTATTGAGCTGTTTTAACAACTTTCATTAATCAGTTAACAGAAGTGGAAATCAATCACCGCTATCCCAACAAGATGTTGCCACAGTTAACAGGTCAATGATTTTTTATGAAATATCATTGGTAAACAAACCATTTTGAGGGGTTTTTGGCCTGCACAATTGCCTAGTCTGACTTCCCCATATTACTTTCTATAGAGGCAGCAGAAATAGCAGTGTATCGAAACAGACCACTCACAATTGACAAACTAAAAACTGCAATAACAGCACACATATGAGACATTCCAGTACATCAGTTAGTTAAAGAGTATGAAAACAAACTGAAACATGTGCAATGTTGTATTAATGTTTGAAGAGGCCATTTTCAACACCTTTTATAAACTATTCCAGTTATTCTACTATCCAATTCTATAAAATAATGAAATAAACATGCAAAGTAATAATTAAGGAAGTTTCATTACACTCTCGTAATTCCAGTGCCCAGCAACTTTCCAAATACACTGTATGGTAGTAAAAATAAATGTAATATTAAAGGGAGTTAGTTAAAAGAGCTGAGAAATTAACTAAATGGAGGGTGGAACAAATTGCATCAATTGGATAAGAGACATTTTGGTTTGCTTGGTATTTATCCCGCCACCACCTCATTTGGTCGCCCTAAAGCTTAAGACTGAATGTCTGTGCCTCAAACGGCTACTCAGCCTTGAAACATTTAGCAGCCAGTGTCCCAACTGTAAAAAATGTAAGAAAATAGGCCATTAAAAAAAAACAGCAAGGTTGAAGAAGATGAGATGCTCTACAAGAAATTGAATAATGAATCAATAAGATTCAAAAAGCAAATGAGAAATTCTTGCAGATGAATTATCACATACAGAACATTTAGAAAGAAATGGATAATATGAACTACGTGTAAAAAAAGGAAAAACGGTGACGGATATACTTAAATGGTGGAAGAAGTATACAGTAGAATTGTACTGATCTGATAGAAAACCACATAATCTTCCTGTAAAAGATCAAAGTACAAATGTAACAGGATGAAGTAGGAGCATCAATCAGAAAATAAAAAAGTAATGAGGAGAGTGAACAAATTTAGAATCTTAAGTAGAATATGGACAACCTTGATTCAGAACAGGAAACCTAATTGTCCAAGAGATATCGCGAGGAGAAGGATTGACTAAAACATTGCTAGAAGGATCATCAGAAGGTGAAAAGAAGAGAGGCCTAAAAGATCAAGAATGATAAAAATTAAAAGACGTTGGATTTACAAAGAACTAAAATTTTTTGTTGAAAATATAAAGCAATAAGAATCATGCATGGTGCAAGGGCCATATATCAGACAATTATGAAAATGATGATGAGTTGTGAAAATAATAATTAGCTTTCAAACTTAGCATCCCATTGAAGAACAGGTTAAAAAAATCATTAATTTAATCCCTCTTATTTTTAAGAATTCCCTTTACTCTGCTATATTTTGTTCATTGCCATATTTGACAAACTTCCAACATCCTTCACGTAATTATTTAATTTGGTGAAAAGTTCAAGTCATTTTTCAAATCAAAGAATCGTTTATTTTTTTTACATACTAAATTCATAGCTTACAGGTAGATGATTTCAACTTACTTCACAGATTCCATTAACTCCCTCTTTCTCTTCTTCTGTTTAGCCTGTGGAACCACTGTAAGGTATTACTTCAGAGGATGATATGTATGAATGTAAATGAAATGTAGTTTGTGCAGTCACAGGTCGACCATTCCTGAGATGTATGGTTAATTAAAACCCAACCACCAAAGAACACTTGTATCCACAATCTAGTATTTAAATCCGTATAAAAGTAACTAAGTTTACTAGGATTTAAATGTTAGAACTCTCGACTTTGAAATCAGTTGACTTGTGACAAGTTAACCACTAGACCAGCCCGGTGGGCTAGATTCAATTAACTACTCTTCATCATATTAACTCACATGTATATCTGATCTGTCTAAGGAATATTACAATACTTTCTTCATTGATTTATTGAATTTATTAAAATAAAATAAAATAAAATAATGTATATAATTTATTATTATAATATAACGTTACATATAATCATTCAGCAATAGTATAAAGAATCATGAATGCTATGCTCTTTTATGTTGTACAATTCTATCATTTGAAAAGCTGAAAAACAAATAGTGCCAATGCAACATTTATCAAATTCACTGTGTACTTCTATGCATACAAACGTAAATATAACAGTTGTGTTTACAAAGATGAATCAGTACAAATAAATAGTATTTCTAACAGAATTTATTAAAAAATAAACAATTGGGCATTTTTAGATTAAGCAACAGTTGTAACAACAGAGAAACAATTTAATGGCTTTTATTTGCACAAAGTATCTTTAGATATATTACAATAATGGTTTTAAAATGCTACGTTAAAGTGAATGAAAATAAATAAGTTCCTATAACATCCATTTTGGGCAAGGAATTTGTCCTGTAGTAGCCTCTTTAAATAACACCTGCATAACAGTGCTTTAGCTAACTCTTTTCCATTTGTATACTGTCATTGTACTTGCAGTTATAATTTCCGACTTCTAATATCAGACAAAGTTTTCAGAAATTTAAATGATGGAATTTTCAAAATTTACAACATTTAAACATTTTTGTTTCATTTGTACTTTTGTGAAGAATATAATTTAACTTTTTTGAGGGAGCTATTTATCCTTGTAGCCCAAGTAAATGCTTTTTTTAAAAGACCAAAAAAAAGAAAATTAGGAAAATAATTATAATTATATGTATATAAAAATAAAGACAGAAAAATATTTATTTCAAACTGAATAGTTTTGGATTTAACAAACTTTAGTCCAGGAGAGTAATATTCCACTGCTTATAAATAGTAAGTAAACTTTGTTTCTATTTTAACAGCTATGGATGATATAAGAAAAAGATTGACGCAAAAAGATAAGGAAGAAATACAATCTTGAACATTAGTTGCTATTGGATCATAATACAGTCACTGTGAAAATTAACAGGAAATTCAAGGGGTATTGGACATCTGGTATAAATAGATTATTACAAAGATATGCAAAGTAATAGTGTATACATATTGGAGCAATGTAAAAGGAATGCATAATTTTGGATACAGTGGCAGCAATAAACAAAAATACCATGTGATTACATTTAACTCCTCAAGGAGTAATCGATTTAAAAGTGCAGAGCATTATTAATTACATTATTACTATTATTATTATTACATTATTACTGGTCGACCTGAGACTATACAAGATTACACTTCATTTACATTCAATCATATCATCATCATCCATTCTCTGAAATAATACTTTATGATAGTTTCAGAGGCTGAACAGAAATAAATATTAATAAATAAATATTCTCCAAGGAAATTTCAAACTCCAAGCAATCAGAAAAAAAACCACCCCCTTGAAAATTCTTAAAATGCTATAACATTAAAGGCAATGCAAACAGATTATAAATGATACTACTTCACATAAGGTGTACTAATTGTTACCTTATCATTATCAATTATGAAAAATCTGCAAAATACGCTAACAAGTTTCTGCCACTTGTATTTGATGCTTCTATCATTTAAATTTTTTATAAGTATTGGTTCTATCAGTATCAAAAAGGTTAATGTACTGAATTGTTCCTTCACAAATGACTGATTATTACCTATTTTGCCATAAAAATCTCCCAGAAATATAACTCTTAATTATGAACAATATAATTTACTAAATTGTGCATTACTTCATTTTAAATATGTTTTGTTTCATTTTAGGTTTTTAATTTAGATGATTACTTTTTACACAAGTTTGAAGTTTGATAAAGCAGAAATTACTAACAAGGGGTAGTGTTGAAAATGCTGTTGATGAGTGATTATGTTTAATAGTAGAAGCACCCTACAGCTGTTACAAAATTAAATCCAGCATCCTATAAAAAATATTTAAAAAAATTAATTAATTAAAAGTATAATTATATAGCAAATAAAAATTTTATTGTTACAATAAATAAAAAACAGTGACAGAGAGTGGTTTATTAACTATCCTTTAACTGTATCTTTCTTTTTTTTTAGAGAACTTTTATCTAGAGAACTTTACAATGTAATACTTCTCCTTTACACAGACATTCAGCTGTCAGTGTAAAAGGAAAAGCATGATTTACTGCATGATTATTTTCCCTGTACAGGAATATATCTGTAATTGATTTAGAAAATTTTGCATTTTGGGAACTGCTGGTATAAATACGTATTTTAATCTTTCTTTTGAATGGTTAATATCTCTCTATATAAACACAGATTAAGTGCAACCATATCAGAGAGGTATCTGTTGAGAGCCAGAATAAGAAATGATTTCTGAAAGAGGGCAGCAGCTCTTTCAGTAATTGTTAAGGGTGTAGGTCAGGAGGACTTAAATGGCATTATCAACATCACTCATCCTTCTGAGTACTACACAGCTGAAAGCAATGAAAAACTACAGCTGCTTTTTTTCAAGAAAATTTAACTCTGCAATTTTCATATAACAAAGATGGAGGTGTCTTCCTTGGTAAAATACTCCGGAGGTAAAGATATACATTTGCTTGGCATTTCTCCTGCCACCATTCGTTCGCCCTAAAGCATAAGACTGAATGTCTGTGCCACAAACGGTTGCTGAAGCTCGAAACAGTTTCGTGACAAGTGTCCTAAATAGCTCCTAGGGCTTACCTAACAGCGTGAGCGGACTAAGCGCGGTGTCATACACCACCGGCTTACGTGTCCCAACAGCTCACTTGTCATATATTTACTAAAATGGATAGGTGCACCCCGTCAACTACTAAAAATATATATGACATCCATAAATTAAAATTTACTTCGTCCAGACAGCAATTCGCTGCCACGCCCGAGTCGTTGAATGCCAGCAAGTATCTGTCCACCATATAAAAGCGCTTGGAGTCCTAACTGGCTAGTGGTCAGTCATATATCTCAAGGTTAGCTTCCTTCAGCAGTGCGTTAGTTGTCTTTCCCTTAAGTAAACTACTGATGTCGGTTGAACATAGCAACCGCATCAAGGAACTCCCACACGATCCGACAATGCTGCTCTCGCCACATTGACTCGCCGCTTGTGAGTAGCTAATTTTCCCCTTGACTCCCCTTGGTTCCAGGGGGATCTTCTAGCTGCGGTCGTGAATTACCACGAACTATAAGGAGACGGTCATCGGCGAAAACCTGGGCCGTGATCCCTTCTGGGAATGTCAATCCCAGAAACCTGTCAAATACTAGGTTCCACAGTAAGGGACCGAGAACGGAATCCTGCGGGTTTCCCTTAGTGACGGATTTTTCACAGCTAAATGCGCATCTTTAAACAGAGCCGTACGATTAGACAAATGGTCACGTACTACGGCCTGCAGAGCTACGGAAACATTGCGGTGTTCCAACTTATAGAAGACAGAACTCCAACACAAGGAAGGAAATGCTGCCTCTATGTCTATAAAAATTGCCAAAACATGTTACAGTCGGCGCTTTCCACCTCAGCAAGAGCATTTAAGTTGCAATCCTCAGTGCCAACCACTTTCGTGAAGCCATACTGGCTTCGATTTAAAAAACATTTCACCTCAATTCTTTCCAGAGCCATATTTATACCAATAAAAAAATATTTTTTAGAAACATTTACGGTAATTTGTTAAGAAATTATACATGACGGATGGAGTGAGTGCTCGTACAAATAGTTTAACATATACACACACAAGAATACTTCGTTTTTCAGAAAAAAAGTCGATGGGTCTACCCAGCATTTTATTTTGCGAATTAAGTGTTTGTTTACCTAAATTCAATCAACTAAATGGAATGATTTTTGTAAATTGCAATAGGTAAATTAATACAAACTGGAATAAAAAGTATACAAAAACCATTAAGAAAAAACAATATTATTTTTTTTAAATAATTAAAATTAATCATTTAAAAGACAATTTTCGATAGAATAAGACTGATCTTTTGTAATAATATAAGTGTAAAAAATAATTTTAAAAATGGATACTGCAAAGGTATAAAAAAAAATTAAAATAAAACTAAAGAAACTAATTTTTGGGGAGCATGTCGCAAAATTTTATTATGATGTAAAGTAAAACTTCGTGTTCAAATAGTTTGCTAGATCTCGGAAAAATGTATACAAAGCATGTAAAATTCCAAAAACATTGATTTTTATTTCTTTGCTTTCATTGTTTTTTTTCTCTTATCTTGAGTTTTGTACAAGAACAGAGAGCGATGTACAACGTACAACACATTTTGTATGTTGTGTATCATTTATAACAGTAGCCACAAACCATATATATTTTATAAAAAATATGGATAAGTTTTGTACAACTGTTACTGAATCGATCGATAGATTAATCGATAATTTTCCTAAGATAGTAACAAAAAATATAAAACCGATAAGAAAAATCAGAAAAGAGATACGGTTGATGATTACATACACTTATTCGTTGATATTTTCGCTACTAATTCCTGGATACATTCCGAATTATTACTCGGATCAAACTCTTCTGGGATTATATAAATGCGTCATACGTTTCTCGAATCTACGTGTGATAACTTCTTATTACACTTACTTAGGACTTGAGTTGAATGTAGGAGCTAAAACTTTCAAAAATCATGTCGAAGAATTTTCTTTAAAAGCAAATGATAAATGTTTATCAAATATAAGTCAAAATGTTTAGAAAAATATAGATCCGTATACCTTAAATTGAGAGTGAAACAGTAGACTTGACTTCTAGATATTTTGGCTGACATACAGCAATTCATGTCCAAACCATTTTGGCGTTTATCTATTAATTATTTCAAAGTAGCAATAACACTCTCAAGTTCAAAATTAGCATCCATCTCTGCTATACATTGCTTGTACACTTTTTGCCTTTTACAACTCAACAGTATATGATTAACAACTTAAGTAATTTTCAATTTATTGATTATTAATTTTTCTATTTGACGTAATTATTCATAGTAAATAAGCAATGGTATTCGTCGATATTACATTTGCTGACCGCAACCTCCAGAAAGGCACAGATTTAAAAAAAAAGGGAGCTCCCAAATTGTGTGTACTGCGGTCAAGAGGAAATTCCCTGCCACACCTTTTTTGAATGCGCACGTTGGGACGATCTAAAAGCAAGATATAACATACAAGAGATTACGCCGGAAACTGCAACAAAGTATACGCTGAGAGATAAAGAGGAATGGCTGACAATTGAGAGAATCGTGGCTGAGTTATAAGAGCAAAGGAAGTGGATTACAAGAAATGAGAGAAGTTACTTTAAGAAGAAGAAAAAACATAACGACCGAGACCTGGCTGCTGGGGCAGAGCACGGGAACAGCATAACCGGGTCCGGTGTCCCTGGCCTTAGCGTTTAAAGGCAGAAAATAAGGAAAAGATCCGGAACCGGTGAGCCGACCTGCCATGCCGGTAGGTGTCGAGGCTCATTAGAGTCGCAAGGACACTCCCCTGGGCTGAGTAATACCTGATTGTTGAGCCGGCCCAAGGGAGCAGAAGAACAAACAAACAAAAAAAACCTCCAGAAAAAAAAAGTGAAAGATTAAAATTTAAGTTTATATCGCAATTATAATTATCTTTTATTAAAGGTAATTCAAAATTAATTTTCTTTCGTTTACTGTATATAAATTACTGTGTTTGTTTCATAATTTATTTGTTATAAGGATAATTCAGCAGGAATGAAAAAAATATTCAGGACATGATCTACTGGTGAAAATAAAACCGGTCTTATTTTCACGAGTAGAAATTGAAAAAATAGGTCACAGAAGTACACTTCTAAGTATTTTTTAAAAAATTTGGGATATATTGCGCTATTGAAAATTATTTTTTTTAATATCTATTGAAATCTACCACAATTTAATATGTTTTTTTTTATTAAATTTCGAAATTTTTACGTTTTTATTTAGCCTCTGTGGGCTTCATCTATACGATTTTACTCAAATTCTCTAAACTCTTTTTAAAATAATTTGGATTTATTTTTTGATTAACAAAGTTATTTTACACTAAGCACAATATAATGTTTTTTTGTTATCGAGTCTTACCTTTTACCCCAGATTTCTCAGATACTAGAAAAATAGTCATCCTTCGAGAAGATCGTATCAGTGTGACAGTCAGGAAATGAATTAATGTATAGACTGAAAAGAAGGACCAAAAGATTGAAAAAAAAAAGATAAATTACTTGGAACTGAAGATATATCATTTGAATTACTATGGTCCTTTAGAGAAAAAGGACTAAAAAAACTGTTCTTGTTTTTATCAATATGTATTATTTTTTTAAAAATTCGCAATTGTTACCACAAGAATGAAAACATTTGTGGATATTTAATGTGACATTTGTAGATTAATGTGATCAAAATACTCATTTTTCGTGGAATATGTACATCTCGATTCCCCCCCCCCCCCTAGTGGCGAAGATCCCACCTCGTAGCGTGTCCGGTCGCTACACCACCCCCTCTGTTCCTAGCCAGTAGTGGCTTTAACGGAGGACATCTTCTCGCCCTCAAACTGATTGCGCACCACAGCTTTCAGTCCAGGCCCCGCAGAGATGCCACCGATGCAGATGCCCCGAGGGCCATCTGCATCGGTAAAGTTCACCCCGAGATAGTTTTACGTGTTTATGCCTTCAGAAAGAAGACAACGGACACCTGCAGCTACCACGTCTCCCTCAGGAACTAAGCTAGAAGCCTAAGCTTCTTCCTTAAGAACTAAGCCGCGGAATGAAGACCACGCGCCTAGTCCTAACTATTAAAGAGCCAAATACTGAATGTCTCAGATCCGTACTAACAGCCTCTATAACAAACTTTCCCACTAAAGTTTTACACAGCGAAATTTAGACCTAGTTCCCTTAAGAACCCCGCTTATTACTCTAGTGAGTTTCTATCTGACTCCGCTCCGGTCCGCCCGGGAGAGGAGAATAAACGCCTACTCCCGGACAGCTCCATCGCGGAGTCCCGCGTGACATTCACCATCTTTCGCAAACCGCCGCCAAGACGCCCCTGCATACCACCGAAGCAGCACCCAGAGACGCCCCGCCGACAGCATCGTTTGCTCATAAATGCCCCCGTCGGAGCGCGACCGCACCCCCGGGCAAGGATAACCATGCCCGTTGCTGGAATATGTACAGAAATTTTTTAACTGCACCAGCTATTTTGACTGCAAAAAGAACATGGTTCTTTCTACAATTTTAAATAGCAAGCATACAAATAAAGCTATTTCTAGTCAAAATCTAAAAAAATTAAATACATATTTTATTCACATTAGTTTGTGTCTGGTGTGTGTGTGTGTGTGTGTTGTAATGCTGGCGCTTTTAACACTACAGTGTACCACAACAGTATGTTGCAGATAGCAAGCCAGTTGCCAATCCAGCAATCCGCCTCTACCATGAGTTAACTGAGCTTTCTAAACTTTGAGGCGTAACATTTACATTGGATTTGTATTGAGCATTGTTTTTGAATTTTTTTGATTGAGGCCAACCATAGCTGGTATTACATGTTCTGCCATTTTTCTTGTGAGTCAAAGCAATACATCAATGTTTCATCTCCCATCAAAATATTGATGAAGTTATCTTCCTTATCAGTATACCGTTAAGAAGCTGTTGCCAAATTTCCTTTTGATATTTTTGTTCTTTTCTATCTCTGAGTGACATCTGCTACAAACAGACTTTATGGTAGTCCAATTGTGTAATAAAGTGTCCTTACTTGTACTTTTGAACTGCCTATCTTGATAGACAATTCAAAAGCACAAGTAAGAACATTTTACTTATCTATCAGTAAACTTTGTCATATGATTAGTTGGTCATTTAGAATATATAAATCAACCTCCTTTATTTTTTTTTTTCATCAGTCACAGAAACTGGTCGGCAACTGCAAGTTTAATCCTCAATATTCATTTTATTAGCTTCTAATACTTGAAATTTATGGCCCACTAACTCACACAACCTTGATCAACTGCTTCATCAATAAACACATGTTAAACGATGATGAATGTCACTGCAGCATTCATTTTTTCTGTAGTTAAAAATTAAATCACTGCACATTGTTTTAAATGCACTGAGAAAGAAATATTTGTCTGTATAACAATGGTAACTGAAAGAAAATTAGAGAGCACAGGTCAATGTTTTAGAATATTAGTAGTAGAAGAATGAAACTACAACATTTAAATAATGATTTGTCAATTATTTCAATATCTAGTTCTCCCATTACACTCCATTTTGCATTACCATTTCAGCCGTCACTTATATAAAGAAGATAGACATTTTAAATGTAGAAATAGAACAGATTAATGAAAACTAATGGGCAGAAAGATTAAAATTTGGAAAAGGTCTATTTCCCTAACAAAATGCAACTAAAAGAATACTATAATAATTATGTAATATAATTATTATTATATATAATTATTATATTATTATAATTATTATTATTTTATATATATATATATATATATATATATATATAACAAAATGAATATGAGTCCGGTACTCTAGTAAAATATACTGGAGTGCTGGACTCAGTGGTGTGAATAGTAGTGGCTCAGCCTTTTATCTGGAGGTCTCAGGTTTGAATCCCAGTCAGGTGTGGCATTTTCACATATGCTACAAATCATTCATCTCCTCCTCTGAAGCATGCCTAATAGTGGACCAAGAGATTAAAAAAAAAAAAAAAATTACTGGAGTAGTGTTGTATTCAAATCATTTGAAATTTTTTATCTTCTGAAAAAGTATGACCCATTAAAATATTATTTAATGATAAAACCCTAATAATGATCAGCATAAGGAAAGTGTTTTATATTTTAATAAAAAAATGATCTTAAGTTACATAATAATTTATTAATTATCTTACATTTTCATCGATTGGCTGCCATAAGATAATGTTTTATCTTGCCAATAGCGTTACTTGATACATGACTAATCTGTTGGGTACTTCTTGATACACTACTAATTCGTTGAGGAACACATTTGATACTCATCAGAAAAACTGATAACAAATATTGTTTGGTATGTAAGTCAAATATTATGATTACTCAAAAGTGAACTATCAAACTACTAGTAAATCTACCATTAATAATTTTTACTTTTAAAATAAGATGCAAAAGCCTGAAATATGTTATATGCAAATATACTTATCACTCCCTCTATGAATCATGAGCCCTTGCCAATGATGAGGTGGCTTGAATGCGCAGTGATAAAGAGTAGCTGGACTGTAGGTGCAACCATATCGGAGAGTATCTGTTGACAGCCAGATTAAGACGGCAGCAACTCTTTCAGTAGTTGTTATGGGCATAGGTGAAGAGGACATAAATGGCCATATCATCATTTAATCTTCTGAGTACTGCGCAGCAGAAAGCAATGGAAAACTACAGCTGCATTTTTTCCAAGAAAATTTAACTCTCTGTAGAAACAAAGACGCCTTCCTTGGTAAAATATTCCGGAGGTAAACTAGTCTCTCATTTCGATCTCCAGGTGGGGATTACTAAGGAAGGGGTCATCAGAAAATTAAAAAATAAGAAGAAAAGATGTCAGATGTATCAGTGAAATTAGGAGATGCTTGAGAAAGAGAAGGTAAAGAAGATTTTTGAGGAGAACATCACAAGAGGTCTGAATAAAAAAGATAAGGTAGAAAATTTAGAAGAAGAATGGGATAATATTAAAAAGGAAATTCTTAAATCAGCAGAAGCAAACTTAAGCATAACAAAGAGAACTGGTGGAAATCGTGGATATCAGATGATATATTACAGTTGATGGATGAATGTAAAAAATATAAGAATGCTAGTGATGAAGGAAGTAAAAAGAACTATTGACAATTAAGAAATACTATAAACAGAAAGTGCAAACTAGCGAAAGAAGAGTGGATTAAAGAAAAGTGTTCAGAAGAGGTAAGAGAAATGAGCATTGGTAAAATAGACGGAGCATACAGGAAAGTTAAGGAAAATTTTGGGGTACATAAATTTAAATCTAATAATGTTTGAAACATAGATGATACATGAATTTATAATATAAAAGGAAAGGTCGAAAAGTAGGTGGAATATATTGAAGAGTTATGCAGAGGAAATGAATTAGAAAATGATATTATAGAGGAAGAAGTGCATGTCAAAGAAGATGAAAGGGGAGAAGCAATACTGAGATCTGAATTACAGAGAGCATTAAAAGATTTGAATGGCTTCTGGAATAGATGGAATACCAGCACAAAAATTGTGCAGTGTAAGAGAGGAAACGATTAGATTATATAAACTGGTTTGTAATATTTACGAAAAAGGGGAAGTTCTGTCAGACACCAAAATGTGTCATAGACATGATACCAAAGAAGGCAGGAGCAGATAAATGTGAAGAATACAGTACAATTAGCTTAACTAGCCATGCATCAAAAATCTTAACTAGAATTCTGTACAGAAGAATTTAGAGGAGAGTGGAAGAAGTGTCAGAAGACCTATTTGGTTTCAGAAAAAGTATAGGTGCAAGGGAAGCAATTTTTGCACTCAGATTAATACTAGAAGGAAGATTAAAGAAAAACAAACCAAAATACTTGGCATTTATAGACCTAGAAAAGGCATTCGATAACGTAAACTGGAATAAAATGTTCAGTATTTTAAATAAATTAGGGTTCAAATACAGAGATAGAAGAACGATTGCTAACATTTACAGGAACCAAACAGCAACAGTAATAATTGAAGAACATAAGAATGAAGCCGTAATAAGAAAGGGAGTATTATTAAGACTCCCTTTCTTATTAGATAGAGATATCCCTTTTTTATTAGATATTGGATGGAGACAAGGATGTTCTCCATCCCCGTTACTTTTTAATCTTATCATAGAACTAGCAGTTAATGATGTTAAAGAACAATTTAGATCCGGAGTAACAGTACAAGGTGAAAAGATAAAGATGCTACGATTTGCTGTTGATATAGTAATTCTAGTCGAGAGTAAAAAGGATTTAGAAGAAACAATGAACGGCATGGATGAAGTCCTACGCAAGAAATATCGCATGAAAATAAACAAGAACAAAATGAAAGTAATGAAAAGTAGTAGAAATAACAAAGATGGACCACTGAATGTGAAAATAGTAGGAAAAAAGATTACGGAAGTAGAAGAATTTTGTTATTTGAGAAGTAGAATTACTAAAGATGGACAAAGCAGGAGCGATATAAAATACAGAATAGCACGGGCGAAACAAGCCTTCATTCAGTAATATAATTTGTATACATCAAAAATTAACTTCAACGTCATGAAAACATTTTTGAAAGTATATGTCTGGAGTGTAGTTTTATATGGAAGTGAACCTTGGACGATCATAGTATCTGAGAAGAAAAGATTAGAAGCTTCTGAAATGTGGTGCTATAGGAGAATGTTAAAAATTAGATGGGTGAATAAAGTGACAAATGAAGAGATGTTGTAGCAAATTGATGAAGAAAGAAACATTTGGAAAAATATAGTTAAAAGAAGAGACAGACTTATTGGCCACATATTAAGGCATCCTGGAATAGTTACTTTAATATTGGAGGGACAGACAGAAGGGAAAAATTGAGCTGGCGGCAACATTTTTAATATGTAGAACAAATTGTTAGAGATGTAAGATGTAGGGGGTATACTGAAATGAAATGCTGGCACTAGATAGGGAATGGTGGAGAGCTGCATCAAAGCAGTCAAATGACTGAAGAAAAAAAATAATAATAATACTTATCACCAGTACAATGAATTCATTTTTACAAGACTTCCAATCGTTGGAATTCAGTGTTTTTGTGAGAGAATACATAACCTCACTGTTGGTTTCAATACTAATTAAGCATATCATTGTAGTTTTTAGATTTAAATTCTTTTAAATGAACAAAAGAGTGACGTTTATATAAGATAAATTCTGGAAGAAAAATAGCGTAAAAACGACCTAGTTATTCAGAAAGAAGAGGAAATCAATATAGAGAGCCACAATGTTCAAATTTCAACATGTAACATACATCATTCTTTAAAATTATTGAAGAATGATATCTGTACCTCAACAAATTAAATTGTAACAATGAGGTGTTACTGAGGTTTTATGTTAGCCACATAATAATCATACTATTAAAAATCTTTTTTTTTTAATATTATTTAAAAGAATCTATTTTATAATTTTTATATTAATTGTTTATAGGTAGATTATTTTGTCCATCAGATATCTGTTAATCCAGCAATATTCCATGCTGATGGATTCTTTACAACTAGAAAAGCTATGATACCAGCTGTAAATAAAAAATATTATATAAACATAATGTAGTCATGTTTATTGATATGGCTTGTGTGTATGAATGGTGAGGGTATATTAGAAGAATGTTTTAACATTTCATTTGTGCTGAGATATTTCAAACCAGTATATATATATATATATATATATATATATATATATAACAATTAAGATATAAATTATAACTCACTTTCTGAATAGAAACATTATAATACTAATCATTGAGTCCAACAGAAAAGGATACACTAATTTGTTGTTTTAAACTACCTGTCTCAGTCTTTCTTATGACTAAGATGTAAATGAACATCTGAGAGACAATTGGTACTAGAGATATTTTCTCTGAAAATACTGATGTTCATTATAAAGGAAGTCCTGTGTTGAACAAAAAAGTTATGACTTTTGTGGCTGAATACCAGCTACATTTTTGGGAAATTGGGATATTGATTTGCAACTAAAATATATTATACTTTGCTAAGAAAAGAAGGAAATTGGAAACCACTTGCTTGGTAATCCTGGCATGACATGGTTATTATTTTCAAAAATAGTTAAATTACTTTTAGGAATGATGTGACTGATGTCCGATTCCCAACAATTATTATGCTTATATCGCCTTAAATACTTAAATCAGTTATATATGATGTATATAATAATTATAAAAAATTTTTGTGTAAGTGATAATGGCTGTTTTTATTGGTAATTTACGTAAACAAATTTCTATCATTAAAAATCTTCATTAGAATGTCACATTTCATGGTGTAAATTGTTAAACTATATCACTTTTCAAAAGGAAACCTGTTCTTTAAGAATTATTTCTCATTGGCATAGTAGCTATAGTGCTACTTATTTTTCTCAAAAATTCTTGAGCATCAGATTTCATTGTTATGAAATCATATGAAAGTTTAATCATAGTTATGTAAAGAGTTCTTGATCTTTGGAAGATACTCTTAATACCATCCAAAATTTATTTATTCTATTACATTAAATCTGGGGAGCTTTCTTTTCAATTCCATTCAACAATAATCATCATCGACATTTATACAATTCTTTGGCAAATTGTCTATTACATGGCTGCAAAATGTTGTTTAAGTAAAATTCAGATGTTAATATCTAAAAAATAGCCACAATAAGTTCAATATACTCCCTTAAAAATATTTCATCTTCTAACATGAAAGTGTCCTCATCAAAAGACTCTTCTAGAAAAGTATATCAACTTACTTTTATTGGGTCATCTACTTTATTGAATCCTTCAATCTAAATATGCATAGTGTATATTATGTATTATTTGTGAAAATTCATCACAAACATAGTTTATTTGTTTTTTATAATGCTTCTCACTTATTGTCTTAGCACGATGATTTTTTTCCGTTTATTTGAATATTAACTGGGATTTTACAGGTTTCCTATACCACGTCGTCTTTTAAGCATCCTTTATTCTAAAGTTATAATCAAGTTCGTAGCTTAATAAAGACCCCATGCAAGATTGTACTTAAAACCAACAGTAAACAAATTGATTCTGTGCTAGAGCTTTTGCTTTTTCATAATTCCATCTGGATGATTCATTCAACTTATGATTATGTAATCTAGAAATTACTGGCTTATGGTTAAAATATAGCCAGCTCTACTGAATTGCACCTCTTCTCTCTGAGCTATACTTCTTCTATAATACTAATAGACACAAGAAATCATGATTGTTTTACTAATTTCATCACCTAAGCTTTAGGTGTTTTAGAGCTATTATTATTTGTCAATTCATGACAGAGAGAAATTAATATGTAATCATCTATAAGATTAGTTACAAAGATAAACACAGAAAAAAATATTTTACAAATTTTATAGATGGTCTTTGTTTGCTGGAAACTGAGAACCAATTACATACAATATCAGGTTAGTTAAGCAATAATGCTATTTTAATTAATAATAATATGTGTTTAATATTGTGGATAATTTAATATTTCCCTCAATGAATCATGAGACCTTGTCGTTGGTGAGGGGGCTTGAGTGCTCAGTGATACAGAATGGTTGGACCGAAGGAGCAACCATATCGGAGAGGTACCTACTGAGAGCCAGAGTAAGGAATGAATCCTGATTGAGGGTAGCAGCTCTTTCAGTAATTGTTAAGGGCGTAGGTCAGGACAACTTAAACGGCCATATCAATATCACTCAGCCCTCTCAGTACTGCGCAGCTGAAAGCAATGGAAAACTACAGCTGATTTATTCCAAGAAAATATCGCTCTCTGCATTTTCATACAGCAATGATGGAGGCGCCTTCCTTAGTAAAATATTCCGGAGGTCAAACTTTCACTTGATGGTATAATGTAACACCAAATACTGTTATTATAAGTTTTATTAATGTTATAATTCGTATACTGCCATTGCTAAACAGTTCAAGCATATAGCAAGGAAATGAAAAATATTAAAAAAGTAGGTATTCTATCTGTCAAAGCCAAGCCTGCACTTAAGTGGGGCGAGCAGAATAGCCCACAATTTTAACAATCATTACCAACCGATATATCGCTATTTTAGCAATCAAACAGGTTAAAACCGTTTCTGACAGTGATATCATTTTATTAAAAACAAACTCCACACCATTTCAGTATAATGAAGCATTTTATATAAGTATATTAATGTGATGTTAGTTAATTCACTGTTTGAATAGAAAATAACAATTTGCTGAATGTATCAGTAATGCTCGGCAACTGCTCAATTGGTTTACCATGATTTTATTACGAGAGTGGTTCACTCAGGAACAACATATGAAATATATTTTTTAAACTGTGATAGGTTGTTTAGTAAGGAACACAGTTTTGGAATGAAATTCGATAATTTACTTGACTTGACACGGAAAAGTCAGTATTCTGATCAATCTTATTTTGTTAGACTAAACTACGTAAATAATTTTAAAGAAAAAACTCGAAGTATATTTACTGTGAAAAAAACAACAAATAATACGTTTCTTAAGTCAGAATGAAAATGATAAATATGTTATTTTATGAACATCGATTAATATCAGTGCAAGCTGTGCCTCAATTATATCCACCGATTTTATACTAGATTGTTGATAAAAGCCGGGTTTTAGTAAAGTTGGTAGATGGTTTATTACTTATCTTATTTTGATAATACGGTATAGAATGCAGTATTGTCCGGTACTGCATCATAGAAATAATATTATGAAATCAAATTTTGTCGACGATATAAGTCATTATTCTTTTGTTTTATATAAATCAGTAAATACAAAATATCTTTTTACTCGGTTCGTTGCAGTGATTTACTGTGATGAAATACTTTTTAAATAAATGTATTACTGTTCGATTAATTACTTTATAAAATATATGCGACTAAGCGGTACCTTCAATTGAGTTAAAACACTGATGGAAATGTCTACCGAGGCATTTGCTTCGGTGGCATCCTGACGTATGTCAAACTGATGACTATAATATCAGTCAGAGGATCAATAAGACGATCTTTGGTAAAGGCCATCAGGGCTAATAAAGGAGGAAGTGGTGTGGCGATAGAAATCGCCGCAAGGAAGTAATGACGTGTCTTATATTACATCTGTTTATAAATATAAAAAAACAATAACCCACTTCCAGTAAGATTTTATAATTTTTTCTCATTACCTACGCAATGTATGCATACAGTTATTTTTTAAAGTTTATTATGCATTGGCATAACCATGGTGAAACGCTTGCATTATTAAGAAATGGTAATGCACAGCCCAACTTTATCCATGGCTTAAAATAAGTAACATATTTTGATTGATTGATTAATATAATATGTAAAAATTTATTAAACTGAAAATTAGTATTATCATTATCAAGATTTCCTTCAATCATGTTCATATAAATGTGATCTTAATTTACCTTAATCCAGTACCTCTTTAAAATCCTTTATGAATTACTTTGAGTTCTGTTAAAAATATCACAACATAAATAGCTACGACATAAGCTCTATGATGATTAAAATATCTCAGAATGACGGCACTAGAAACATTGTGTTTATATAAAATTGATTTTTAGAAAACCTGATCAATACAGATGGCCCATCATCCTCGGTATCTCTAATATCAACATTAACTAAGGAGTTGCACTCATTTATACCATGTATTTTTAGATATGTTTACCAATACTATTTATTCTTCCATCATATGTTGGAATCGTAGGATGGTCTTCAAGGCCTTTCAAAATGTCTTATTTTGCTTATTCCATCTACAGACATACAAGAGAATGTAAAATGCTGTTTTAACCAATTTTTATCCTTTCAGAATGTATCCCAGCCAGATAGCTTTCTGATTAAGCTTCTATTCTTTTAAAATCTTATTATTATCTCTTCATTTTTCAGTTCATCCATTTAATCTCCAGTCTCCTCCTTACAGTAAGCCTTTTTTTCCTTGTTTCTCTAGTTTCCATGTTTCATATGCATATGAAAGTACGCAAGCCACACTTCATCAATACCTTGCTACATAATAGCTATTTCTTTCTGTTAAATGTTTCCTTGCCTGTTGCTATAATTGTTTTTATTTATTTTTCACCTTTGCAATCTTTTGTTGACAGCAAATTAAGTATCAGTATTGTTGTACTTCTTCAACTGTTCTTTATTTTAGTGCAGATATTCATGGGCTTATTTTCTCTTAACTTCATTAGTTTTGTTTTTTTAACATTCATTTCACTCTATTTTGCAATAATGTATTCTAATTTTTAATGTCATTGGCTTCATTTTAAAAATGAAATTGTATAATCACTGTAAAAATTTTAAAGTTTATATTCCATTTTAGATTTATTCTTTCATTTTCTATACCATTTTTGATCATATCTTCAACTACATATTAAATAAAGGCAGCGTCTTTGCATATTTGTCTTCCTAGGTTAAACTTAATTTAAGCATTCCCTATTTTAATAACCAATTTGCAATTCTTAATTAATCTTGTATATTTGGATTGTGTATGTATTCTTTGTCTTTTAATTATTTATATTAGTTTTTCTGTTTGACATGGTGTACTTATTCCTTTATCTTTTTCTATATACCTATTACTAATATTTTTGATTAGCCTAATCGCATCTGTAATACCTCTATTCCTTGTAAATCTACATTGTTTTATATATATAATCTTGTGTTTATTTTTTTTTTTTACTGTCTTTCCGTTTAAGAGAAGTTTAAAATTTAATAACACCATGCTTCTTGGGAAATGGAATCATAGTTTTAAAAAAATCTTACTACGTCCCACTGTTGTAGATTCCATTATGTAATTTTGTTATCTCCTGAATTCCTACTTTTAGACTGAATCAGTTCTGTTGATGTTGATAAAACTTCCAATTATAGTTTTGCTGGTTGTACTTCATTTTATTCCATCCAGCCTTTATAAGATCATTTGACTTCCTTTTGAGCAGTGTTGTTGCTTTATATTCTTATTCCACCTTTCAAATATCTTTCCCTCTTCCTATAACACTTTACCATTTTTACGTGCAGTTTCTTAAGTTTGTGTGTACCATTCCTATATTTATACCTGTTAGTGTTCTTACGTTTTATCACATTAGTTCATACCGTTCTGAATTTTCTACGTATGAGCGATCTTAAAAAGCTAATTCATCTTTACTTTTAGTCATTTTTGCTCTATTTAACTCATTATACAAGTTTTCTCCATAGCCTCATGTCTATATCATATTTCTTATAAGACGAAGAAAAAGGTAAGAGGCCAGTTGTATAATTTTCTTTGCAAAGACTACTGCATTTGAAAAAGAGACTTTGCATTGCTTCCAATGTTAAACACGGTGAGACAAATCATACAATGTTAAACATTGGAGTCAATGTTTGGAGCGTATTTGAGACCAATGTTGGACACATTGTATGGTAGTGCTTTGATCATGACATGGATTCTAAATCCCAGAGCTATATACAATTGCATTTTACATACAGAGGGTTTGTTATAAAAGTATACTAATATATACTCCCTTATAAAAATGAAGCCTGGACATCTGTAAATAAATACAAAATCTCTTGCATTATCAACATGAGTTAGAACAATGTTATTTTGTTGCACAAATATGGTAAGGAGGATTCCTTTTACTGAGTGAAGAAGAGAATAATTTTCTTCTTCAGAAAAAAAAAGTAATATTACATATCCCTTATTCATATCTAGATCACTTCAAATGCACCAATTAAATACACAATCGCCATCCTCTCAAAACATAACGTAGTCATTCAGTTAGAAAATGTGAATATCATTCACAAACATTAAATAACTTGAATTCATGATAACTGTTGACAAGTATTTACAATTAATAAAAACAATAGAGTAATAATTTACTGTGACATTGTTTTCAATCAGGTAACTATGACAGAATCTCTTGTTGCAGAATTTATACGCAAAGATATTGATTTAGCTTCTTCAATTAATGACGTGGTAGCTGTACTAACTGGAATCCTTTTTCAAACTGATGTACTTTGTCTGTGTCATATTAACAAAATTATGAGGTGGCAGTGTACATATCTCATGAACAAAGTCGAGATCCTAAATTTTCTTGAATGAATCCCACCACTCTTTTTACCTTCAGTTGCCTACCTCAACAAATCATCAATTACCATCAGAAATATTTAAAATGATAGGACTCTGTGCAATATGATGTCTTTATTTACCCTTTATCTCTTGGTCAACTTTCCTGGGTGAATGACTTCTTTCATGATTTTCCAGATATAGTTTTCTTAAATTAAACATTTAACCAAGATTTTCCTAACATCTGCACATTCATTAAGCCTGTGTCGTATATCACATCAGCCAACTCTGACTTTCTCACCTTCTTCCAACTTTTTATCTCCTAACACTTTTTTATCCTTTGTTAACCTGTATGTGTCACTTTTTCATCAGACAAAAATCAATATTATCTTGACCACCATGGGTTTCTCCGGCATAGTGATAGTGTGTGGCTTGATAGTCTTGATCAGGCATGCCAGTTTTCACATTCTACAAAATTCATTACATCCGTCATAGTGATTATCATATTAGGCCAGGACCTGGTGCTTCTTTTTACTGATCACACTAGTTTTTTTTTTTTTTTTTTAAGTTAATTATTGAGATTGAAATTCAGTTACAATAACCACAGTCTACAGAACATGATCTTTTAAATTAACAGAATAAATGTTTAACTGGTATTGTGACTTTGTTTAACAGAATAAATTTAACCAGTGACCTACTCGATTACACGGCCAGATTTGTTTGTAATATCATTTAATATTATTCTGTTAAAGAGTAACGATTGATTCACTTACTGAAACCTTTTTTTCATACTCGAGTCCTTTATACACAAATAACAAGAAAAAGAGGTAGAAAAAAGCAAATCCTTAAAGAGAGACAAGCCTAGAAATATTTTTAAATAGCTCAAAATTGAAAAATATATGATCTTCCCTATTGCTAAACTTTGAAGGCCATTGAATTTTATTTTTAATAATTGGAAAGACAAATTTTTTGTCTTTTATCACTTAATTTACTTCATTAATTCCGTAACTTACAGATCGCATTCGTTGTTACGCATCCTCGGTCGTTGTGTGGTTCATTTGGAATGATTCTTTTGCTTTATTCTGCACTCTGCCGGATCTTTTTGTAAATATCGAGTCTAAACTAAGTAAATGGTTTGTTTTTCTGCTTGGGGTTAGAGTTGTTTGTGTAATTAAAAATAATAATTATTGGTGTATATTTTAGTGCCTGGTTATATAGTTTTCTGTCCAAATATTGTACACGTTCCCAAAACCATTCTACCTAATTCGTGTAAATTTATATGAATCCCATTCTTGTGACGATACGGACCCTGAACCAACGCGTTTTTTTTTAACTCTTTTGGTCTAAAGCGTGGTCTCAGCGTGCTTTTTTCAAAGGGTAAATTTGACAGTTGAAGGGGTATGTGGATTTAGAGGCAAGATAAGATTTCGTGTTTATGGCGTAAAAACATATTGTTTGTGATTCGTCAACTGCATATGTGCTTCAATTTGAAATTTACTCTGTTAAAAATAAAATAAATCAAATAATTTCTCATTTCCAAAGACATTCTTTATGATTATCTTGACAAGGGACATACAATATTTACAGACCGGTTGTATAGGTCAGTGGCTGTTTTAGATTTTTTTGTGGCAGCTTCATACTAAAGCTGGATGTGCTATCGGAAAGAGTTACCAAAAGTAAATGTAGTTAAAAAAAACGTGTCACACTATAGATGGATTAGCCTTATCTTCAATTCACAGAATGACTAAAAGTGAAGTGAATTTTAATATACTTTATTTTGTTCTCTTTCTAAACACGTTCATATCATGCAACTTTCACAAGCACAAAATTCAAACAGAAGTTTTTTAAAACACTCGAAAAGCCCCAGGTTACAGGGACCTTTCTTCATCTGCTTAGCCTCTGGAACCACCATAAGGTATTACTTTAGAGGGTGATATGTATTAATATAATTGAGTGTAGTCTTGTATAGTCTCAGGTCAACCATTCCTGAGATGTGTGGTTAATTGCCCAACCACCAAAGAACACTAATATCCACAATCTAGAATTTAAATCTGTAATAAAAGTAACTACATTTACTAGGATTTGAAACTTAGAACTCTTGACTTTGAAATCACCTGATTTTGATGAGTTAACCGCTAGACCAGCCTGGTGGGCTAGGATAAAGTGACGTGCATACCACAAAGTCTAGGATACAAAATGTTAATCATAAATAAACCATGAAGTTGCATGATGACACAACAGCTTTAGTAACAACCTTTTGTATTTTAGCTTGCTTGTTAGCATTTACTTAGCCTTATAGCAGATTTTTTAACTGAAATCTCTGTTTTTGTAACTTATGGTGTTACTTTCAGTACATCTTCCCTTTCTTACATATTTTATCTCCTGTAATTTTAAGTAAATATATACTTTCTGATCTTAATTTACATTGGTGTAAATCATTTGTAGTAAATATTTAAGGTGGTAACAAGTTTGTGTCGTTGTGCCTTCTTTATTCATATTCCATTTATTATCATAAAATAACTTTGAAAAGTAGGAATGAAATAATTTTGTAGAATTAATAACAGAATTAATTTCAGACCTGATTTGCCATTGCAGTGTCAAGTATTTAGTAAATTCTCTGTCCGAAGTAAAATGTTAAAAAGCATTATTACATCGTTACCAAAGAAGTTTTGTTTATAACAGAAGTATTTGGTGATGAATTCAAAAATGAGTGGCTTAAAATTAATGTAAAATTTTTGTATTACGTGAGTTTTTTAATATATTTTTATATTTCAATAAGTATAAAAATATAAATAAATATTTTTTAAATGAATTTAAAAAAATTTGCATTTAAATGAATTATAAAATGTTCCTGGATTGTGTTGATGTTCATACTTAAACTAGGATGTGGTATTGTAGGCGATAATGCAATTAATGTAAAATTTTTTTTTCCAAGATTGTTTTTATTTTCTGTTTAAGATTCCCTTCAAGTCCTGTATGGGTTGCATTGTTTTTGTATATTTGAATTTACTTATTTAATTACTGTACATGGTGTATTTTTTGTACACCATAATTTTTGTTTGTTCATAATTTATACTTATCCAATAAATTTAATTTCTGATTTCTGTGGTAATTTTTAGTTTGCATTTATTATAACTTTATTTATAGTTGTCTCTGTGATCACCTGATGCAGTCCCTCTTACAATATTATTAACGATGAAAAATTTTTATTTGCAAGCTTTAAAATAAGTTTGTTTTTAACGAGATTTAGACTTAGGTTTCATTAATGACAACTTTTAAAATTTAAAAAACGTAGGCTTCTTTCAGATGCACCTGGCTCCAGATGATTCAGTTGCTCCATACAGTTCACACAGCTCCTTTGTGATGCATTCGGCTCCTGTTGGCATCACTCGGCTCTTTACAGGTCACACAGCTCCTTTCGGATACACTCAGCTCCTGACGATTCAGCGGCTCTGTACAAAGTATATAAGTAATCTCTCATTCATTTAGTCCTATTCCAGTGTTCTAAGAGACTATTACAAGTCTTTAAGGACTCATCAAGTCTTATTTCACTCATTACATTTATTAATACATCTACAAAAGAAGCATCTCCACTTTTCGACATACATTGTTATTGGCCCTCTGACTCCGGGTATGTATAAATCTACAATTTCAATAATTCACAGTGCCTAATTCTACTACATCATTTATGTAAAATTTTTCGTAATTTACTTTACATTTAAATTATGTTGTATCAACATTATTATAATATCATTCAATTTATTTATTATTTAATTTACATTATTAATAATTTATATTAATTTAAATCACTATTAAGGGAAAGGAACAATTAATTAAACAAAGAGGGTCAATAAAGGCCTCTATAACTAGAATTGCCCCATTTACTGACAAATTTGATCCATCACAAGGGGATTGTCACTCCTTGCAAATTAAGTTAAGGAATCTTCTTAAAACAAATTAGATTTTGATGATGTTGTATCATTGGATCGTGAACAAGCCAAGGAAAACTTGTGTACTGTAGAATGCAGATTGCAACATTTAATAAATAATACTAATCAAAAATAATCTAATCAAGAAGTTAGTACAAATACATCATTTAAACAAACTCGATTACAACCTATAAATATACAAATAATTAAAGGTAATGTCTTAGAATAACAGTATTATTTTGATATATCTTGTACTTATTGATTTATTACGCAATAGAGATGATTTAACTAACATTTAAAAATTACACTATTTACATTCTTCTTTAGAGAATCAAGCTGTAGCTACTATTAAAGATCTTCCAATAAATGAAAATTATCTTGTTGCTTTATAATTATTAAATGTGCGGTTTGACAATAAATGTATAATTGCTTTTCACAACGCTGAACGCATTTTAAAATCAGATTCTGTAAAAAAAGAAGGTACTTACATTAAGCCAACGCAGGTACAGCTTTATTTAAAAAGAAAGTAGTCAATCAGATTTCGGTAGAAAATGGGCTGATATAGAGTTTAACATAGATTCCGAACAGTCTCTTTATTAATTTTAATAAATATTTATTTATTTTATAAATATAATTTAACCAAACTTAACCTACGCTTGCTTCGCTCGCTAACCTTGACTAATTAACACCGTAATATTTTGAGTATTTAAGTTTGGTTAAATTATATTGACTTCTTAGTTTTTAAACAAAGCTGTAGCTGCGGCGGCGTTTACACGTAAGTACCAAAAAGAATTTGTAGATACTTTCTTCAATTTTATTAATGAAATATCTTAAAATGTGAGAACTCTCTTAAAGCAATGCAATTTTGTGTTAATACGTATGAATTTATTCTGGTCCAATTTCTAACATCTTAAATGGTTCATAACACCTCAAGATTATGGAAAGAAAGGCTGTTAAATGAGAGGTTTCCCACCTTTACAGAGTTCATTGAATTTTTTAATTCTAGACAACAACTTTTAGAAAATATTAATACATCCACCTCAAACACGCAAGTGAATACAGATACCAAGGAACAACATCATAAAATACAACCAGATCTTTAATCGAATGTTTTAATTTAAATTCTAATAAACAATACAAAAGACATAATGTCAGTTATTATGCAAAATCCAATTTGTATCAATGTTCATTTTGTAAATCAAATCAAATTATTACTTATATTAATGTAAGGAATTTTAAAATTTGCCCCTAGGTAATTGTAAAACCTTTTTGGTAAATAATTGTTGTTTATTGTTTTTGTAAAGGCCATTGTATTATTGATTGTTGTTCAAAGAGTCTATGTAAGATTTGCAGTAAGAAACACAATACACTTGTTTATATGGACAAAATTAATCATTCTAAGGTAGATGGCAAGAAAGTATAACCTATTGTTTGTTTAAAAAATCGGTCAAATGAAAATATAATTCTGCAACAGCTATATGTAATATTACTGATATACATGGTAATATGTATTCATCTTAAATTACTGTTAGATTCTGGTTCACAAGCAAATTTTTGTACATCTAGTTTTGCCTGCAAATTAGGCCTTAAACTCAATAAAAATAATCTACCCTTTTCAGGCATAAATAACTCATTATTTCAATCCAAATACAGTGTAACACTGTATGTTGTTTTACCAGATATTACTAACAGCCTCCCTTCATCTGCATTTGACATTTCTCACATCAAATTGCCTCATAATATTTTTCTGGCCGATCCCAATTTCAAAATAGCAAATAACATTGACGTACTAATTGGAGCTCAATTCTATGGCTTAAGTAAACTGCTGCCCTTGGCCGAAAGATATTAATATTACCTTTAATAACTGTAGTATAAGTGCTGAATGTCTAATAGAAAAACGTAAACATATTGTATCATCATTTGTATCTACTGTTGTCTTAATAATAAGTCCCAGAATAATATTGTTTTTTAATAGATTTTTAAAAAACGAGTCAAAAATGTCGGCAGTTTAAGATTGTTTTCTACTTCTCTTAAGCAACGAGAGAATGCGTGAAATACAAACGTGATTGTATACTGTCGGCGGCTTTCCTTCTGATCGTACTGTTAACTGCTATTATTCAATTTAACGATGTAGATTAATTTGTTAGTTCATATAATCCTACCTGAATGCTTGTAAGAGTAATAATTTGATAAGTGTACTGACTGGTTTTTGCGAATAATGAAATACTATTTTGCGCAGTGGTCCTTTACTACAAATAAGTAATGACGTATTATTTTCTTAATTGTACAAATGTGAATGTGAGTTTTTGAACCCCATTACTTATTTACAGCTGTAATTCATACTAATTGTGTTATCTAAATAATATAAAACTGTAAGTAAGTTTTAAGACGTTATGTTTTTTTGTTAATTTAGATCTTATCTTTTTGGTGTATATTTTATCTCAAAATTTTTTACTGTTTTAATTTTTTTTATGTTCGTAAACAAAGAGTTACGTTTCGTTATTCGTGTTTGTTCTAATTTTCATGTCAATAATTATTTTTAATATTAAGGCATACAGGTTATTGCCGCTAAATAAGTATCAAATGATTATCCAACCTAGCTACATGTTTAGTGGTTAATATTGTGCTTAAAGAAATGAGTGATATATATAAAGAAAGATATTAATATTACCTTCAATAACTGTAATATAAGTGCTGAATGTCTAATAGAAAAACGCAAACATATTGTATCATCATTTGTATCTACTGTTGTCTTCGATTACACAGAACGATTTTCATTGCTACATACTTTCATTCACACTTTTAGTTTTTGTTTCAGATTTATTTATAATGCCAAATCAAGACAATCCGAAATAATTTGTGATCCTTTAACTACTCAGGAACTAAACCGCACTCTTACCTTTTTTATTCGACAATCACAACACATACATTTTTGTGATGAATTAAATAACCTTAAAATCAGTCAAACTAAAACAACGCAAACTTTTTTCACGTGATCCATTTCTGGATAATTCAGGCTTACTACGTGTAGGTGGCAGACTGCAACACTCTCTGTTACATTACCAAGCGGAACATCCTATTGCTTTACATCCTAATATTGACATCACAAAAGTAATCATTAATGCTGAACACTTGCAACTCTAGCATGTGTTCAACTTATTCATCATTCTTTATGACAGAAATATTGTACAATAAATGGCAAGAAAAGCTGTTTCCTCCATCATTCGTAAATGTATGATATGCTTTCAATATAATGCAAAAACCTACGTACAACAGCTTGATCAGCTGTCATATTCCACAGTTATTTCTTCCCAACCATTTTCTACTTGTGCAGTTGACTATGGTGGTCCAATTATGATTCGTCTTGGCGAGCAGAGGTCTAAAACATTCAGCAATTCTTATACAGCACTTTTTATATGTCTCACCAGTAAGGCTATTCATTTAGAGTTAGTTTCTGATCTAAATTCACAGTCATTCATTTACAGAAACGCCATTTATTACACAAGCATTTTCCACCACGTAATCTTTGTGTTGGAGACTTAGTATTAGTTACTAATGAAAATTCTCTACCTCTCTATTGGAAAAATGGAATTATCACCCAGGTTAATCCTAGCTCTGACAATCTTGTAAGAGTTGTTGATTTGAAAACAGGTAACGGCCCGTTAAGAAGATATATTCATAAATTATGCTTGTGACCAAGCACAGATGATTAATTCTTATAATATATATATATATATATTGTTACATTTTTGATCAATTTAACTATTTCATACACTTGTTTTCTTTAATTTCATTTGGTGGAATTTTTATAAAATTTCTGTGAACATTCTTATAAATATTGTTTTTAATTACATATTTGCATTAGTTGAATTATGATTATGTAAAAAGCAAATTACTAATTGTATTATTATTTTAATAATATGTTAATGTTGTTATTGTCCATATATACAACTAAACGTTTTGTTATTCGTTCAAATAATCAGGATTGTCATTATTTTGTACTTGAGCTGTTGAATTAGTAAGGATTTATATTCTAGATTTTAGAAGTTCAGGTTTACCAGACAGATACCTCAGTCTGGTTTTGTTTGCAACAGTAAATAATTAATGTGTGGTTCAAAACCTCATTAATTATTTACTGTTGTATTGTATGATAATAACAACAACAATAATCTAAACTGTGATTGTGAATAAATAATGCAAGTATTGTATTTTAATTTAATCTATCTTCTTTATTAGGTTTTGATAAGTCCCAGAATAATATTGTTTTTTAATATATTTTTAAAAAGCGGGTCAAAAATGTCGGCAGTTTAAGATTGTTTTCTACTTCTCTTAAGCAACGAGACAATGCGTTAAATACACATGTGTTGTGGTTGTATACTGTCGACGGTGTCCCTTCTAATCGTACCGTTAACTGCTATTATTAAATTTAAACACAACACAATCTGACACAAAATCTTCTACCCTCAATCAGCAGAACCATTTGGTTCACATTAATCATATTCTGTACATAGTCATAGCCTGTTAGATTTGATCTTTCATAAGTTTCTTTGTGTTTTTTCCACATATTCCAATAGTACACTTTTGTAGAATTGAAAATAAAGACACAGTAGAAGGTTTTGAAACCCATAAACTCATATTTAGATTAAGAATATTTTTTACGAATGAAAAAAATATTTTAATGATTATCAAAACACTATAATTTTGTGAAAAATTATTGTACGGAGCGATTAAAAACAAACATTTTTAAGCTTGAAGTTTCTAGTAGAGATTCCGTTCAGAAGCTTAAATTCTTAGTTGCTTTCAACCCTTTAACTGTTTCTTTCTTTTTTTTTAATTTTGAAGCAAAACAGTAAACCTATTCTAAAAAACTTTACAATGCAGTGCATTCACAGCATCAACATGCTTATTCTGACTGGTTAGCAGCAATCCCAAAATAGTGTAAGCACAACTTTACAGGCTGAAGATAGTTTATAAAATATATTTATATATATAAAACATATTACCATCACAATGAATTCTTTGAACTTTGATTATTTAATGATGCTTGTATGATTCATACTCAAAAGCAGTGTCGAGAGAGATATTATATAAGCATAGTCCTATACAATTCAATTCATCCTGTGTGCTGTGAACATTCACACACAAAATATCTCTGAAAGGAATCATTTTCTTATGTATGCTCTTCTCTGAAAATTTTTAGTTATAAATACAAACAATATAAAATAACTTATACACAAAATCTTATTATATTTTCACCATTCTACTCCTACTAAAATTTTTATTAAATTAAACTTCCGCTCAGCAACCGCAAAGAAAAGATGATCAGTAGAAGGGAACTATGAAAAGAGTAGAGAGATTAGATCTTTTATTACAATTGGTACATAATAAATTTGTCTAGCGCTCAGCCCAATGTTATTTTTTTCATTTACATGTGTTGATAAAAATGATGCTGTAAATTAGCTTTTCAAAGATATAATGCAGCTCCTTCATCAGAGAATAATACTTTTTTTAGTTTACATTTTTTTTGTTTCACATTTCATCATGCTGATTAAGTTGGCTCTCACTTAGTTCATCAAATCTATTATCCATTATTCACTCGTTACAAATATTTGATTTACTTTTTTTCAAGAAGGCCCCATATCCCTGGACAAATATACATTGAGGACTTACTATGAAATATTTTTATAGCTTTCTACTTAAGAATTATTTATCCATTGCGTTTCTGTATGCACCATCTTGCTGAACACAAAGAAATATGCATTTCCACCCTCCTTGAAATAATGTGAATCATCTCTGGAGTAAAGGTTCAAAAGGCTTCCTACACAATCGCAATTTTTCATTTCATGTATAATTATGTTGATATAGATTAGTATTTCCCACAATGAGTAATCAGATATGGTAAGGTCAATTCTTGGTGGTAGTAATTGCAATTAGGCTGAATTTGCTTCTGAACCACAGCGGGTTTACTAGCATAAAAATTATTCATTTAGGAAATTATGCACTCAAGCAAAATGAGGTGAAGCTTCATCTTCCTGAATCCAGAGATGTTCCACGATTCCCTTGTTTAAAAGTTGATACATTAACCGCCTTTCCATAATTTTCAGATAAGAATCACCATTCATGTATTCTTTAAAATAATATTACCCAAACAAATACTATGATGTCATCCCAGCTCCTACCATGAGAAGTGGTACATTTCTTTCCAGCTCTGGATGCATAATGCGAATTCTGCATAGTCCAGAAAATTACATTCCTGCCTCATGAACTGCAATAAATTGCACATTCAGAAAAGAACAATCTTGTTCAGGACTCCACATTTAAAATCATGCTAATATGTCTTCTTTAATCCATTATACAGCCTGTATTTAATAGTATCAGAAGCAAATGCAAGTTTCATTTGTTTCAAATTTAATATTAAACTTAATTAATGTTGCTATGTTGATAAATGTATGTCATAGAAACATTTGTAATTCATAATGGTATGGCTTTCTCAAACTTCTGCAATACCTTTACCATGAACTCTTTATTTTGCTTGTAAAATTAAGCATTATAACATAAACAAAGATGGGTAAATACAGTACTAATGTTGATTATAAAGCTTTTATTATAGATGTTATTATAAAGCAAAATTTTCAAAATCAGTTACAATTATATTCCTGTAGAGGTAAACTGATCATGCACCACTCTGTACATAAATCGACATATCTGTACACGTGTTCAAAAACTAGTCATTCAACCTTATGTATTTTTTTATTAAATCAACATTTTTACAATATTTTACTGTAAACTGGCAGTTTCCAAAATGAGTCATAGAGAATAATTTGTGCTTTGTGAAAATTTAAATAAACTGTTATAAGATTTTTAAAAAAAATTAAATTACTAATAGTTCTAGAAATATCAACTGTTTAATACACTCAACGCCATTTACAATAACTGACCTCCAATAAGTCAAATTTATGAACTATCGTAAAATGTGTAAGAATATATTGTAGAATTTAGTAAGCAATAAAAAATGTTCCACAGAGTGTAGAAAGAAGATTATTGGGGTTTTAAAGCTATTTAATATCTCAACATTGACTTACTGTAATAAATCACAAAATGAAACAGTAACTCTTACTGTCTTTCCTTATTAATATTTGATGTAAGCATCTTTTATCACACCATACACAACCGACAGGAGAATTCATCCCATCCTTTAATGAGCGTGCAGGAGTAATGAAGATGGTAATTTCTTCAATCCTATGCCTCAAATTGGATAGATAAGTAGGTAGCAGAGGTGCATACTCAATGTCCTTTATAAAACCTCAAAGTAGAAAATCACATGGACTCAGATCAAGTGGCCGAGTAGATCACGATAATCAAGATCTTTCATTGCAACATTTTTAATGTTGAAGTAAGCACGCACAGCATATCTGGTAGGCTTCATAATCTGTAACAGTTTTTAACAGTATGGACACGTATGTAAAGTTTCCTTAAAACATTCCACACTGATATTGCACACGGATATTTTAGGTACTACAGTAAAGACTCCCTGGCACATTCAAAATTTTCTTCAGTCACCCTCGGTCGTCTCATACATTTTCCTTTACTCAGACATCCAGTTGTCTAGATAATATGGAAAAGCATGATTAACAGCATGATTAGTTTCTCTGTACAGGAATATATTGTACTTGATTTTGAAATTTTGGATTTTGGGAACTGCTGGTATAAATATGTATTTCAATCTCTCCTTTGAATGGTTAATCTCTCTCTATACAAACTTAGATTAACAGCATTTCTTTGTTCAGAATGTATTAAATGAAATGGGCAAAATTAATATCCATAAAGTTTTGTCAAAAATATTTTGAGACTTTACCTCGCAATGTGAGTACTTTGCAATACACTCAATGTGAAGCAATGACTTTTTTTTATTATAAAAACTGATAAAAATTGGAACAATTTTTTTGATGGTCATAAATGACTGTGTCATTTATGACCATCAACTTAATGAACTTAATAAACGCAGCCATAATTGCAGAATTGCAGCTGTACATCATTCAATTTGTTTACATTTATGCACCACACAGTTCTTTAACTACATTCATTTTTTAGTCAAAAGGTTTTTCTCAGGGTCTCCATGGTTAGCAAAATTTTTCCTTTAAAAATCTATCAATATCTTTATCTGGAACAGTACACGTCTTAAAACTTTCATTGTATAAAAAAACCTTTTCCAAACATTAAAATTCATGACTTTCTTTTTAAATAACATGGATATAAATCTTTTAGAAGAAAAACGAAAAGTGTTTGGCATAATTTTCTTGCTCAGATGAATTTTAATGAATTATAATCAATACTTTTTGTTCAAAACAATATTTTAAAAGTTTAACTGGAAACACAGCTATTTATAATTTTCTGTTTCTTTATAAATGTTTTTAAAAGGTTGATAAACAGAATACATATTTTTAGCAACAAAAATAATAAAATTGTACAACATACAACAGACTGTGCGACTAATTAGAAGTCATTTTTCGATGTTTAACATTTCCTGTACAATACAAATCAGATTTTAAAATATAAAATTTATTGTAACATGTGTTAAGTAAACATAATTTTAAAATTTTCGATAACAATAACATTTTTTCATAATTGAAAAGAATTATGCACAAACAATTTCGGTCTGCTAACTAATTAGCAGCTAACTATTTTGTACATATATTCTTCATTCGTTATAAAATCTATCTATACAAAAAATAAATGATTAAGCTCACAGATTCTTCAAATCATTTTTTTTATATACCAAAAAAAAGGATAAGAAATGCCACAAGTAGAATTCTATATTATAATCAAAATAGCAAATTTTTTCTTACTGATGGCAGGATGTTATAATGGTAATATAAATGTGAATATAAGAAAAGTAAACAATTTAGTATAATTTTATTACACTATATATGTAAAATGAGACAGAAAGTACATTTTAAATAAATTAAAAATGATGGTACACAATAACCCAATATATTAAGAAACTTAATCTAATAAGCATAAGATTATAAGAAATCTGATGTGGACACCACATCACTTACTTGTATGTCTATTAATGTACATATTAGATTTTTCCTGCACTTCATTTAAACTTATTTCATTTGTAAGTGAGATACAATCCTCCAATTCTTTAATAAAAGTGGATAGTTACACAATTGCTAAAATATTAGTTTTTATTTGGTGTTGTCCATGAGGTCCTTTTGGGAGACAGCGGCACTGATAGTGTGTCGAGCTTCGATATGGAGTTGAGCGATAATTATTATAGTGAAAGTTACATTGAGGCCGCCTCCACCGCTGGCTTCTTTTGTTGGGAGAATTGGAGACCCATCCACAGGAATATTATCTAAACGCAGGTTGTGGCCCTTCCCCCCGACGGTGGAGGAGTATAAGAAGCCTCGTGCTGGGAAGTCTGTTCAGGATGTTGATGGGCCGGCTGTGACGGGGGAGCCGGGTACGTTGGGAGGAGGAGGAATGTTTTTTTTACAATCTTTGTGGTCTTTTTCAAGACCACGAAGAAGAATAGACACTTTTGGGGTCTGTGATCTGAGTGTGTTAGTGCGTAATCAAACTAACACCAAGAAGAAAATCAAAGACTGTTCTTTTGAAATGGACGGTCTTGTGTTAATGGGTAAACGGTTTTGGAATGTCCTGGAAGAAGTACCCTCGGCGGGTACGAGAATGCCAATGGAAGCTGTGACGGTGGCCACCCAAACGCCAGTGGCGATGGAATCGATGGCCGTCCAGATGGAAGAGAGTGGCTCAATACTTTGAGCCACTCATGAGGGATCATGACTTCGAATGGACGTACGGCAAGCACTGGACAAGGGGATGGATGATGGAGATCTTCTTCGGTTGATTCTTCATCGATGGCCCAAGGAGGCATTTTTAGCTACTGAAGTTCTTGAGAATGTTGCTGGTGCTGGCCTTCAAGTATGTTGGAGGAGATGCCATGTGTGGGGCCGATACTCCGGTCGGACCCCTTGCGGGCGAGCCAGGTAGTCACTGGTAGTACTTGGGCTGAGGATCTGCCTGGTGGGGTGGTACCAGTGGGTAGAATGAATACCGTGATAGCAGTAGATTCTTCCGACGGTGAGGAGCGGTTGGTCTCACGTGTCGTGGAGTCCGCCAGGTTTGTGTTGGCCACAAATCCTGGAGTTTGTTTTTGTGGACCTCAGAGGAACCTGTGGCAATACATTCATAAGGTGGCTGAATACTTGCCCAGGAGGAGGAGATACATGCAGGCTTAAGGGAGTCGACTCCAGACGAAGAAGTCAGTGAGGCAAGAAGGTCAGTGTGGTGGTGATGGCGGCGGGACGATCATACGCGGACCTTTTCGGAACGGTTCGAGACACTGTGTCGACGTATGAGTGAACATCTTGTAGGCGCGCAGAGATCACATCTCTTGTCCACAAATTGTCCAAGAAACAAGAGATGTGGCTACCATGTCAAGGCAACAAATATTGGATAAGTACTGTTGGTGATTCGGTTATTATTATGATATAACTGACATGGAAACACCTAAAATTTACAGCTCGATAACTTCAGCTGCAAGATCTGCAGTAGTAAGAGTGAGTTCTTTAAACAGTATTGTCTGTACCTGTTATTGAAACATAAACTTATATACAATAAAATTTGATCATGTTTATTTCAAGAGAAAACATAATTTGAACCACTAGTGCTGCTAAAATTGTAAGTTTTTCTATACAATTCAAGTGAAAAATTTTTTAAACAACATGTCTACATAGGCGATTTAAAATTCGTTCACTGTTTTTCTTCATCACTACTTAAGCATATATTATGACACATAGCCTATGCTATTCCAATATTCAAACGACTTTACACAAAAATTAAAGAAACTGTAAAAGAAAACGTAATATAATTTGTCTGCATTCCTTTTTAATTTATTCTTATCAAGACAGTAAAAAATAATTCATATTCTTACATTCCAGTCTTAAGTTGTGCATGAAAATGTGTCCCTTCAGATCATTTTTTTACATTACTTTTCTTATTTTTATCAAAATATAGGTTTATTCCCTTTGTTTATTGCCAGCAGAATTTTTTCACTGACAATGTTTTTTCTATAACTACCAAATTCTAAAAACCAATAAAATTGATGTATAAAATTTACTTTAAAAGTTAAAAAAAAATATAGTTTCTCAATTCTTTAAATCTGTACTTCTTTATGTTGATGTAAAATTAAGGAATAATTAATTGTTGGTCGTTTATTTTTAATTTGTCACTAACTTTTAAAAAGTTAATATTTAAAGAATTGTAAAATATACCTTAGTAGTCTAACGTAAGGTATAGTTTAACATATTTTTAAAAAGCTTATTTTATTTAGTTTTCATATAAGGTAAACATAAATTTGAATTCAAACTGCAAGACCCTTTTTATCTGTGATATTTTTCATTCTGATGGGTAGTGACTTGCCCTAAGGATTGCATTAAATAGTTTCCGTGTGTAAGAAATAGCTCTAGATGGTAGTGCAGATATCATTCTATGCGTAATGCAGTGAAACACTGGAGCTTTTTATATGTTCTCAACCCTCTTCCTTTCCTGAGTAATCTTCACCTATGAGGAGTGTCTCAAAGGGAGACATAAAGCAATCTGCCTATTTAAGAAATCGCTAATCTTCTTCTTGATACCTCCTTATACCACCTTCTAGCTACATCCACATCATCAGTGCACTTCAGCAATATATTGAAAGGCAGCTTCTCCTCAATCCAACTATAATATGACTCCCAGTCTGTTCTATTGTTGTAAAGAATCAGGCATCCTTTTATCTCTTTCTCAATGTACTAACTGACAGAAGTATATGTGAGTGATCCAATATGAAATTGCAGTTGTTTTGCAAATTAGTATAAAAAGACAATACTCCCAAACTGACATAAAAATCCTGCAAGTCAAAAATCTTTGTTAAATTTGAAGGCGAATAGATTGGTTGAAGCCCAGAGATAACATGATGGGAAATCACCATGGGCTAGATTGTAGGATTTGTCTCTCAGACCCTGGGATCTCATAAGAGTGTTCATCAAAACATAACTCATCCTAATTTTTTCCTACAATGTCTTTGTAAATCGTGCCACCTTTATAGTTTGAAGATTACTTCACACAGCAGCATGGTCTTATTCAGTTATTTCTAGTGTAACTGCACTGTTGACACCTCATATATTGTACCGATCATGAACCTCTTTTTAGAGTTTCAAATCTAACACAACAGTTAGCTATATACTTTATTCCAAATACAACTCTATTATTATCCTTAAGTTCCAAGTTCACGGAAAAAGTAGCCATTGGCTCTTTTATTAATTGGTGGCGAGCATTTACAATACTCCATACTTTGTGCCACAGACTTTCAATCTCCTGCTGTATTAGGAGGAGTTCCTTTTAAGTAGGATGAAATGGTGAAGATTCTTTAAAACCATCTGAAATGCCCTCAACATGTCTTGTAAAGGTATGCCCAATTAGGTGGTTTTCTTGAACCACACAAATTATTTTCTTGTAGTTCTCAATATCCTTTGACAGCAATCGAAGTTGTTTATTATTTATTATTTGTACATTGTATTCTGTCTTGTCTGCCACCGATTCCAACAACCAATATAGCTTTGTAATATCCGAAATAACATATAATATTATTACTGGAGGAGGTTTAACTACTTCATTTTGTGGAACAGTTTGGTTAGTCTCCTCCATCGGTAAATGATTAATTATTAAAACAATTTGAAAGAGATATGTCATTTTCAGGAATACTGTTAATCAAATTTGGTGTGCATAATACTGATACCATTTGCCACGGCGAATTGACCATAATGGAGTGTAATATCAGAATCACTCCTACTCCCCAAGGAACCACTCATATTTTCTATGTTCTAGTCTCTTACCAGCTACCTTCACAGTGGCTTAGCGTAGGTCTAACACTCTAAACAACTAAAAAAATAAAATAAAATTCAAAAAACATAAATCTTACACTTTAAATGATACAATCTCCGAGTTAAAAATCACAATCTGTACAATAAATCACAAAATTTCAAGAATCACACAACCACTTATATTTCAACTTGCTCTTACAATAACAACTGAGACACTAGAATGAAATTTTGGCCTATCTGAAGTGGAATTCTGAAAAGTAGCAAATTATACTGAGTAAGCAGATGGATATGAAAAATTATTTTCACTTTATAACAGCATAGTTAATTTTTTAAAAATTGGCGAATATATTATATTTAATTTCTTGACAAAATAAACTTAGAATAAACTTTCAATGCCTAAGTATCACCTTTTCAATGGCTTTCCATATTCTACAAGTTAAGTTAAATTTTCGTCCATATAAAATTCAGGTTTTTCACGGATTAAGATAGGTAAAGAGATAAAAAAACAAGTTATATATTACGAAGAATTTTTGGAATCGATGAATAAAAATCCCAACATGCTTAATTTCATTACAATGTCTGATGAAGCTCATTTTCATCTGAACAGTTTTGAAAACAAGCAGAACTGCCACTATCATGCAGAATAATCCCCTCGAGACTTACACCAAAAGCCCCTATACAGCAGCTGTTGCTGTATAGGGGCTTTTGGTGTAACAACTGCCGCTGTGTTACACTGTGGTGTAACGCTGTGTTAGTCACAACTGCCACAGCGGCAGTTGTGACTACTTATTGGGTTATGGGATCTTTCTTTTTTAAACAGACGAGAGTGTTCCTATAACTTTGAACGCTACTGTATAATTTTATTGAATCAGTTTCTCGATTAAATTTTGTTTCGTGAAAGGCATAGACTATGATTGCCACAAGATGGAGCTGCCACTTCCATACCGTTTAAAGCATGTTCACATTAACAAAAATGTTTCGTAGAAGCCTTATTTCTTAGTAACATGACATGAACAGGCACCCACACAGTCATCAGTCTTTCAGCAGCACATTTCTTCTTCCTCTCCACCTCAGAGGTAGACTAAGCATCTTTTTCTGACACCTACTTCATCAGAGGTTTATCTCTTCTTTCATCTGTTCTATATTTCATAATTTTAGCTGGCAGGCGCCTTTCTGACATTCTGTCAATGTTGAACACAGTTGGATTTATACCGTTTAACGGTTACTAATAGAGGAAGTACCCTCCCTCATTTTTTTCATTTGTTCCTGTCTAACATAGCGTATCCAGCTATTAATTGTACACATTTGTTTAAGAGCCTCAAGAAAATCTGCTGACTATTAAAGAAGTCCTCTTCCTTATGACCCAGATGATCTAACTACCATATAATACAGATGTAGCAAGTCTTTTCTAGAATTTCATCCTAGTTTAAAGTTCGATGAACAGTTCCAGATAATTTTTAAAACTTGAGCTCGTTTAAAAAATGGCATCTTTGAAAAACAACATGTCACATCCATTCAAGGTAATTAAAAAGTGAAACTTGTAGTAATACTGTGTTGTTTACAACAATATTTGTCTTAATCGGATACTTCACTATAAAGGTCATTTGTCTGATTTTAAAGTCACTCATTTCCTTCAGGACTATTTTAAAGCCAAGACCTGTGAGATATAGCCGGCCTGCCAATATCTTTGGCTTGAAGGAGCACATTCAAGCGACTATAGGTGACTCCCACAGGACCTTTTACAAAGTTATGTATTCCCTTCAAAATGAATTAAAACAATGTTTAATGGATAATTTAATTTAAATTGCATCGACTTAATCGCTATTAAATTCTGTATATTTCGTAGTAATAAATTTTAAGTTTCTGCAAACACAGTATTATAGTAATATTTCTAAAACCATCAGCTACTTACGCCCCACTCTGTTCATTGAATATCGCCAAAAATCATAAGCACAAAAATACTACATACCAACTTCTGTATAATACGGTAATACTGCACATTTTGTATTTATTTCTTCAAAAATTATTTTTTACATTTTTCTATAAAATACGCTATACATTATTTGCTTACAAAACAGCTAAAACTTTCATCTAAGTTTCTCTATTTACTTTACTGTGTTGTGAAGCGAATAGATAAATTTTATCATTTAAAGCATAAATTTATTAAATTTCTAATAGGAATAAACAGAAAACATAGAAAAAGTTTTACATCCAGAATAGGTTGACTAACCCATCGCAGCAGATATCCATATCAGTGTATACTGTATTACCAGTGCTGTTTTACACGGTTAATATCGTGTATATAAACAAGTTTTTTCATTTCTCTCTTAAAGTAGTTTTGATTTATCGATACACTAATACGTCAAATTGTCTAAGAATTTGGAATTAAAAATATAGAGTAGTAAGTAATTAAGTAAAACAGGGACAGTTAAAAATTACAAGATACTGTGTAATAGAAAGCAAGACAAATCCATTAAAGATTTGACCGAAAAATTCCACGCAGTAAAATATTCAAAAGCAAAAAGATTCTGATAGGTTTTAATAACTTTTGATAGTTATAAGTATAATGTGTTTAAGGCGAATGACTGGATTAGTCACTTTTTAAGTTACTGGGAAAGATAAAAAAAATCGACGTTCTTGCTTACAACACTCCTTTTGTAATTACCAAGAAATTTCCATAAATGAGTTGGAGATAGTTGTTACTAGGACTCAAAGTAATAAAGCTCCAGGATTTTATAGAATTCTATAAGAAACCATCGATGAATATTTACATATTCTAGTAAATTGTTTAATACTGGATACTGCCCTTGAGTTGTACATCAAAGCCATCACCATTTAATCTACAAGAAAGGTTTCTCTTAATTACAGAGGAATTTATTTTTTGTACCGTATCAAATCTCTTCTCTGGAATCCTGCCTCCAATGTTAGCGGATTGAGTTTCAAGGAATATCATTTCAAATGAGTACCAAACTGGTTTTCACAGACTATATTCTTTGGTGGATAACAACTGCAATTTGTGTATTATAGCTCACTTTAAAGTAGGCGAGGGAGGCAAAAGATTAAACTCCTTTGTAGTTACCGACTTCAAGTATTTGTGAATCCAACTCTTGTGCTGCTTATCATTCATAGGCAGTTTTACAAAAAAAAATCAGCTGCAATGAAAATCACCGTAAATATCCTACGAAATAACCTCTCTCTTAGAAAAAGTCCCATATCCGCGAACAATCTGTCCCGGTATCAGAAACTGATGATAATTTTATACTGAGCCCTACTTTGGGGATATAAAAATTTGCAAATTTCAACTTATATACATGCAAAAATTGGAAATTAGAATTTAAGTATGTATTTAATATTTGTCCCTTCAAAATAACAGGTTACTCAAAAGATTAACAGAAATTGAAAAAGATAAGAGATGTGCGATAGCACAAAGAGTGGACTGTTATTGTTAGGAATTTAGGGTTTAATATAGTGTACGGTACAAATAACAGAGAGAGATGGAAAGATCAGTTTAATTTTATTCTAAAGAAAATTAACGAGAAATGTAAAGTGCGGTTTTAGAGGACAAGTTAGAAGCAATACCACGATAAATCATAAATTATATTTAAATTTGGGTGAAGGGACTATGTAAATGATTTAAATAACAGAAACTTTATTAATATTGAACTGTAATTGGAACTGTACGGAAAAGGACTAACGCCTGGATAGGGTTTTTGTGGGTAGGTCGGTTTAGCCAGCCCTCTGCTGGTACGTAAAGCAATTCCCCTCTTAAAAAAAGATTATACTCCAATGTTCACCTTAATAAAAAGTTTAAATTATTATAGAACGGTATTTAAATTGCATTATTTCTATCGATTTTATTTCACGACAACGTTCCAGGAAATATTTCTATCTCTTTTCGAGTAATAACTTTTAATAATAAAAAATCTCATCAAATCTTTCATTTACGTATCGACAGACGAATTATCTTTTAATGAGGGCACAATGAATTTTTATTTGTGTAATTTGAGTTTGGAATAATACATTCTAAAGAAAGAGAGTTAAATTATATTTTATGTTTTTTTCTATTCAGCTTTAGAAGGGAAAGTATTGCAATCGATTTAATTTAGCATATGAGGTTTTCACTGGATCTTGACGTTTTGACCCCTAAGGAAACCAAAGAACTAAAAAACCGGATGGAAATTTTCCGGATGTTAATGTTCGTATGTACGTGTGTGTGGACGGTATCACATTCTAAACCACCTTATATCTCTAGAACTATCGGATCGATATTGACGAAATCTGGTCAGATTATTTCTGCATTTGGGGCAGTGATTCCATTAATTTTCAACTTAAAAGGCCAAGAGGGTGAGGCTGTAGAACAAGGTCCCTCTGTATTTTGAGATTTTGCCTAATTAAGATAGTATTTTTCTTAGGCATATTTGTAAAATAATTAAAAAATAACAATATCTGCAATAAAAACTTTTGCAACTCAGAATTTTGCAATGCTATGCTGTGACGTCACAGGTGAGCGATAAAATTAAATAAATGAGTAATATTTAAAATGTAAATAAGTAGCTGTGTGTACATATATTATATATATATATATATACAGTTACTTATTTACATATATATATTTATATATAGTAAGAAATACATAGATGAAAAAGGTTGATATGGACACCACATGACTTAGTTGTACGCCTATTAAATTACACGTACACAATTTTTTGAAATGAAAAGTACATAAAAATTTATTTCATTAATAACTTCTGATATTTTTTTAATGTTTATTATTGAATAATTATTTACATAATATTTTTTTTTTTACAGTCACAGGTTAATAGTTAATAATACATCAATAGTTAAAAAAAAGGATATTAAGTCTGATTCGAACCGATTAGCCTTCCTGTTAAGTCTAAATATTTCATTGATTAAAATTTCATTTGGCTACAACACTGGAACCAATGAAAATAAGTACCACTTATGATGCGTCGTTGAAAAGCTCTGAATGAGGACTTATTACTGCAATTAAGAAAAAGTTCATAATCCAAATTTTGTGATTTTTTGGCTTTTCTGGATACTTTTGGTTCAGTCGATTACAGCCAAAAGGGATAGTGCACAAGTAGATCTTACAACAGTTCTAAATCCAAAATTTCAACATCCTACGGCTAATAGTTTTTGAGTTATGCGAAATAAATACGTATACAGACGTACTTCCGTTACTTCGTATGAGGAAGTAAAAACAGGCATTAAGAAAACACAAATGGATGTAACTACTGTACTTACGCATCAGCCCGTCGACCAACAAACTGCAAAATTTATGTTATTCTTAATATCTAAATAAATAAATGATATATAAATAGGTAAATAAGCTAATAAATAAATGTAATCTAAAAAGAAACATTTTGTTTCCTTTAATTTTTTCAGGTCATTTTAGAAAGGGTTCATTTGCTCATTACTTTCATTTTTAAAATATACAAATGTGGGATTCATCGAAGCGAAAAGTTTAAGATATAAAAGGAAAACAAAATAAGACTTAAATTTTACGTGTTATATGTAATTTACTTATTTTTATGAAACAAATTCAGTTATTGCAGGATGAATGTAACTGGGGTACAACAGACTGAGACTACAATTTTTTATTCGAGTTATTTAGAAGGGTAAACCATTAGAATGAGAAAATGTTTACAAAAATATTTTATTTTGTATTTAGTTAAATTCAACATTTAGTTACTGAAACTATTATATACCTTATCCTAATTCTTACATTTTCTTCTGACGGTAGGACGTCCGACAACCCCATCCGTGGCATCATCGCCTGTCACTGCCTAAATGGGACGTCTAGACAACACAAGATTTCAGCGGCTCGCATCGGACTTTTCCGCTACCAAATTTTCAAATAAGAAGGGAACTCTCAGTATTCATTCACAACCTACAAGGTAGAACAAAATAAAAAATAAAAATTAAGAAAATCATAATAGAAATAGATATTTTGTTAACAGATTACCCGGATGGTAAGTAAATGTTGAATAAGAAAACAATATAGTAAAATAAAAATCATGAACTGCATTTCAGTTCACCCTAGTCGGAATCGGTAAAGAAAACGGCTCGGCACACGTGATGATTCATGAAACCACACATGTATTCAAACCTTTGAAACAATAACAACTCGGCTATTTATTAACCGTTTTTTAAAAATAAAAGGCTTTATGTTTTAGTAATAACATACATTTTGGTAAAACTAATATTTATGGAGATATAATGGATTGAAAATGAAAAATGGCCGACATTTTGTAACTTTCAAAGGTATTTAAGTCTTGATTTTTGCCAATTTTAAAACTTTATTACCAACACGCTTACCAAATATTAATGTGATTCGACCATCTGAACCACAAATATACATTTTTATATAAAATTAACAAAATGGCGGACGGTGGGAGAACGAAGGAAAAATTGCCATTTTTCGTAAGGATATTTTTTGTTTAATTTTACAAGTAGAATCCGAAAAGTATAGCCAGCCCACCCTTTTAGAAATGCTCTGTAGACTTTTTTTTTTGCTTTTTTCTTTACTGAGTAGACGCGAATTATACAATACACTTGGTAGGAATTCTTTTTTTTTTTGCTGCTTTTTACTACCGATCGCAGTTTTTCTCATGGCTGTGACGCATGTAAACAATCTGAGTTATTAGAAACACTATTAGAGTTATTCAATTAAGAATAATACTTCACACGCAACCAGCCTCTGTGAAGAAAAGAATGCAGTTGATGATTAGAGGACTACATCTGCATTTTGGTAGGCTAAGCATGGCATACCGAAGTACAGCATTAAGTTTATCTGAATGAAGAAGACGACGGGAAAAGTGACTTTTTTTGTCACTTTTCATAGGACGATTTTAGAAACGATTTTTATTTGATGTCAGGTATCTAACATGTTTTGCACGTCGGTTCAAAATACACGAGATTCAATTAGCAGGGTCTAAGTACAAAGATTACGTAATTACTCTGTATGTAATGAAGAACTTTTTTGGGGTTCCGATCGATAAAATTTTTTTATGTGTGTTACATCCTCAAATTGTTCACAATCTAGATAAAAGTTATATAAATTGGCAGATTAGATTAATCAAATGTCTTTGTCAATTTCGTAAGCATTTTATTATATTTAAAAAGAGTCATAATATGTTGTTTTTAAAACTTTTCATAATTAATTAAAATCTTGCGGTTTTTATTCTAAAACATGCTCCGAAAGGTACAGAAATTAATATTTTTCTTTCATGCCGTTTGTGATAAATAAGATGCTGCATGGAATATAATACTGTTACGGACTCGCATAGAATTGAAATCTCTTCATTATTAATATTACTTGTTCGTTATTGTTTTCCTTAATTTTTTTTCTTTGTAATTTAGTTGAATATTTATTCCAAATTTTTTTTTTAGTACGTAATATTAAATATAATTTTTGGTTAACTATAGTGACCAAGATATTTCAATGTTTTTCTTCCCGTCATGCAGTTTTCGGCAATTAAATTTAGCCAGTAAATTACAAGTCTTAAAACGTAATTCTTCTATTACCAGAAAGAAATTACAAATTTATTTAATATATAAAATTAAATACTTGCGATACTTAGAATTCTGAGGGAAAACTTAACGGGATCACAGGAAATGTATTTCTAAGGAGGATATATTACATCAGAATCTTTAAGAACTGACAATTTTTTCTGATATACGCAAATTATTTTCTGGTTTATTGAAGCCAAGTAATTTGTCCTAGACATTGAAAGAGCTGATATAATATTTAAAGAAGCCCGCACTTTGTTAACGTTTAACGATTGTGTTATCTGTTCTGATTAAATATATAATGTGGAAAAGTTATCCTGGAAGTTCTCGACAGGTGCGGACACTGGCCTTTCTGTCTGCAAAGCTTGACGGCTAGAGCCGTTTCGCTGGTCGATATAGAATTTTCTCGATGAAATTGCCTTGTTCAAATAAAATAAAGTTCAGCTCTTGCAGAACCGTTAGTAAATTTTTATTCAAATTACTTCTAACGGTATTAATGCTGTAAACGTTCGTCATCTGAAAGATGGATCGGAAATTGCAAATCGGCCGAGCCATCTAACGAAGCGAGTTCGTCCCCGTGTAATTTTAATTTTATAACTTTATACTTTTGTTACTATACCCCCAACTTTTTAGTTCAGATAAGAATGAAAGTAGGGATGTACTCTTGATTAGGACCGAGAAAGACATATACAGTCTCTAATTTTATTTTCTAATCTGTTTAATATAAATTAAATAATCCATAATTAATTTTCATTTTGTAAGGGTTCCTAACAGACTCTGGGTCAGAGCTCTAAAGTGACCCGGAGGGTGGTTGGCGGGGAGAAATTTCAATTATTCGGTTATCGATTACTAAACCGATTGGCTAAGCCTTTCTAAAAGTAATTTTTGATAATGGAGCAAAAAAAAATTGTTTGGATTTACGCAATAAGTTATTATATATTTTTTATAATTTAATAAAGTTATAATTTAATAAATAAGTCGTATGTAAAAAAATATAAAAATCCATGTTCATAAAACAGTATCACCCCAGTAAAAAATTACCGATGTAAATTTTTATTTCATATTTATGAGATAATCTCTGTGAATTTATATGTATACCAATAATAATGTTTTTATAAAATCAAATAGGTTTTTATAAAAATTCATGTTACTTTTTTTGTTGAGTTAATATCGTTACTTTTTAACTAGAGAATTTGTTTAAACGTTTTGAGAAATTTGACGCTAAAAAAATTTGTTATAAGTTTTCACTTGTCTTGCTTCTATTTAATAACTACAACGGTTATAATAGCTATTTGAAAGCCATAGAACTAGGCATAAATAAAGGTTATTTTATGTTTATCTGAAAAAAAAAATATATATATATATATATATTTATAATAAATCAATATTTCTAACTGTATATAATATTTTATAATTACAAATAAAAAATTGAAGAAGAGAATTATTCTTATAAATTTGTAAATATAAAATATATTTTATTTTATTTTTATATAGGATCAGTTTATCTGGTGGTCCCGTTATGCGATTAATTTTTTAAAGAAATTGTCTCTCCCGCCAATATGAAATTTTCTTTCAATTTTCGTCACCTTCGACGACTTATACTTTTCAGTATAGCGTAATGTTATAATATATAATATATACCTTGTTCTCGTTTGGGTATTTCAATACTATTTTCGAAAACTAAAGAAAGTTGAAGTAAACTTAAGGTAAAATATTGTGAATATTTCAAAGAAACTTTACTCATGTTATTTTTACACGTTGGTTTTCATATTTACATAGAGATACAAATGTATCGTATTTGCTTTGATGTTATTAGTTTTCCCGCGTAAATTTAGCTCTATTCATAAAAATAAAAACTTTTTTTTTTTTTTTGTCTTCAGTCATTTGACTGGTTTGATGCAGCTCTCCAAGATTCCCTATCTAGTGCTAGTCGTTTCATTTCAGTATACCCTCTACATCCTACATCCCCAACAATTTGTTTTACATACTCCAAACGTGGCCTGCCTACACAATTTTTCCCTTCTACCTGTCCTTCCAATATTAAAGCGACTATTCCAGGATGCCTTAGTATGTGGCCTATAAGTCTGTCTCTTCTTTTAACTATATTTTTCCAAATGCTTTTTTCTTCATCTATTTGCCGTAATACCTCTTCATTTGTCACTTTATCCAACCATCTGATTTTTAACATTCTCCTATAGCACCGCATTTCAAAAGCTTCTAATCTTTTCTTCTCAGATACTCCGATCGTCCAAGTTTCACTTCCATATAAAGCGACACTCCAAACATACACTTTCAAAAATCTTTTCCTGACATTTAAATTAATTTTTGATGTAAACAAATTATATTTCTTACTGAAGGCTCGTTTAGCTTGTGCTATTCGGCATTTTATATCGCTCCTGCTTCGTCCATCTTTAGTAATTTTACTTCCCAAATAACAAAATTCTTCTACCTCCATAATCTTTTCTCCTCCTATTTTCACATTCAGCGGTCCATCTTTGTTATTTCTACTAAATTTCATTACTTTTGTTTTGTTCTTGTTTATTTTCATGCGATAGTTCTTGCGTAGGACTTCATCTATGCCGTTCATTGTTTCTTCTAAATCCTTTTTACTCTCGGCTAGAATTACTATATCATCAGCAAATCGTAGCATCTTTATCTTTTCACCTTGTACTGTTACTCCGAATCGAAATTGTTCTTTAACATCATTAACTGCTAGTTCCATGTAAAGATTAAAAAGTAACGGAGATAGAGAACATCCTTGTCGGACTCCCTTTCTTATTATGGCTTCTTTCTTATGTTCTTCAATTGTTATTGTTGCTGTTTGGTTCCTGTACATGTTAGCAATTGTTCTTCTATCTCTGTATTTGAACCCTAATTTTTTTAAAATGCTGAACATTTTATTCCAGTCTACGTTATCGAAAGCCTTTTCTAGGTCTATAAACGCCAAGTATGTTGGTTTGTTTTTCTTTAATCTTCCTTCTACTATTAATCTGAGGCCTAAAATTGCTTCCCTTGTCCCTATACTTTTCCTGAAACCAAATTGGTCTTCTCCTAACACTTCTTCCACTCTCCTCTCAATTCTTCTGTATAAAATTCTAGTTAAGATTTTTGATGCGTGACTAGTTAAACTAATTGTTCTGTATTCTTCACATTTATCTGCCCCTGCTTTCTTTGGTATCATAACTATAACACTTTTTTTGAAGTCTGATGGAAATTCCCCATTTTCATAAATATTACACACCAGTTTGTATAATCTATCAATCGCTTCCTCACCTGCACTGCGCAGTAATTCTACAGGTATTCCGTCTATTCCAGGTATTCCGTCTATTCCGTCTATAAAAATAAAAACATTAATAAAATATTTCAAATACAGAAAAAAACATGTATTTATTCTTATTTACATATTCTAATTTATATTATTCTTAAACAGTTTTTTTATTTATTTATTTTTTTGTGAATTATTTTAAATTATTTAAATTCGTTTTTTTTAGAAGTCTGTCTTTTTTTTTGTTTTTCTGTTTACACTTCGAGAATCACGGTCAGGTATTACTTCAGAGGTTGAATGAGGATGATATGTATGAGTGTAAATAAAGTGTAGTCTTGTACGGCCTCAGGTCGACCATGTCGGAGATGTGTAGTTAATTGAAACCCGACCACCAAAGAACACCGGTATTCACGATCTAGTGTTCAAATCCGTATAAAATAACTGCCTTTACTAGGATTTGAACGTTGGAACTCTCGACTTCGAAATCAACTGATTTGCGAAGACACCTTCACAACTAGACCAACCCGATGGATTTGTAGAAACCTATCTAGTTTAGAAAAATGTTTATTTATTGTTTAATTTAAAGATCGGGGACGTGGAAGATAGAAAAATATGAGAGTAAAGAATATATTTGTCTCCACCTTACATTTTTTTTTTTAATTTTCCATTTATTTAAAACGCGTATTGAAAAATAAAATTAATATACGTTGCATAAAGTAGGGTGGGGGTATCCTGTTTTGTGTACTTGCCAAGTGTATCTCTTCTATTCGTCAGCGATATATTCAATCGAATGACGTCAAAGTATGAGAATATATATATAAGAGCATTAACAACGTATGTATTGAGTATTGTAGTTAGGAGTATCGATCTATCTTGTATTCTGAATAGATAAGGTTATAAAATTTATACAATTATTCATATTCTACGAAAAAGTTAAGAGTTTTGAACATGCGAATCATAATCTACGTTATGAGCTTTTTTATGATCAGTGCGGCGAAAGTTCGTAATGAAAAAGAGTAAGTACTTTAAAGATCTGTGTATTTGTGTCTGTGTGTTTAGAATTATTGAACTGAATATATTCTTATAATATAAGAAGTATTTAAAAATTACGTTAAAAAAATTTAATTCTAAATACCTGGCCTGTGTATTTTAGTTAATCAGAAAGAGAAAACAGAATACTCAAGATTTATCAAAAGATTATTTTGATCTGAATGTAGTTTAAATAGGATAGTCTTAATAGATTTAATATATATGAAAAAAGTTTTTAATAAAATAAATTAAAAGAAAAAAAAAACTTTTTGAATTCTAATTTAAATTTTGACTATTATTTAAGTTTTCACCAGTAATTAATTTTTTGGTAGTTATTATTTATTCGGCGCACTCTTTAAGAAAAAACAAAAAAAATAAAGAAGAATTAAAAAAGTATTTTTAATAAAAAAAGGCATTTGCAAAAAAAAATACTTTTTTTAATAATTGCTTATTTGAAACCTGTCTAATTTAATTTAAAGATGTTATTCTAATTACTTATTTTACTTACTTTCTACTTAAAATTCGAGTAGGTCTGTAAAAGTTTAACAAAAGTCCTTCGCATGAATCTGATAAGAAATAATTTTTACATTTCCGGCTGTTGTGAATAACAGACGGAAAATATTTTTTTCTGTAAAAAACCTCTATTCGCTTCTTTTTTTACTTTTATGCGAATCCAAAATTTCTGGAACGATAGTTAAAAAAATTTATGAGCATATATATTTGTGTGTTGGCGCTATTTCAATTAATGTTTCATGTACTGTTTAATGTACGATAATTATATTACCATAATCTGTAACTATGATGCTAAGATTAACAGAATTTAAATCGGTGTGTGAAAAATACCTTGCTTCAGCTGGATTTTACTTCAGCTTTAACATTAATTTATACAATTGTATTAATACTAACGGTGGCAAATGCTTAGTTAAACAACCTAAAATAGTCGCCGTTCCAAACATGGATTTTTTAATCGCGTAATCAATATTCTTATGAATCATTCCTGATGATAAAAAAAGTACTTTTAAGTATGTTTATTTATCAAGTCTTTCAATTTCTCCATTTTTATAGGCTTCATTTGTTTAGATTTCCCTCCCTGTCAAAAGATAATTGCCTTCGTCTTCACAGTATTCACTTACAATTATTATTAATATAAAAGCACTGTGCTAACATTGCCACTTAAATGTGTTTCAATTTTTATGAGTTAGAAAGGATGACAAGATAATCTGCAAATAACAAAATATTAATTTAATTTGCCTGATTTATTCTTACTTCTCTAACACCATTCTGTTCAAACAATTACGCTAATCTTATGGAAATAACAAGGGCGGAATATAGCCGTCCTGAAAAATACCTTTTTTAGCTGAATTTAATCGCTATTTAAGGTTTTTTTGAGTTAGAATAAGTAGTCTTTTTTTAAATATTTACCATTTTGTAATTTGCACCGATGCTGGATAATTTTTAAAATAACTTATTCTTATTTCCGGTATTAAATGCGATTTTAAAATGAAACAAATACAGCGATTAACATTTTTGTCATTTATTTAAGTTTAGTATTAATCAGGAGACTAAAAAGCAAAATATTATCTATGTATTTTTTATCATACCTAAATCCACTCTGCTTCTACGGCAAAATTTTCCTGTTTTCCACCACCGCGTCTGTCTCCTGATTAGAACAAATGTAAAGTACTTGACAATAGTTTTTATTAAGAGCGATCCCTCTCTAGTTAATAGGATCGGTTTTATCTCTTTCCTTGATCAGCTCATCCAGAAAAATCTGATTTTGACACCGCATGACTTCCATGTACGCTTATTAAATTACATATACACACTTTTTACTGCACTTGGTTTAAACTTATTTAATTTGAAAGTGTGATACGATCCTGCAATTCTTTAATAAAGTGAATAGTAACATAATCGCTGAAATATTAATTGTTATTATCAACAAATATTTATACAATTATTAATTCAACAATCTTACATGAAATATTAGAATAGAGTAAAAGTCCCTTTATTACTGATATTACTAGATCAGTATTATTCGTATCTTCGTGAGTTACCGATTAACAAACGTTTCAGATTTCTGGTGTGTCGTATAAATAATAGTTAATAATAATTAAACTATTCCGATTAGTGAACTCCTGTATACTGGTTGCAAATGTTAATTTCGATCTTATTGTGTAAAATATTCCGTCTGTATTATTGGATTGTTTGATGAATAATGAAAAATGAAAATGAAAGATAACATGAAGAAATATATCTCAAAAAAACTACAAGATGACTATGAAGAAGAAAACGTTAAGAACCAAGGAAGAATAAAAGATTAAGGGAGGATGATGAATATAAAGTGAGAAAAAATTTGAAAACAATGAGAAAGTGAACACAAATTAAGATCGGAAATATTATATCAAACCAAACAGCGATTAAATGATTTGCAACAAAAACAAATAAACGAAATGATGATCAACTCCGACCTAGGGAGAATATTGTCTGACAATATCAGAGGAGTAATGAACTAAAAGATGAGAATCTTTTCCAGTTTATTAAAGATCGGGCATGTGTGCCTCAGTGTGTGTGTGTGTGTGTTGTTCTTATGAAGATCTATTTTTCATTCACTCTGTAGTTAACTTTATGTAGATAAAATTAAACTAGAAAATCCAAAAATAATACGATTCTAAATTATAATTTTCAATTAATATTAAATAATCAAATGTTTCACCAAATCTATTACATATAAACATATGTAATACCTATTAAGTTACATATACACATTTTTAAAAGTACAAAAAATTTTATTTTACTAATAACTTTTAAATTTTCATTTTTTTTTTAATTGTTATTATTGAATAATTATTTATTGTTTTTTTTTTTACAAACACGGGTTAATAATTATTAATATATTTAAATTAAAAAAATAATTAAAGAAATAAATTTAAAAAAAATACTTATAAAAAGGAGATGAAGTCTGATTCAATTCAATGTGCCTTCCCCATATAAGATCCAAATATGTCATTAATTAAAAATTTATTTGGCTATAAATATATATATATATATATATATATATAATTGAAAAGATCTCAATGGGCCTCAAATTCTTTTTGGATTTTGGGATTTTTTGGACACTTTTGGTTCAGTCGATTGCAATAACTAGATGTTACAACAGTCCTAAATCCATAATTTCAGCATCCTGCGGCTAATCGTTTTTGAGTTATGCGAGATATATACGTGCAGACGTCACGCCGAAACTACACAAAATGGATTCCGGAACGGTCAAAATGGTAATTTCCGTTGAAATCTGAAAACCGAAATTTTTCGCGATCAAAATACTACCTTTACTTCGTACAAGGAGTAAAAACACGCAGCCGATTACAGTATTAAACAAATTTAAGACATATCGTCCTAAACCGGCATAATATTATAAATTTCACAGGGTATTTGTTTTGTAGGTAGGGCCTACCTCGTTTGCACCATACAAGCACACTTTGGAATTCCTCTACCTTAATTAATTTTTAAAACATTAAGTAGTTAATATAATCCGAAGCCAAGATGCTAACAGGTATATAGACTATTCAGCCGGTATTTTTTTCTGTATTTTTCGGGGGAAAATATTATAATTTTTGTACAATATTAAAATTAGTTGCAAAATTACTTTATCGCACATTGTAAACGTGAAAGGTAAATAATTTTTTTTACAGATTTAACTTTTAAAATATGTTTTATTTACACCTTTTTTTGTTTACAATATTCTTTATTGTTTTCTCCATCCAGTGATTTTTATGGTTTTTATATATATATATATATATATAGAAGTAGTTGAAGATAGTTTCGTTAGCTTTCCTCCATCCATTCTGTATAAGTGTAAGAAGTAGTTTTGCCTCCTTTTTCTCATTACATCTTCCATTTTGTACATTCCTTCACTTTGGGTCCAAGAACTCGTCTTAATATTCTCCCCCCCACAATCTTAATCCATTTCATATGTCCAATACCGTTCAGACAATGGAATTCAATTGCACGCAGTACTTCTGGTCTCACTCCTGTGCAATAATTACTTTTTTATTTCTTTTTTAAAATTTATTTTTTGTTTTCTGTTATATGCTAGTCATAGTTACAGTTATATGTTAGTCTTCTTCCTAATTTCTTATTCTGCAGTGACCCTTTATTTTAGTTACTTAGCAAGGCACATTTTCCCAAGTACTGTACTTGAGTCCTTTCTTCGCTGTATTTATCAGGGACAAATTCTCCGAGTATTTAAATTTTGGAAATGTTTTTGTTAATGTATCCTTAATTTTCTTCGGTAGTTTACTACCTATTCCAACTTCTAATAATTTAAATAGCGATTCACGATTGCTTATCTCCGAAAAGATATATTGGCTTAATCGATAAGCAAACTTTGCAGTGGAGCGGCATGAATAAGTATTGACTTAGTAAGAAGTACGTATTTATGGTAAAATGTTTATTTTAATTATTGTAATTAGACAAACATTGTTTATCACAGAATCAAAAACTTTTGGAGAGTTTATTTTAGCGCTCTGATTCTGAAGGCCTTACATCTATTAAATGTCTAAACTTATTCTCCGATGAATAACATTCAGAGGGTAAGATAGATTAAGTTTGGCTATATTTCCTTTTCTTGATTTTTCGTTATTTCCACACTTCTTTCATCCTTTGAGAGTGTTGTTCGTTCTTTTCATATGTTCAGTTACTTCCATGGGTTGATTGACAAAAATCAAAAAGCTCCATCATTATACGTTTTTTTTTCAATTAAAAAATAAAATTAACATATAAAAATTTGTACAGCTTTAGAAAGATTTGTTCGGGTTTTTCTTTGTTAGCTAATTATTATTATTTAACATACGCAGAAATAACGAAAAAAATTATTAATGCAAATAAAAAAATTAACATTAATATTGCTATAAAAGCTAAAGTAGAAGTTCTACGATTCTCTTAATAAATCTCATAACATGAAAACAATTACAATTAAACCATGGAAAATATTTCCTTGATTATGGGATAGTTTCCGATATATTTATCTTGACATCGTTAATTTAAGTTAATAAATAATATGTAGTAAATATCGATTTAAGGAATAATACATTATTTACCTGTTTAAATTTCAGCATATTTACATCTATAGCGTATATTCACCATGAAAAGTACCCAAATCTTCAAGCGAGGTATTTATAATATATATGTGATATATATAAATCCATCTGTTCATTGTTATCTATATTTTTATAAATTATTGTTTATATTATAGCATCGCCAGTAGACCATGAAATCGAATAGTACTTTTTTAATTTCAAGGTATGCCCGCTGCTATTTAAATGTAAAAAAAAATTTTGTTAGTACGTGTGTTTACTTCCAGTCTGTTTAATTTAATTATGATTTTGAATTACATAGTATAAATGAATTATACGAGGGAGATCTCTAAAGTAAAGACCGCTGGTAATTTATTTCCCTAAGGGTGGTTACATCGTGCATGGCCACGCTAATAATGTACACACTGCATTGTTATTTGTAAGTTGTTGCGTTGTAGATCTTTGATTAAGTGTGAGTTATTACGTTATAAAATGAAAATCGATGTTGCCGCCGACTGTAAAATAGGTGGTCATACGTTTTTTAAGCCATCAAAAGGTTAAGCCGGTTGAAATTCATAGACACTTGGTTGCTGTGTTCTTTGATAATGTAATAAATGAAAGAAATGCCCGAAGATGGTTTAAAAATAACAGAATTAATGTGCATGATGATTAACGTTCGGGAAGCCCCTCATTAATAACCGAAGACTTGTTGAAACGGGTCGATGATGAAATCGCAAAACATCATCGCTCAACGATTTCCGACCTCGCCCTTCTTTTTCCTGATGTTTCAAGAGCTGTTACCGGTCGAGATCGTTTAGGCTTCAAAAAGAATTTTACTCGTCGGTTGCCGCACGACTTAACGGAACGTCACAAAAAAATCCGAATGGGATCTGCTTTGGAATTTTTGATACGCTATATAGATAAAAGGGATGAGTCCCATAATTCAATTGTTACCGGCGATGAAACGTGGATTTCGTATTACACGCCAGAGAGAAAACGGCAGTCAAGTGAATGGCGTCATCCTCAATCACCATCCAGACAGACAAAGGTCAAGCCACAGCCGCTTAGACGAAAACTGATGTCTTTTGGGATCGGTTTGGCATACTGCTGATCGATTTCGTGCCGCGTGGTACGACTATAAATGCAGAAGCCTACTGCAAAATTCTACGTAAGTTACGGCGCGCTATGAAAAATCGGCGTCGTGGACGGCTGACAGACGACGTCATCCTGCTGCATGATAATGCACGTCCCCATATTGCACATGTCCACATCCAGAATAATTGGATGGGAAAAAAATACTATTAATCAATGGCTAAATAGGCTGGCGGCAGAAGAATACGATGCGGATGTACTGAAGCTGGTGTATTGCTACGATAAATGTCTTAATTAATATGGCGATTATATAGAGAAGTAGTATAAGGTATGTAGTTTAAGATAAATAAATAAAAAATTGTTTTCAGAATAGAATTAGTTTTTAGAATATTTTTTTTTACAATGAAACGGTTTTTACTTTAGAGATAACCTCTTGTTTAATTAAAATATTACAATAATATAAAATACATGCGTAAAACTTTTAATGTATATTTTGCTTACTTAAATATCATGTTTTGATGTTTTAAATAACTTTCAATTTTTAAAAAATGGATAAGTGACAGAAAAATTAAGTTCAGAGATTACATTACTTAAGACGCCTTCATGATCCTAAATTTTCTTGCAAAACGTGTTTAAAAGTAAATTTTTGCAAGAAAAGCAAAAGTGAAAATTACGTGTCTTCATTAAAATAATAAAGGAAAGCAAAGAAACGCTGTAAAGAGACCTTTACTGCACAGGTGATCCTGATTCCTTTACCAAGAGCTAATCATCTCTGACTTAAAGAATTTGCTTCAGTTTAATTCTTAAGTTTTCTTAATTACTATTTTTCTTGAATTTTCATTAAAAAAAAGTGTTTAAATATTTTTATATCATTATATCATACTAATATATATAAGCAGAGCCATACTTAACCTTGTATACGTAGAGTATATCATACTATGCTTCTGGAGGTGCATCATTATTATGTAAAATTTCATAAATAAAAAATTAAAATGAGGAAAATAAAAGAAAAGAAATCATTTTTTTACAATATTATGAAAAAAGTAATAGATAAATTATATTAAAAAAATTATGCACCCATGAATGGATATGACCTGTCAGATTATACAAGTTTGTTCATCCTGTATTCGATTTTTCCCCGTTTATGGAAGAAATATTCGGTAATTATTTAGCAAATAAAATTGCATTTATTAATGATTTATGTTAACGATATTTAGCTATGAGAATTTCTATATTCCCAAATAATATTTGATATGCCGTTTTTATATTTATTAAATAAAAATTACAAATCTTTTAAACGACATATACTCTTTGTGTAAATTATCAGTTTCCACAGATCCAGTCAAGTATACAATTTGAACGAAATATATTTAGCTTTGATTCACATTCCCTCCGGTATCAGTTTGTTTGTGTTGTTTTATGATTTGCTGTACACAACATATCAGAAATTTGTAGGCATTTCATTTTAGTTATAGTAAGATACTGAGTGAGCAACATAAAACCGAACCTGTAACGTAACCGCTGCAGAATCGGTAGGTTATGTTAGAATGAAATTTTATGCATGATACGAACAAATTAAATAAGAAAAACATAAAATGTAATTTAAATGTTGCATTTATTTACCTTATTGCAACAAAAGATGTGCACAATGAACATCCTGGGCATCGATGCACTTTTGTGCTCGACTGATCATATCGAGAGTCGTCTGACGCAAATGTTGTTAGTTGCGTTGATTTCTCGTTGAATTTTCAACTTCACTTCATTAATATTATGGGAATTATATGAATAAACTCTCTCCTTTAAGTAGCCCGAAGGTAAAAAAAATCGCAAGTAGAGACCTCTGTCCACCAACAATGTTTTCGAGAAGCCTGTTGCTATAATCAAGTCGTTTCGGTTTGTCTGTCTCCTTCGGTTGTTGCACAGTTGTAAAGCGGTACTGTTTCAATTTTAATTCGTGAAGAATTTATCGACAAAATGTGTATTTAACACCAGATTATTTGGATAACTTGCGTAGCGATTTTTTGGACCGGCAGTAATTCTCCTTTCAGCATCGGCAATGGCCTGTGGAGTCCTAACGGCAAGTTGCCTATTTGTTTTTTCATTTGAAAGTGAACTTTCAATGTACGCCATTTTTTAACTAAATGGTGTTTGCTATTCTTCGCTGGGATTCGGAAATTATTCTACAAATACTTGTGATTCTTCAAACGATCCAGAACGATTATTGGCCTCAACTATAGCTACCCTCTCCTGGATTGACTAAGGCATTTTACACAAACACAAATTAAATTTTCTCTAGTTTTTTTTACTGTTCAGCCTCCGTTAATTACTTTACAGATAATACTTCAGAGGATGAATGAGGATGATATGTATGAGTGTAAATGAAGTGTAGTCTTGTACAGTCTCAGTTCGACCATTCCTGAGATGTGCGGTAAATTGAAACCCAACCATCAAACAACACCGCTATCCATTATCTAGTAACCAAATCCGTGTAAAAATAACTGACTTTACACACAAACACAACTGCAATAAACAATACCGCACTGCACAAAAATACTGTACTGACACGTAACATTCTGAGAAACGGCAGCAACAATCAGTAGTAACATATACATCCACTAGCCGCGCGAGTTGTGTGAGAGTCTTTCATAAGTAGTGCTCGGTAGCGGTTTCATTATGGGTTCGGTTTTATGTTGCTCATTTTGTATATTATTTTGAAAAATTATGAAAATGTGAAAATTAGCGATTATGTTTTAAACAATAGAGGAAAATTTAGTAAAATCTTATAATATAATGATAAAAAAGTTATTGTAAGAAATTCGGAAGCTTTTAAATAACGAAAATAAACGCAAATTGTAAACTACAAATAATGCCGATTTCAATGAATTTATAGTTGTTAGTGTACAAATATTACATCACAAAAGTAACACCACATTACAGCGTAGATAGATTTGATTTCCTTTTGACAGAAAATCTATGATCTCAGCGGGAATAGATGTAAAACAAATTTTATTATTCTGCCCCGGGACGATCTAGTGATAGCAAAATTGTAGACAGTGTTATTAAAATATTTATGTTGCCAGTTGTACATTTCCAGTAGTACTTGTAATGCTTTACAGTGATTGACACTTTCGAGGTCCCCTTATAGAGAAACCTATAAATTTCTTCAGTTAAATTGTTATAGACAAATGTTCTACTTGATTATTAACGGACTCTGACCTCGAGCTCACTGAAAATAGTTAGTGCTTCTTTCGGCAGATAGAGTATGAATTTTGTTTACGTAATATAATTTTTTATTGGCCTGCGCATTATTTTATATTATGTATTTTATCACTTTTTTTATTTAAGTAAACTGACTTCAATTTTAAAATATGAAGAATCTCAATTTATTACAAAATAAGCTAATAAAATATACTTATTATGTAGTCGGAGCAACGTAGTGGGAGTTTTATTTTAATAATAAAAATTCTTTCTTCTTTTCAAAGAGATGTTAAAAAATAGCAAAAATATGTTTATTATTATGATTATTTTGTAATTAATCATTTTATATATATATATAGTATATTTAAGATAACCTTTTTTAGATTACTTTCTATCTTTAATTAATTAAATATTCAATTTCTATCACAGTTGTCAAACATTTGAAAAGAAATCACGACTTGAAAAGTAAGTATTCAATGAGAAGTAGTTAATTTTATTTAATTTTTAAAGATGCATGTACAAATAAGTATTTAAATCTATTATTTACTTAATAAAATGTTAACGGTTAGATACACATTTAAACCATGAAATCCATCTCTGTATAGAAACGGTGATATGTGGTATTTTATCGTGACTAACATTCAGCTCAAAATCAATTACATAAATGAGAGAGCGATTTAAAGCACCTGTTCTTAAATTTCAATCACCAACCCTCATTTATTTATTCATTACTTTTCCGCAAACTAAAATTAAATATTGCTTATTGTCAAACTATTTAAATTTGATAAAACTGCCGTAAATTTGTCTTCATAATTTATAATATTTTGAAGTAAATTTAATAAATTTCTCCTTCGAAAATTTTTCTCATTAAAATATTAATATCTTCCGGAAAATATTTTAAAACGTCAGTATAGATAACGGTTATTAGCTGTCTCAAGGATCATTAATCGGGTTTCCTTGCCGCTGAATAGATTAATGTATTCTGATTGATTCCCCAACCTATAGCTCGATTTAGAGAAACGATCCAGAAATAACACTCGTTTGAAAATATCGATTTTAGTTTGTCCAATGCTCTACGTAATTATACCCGACAAGAAAACATTATAGTAGGTATGGCAATAGCCCCAAGCAGGCGATTCCTACTAACCCAGATTAGCTTTAACCTTTTCCCGTTACACGTAATATTTCACCGATTACAACTTTTGTTTTACCGATAAGTAAAACATATTTCAATAATGCGGTTTGGCGTATTAAACTGTAAACGGAGAAATGGATAATTCTTGCAAAAAACAATATTTTTATGTTATAATAAAATGTTTTTAATCGTTTAGATCGGTTCTTATGGGACAATCTTTTTTTCGCATTCATTTCGCATTTTTTCAATTTTTTTCATAAATTTTTTCTTATTGATTCCACAGAAAACTTTATCTCCAATCGTTGTACTCGTGGATGAAGTTGGTTGATTCTTTACCTTTCACTAGTTTTTGAACTACCATTGATTCAAAGTCCCGCAAACAATGGTAGTCCAAAAAATCTCAACATCTGATATATATAGGTTTAACATGATTTTAAACAGATCTCAACATCTGATATATATAGGTTTAACATGATTTTAAACAGTCTCGTTCGAAATCACCCCAGATTATTTTTACTGTTTCGGTTTCACTACCCTCAATTTTTATTAAAAGTTTGGCCTGATGGTATAACTAACGATAACGTTTGTCATATTAAGCTCACGCCTAATTAAATAATTTTTCCTGTAATTTTTTATGAGCTATCGAATCGAAAGTGAGTTTAAATACAACAAAGAGGCTAATTAATTGTTGTTTTTAACTCTCATACGTGAACTTACGTGCACTTTTGTACACTTACGAACAACTTTTATCGATATTGCATCTTCGATTTTTTCTGACATCCGCCTGCAACTCCGGTTTTATGTTACACTTCTCGTCTGGCATAAGTAATCTATTAGACGAATGGTTGTAAAAAGATTTTTATTTGATTTATCGAGGCAAAACCTGACAATAATTCAGATTTATTTTACGGTATTTATTATTTAATAGAATCATTTCTATTTTTACCTATTCATAAATAATTTAATTAAATAATATATTAATATTTAGTAAATAAATGAATACTGAGATCTGAATTTAAGAGAGCGTTAAAAGATTTGAATGGCAGGAAGGCTCCTGGAATAGAAGGAATACCTGTAGAATTACTGCGCAGTGCAGGTGAGAAAGCGATTGATAGATTACACAAACTGGTGTGTAATATTTACGAAAATGGGGGAGTTCTGTCAAACTTAAAAAAGAGTGTTGTAGTCGTTATACCAAAGGAAGCAGGAGCAGATAAATGTGAAGAATACAAAAAAATTAGCTTAACTACTCATGCATAAAAAATCTTAACTAGAATTCTGTACAGGTGAATTGGGAGGAGAGTGGAAGAAGTGTTAGCACAAGACCAATTTGGTTTCAGGAAAAGTATAGTGACAAGGGTAGCAAATTTAGGCCTCAGATTAATAGTAGAAGGAAGATTACAGAAAAACAAACCATCATACTTGGGATTTATAGACATAGAAAAGGCATTCGATAATGTACAATGGAATAAAATTTTCAACATTTAAAAAAAATTAGGGTTCAAATTCAGAGATAGAAGAACAATTGCCAACATTTACAAGAATCAAACAGCAACAGTAATAATTGAAGAACATAAGAAAGAAGCCGTACTAAGAAAGGGAGTCCGACAAGGATCTTCCCTATCCCCGTTACTTTTTAATCTTTACATGGCCTAGCAGTTAATGATGTTAAAGAACAATTTAGATTCGGAGTAACAGTACAAGGTGAAAAGATAAAGATGCTACAATTTGCTGATGATATAGTAATTATAGTCGACAGTGAAAAGGATTTAGAAGAAACAATAAATGGCATAGATGAAGTCCTACACAAGAACTATCGCATGAAAATAAATAAGCACAAAACAAAAGTAATGAAATGTATTACAAATTACAAAGATGGACCACTGAATGTGAAAATAGCAGGAGAAAAGATTATGGAGGTAAACGAATTTTGTTATTTGGGAAGTAGAATTACTAAAGATGGACTAAGCAGGAGCGATATAAAATGCCGAATAGCAAAGGCGAAACGAGCCTTCAGTCAGAAATATAATTTGTTTACATCAAAAATTAATTTAAATATCAGGAAAAGATTTTAGAAAGTATATGTTTGGATCGTCGTTTTATATGGAAGTGAAACTTAGATGATCGGAGTACCTGAGGAGAAAAGGTTAGAAGCTTTTGAAATGTGGTGCTATAGGAAAATGTTAAAAATCAAAAGGGTGGATAAAGTGATAAATTAAGAGGTGTTGCGGCAAATAAATGAAAAAAAAGCATTTTGCAAAATATAGCTAAAAAAGAGACACACATATTAAGCATCCACATATAGCCACATATTAAGGCATCCTGGAATAGTCGTTTTAATATTGGAGGGACAGGTAGAAGGAAAAAATTGTTCAAGCAGGCAACGTTTGGAATATGTAAAACGGTTAGGGATGTAGGATTTGCGAGGTATACCAAAATGAAACGACTACCACTAGGTAGAGAATCTTGAAGGGCAGCATTAAACAAGTCAAATGACTGAAGACAAAAAAAAATTAATTAATAAAATAACGTCGTTGAAAATGCATTAAAAAATTCAATCCTTTCGACAATGTAACACAACATATGTACGGACTAGTTTAATGACGAGCTGATGAGCAACCCCAATTGAGAAAAATAATTAAAATGCGTTGTCTTTGTAGAAAAATTATTTTAAGTAATTTAAAATAAACAAATAAAAAAAATTAAATCAATAAGTAAATTGTAATTTAAAATAAAAGCATTCTTACGAAATTTTATATAATGGATAGAATTGTAATGAGTCAAATAACAACTGTTTTTAAAAAGTCATTACACCTTTTAGCAACTGCCATCTAAATTCAATATTAGGATTTTTATTTACGTTTGTCTACTTACTGCAATGTAATAATGATTTTACCTGATTCTTACATATATTTTTACAAACATGAACTAGTAAGTTTTTAAAGATTTCTTGCTGAAATAGCAGCTAATTTTTCAAAGCCGACAGTTAAAAACCTAATAGCGTCATACAGTTAGCCTCTCTTGCACCTGAAATTAAGCAGATTAATAAATTTACCCTTCTTAAATTGATAATCATAAATTTCAATAACCGAAAATTTATTTTTCAAAATACATTGTGGCTTGCTTCAGACATTTCCCGGATATAAGAAAGGGCTCTCAGAGCATTGTTCGGTGCCCATGAATGCGAATGTTGTAGACTGATATTTAGTATTGTAACAAGACCGGTATAACGGAACTAAACAACGGATTCCTATCAATTATGAAGAAAGTAGTAGAAAATATAATAATGGGAGAATCCAAAAAGGAGGTAAAAGAAATCCTTTCACTAAAGGTAACATTTTGTTTAACAACCGTCTTTTGTAATACTGCCCATCGATACACCTAAATAGATGTTCCATTAGAAGAGTTACCGGACTCAGGTTATGAATTCATGGGAACGAAAGGGCTCGGGTGATCATTCTCACGCTTCGATGTGGGTCCGGTCCGGTAGGTAAAGAGGGTAGGAGTATAAATACTCCGGGGAAGGCGTTGAAGTCAGTCTAAGCGAGATGCTATGATATCAGTCTGCGAGATGAAGTTCTGCGAAATCAATCTAAGCGAAACTACAATGTCCGTCTGCGAGATGCGAGTCGCGAGGAGAGTGCTACGATAGAGGAGTTATTATCCGTGTTCGACGCGATTAAGGTGACGTCACAAGTAACTCCAGCACAGGAAAACTAGAGATGGTTCGATGAGATACTGAAAGACTATAAGTGAAAGAGATAATATATTAAATTTCATTCACAAATTGTTAGGGTAGTTTTATAGGTGAGCAGCAAAGGTATTTGCAGTGAAAAAACTTATCTATTGTTCCATTGTTGTTAATACAAAACTAATGGTTAAAAAAGTTAAGACTAGCGGTCATGCTAATGTTAATTTGTCAACGGGACTAAATTCTGCTTTTAATTATTTATGTACCTGTAAATAAATCCTGACAATTACTTGTGATTACATATAAAATTCTATTTTATATGTAATCACTGCCTATTAATATAATAATAATAAATTATTATTATTATTATTGTTGTTGTTGTGGTTTGTGATTACTACAATTATAATTTGTTTATTATTTATATTTATTATTATTGTTTACCTATGCCATTGTTGTCATAATAAATAAATTGTCACAATAAATTGTAATTATATAAATATTTTCAACTGTCAATCTCTCAGTATCCTGATCAAGGGCGAACTAGCCCTTTAATATACCAGTATATTAAAAATGTTAACTTATTTGTATGTTCACATGTATATAAATAAGTCTTTATTCAGCCACTTCTATTAAACCGGGCAACAAACATGTTTTCATATAACTCAACACTATATATAAGATTACGATAAAATGCCTCATTATCCTTCTATGGCAATTTGTAAAAAACACTACACAACCGTTTAAAACATCTTCTCACCGATTTATCTAAAACATAATTAAAAGATTTTTTTTACAGGAACAACATTACTCTTTCGAAAATACGCTAAATTTTCTCATCTCAGTATAACATGTACATAAATATGTGTTCAAATAAATTTAGTTGTAATTTTATTAATATTTTATATATTTAGTATCCCACCTATTTAATTTAAAATTATTTCATTAGTTTATATTTAACAATACTAATGTTTACTGTAAGTACATACATTTTTATTTTGAAATTAATTTGCATTTTATGACGCGGTTCTGATCAAGATTTTATCACGTTATACTTTGAGCGACCCAGGCAGATGCTGATTCAGTTCCTTTTGTATTTATTGAGTAGCACATGAATCTGTTCCTTACATACATAGGTGTACGTAATAGCGTTATATTATAAAACTGTCAGAATAAAAGATTTATTTATTTCATTTAGAAATGAACAAGGCGACCGGAAGCGTCACAAGGCGGTTGTCTTCCCCGACGTGGTTGGTATGTTCCCCCATTACTGGAGCTGAGTCTGAGTAGAAGGTCTGTCCGCTTCTGCCTGGTAGACCAGACCAAAGTCCATAATGAAACAAAGTCAAGAGTTTGAACTGAAGGAAACTAGGAAACTAGTTCACTAAGGAAACTAGAAATAAATTTCGTTGATGCAAACAACATATTTGGTGGTATGTTATTATTCATTTGCCTCGAAATTAATGGAACTTTTACTCTCGAATTGGCTCTATAAGATGTAGATCTAGGTGCGGGGTTCGTGCTTCTGCGAACTCGGTTAACTGCGTCACAGGGCAACGATGTAGGACATTCAAGATGTCCGGATGAGGCAAAACCTGAGTTTATAAAACGCTGATGTAAATGTATACCGAGGCATTTACATCGGTGGGATCCCAACGAGGCCTGGCTTATTACTATGATATATAAAAGACGGGCAAAAGACGACTCCCGTTAAAGCCCATCAGAGCTATAAATGTGGGGGGGGGTGGCGACTGGAAGCGTCATAAGCCGGGTGTCTTCCCCTGTGGAGTTTGGATGTTCCCTGACTCCAGAAGACGGGACTCAGTCTTTATGCCTTCGCCTCTAGAGCAGACACCCCAGGAGGGGGTTTCCTCACCGGGACTGCGGTCTTTTAGTGCTGGGGGGCTCTGGAGTACCCGTGCCTAATAGCCGCTGCCCATTTAGTCTATTTTTTTATTGATGATTGATGGCTTTATTTTCATTACTGTTTAAAATTTATCAACACTAAAATTTTAGAGCGTAATATTTTAATAAATTTAAATAATAATAATTTAAATTTAAATAATATTTTAATAATTTAAAGCTCTCTAAGCTTAAATGAATTCTACTGCATGCTCTATTACTTCCTTAATGAATGTCAAAGTGTACTCAAAACCATATTAAATTTAAATTATTGATAATTAGGTTATTGGATTAAAGTTTTATTAATAATGATTGTCAATTAATTACAGTTATATAAAGCGCATCTATAAAGACATTATGGCATCTTATTTACCAGAGTGAGTATATATACTTAAACTAGTATTTACACTGTTTTAAAGTAATTGTTGTTTACCTTTTATTATTTAATTGTTATTCTAAAAGATAGTTAATTAGGAATTTTATTGATTTGTCTTTTCTTAAAATTTTAAATGGCCAAGGTAGTCAGTTTTTGAACAAGTAAGATTCAAATATCAATAAAAACTTTCATGTTCTGATACTAAAATAAGTTTAATATATATATATATTTGACTATATCACTTGAATCAACAATACAAATAGGAATAATATATTTTTTTGCATAAAAGTAGTCCCATTTGATATTTATACAAGACTAGAAAATCAAATCGAAGATGATCAATCATGTATTTCCGTCCAGAAAATATTATTAACAATGCAAGTCATTCAGCGACAACAGAATGAAGTAGAAGAGCTTCTTCAGAAATGTCAGCAAATGATTATTAGAAATTTCTGACAATTTTAAATAATGGGAGAGTAGAAAAAGAAATCAGTTCTCTGGTTTTTGAAGCCTCAACGTAAAAAAAAAGAAGAAATCTATTACTATTCTTACTATAACAGAATAATTTCTGCAGAAGTAAAGCATACATTTAGGTCATTAAGTTTGTATAGTAACTTGCAATGAAAAACAATAGTGACATTCAAGCTTTATCCATCCATCGTAGATGTGGATGAAGCACATTTTCATTTTGAAAAATAATGGTAATCATTCTACATTCATGGATAATATGATATCTTGCCTTTCGAACTAAAAACAGTCACTCCTCAATAGTATGCCATAATTTTAAAAAATACACTAGATGTTTGCAAGAACAGAATCACCCAATTCACAGTTAACTTCCTGTCACAACAATGTTTACATTTACATACTGAAACAGTACAAAAACTCGAGAAGCTATACTACCTGCACTCCATAATAATCAACATTTAATACCATATAATTATAATCTCTTTGGCCAAATTAAAAAATTGTTGAACAAGCAACTCATTGATGCTATGTGAGGGCAAGTCAACATTCACCAGACAGACCTCCCCTTATGGAATCAATAACCTTCTTAAGTACTCAATCATGTGCATTGCAGTCTCAGGAGTTTGCACTGATTGGTAGATTTTAGAGCGAGGTTGGACTGCATTTTCATAGGTGATGAATGAAGAAAACGCCTTGTTGCAAATTGAACAATGGTTTAATGAATTGTCGTCTTGACAGTTAATGAAATGAATTGTAACGTAACGTATAACTTCACATATAAAAATAAAAAATATAAAATTAATTACAACATTAAATCTAACGTTCATCCGAACAAAGAATAGAGTCCATCCGGACTAAGAGTATGACGTGACAGCCTTGGATCTGATTCGAGCGCCGAATACTAGTAACTATGACAATGGTTGTCCATTCGGACGAAATGAAAAATGCGACCGCACAGCGCGAGATTCTAACGTAGAATGCTAGTACGGCTTAACTTTCCGGCTAGCGCTAGCATCCACTAGGTCGCAGGACCGGACGGCTCGACGTGGAACGGAACACTGATAAAATAGTAGTTCACCTCATTTTACTCAAATTTTAGCCATGTAATTATTCGTTTAAATTATAAATATCACCCTATTATTAATTTCGATATGAAGTACTATACTTTCCTCATGAGCAAGTCAGCCTTGAGTTGGGTTTTGTGCCGATACCAGATACAATAAATTTTTTGGATGACATGTTGCTGATTTTTTTTTTGTTTTCTTTTGAATGCTATTGATATTATGCAATCACACGATTCAAACGTTTTAAATACGTTAAACAAAACCGCTTAAATTTTAAATGCAGGTTCATTTTATATTCTGGTATGTGAGAGGATATAAAAATATTTATACAGTAGTCAGGGATATAGTTTTTGTAACGTTCTCTAAGATCTCTTAGTTTTAATGAAAATAGTTCAAATTTTTCATACAATTAAAATAATTAAAACAGGTAACAGAAAAAGATTATGGAAAGTTTAAAAAATAAAGAAGGAACGTTGAATTAAAAATAGGTTTTATAAATTATTATTATTTAAGGGAAGAAGAATAATAACAATGAACACAGAGCCTAAATATTAACTTAATTTTAATGAAATTTCTGCATTTTATTGTTGTTTTTATTTTTAAATTTCTTTTATTAACTTATTAAAATGGCCATTTGTTTATAATTTACAGAAATTTTAGAAAAACTGAAGTTTATGAATTAATAGAACAGTAAGTCTTTATAAACAATTTTATTTAAAGTTGGCTAGTTTATAATATGATGCATATTTCTCCTTCAACAGAATTATCTTTTAATAGGAGGAAACTGGTTCTTTGCATTTCTCATCTTCCCCTTCTCGGTCATCTCATAAATACAGTTGAGTTCCATTTCAAGCTGTTATTACTTTTCTGTTTCCTTTTATATTATTCTTAAAAAAATTCCTTCTTGAATACAGATACATCCAAAAAACACTCAATACATAATTTTCATCTTTTAATTTTATGATTAAAACGAAGATTTACTTTCCTTTTCTCTCAAGACTTCCATCATAGTATATTTTAACACTTTTCTATTTCCTCCTTATTTCTGTGTTACTTGATTTAAACAACTTGTCTCGTTTTACTTTCTTTTCTTTTTTTTTTGGTTTGTTTTTTATAAATTTTATAGCTTATTCGTTTATGTTTTTTGTATTTTAGTTGTATTTTTATATATATTCGTTTATAAATGAATTTTTATGTTATATACTGCAACTTATTTTCGTTGTATTAGTCAAAAAAAGGACAACCAAAAATATACCTTCATAATATTGCTAAGATTATAGCTCAATTTTATAACTATACTGAATGTACTTTTACAATTATTTCCGTGCATATCAAGGGCTTAACCAATGAATTGTGCAGTTGTCGGTTGGGTAAATAATGAAGTGAACAAAATATTTATTGTTTAGATTAAATTATTTAAATTAGTTTATAATGTTTTATAATTTTTTTTAGTTTTATTTTAATATTTTAGAGTCTGTGCACCATATAAATTCATACTAGTAAAGATTTGATACATCATTGAAAACTTTAGATAGGTTGACTTTTAAGATCCTAAAAAGACGAGACGTGTGAATAGTTTGATAAACCGTTCTAGACTGAAGAAACAAAGAACAAACGATTAAGAATAATAAGAAATTATATGAACACAGGACTCTTAACAAGACAAAAAAGAACTTGATTTCATATCTGAACGGAGTGCCCGCCTAAAAATCGGAATTTTTTTATGAATGTTTATCGGTACTTGTATAATGAAATAAGAAATAATAACTCTCATATAGATAATCTTGAATAGAATAAGCACTTTAAACGCGTAAATTATTAAGCAAATAGAAACTTGTGTTGAATAAGTTCTTTGAATTAATAAACCTTGAATTAATTAAGTGCGTAGAATAAGTTGATACCTTGAAGAAGCAAATCACTTGAATAAGTAGAATCGTCGAATAAGTGATTAAATAAATAATTTCTGTGTTTGAAAATACACCTTGGATATAAGCACTTGTTGAATTCTTTAAGACTGGTAACAAATATAGTTTGTGTATTGGTCTACGAAGTATTCCAAAAGACTTTATCACCATCGCAACACGTACTAAATTGTCTGATCCTGTAAATATTTCTGCTATTAAGCCATGTTTCCACTGCAAAGAGAAGTATTTTCATTTGATATTAATATATCTTTGACAGATGTTCCTCTTAGGAGTTTTCAATTTGTTACGTTGTTGCAATTGATTTAAATAATCTTTCGATCATTAATTCCCAATGGACTGCGTAAATTTTTGCGTTAGTTGCCAACGGTCTAAACGATTAATAGAAATCTCAGTGAAATCGGGGATAGGAATCGAGGTGAGAGGTGATTCAGTAAGAACGTGTCCAAGTGGTAACGGTTGTGGATTCCTCGAATCTGAAGATACGGCATATAATGGAGGTAAATTTAAATAATTTTAAATTGGGTAAATTGCGGTGTATAACTTTTGAAAATTAATAATAGGATGTCCTGTGACAATCTAAGTGTTAAGATGAAAGTTAAACCGTTTTATGCCGAATTCTCACACTCATCGAAATGCGGAGATAAAAGAAGGGATGAACGGCCAATTTATATCTTGTGATGTGGAAAGGAATGAATATTACAGTGGTTTGATTGGAAGTTCTTTGATTTAAATATTGTAAACAATACCCATGGAAAATATTGTTTCCAGCCTTGAAAGTTTGTTCGTTATCGGAAAATATTTGATTTGGTATACTCTACGAGAAATAAAGCGCTTTAATTCGGCAATGAATGCTTCCGATATTAATTCTAAATGTAGAGCCTTAGTTGAAAGACATATGAACAGCCATGAATAGGTTTTCGGTACAGCTGTTGATCTCTGTCCACCGAATCATTAATTCACCACTATAATCGACAGCGCAAAAAAGAACGGTTTAGATAAATTAATAGGATAATTGGGAATTGACCAAGTTGCTGATCTAATTTTTTAGCAGCGGAACGAAAGCATTTTATACATTTTTGAATAATAGATCTTGCAACGATCTTACCAGTGACAATTCAGAATTTTAAATTAATTGAATGAAGCTATGCAAAAGTCACAAATATCCACTTTGGATTCTTATATTTGTTAAATGTTCATTAGGAGGTAAGATAAATTTATGTTTATTAATTGATGATAGTTTGAATTTTGAAGGCGACCCCATACACGAAACATGCCTGATAAAACGACGAATGGATCGAGGGAGAATAATCTACTTTGTTTTGAAATCTGTCTCCACATTGAATGTCATTGAGTTCTGAAGGACAATATTTTAACTGTGATATTCGTACAGAGATAGAATTAATCTAAATAATGATGAAAAATCTTCAGTAATATTTCTGAGTAAAGTAGAAGCAAACGAAAATTGAATCCCTTTACGTTCCTCATCTAATCACTCAGGTGAAAGAGTAAAATTATTACAGAAAAAGTTATTGTTGGCCCAGTGTATTAACTCTTGTAAAAACTAAATAGGACCGTGCCACCATAAATTATATTTTTGAAGCTTTTCAGAAAACGATCTCGAGATACTATATCAGGTGAATTGATGCGATGCCATTTGGGATTTTGAGTTGAATTGTTGGATTTTAAAAATTCTATTATTTTATATTCAACGAATATATTCAAACTTAATGATTCACTGTTAATTCAGTAAAGTGCAATCATGAAGTCAGAACACAAGTGAATTTCATCGATGTGAGTATTAAAGATGCAACCAACTGATTAGTTAAACGAGTTAATACTAAAAAAGCAAGTAATTTAAATCTGGTACAGAGATCTGTGAGTGGTGCAACCCCAGACAACCCTTGAACTGATTGGATGAAATATTTCAATGAGAATAAATGGTTCTTACATATCGACATCTCGCATTACCTTATACGTTACTTTATGCGTTGGTAAATCCAATAATTTAAAATGATTTAGTAGAATTATTATTAATTAATCTCTTAATGATAACATTGACAACTAACCTAAACTTATTGTATAGATATTTCCACTGGGACAATAAATTATCACTTAAGCTGTCAATCGCAATGACATTTAATTTGCCGCAGTTGTTGAGTGGAATGTGCATAAGAATACCATCAGCCCAATCAAGCCCAATGGATCGTAAATTCCAGCAATCATAGATAATTTTTACATTTAGAACGTTATTTTTCTCTTTAGTAAATTAAAAACATCCATTTATCTGAATCACTGTTCCATAATGTACCTAATTATCGTTTAATTGAATTATGCTTGAATTAATTGTTAACAATTTACGTATTGGAGATCCTCGTTTAACAAATATCTTATATCTGCCTTGTACTTCTTTAATACATGTAGGTTACTTTTTCCGTAACTTAATGTTTAATGAGTAGCTGCCATTAATTTAAGGGTAAATTTTTCTGGATTTCTGATGGATCAATCACCATCAGATGCGTTTTTTTTTTTTTTCAATTAAAAATATAACAAAATAGTTTCTAGTCAATTAAATTAAAATTATTTTCAACTAATAATCATAAGTTTGACTGAAACATTTGATTCATAAAATATAATGTAACTTAAAATTCTGATTTATGAATCACATCTGTAGATATAAATACAATGAAAATGCATTAATGTAATATTTTAGCAACTTTATACAAATTTTTGAATTTTATTTTAAGTTTATAGATGAATTTGTAACAATTTGAAAATGTAACATTATATGATGAATTTAAGAGAAGCTATTTTTATATTTGCTGTACATTAGGAGTATTTTAAGTTCAGAATATGTTTTTTTTTAAATCTCCATAATTTAATACGATTATTGTAAGTTATCCATTTGAGCAATTGAAGAATGTAGATTACAACTACATGATACCACTTTCATTCCTATGACTTTGTGACGGTGCTGATGTAGAAGATTCGAAAACATTGTATTCCCGTATTAGTGTGAATATAAGTACATCAGTTTTTTATTAAAAAAAGAGTGGAATTAACCAAGAGGATTTTCAGAAAATATTAATTATAGATATACTCTGAGTATATCTATAATTAATATTTTCTATGTTATTGATTTTTTATGTTATTGAGGCTTAGATCATTTTTTATGTATTTATTTTTGTCAGGTATTTGTTTTTATATATTTTATTTGTTTTACAGTAAATATTTTAAGAATAATCTGTAAGTACCGACACAATTTATTTTTCTAAAATATAGACCTTAAGAACTCCTTAGGTTTACAAATATTATACCATTTGTTATTTAATAAATTTGTCCAATCTGTAATTTAACAAAGATTAGTATTTAGGTAGATTCATAAAAAAGCTAACTATTATAATGGGTACCATGATTCGACTTCCGGAAAATTTCAACTTATATTCGCGTTTCCCATTCCCCAGACCCCTAAACCATCGTCAGTTCAAAAGTTTATATATAAATATAAATTTCACTTTCTTGTGGACACGATATTTGCAGTAATTTTAGCCAATCACTTTCAAATTGTTACATAAAATATAACGATCAAAATCTCGAACAAGTTCATTAATGGGTAAGATCGGATCTTGGAAATGGGGGAGCTTTTTCTAAAAAACAAAATATCTCTACAACTTTCTTATTAAGTAAAATATTAATTCGTTTAAAGTACCTACTATAAGGATTCTATTCTTTGGATGAAGGCCTAAAACTTATATAAGTAAAGTTTTTTGATAGTACCAACCATTGGCCCAGGATGTAAAAAAAAATGGGGTTTCGAAGACAAAAAAATCATACCTAACTTAATAGGTACAGTATCGAATCGGTTTAAAGTGGTCGTTAGTCTTCTAAACAATACCTAAAACTTAAGTCTGAAACAATTTTTGATATGACCAACCCTCACGACAAGGGATGACCAAAATATTGCTGGGATTGAAAGAAGACGGGGCTTGTATTCTAAATATGTGAAACTTTTTCACTTGCAACAATTGTCGTCTTGAGTAATTTTTTTAGTTTTTCTTAACTAAGGTGGAAATATTTTTTGTCACTTACTTAGCACCGGTGAAATATACCTCCGCCTTCCGGCGTTCCGAATGGTATTTTTTTACTTATCTCTTTTATTTCATTAAAAAAAAACAAAACAGGTTTAAAGTTGTAAGTAAACTCAGTAATTCGTACGGAAACAGTCATAAGTCGATCAGACATTGTGTGTTACAGGACAACAAAACATTATGTGCAAGGATACACGTCAAATCAAAATATAAAGCAGTTTGATACGTATTTAGTGCATATGAATGTGCAGTGCATATGTGGAACAGCTCACGTTAACATTTCATTATTCTGAAAAGCTATCGATATTATGTAATGAGGCTACAGTTCTCGTTTTATTCCAGTTTCACTAAAACTACTGACTGTCCACTGAAGTTCAGATAGCTGAGTCCGTGGTTATGGATTATCAGTTAACTTGTATTTCTCTCGCTACACATTCTCTGGGTCCCTAATGACAACCTGGTTTCTGTTTCTCGGGACTTAACTCATTATAATATTAGTTAGTTTTAATTTTATTTTGATAAACTTAGAATCTCTACTATGTTAAAATATAAAATATGCTGGAATATGGACAGTCTGGTAAGAATTATTTGACCAATACGCACCGTGTTGCTATTCTAACACCTACAATTATAGGCGATAGATTGACATCTTATTTACTGCTCCCAAGAGCAGTGCAGTCACATTAGATGTTTATTTGAATGGACAATTCCTTGACAGGCACAAGATCCTTCAGTCGCTGGGCCAAACCTAATAAATGAGCAAAATTTCGACGGTTGGTCATACCATTGTGTAGACTTGTTTCATACAATCCTTCCCAGTCTGGTGTGAAATAATTCACAAAAATTCCCTTATTAAAGCACGTTATCAAATCATATTGATCCTTTTACAAATTAAATATATAAGGAATCAAATGAATTATGTAAGACTATTCTAAAATTTGGCCTTTAAAAAGATGTTTATAACGGCCTATCTCTGATTGTTTCCTTTTTCAAAAAGTTATTTTTGTACAAAATAAAAGCTAATATCAAGATTGGCCTATTTTTTCACAAAAATAAAAACACATGCATAACTTAAGAAAGGGCATATCCTGATTTATATCAGAGACAACAAGATTACGACTTGTTACCCCCTTAAAAATATAGCTAAAAACAAGCGCAATAAGACAGTAAAACAAAAAATGGTGTAAAAAGTCCTTTTAGCATGAAGGTGAAATTATTTTAAAAAAATTAGTTATTAATAATTATATATATATATATATGATTTTCTTAACGAATCACGATTTTATTTTTTTGCATTTAATATGTTTTAATTATAATTACTAATTAATTATTACTATTTAATATTCCTTTAGTTTAAATCATTTAGCGTAACCTGATTATTATTTAATAAACGTAAATGTTATCTTGGTGAGTTCTACAAAGAGTCTAACAAGAAATATTACACAAAGACCAAGGTTCTAGTACAATAATAATTCTTAGAAACAAATGATTACTAGGAACACATTCCATTATTAACGCTTATATCTAGTAAACATCATAATCTAACTCCATATGTTTAAATATGACGTCCTTAAAGTTTTTCCATGATTACAAAAATGTGTTACTGTTGTAGCTGTGTGGGTTGCGGAAAAAACGCAAAAATTATCGATTTTTTTAATATTGGTTTGTTTTAGATAGTGGAAGGGTAGAGGGCACTGTGATCAATTTTTTTATATGATGGCGTCAATCCAGGAGGAAACGCAGTGTATTTCACGAGTAGAAATCACCGATAACTATGCAGCGAAATTTTAAAAGGGAATAGGTACGACTATCACGTGATAGTAAGAGTATCGTTGCGTGGTATGCAAAGTTTAAGGAAAATGGAAGTGTAGTTGATCTTCCCGTACAGGGCGGCTATCTGTTATGTTTTTCAGACGAGGCTACTTTCCGCACCTCAGGGAAAGTAACCAGGCATTATGTAAGAATAAGGGTTCAGAAAATTCCATACTTTACCACGGAAATCATGAGAGATTCTCCTACAGTGAATGTGTGGTGCGGTTTGAACAGAATCATTAGTCCCTACTTTTTCATCGAGCGATCAATAACAAACTAACATTTTCCTGGATAGCCGCAACATATAACCCTTCTGGGGTTATGTTAAGGACAGAGTCTATGCGATACCTACACCTGATCTGGACACATTAAGGAGAGTACTGAAGCTGTTGCTAGGGTTACCGAAGAAATGTTGACCAAGTCATTGCGTGAAATTGATTATCGGTTGGGCATTCTACGAGCGACAAAAGGCGCGTATGTTGTACTTTCTTTACTGACATGGTAAAAAAACCTCGATAATTTTTTATTTTTTCCGCTAACCGCACAGCTGTAACTCTAATAGTTTTTTTTTGTAATAAATTTTTCTAATCATGGAAGGACTTCATGAACACCCTGCTTTAATTTTTATTTGCTTTTGTTTTTATAATTTCATTAATTGAGTTTTAATTTCTACTGAGTTTACAAAAAAATAAATAAATAAAAAAAAAATAGAAAATAGAAATTAAAAGAAATATTTAACTCTTATTTTGCCTTAAATTCTGGAAGTAGGAAATTGAACTGCTGGGTTGCTGGAAAGAAAATGAAAGAGGAAGTGCATATCAAATTAAAAAATAGAATAGAAAGTGTATTATTATAAAGGTTAACTTTTCTAAAACTGCTACAGTTGGACGATCTATTTGCAACCAGTGATGACACAAATTTTGGGAAAATCTCAAAATTTCTATCGTCGGTTAAAATTCATTCTTTCAATTTTAATTAAATCTTTCATCAAATTTTAATTATTATTAATAATAAGAGTACAAATGCATAATAAAATATTTAATTTGTCTTATTAACATTTTTTTTAAAAAAACATTTCTTATCATTTTGATTTATTATATTACGAAACCTAAGAAAACATATCGCTAGAATTTTATAAAATATCAGCAAATTTGCTTATTGCATTATTTGTATAGATTAGAAAGAAATGTTAATAACAACTTTTTTTGTAATTTTACTATCTAATGAAAAACAAATTGAACATAATTTTTTTTTTTTTTAATGATTTTCTTTGTTTTCATTTTCATTTTAGAATTCTATTAACGATGTTTGAGAATTATCAGGTTGAAAACAAATTACAATTTTTACCGACACTTCTTCACCTTCTTGACGCAATCCCGGATGCAATTATGTAAGAAAATATTATTTTTGCAATAAATATCATAAATATACTGGTGGGATAAAAGTGAGTATCCCCATCTGAACGGTCATAACTTAAACGTCTAAGTGGACTGTATAGGATGCGTGAATCAACTTATATTTAATTTACAACAACAATATGCTATTAAACATAAAAACATTTCAATGATAACAAAACTAATTAATTATAAGAATGAATTAATGACGATTTTGATATGACCCGTTAGAAGGAAAGGCGCTGAGCCGACGTCCTTGTAAGTTTACACCACAAACACTATATGATATGTACACTTCGACATCATCTTACCGAGTGTTTAACTTGCCAGCCGCTCGCAGTAGAGCGCGCTGAACCCAAAGACAGGCAGAACAACAACCACCAACACTAGAAAGAAAAAAATTAATATATAAAATTTAAACAAAACAAATACCGATACCTTATATCCAAAATAATTACAATGAAATTGTAAACCGTACGGTAAGAGTCCCGCAGATATCATTTCTTCCTCTCAAAAAAACAAAAATTTCTGTAATACAAATAAAAGTGTTTTTAACTGTTTTAACGATACTGATATCAAAAAAAGGTAAGACACTACATTTTATTACCATATCTGTTATTAATTTAGAATTTAAAAAAATACATGTCGTATATTTTCTTTTAATTTTTTTAATTTCCAGTACATTATTAAGCTTTTGTACCGTTCCTTGTTATCCTTGCTATCTAAGGTGCGATTCGTAAAGGTAGATTAAAAAAATGAATAAAATGACATATTCGAGTGCCGCGTTTCATCAAATGGAAAAAACTTTGTCTAAAAAATTGGAGGTATTTTTAATTAGTAATTTAATTGAACTGAAATATAATGTTTTCCCGCTTATTTTTTCCCCGTTTTCGTTTCACTGCTAGGTTAGGTCATGTGGATAGAACTGTAAACGTAGTTCGTTGCCGTCGTCGCCTCTTACCGACGAAGTTCTAACGAACTCCGTGATAATTAATATTATTGTTTTATTCATTGGGTTGTAATTCTGCTTTTATTAATTCGTGGCAACATTTAATCGCTGAGTTATAGATTTTCTAATATAAAGTTTTGTCCAGTTTTATAAAATCGACTGTTTGAGGTTGTTCCGATCAATTACATTTGAAGAAACCATGTGGTTAACAATTTCGCAAGTTGAATATTTGCAAGGTTGATGTTAAATAACATCAACACGTTGTTCCTTAGCGCCCTGTCTGTTCAGGAAATGTTTTATCGAGATAAAATTTTACTAACAACATAATGAGGAGGATCCCCATCTTGCTGCAAACAAGATAATAACCTTGTAGCTAGTTTTATGCCAATATTTTCAAATTTTATTTAAGCTTTTGTAGATGTTAACGGGTCGATAGTAGGGGATTAGGAAATCTCGCACGGGATTCGCCATCGATTTCTGTAATATCCTATTATTTTTCACGGACACCAAAGAAAAACAGATTCTTGTTTCTGTACATAAACACCAATATAATCAATTAAGTTTTATATAAATGAATTGAATAACAGTTGAATTTATCAAATGCAAAAATAGTCGCGCCTATTACAAAAGATACTGATTTTTTTAGCACGCCACATACATACATACATAGATTTAATATAAAATATAATTTAAAGTGAAAAAAAAATTTGCGATCAAACTGGGTCACAAGTTTAATATTTTGCAGCAATTCGTTTTCACTTGCACTTCAGATCAATTTTTATTAACACTTTATAGACAAACGACAATGCGAATAATGAATTAAGAGACAAAACTAATAGCGATTGAAATAACAAAAGCCAATAGCTGAGTGAGCTTCTTCAGAATTTACAAATTAATTTTCATCTTGGCTGCATATTTAAAAACATAAATCCAAGTTATTCCAGCAAAGTTTGTGCTTACAGTAATATTATGTATGTATTATTTAAACATGAAATTATTTAAAAATATAGTTTGTAATCTGTTAGAATCTCTCATCTATATGGAAATATATGGATAGCAGAACAATATTGCTTCGGTAAATGAAAATTAACAATAATTATTTTATTAATATTGTTTATAGAAAAGGTTATGGATGCAATGGATACAGAAGAGAAAAATCCTTACCAATTGCATTGGACATGATAGCTTTTAAACCAGAATTAGAATTTGAGTTAATAAATTTCTTTTACATCATAATTTATCGGTATCAAAAGATTCATAAACCTACGGCTAAAAGTAAATACATCACTGGTGTTTTGTCTTTGGAATACTACAATATTTCATTGAATTGTATACAGTACACTGTTTAAATATACAAGACGTAACGAACAAAAGAATTGATACAAATACCATTATTTGTGTGTCGAGTCCTGTCTACTTTCACGTAAATGAGATGTCTCACTCTTTATTGTCGTTTTTTGTCTGTGATACCACATACAGTAAGTAAGAGGTCGAAGACAGAATAAGAAGTTATCATCCCCACATTGTAAAATTTAAGTCTTAGTACTGCGGAATTCAACATTAAATTCGGCTTATTTTATATTAAAGTAACGAATGACAAAAAGAATTAAGTAATACTAGGCTCGGCTGATAAATTTTGCACATGCATGCTTACCATTGGAACCAAAAGATATATTGGAATGAAAAAAAAATAAATAAAAGTACAATACCGTAGCTACAAAATGCAGTATTTATTTTTCAATGCAATCCCCGTTTACAATGATACACTTTTCCCAACGTGAGACAAGTTTTTGCATTCCTTTACAGAAAAATTCTGGCGGTCTTTCTAGGATCCAAGTGGCCACAGATTCCTTCACTTCATCGTCGGTGATGTAATGATTACTTTTGAAATCTCTCTTGAGCTGATGGAAGAAGTTAAAGTCGCACGGAGCCAAATCCGGCGAGTACAGCGGATGCGAAATAGACTCAAACTTCAGCTGTGGAGAGCCATAAGAGAGTTTGCGCGGTACCCTTGTGCGCAGAATTTACGGTAACCTAATTATTCAGTATTATGTCCTATTCGTTCTTTAGATATCCTTGCTGAGTGATTTGCCGGTCACTTTGAAGCAAATCATCCAGCTCCTTTCGACGTTTCTCGTCAGTCACAGAAACCGGTCGTCCGGTGCAAGATGCGTCCTCAATTGTCGCATTAACAGCTTTACATTTACTAAATTTCAACACTCACCTATTCACATTACGTCAGTTAATAGTTTCACAACTGTATACCGCTTTAAACGATGAAAAATATTCGTAGGATTCAACTTTTCTGCTGTTAAAAATTCTATCACTGTTTTAACTGTGTTGACATATTGACCGTACTCTACTCCATTTTAACTACTACTGAAAGCAAACCGGTAAACGGATTTCAACGCATTATCGTAGGTTTGTAGAGGGGAATTTTAGCTATCATGTGCTGCCACACTCTACTCGATAGTACCTTTTGTCTCCGTGCAGCACGCTAGTGTACAAAATTTATCAGCCGAGCCTTGTAATTTATAAAAGAGATGCAATATGGATGCGATCCACCAGGTCAAGTTGATGTGATCCATCGACAGAGTGTTATTGAAATAATCCTCTTTGTATTATTTTTTCCAACCTATATTTAATACCGAGTCATCAAATATTAGTTAATAAAAAAAGATTGCAAATTCCAAATATAATATACTAAATTAAAACTAATATTTTTTTTTTCAGAATCAAAGGAGGAATAATAAATACGTAAGTAATGAAAAAGTAGCATTTAATTCACGAATTCTATTTATTGGAATTATGGATTGGAAAATGCCTTACAAAATTCATAAAATCTCTTATAAATTTCTACAAAATTTATCTAAAAATGTCTTATTTTTATATAATTTTCTTGTTCTATACCAATGTACAAGTATTTAACCCTAAAATTAGCACAAGCATACAATAGACTTATATTCACATCTCCAGCTGCAAATTCAGAAAGTCATTATCACAATAGGGCCTTTGTTTACGTAATTACACTAATGAATATTATATATTTTTTGATCAGAAAATTTTGATTACAAATATTCAGAATTTTAACAAAATTTATTTGAATATAAAATGTCGTAGTACAGTCTTCTACGATCGACTTTTATACATTTCAATATTCTGCCAGTTTTTTACTTGTTTTTGTTTTTTAATGTAGCCTGCATTTTAGTAGAGTAAATAGAGAAAAAGCACTTCGCATGTCTAATATATTACAAAAACAGATATTTGTTAATGACTTTACAAATTTTAATCCGTAAAAATTAAACCGTTTATACGAATACAAATCTTTTTGTCTGAGAGAAAATATATTCTTCAAACTAGATTTTCTCTTACAGAGTGTAGTAGATTATTTTTTGAGTAAGTCGGTTCATATTACTCTAAACTTAACAAAATATTTGAGTACAAAAAAAGATTATAAAAACAACCTTAACATAGACCATTTTTAGGAGCATTTTAAATGCAAATCAAATTTTCGGCTCTTCAATATAATCCCCCCACGTGTAAATGCATGCTAGCCACCGTTTAGCATCTTTTGGGTTTCTCTCAGGAGACGAACCTTTGTTGAAGTATCGAATTTCCTGGATCGCGAACCTGAGTTCAGTTCAAGTTCAAAGTAACTTCCGTGTTTCATCAGTAGTAGTTATTCGATTGAAGAATTGCTTCCCTTCTCTTTCATCAAGAGAAAGTAATTTTGTAATTTTTTGATGCTCCTTCAGTCGGTATGGAGCTCATCGCCCTGCGTCCTTTTTTTCAAATGTTCCTTTAAGATGCGGTATACTGTAGTTTTTTTTTTCATTCCGGTTACATTTTCGATTTCTCTCACTGTCACGTAAAGATCTTCGTCGATCACCGTGGCAACAACTGTGATGCAGTTCTTATTATGATGTAGTACATAGTGAAGTCCTTATTACTACATTTATTAGTTTCAAAATTTCATTTTCTTTAACGATTAATATTCTTTTAATATTTATAATCTTTTTTTTTTAAATATTACTGAAAAGTCCCTTTTTAGTTTACTAAATATTCTGTTCCCGGCAATATTTTAGTTAATGAAACCTTATGCAATTCAGGATTCTAAGGGTAATTTTTAAGGGATAGCCAAAGCGGCCGTCTCAAAAGTTCAATGTAATTTGATATAAGAATACAAAAATATTCAATAAATCATCCACCGATTCATCTTTACGACTACGCAAATTATCACAATTTTCTTGAATCGAAAAATGTTGTAATAGTCTTATAATATTTTTTTTTTTACCGGTAAGTCTTTTAACATTATATTCTGTATTTTGATTGCTGCCATAACCAATGGGGAAATCGATTGTAAAAGCGATCAGTTATAGTAATTTTAAAAATGTTTCGTAATTAAATTATTTTTCTAAATGTTTACTAATACTTTTCTATACACTAGTATAATATTTTTCATTAAAATTTGTATTATCATAATATATGATTGTAGCACAATTTGCTCATAACTTTTATATATTCATAAATTAAAGAGTCGTTAACTTACTACGAATGTTGATATCGCCAACCATATTAACCTCGTATTCCTCGTTAAGTCGCTGGTGTAATTATCTAAACCGTCCGGAAATGAGTTTACGTCACTTTCGAAAGGCGATATGTAAATCACAATCGGTTGTAACCAATCACAATTATCAAATTCTATTTTAATGCTTAATTCGTTACATTCCAATAACAATTAACATTAAAGGATATGAAATTTAGATTATTTTTGACAAAGATGCACGACCCATCACATTTATTAAGTTTACAGCATTTGTTTATGACTTTGTAAGCCGTCTGAACTAAAATAAAAACGCATATCACGAGTTACGTTAGTTACTGTTAAAAATATATTTTTAAAATATGTTTATAATTACATAACCGTTAAATAAATTCATTTATGTTATTACTATTAGTAAGAACATTTTTGTGTAAATTATCGACTATTTTAATAGCGTGCTTCCCTAAAATATGATTCGTAGCCAAAATAACTGTTTCTTTGCGAATTTAATCATTCACAGCACTACCCAGATAATTAAATCCAGACATCATAAAATTTTATAGAATAACACACTAAACATTACAAAGTTCAAAATCACATTAAATTATAGCTACCGAACCTCTTGTAGTCGGATTTGTCGGTACATTTCCGAGTGATTCTAAATTCCTTACTTTGATATCCGCCAACTTCTTGGATCGTTCTCCTTCCTATTGAAAACTTTTTTCCAATTTGGTATCTTCACAACTGTTCCTTTTAATAATCAGTCTGACTTCGTTGAGAAAGTTTCGGCAGTATTGCGAGAGGATCTCATTAATATACACCGTTCTGTCAGGTAAATTTCCTTTAATATGCGAAGTTTGTAAATATTTTTTTTTTTTTTTTTTAATTTTTGTCTGAATCTTCACTGTCCGCCATTTTATATCTTCACCATTTCTCATCAATAATGAACAAAATAGGAAGTGTCAATGATAGGGGAGGTTTTGATTTCTCTTAACACACAGACCTTGCGATGTATTAACTTTAGGTTTATATATTTCAGTTTGTAGTGTTTTTGCCATTTCTTTGATTACTTAAGGGACTTCGTAAATTCTCAAATCGTTAAGTCCTACTATACTGCTGTAGTTTTACTAATCGTTTTTCTACTTTGTAAACCGCGGTCCCTAATAATTCATTTTCCCCTTAAATATTTTATCTTCAGCTTCGTAAGATTCTGTATGTATTGAAAACTCGTTGATTTTTTTTCTAATAAATAAACAACAGCTTTTCGAAGTTTAAAAAATGTTTTCTTTAAATTTTCAGATTTCAGCCTTTATTTCCTTAACTTCTTTCTCATTTATACTTTATATATATATATATATATATACTAGCGTTTCCAACGCGGCTTCGCCCGTGTGGTATATTTACTTGCACTTCCCCTCGCCGGTTATATTTAGCCGGTTATGGTCCGCTTCGCTCGAAAAATACAATGTATTGTAAATTTTTCAGCAAAAGTTCTATAGCCGAAACATTGTGTAATCTAAGAATGTGTGCGTCCAAACATTCGGCCTCCATCTAAAAAATATTAGTTATAATTAGTTACACGTAGTTCGTACGTGTAAAAGTGTATTTTTCTCGGGTCTTAGCGTTACCAGATTAAAACTACTTGGTGGTGACCGTGCTTCGTTTCTCTTTTTTTTACTTTTATTTTGTTTTTAATTTAGTAACGGAGGCAGGTGCAGCCAGTCGCGTCACACATACAGTAATCTTGAGGCCCCGCGCGTACATCGTCGCACCACTTAAAAAATCGAAATTCAAAAAATTCAAAATGGTGTTTAGATATTTATCTGAAAAGGCAGTTACTTTTATACAGATTTGAGCACAAGATCGTGGATACCGGTGTTTTTCGTTGTTGGTTGGGTTTCAATTACCCATACATCTCCTGATCTGTCGACCTGAAACTGTATAATCCGACACTTCATTTACATTCATACATATCATCCTCTAAAGTAATACCTTAAGGTGATTCCAGAGGCTAAACAGAAAAAGAAAAAAAAAGAAGATATTTATTCGTAGAATCCAGCCCTAATGTAGTTGATATCCGTTTAGCGTAATCGGAAATGGAGAATAATTGCAATGATTGTTCAAATTTTTTTTACATTTCGTCACCGCTTGCATAGTCGAATTTCGAAAAACCTAGAAATTAGTTTTTAGATATTTACAAGAAATTTACACACACTAGAAACTAAGTCGATATCTTCACTTGTTATCAAAAAATAAAAAAAACAGTAAATATAATTGTTATTACATTTTAACCCTCGGAATTTCATAAAATCCCTTTTTGTGTGCACTTACACCGTAAGAGGAAGATGTACACAAATTTCCATCAATTTACCTTCAGTACTTTTTGCTTGGTGTTGATGGATCAGTCAGTCAGGGCAAGTTGCTTTACAGGTACAGATTGATATATATATATTGACAATACTAAAATGGTTTCCGTTCTTATATTTTACTTTCATTGATTAATTAATTTCAAAATGAAAAAATGCAACTATACTTGTGACCGTGAATATAAGGTTAAAAAATAAAGGAAATGTAAGAATTTTTCATATTTTAATTGCTTATAAAACTGAAACTTTAAAATAATATGAATGTAAAAAATGAGAAAAAATTACTATGACAACTTTCGTTATTTTAAAATCTATATTTTATGTTGCACAGAAAAGCAGCGGATACAAAACTTGTATCACGACATCATTTAAAGAAAATATAATTTAATATTTCATAAAATAACTACCGATTTTTCTATTATGTATTTAAAATTATTTATAAATGACTTTGAAATTATATTTTAATAAATTTACACTTTCTTTCAGTGGGCTAAATTCGATAGTATCAGGAATCGATATTACTGAAACGTGAGTAAGTTTTATTATATTTTTTAATATCATGACGAACAAAGAGGTTGAAATACGAACAAGAATTTCATTTACGGAATTCAGTCAAGTAACTTGCTTATTGTTCTGTGGGATCTCCCACTACTGCGATTCATACATTCCAATTCTGAGGAAGTGAAACTTTCTTTTATTTTCTCAGAAGTGACAAATTCGACTTGCCCTTATACATTTCGACAGCGTCTATTAGAATCGAATTTCTTCAATTTTCACAATTTCTTAAGTCGACCAAACAGATGATAAATTGATGGAATTATTTCTACGCCGCGTTGTGGGTGGGTAGCACATAATAATTCAGCTCTTTCAGTGCTTCCAAGTTAAAGCAGAAATGTAATATGAACATTATCCTCTTGGAAGAAGATCTTCCAGGCTTCCCTTCATCTTGTAAGACAATGGCGTAATACGTAGTGATAATTGTTCTTTGTTCTGTAGGGAAGATGTGTAGAGTACCCTTCGCCAAAAAGAATTCCAAAGTACATTCACATTATTTTACCAGGTAAAGATCTGGTTTTTGCTTCGTGTGATTGAGATCTGCTAGGAGGTTGCCACTGGATATTCACGTTTTGATACTGCGGCAAAATAGTACTTCGGAATTTCATTATAGTTACTTTATACGGAGTCTATGAATTTGTCTCTTCCTTTTCATATCACTAAGAAGTTGTGAGAAACATATTTTCCCATATAACAAAAATTATTTAGAAGGATGGCATTCATCAATTAAAAATTCGTTTTAATTTATTCATTTTAAATTTATCTAAACAAAGCAATATATTTTCAGTACAATCATTAGAAATATCTTTTGAAATCTGAAATGGTACTCCAGCACCCTACATTTATCAAAGCATTTATTTTCATAATAAATCACTGTACCATCGATTTTGCAAAATTACATGTGAAATAAATAAATCGTTTAACGTTGTTGAAAAATTGGAGCTGATTCTTTTACTAATTTAAATCTTGTTTTCTTGTTTTTATAAATATTTTATTATAATTGAAATATTGTTCGTATGTATATAAATATTATTAATTGTTTGTATATGATTTAAATATAATTTTAATTATAACTGTTTCATTGTAATTGTAATATTTCTCTAAGTAAAATGACTGGAAGAAATTTACTGGAAGTAAATGACTGGTAAGTACTGGAACTGAACTGGCGTATAACTAGCGTAGGTCTGAACTAATGGAATGGAATGGAATGCAAAGTTAGCGGGAGTTTGCAAATTCTCCCTACAGATCGCAGAACCTGGACAGTGTCCCTTGCTGCTGTATGATTCTATCGGGCGTGTTTTCTAAGGTTTATTTTATATGACGGGTCTAATTTTTTCAATTTTTGTGTTATTTTATATTTTGTTTTTAAGGACGGATTTAATTGCATTCCAATCCGTTGTTAAACCAGCGTTATCGAACCCATTTCATGGGCCGACCGCAGAAGGCTAGGCTTTTGAAACCGGTCCTCCCGACGTAATTTCCCTTCAGACCGTCCACTGAAGTCCTTTCGGTGCTAACGCTTCATAGGCTATCAGGAATACGCCACAACGGGGCGCTAACTGTATGGAGGGATCAATGCGCCCCCTTCTCCGGAGGGGTCGCAATTGCTGATTTAATTTAATTTAATTGTAAGCTATAAAGGAAAGGTTAAGTAGAAGCTCTTCATCCACTTCTGTGTTGGCTGCCTTTCAGGACGCATCTCAGCTGGGCTCTTTTCCGGACTCCTGTCCGTGATGTTGGGTCGCGTAGACTGTCTTCTTTCTTCTTCATCTTCTTCCTCTTCTCCTTCCGATGACCTCTTCTTTCTTCTTTGGCCTGCACTTTCCGAGAATTGGCAGTAACCGAAGTTACATACCGTTAACTTTGGTATTCCCGTGGCCCCGAAGGGCTGAACGAGGGAAAGTGCAGGTTTCTTCTTTCTTCTACTGTCGGTGGCTGCCGGGCAGGTGACTGCTGGGCTGATGGCTGCTGGGCTCGTTCCCTCTTTCTTCTTTCTTGAAAGAGAATAGGAAACTTACAAATATGGTGATATCTATTCGCGATCGCGGTTTTGGGGCGGCGATCGCCTTTTGAGAAGAAGCAAACAGCAGGTTCTTTACGCAACATAATATTAATCTCCAGACACACGTGTGTCCGGAAAGGGTTTGGGGGGACCGCGTGGCCGCAGTGAAGAAACCATTTTTGTTTGATGTGGTGGCTGTTGTGAGTATCTGTAACAAAAGAAACAGAACACACACGGGGAAAAAAACGTTTGCTCTTACCGTCAATATTGCGGCAAGGTTCCACGTTTGCAGAGTTGTCATGGCGCTGAACTAATGCAGTGAAGAGCTTGGTTATATAATGTTGGTGGGGCCGCTGATTCGTCAGGAGCCGAGTGCATCCGAAAGATGCCGAGTGAAGTGTAAATCCGACTGAAGCCGAAGATCTTTAAATTTCAAAGTCCTGTATTAAATAAAAATTAAATTTCCAAATTTTAAACAGGAACAACAAAAAACTGAACATTAATAAGAATATATAAAAATTAAATAAGTCATTTAAATAATCTTGAGTCTTAACAAACGTAACAGTATTTTTTAATTTTGTCCGAATGACCATCCTTTTTATGTTAAAATTAGATAAAAGATGTTATTTTTATTTACTTCACCTTATATTTTGTTATATAAATATTTATCGCTTCTAAGAATTTGTGGTGGCAAGATAGTGCCCTCTTCCTAAGGTCAAACCAAGTAGTTTAGGGAGATATATTTCTAGACTTTGTTAACTTATCAGACTAGCTTTAAGATAAGAAATTTGCCCCATAACTTGATTCCTACATCGTAACATTTTTTTTTTATGATTCAATTGAATTCCATTTCGCTTTTACATAAATAATGACTACATTATACAGATTTATGACAGAATAAGAGATGATATATGATGACTTGGAAAGATTTTACGACAATCATTTTATTGCATTGAAAGTTTTTCAGATATATAGTTGAATTTAATAGAATGGAGAGGGTAAATGTGGTGATGTTATTGGGCATTTAGCTCGGTATATGAAATACCCATGGAGGCGTATTCCATTGTCCATAATAGGAATATTGTCCATAACGGTTGACAATAAAGATTATTTAAAAACATAAACATTTGAAATAACAAACCGAGCCAGAGTACTTTTTTATAATTTATTTCCAAATATTGTCAGTCATCCCTGTGGCTATGTCCAGTAAGTTACTGGAAATTCAAAAATCTGTTCTTGTTAATGCTTCAGAAGTTCATAGTTTAAATGTTGAATTGCTATATGATAGTGATATATGATAATCGATTTCTTATAATGATAATAATTACGCATTTAAAAAAATAATTTATCCTTTTTTTATTAATAAAAATGATTTTCTTGTTTATCCTACTTCACAAATTTGTTCAATAAAAACTAATTGGTTGTGTTACTTAGAGAAACTAAAATTAAAGTATTTTATATTGCATTTTTAAACAAATATATATTAGAGATATATACATTCCATGATTAAACAGATTGTAAGAGTTGTTTTCATTTGTAGGATTTTTATGTGTACAGATAAATTTTGTACGTATATAATAAAATTATAGTTTGTACATCAGTTTTAATAATTATTTATATATTTACAATTAAACAGATCACAAATTTTCATTGTATTAAAAAAAATAAATTGGATGCTGTTAAAAACCTTTTCTAATTTCAGAATTTCAAATAAATCTACGGATAACTACACACACCCGTAAGTAAAATTTATAATTTAGTGAAGTGTTTTCATATTGGATAAGCACATACGTATGTCTGTGTGCGTGTGTGGTGTTGTGTAAATATAATCCTATTAAATAGGATAATAGTGTAACAACACTAATGTTGAAATACATACTAAAAAACTACATTTTATATATATATGTATGTGTGTGTGTGTGTGTGTGTGTGTGTGTGTGTGTGTGTGTTTGTGTGTGTGTGTGTGTGTGTGTGTGTGTGTGTGTGTGTGTGTGTGTGTGTGTGTGTGTGTGTGTGTGTGTGTGTGTGTGTGTGTGTGTGTGTGTGTGAATCATCAACACACGTGCGCACACTTCTACAGATGTATGATATCCATTGTAATGTTCGATGTAAGCCAGATTCATACGTAGTAAACTGCAAGTTGAATACTTTTATAAATCAGTAGCAAGTAATTCTACTATTTTGATATACTCGTATATTGTTTTAAATTTTAAAAAAAGAAGATTAATATTGTTCATTAAAGTACATAGTAGTCCTTAGAAATAACAAACAGTAAATTAAATATGTGAACCTTCCAAATTAAAAATAAAGTGTAAAGATGATTAAACTTTATGGAACAGATTAATGAAAAAAATTCGAAAATATATTATCTTTACAAAGTAAACAAAGACGCAACAAATACAGGCGTTTTTCATTTTAAAAAGCGTTTCTTAAAAGCTTACTGACAGAGGAATTTAAAGTATTTAATTTTAAATATTAATAAGGTAATAACCTTAAACAAATCGCATAAGAATTGGCCTCAATAAAAACCTATATAAAGTATCAATGATGGAACAGCGAATGCTACGAAACAGTGGAAAAGAGATATCAAGCAAGACTGTTACGTCAATCCCAAAAATCAGAAACATCCTTCCAAAACCTAGTAAAACAAAGAAAAGTAGCCAAACCAACCCTAAGGAAAATAAGAAGACAAAACGCAGGAGAAATAGGGGAAATAATAACAAACAAGGTAAACGAAAACAATGCAAACAACAACAAACATAGCTGATGCACAAAAATTAACCTGATACACCTATAGTAATCTATCCATAAAGGCAAAAGTAAGACACTACAACTGAATTATTGAAGAGAAAATCACATATGTAGCAGAATCACTAATACCTAACGAACAATCAAAGACCGACAGACTCCAGAAAATCGAAAAAAGAATTGGAAGAACATACATCAACAGAAAGTACCAGAAAGATGGGCATCGGTTGATCGTGCCCAGCAACATCGTGTTGCAGAGTCAGAGCCTACCACTGATATCATGCACAAGAGGAGACTAGGATGTCTCAACTGAAGATTCAAGATTTCTGAAACAACTGGTAAAGTCAAATCTCGACTCGAAAAACACCAAGACAGGATGCAGATGGATCAGATAAATAAGAAAGGATCTAAAGGAAATGGGCCTTACACCAAAAGACACCACAGTCAAGAAAAAATTACACAAAAAAATCAAGCACCAAAACAATCGCTTTACACTCCTAGAAACATATTCACAACACAAACCTTTTCACCACCAGAAAGGACACGAAGATTGGAACGTATGAAAAGTACTGGGAGGACTGCAAGGTCCGAACAGTCCTTCGAAGAAACTTGGATAATGGACTGACTAAAGTGATCGTATGCGGTCATAAAAGATGAAAAAAAATTATTGCAGATTGATGTTCAATAACTATTACATTCAATTTCTAGCAGAATATGTTGCTTTTCCTAGAATAATGATTTCTACACCACAAAATATCACTGGTATTAGTTTATTAGAAACGATTTGCATAATTATTTTATTTTAGCACTCCATATATTTTTTTATTACGGTCACAATTAAGTGAGTGGATTGTTGATTATCAATATATTTCTTTCACAACCACATTGTGTTTCTATACAGTTATAAATTAATTTTGTCAATAAAAAAAAAAGTCACATTTTATTTATTATAATTAATTTTAATATTTATTTATCTCATTTTTCAGTTATAAAGATATCTCTACAAGTCTACCGTGCAATCCCAAGTATGTACCTACCATAAGTTAATAATATAGCTTTAATAATTAGTAGTTTTAAGCAACCTTTTATTTCCGATCTCTATGGTGTTAATTTTTATAAATTAATTTTACTTTTCTGTAGAAACTGCTTGACTTAACAATAATCAATTGAAATATTAATCATTCATTTTCTAAAACTATCTGCTGAATATTTTAGCAGTGAGGAGAATTATAAGTATAGTGTATGGAATGCAGATTTGGGGACTATTCTTCTTTAAAATGTACTCAACTTCAAAAGAATTAAAAAAACAAGTGAACAAAGATTTAAGATTTCTTTTTATCTCTAAAGGCCTCTTTTACTGGCCCTCCCATCTCTAATTAGAAAAATATGGATCTACTACAAAAGAAATGTAAAATATATTATCTGGGTGTTTCCAGCTCTCTTGCAGTTGAAGGGCATCTAACTCCCAAGCCTTCTCGATCAAATGAAAAATATTGCATATTTGAATTATTTTTTTCAACATGACCCTTCAGTTATGATGAGTTTTGTGATCAGCATAAAAAATGTTTACTCGACTAATAATTTGTATTTTTTATTTTCTTTTGGTGAAGTAAAACTTCATCTCGACTAAATCACTACGTCAAACCCCATCTGAAAAAAAACACCAGTTACCATTTTGAAATGGAAAATTTTGTGCAAAGTCATAACGAACAAATTCACCTAATAGCAAATCGTCTTACTGAAAAATTTTATTAAAATTGAAAAATCCGTTTCATCACAAACTCAAAAAGTCATGTTAAAACAGGATCTCAGTTCATTCAGTCAATAATTCTTAGTTAATTTTTATCTTTTGCAAGTACTGCATATTTCAGTATGCAAATGTTACGATCAGCCATATCCATAAATTGCAAATATTGCAGTCAACCATTAACTGTGTATATTTAATACCGCTTCCTAATTCATGATTTATGTTATATGACGTTAATCTGAAGTTATGCCTTCACAAAAATATTTTTTATTTAATTTAATATTTTAATTGTTCCCATATAACTTCAATTTATTTACTTAAAATTTCTTATCTGTTTTAATTTGCGTTTGAATGTCTTTTTTAAGCCTGCTTCAGTGTTAAGTGTTTGTTGATGGTGAGTAATTCACAAAAAAAGTATGTGTTTCAATATTTTTTTACTTTCCCATCTAGAGCGATATATGCTGCTACGGCAGCTTTTCCTAGTACGGAAAAGTAGATAGATCGATAAAAAAAAATGTAAATAAAATTGATCTATTTTAGTTACGTACCATAACATTCTTCTTTTTTTTTAATTTTGTCCTCCATAAGACCACATACTAATCTTCACTTTCTTTGCACTTTTCTCTCATACCTGTTATTCTCTTCTTTTTTCGCCCATTCTTGAGCACCGTTATCTTTTTTCCGTTTTTTCATGGAAACCCAGTATTGATTAAATTTTCTGTTTATAAACTTTTCAGTCTGATATTTCATTTTCTGAGATGTTTTGGTTTTTTTATCAATTTTACGCTGTTTCTCCCAATTAATTTCAGTTTTTTTTTTTTTATAAAAATAATTAAATATTTATTTTGATAAGACGATTATTATTGGGCATTCTAAAACAATTTCCAAAGAAAAATAATCTTTCTTTTTTCTATTTTGTTTACAAATTTTTTGTAAATTTCGTAGTTATGTCTCTGTCTATAATTACCGTTTTCATAAACTGTGCGTAGAATTTTCTGAATTCTCCTTTTTCATTTTTAAATTTTCCATTTTTAATTTAAATTTAAGCGTTCGCAGACGTAAAGACATTGCAGTTTTATAACCATATTGTACTGCCTGATTTTTGTGAAGGTATTTTGTAATGTAAATATTTTTTTTGTAACTTCGTTGCACTTCCGGGATTAGAGATCCTGTTTCTAATGAAAGGAAACATTTTTAAATTTATTTTAAATTAAAATCCATCTCGGAAGTTACCCATAGCATTTAAAATGTAAAAATCTTACCTTTGTTACACCCCTTACTCTATATTTTTTTCTTGAAAAATAAAGACCTGTCAAAATTTTAATCTCCTTTCTAGAAAATTAAAACTTTGTTTATTCAGAATTATGGCAGTATCTTTGTACTTTTTAAACAATTAATTTTTGTCCCCTTTATTACCATCACTTACAAATTATTTTTTTTTAAATTCATTTTACCCGAACACTTACCCTTGAGTATGGGGATCCCCAAAATACGAAAAACATGTTTATACAATTTCACATTATTAATGCTCATAACGTATTTTGTTAAATACTAGTCACAATACCTCTCCTCTGATGGGGAACTCCCAAATTTTTAACAAATTATAATTTATTTAAAATCAATTTTAAGGAATATTTTAATCAAAAAAGGCTCTTCATGCATGAGCCTCAAATTTTCAAAGATCAAAAACATTTTTTTTTTTAATTTTGATGCTAATATACTAATATTAAAAATTTTAGTTATCGCTTTATAACTGCTATAATTCAAAAACGAATTGAGTAACTTAACCGTCTTAGCCGAGAAATTTATGCAATTTATTGTTGTTTCTTTTTTCAGTAGACAGCCCTTAAATGTGAAAGTTAATTGTATTATTCATGTTGATTGCTATTATTTATTCACTTAACTTATACCCTTCATTTTGAAAGATTCCAGATGTTTCAGGAGCTGCGGAATCATCAGGAAATAAAGCGATACAAATGAATATTATTATCATTTTTACCTTGGAATATTTCTGTTTCAGGGCTCCACAGACAAGTATATATGGTGATGTTGAATACGTAATGTAAGTATTTATATTCAATAACCAAGTTATCAAGTAATACGGTACCTAATTGTCATCATTTTCATTCAACATCACATTTCAAAAGCTTCTTTTCTTGTTTTCATTTTTACCTGACATTGGTGTTTCACTACAATCCACAAATTTATTTTTAAGAATATCTCTAATTCAGAGATCTTTTTTGATTTCATACTGGCTTTTTTCCTAAAAGCCTCCTTCTTCTGGGATTCTAGTCTGCTTTCAATGAATACAACAGTACTTCAAACTTCCTGCTATATAAATTCCTGCAATAAAAACTTATAATATGTTTCCTTGCACTAGTATTTAATTCCTTATTATTACTACCCTTTTTATTACACTTCCTTATCATTGTTCACTCTTATTTTTATCAAATTGAATTTCTCTGCTAGCAGTGAATATGTACACTTTGCTATTTCTTTCAATCACTGTTTTTGGTTTCTGTTCAAATAATAGTGTCGTTAGTGAATCTCAATGTATTTAGCTTTTTTCCTTGGACAGTTGTCCAAGGAAATTATTTTGTTAGTAAATTGATTTCACTTAGTACAATAACCGATACCACTCAGGCGGTAACTTTGGCAAAAACATACAGCCGGTCATTTTTTTACCCAAACAGTAACATAATTCTTTTTATGAGTACAATTTAATTAATTTATTTACTGTCAAGCCATAATTTTATGAACGTCGACTTTTTTTTGTTAAGTTATTACAAGTCTTATTTGAAAAACATACGGTTGTGTCATAAGAAAGAGATCTAAATATGCAAATTATTTTCGCAAATCATTAATAAAAATGTAGAGCACTCATTATTTGATCGTTTTCGCCGAAATCCTCCTTGGTATCTGGTATCTGATTTAGACGTGCTTCATAGAAGGCCTTGTAAAGCGATCGAGTTTTTGTTCTACAATTCACATAAGGAAAATATGGTAACGACTGCTTTGTGGCCTGTAACAAGGAAGGGTTCGTCCAGGTAGAGTACGCCTTAGTCCTGCTTGAGCTCTTTTTAGAGCGCGAACCGTTATCTATGTTTTCGTTATTGCTTTCACTTGCGTAAACAACAGCACCGACTAAGAGATGCGTAGAGTGACAGAAGGACAATCAGGTCTTTGGCTGCCCGTATATCTCTGCAGGCAGTTGCCGCATTTCTGGGCTAGCCTGACGAAGTGGTAGATATCAGCGAGAATGTGGATAGATTAATTTATTTTATTTTATTTACTTAGAAAAGCATTAGCGAAGATGTCGGTTATAGAAACTAGGGAGTCTAAGGGAATACCCACGCGCGTTAGAAATGAAGACGTTGTCGGGTGGTATGTTTCCGTCTTATCCTGCTTCAAAGAATGCCAAGCTTCCCGACTGATCCCGGGGCTTCATGAGTTTAGGGCAATGTTCACTGCTTTGGCGAATGGATATGAGGTACTTTTATCAATGCCGAATGAAGTCAGACAGGTTATAATTAAAGATTCAATTTCTGTCCCAGTACCAGCGTCTGTGTCTATTATGGCGCAGCGGAAACGCTCCGTCGTGGTGCTTAAAGGCAAGCGGGAGGCAAGCAGCCGGAAGCCATCTTCCTAAACAGAAATGAGGGCTCCAAAAAACAATTAAAGAAATTAGAGAGTAATTTCACGCTACCTTTTAGGGCAAGAGGTCAAATTTGAAAATTAGGAACATAAAGGACAGCAGGAAAGGTCTGGTTACGTAGCGGATGGCAATAAACAGTTAGAGTTATTTCAGAATCTGTAGTTAGTAAAAGATTTGAGGTCAAGGTAGATCTGCAGTACATTGATGTCAGAGATGGTTTAAGTTTTGTAGATTTGATCGTAGTGCTAAATTCGGTTAGTATGCTTCACTTTGTGCGCATTATGGTGACAACGGACATAACGGTGAAGCGTGTCGTAAAAAAATTTGAAGCTCTACTTGCGTAAGTTGCGGAAGATTTCGCAAGGATTGCAAGCACTCGGTCGATAGTAAAAACAGTAGTTGTCGCTTGAGAACTTGAGATGTATTTTAATTCATTGCACGGTTAAAGTCGGACTGAAAAATTCTCAATAGACACTGCTCAGATCGAGTTAGATGAAATTGTTAAAAGGAGGTCTCTCGATAAAATTTTTCTGCAACATCGATACTGGAAGTAACAGTATATCCGCAGTTCTGTGTAGGAGGACATTGGACTGTGTCTTTTTGAGGAATATTTCTGATACTCTTCATGTCGCTGTTAAACTTGCTATGGATGATCTTGATTTCTGTGTTGTTAGTTCGTATTTTCAATATAGAGATCCCACAGAGGAATATTTAGAAATGCGGGACAGAATACTTGATCTACTTGGTAACATATTCTGGAACGGTAGACGGTAGACGGTACCCTGGCCTCCAGATCGCCACCTCTAAAGGTGGTAAGAATCCATTTCCTTAATCGATTAAATTTTCGTATCTACAGGTGGCCGCAAAATCCAGTCTTTGAATACGGCCTATAGGTGCAGTTAGGCTGACAAATTTTATCTCCGAGGAAAACACTCGGAGCCCAGTTAGCCAGCATTAAGAATGTACTATTAAGGTCCCATTCATAACGGTAATTTAACTTCGCCTTTAATAAAAGAAAAACAATTGTAACGGGTTATAAACTGATAAAACACTATAATAAAGGCTCATTTTCATAAGGGTCACTTAAAATTATTAAAAAAAAACCAGTAAAATAGTGTAAAGCAAATGAGGCACAACTAAAAATAAATCAATATTGCATACGATAATAACCACTTCTTTGAAAATTACCAACAATAATAATACTGAAACAACTCGAAAAAACCCACCATTACATTTGATAATTTCACTTGTTTATGTAAATTTTAAGACTCGCACGACTTGAAGAACAACCTTTCACCCAATAAAAGTTAAAATTACCTTTAGAATACATATTTAAGTAGTTTTGATGCTACTAAATTAATGATACGAATCTACGGCTGAACATCATTAGATTGAAAAAATATCTTTTTTTTTTAATTAAAAGGTTTATTAAATACAGTTTAATCCCACCTGAATTTTCGTTTTTGTGACATCACTAACAAAACGTACGATCTTACAACTTATGTTAATAAACATTTTAGAAGATCACCTAGTATACTCGATCGGCAAAAAGGTTTAAAAATTATTTTTCTGTGGTAAATATTCATTTGGAGCGTTCTGCCATTAGGGCAGATCCTGTCACGGCTATAGCTCTTCATCTTGTTCTGTCCTCTGCTAACCTCTTTGCTTCCTCATATTTTCTCTTTCCCAGAATTCCATCCGTCGTTTGAGCTCGTCCTTTCCTTCTATTCACCCGCATCTCAACAGCCACATGTCGTTTTCTGTCTGCCTTTCTCATCGTCCATGTTTCAACTCCATAGAGCGTCACACTGCATATAAAACATTTCATTAATCTCTTCCTTAACACTCAGTTTAACTTTCCACACAGCACTCTACTCTTCTTATTAAACACCTGCTTACTTCTTGATATTCTCATTTCAATTTCTACTGTGCAAGACAGTTCATCAATTATAAAGCTTCCTAAGTACTGAAATTTTTTTACCTCTGTAAAACTTCATTTCCTGTTTTAATATCAGTTCTTTCCTCTTTTCTATCTAATACTACGAGAGGTTATCTGTAAAGTAAAGACCGTTTATTGTAACAAAATTTATTTTAAAAACTTCGAATTGCTTATTTCTGTTAAACTACAACCCTTATACTACTTCTCTTAATCGCCACATTAATTAAGACATTTACGGTAGCGATACATCAGCTTCAATATACTCTCGTCGTATTCTTCTGCCGCCAGTCCATTTAGCCACTGTTTAACAACATTTTTGAGTTTATCGTCTCACAAGGTGAACTGAATTATCAAAAATTCAAGAGTAGATCCCATTCGGATTTTTTTGTGACGTTCCGTTAAGACGTACGGCACCCAACGTGCACAAACCTTTCTGAAGCCTAAGTGGCCATAAACAATGCGACCGATAACAGCTCTTGAAACATCAGGAAAAAGATGGGCTAGATCGGAATCTTTGAGCGACAATCTTTTCTGATTTCATCATCGACGCGTTTCAACAAGTTCTCGGTGATTATCGAGAGCCTCCCAAAACGTTCTTCATCGTGCACATTAATTCCGTTTTTTATAAACTTTCACACCATTTTTGGACGTTTCTTTCTTTCTTTACATTATCACCGTTATCGTCTCTAACTGCCTTTAAGTTTCAGCCGGCTTAACGTTTTGATGGTTTAAAAAACGTATGACTCCACGTATTTCAGAGTCGGCGGCAAATCGATTTTCTTATTCATTTTATAACGAAATAACTCACACGTACGTAATCAAAGATACTACAAAACGACGACTTACAGACAGTAATGCAGTGAGTAGATTATTTGCGTGACCATGAACGATAAAGATCGCCGACATTAAGGAAAGAGATTTCCCAGCGGTCTTTAATTTAGTGATATTCCTTGTATATATTTTGTCTTCTTATTATTTATTCTCATACCCTGAAATTTGCAAGCTTAATTTATGTCACTGGTATACAAGTTTTTGTTAGCACTATTACGTCTTCTCACTTTATGATTTCATATATATGATCCGAATTTAAAATGACAAGACTTTACATGAATATGGAAACTGAACCTTTTTTTCTGTATGCAGATAAAATAAATATTGATTTTTCATCATAGGGTGTACAAAAATTGAAGAAAATTTGTTTACCTATTATAACGAGCGAGTGCAGCACGTAGTAATAAAAAACAGACGAAATAATTGTGAGGGTAATAAACAAATAGAATCATTAAACAAAAGATTAATTTGGAAAGTTAATTCAAATTTATTTTTCTTTTAATATTATTTTTAACTATTAAACAGCGTTGCAGAAAACTCAAATGATTTTTAACGTTTGTTATCTAAATACATATCAAAGTAATATTGCTAGTGTAGCGGGATGTTTTTATCAGTATAATTTTTAATAAATTAGTCAAAAGAAATTTAGTACGGGTTGGTAAATTTATGTTAAATAACTACAGAAGTTCTATAATCCGTTTTTTTTGTAAGGCAAGATATTAATAAGCAGATTCGTTATGTGAATTGACAGACGTGTTTTTTTTTCTTTCTCTAATATTTCTCCACTAATTTAACAAGATATAATATCATTGAAATTATATATAATATATAATAAAATAATATATATTATATTATAATATTTAATTATTCTTTGTTCCAGAATGGACGATACTTATATTTATGCATACTATAAATGGTAAGTTGATAAATAAGCTTATTTTATCGTAATGAAAAACAATAAAATTTATTAACAAAGTGATATTTTATGACAACATTATTATTAATTGTCTTTTGTCAAAGAATTAGGCAAATTCTATTAGTAAAATTTAACATTCACATCCATACTTGAACGTTAAATTTTAAAAAAGATAAATATTGTAAAAAATGATTTTACTCTTTTTATGGTCGTAATACATAGTTAATCATGAACAGAACAAACTGAAACAAATTTTGCTCATAAAGAATGATAATATTATGTAACAAATAATCGGTGGGAATGTTTTTTATCTCCAATAATGCGCAATTGTTGGTGTATGAACCGGCATGACATCCCTACATATCATCAAAACTTCATCTTCCGATTAAAATGACCACAGCTATGAAATAATTTAATAAATAATATGTGATTTTAATCTATTTCTCTGTAATTCTTCTGTGTCTACAAATTTTTGAGTACCTCTTTAGTTCGAGTAATATAAATCCAATAAATAATGATGCTGTACTCAAACCAGATTTACTGTGAAATTTGTAAAATCACTTAGAGTATCGTTGAAAAATTTTAAAACTGACATAATATTTCGTTCATTAAAATAATTTAATGAGTCGTGAGTTACTTTCCAGACAATAAAAAAATGTATTATTGAATTTTTACATCGTTTCACTTAGACATTATAAAACTGTGGGGACTGAAATTTTTTATTCATGTTTCATAATCTCATTATGTCTTTCCTGCATAACAGGTAGATTTAATAAGAAGGCTACTTATTGTAATAGGTACCATGATTCGACTTCCGGAAAATTTCGACATATCTTCGCGTTTCGTATCCCCCAGCTCCCCAAAACCACCGTCAGTTCAAAAGTTTATATATACATTTTTATGCATATATTTCACTCCCTTATGAGGACGATAATTGCCGTAGTTTTGAGACAATCACTTTTGATACGTAAAATATAAAGACCAAAATCTCGGTCGAGTTCGTTAATGGGAAAAATCGGACCACGGGGTGTATATATCTTTCACATTAAATAAAATATCGAATTCGTTTAAAGTTTCTACTATTTTTTTGGGTAAGGGCCTAAAACCTATCTAAGTAATTTTTTTTATATCACCAACCATTGGCCCACGCGATGGAAAAAATGGGACTTCGAAGACAAAAAAAATCATACCTCCCTTAATAGGCACGGTATCGAATCGATTTAAAGTGGTCGTTAGTCCTCTAAACATTACCTAAAACGTTTGTCTGAAACAATTTTTGATATGACCAGCCCTTATGGTAAAGGATGACCAAAATATTGCTGGAATTGTAAGAAAATGGGGCTTGTCGAATGCTAAACATGTGAAACTTTTTTCACATGCAACCATTGTCGTATTGAGTAAATTAGAAGTTTTTCTTAACTTTAAGGTGGAAATATTTTTTATAACTTACTTAACACGGTGAAATCTACCTCCGGCTTCCGGCTTGCCGAAAGGGATTTTTTTTTAAGTTTTAATCTGTCTTAATTATTTTTATTATCATCTCAATTTATTTAATTAAACATGAGAATCTCAAAACATAATAAAAAATAGGATTCAAATATACTTAAACAGTGATTTGTATGCAAGTAAGCGATAACCCACTCGCCTATTTATTTTACATAAAATATAGTTAATATTATAAAAATAAGTACTTTCGGTAGTTATCTGTTTATTGAATGGTTTACAGTTATGTTACAAATTTTAGTCTCACAGCCCTCTACATCTGCTCCCAAATTCCTTTACTACCGAGCTTTATGATATTATATAATACGATATCAACGCATGTTCCGTATCGACTTAATGTATTTACTAACTGGAGAATTAGAAGGATAGATATTGTAATGTAGTACAACAGTGCTTCACCTTAAGTTGTAATGATTTTTTTTTTTTTTTGTGGTTTTTAGGGGCATCGACTACTATGGTCATTAGCCCCATCCCACTTCAAAAAACAGATAAAAAAAAGGTTCAATGATTCACATTCTTATGAATCAAAAATGTTCAAAAATTTACATTCTTCTAACTTCGAATCCAGAATATTACTTTCTAGGCTTTCCTTTCGGCCATCCTTTCTTGCGTTTCTCCATTCTTCTGACGGCCTCAACCTGTGATGACAGCGTATCTGAGGCCTCAGACATGGCATCGTCTTCCTCTATTTCGGATGCCAGTGACGTTCTGCGGCTGACGTCAGTTGATGAAGGTTTCGTCGGTGCTGTTAGCATCTTTGCTAGGGAATCTAAACTACTAAGCGATGATGTCTCCGCGGCGGATGAGCCGGACTCTATCTCTACTGCAGTACTGGGTCCAGCTGAAATAGATACTCTCACCGAAGCTGATATTTGCGCTTTTGGAGGCTCTATTGGTACAGGTTTTATATTCTCTACGTCTGGTGGTTTCTCAATAATAACTTGTACCTCCATTTCCGTATATTCAGATTTTCTTGTCACAATTTCTTTAAGCTTGTGACTAGACGACGGAGTGATCGGTTTCTCTTTGCTAGATAAGTCAAGATTTTTTATTCTTACTTCAGTCGATGGCTTAGTAATCGCAGGTTTAGCTGGTGATTTAAACTGTGCTGGTGCGTCTCTCATGTCAACGGCGTCAGACGGAGAGTGAGCCTTCTCATGTTTAGTTTGTTCCATCCGATGAGTCGACTCGATCTTTGAATCGATGATTCTTTCAATCATCGTCGCAAGACTTGGAGCCATCGTGTTAAGCAACTGTTCCACGTTAATTTTAGATGTGGAAGGGGCAGCCGCTGCTTCTGCATAAGAAGTCGATGGTCGTGGTGTACGTTGATTAACAATCTTCTTCGCTTCAGGATAACTGACCTTATGAAGCGTTTTGACTTCCTGTTTCTAATTTATATGTAGGGCAGTTTCTTGAACGACAATTGTGATGCCCTTTACAGTTAACGCAGGTTGGAGGGTCTTTACATGGGTCCCCCTTATGTGTTTTCTCTGCACATATGCATATTTCCTGCGTTTCACATCTAGCTGCTGTGTGTCCGAATCGTTGACACTTAAAACATCTCATCGGCTGCGGAATAAATGCTCGTACATCAAGCCGATGGATGCCAGCTCGTACCTTTTCAGGAAGATTCGGCCTATTAAATGTTAAAACATGCGAGGCCGAAGGAACAAATTCACCATTTCTTCGCACGGTTAGTCTGCGACACTGAGTCACTCCCTGATTCGACATTTCTTGTACAATTTCTTCTTCTGTACAATTAAGAAGATCGCGACAAACAACAACTCCTCTGGATGAGTTCAGTGTGCTATGCGTTGGACAGAAACCGCAAATTCACCGATCTTCTTCAACGCCTGGACTTTCTGGCTTTGCACGTCATTGATAGTTGAATTGTTACTGTGAATTAATTAAGAGGACTTTTCATTTAAAGGGATTTCTTACAATCGATTCAATGCAGTCAGTAATATGATAACTCTTTTACGGGCATTAAATCGGGTCTACTAGGTATTTTCATGTGATGTTTTATTGAATGATTTTGGATTTACTGTCGTTAGAGAGGAAGAATTGTTCTTTCAGTTCATAAATACAAAAAAAAAACATATGATCAGGTTTATGATTAGTGAATTATATTACCACATTTGAAACGGGTGGCGGTTCCAACAATTCAAAGTTATTTATTGGTATTATCTTAAAAGCCGGTCATACAAATAACTCATAAAACTAAAGTCATAGGAAATGAAACGAACAAAGAAACAAGTGCAAATTATTGTCTGGATTCATATTTTCTATGATTTAGTGGAGTTCCAATTGCAGCATCATATCACGGATGACTCTTTTTAATACTGCGAAGCCTCTCATGACATTGAGGAATTTTTGTTTGCCGTAAATCGACCGGAAATAAGTAAACGTAACTTATTTATAACGTATTGAATCGATAACACAACTTAACAATGAAATAAAGAAAATGGGTGGCTCTTGTAATGCGCTTAAGTAAAATCTTCGTTAGATTAATATTTTCTTTCGCCCGCTCTTGACTAAACAGAATCGACTACAGAAAAAAAATATTGTGCAACGACTTTTAACGATAAAGATTAAGAACCGTTTAGCATCAGATAAAAGAGTTTTCACTTAATTAAGTGTATAAAATCATTTAAAAATGGCTATGATAATGATTGTTTGATAATTTGTGACAGAAACTTGTGAAACTGAATTAAACAAAGTTTATTTTATCATCTTTAAAAGATTAGGCTATATTTTAGTATCGTCAATATTCCTGCTCTGACAGCCATCATAATTTCGGTCTACCTTTATGTCTCCTTCCAACAGCATTATATTAACAAACCACCGATGCAAGCCTTACTTATGAAATTTTTATAATGATTATATTAGCATAAATCAGTACAATTGAAAAAAAAAGTTTCGTTTCAAGATTTTGGCTATATATGTATATATATATATATATACACATGAAAAAAAAATTAAGTTTGTAATGTTTTGAAGATGATAAATTTAAAAAAGAACATTTTCTTTTTTGTTAACTTTTCGTCGCAAATCAGTTATTTTACAGTCAATTTTCGAATTCAAGATTTCTGAGGTTAAAATCCTACTAAACGTTAGTTACTTTTATATAGATCTGAATACTAGAAGGTGAATACCGGTGTTCTTTGGCAATAGGGTTCTCAGGTCGGCCTGACTCTGTAGAAGACTACACCTCATTTATATACCATACATATCATCCTCATATCATTTGGGCAGTCATTGGGCGAAGGGTTCCTTCCTGTTAACTTGTTTAACAGACTCCAACGTTTATTAGGAAAGAAGAACCAAATTTAATTCGATGTAAAATTATTTATGACTATCCATAAAAATTACTGATATTGTTTTACCTTTTCGTACGAAGTGAAGGAAGTATTGCGATCGCGAAAATTTCGGTGTTCTGATTTCAACGGAAATATCCATTTTGACCATCACTGAATCCATTTTGACTAGTTTCAGCATGACGTCTGTACGTATGGATGAGCGTATATATCTCGCATAACTCAAAAACGATTAACCTTAGAATGTTGAAATTTTGGATTTAGGACTGTTGTAACATGTAGTTGGAACGAAAAGTTCCAAAAAAGCCCAAAATCCAAAAAAGTTGGATTTTGGACTTCTTCTTAATTGCAGTAATAAGCCTTCATTGAGAGCTTTAAAACGATATATCATAAGTGGTACTTATTTTCATTGGCTTCAGAATTATAGCCAAATAACATTTTATCTAATGAAATATTATATTACAAGAGCAAATCGGTTTAAATTCGACTTCATTTACTTTTTTTTTAATTTTTTAATTTAATAATAATTATTCACCTGTGATTGTAAAAAAAAAATACATTAAATAATAATTCAATAATGACAATAAAAAAAAATATGAAAAAATATCATAAGTTATTAATGAAATAAAATTTTATGTACTTCTCATTTTAAAAAATTTGTACATTTAAATTACATCATATTGTACAGTGTTTACATCTTTTTTTTTTTTATTTTTAAGTTTGAGCCACCATTAATCAGAGCAAAGAAATTTATTTTTAATTACTAAGTAAATCATATGTTAATGATGCAATAAGTATTTCACCTCCGTAACCGGTTGCCATTTAATAATTTTTCAGTGGGAAGTTGATGCAGAAAATGAAATTTCAGTTAAGGTAAGCATTATTTTAACAAAATTATCGGTGCATAATAATATTTATTTTATATATTATAAAATATGTTTATCAGGAGTCCGCTGAAAAGATTTAAACTTCATAAACGATGTACATTTTACAAGTTAAAATAAAGCAAATATTTTTTATAAACTTGTGTCTAATTACGTCCGGTTTTTTAATTGTTTCGAAAAAAGTTTGGCTAAACTTACGCTCCAAATTCAAGGCGAGGCAGTACCTCATTTTCTGAGAACATTAATAACTAATCAACGTACGATTTTTCTAAATTTAATTTGACTGAACAAATTTAGAAAAGTGATCCTGCAGTTGTATTGCAATTAATATTGACAAATTCTTTTTATGGAACTCAGTAAATAAATAGTAAAAACCAATTTTCGATCTGTTAAAAACAAACTTTATTAATACAAAAAAAAAATAATAATAATAATGATTAAAAAAAATTTCACGTTAATTGTATATATATTTTATTTTTTTTAATTTATCTCGATGACAATAAGAAACAAATATAATAAATAATTTAAAAAATAATTACTCTTAACCGTGATTGTCAGTTGATCCGTCCATTTCCGAGCAGTCAAATGGACGATTAAAAAATAAATTTGTTAAGTGATAATTGAGAAATGACACTGTGGGAACTCTTTTTAAATTCTTCAGTCAAATTTAACGTCAAATTGTAAAGTTTTCTGTTATTACTAACGACTACAAAAATAAAATATTGTGGAACGCCTTTTATTGTAGGACCATACTGCGACAGATAAAAGAGTTTACTCCTTATTAAGTGTATAAATAATTTTAAAAGCTGTTGAAGATTATTCTTATAATTTGTGTCAGCAAATCTTGAAACTGAATTTAAAAAATTTTATTTTTTATTTGTAAGATATTAGGCTATATTTTAGTATTATCAATATTTGTACTCTGACAGCCATCATAATTTTGGTCTACCTGTATATCTCCTTCGAACAAGGTGATATTAAAAACCACCGATGCAAGCCTTTCTTATGACATTTTTATAAAGATTTTATTAGCATAAATTAGTACAACTGAAATAAAAAAAAAAAAATAGATTTAACTAGCAGTTACATATTTAAAGTACCTTCTTATAAACATTTTATTTCATAAATTTCGACTATTGTTACTAAAAAAGGACTTAACCAACACTTATATTTTTAAAGCAAAAGTTAATGTAATATGACAATCGATTTAAAAGTGAAGATAATCTGAATAAAAAAGGAGTGGAATCGGATCGGGTAAGAAAAATGTTGAATGAATAATCTATTAGTTGCGTAATAGATTACGTTGGTTGCACTGCGAGTTCGTTGAGCATTTTCACTAATAAACCAAGACGTCAGTTGTTGAATTGCGATTGAACATTCTTAGTTTCGTTTTGTATTATTTTGTTTATCGCAATCAATAGTTGCGAGAAATACAATAGTTTTTTTTCAGTAGAGTAATGCATTTTTCTCTCGCAACACATCTTTCTTGAAGATGACAAGTATACAGATTTAGCAAAGTTTTCGGAAAACTGATTTATAAATCGGTTTTATAAAACTGATTTAACAGCATGTGGTTTAGCAAAGTTTTCAGAAAAGTTTTTAAACTCTTCTTTCTCACCTCAATGCAGTTCGAAATCTTCTGGAAAAAAAATCGGGCAACAGTCTCTGTTGAAGACGCTGATCAAATTTGAAGACCACCTAAACTAAACGAACAGAAGCTGCTTGATATTTCGGATGATATCAATAAAAGTCCATCAAAGCCAATGCGTAAGTTAGCACAGCAGCAAGATATCAAATCGGCTACCGCACATAAAGCAATAAGAAAACAACTAAAACCTTTTCCCTGCAAAGTAAGATGTGTTCAAGAACTGAAAATTACAGATCATGCCAAAAGACTAAATTATTTTCAACGGTTTAAACATTTTATTAACCAAAATTGCGTAGGTCTTCTCGACGTAATGTTTTTAACAGATGAAGAATGGTTTCATAAGGGAGGATACATCAATTTACAGAAGTAAGGAAAAAGATTACTTTATATTGGGGTATCGAAAAGAGCTGTGTATGGCAAAACAGACTACGATTTACATATGAACGAGACATTGCAGTACATCAGTCGGTTAAAGTGTTTGAAAACAAACTGAAACGTGTGCAATGTTGTATTAATGTTTGGAGAGGTCATTTTCAACACCTTTTATAAACTATTCCAGTTATTGTAATATCCATTACTTTAAAATAATGAAATAAACATGCAAAGTAATAATTAAGAAGGTTTTGTCATTACACGTCAATAATTCCAGTGCACAGCAGCTTTCTGAAAGCACTGTACTAAAGAATACTAAAAGAAATTTTTAATTTATACCGCATTCATCACAAATGCGATTGGAAATCGCATTTGTCCTCTGTAATCGTTCTCCACTGATAACTCAGATAATAACAAATCATTCTTGATTATTATGCTTACTTCCCACCTCACTGCTTTATTAAAATGATTTAGTCGGGGTTCAATTAACCACACATTTAATCATCGTCGGCCTGAATCTGTACAAGACTACACCTAATTTACACGTCATCCATACCATTCTTCTCACAATGGGCCATACGGTGGTTGCTTATTTTCACTAGTTGACCAGATTACAACAAATATATTGGGAATATCATAAATAAAAGTTCCTAATGTACGTATAAAGCAAGTCATTAAGCTTCAAACTCATCAACAAAGATGTTGTACGACTAGAGCACGGATAATAAGTATATTGTTAAGAGTTTTAACTCATTAATTTTTGTTTGTATTTCAGTGATGAAGAAACAGAAAAGGAAATAATTAAGAAAATTGATATCCAGTAAGTGATTTTTTTTCAGTGAAATAGTATAAAAATATAAAAATCTGTTAAGTTATATATTGTCATATATTAATTTCATTATTGAAGTTCAGCGTGAAATAGGGTTTATTTCTAATTCGATTAAACAAAGTTGGTAGCGGTTTTTTCTTCTACTGCTTTTATAAGAGAAGTTACATTCTCGAGTTGGTATAACGAACACTATACTGAAATTAATATAGGAGTAATTTAAAGAATAATTTCGAAACTGTGGTCGTAGAATTTTGATTGTATCGTGTGCCAAAATTGAATATTTCACGACTCAATATTTCCCATCGATCGGTACCCATCACTCTGAGTATAAGTGACTGTTAAGTCACTTATATGTTAAAAACCAGTCTTTTACTAAATGAACTAAAAAGAAGAAAATAAAAAATATTTTAAAAAACCACTCCTAAATTAAACGCTAAAAGGTAAAAAATAATTTTAGGACGGTATCTCAGAATGGATTTGACAACAAGTTTTGCGTGAAAGTCATGGCTTCAAATTAAAAAATTGTTGTTTTTGTCAATTTTTTATACGGGTGATAGATGCCCTAAAGAGTAGGGTGCTCATGACAAGGCATCTCTTTAAATCATACATCACGTATATAAAATATTGGCAAAAACAACAAATTTTTAATTTGAAGTTATGACTTTCACGTAAAGCTTGTTGTCAAATCCGTTCTGAGATACCGTCCTAAAATTATTTTTTACCTTTCAGTGCGTTTAGTTAAAAAGTGGCGTTTTAAAAATATTTTTAAAAATATTTTACATATTGGGATCTGTAACGAGTTCTGATCGCACGTTTGTAGCCTTGAGGGCTGCAAACCACGATAAACGTAGAGCAGATACATAATTATACGGATCTGAATTGTTTATTTCAATCATTTTATTACAAAAAGTCTCAAACACATCGGCCAATAACATGACATCCAATTTTATATAGAAATCGTGGTATTCACCGAGCGTTTCAATTTTAAATCGATTCCAAAAGTTTTGCGCTTGCATATAATCCGATTCGGAGATGTTTTGTTTCTTTAAATTATCATAAAACGCTTCGATGGGCGGCAGTTGTGTTTCATCGAAAACAGTTGCCGATTTAATACATGTATATGGATAAAAATACCTTTCGTTGAATTAACAACTTTAATATATCTTTATTATCGCTATAATTTTTTTATATCGCTTTGAAACTGTAGATAAGTTTTTGCATATATATGCTACGTGACCGTCTGACAATTTACTACAAATATGAAATAAACTTTGCATTAGTTCATTAAGGCTATAAGGCTATAAGATAGAAATTAGTATGAGTCTATAAATCGATACGATATTTTATTCTAGTCTTATAGATTATGAGCCACCGGGTTGGTCTAGTGGTGAACGCGTCTTCCCAAATCAGCTGATTTGGAAGTCGAGGGTTCCAGCGTTCAAGTCCTAGTAAAGCCAGTTATTTTTACACGGACTTGAATACTAGACCGTGGATACCGGTGTTCTTTGGTGGTTGGGTTTCAATTAACCACACATCTCAGAAATGGTCGAACTGAGACTGTACAAGACTACACTTCATTTACACTCATACATATCATCCTCATTCATCCTCTGAAGTATTATCTGAACGGTAGTTACCGGAGGCTAAACAGGAAAAGAAAAGAGTCTTATAGATTATAAGCTTTTCACACTATATTAGGGTCAGACGGTAGAATCAAAGATCAACAATATAAAGAATTATTGACAGCTGACGTCATGTTATAAGAAACGGGATTCCCCATGACGTCATCAGCGGTCTATATAATAAAATACAATAGGTAAAACCTCATGGAGCATCTCAAGCATATGTTTTACGACGAATTTTTCACTAAATCAAAAGTTTCAACATGTAAATTTAACGTGAACACACATTCATTATTGAAAGCAACCGTTCTTTAATGTATTCGAATAAACCCGTGAAAAAACACGTCCAAATTCAATCGTCAATTTCTTAGTTGGTTCTTTGCTGTAATTTTGGACGCATCTCAAACCCGTGTTTTGCTATATATTTTGCACTAAATCCACTATTTCAGCGGGTAAATTTAACTACAAACAGGGGATAATCTTGGAAAACATACGTTTAGGTTCTGCCTCAACTTAGACTCAAGGGGTCAAAGGTCAACATGACGATTGAACCCGGACATATTATACTACTAATTAGCCGATTAATTAAGTTTTTAGCTGTTTTGGACTAAGCACTCTTCTAGTTTAACTCAATTAAAAGTAACGATCGATTACTTTTCCTAGGCACTCTTTTAATTAATCATTTAATTTAATTGTTTCTGCTATTTGCATATTTACTTAATGAAATTCTTAGAAAGTTAATTTAAACAATTAATTTTTTAAAAAAACAATTTCTGAATCTTGGTTACCGCTGATATAATTAATAAATTATAAAAGTGAAAATCCACCTTACCAGCAAATTAAATGTGTCTTTATAGATTTTCCAGTCCTAAGACCATCGTCAGCAAAATAAAATAATGTTATAAAATAAGTCAAAAAATTAAAATGATTAAGCAGTCATGACCGTTCAACTACTATAAGTGTTAACCGTCATGACTGCTTAATCATTTTGATTTTATTTTATTCTCCTGACGATGGTCTAGGCACTGAAAGATCAAGAGAGACACAATCAATTTGCTGGTAAGGTAGATTTTCATATTTTAATAATTTAGAAAACATACAAAAATATAATTATCACTTTTGCCTATAATACATAATGAGCCGAAACTTGTGTGTTTAATGGTAAATAAAAATTATATAATTTCCTAAGTTTTGTTTATTCTCGCGTTTGTTTTCAGATGTACTTTACGTTTAAGAAGCAAAGAAATGATGAAGGATTTTTTTAAACAATTAACTCCAATTTTTAATATAGATGAAGAAAGACTGAAAGAAAACAAGTTACAGTTTGAATTAAAGTTTTCATATATATGTAAATTTATTAGCCCTGTAAGTATACACTTACTGTAAGTATACACTTAGCAATTAAAAACGGAAAAGCTATAAATGTAAGTATTTAGGAAAAGAAAAATATAAAATATGATCTATTTGTTTCAATCGCGCACTCGCACACACGAATATGTATAAATATTTATATGCGCGTGATTGAAATATATATAGATATACCACGGGAAAGTTATATAACGTTCTCACTACAGAGATCTTGGCTCTCCACAAAATGCTACGTAGGAGGAAATTGAAGTAGAACATTGAAATATGTGAGGATGCATGTAAAGAATATTTATGTATAAAAATCATTCTACTCTTGAGTAAAATTCAGAGAAACGGAACTTAAGGTGATCGTATCTCTCCACACCCGAGTTACTTGCCAAAATGAATTTGCATCAATGTTCCATATCTAAAAACCATTCTCACAAATTTCATCCAAATCCCTCCCTCCGATTTAAGATGCAACAAAAAAAAAAAGTAAAAAAATATCACATGCATAGTATAATGTAACACTAAATGCTGTTATTATTAGTTGTATTAATGTTACGACTCTTATGCTATTACAGCTAAACAGTTCAAGCATATAGCCAGGAAATGAAAAATGAACTGGAGCGAGCAGAATACCCTACATTTTAACAATCGTTACCACCAATATATTGCTATTTCAGCAATCAAACAGGTTAAAAACGTGTCTGACAGTGATATTATTTTATTAACCATTTCAGTATAATCAAAGCATTTTATATAACTATATTAATGTGATGTTAACTGTTTGAATAGAAAATAACACTTTGCTGAATGTATCAGTAATGACTGTTGAATTTGTTTACCGTGATTTTATTATGACAGTGGGTCACTCGGGAACAACATATGAAATATATTTTTTTTAACTATGATACGTAGTTAGTAAGGAAGACAGTTTTGGAATGAAATTCGTTAATTTACTTGACTTGACATGGAAAAGTCAGTATTCTGACCAATCTTATTTTGTTACTAAAGATTTCGTTTGTGAACTGTACAACCAATGGAAAGGAAAAAATGTGCCAAATGCCGAACTGAAGGAGGTAGTATTAGTTGCAGTAGTTAAAGAAACTCAATTGTTCTACCCATCCATAAAATGGACGCTACTTATCTCACTTGCACAAGGTTTACTATCGAAAGATCCTTCAGCACCTTACGCAGGATAAAAACTTGGTTACAGTCAACAATGACAAAAAAATCGGCTTGTCGGTCTTTGCATGATAAGTGTGCATAAAAAGAGTGTTCTGGAAGCTAAAAATAAATTTAAGAAATTTGTCAGGATTAACACAGAACTCTCATAGGGTAGTGCTGAGTTATGATTTAGATAGTTTCGAATAGCATTCCAATTATTACTTTTGGCGTTTTAAAATGTTCAAAACTAATTTTTAACAAACATTTTCATATTTTGCCCCCTTGAGAAAATCCTGGCTACTGCTTATGTTATTATGCAACTGCACTTGCCATCCTGTTCCCAGAGGTTTATTTTTTATAAATAAAGTAATAGTATCAGATGTTTTGTAAACAGTGAATAAGGATGTCTTGAAAAGATTCGTGTATTAATGAGATAGAAAATAATATAACAAGTAACTACATAAATCTAATTTCATGGTAGTGTTAGAGTAATATTTTAATCCCTAATTTATTAAGAACAAATTTTATTTTGTTTTAATCTTTCAAATATCAAAGTACTGACTAATGTTTAATAGTACTAATTCTAGTTTTTTATAACTATCTCGCAATTGTATTTATTAAACATACTGCTGCATTTAGTGTTTGGTTAAGTAGTTTATATTCAGTTTATGTAGTTCTAAAATTCTTCATGAAGCCCAAACCAGTCCTCAGCTGATTCCTTAGTATCTAAAAACAAAGCATATATTTGATGTGGTCAAAACATTAAGTAAATAATGCATAATTAACTTAATAAATGCAAAAATATATATCGCTAATGGGCTGTTTCTATCCTGATAAATATACCTCAATTTCCTGAAGAAATTATCGATTAAATATATGAATACTGATTGAGGAGTGCCTTAAAGATTTTTGGATGAGCTTGTATTGTGGTCAACGTGAGGATTTTGTCCCTTATCTACTACCCACTGTTTCCTTATCTGTAATCATTTCTCAATCTAGTGTTCAGCCAGATGCCTGTTGGATCCAAACCAAGGAGACATTACTTATTTATTTATATATATATATAATAATATAATATATATATATATTATATACATTATATATATATATATATACATTATATACATTATATACATTATATATATATATATATATATATATATACACACATTGTGTGTGCAGTCATAAATTATTACATCAAATGCACCTATTGTTTATTGTTTAAAAAATGTATTTATTTATTTTATTAATTCCCATGACCATTAATTTTTTTTAGGTGCCTTATTTAATATCTTAATTTATGTTTATGTAAATATCCTTTAAGTATTTATTTCTAATATATAAAACTATTCAGTTGCAGGTATTTTTAAACAAAAATATTTTTCAATACAAAATATTAAACTTCACAGTAAGTGGTTATCAGTTTATAAAACCTACATCTTCAAAGCCTGAATGTCTTGGTCTTACATACTGTTTGCAACATCAAAATATTCGCACATATGTAAGTTTTGAAATAGCTGATTAGCCTTCTCTTTATGGTTAATAGCATTACAAAAAAAGTTTTGCTTGTATTTACAGTGTATATTTTGTGTAAAGAGTTTACCATCTATTAAACTATTTTATTTATATAGTCACCTATATATGAAAATGGTCATAATTAAAAAAAAAAAAACACAAAACCTTTTTATTTTCCCCATAATTTTTACATTTGTCTATCCTGATAGACAGAAAAGTTAAAAAGCTGCTGTAATATTTTAGCTAAAGCCTGCAGCTGTTTTAATTCTTTATTTTATAAAAATTATTTACTTTGGAAAAAATTATTAATTTTTAAGATTATTAAATTCGAAGCTATAATCATATTTCAAATGGACCAGACTATTTAACCACTTATTAATTAATGATGAACGGTTATACTCGTGGCAGTAGCAGGGTCCAAATTGCTGGAATATAAGTTGTAAATATTGTAGATTAGGAAAGGAAAACTTTTCAATATATCGAGGTAAATGTTCATAAACGAAAAATGAAGTGATCTCACCAATGTCACTTGTGACACAATTTTCAAACTGTCCGGATGTGCTCAGCATTGAAATGGGAGTTTTCTGAACCCCAGAATCTTGTTTTATTTACCTTTAAAAGTAAATGAAAAGTAGCCTCATAAGATCGAGCTATTTGATTAAGATAATTATCATCAAACAATCAAGCAGAATTCTTACAATTAATCCTATCTTCTTGTGTGATTGGTGGCACTATTTGACAAGAACAAATTTTAAAAGGTTCCTTAACACATTATGAGTAATTGAACGAGGAATGTTTAAGTCAAGGTGCTGCTTGTCGTGTTGACTTGTGCCGACTGTATAAGTCCTTAAATAATAATAAAATAATAAGTACTTCTTATGCTAATTCAACATTTTCCCCTTCTAACCTTTCATATTTTCGACAATTTCCAATGCTATTCACAGGCTGTAATTGTGGTGATCTTTAAATCACGTTTTGTAGTTACATTGAACCACAGTGTCCTATTGTTTCAAAAAACCAGTCAATACATTTTCAAATTTTCTTTAATCCATTGTCACTCGATAAACATTGATGTAGATATAGTAGCGTATTAATTAGAATTTGGTCGGTAAAGTTTAGTACTTTTTCATTCCTCCATTTATATGTTATTACAATAAAATTATTGATTTTATTTGTGACTATTAAGAATTGTAATAAAATATATGCAATTTACCCACAACATTGGTACCAATTTATCTATGCGGTATGAATTATAAATAAATGCTGGGAAAAGAGACAACTTCCGCAGTCCTTATGGAACTGTTATGAGAAACAAAGAATAACAAAACCAATTGTATTAGTAAATATGCTGGAACAGGATAATAACAGAATAGCGTAGTGCATTGGTGAATTCAATTCAAAGATCTCATTAATGAATTCAAAAATAAAAGTACACGTAAGCAACTTAATATTTAAAAGGCTTACTATAACATGAACGATGCTACTTACACATCTATTGTGCACAATTCCTGTCAAAAAATTTAAGAGGCTCTTTATATCCATGTGCATGGTTTGGGAGCTGCTAAAGTAACAGATTTAGTATATCTCTCATATGCAATTCAGATGATGGTTTGAATTATTCAGATAACAATTAAATAATGACTTTTATCCAGATACATGGCAAGAAGGTCTTTCTTGTAGAACATGTAGGAAGAGATTAAGAAATTATAGCTCCAAAAGAAAGTATTGATAACGGATCGTTTTTGTCAGTGATTGTTTATCAGTGAATAGAACAGTGTTTGCCTGATCAATAAATTAAAACTGCAGTTAAGTGGCAAGGACAGTGCTGATAAGTCATAACGAATGCTAGGGTATAAAGTAAGGGAGGTTTTAAAGAGGATACTGAAGAGAACTGAAAGTGGTCGTGGAAAAGGAATTAACTATTTAATAAAGGTCAACTGGTGGATGAAGAGGAAGGAAGTATAAATATTCATACGATGTACTTTTTGTATTACTTGCCTGAAAGTTAAAGATCATATTCCCTTTTTAAATGTTGAAGATTTTTATACTCACTGATACATGTGAAACAGAAAGATGTAGAGTGGTTTATGCAATGTTTTCAAGAAAATAACACTGAGAGCCAGCATATTAGAAACCACATCTACTAAAGGGTGCAAAAAGCAATTTTTAACAACTTATAAATAGGGATATGTTTTTCCTGATTTTTTTTGTCTTTTAAATGCGATAGCAAATTAAAATTAATAACTATAAATACTATGTTTATCAACCTGGTTTACGTAATCAGCAATTGGAAGTCAGAAAAAGATGGAAAGGAAATACGTACAGGTACATTAAATGTAGAAACATTTTTGCAAAAAAAAAGAAGTTAGAACATTTTAAAAGAGTGATGAACGTAAACATAGAAGTAATGGAACTGGAGTAAATAAAGTGAAATGAGAAAGGATGAAGTTATTAGAAGATGTTACAATTCAGGAAGTAAAAAAGCAGAAGTGATGTAGGAATAATTCTAAAAAAAAGAAATAGCAGTTTACTAGGATAGTTTTTACTTGATAGATGGGAAAAGTGCTATCAGAATGAAAATAAACCCAGGAACCTGCTTTCAATAAAAGTTTATATGGCAACTAATCAATATGAAGATGGTACCAATTGAAGTACTGTATTAAGAGAAAGAGAAAATTATGGAAGAGTAATATAAACATTGTTGTAGAATAATAATATGGAAACTGGTGCTGTAAGGCACCCAAACGTACTTTGGAGGGATGAACAAGCGAAAGGAAACAACTGAGAACATGTAATGAAAGTGGAGGAAGGATAATAAATAATACAAAATATACTAATAATAATGGTAGTAATATAAGGCTAGTAAAAAAAAACTACAAAAGAAGGCTGGAGATTTCAAAATCTCCAACTTCTTTGGTAGTTTTTTAGAAATTTGCTGGAAATGAAAAGATAAAAAACTACTATTTATTTTCAGAAGAGAAATTGAAAAATGCAATGAATCAGATATGTAGACTGCCAGGTGCTTTTATTGATAGTGATCATAACAGTGCGTTCAAAAAGTCACTCTACAGTATATTTTAGAATCATGTGGTGCATTCTGGTCTTCTTATGTTAGGTTGGTTGCCCGTGGTTCTTTGGGTATTGCTCAGTGATAAACTAAGACATTAGATGTGATTTATTGAATATTCTTTTTTCATTTTGTGTTGTTCGTTTATCAGAATCAACAGTTGTGAGAAAAGAAATGATTCTTTTAATAGAGGAATACACTTTTCAAGAAAGACACTGAACATGCCTTTCAAGAAGGTGACAAATATACTGAATTAGGGAAGCGCAATTTTTCTGAAAAGTTTTCGGATACTTGCTGTTCCTTAATACAATGCATTTCAAACTCTTATCGAAAAATTTCGAACAGACTCTGCTGAAGATGCTGATCAAAGTGGAAGACCGACCACCTAAATTAACAAACAGATATTTCAGATGCTATGGCAGAAAGTCCATCAAAGCTAATGCGTAAGTTACGAAGCAGCAAGATATCAGACTTGCTAATGCACATCTTTTCTTTTCATTCCAGTTCACAGCAACTTTCCAAATGCACTGTAATTATGGTAGTAGAAATAAAAGTAATATTAAAGGGAGTTAGTTAAAAGAGCTGAGAAATTAACTAAATGGAGGGTGAAACAAATTGCATCAATTGGATAAGACAGAATTTAGTTTGCTTAGCATTTCTCCCACCACCACCACATTTGGTCGCCTTAAAGCTTAAGACTGAATGTCTGTGCCACAAACAACTACTGAGCCTCAAAACATTTAGCAGCCAGTGTCCCAACTAACTTCTAGAGCTAAAAATGTAAGAAAATAGGCAATTAAAAAAAAACAGCAAGCTTGAAGAAGTTGAGATGCTCTACAGGAAATTGAATAATGAATCAATAAGATTCAAAAAGCAAATGATAAAGATTCATGCAGATGAATTATCACATAGAACATTTAGAAAGAAATGGATAATATGAACTACATGTAAAAAAAAAGGAAAAAGGAAACGGATATACTTAAATGGTGGAAGATCAGAAAATAAAAAAGTAATGAGGAGAGTGAACAAATTTAGAATCTTGATTAGATTGTGGACAAGCTTAATTCAGAATAGGAAACCTAATTGTCCAAGAGATATCATGAGGAGAAGGATTGACTAAAACATTGCTAGAAGGATCAGCAGAAGGTGAAAAGAAGAGAGGCCTAAAAAATCAAGAATGATAAAAATTAAAAGAAGTTGGATCTACAAAGAACTAAAATTTTTTGTTGAAAATATAAAGCAATAAGAATCATGCATGGTGCAAGGGCCATGCATCAGACAAGTATGAAAATCATGATGAGTTGTGAAAATAATAATCTGTTTAGCTTTCAAACTTAGCATCCTGTTGAAGAACAGGTTAAAACAACCACTAAATTAATCCCTTTTATGTTTAAGAATTCACTTTATTCTGCTATATTTTGTTCATTTGTCATAATTGGCAAACTTCCAACATCCTTGACATAATCATTTAACTTTGTGAAAAGTTAGTCATTTTTCAAATCAAAGAATCATTTGTGTTTTTTACATACTAGATTTATACCTTACAGGTAGATGATTACAACTTATATCACAGATTCAATTAACTCTCTTTCTCTTCTGTTTAGCCTCTGGTGTAAGGTGGTTCCACCTTATTACAGTGGAACCACCTATGTATATCATGAGTCAGGATATATCATCCTGATATATATGAATGTAAACGAAGTGTAGTTTGCAGTCATAGGTCGACCCTTCCTGAGATGTGGTTAATTGAAACCCACCAAAGAACACTTGTATCCACAATATAGTATTCAAATCCATACAAAAGTAACTGAGTTTACTAGGATTTAAATTTAACACTCGACTTTGAAATCAGCTGATTTGCGACAAGTTAACCACTAGACCAGCCTCTCTTTTTTCCTGTTTAGCCTCCAGTAACTACCATTTAGATAATACTTCAGAGGATGAATGAGGATGATATGTATGAGTGTGAATGAAGTGTAGTCTTGTACATTCTCAGTTCGACCATTCCTGAGATGTGCGGTTAATTGAAACCCAACCACCAAAGAATACCGGTATCCATGATCTAATATTCAAATCCGTGTAAAAATAACTGGCTTTACTAGGACTTGAATGCTGGAACTCTTGGCTTCCAAATCAGCTGATTTGGGAAGACGCGTTCAAAACTAGACCAACCCGGTGGGTTACTAGACCAGCCTGGTGGGCTACATTCAATTAACTACTCTTCATCATATAAACTCACATGTATATCTGATCTGTCTTAATACTTTCTTCATTGATTCATTGAATTTATTAAAATAAAAGAAAATAATGTATGTCTTTTATTATTATAATATAACTTTACATATAATCATTCAGCAATAGTATAAAGAATCATGAACGCTATGCTCTTTTATGTTGTACAATTCTATCATTTGAAAAGCTGAAAAAGAAATAGTGCCAATCCAACATTTATCAAATTCACTGTGCACTTCTATGCATACAAACGTAAATATAACAGTTGTGTTTACAAAGATGAATCAGTACAAATAAATCGTATTTCTAACGGAATTTATTAAAAAATAAACAATTGGGCACTTTTAGATTAAGCAGCAGTTTTAACAACAGATAAATAATTTAATGGCTTTTTTTGCACAAAGTATTTTCAGATATATTACAATAACGGTTTTAAAATGCTACATTAAAATGAATGAAAGTAAATAAGTTCTATAACATCCACTTTGGGCAAGGAATTTGTCCTGTAGTAGCCCCTTTAAATAACACTTGTATAACAGTTCTTTAGCTAACCTTTTTCCTTTTGTATACTGACATTGTACTTGCAGATTTAAATTTCTGACTTCTAATATCAGACAAAATTTTCAGTTACTTAAATGATGAAATTTTCAAAATTTACAACATATAAAAATTTTTATTTTATCTGTAGTTTTGTGAAAAATATAATTTAACTTTTGTGAGGGAGCTGTTTATAATTGTAGCCCAAGTAAATGTTATTCTTAAAAGACCAAAAAAAGAAAATTAGGAAAAAAATTATAATTAAATGGATATAAAAATAAAGACTGGAAAATATTTATTTCAAACTGAATAGTTTTGGATTTCACAAACTTTAGTCCAGGAGAGTAATATTCCACACCTTATAAATAGTAAACTTTATTGCTATTTTAACAGCTATGAATGATATAAGAAAAAGATTGAAGCAAAAAGGTAAGGAGGAAATACCATCTTGAACATTACTTGCTACTGGCTTCATAATATGACCACTGTGAAAATCAAGGGGTACTGGACATCTGGAATATAGAAATTAGTACAAAGATATTCAAGGTAATAGTGTATACAAATTGGTGGAATGTAAAAGGAATGCATATATTTGGATACAGTCATTACAGAAAGTAGAAGGTTTAAGGGGCAAGAATACAAAAGATGAGCCATTTCAAACATTCTTTATAAGAGTTGTTGAGGCACAGATACGTGCCCTTAGATTTTAACTGCCTGTAAATCATACTAGTCACTGATCTTGACAAAAATTAGGAACATAGGTTCAAATAAGTAGTAAAGATAGAAGTAAACTACAAATGTCAAAATAAAGTTTTTGAGTCTTGTAACAGGGAAAACTTGCTACCAAATGACTGCTACTGGTTACATAAACACAGTAAGAATAATTTGATAAATATTTCATGGAAACTGATTTAGCATTCATAGAGAGTGGCAGCGATAAACAAAAATACAATACGATTACATTTAACTCCCCAAGGTGTAATCGATTTAAAAGTTATTACATTTTTTTTTTTTTTTTAAGGTTTTTAGGGGCATCGACTACTTTGGTCATTAGCGACACTGAATCACTCCTTGACTCGACATTTCCTGTACTATTTCTTCTTCTGTACAGTTGCTATGCGGTTGCACAGATACAGCAAATTCACCGATCTTCTTCAATGCCTGGACTTTCTGGCTTTGACTGTCGTTAATAGTTTCGATGTGCAATCCATTAAAAGTCTTCCGGATTTCTTTAACGGGACCATCAGCACAATTAGCAATCTCTCTAGCGATTAAGAATGGACTGACCTTTTGGAAGTTTCCATTCTCCTTCGTAATAATTAAAAATGTTTCCAAACAACTTTCTCAATTGTCTACTGATTCTGTCAGCATCTTTCTTGATTTTATCTGACTCTTTACTCTTTAATCTTTGCTTGTGGCGAATCTGAGAGTTTCTAAACGAAGGTATTTACGTGCACCCTCTGCCACGATTAGTGTTCAAGTGTATTCATTTGAAATTATCCCTTCTGTAGCGAGGCTAACCGCTGGGGTACACACCCACTCCAGGGCTACTAACCTTGGAGGTCCGTCCGGTACTCCGGTGGAACCGTCATATGTCCTGGCAGAGAGCGAATACGCAATCTCTGCACTGACTCCAGGCTCCTACTCAACGAAGCTTTCAGAGCTCCTATACACCGACATACATGGCCACCATTGCTACATGCTTGCCATCGCAGGGGCATGTGGACAACAGAAGGGTCTCCGTTAAACCTGCAATAACACTGACCCGAGCCGCCACATCACCAGCTCTAAATATGGTGTGAGTCCATTTCCAAATCGTTTATTTGTCCATGTCCTACAGGTGGCCGAAAAATCCAGTCCGTCTGGTGACCTGAAGTTAGAAACAGGTCAAAAGTAAAAAAGCAAAACCGAGGAATTTACTCGGAACCCAGTTAACCAGCTATACGTATTGTACATAAGTACAGCTATTGCCGCCCTGGACGTGGAACGTAGACGTTGTGTTCCGGATGTGGGGATTACCTAACTCAGGAGTTATTATTATTATTATTATTCTGCCAAAAAAAGGGATGTTATCCTCGCTGCCGCTGGTGAGTTGGTGGTAGCTGGGAACTTCAACTCCAGGGCGGTAGACTGGGGTATGGCGCATACCAATTCCAGAGGGAAATACATTCTGGACATGGTGGCAAGTACTGGACTCGTGATTCTCAGTACAGGGAACACTACGACGTCCCGCTGTCCAGGATATTTGGAAACCATTCCTGATATTTCCCTCGCCTCCGAAGAGCTGGTAACGCTCGTTCAGGACTGGAGAGTTCTCGTGGATCATAGCGGTAGCGACCACCAATATATCACATTTAGAGTCCTAGATGGTACACGAGAGCGCCCGGGGCCCCCATTGCTGGTGAAAAGATATAACGTCAACAAAATCGACGAGAATAAATTCAACAGAAAGATCTCCTCAGGGGTGGTAGCCCCTGAAACCTTTACCAACAGGGGGGACGCTGGCGCTGATCCCGTAGTTGCTACGACCATGCGGCTGATCGCTTCTGCATGCGACGCTTCCATGCCCCACGGAGGGCCGAGGCACCAGAAGCAAGCCGTGTACTGGTGGACATCGGAGATTGCGAGGTTCCGCCGAGAGTGTCTTCGACCAAGACAAGTGGCGCAACGTGCGAGGAATTGCATAGACGCGAACGCCAGGTCAGCCGAGTATAAGACGGCAAAGAAGCGGCTCCATCGAGCCATCAACGTGAGCAAGGCACGCTGCTGGAAAGAACTGGCGGAGATCGTGGATACAGACCCTTGGGGGGCTAGGTTACAAGATAGTATAACTCGGCGATTGGGGATCTCGCGATCACCAGCTCCACTAGACGAGGCTAAATCGGAATACGTCGTTAAGATGTTCTCGGCCCACTCGGTCCGTGCCGAGCGGGACTTCAGCGACATGGGCGACTTCCCGCTCTTCTCGATGGAGGAACTGGAAGGAGTCCTACGGTCGCTGAAAGGCATGTCTGAAGGCTGGGTCTTTTAGCGCCAGATGGAAGACCGCGCGTCTTGTGCTAATTCCCAAGGGAAAAGAAACCCCATAGTCGCCGTCCTCCTACCACCCATTGTGTATGCTTGACACAGCTGGGAAGGTATTGGAGAAGCTGTTAAAGAAAAGACTGTTTACGGCGATGAATCAGGCAGGTGGCCTGTCACCTAACCAGTACGGTTTTCGGCAGGGTCGGTCGACCCTAGACGCAATTCAGGAGGTTGTTGAGGCAGTGCGGCGAGCAGTGCAACAATCATTTTTTGCGACGTGTGGTCCTTCTCGTTACGTTGGACGTAAAAAACGCGTTCAAATCCGCACGGTGGAGCGTAATTCGAGCCGTGGAGCATTCATTCCATCTGCCTCAATACCTTCTCAGAGTGGAAGACGCATACCTGAGGAACCGTGGTCTCATTTACGAGACCGCAGCAGGCTGGCGTAAGACTACGATCACGTCAGGGGCGCCGCAGGGGTAGATTCTCGGCCCCGTCCTTTGGAACGCCGTCTACGATGGCTTGCTGAGGCTGGAGATGCCTGAAGAATCTGCCTTGGTTGGGAACGCTGACGATGTTGCGCTACTTGCCGCAGACCGCGACGTGGAGTGCGCCCAACTGAGGCTCAGTCGAGCCATGCACAGAGTCGGTGCCTGGTTAGACGATCATGGATTGTCTCTAGCCCTCAGCAAAACGGAATCGTGGTTCTCACAAAGAAGCGTATCGACACCCTTCTCTCTCTGCGGGTAGGGGTAGAGGTTGTCGAGACTAAGCCGGCCACAAAGTACCTCGGTATGATGATTGACTAGAAACTCAGCTTTGCTGAGCAGCTTCGTACAGCCGCCAACAAAGCTGCGAGAGCCGTAACTGCTCTCAGCCGGCTTATAGCGAATGTAGGCTGACCGAAGGCCAGCAGACGGCGGTTGCTGATGTCCACGGTGCATTCCATCCTGTTATACGGGTGGGAAGTTTGGGCCAAGGCATTAAGAGTTGCGAGAAACCGGAAGCGGCTCGCGCAGGTGCAACGCACCGCAGCCTTGCGAGTCGCTTCCGCGTTTCGGACGGTCTCCGAGCCTGCAGTACTCTTGCTCGCCGGCGTCATACCCATTGCTATTTTAGCAAGAGAGCGCCAGGTGATCTACAGGAGGCGACGGGCAGGCGAAGACCGGGTGACCATTGCCAACGAGGAACGCACTCGCACGTTCCTCGCATGGCAAGAGACCTGGGACCACGAAACCCGAGGACGATGGACCGCAAAGCTTATCCCTCTGCTCAGACCATGCAAGGAGCGACGGCATGGAGAAGTGGAGTACTCTACATGACCCAATTTTTAACGGGTCACGGGTATTTCCGCGCTTACCTCCATGCCAAGTGCTGTCCCCGACTGTATTGCCCCGGTGTACGGGACGACGCTGAGCACACCTTTTTCAAATGTGCTCGGTGGGCGGCAGATCGAGGGACACTAGAGGCGGATCACGGAGCACTGAGTCCCCACAACGTGGTTACGATGATGCTCCGTGACCTGAGTAGCTGGGAAAGTGTAGCCCGATTCGTCGGCAACATTCTCGGGGCCAAAAAGGTTGACCTGGATAGTCCTGAAAATTAGGTAGCACCTAATCAGGCTAGTATAGGAGGACTCAACCAGACGTAATGTGTTAAATGGTCCCGGGTCGAGTCCTGGTAGAAAGGGGGTGGTTTTAGTCTGTAGTCTGCTGATAGTGATTGGATAATACCATCAGCGGGAGCCCGAAACTCAGTGTGTAAATGCATTTCCACCTCACTCCTCAAAAAAAAATTATTATTATTATTATTATTACTGGTCGACCTGAGACTATACAAGATTATACACTTCATTTACATTTAATCATATTATCTCCATCCATTCTCTGAAATAATACTTTATAGTGGTTCCAGAGGCTAAACAGAAATAAATATTAACAAATAAATATTCTCCAAGGAAATTTCCAACTCCAACCAATCAGAAAACAACCACCCCATTGAAAATTCCTAAAAAGCTATAACATAAAAGGCAATGCAAATGGACTATAAATGATACTACTTCACATAAGGTGCACTAATTGTTACCTTACCATTATCAATTATGAAAATTATACAAAATACTCAATTTTCCGCTACTTGTATTTGATGCTTCTTCATTTAAATTTCTTATAAGTATTGGTTCTGTCAGTATCAAAAAGGTTAATTACTGAATTGTTCCTTCGCAAATGACTATTTTACCTATTTTCCCCATCAAATTCTCCCACTATATAATTCATTAAATTGTATATATTACTTCATTTTAAATGTGTTTTAGGAAACAAATTTAGAAGAATACTTTTTATATAAGTTTTGATCAAATCAGAAGTGACTAACGGTGAGAAGGATTGAATATGCTCTTGAGTGATTCTGTTTAATAGTAGAAGCATCCTACAGCTGTTGGAAAATTAAACCCTGCATCCTATAAAACTTTTTAAAAAATAAATTAAAAGTGTAATTATATAGCGAATTAAAATTTTATTGTTACAATAAAAACAAAAGTAACAGAAAGTGCTTTATTAACTATCCTTTAACTGTTCCTTTTTTTAATTTTTATTTTAATTCTGAAGCAAAACAGCAAAGCATCTAGAGAACTTTACAATGCACTGCGTTCGCAGCATCAACATGATTATGCTGACTGGCTAGCAGCAATCCCAAAATAGTGTAAACATAACTTTACATGCTGAGGATAATTTATAAAATAAATGAATTTATTTACCATCACAATGAATTCTTTGAACTTTGATTATTTAATGATGCGTGTATGATTCATACTCAAAAACAAAGTGTCAAGAGAGATATTATATAAGCATAGTCCTGTACAATTCAATTCATCCTATGTGCTGTAAACATTCACACACAAAATGTCTGAAAGGAATCATTTTCTTACGTACTCTCTTCCCTGGAAGTTTTTAGTTATAAATACAGACAACATAACTTAACATATACACAAACTCTTATTTCACCATTCTAGTCCTACTAAAATTTTTATTAAATTAATCCTGCGCTCAGCAACCACAAAGAAAAGATGATCAGTAGAAGGGAACTATGAAAAGAGTAGAGAGATTAGATCTTTCATTCCAATTGGTACATAATAAATTTGTCTAGCGCTCACTGTGTTGTACACATATTATACACAGGGAAATACACAATATACACATAGGAAAATTTTCACAGGAAAGAAGGGAAATTCCAAAATGGCGGGCACCTCAATATTGGATTACAAGGTAACAGTGGTCCGCCATCTTGGATTTAGCGCCCGTACCTCTATATCCCTTTTACTTGCTTCCAAACTTTGGAATATTATTTCAATAATTTAATACATATAAATAACCAGGTTGACAACACTGACAAAAAAAAACAACTTGGTACCACTGACAGGGTACGGCGTCACTGACGTCACAATACAAGATGGCCGACCACCACCATCTTGAAATCGTGACGTCATTCTTGACGCTGTATCCCCATTTCCGTACAACTCCCCGGAAACTGAAACAAAGTATACGCTGAGAGGTATAGAGGAATAGCTGACAATTCAGTGATTCGTGTCTGAGGTTACACGAGCAAAGGAAGTGGATTACATGAAGTGAAAGATGTTACTTTAAGAAGAATAAACATAACGACCGAGATCTGGCTGCTGGGGCAGAGCACGGGAACAGCATACCCGGGCCGGTGTCCCTGGCCTTAGCGGTTAGAGGCAGAAAATAAGGAAAAGATCCAGAACCGGTAACCCGACCTATCTTGCTGATAGGTGGTGAAACTCATTAGAGTCGCAAGGACACTTTCCTGGGTTGAGTAATATGCCGCCCCTTCACCGTTGGAATCCTTACATTACAAGGAGTATCATAGGCTATAAAAATATGTATATATGTGTGTATACTTATAAAAATATATTATAGTGAAGATTTGCCAGTTGAAGTACAAACTTTAATGACCTGTGAGCCTCTATCACTGTGTTAGCTGGGTTTGAATTGAATGAATCAAATCAATCGAATGAATAAAGTTACAAAAATAATAGAACTAAACTTGGATAAAATAAATTAACAATAAAAAATAAATTAAAAAAATTTGTGTTTATAATAATGGGATTCCTGTGGTAACTTGGTGTCATGCAAGCATTTCTTGCGAGGTTAGGCCAGTTATCAACATCAAATTGTAAAAAATGTAGTGTCCCTGGAACGCTATTTTGGGAGGTGCTCCTGAATCGCTGCAAACAGTCGTCTTTTTTTCAAAATTCAAAAGGGGGTATTTGTTAGTGGACTGATGGCTAACTTTTGCATGCATCAGGTATACTCTCGATAACAGATATTTTTCAGAAATGTTATATTTTCACAATCAGTCTTCCAATTTTCAAAATTGAAACGGCGTATTTACTAACACAATACAACCAAACTAGACAAAAGGTGTGTAATGTATTTAGAGTGTGCGTATGTTTGTTCCATCATATTAGCTCAATAACTCAACCGACTTAGATGTACAACCCCGCATTAGAATCCTTATGTTACTGAAAGTGTCACAGACTATATAAATAAATATAAATATATTATGTATATTTAAATAAATTATATAATAATTTACATACATTCTAATTACATTACAATCCTTTTTGGCCATTCGTGTAAGAATAAGTGATTCTTTTATAAAATATTTTAAGTTATCTGTACATGTATGTTGATTGTTATAATTCAAAAGCTTACACTGGGGGAAAAAAAAGAATTCTTTTTTTGTCCCAGGGGAAAAAATATGTGATTCTGAAAGTATTTTAGTCCTCTGAATTCAAATATGATCACGCAAGGTTTCCGAGAGACAGGCATGTATAATTCAATCTTTTTAATACTTTCTGCATTCTTCACTACAAAATATTCAAACATTTGGCTCACCTGGAAAAAAGAAATGACGATTTTCTGTTACACTTCGCCTGTGGAGCATCCCTCTTGATGGTCCAACAATAATCGATCAGCATATTAGGATTCCATTTGCCTTAATACCTCTTTTTGTTGACAAGATTAAACGAGAGGCGCAAGTATCGACCCTTGTAGAAGGCCGTTCTTGAGTTTCCTAGGTGAGCTTATATCGGATCCCATGATAACTTGGAACATGATTTAGTTCAACATATTATTAAGGAGGGGAGCTGTTAGTTTGCATGTGATTACACGGGGATCTTACAAAACATGCCTTCCCCCCACATTTAAATATGTATTTTAATGTGTAATTGTATACACGCATTTCTGAAGACGGATATTTAAAACAGTGAATATTGTTGTTCATATTCATAAAACTTTATTTATATCGCAGAGAATATTTATTTTTTGAAAATTGTGTATCAAAGTTTGATGTATATTTATGCATTATATTTTATGAGAAAAATTATATTACATAGAAAATAGTATCAGATAAATTCTTGATTTTGCATAAATAATTTGAAAATCACCAAAAACAAAATTTTTGATAAATTGGACAATCATAAAATAAATCTGTTTGAATCATATTTTTCTTATCACAAGCTGCTGGTAACACTCGTGTCCTAGTGGATCGTCGTTCGAATAATTAATAGAACTAAACTAATCGAAATATATTCGACGAACTTGTTTTACATGACAACGAATACTTCAAACCATTTTAAACAGTATAAAATAAATATTATTTAATTTGAGGATTAGTTATTCAAACTTTTATTCGTGGTATTTAATGTCGTTAGTCGATCGTTTAACTAAAATTGTTTGAATGTATAAACACAGGAAATTTTTATTAACTTTTTTGTACACAAATTTTTCTGTACTTCGCAAAATGATACGTCTATTTAATTAAAGACACGCGTATTCAAATTATAGAAAAATATTTACTAATTAAAACATAAATAACAAAGACAAAAAGAAAATTGAAAAGTATACTGAAAACAGATTTTTTTGATCAACTCCAAAAGTTACTTCGATAAATCGAACAATAAGATACAACAAAAAACCAAAAAACAATGTAAATATTATTTCGTACTGAAGATTTAGTCATATTAGAAAAACCAGAAGGTAACTCAAGTTTACTTATTTTTTGTGAAATAATGGGACCGAGTGATAACCGCCCTGTTGGAATATAGGAAATTAGTCATGATGAACAACAAACAGATATTCACAATGATACAGAAGGCAAGAGAAACTCATTGGTTCCACACACGTTTGTTCAGTAGAAGCCTTGATTCCATGGTGGTTGCTAACTCGCGACCTTATTTCATTGTTTTTACATATATTACGGACTGTGATGTGTGATTACGAACACCCCAATAGCACGGTAGTATAATTGATATGCATTCCTTTCATGTGACATCCTCGGTAACATATATATGAAATCTGTTCTGTCACATGGTGGTTAGTAGTCATTAAAGTTATTTTTATTTAGTGAAAGAAGTGTGTTTTATATACGTGTCATAGGTATATTAATATAACTAAATATAATATAGAAAATTCTGTAATAACACATTTAATAATTAATCACATCTGCATAGCTAGAAGGTTAATATTATTAGGTTATTACATATTTTTTGGTAAATTATAGAAGCTCTCCCTTGATGCAGTCAGATTTCCGAATTAGCAAACGGGAAATTAGTCGTGAACAAAAAGAGACAGATATTCAGTCTTATTCTGGTTTTCAGTGTAAGTTTTCATGTCAAATGTTACTGTGCCAGTTAATTAAAAGGGAAAGACGCTTGACAATTACAGTAGCCGAATAGTATGCTTGTGTTAAAAATACAGTATAACATTGAAATGTCATATTTTGCTAATCGATAAGTATAAAGTCTGGCATTTGTCAGTCGGATGCTTGTGTGACAAGAGTTACAACTAGGGTCAGGTTAGGACACTACTTTTGGACTCGCGTTCTTCTAATAGTAGTTAGGATACAGAACAAGTCTTAAATTATCTCTAACAACATAGTTAGTTCCAAGCTCTTGACTTCATCAGATGTTACGTTTCAGTAATATTTCATTTAACATGCTTATTTTAAGTCACACTTTTGTAATAGAATATTAATATTACTTAATTTTTTTTTGCAGAGTATGGATGCACAAACTGGTGGTTCAGTTTTGCAAGAAAATCCATTATCCTTGCCCATTAAAAAAGAAAACACGCATGAAATAGGGCAACAAGAATATTTGTTTGTACAACTTGCCAAGACAGATGATGGTCTGGCAATATTTAAACAAGTAAGTTTTTTCTTCTTTGTCTTGGTTTAAGTTAAAAACATAAAACCTATTATTATAAGAATTCTTAATTTTTCTATTCATTATAATATTTTTATTTACTGTTTATAGCCCACATATCATCATTTTGCATTTATGTCTGTCTAGCTTGATATATTTTGATTTAAAGTGTAAAAAACATTTATTAGTGGATTATAGGAGGTAAAATACAGTGAGCTGATGCCTCATGCCTTAAATAAAGGTGACTAACATATTCATTTATTACCCACATTTAACATAGTTTATGAAAATATTTTAAAAGAGTTCAAAGCTATCCTTGCCTTTATCAAGCATGTTCAGTTACGAGAAACTTTGTTATAGGTTTCCATAATCCTTATTCTGTGTCACTGCATTTTTGTTTCCAAACAAGATTGATGTGTTTCTTTATATTTGTACCAGCAACCTGTTTCTTTTACCATACAATTTAGATTGTGCTTAAGCGCAAATCTTTTTCTATTGATCTATTAATTTACTGCCGATGCCTCTAATATTTCCCTTTTCTGGCACTATCATGTGTGTTTATTTACTGAAAGGTTCCAGATGAATGTTACTATATATGTACTCACTAGGATGATTTATTTCTATGAAAATCAATTTATTTTTACATTGTAAGAAAAATAGATATATTTTTAATAGATGTTAATTATATAAAGATAATAAATTATTATTATTATAACTTTATGTTTTGCTGCAGAGTATGGATGCACAAACTGATAGTTCATTATTTGATGAAGATCCATTATCTTTCAGTATTAAAAAAGAAATCAAGCATGAAACAGAGCGAACAGAAAATTTGATTGCTCCTGTTGCTATGGCAGATGATAAACCAACAACATCTAGACAAGTAAGATATTTTCATTTACTTTTTGATGGTTTACCTAATATTTAGCATTCTAGTTTAACACTAGATATTTTGATTAAAAGCTTAAAAAAGTGATACCAAACTGTATGTGAAATGATAAAACAGTCTGTGTAGAATTGTACGATTGACAAGTCACTCCTGAAAACTCGTGGCTTTTGATAAAGAATAAACATTCCGAGCGAGGTTTTATATAAGGTCTCTTTTTCTTTCTTCATAGTGCTAAAATATGCTGTTCCTCATCCCACAACAAACCTACTGAAATGCAGCTGATATATTCTTGCAAGTAAATATATAATCTATTCACAGAAACCAGTTTTATGAAGAACATTGTTGTCCTCGGAGAAACTACTTCCTTGTGTCTCTTATGGTACTGTAAATGTGGCACAGCCAGAACAAATTGTTTGTTTACCTCCCAACAGACAGCATGTTGCATTATTGCTGTTGAAACACCCATAAAATATAGAAATGAATAAACGTAAGAAATATTGTACTTCTTAATACCATTCCTATTGGTCTTTGGGGCCAGCCAAAACAGCCATGAGGCTACTCTTCCAGGACTTCATGTGTAGTTTTTGTGGTATTTATGGGTTTTCTGAGGGTTCCTTGGGATTTTTAATGTGGTTTTATGCCATTCCTCTAGGGTTTTTCAGTATTCTTTTACTAGAATCTTTTTTTCATGTGCATTAAATTATAAACGGTAATTATAATAAAATGATTATACAATAGTAATAAGAGTATTGCATGATATAAATCTGAAAATTAGTAGAATGTATTTAAATGCCACTATTTTTTAGCAAAAAAAACTTGCCATTTTGAAGCCATGGAGGGTATCAGCTTTCTCAAAACAAGGTTAATTTCTTAGAGTTTCTTTTCACAGATAATTGAATTCATATTTAATTGGTAGTATAAATTAAATTTGTGCTTAAATAGTTCACAGCTCACAAACATCCACTAGAAACTGTTGAAACCATTCCCAGTGTTGGGAATGGTTTCCCCAACAAAACCAAAAAAACAATGTAATTATTATTTTGTATTGAATATTGATTCATATTAGAAAAGCCAGGAGGTACGTAAAGTTTACTTATTTTTTGTGAAATACTGGGACCGAGTAATAACCGCCCCGTTGGAATATAGGAAATTAGTCATGTTCAACAACAGGCAGATATTCAGAATGATACAGAAGGCATGGGAAACTCATTGGTTCCACACATGTTTGTTCAGTAGAAGCCGTGAGAATCCATGGTGGTTGCTAACTTGCCACCCTATTTCATTGTTTTTACATATATTACGGACTGTAATGTGTGATTACGAACACCCCCAATAGCACGGTAGTATAATTGATATGCATTCCTTTCATGTGATATCCTCTGTAACATATATATGAAATCTGTACTGTCACATGGTTGTTAATAGTCATATATACGTGTCGTAAGTATATTAATATAACTAAATATACTAATATAGAAAACTCTATAATAACACATTTAATAATTAATCACATTTGCATAGCTAGAAGGTAAGGAATCCTTACATATTTTTTGGTAAATTATAGAAGCTCCCCCGTGATGGAGTAAGACTTCCTAATTAGCAAACGGGAAATTAGTCGTGAACAACAAGATACAGATTTTCAGTATTATTCTTGAGGCTATATACTTTGAAGTATTGTCAAACAAGTATAATAAAAACATTAAACATATTTACAGAAATAGGCAAATTTTGATGAGCTTGTGACTTTCAATTGAAAATCATATCTTACACATAAAACGTTTTTTGATTAAATTTGATGTACTAGGGTCATGATTGTTCAATTCTCTGAAAGATAGTTGTGGAAGGTTCTTGTAAGCTTTCTATAAAAAAGATAATCTCCTATTTTTCTGTTAAATTTTTAACTTTTCCACAATTGCTTCTCTGTACCACAGAAAATGAATGCAGTCAGGCATTACAAGAAACAGTGCAATAAATTTAGATTTTTAGTTAAATGTATGCTTCTCTTGAAATTTTCATCCAAAACATCAGTGATGTGTTTATTAATAGTGCATAAGGGCTTATTAGAAAATGCAGATTTAAAAGTTATAATGTCAAATGTTACTGACAGTTAGTTAAAAGGGAAAGAAGCTTGTCAGTTTCAGTAGCCGAATACTATGCTTGTGTTAAAAACACAATATAATATTGAAATGTCATATTATGCTAATCGATAAGTATCAATCCTGGCATTTATCAGTTCAAGATGCTTGTGTGAGAGAGTTATAACTATGGTCAGGTTAGAGCACTCCCTTTTGACTTGTGTTCTTCTAATAGTTCATGGAAGACAGCCTTATTTTATGTTACTGGCATCTTAACTCTAATTGTCTTTTTTTATCTGAAAATTTTTGTATCTGTAAAAATTAAATTTTCTTCTTTTATACAACTGAATTGGCTTCCACTAATACTTTAAAAACGTGCAATAATACTTTCTTAATTTAACATCAAAGTCTATATACCCAGTGAATACTTTTCTTATGCAAAATATTGTATCATTTTAGGTAATAAAAAACGATGACCTCTACTGTTATTGTCTACTCATGTATATTTTTTGGAGATTTAGATATTCATTTATTCCATAAACTGTGGTTTTCATGTTGTGTTAGTTATAAATATAGATTATTTGTATAACAAGTCATTTCCATACATAACCGACACAGGTTCGTGCTTTAATACCCGCTTTGATACAGAACAAGTCTTAAATTATCTCTAACAATATAGTTAGTTCCAAGCTCTTGACTTCATCAGATGTTACATTTCAATAATATTTCATTTAACATGCTTATTTTAAGTCACACTTTTGTAATAGAATATTTAGATTACTTAATTTTTTTTTTTTTTTTTTTGCAGTCTATGGATGCACAAACTGGTGGTTCAGTTTTGCAAGAAAATCCATTATCCTTGCCCATTAAAAAAGAAAACATGCATGAAACAGGCCAACAAGAATATTTGTTTGTACAACTTGCCAAGACAGATGATGGTCTGGCAATATTTAAACAAGTAAGCTTTTTTCTTCTTCTGTAAAATAATAAAAATGTAAAAATCTAATAAATGTAAAAAACATTTATTAGTGGATTATAGGAGGTAAAATACAGGGAGCTGATGCCTCATGCCTTAAATAAAGGTGACTAACATATTAATTTTTTACCCACATTTAACATTGTTTATGAAAGTATTTTAAAAGAATTCAAAGCTAATCTTGCCTTTATCAAGCATGTTCAGTTACAAGAAACTTTGTTATAGGTTTCGATAATCCTTATTCTATGTCACTGCAACTTTGTTTCCAAACAAGGTTGATGTGTTTCTTTATATTTGCACCAGCAACCTGTTTCTTTTACCAAACAATTTTGATTGTGCTTAAGCGCAAACATTTTTCTATTGATCTATTAATTTACTGCCAATGCCTCCAATAATTCCCGTTTCTGGCACTATCATGTGTGATTATTTACTGAAAGGTTCCAGATGAATATTATTATAGAAGTAACCACACAGACGAGTTATTTATATGAAAATCAATTTATTTTATCATTGTATGAAAAATAGATATATTTTTAATAGATGTTAATTATATAACGGTAATAAATTATTATTATTACTTTTTGTTTTACTGCAGAGTATGGATGCACAAACCGATAGTTCATTATTTGATGAAGATCCATTATCTTTCAGTATTAAAAAAGAAATCAAGCATGAAACAGAGCGAACAGAAAATTTGATTGCTCCTGTTGCTATGGCAGATGATAAACAGACAACATCTAGACAAGTAAGATATTTTCATTTACTTTTTGATGGTTTACCTAATATTTAGCATTCTAGTTTAACACTAGATATTTTGATTAAAAGCTTAAAAAAGTGATACCAAACTGTATGTTAAATGATAGATCAGTATGTGTAGGATTGTACAATTGAGAAGTAACAAGTCACTCCTGAAAACTCGTGGCTTTTCATATAGAATATCATTCCGTGCAAGGTTTTATACAGGGTGTCCCATATAAATCGCAACCCATCAATCACTCATCCATGAAATTTCAAAAGTCCAGCTTACTCTCCTACTCGTTGGGGGAGTAAGCTGGACTTATTCCCCTAACGAGGGGAGAAATAGACTCGTCCAACATCTGAACATCGCGGCGACGCAGTAGAAGACTACCGATAGTAACAACAATCCAATCATAACGTTCAGTGTATTGCTGGAGACACGATGGTGTTTTCGCTAGATGAACGTTTTTTTCATTGTTGAGAATCGGTCCTATTTTTTTTCGAGTACACCATTAATGCAGAACGATATCAGGATATTTTATTTCAGCTCATTGCACTCTTGGAAGAGAGACAGACACTGCTGGCTACAACATGACGGTGTGACATTGCACTATGCAGGTTCAAGTTCTGATTTCGTCGAGGAATTCTTTGGTAATCGTGTTATGGGTCGACGCTTGTGGCCACCAAGATCTCCAGATTTGACTGCGGCGGATTTTTTCTATTGGGTTACCTCAAGGAAAAAGCCTACAGCGACAAACCACGAACACTTGAACGATTGAAATTCGATATTGAACAAGCTGTATTAAATATCCAGCCACAAACTTTGAAAAATGTTGCAAGAAACGCTGTAAAAAGAATTGAAGCTTGTATTCAAGAAGATGGCGGCCACTTCCAACATTTACTCTAAATGTAAGGTAATGGATGGTAATAATAAAAATTACGTTTACATTTACACATGCCTTTTTATTATTTCAATACCTACCAATATAAGGTTGGGTTGCGTTTTATTTGGGACACTCTGTATAAGGTTTCTTGTTTCTTTCTTCATATTGCCAAAATATACTGTTCATCACACAACAAACCTACTGAAATGCAGCTGATATATTCTTGCAAGTAAATTTATAATCTATTCACAGAAACCAGTTTTATAAAGTACGTTGTTGTACACAGAGAAAACTACTTCATTGTGTCTCTTATGGTACTGCAAATGTGGCACAGCCATTACAAATTTTGTAACATAACAAACTGTTTACCTCTCAACAAACAGCATGTAACATAAATAAAACATAGAAATGAATAAACGTAAGAAATATTCTACTTCTTAATACCATTACTATTGGTCTTTGATAACAGCCATGAGGCTTCTCTTCCAGGATCTGTACTTCATGTATAGTTTTTAGTATGGTATTTATGAGTTTTCTGAGGGTTCCTTGGGATTTTCAATGTGGTTTTATGCCATTTCTCTAGCGTTTTTCAGTACTCATTGATTAGAATCTTTTTTCATGTGTATTAAATTATAATCTGTAATTATGATAAAATGATTATTCAATGTAATATGACTATTGTATGATATAAATCTGAAAATTAGTAGAATATATTGATACATCACTATTTTTTTGCAAAAAAACTTGCCTTTTTGAAGCTATGGATGGCGTCTGCTTTCTCAAAACAAGGTTAATTTCTTAGAGTTTCTTTTCACAGAGAATTGAATTCATATTTTAACGGTAGTATAAATGAAATTTGTGCTTAAATTGTTGGCAGCTCACAAACATCGTCTAGAAACCATTCCCAGTATTGAATTCTCTTTGCACAGTCTCTGGCCAATAACTTTTGAATCGCTTTATATGGGACAAGACTGAGCGTATTACAAATTGCCTTGTTGCAGTTGTTTTTCTGTTAAACTAACTTTTGTACGAATTTAAGATTACATCACATAGTAGTCGATACGTCTTCATAAGTGCTGATGGCCTACCACGTCACTCATGTTTCTTTACTGATCCAATCTTATTTTTCATTTCATTCAATTCTTCCATAGGATGAAAATCTAATAAAAATTATAAACCGATCGTATTACTCTTCTCTGTGTTTGATTTTTTAAAAACAAATGTAATGACCTATCACTTAATCTGGGGATGAGTTTGGAAAATATCCGCACTTATTGCCAGGGTTCTATTTTCAGTTAATATTAACAGAATTAAACTACAGTAAATTTAAAAAAAATTGTTTTTTTTATTTGGCATTATGAAATTACCTGTTGACTGACAAGTTTTAGTTTCTGTGCTATGTAGCGTATAGTTTGATTGTGTTAGATTTTGTTTTCTATATTTTAACTGCTAATACTAATGAAATTTTTATTTTTGCTACTCTGAAACAAACATATTGTGCTTGCTTAAATATGAACATAAGATATTTGATATTTAATATTAAAGTATAACTTGTCAATTTGTAGTTGGAATTATTAAAAACAAAAAAAGTTTTACGATAGATTTTTAACTTAACAGTTACATTTTTTTTTTTAGGATCTTATTGAAGAAGTTATCAATGATGGGGAGGAAAGAATTACTGAAAGTAGTTTACAGAGATCAAAATGTGTGGTTTGCAATACATTAAAATATAAGTGCATTTGTGACAATGTCATCGATGAAGAATATGAAGATTTCAACACTTTTTTTTTAAAAGAAAAGTGCTTGCAAATTACAGAAAAACCTGTTAAAGAAAGGAATGTCATATCTTCTCATCTTCCTATTCACACGTGTGTTTTTTGCAAGGAGTCTTTCACTCAGAGATCTACATTAGAGTCACACTTATCTATTCATGTTGTCAAAAAAAACTTAAAATGTAATTTTTCTAAAAAAATGTTTATTCGACACAGTAAGTTAAAAACACATATCTCTACTAATAGAGATGAGAAAAAATACACTTGTAATTTTTGTAAGAAAATATTTAGTCTAAAGGGTAATTTAAAAGCACATGCCTCTATTCATACTGGTGAAAAGAAATTTACTTGTAACTTTTGTAAGAAATCATTTAGTCTGAAGGGTAATTTAAAAACTCATCTCTCTATTCATACTGCTGAGAAGAAATTCACTTGTAATTTTTGTAAGAAAACATTTCGACACAGCAGTAGTTTAAAAACACATCTCTATATTCATACTGGTGAGAAGAAATTCACTTGTAATTTTTGTAAAAACATTTTTAGGCAAAGCAGTCATTTAAAAAGACATCTCTTTATTCATACTGGTGAGAAGAAATTTACTTGTAATTTTTGTAACAAAACATTTCGACAGAGCAGTAGTTTAAAAACACATCTCTATATTCATACTGGTGAGAAGAAATTTACTTGTAATTTTTGTAAAAAAACTTTTAGAAACAGCAGTAATTTAAAAAGACATCTCTCTATTCATACTGTTGAGAAGAAATTCACTTGTAATTTTTGTAAGAAAACATTTCGACACAGCGGTAGTTTAAAAACACATCTTTATATTCATACTGGTGAGAAGAAATTCACTTGTAATTTTTGTAACAAAACATTTCGACACAGCAGTAGTTTAAAAACACATCTTTATTTTCATACTGGTGAGAAGAAATTCACTTGTAATTTTTGTAAAAAAATCTTTAGACAAAGCAGTCATTTAAAAAGACATCTCTTTATTCATACTGGTGAGAAGAAATTCACTTGTAATTTTTGTAACAAAACATTTCGACACAGCAGTAGTTTAAAAAGACATCTCTATATTCATACTGGTGAGAAGAAATTCACTTGTAATTTTTGTAAGAAATCATTTAGACACAGCAGTAGTTTAAAAACACATCTCTCTATTCATACTGGTGAGAAGAAATTCACTTGTAATTTTTGTAAGAAATCATTTAGTCAAAAGAGTAATTTAAAAGCACATCTCTCTATTCATACTGGTGAAAACAAATTCACTTGTAATTTTTGTAAGAAAACATTTAATCGAAAGGGTAATTTATTAAGACATCTCTCTATTCATATTGGTGAGTAGAAATTCAGTTGTAATTTTTGTAAGAAAACAAATCGAAAGGATAATTTAAAAATACATCTTTCTATTCATATTGGTTAGAAAAATGTTACATGTAATTTTTATTTAAAAACTTAAAAGTTAAATAAAGTTGACAGAGTGGTATAAATTATCTCTATTTAGTGTAGGGTCTTTGCAGTTTGTAGCTAGTTTTTTTTTGTTTACGCCATTGCGTAAAGTTTGTTATTTCCAATGAATTCAAAGCTAGGGTTGGGTCATGTTGTTAGTTACAGGCATGGTAAATTTATTACTATGATTCGTATTTGGGCTTATCATATTTGTACCTGTTTGATTATTTGTTCTCGTGTTCGACACTTCTGGCGCCGGCCAGACTGTCTGCTTCTGTCATCCTTAGTGACCGTGTGTATTCATTTCTCGAATTATTTATGGCTACCCTTTTCACAAACCCGTTTTTCTTTCGTTCTCATACTAACACTAAGACACTACTCTTTTTGCCAACACACACTCTCTTAGGTCTGCCTAGGTTTGGTTTCCCCTCCTTTTGCTCGCCCCATTTTTTCGGCAGTGTAGATCCAACATTCATCCTCTACAGTCGCCTATGGCCATTCTGTCTCAAACTTTGTGATAATATTTTCATCGCATTCATACTCCCATAAACAATATAGTATTTCTCCGTCGAAATATTCTCTGGCTCTACTCGGCAGTGTCTCGTTGTTTCACCGATCTCTATGTTTTGTTTTGCCTCGTTTCTTTGTCATGTTAATCTTCGAATTCTGTATATTAACATCCGGTGTGGCTTTTCAGTCATCCTGTGCCTGGTGCCAATCGAATTAACACTCCCGGTTAAATGAAACCGTGTTTCGACCGACATGAAATTGAGCATCATCGGGTCTATTTCTTCATCGATAATGGTTTTTAAACGCCGGACAGAACAATTAAAACTTTTCAGTTTCTATTCTCTTAAATTTTTGCAAAATCGTTACAAGACACGATTTCAAATTAAAATCGTGAAGATTCTTACGGCAAGATCTGCATTTTTTACCGCTTTGTTGTGATAACTTAAGTATAAATGTTTTCCGACCGGCAGAAATTCTTCGAATATCAGCTTTTGCCTCCGGAATCGTTCATTTCGTTTTGCCTTTGAAACCGATCCCGTTGAACGCTACTTTTTAAACAAATCGTGTACGCTATTCTGCTGGGCTACTGGCATTCGGAAATCTTTCCCCGAGTATTTGACGCGTTTCCTGAAAGGATCCAGAACGCACTTACCGTTTCCCTTTAAAAACCCTTCCCTCGACCTAATAAGGCGTTTTAGAAAAATACAACGGTAAAGAACGAAACTATACAGCGCTAAAGCACGAACGGTTTGCAACCGACAGATAACATACGTAGTAGTAGAAAGAAGCAGCGTTAAAAGTGACTCAAATAATTGTATTTGGAACCGATTCGGTTCTGTTTTAAGTCTCTCATCTTGTGCATAAGAATGTAATTTCGCTCCGTAATACATCATTTCGAACTAATATAAACTGTAAAATAATCAAATACAGAATTAGTAAACTGAGTAAAATATGTGAGAACTTATTAAATGAATTTCATTATGCTAAAACAAGTTTGAAAAATTATTTTACGAATTGTTTATTAAATTAAAATCTGCTAGTAATTCAATAAATATAACATTTTTAATTACTCGTCAACGGATATATTTAGTGACGTGCGGCTGGCAGAATTTGTTTCGCATACCCTCCTCTGAAACCACATGTTCTTGGATTGTTATTTGAGTGCAACTTGTTTAAGTGTTACAACGTAAAATTATGCGTGGAACCGAAAAACACTTTTACAGAAACGTTTCAATTTTTGAAACAAGCTTACGGAGAGAGTATGCTGTGAGTCGTCAGTAGATCGAAGATGACCCTCCAGCAGGAGGGCCTTCGACTTCGACTGATGACACCCGCGTTCAGAAAATCAATCGCCAATCGTTTGTCACAGAACTTGCAAAAGAGGTTAGCGCTCCGATCGGATCATTCCGTAACATCTGGATTGAAAAATTGAACGCGCATCTATTCGCAGCAAAGTTTGTTTCTCGTTTGACGACCGAACAGTAGAAAGAACATCGAGTGGTTGTTTTTGTGAACAGACCGATCACGTCAATTTCGAAGCAATGTTCACTTTTTTCGATTTTAGTGAATTCATGCGTTTTGAATTCTTGCCTGTATGTGAAACAATGAACCGTGCGTACTATAAAGGCGTTTAACAACGGTTACGCGAAAAGAGACCGGAGTTGTGGCAAGACAGCTCACGGTTCCGTGAAAAAATGTATTTTTTTACCCTATTTTTGGCGTTTTACATGGGATTTATTAGAAACTAAGAGAGATACAGTTCTGGGACCTATTTTTTTCGATTTACCAACTCAAAAACCGTAAGAAACAATTGAATTTGCCCCTTAATTGACCTTCCCAGAATTTCAGAAAGCCTTAATTTACCCGGAGGAACTGAAACTCGGTCGAAATCTTTCACCCTGTATAACTCGCCAAAGAAGCGTTTTCGGATCTATGTTTATATGAATTTTTTCTTATTTTTAGCCTCTAGAATGAGATGTAGAAGTCTTTCCCTATCCTCCTGAATCACTCTGTATAACGGAATTTCGAAATAAAATACAATACTCTTTTTCTTCCCAATTTGTCACTTAGTTTATTTCTACTTTCCGGCTACAGTGATATATACTGCTACAACAGTTACAGCTGCAACGGGAAATTACTAGTAAATCGGTCAAAAAAACTCTAACAAATTAGTATTTTTTTTAAAAAGTTTAGTGCCTTAAGGTGACGTTAACCCCCCTCCCTCCAAATAAATTTTAAATAATCTGTTTAAATAAATTTTTAATCTGAAAAAAAAATTTTTATTCCAATGCTACAAATTCAAAAAAAATATTTTTATCTGTCGGACGTTTGTGCGTGTGTATGTTGGCTTGTGTTTTGTCTTATAATTTTGGAAGCCGTGGACCGATTTTCTTTAAACTTGACAACAGGCACTATCTTGGAGGGGAATGTATTAAACGTTTGCGAAAACTGGAAAAAGGGATCTGGGTGTTTGGCCGAAATAAAATTTCAAATTTTTAACCGAGGCACTTTAACAATCAAAAGTTGAAAACGTTTTTAATCGATAAGAGAAATTACAAAAAAAAAAAATTTATTTAATATTTTTCCCCGAATAATTTTTTTTAATTTACTTTACTTTAATTAGGGGTACGGCCGGACCGTGAATAAAATTTAATAGAATTACACTTATGCAGAGAAATATTTTTCCCGTTTTATGAATTTTTAGTTACTTGTTTCGGAAATATATTATAGAAACTCTATAACAGTTAAGCTACAGACTATCGACTGACAGACTTCAATACTGCAAACAACTGGTATATACAGCACTGTACCTAATTTTTAAATCCTATAATGCCTCTACAAAAATTAAAAATTTTTAAACGGCGATAAATACCCCGCTATTTTAAATAAGTTAAAAATTTTATGTTTTCAATGCCTTATATTTATATGTAGATATACCGCAATATTTGAGCTAAATTTCAATTTTTAATGGGTAACGGGGTCACATTAAGTCATCATTATGGACGCCTCCCTAACGTTTCTCCAGCACTACCACAATGAAGGAGAACATTTTTTGAACAAAATTGTCACAGGGGGCGAGACACGGGTCCATTTCGAAACTGAAGAAACAAAAGAACAATCCAAACAGTGGATGCATTCTCCTTCTCCCAGTAAACCAAAGAAGTTCAAGCGAACCTTCCTTCTCCAACAGAAAATGTATGGCTACTGTGTTCTGGGACCAGAATGGAGTTCTCTTGGTGGAATTCATGGAATGTGGCATGACCATCACTGCGTGACTCTTCAACGTCTACGAAGGGCAATTCAGAATAAGGGGAGAGGAATGTTGTCATTCTCCATGACAATGGTCGGCCGCACACTGCAGCTGTAACAAAGAAGATCCTGCAGCGTTTTCGTCGGGAAGTGTTTGATCACCCACCATACAGTCCGGACTTGGCTCCATCCGATTTTCACCTCTTTACTCACATGAAACGCCGGCTAGGAGGACAACATTTTGGCACTGACATCGAGCTGCAGACCACCGTAGAAACATGGCTGAAAACAGTTGGTACCTCGCTACGACAAATGTCTAAATCGGAGTGGCGACTATGTAGAGAAATAGCGTAAATATGTAAGTACTTGTTACAAATATAAATGTTTTTATTTTCACTGTGGTTTTAATTTCGTGACCGATCAGACCTTGAAAAAAAAATAACCCTCGTAAATAATATTTATTTTTTTTATTTTAAATGCGATTAAGGATACCAAAGATTAAATTACACGGAAAACTAAATGAACTGTTCCGGCATTTGCCCTATTGTATCAAGGGAAACCGTGGGAAAACCTTTATAAGAACAGCTTGAAAATATTTTTGTCTGATACATTATCAGATTACAGGCATATAACATAAGTAAAAAAAAAACTTATATGTTATGATAATACTAAAATTTTAATTATAAAAATCTTTATGATTTATAAATTTCTTCCACATCTGATATCCAATCTTTTTCCCTGTTAAAAAAAAAAAAACAAAAATTTTTATAATAACGATCTACAATCTCTTATCAATAAAATATTGTTACCTGTTATCCCCATCTTCAGGAGAATGTACAAAGAATTGAGTGAAAAAACACATCCATAATGATGGTTCAACGAAAGTAAAAAAAAAAAAATCAGTTATTTTCCCATTATATATAAATAAAAAAATTATTGTGCTTTAATTAGCAAAGATTGTTTACTATGCTCAATTTACAATGTATGAACAGAAATGTGCCTTTTGTATGAACGACGTAAACAAGCAAATCGATTTCAACTTTAGATGACGAAGATAACATTTAACGAATCAATCTTTTCTTTAACTAATATTTCTTCTGCTACCTCTTTAGGCTACGTATTGATGGCATATAGACCCACAGTCTGCTCTTTGGAACTCTTGCTAATTGTAATCTTACGTAACAATTAATTTACTGTTAAAGCTAAATATTTAAAACTTATATAGGCATACTAGGAACAGACTTTCCTTTTATAACTAGACTGATTTACCGTTAACAACTCTTCTTTTAGCTGCGCGATTACCGATGTGGTCGATGTCTGTACACCGTTATGGTCACAAGCATGAATTTAGCCGATGGCAGGATCTACCTTCGCAAAAACAGACTTTGTTGGCTATAGTTGAATAAATCGACTGATTCCTGTACATTCAGTTCAGCAGTAAAGCTTATACCATCAGCGTCGCCCTTAATGACAGACCGTTTTTCCTCTTGGCCACGTTATTGTAAAGCATCCAAGAGTGTTTATTTAAATGAGTTAATTAAATCTTGTATTTTGATCGGTAAATAATAATATATTATATACATCCTTATGCTACTCCGTAGATTATAAAAAAGGAACTACTTCAGAATTTGCCTGTATAGACCAAGGAGAACTGTGGTAAAACTTTGATCACAGCAGCATTAAAAAAAAAAATTGATGTGAGTAAACATATATATATAAAATATATTTTTTTTTAATTCAAATATTTCATCAACATATTGACCACTGTGCTAATTAAATTTAAAAAAAATAAACACAGTAACAAAAAAACCTACAAAAGTGGAGTTATGTTATTACAAATTTTGTGGTTGACCGACACGAGTGGTAGCGTCTCTGCCTTTCATCCGGAAGTCCCAGGCTCGAATCTCAGTTACGCATGTAATTTTCACACATGCTACAAATCATTCATCTTATCCTCAGAAGCATGCCTAACAGTGGACTAGGAGGTTAAAAAAAAAATTGTGATAGAGTGATATATATATATATATATATAATTTATTTTTTATGACTGCATAAGAACATTTTAGTCATTCCATTATCCAAGTCTCTTCAATGGAAGTATTTGGGCCTTGCAGTCCTCCCAGTACTTTTTTAATATGTTCCATTCTTTGTGCCCTTTCTAGTGTTAGAAATATTTGTGTGTGTTTTTCTTATGAGTGTGAAGAAAGTGTTTTTTTTCTTGTTTAATGTTATCTTACCTGTGGTGTCAGATACTCTCTTATTTCTCTGATCCATCTGCATCCTGTCTTGATGTTTTTCAATTCGAGATTGTAATGTACTGGAACTTTCTTGAAGTCTTGAATCTTCTGATTCAAGAAGATTTCTGCAATTAAATATTGGAATAATAAATTGTAAATTGTAAAAAATTGACAAATATTTCAAATAACTTTTCATTTGTTAAAAAGAAATATTTTGTTGATTATGATTCTGACCATCTAAACAAATTGTGCTGTTGCCTACTGTAAGGTATTTCTATGTAATTTATTGAAATTATTAATTTATATTGTTCAAGCTGTATCTTTCTTCAACTTGCAATAAAGATATATAAATGACTTGAGTATTTATTGCTTTTCCGTAATTAATTTTAGTGTTCCTTGATAATTTTATCTTATAATAACATAGTGTATATTCAAAACTTTGATCGTATTGAGAATTCATGTTAACTGTGTCTCTCGATTTGTTTTGAATTTTTAATGTTTACTGTATATATTTTTTGTTTTTATTTAAACGTGAATGTCTTTTTTCTTTTTCCTTTTTTTGAAAGCGTTTTGTATTATTTTTAAATTTATCCGTTAGGTTGAATCGATTACATTTATTACCAAATTACAGTAGAATTCATTATAGTTGGCTTCTATAAAAATAAATATTATAAATAAAATTATTGAATATAATGAATGCTACAATAAAAAATATGTTAATTCCTGAATTTAAAAATCATAAAATTTGTTTACAAACATAACAAGTGCGTAATTATTCAGAACTAATCCATTAGTGAAAAAAAAAACTCTAGAATTTTTAGTTCTAGTTTATAAAACTGGAAATGAAACTGTAATGTTGCAAAGAAAGAAAATGAGGGATAATATGTAATATGGAACAAAAGAACTAAAATTTTAAAGGGTTCAGAAAAAATTCAAACTTATTTTCCAAGTGATTATTACACTGAGCAATAAATATACTAAGCGCAATTGAGTTTACTTGTTTCTTACAACTAATAATGACTTCTAATTAAAAATATAAATACTGTATTTATTTGATTTTTTTTTGTTGTCAGAATTATGAAAAATCATTTTAATATATGAATTTTTATACCGTTAAAGTAGTACTGCAAAAGAAACTTCAACCCTTGCATTACCAAGCTGGGTATTCTGACTAATCCAGGTTTATTTTTTCCCTATAATAATTTTATCCGAAGAGATACATAGTTGTGTTTCATGATTTTGATCTAAAATGATTGAAATTGTATTCACACTTGTGAGTGACCCATGTTTTTGGTTTTTGTAGTTATTATTGACAGGATACATTGGAGGGATTGTGAGACTACCCTGCTGGGTATGGAATCTCTTATCATAAAACCGATGAAAAAATTATCAGTTGTCATTTTTGACAAATGTTTTCCCTTGGCTGCTGAACTACTAAAATGAAACACAATACTGGTTGGCATCATGCGTTCCAGTAAGAAAAAGATTCTGAAGGAATTTTTGCCTGACCAAAAGAAATAAGTTCATTCTTTAATGTTTGTCTCACAAATGACTCGACTGTAGTTTCCTATGTTCCAAAAAGGAGAATATCGGTAATCGTACTCTACCCAGCATCATGAGAGGTAAGTGAATGGTGAAGAAAGTGAATACAAATCTGAACCACAAATTGCTTTCTACAGCATTATGTAGTGTTAAAAAATATAATATAATACGAATAAAAGCAGGGTCTGATTTATGCCCATAAAAATGAAAACAGGAAGTTGATGTTGATGAAGTTAAATGTTAGTCATTAGTGCTGTATATTTGTACTACTGAATGTTACAACGACGTTATTCAATTAGACCATAGAGGCAATGACCTCTTCCCAGATGCATCAGTAAGCCATCTACAGTTTTGTACTGGCTATTTCTGGATTCTGGGAAATTCCATTCCTCCACTATCTTACTGGTAGTAAGGCGATAATAAGTATAAGTAATTTTACAGTATCTATGCCGCCCCCTCACCGTTGGAATCCTTACATTACAAGAAGTATCATAGGCTATAAAAATATGTATATATGTGTGTATACTTATAAAAATATATTATTAGTGAAGATTTGCCAGTTGAAGTACAAACTTTAATGACCTGTGAGCCTCTATCACTGTGTTAGCTGGGTTTTAATTGAATGAATCAAATCAATCGAATGAATAAAGTTACAAAAATAATAGAACTAAACTTGCATAAAATAAATTAACAATAAAAAATAAATTAAAAAAATTTGTGTTTATAATAATGGGATTCCTGTGGTAACTTGGGGTCATGCAAGCAGTTCTTGCGAGGTTAGGCCAGTTATCAACATCAAATTGTAAAAAATGGAGTGTCCCTGGAACGCTATTTTGGAAAGTGCTCCTGAATCGCTGCAAACAGTCGTCTTTTTTCAAAATTCAAAAGGGGGTATTTGTTAGTCTTCCGATTTTCAAAATTGAAACTGCGTATTTACTAACACAATACAACCAAACTAGACAAAGGGTGTGTAATGTATTTAGAGTGTGCGTATGTTTGTTCCATCATATTAGCTCAATGACTCAACCGAGTTAGATGTACAACCCTGCATTAGAATCCTTATGTTACTGAAAGTGTCACAGACTATATAAATATATTATGTATATTTAATAAATTATATAATAATTTACATACATTCTAATTACATTACAATCCTTTTTGGCAATTCATGTAAGAATAAGTGATTCTTTTATAAAATATTTTAAGTTATCTGTACATGTATGTTGATTGTTATAATTCAAAAGCTTACACTGGGGGAAAAAAAAGAATTCTTTTTTTGTCTCAGGGGGAAAAATATGTGATTCTGAAAGTATTTTATTCCTCTGAATTCAAATATGATCACGCAAGGTTTCCGAGAGACAGGCATTTATAATTCAATCATTTTAATACTTTCTGCATTCTTCACTACAAAATATTCAAACATTTGGCTCACCTAGAAAAAAGAAATGACGATTTTCTGTTACACTTCGCCTGTGGAGCATCCCTCTTGATGGTCCAACAATAATCGATCAGCATATTAGGATTGCATTTGCCTTAATACCTCTCTTTGTTGACAAGATTAAACGAGAGGCGCAAGTATCGACCCTTGTAGAAGGCCGTTCTTGAGTTTCCTAGGTGAGCTTATATCGGATCCCATGATAACTTGGAACATGATTTAGTTCAACATATTATTAAGGAGGGGAGCTGTTAGTTTGCATGTGATTACACGGGGAACTTACAAATCATGCCTTCCCACCACATTTAAATATGTATTTTAATGTACAATTGTATACACGCATTTCTGAAGACGGATATTTAAAACAGTGAATATTGTTGTTCATATTCATAAAACTTTATTTATACCGCAGAGAATATTTATTTTTTGAAAATTGTGTATCAATTTTTGATGTATATTTATGTATTATATTTTATGAGAAAAATTATATTACATAGAAAATAGTATCAGATAAATTCTTGATTTTGCATAAATAATTTGAAATTCACCAAAAACAAATTTTTTGATAAATTGGACAATCATAAAATAAATCTGTTTGAATCATATTTTTCTTATCACAAGCTGCTGGTAACACTCGTGTCCTAGTGGATCGTCGTTCGAATAATTAATAGAACTAAACTAATCGAAATATATTCCACGAACTTGTTTTACATGACAACGAATACTTCAAACCATTTTAAACAGTATAAAATAAATATTATTTAATTTGAGGATTAGTTATTCAAACTTTTATTCGTGGTATTTAATGTCGTTAGTCGATCGTTTAACTAAAATTGTTTGAATGTATAAACAGAGGAAGTATTTTATTAACTTTTTTGTACACAAATTTTTCTGTACTTCGCAAAATGATACGTCTATTTAATTAAAGTCACGCGTATTCAAATTATAGAAAAATATTTACTAATTAAAACATAAATAACAAAGACAAAAAGAAAATTGAAAAGTATACTGAAAACATATTTTTTTGGCGACTCCAAAAGTTACTTCGATAAATCGAACAATAAGATACAACAAAAAACCAAAAAACAATGTAAATATTATTTTGTATTGAATATTGATTCATATTAGAAAAGCCAGGAGGTACGTAAAGTTTACTTATTTTTTTGTGAAATACTGGGACCGAGTAATAACCGCCCCGTTGGAATATAGGAAATTAGTCATGTTCAACAACAGGCAGATATTCAGAATGATACAGAAGGCATGGGAAACTCATTGGTTCCACACATGTTTGTTCAGTAGAAGCCGTGAGAATCCATGGTGGTTGCTAACTTGCCACCCTATTTCATTGTTTTTACATATATTACGGACTGTAATGTGTGATTACGAACACCCCAATAGCACGGTAGTATAATTGATATGCATTCCTTTCATGTGACATCTTCGGTAACATATATATGAAATCTGTACTGTCACATGGTGGTTGGTAGTCATTAAAGTTATTATGATTCAGTGAAAGAAGTTTGTTTTATATACGTGTCGTAAGTATATTAATATAACTAAATATAATATAGAAAACTCTATAATAACACATTTAATAATTAATCACATTTGCATAAAATTAGTCGTGAACAACAAGAGACAGATATTCAGTCTTATTCTGAAGGCGATATACTTTGAAGTATTCTTAAACAAGTATAAGAAATACAGTAAACATATTTATAGAAATAGGTAGATTTCGTTGTGCTTGGCTGTTTTCAATTGAAATCATATCCTACATATATATTAAATTTGATGTACTGGGCGTGATTGTTCAATTCTCTGAAAGATAGTTGTAGAAGGTTCTCGTAAATTTTCTATAAGTAGAGATAGTCTCATTATTTTTTGTTAAATTTTTCACTTTTCCACATGGCTTCTTTGTAATACAGAAAATTAATGCAGTCTGGCTTTACCAGAAACAGTGTAATAAATTTACATGTTTAGTTAATCATATGCTTCTCCTGAAATTTTCATGAAAAAAATCTGTGATGTGTTTATTAATGGTATGCACCATTAATAGAGGCTGCAGTTTTACAAGTTTTCATGTCAAATGTTACTGTGCCAGTTAATTGAAAGGGATAAACGCTTGACAATTACAGTAACCGAATAGTATGCTTGTGTTAAAAATACAGTATAACATTGAAATGTCATATGTCATATTATGCTAATCGATAAGTATCAACCCTGGCGTTTGTCAGTCGGATGCTTGTGTGACAAGAGTTTAACTAGGGTCAGGTTAGGACACTCCTTTTTGACTCGCATTCTTGTAATAGTTCATGGAAGACAGCCTTATTTTATGTTACTGGCATCTTAACTCTTGAATTATGTTTTTACCTCTAAAAATATTTTGATTCTGTAAAAATTAAATGTTCATCTTTTATACAAGTGAATTCGCTTCCATTAATACTTAAAAAACATGCAATAATCTTTGTTTAAATTAGCATCAAAGTCTATATACCCAGTGAATACTTTTCTTATGCAAAATATTGTATCATTTTGGGTAATAAAAACGATGACCTCTACTGTTATTGTCTACTCATGTATATTATTTGGAGATTTAGATATTCATTTATACCATAAACTGTGGTTTTCATGTGGTGTTAGTTATAAATATAGATTATTTGTATAACAAGTCATTTCCATACATAACCGACACAGGTTCGTGCTTTAATACCCGCTTTGATACAGAACAAGTCTTAAATTATCTCTAACAATATAGTTAGTTCCAAGCTCTTGACTTCATCAGATGTTACGTTTCAATAATATTTCATTTAACATGCTTATTTTAAGTCACACTTTTGTAATAGAATATTAATATTACTTAATTTTTTTTTGCAGAGTATGGATGCACAAACTGGTGGTTCAGTTTTGCAAGAAAATCCATTATCCTTGCCCATTAAAAAAGAAAACATGCATGAAACAGGGCAACAAGAATATTTGTTTGTACAACTTGCCAAGACAGATGATGGTCTGGCAATATTTAAACAAGTAAGTTTTTTCTTCTTTGTTTTGGTTTAAGTTAAAAACATAAAACCTATTATTATAAGAATTCTTAATTTTCCTATTCATTATAATATTTTTATTTACTGTTTATAGCCCACATATCATCATTTTGCATTTATGTCTGTCTAGCTTGATATATTTTGATTTAAAGTGTAAAAAACATTTATAGTGGATTATAGGAGGTAAAATACAGTGAGCTTATGCCTCATGCCTTAAATAAAGGTGACTAACATATTCATTTTTTACCCACATTTAACATAGTTTACGAAAATATTTTAAAAGAGTTCAAAGCTAACCTTGCCTTTATCAAGCATGTTCAGTTACGAGAAACTTTGTTATAGGTTTCTATAATCCTTATTCTGCGTCACTGCATTTTTGTTTCCAAACAAGATTGATATGTTTCTTTATATTTGTACCAGCAACCTGTTTCTTTTACCATACAATTTAGATTGTGCGTAAGCGCAAACATTTTTCTATTGATCTATTATTTTACTGCCAATGCCTCCAATAATTCCCGTTTCTGGCACTATCATGTGTGATTATTTACTGAAAGGTTCCAGATGAATGTTACTATATATGTACTCACTAGGATGATTTATTTCTATGAAAATCAATTTATTTTTACATTGTAAGAAAAATAGATATATTTTTAATAGATGTTAATTATATAAAGATAATAAATTATTATTATTACTTTATGTTTTGCTGCAGAGTATGGATGCACAAACTGATAGTTCATTATTTGATGAAGATCCATTATCTTTCAGTATTAAAAAAGAAATCAAGCATGAAACAGAGCGAACAGAAAATTTGATTGCTCCTGTTGCTATGGCAGATGATAAACCGACAACATCTAGACAAGTAAGATATTTTCATTTACTTTTTGATGGTTTACCTAATATTTAGCATTCTAGTTTAACACTAGATATTTTGATTAAAAGCTTAAATAGTGATACCAAACTGTATGTGAAATGATAAAACAGTCTGTGTAGAATTGTACGATTGACAAGTCACTCCTGAAAACTCGTGGCTTTTGATAAAGAATAAACATTCCGAGCGAGGTTTTATATAAGGTCTCTTTTTCTTTCTTCATAGTGCTAAAATATGCTGTTCCTCATCCCACAACAAACCTACTGAAATGCAGCTGATATATTCTTGCAATTAAATTTATAATCTATTCACAGAAACCAGTTTTATGAAGAACATTGTTGTCCTCGGAGAAACTACTTCATTGTGTGTCTCTTATGGTACTTTAAATGTGACACAGCCAGAACAAATTGTTTGTTTACCTCAAAACAGACAGCATGTTGCATTATTGCTGTTGAAACATCCATAAAACATAGAAATGAATAAATGTAAGAAATATTGTACTTCTTAATACCATTCCTATTGGTCTTTGGGGCCAGCCAAAACAGCCATGAGCCATCCAGGACTTCATGTGTAGTTTTTGTGGTATTTATGGGTTTTCTGAGGGTTCCTTGGGATTTTTAATGTGGTTTTATGCCATTCCTCTAGGGTTTTTCAGTACTCTTTGACTAGAATCTTTTTATCATGTGCATTAAATTATAAACGGTAATTATAATAAAATGATTATACAATAGTAATAAGAGTATTGCATGATATAAATCTGAAAATTAGTAGAATGTATTTAAATGCCACTATTTTTTAGCAAAAAAAACTTGCCATTTTGAAGCCATGGAGGGTATCAGCTTTCTCAAAACAAGGCTAATTTCTTAGAGTTTCTTTTCACAGATAATTGAATTCATATTTAAATGGTAGTATAAATTAAGTTTGTGCTTAAATAGTTCGCAGCTCACAAACATCCACTAGAAACTGTTGAAACCATTCCCAGTGTTGGGAATGGTTTCCCCAACAAAACCAAAAAAACAATGTAATTATTATTTTGTATTGAATATTGATTCATATTAGAAAAGCCAGGAGGTACGTAAAGTTTACTTATTTTTTGTGAAATACTGGGACCGAGTAATAACCGCCCCGTTGGAATATAGGAAATTAGTCATGTTCAACAACAGGCAGATATTCAGAATGATACAGAAGGCATGGGAAACTCATTGGTTCCACACATGTTTGTTCAGTAGAAGCCGTGAGAATCCATGGTGGTTGCTAACTTGCCACCCTATTTCATTGTTTTTACATATATTACGGACTGTAATGTGTGATTACGAACACCCCAATAGCACGGTAGTATAATTGATATGCATTCCTTTCATGTGACATCTTCGGTAACATATATATGAAATCTGTACTGTCACATGGTGGTTGGTAGTCATTAAAGTTATTATGATTCAGTGAAAGAAGTTTGTTTTATATACGTGTCGTAAGTATATTAATATAACTAAATATAATATAGAAAACTCTATAATAACACATTTAATAATTAATCACATTTGCATAAAATTAGTCGTGAACAACAAGAGACAGATATTCAGTCTTATTCTGAAGGCGATATACTTTGAAGTATTCTTAAACAAGTATAAGAAATACAGTAAACATATTTATAGAAATAGGTAGATTTCGTTGTGCTTGGCTGTTTTCAATTGAAATCATATCCTACATATATATTAAATTTGATGTACTGGGCGTGATTGTTCAATTCTCTGAAAGATAGTTGTAGAAGGTTCTCGTAAATTTTCTATAAGTAGAGATAGTCTCATTATTTTTTGTTAAATTTTTCACTTTTCCACATGGCTTCTTTGTAATACAGAAAATTAATGCAGTCTGGCTTTACCAGAAACAGTGTAATAAATTTACATGTTTAGTTAATCATATGCTTCTCCTGAAATTTTCATGAAAAAAATCTGTGATGTGTTTATTAATGGTATGCACCATTAATAGAGGCTGCAGTTTTACAAGTTTTCATGTCAAATGTTACTGTGCCAGTTAATTAAAAGGGATAAACGCTTGACAATTACAGTAGCCGAATAGTATGCTTGTGTTAAAAATACAGTATAACATTGAAATGTCATATGTCATATTATGCTAATCGATAAGTATCAACTCTGGCGTTTGTCAGTCGGATGCTTGTGTGACAAGAGTTATAACTAGGGTCAGGTTAGGACACTCCTTTTTGACTCGCATTCTTGTAATAGTTCATGGAAGACAGCCTTATTTTATGTTACTGGCATCTTAACTCTTGAATTATGTTTTTACCTCTAAAAATATTTTAATTCTGTAAAAATTAAATTTTCATCTTTTATACAAGTGAATTGGCTTCCACTAATACTTTAAAAACATGCAATAATACTTTCTTAATTTAACATCAAAGTCTATATACCCAGTGAATACTTTTCTTATGCAAAATATTGTATCATTTTCGGTAATAAAAAACGATGACCTCTACTGTTATTGTCTACTCATGTATATTTTTCGAGATTTAGATATTCATTTATACCATAAACTGTGGTTTTCATGTGGTGTTAGTTATAAATATAGATTATTTGTATAACAAGTCATTTCCATACATAACCGACACAGGTTCGTGCTTTAATACCCGCTTTGATTCAGAACAAGTCTTAAATTATCTCTAACAATATAGTTAGTTTCAAGCTCTTGACTTCATCAGATGTTACGTTTCAATAATATTTCATTTAACATGCTTATTTTAAGTCACACTTTTGTAATAGAATATTAATATTACTTAATTTTTTTTTTTTGAGATTATGGATGCACAAACTGGTGATTCAGTTTTGCAAGAAAATCCATTATCCTTGCGCATTAAAAAAGAAAACATTCATGAAACAGGGCAACAACAATATTTGTTTGTACAACTTGCCAAGACAGATGGTGGTCTGGCAAAATTTAAACAAGTAAGCTTTTTTCTTCTTTGTCTTGGTTTAAGTTAAAAACATAAACCTATTATTTTAAGAATTCTTAATTTTTTTTATTCGTTATGATATTTTTATTTACTGTTTATAGCCCACATATCAACATTTTGCATTTATGTCTAGCTGATATATTTTGATTTAAAGTGTAAAAAACATTTATTAGTGGATTATAGGAGGTAAAATACAGTGAGCTGATGCCTCATGCCTTAAAGAAAGGTGACTAACATATTAATTTTTTACCCACATTTAACATTGTTTATGAAAGTATTTTAAAAGAATTCAAAGCTAATCTTGCCTTTATCAAGCATGTTCAGTTACAAGAAACTTTGTTATAGGTTTCGATAATCCTTATTCTATGTCACTGCAACTTTGTTTCCAAACAAGGTTGATGTGTTTCTTTATATTTGCACCAGCAACCTGTTTCTTTTACCAAACAATTTTGATTGTGCGTAAGCGCAAACATTTTTCTATTGATCTATTATTTTACTGCCAATGCCTCCAATAATTCCCGTTTCTGGCACTATCATGTGTGATTATTTACTGAAAGGTTCCAGATGAATATTATTATAGAAGTAACCATAGACGAGTTATTTATATGAAAATCAATTTATTTTATCATTGTATGAAAAATAGATATATTTTTAATAGATGTTAATTATATAACGATAATAAATTATTATTATTATTATTACTTTGTGTTTTACTGCAGAATATGGATGCAGAAACCGATAGTTCATTATTTGATGAAGATCCATTATCTTTCAGTATTAAAAAAGAAATCAAGCATGAAACAGAGCGAACAGAAAATTTGATTGCTCCTGTTGCTATGGCAGATGATAAACCGACAACATCTAGACAAGTAAGATATTTTCATTTACTTTTTGATGGTTTACCTAATATTTAGCATTCTTGTTTAACACTAGATATTTTGATTAAAAGCTTAAAAAAGTTATACCAAACTGTATGTGAAATGATAAATCAGTATGTGTAGGATTGTACAATTGAGAAGTAACAATTCACTCCTGAAAGCTCGTGGCTTTTCATATAGAATAAACATTCCGTGCAAGGTTTTATACAGAGTGTCCCATATAAATCGCAACCCATCAATCACTCATCCATGAAATTTCAAAAGTCCAGCTTACTCTCCTACTCGTTGGGGGAGTAAGCTGGACTTACTCCCCTAACGAGGGGAGAAATAGACTCGTCCAACATCTGAACATCGCGGCGACGCAGTAGAACACTACCGATAGTAACAACAATCCAATCATAACGTTCAGTGTATTGCTGGAGACACGATGGTGTTTTCGCTAGATGAACGTTTTTTCATTGTTGAGAATCGGTCCTATTTTTTTTCGAGTACACCATTAATGCAGAACGATATCAGGATATTTTATTTCAGCTCATTGCACTCTTGGAAGAGAGACAGACACTGCTGGCTACAACATGACGGTGTGACATTGCACTATGCAGGTTCAAGTTCTGATTTCGTCGAGGAATTCTTTGGTAATCGTGTTATGGGTCGACGCTTGTGGCCACCAAGATCTCCAGATTTGACTGCGGCGGATTTTTTCTATTGGGTTACCTCAAGGAAAAAGCCTACAGCGACAAACCACGAACACTTGAACGATTGAAATTCGATATTGAACAAGCTGTATTAAATATCCAGCCACAAACTTTGAAAAATGTTGCAAGAAACGCTGTAAAAAGAATTGAAGCTTGTATTCAAGAAGATGGCGGCCACTTCCAACATTTACTCTAAATGTAAGGTTTTTACATTTCAATACCTACCAATATAAGGTTGGGTTGCGTTTTATTAGGGACACCCTGTATAAGGTTTCTTGTTTCTTTCTTCATATTGCCAAAATATACTGTTCCTCATCACACAACAAACCTACTGAAATGCAGCTGATATATTCTTGCAAGTAAATTTATAATCTATTCACAGAAACCAGTTTTATAAAGTACGTTGTTGTACACAGAGAAAACTACTTCATTGTGTCTCTTATGGTACTGCAAATGTGGCACAGCCATTACAAATTTTGTAACATAACAAACTGTTTACCTCTCAACAAACAGCATATAACATAAATAAAACATAGAAATGAATAAACGTAAGAAATATTCTACTTCTTAATACCATTCCTATTGGTCTTTGATAACAGCCATGAGGCTTCTCTTCCAGGATCTGTACTTCATGTATAGTTTTTAGTATGGTATTTATGAGTTTTCTGAGGGTTCCTTGGGATTTTCAATGTGGTTTTATGCCATTTCTCTAGCGTTTTTCAGTACTCATTGATTAGAATCTTTTTTCATGTGTATTAAATTATAATCTGTAATTATGATAAAATGATTATTCAATGTAATATAACTATTGTATGATATAAATCTGAAAATTAGTAGAATATATTGATACATCACTATTTTTTTGCAAAAAAACTTGCCTTTTTGAAGCTATGGATGGCGTCGGCTTTCTCAAAACAAGGTTAATTTCTTAGAGTTTCTTTTCACAGAGAATTGAATTCATATTTAAACGGTAGTATAAATGAAATTTGTGCTTAAATTCTTGGCAGCTCACAAACATCGTCTAGAAACTGTTGAAACCATTCCCAGTATTGAATTCTCTTTGCACAGTCTCTGGCCAATAACTTTTGAATCGCTTTATATGAGACAAGACTGAGCGTATTACAAATTGCCTTGTTGCAGTTGTTTTTCTGTTAAACTAACTTTTGTAAGAATTTGTTAAGATTACATCACATAGTAGTCGATACGTCTTCATAAGTGCTGATGGCCTACCACTTCACTCGTATTTCTTTACTGATCCAATCTTATTTTTCATTTCATTCAATTCTTCCATAGGATGAAAATCTAATAAAAATTATAAATCGATCTTATTACTCTTCTCTGTGTTTGATTTTTTAAGAACAAATGTAATGACCAATCACTTAATCTGTGGATGAGTTTGGAAAATATCTACACTTATTGCCGAGGTTCTATTTTCAGTTAATATTAACAGAATTAAACTACAGTAAATTTAAAAAAAAATTTTTTTTTTATTTGGCATTATGAAATTACCTGTTGACTGACAAGTTTTAGTTTCTGTGCTATGTAGCGTATAGTTTGATTGTGTTAGATTTTGTTTTCTATATTTTAACTGCTAATACTAATGAAATTTTTATTTTTGCTACTCTGAAACAAACATATTGTGCTTGCTTAAATATGAACATAAGATATTTGATATTTAATATTAAAGTATAAGTTGTCAATTTGTAGTTGGAATTATTAAAAACAAAAAAAGTTTTACGATAGATTTTTAACTTAACAGTTAAGTTTTTTTTTTAGGATCTTATTGAAGAAGTTATCAATGATGCGGAGGAAAGAATTACTGAAAGTAGTTTACAGAGATCAAAATGTGTGGTTTGCAATAAATTAAAATATAAGTGCATTTGTGACAATGTCATCGATGAAGAATATGAAGATATCAACACTTTTTCTTTTAAAGAAAAGTGCTTGCAAATTACAGAAAAACCTGTTAAAGAAAGGAATGTCATATCTTCTCATCTTCCTATTCACACATGTGTTTTTTGTAAGGAGTCTTTCACTCAGAGATCTACATTAGAGTCACACTTATCTATTCATGTTGTCAAAAAAAACTTAAAATGTAATTTTTCTAAAAAAATGTTTATTCGACGCAGTAAGTTAAAAACACATATCTCTAATAATAGAGATGAGAAAAAATACACTTGTAATTTTTGTAAGAAAATATTTAGTCAAAAGAGTAATTTAAAAACTCATCTCCTTATTCATACTGGTGAAAAGAAATTTACTTGTAACTTTTGTAAGAAATCATTTAGTCTGAAGGGTAATTTAAAAACTCATCTCTCTATTCATACTGGTGAGAAGAAATTCACTTGTAACTTTTGTAAGAAATCATTTATACACAGCAGTAGTTTAAAAACACATCTCTCTATTCATACTGGTGAGAAGAAATTCACTTGTAATAATTGTAAAAAATCATTTCGACACAGCAGTAGTTTAAAAACACATCTCTCTATTCATACTGTTGAGAAGAAATTCACTTGTAATTTTTGTAAGAAAACAGTTCGACACAGCGGCAGTTTAAAAACACATCTCGATATTCATACTGGTGAGAAGAAATTCACTTGTAATTTTTGTAAAAACATTTTTAGGCAAAGCAGTCATTTAAAAAGACATCTCTTTATTCATACTGGTGAGAAGAAATTTACTTGTAATTTTTGTAACAAAACATTTCAACACAGCAGTAGTTTAAAAACACATCTCTATATTCATACTGGTGAGAAGAAATTCACTTGTAATATTTGTAAGAAAACATTTAATCAAAAGAGTAATTTAAAAGCACATCTCTATATTCATACTGGTGAGAAGAAATTTACTTGTAATTTTTGTAAAAAAACTTTTAGAAACAGCAGTAATTTAAAAACACATCTCTATATTCATACTGGTGAGAAGAAATTCACTTGTAATATTTGTAAGAAAACATTTCGACACAGCAGTAGTTTAAAAACACATCTTTATTTTCATACTGGTGAGAAGAAATTCACTTGTAATAATTGTAAAAAAACATTTAATCGAAAGGGTAATTTATTAAGACATCTCTCTATTCATACTGGTGAGAAGAAATTCACTTGTAATAATTGTAAAAAAACATTTAATCGAAAGGGTAATTTATTAAGACATCTCTCTATTCATATTGGTGAGTAGAAATTCAGTTGTAATTTTTGTAACAAAACATTTACAGAAAGCAGTAGTTTAAAAAGACATCTCTATATTCATACTGGTGAGAAGAAATTCACTTGTAATAATTGTAAAAAATCATTTAGTGTAAAGAGTAATTTATTAAGACATCTCTCTATTCATACTGGTGAGAAGAAATTCACTTGTAATAATTGTAAAAAAACATTTAATCGAAAGGGTAATTTATTAACACATCTCTCTATTCATATTGGTGAGTAGAAATTCACTTGTAATTTTTGTAACAAAACATTTACAGAAAGCAGTAGTTTAAAAAGACATCTCTATATTCATACTGGTGAGAAGAAATTCACTTGTAATAATTGTAAAAAATCATTTAGTGTAAAGAGTAATTTATTAAGACATCTCTCTATTCATACTGGTGAGAAGAAATTCACTTGTAATAATTGTAAAAAAACATTTAATCGAAAGGGTAATTTATTAAGACATCTTTCTATTCATATTGGTGAAAAGAAATTTACTTGTAACTTTTGTAAGAAATCATTTAGTCTGAAGGGTAATTTAAAATCTCATCTCTCTATTCATACTGCTGAGAAAAAATTCACTTGTAATTTTTGTAACAAAACATTTACAGAAAGCAGTAGTTTAAAAAGACATCTCTCTATTGATACTGGTGAGAAGAAATTCACTTGTAATAATTGTAAAAAAACATTTAGTGTAAAGAGTAATTTATTAAGACATCTCTCTATTCATACTGGTGAGAAGAAATTCACTTGTAATAATTGTAAAAAAACATTTAATCGAAAGGGTAATTTATTAAGACATCTCTCTATTCATACTGGTGAGAAGAATTCACTTGTAATAATTGTAAAAAAACATTTAATCGAAAGGGTAATTTATTAAGACATCTCTCTATTCATATTGTTGAGAAGAAATTCACTTGTAATTTTTGTATGAAAACATTTAGTCAAAAGGGTAATTTATTAAGACATCTCTCTATTCATACTGGTGAAAAGAAATTTACTTGTAACTTTTGTAAGAAATCATTTAGTCTGAAGGGTAATTTAAAATCTCATCTCTCTATTCATACTGCTGAGAAAAAATTCACTTGTAATTTTTGTAACAAAACATTTACAGAAAGCAGTAGTTTAAAAAGACATCTCTCTATTGATACTGGTGAGAAGAAATTCACTTGTAATAATTGTAAAAAAACATTTAGTGTAAAGAGTAATTTATTAAGACATCTCTCTATTCATACTGGTGAGAAGAAATTCACTTGTAATAATTGTAAAAAAACATTTAATCGAAAGGGTAATTTATTAAGACATCTCTCTATTCATACTGGTGAGAAGAAATTCACTTGTAATAATTGTAAAAAAACATTTAATCGAAAGGGTAATTTATTAAGACATCTCTCTATTCATATTGGTGAAAAGAAATTTACTTGTAACTTTTGTAAGAAATCATTTAGTCTGAAGGGTAATTTAAAATCTCATCTCTCTATTCATACTGCTGAGAAAAAATTCACTTGTAATTTTTGTAACAAAACATTTACAGAAAGCAGTAGTTTAAAAAGACATCTCTCTATTGATACTGGTGAGAAGAAATTCACTTGTAATAATTGTAAAAAAACATTTAGTGTAAAGAGTAATTTATTAAGACATCTCTCTATTCATACTGGTGAGAAGAAATTCACTTGTAATAATTGTAAAAAAACATTTAATCGAAAGGGTAATTTATTAAGACATCTCTCTATTCATACTGGTGAGAAGAAATTCACTTGTAATAATTGTAAAAAAACATTTAATCGAAAGGGTAATTTATTAAGACATCTCTCTATTCATATTGGTGAAAAGAAATTTACTTGTAACTTTTGTAAGAAATCATTTAGTCTGAAGGGTAATTTAAAATCTCATCTCTCTATTCATACTGCTGAGAAAAAATTCACTTGTAATTTTTGTAACAAAACATTTACAGAAAGCAGTAGTTTAAAAAGACATCTCTCTATTGATACTGGTGAGAAGAAATTCACTTGTAATAATTGTAAAAAAACATTTAGTGTAAAGAGTAATTTATTAAGACATCTCTCTATTCATACTGGTGAGAAGAAATTCACTTGTAATAATTGTAAAAAAACATTTAATCGAAAGGGTAATTTATTAAGACATCTCTCTATTCATACTGGTGAGAAGAAATTCACTTGTAATAATTGTAAAAAAACATTTAATCGAAAGGGTAATTTATTAAGACATCTCTCTATTCATATTGGTGAAAAGAAATTTACTTGTAACTTTTGTAAGAAATCATTTAGTCTGAAGGGTAATTTAAAATCTCATCTCTCTATTCATACTGCTGAGAAAAAATTCACTTGTAATTTTTGTAACAAAACATTTACAGAAAGCAGTAGTTTAAAAAGACTTCTCTATATTCATACTGGTGAGAAGAAATTCACTTGTAATTTTTGTAAGAAATCATTTATACACAGCAGTAGTTTAAAAACACATCTCTCTATTCATACTGGTGAGAAGAAATTCACTTGTAATAATTGTAAAAAATCATTTAGTGTAAAGAGTAATTTATTAAGACATCTCTCTATTCATACTGGTGAGAAGAAATTCACTTGTAATTTTTGTATGAAAACATTTAGATACAGCAGTAGTTTAAAACCACAACTCTCTATTCATACTGGTGAGAAAAATTTTACATGTAATTTTTATCTAAAAACTTTTACACAAAAGTTAAATAAGGTTGACAGAGTGGTATAAATTATCTATATTTAGTATAGGGTCTTTGCAGTTTGTAGCTATTTTTTTTTGTTTTGCATTGCATGTATACTATTATTAAAACTAATTATTTTATACATCAGATCATTTGGAATGATTTATGTAATGTGTGTACAATTCTTTTAATAAAAAAACTTTTTAATAACTTAAAAAGATTATTAAATGATTCATATTTCCTTTATTTCAGTTTGTCTAAGAAATTCGGAGACATTGTAGGCCAAAATTGTGAATACATTTATGGTTATTGAAAATTAACATTTTGAGATCGCATGCAACATTTTTTTCGATAAACTTCTACAATTTTTGCGTCCACACAATAAACCCTACTCTATAGAACTTCTACGGTTTCTGTTCACCGACCTTTTGGTGTATGGCTTATGGTTTTCACAGACCTTTTTTGAAACTAATTTAACACCATTCAGGGTGTTGTTGCAGAGACTGAAACAAATCGATTATTCTGATAAATTTCTAAAAATCTTTATAATTTATTTTTTTAAATTTTTAACGAGCTGATAAACTGCATTTGAAACACCGAAACACAAAATTTGAGTTTAATAATATTAATGTATTTATCTGAGTATTGAGAGTATGAAATTACCCCTCCCCATCGTTTACCCCATTTAATGGGATAAACCGTTTTAAATGTTTGTACCAATACAAAACTCTATTATTGATTTTACCTATAAAATAATTGTTTTTATTGTATAAAATTAGGGTATTTTTAAAAACTGTGAGAAAAATAGTAATAAAATTCTTTTTTCTTTGACGGAAGCATGCATCTTTGTGCTCAAAAGAGCTTATTGAGAGACGCCTGACGCAAAATGTTGTTGAAAATTCGTTTTCAGTTCATCGATAATACGGAGGATTTGGTCCGTAAACTCTTTCCTTGAAAAAGCCCCAAACGAAAAACTGAAGAGAAATCTGGCAAACGCTGAATCCATCACAATTCGTTCTTTTACACAAAAAAAAACCGCACAAACGCGTGCTAGTGAATTTTTTTATGTTTCTCCGTCGTATTTGAAGAAGCCGTCCCCTTTTCACCATTTGTCAACCGATAGTAGAAATCTACAAAAATTGTACGGTAATACTTCTGTATCGACAGTCCGGTCGCAAAATGGTGCTGTTCGATATCAGAATCGTATCGTACACCGAATTTCTCATCATGAAATGGACGAATAAACATCCGGTGTGGCTTTTCAGTCATCCTGTACCTGGTGCCAATCGAATTAACACTCCCGGTTAAATGAAACCGTGTTTCGACCGATATGAAATTGAGCATCATCGGGTCTATTTCTTCATCGATAATGGTTTTTAAACGCCGGACAGAACAATTAAAACCTTTCAGTTTCTATTCTCTTAAATTTTTGCAAAATCGTTACACGATACGATTTCAAATTAAAATCGTGAAGATTCTTACGGAAAGATCTGCATTTTTTACCGCTTTGTTGTGATAACTTTCTTTGAATATCAGCTTTTGCCTCCGGAATCGTTCATTTCGTTTTGCCTTTGAAACCGATCCCGTTGAACGCTACTTTTTAAACAAATCGCGTTCGCTATTCTGCTGGGCTACTGGCATTCGGAAATCTTTCCGCGAGTATTTGACGCGTTTCCTGAAAGGATCCAGAACGCACTTACCGTTTCCCTTTAAAAACCCTTCCCTCGACCTAATAAGGCGTTTTAGAAAAATACAACGGTAAAGAACGAAACTATACAGCTCTAAAGCACGAACGGTTTGCAACCGACAGATAACAGACGTAGTAGTAAAAAGAAGCAGCGTTAAAAGTGACTCAAATAATTGTATTTGGAACCGGTTCGGTTCTGTTTTGAGTCTCTCATCTTGTACATATGAATGTAATTTCGCTCCGTAATAGATCATTTGGAACTAATATAAACTGTAAAATAATCAAATACAGAATTAGTAAACGGAGTAAAATATGTGAGAACTTATTAAATGAATTTCATTATGCTAAAACAAGTTTGAAAAATTATTTTACGAATTGTTTATTAAATTAAAATCTGCTAGTAATTCAATAAATATAACATTTTTAATTACTCGTCAACGGATATATTTAGTGACGTGCGGCTGGCAGAATTTGTTTCGCATACCCTCCTCTGAAACCACATGTTCTTGGATTGTTATTTGAGTGCAACTTGTTTAAGTGTTACAACGTAAAATTATGCGTGGAACCGAAAAACACTTTTACAGAAACGTTTCAATTTTTGAAACAAGCTTACGGAGAGAGGATGCTGTGGGTCGTCAGTAGATCGAAGATGACCCTCGAGCAGGAGGGCCTTCGACTTCGACTGATGACACCCGCGTTCAGAAAATCAATCGCCGATCGACTTTCACAGAACTTGCAAAAGAGGTTAGCGCCGCGATCGGATCATTCCGTGACATTTGGATTGAAAAATTGAACGCGCATCTATTCGCAGCAAAGTTTGTTTCTCGTTTGACGACCGAACAGTAGAAAGAACATCGAGTGGTTGTTTTTGTGAACAGACCGATCACGTCAATTTCGAAGCAATGTTCACTTTTTTCGATTTTAGTGAATTCTTGCCTGTATGTGAAACAATGAACCGTGCGTACTATAAAGGCGTTTAACAACGGTTACGCGAAAAGAGACCGGAGTTGTGGCAAAACAGCTCACGGTTCCGTGAAAAAATGTATTTTTTGACCCTATTTTTGGCGTTTTACATGGGATTTATTAGAAACTAAGAGAGATACAGTTCTGGGACCTATTTTTTTCGATTTACCAACTCAAAAACCGTAAGAAACAATTGAATTTGCCCCTTAATTGACCTTCCCAGAATTTCAGAAAGCCTTAATTTACCCGGAGGAACTGAAACTCGGTCGAAATCTTTCACCCTGTATAACTCGCCAAAGAAGCGTTTTCGGATCTATGTTTATATGAATTTTTTCTTATTTTTAGCCTCTAGAATGAGATGTAGAAGTCTTTCCCTATCCTCCTGAATCACTCTGTATAACGGAATTTCGAAATAAAATACAATACTCTTTTTTTTCCCAATTTGTCACTTAGTTTATTTCTACTTTCCGGCTACAGTGATATATACTGCTACAACAGTTACAGCTGCAACGGGAAATTACTAGTAAATCGATCAAAAAAACTCTAACAAATTAGTATTTTTTTTAAAAAGTTTAGTGCCTTAAGGTGACGTTAACCCACCTCCCTCCAAATAAATTTTAAATAATCTGTTTAAATAAATTTTTAATCTGAAAAAAAAATTTTTATTCCAATGCTACAAATTCAAAAAAAAATATTTTTATCAGTCGGACGTTTGTGCGTGTGTATGTTGGCTTGTGTTTTGTCTTATAATTTTGGAAGCCGTGGACCGATTTTCTTTAAACTTGACAACAGGCACTATCTTGGAGGGGAATGTATTAAACGTTTGCGAAAACTGGAAAAAGGGATCTGGGTGTTTGGCCGAAATAAAATTTCAAATTTTTAACCGAGGCACTTTAACAATCAAAAGTTGAAAACGTTTTTAATCGATATGAGAAATTACAAAAAAAAAATTTATTTAATATTTTTCCCCGAATAATTTTTTTTAATTTACTTTACTTTAATTAGGGGTACGGCCGGACCGTGAATAAAATTTAATAGAATTACACTTATGCAGAGAAATATTTTTCCCGTTTTATGAATTTTTAGTTACTTGTTTCGGAAATATATTATAGAAACTCTATAACAGTTAAGCTACAGACTATCGACTGACAGACTTCAATACTGCAAACAACTGGTATATACAGCACTGTACCTAATTTTTAAATCCTATAATGCCTCTACAAAAATTAAAAATTTTTAAACGGCGATAAATACCCCGCTATTTTAAATAAGTTAAAAATTTTATGTTTTCAATGCCTTATATTTATATGTAGATATACCGCAATATTTGAGCTAAATTTCAATTTTTAATGGGTAACGGAGTCACATTAAGTCATCATTATGGGCGCCTCCCTAACGTTTCTCCAGCACTACCACAATGAAGGAGAACATTTTTTGAACAAAATTGTCACAGGGGGCGAGACACGGGTCCATTTCGAAACTGAAGAAACAAAAGAACAATCCAAACAGTGGATGCATTCTCCTTCTCCCAGTAAACCAAAGAAGTTCAAGCGAACCTTCCTTCTCCAACAGAAAATGTATGGCTACTGTGTTCTGGGACCAGAATGGAGTTCTCTTGGTGGAATTCATGGAATGTGGCATGACCATCACTGCGTGACTCTTCAACGTCTACGAAGGGCAATTCAGAATAAGGGGAGAGGAATGTTGTCATTCTCCATGACAATGGTCGGCCGCACACTGCAGCTGTAACAAAGAAGATCCTGCAGCGTTTTCGTCGGGAAGTGTTTGATCACCCACCATACAGTCCGGACTTGGCTCCATCCGATTTTCACCTCTTTACTCACATGAAACGCCGGCTAGGAGGACAACATTTTGGCACTGACATCGAGCTGCAGACCACCGTAGAAACATGGCTGAAAACAGTTGGTACCTCGCTACGACAAATGTCTAAATCGGAGTGGCGACTATGTAGAGAAATAGCGTAAATATGTAAGTACTTGTTACAAATATAAATGTTTTTATTTTCACTGTGGTTTTAATTTCGTGACCGATCAGACCTTGAAAAAAAAATAACCCTCGTAAATAATATTTATTTTTTTTATTTTAAATGCGATTAAGGATACCAAAGATTAAATTACACGGAAAACTAAATGAACTGTTCCGGCATTTGCCCTATTGTATCAAGGGAAACCGTGGGAAAACCTTTATAAGAACAGCTTGAAAATATTTTTGTCTGATACATTATCAGATTACAGGCATATAACATAAGTAAAAAAAAAACTTATATGTTATGATAATACTAAAATTTTAATTATAAAAATCTTTATGATTTATAAATTTCTTCCACATCTGATATCCAATCTTTTTCCCTGTTAAAAAAAAAAAAAACAAAAATTTTTATAATAACGATCTACAATCTCTTATCAATAAAATATTGTTACCTGTTATCCCCATCTTCAGGAGAATGTACAAAGAATTGAGTGAAAAAACACATCCATAATGATGGTTCAACGAAAGTAAAAAAAAAAAAATCAGTTATTTTCCCATTATATATAAATAAAAAAATTATTGTGCTTTAATTAGCAAAGATTGTTTACTATGCTCAATTTACAATGTATGAACAGAAATGTGCCTTTTGTATGAACGACGTAAACAAGCAAATCGATTTCAACTTTAGATGACGAAGATAACATTTAACGAATCAATCTTTTCTTTAACTAATATTTCTTCTGCTACCTCTTTAGGCTACGTATTGATGGCATATAGACCCACAGTCTGCTCTTTGGAACTCTTGCTAATTGTAATCTTACGTAACAATTAATTTACTGTTAAAGCTAAATATTTAAAACTTATATAGGCATACTAGGAACAGACTTTCCTTTTATAACTAGACTGATTTACCGTTAACAACTCTTCTTTTAGCTGCGCGATTACCGATGTGGTCGATGTCTGTACACCGTTATGGTCACAAGCATGAATTTAGCCGATGGCAGGATCTACCTTCGCAAAAACAGACTTTGTTGGCTATAGTTGAATAAATCGACTGATTCCTGTACATTCAGTTCAGCAGTAAAGCTTATACCATCAGCGTCGCCCTTAATGACAGACCGTTTTTCCTCTTGGCCACGTTATTGTAAAGCATCCAAGAGTGTTTATTTAAATGAGTTAATTAAATCTTGTATTTTGATCGGTAAATAATAATATATTATATACATCCTTATGCTACTCCGTAGATTATAAAAAAGGAACTACTTCAGAATTTGCCTGTATAGACCAAGGAGAACTGTGGTAAAACTTTGATCACAGCAGCATTAAAAAAAAAAATTGATGTGAGTAAACATATATATATAAAATATATATTTTTTTAATTCAAATATTTCATCAACATATTGACCACTGTGCTAATTAAATTTAAAAAAAATAAACACAGTAACAAAAAAACCTACAAAAGTGGAGTTATGTTATTACAAATTTTGTGGTTGACCGACACGAGTGGTAGCGTCTCTGCCTTTCATCCGGAAGTCCCAGGCTCGAATCTCAGTTACGCATGTAATTTTCACACATGCTACAAATCATTCATCTTATCCTCAGAAGCATGCCTAACAGTGGACTAGGAGGTTAAAAAAAAAATTGTGATAGAGTGATATATATATATATATAATTTATTTTTTATGACTGCATAAGAACATTTTAGTCATTCCATTATCCAAGTCTCTTCAATGGAAGTATTTGGGCCTTGCAGTCCTCCCAGTACTTTTTTAATATGTTCCATTCTTTGTGCCCTTTCTAGTGTTAGAAATATTTGTGTGTGTTTTTCTTATGAGTGTGAAGAAAGTGTTTTTTTTCTTGTTTAATGTTATCTTACCTGTGGTGTCAGATACTCTCTTATTTCTCTGATCCATCTGCATCCTGTCTTGATGTTTTTCAATTCGAGATTGTAATGTACTGGAACTTTCTTGAAGTCTTGAATCTTCTGATTCAAGAAGATTTCTGCAATTAAATATTGGAATAATAAATTGTAAATTGTAAAAAATTGACAAATATTTCAAATAACTTTTCATTTGTTAAAAAGAAATATTTTGTTGATTATGATTCTGACCATCTAAACAAATTGTGCTGTTGCCTACTGTAAGGTATTTCTATGTAATTTATTGAAATTATTAATTTATATTGTTCAAGCTGTATCTTTCTTCAACTTGCAATAAAGATATATAAATGACTTGAGTATTTATTGCTTTTCCGTAATTAATTTTAGTGTTCCTTGATAATTTTATCTTATAATAACATAGTGTATATTCAAAACTTTGATCGTATTGAGAATTCATGTTAACTGTGTCTCTCGATTTGTTTTGAATTTTTAATGTTTACTGTATATATTTTTTGTTTTTATTTAAACGTGAATGTCTTTTTTCTTTTTCCTTTTTTTGAAAGCGTTTTGTATTATTTTTAAATTTATCCGTTAGGTTGAATCGATTACATTTATTACCAAATTACAGTAGAATTCATTATAGTTGGCTTCTATAAAAATAAATATTATAAATAAAATTATTGAATATAATGAATGCTACAATAAAAAATATGTTAATTCCTGAATTTAAAAATCATAAAATTTGTTTACAAACATAACAAGTGCGTAATTATTCAGAACTAATCCATTAGTGAAAAAAAAAACTCTAGAATTTTTAGTTCTAGTTTATAAAACTGGAAATGAAACTGTAATGTTGCAAAGAAAGAAAATGAGGGATAATATGTAATATGGAACAAAAGAACTAAAATTTTAAAGGGTTCAGAAAAAATTCAAACTTATTTTCCAAGTGATTATTACACTGAGCAATAAATATACTAAGCGCAATTGAGTTTACTTGTTTCTTACAACTAATAATGACTTCTAATTAAAAATATAAATACTGTATTTATTTGATTTTTTTTTGTTGTCAGAATTATGAAAAATCATTTTAATATATGAATTTTTATACCGTTAAAGTAGTACTGCAAAAGAAACTTCAACCCTTGCATTACCAAGCTGGGTATTCTGACTAATCCAGGTTTATTTTTTCCCTATAATAATTTTATCCGAAGAGATACATAGTTGTGTTTCATGATTTTGATCTAAAATGATTGAAATTGTATTCACACTTGTGAGTGACCCATGTTTTTGGTTTTTGTAGTTATTATTGACAGGATACATTGGAGGGATTATGAGACTACCCTGCTGGGTATGGAATCTCTTATCATAAAACCGATGAAAAAATTATCAGTTGTCATTTTTGACAAATGTTTTCCCTTGGCTGCTGAACTACTAAAATGAAACACAATACTGGTTGGCATCATGCGTTCCAGTAAGAAAAAGATTCTGAAGGAATTTTTGCCTGACCAAAAGAAATAAGTTCATTCTTTAATGTTTGTCTCACAAATGACTCGACTGTAGTTTCCTATGTTCCAAAAAGGAGAATATCGGTAATCGTACTCTACCCAGCATCATGAGAGGTAAGTGAATGGTGAAGAAAGTGAATACAAATCTGAACCACAAATTGCTTTCTACAGCATTATGTAGTGTTAAAAAATATAATATAATACGAATAAAAGCAGGGTCTGATTTATGCCCATAAAAATGAAAACAGGAAGTTGATGTTGATGAAGTTAAATGTTAGTCATTAGTGCTGTATATTTGTACTACTGAATGTTACAACGACGTTATTCAATTAGACCATAGAGGCAATGACCTCTTCCCAGATGCATCAGTAAGCCATCTACAGTTTTGTACTGGCTATTTCTGGATTCTGGGAAATTCCATTCCTCCACTATCTTACTGGTAGTAAGGCGATAATAAGTATAAGTAATTTTACAGTATCTATGCCGCCCCCTCACCGTTGGAATCCTTACATTACAAGAAGTATCATAGGCTATAAAAATATGTATATATGTGTGTATACTTATAAAAATATATTATTAGTGAAGATTTGCCAGTTGAAGTACAAACTTTAATGACCTGTGAGCCTCTATCACTGTGTTAGCTGGGTTTTAATTGAATGAATCAAATCAATCGAATGAATAAAGTTACAAAAATAATAGAACTAAACTTGCATAAAATAAATTAACAATAAAAAATAAATTAAAAAAATTTGTGTTTATAATAATGGGATTCCTGTGGTAACTTGGGGTCATGCAAGCAGTTCTTGCGAGGTTAGGCCAGTTATCAACATCAAATTGTAAAAAATGGAGTGTCCCTGGAACGCTATTTTGGAAAGTGCTCCTGAATCGCTGCAAACAGTCGTCTTTTTTCAAAATTCAAAAGGGGGTATTTGTTAGTGGACTGATGGCTAACTTTTGCATGCATCAGGTATACTCTAGATAACAGATATTTTTCAGAAATGTTATATTTTCACAATCAGTCTTCCGATTTTCAAAATTGAAACTGCGTATTTACTAACACAATACAACCAAACTAGACAAAGGGTGTGTAATGTATTTAGAGTGTGCGTATGTTTGTTCCATCATATTAGCTCAATGACTCAACCGAGTTAGATGTACAACCCTGCATTGGAATCCTTATGTTACTGAAAGTGTCACAGACTATATAAATATATTATGTATATTTAATAAATTATATAATAATTTACATACATTCTAATTACATTACAATCCTTTTTGGCAATTCATGTAAGAATAAGTGATTCTTTTATAAAATATTTTAAGTTATCTGTACATGTATGTTGATTGTTATAATTCAAAAGCTTACACTGGGGGAAAAAAAAGAATTCTTTTTTTGTCTCAGGGGGAAAAATATGTGATTCTGAAAGTATTTTATTCCTCTGAATTCAAATATGATCACGCAAGGTTTCCGAGAGACAGGCATTTATAATTCAATCATTTTAATACTTTCTGCATTCTTCACTACAAAATATTCAAACATTTGGCTCACCTAGAAAAAAGAAATGACGATTTTCTGTTACACTTCGCCTGTGGAGCATCCCTCTTGATGGTCCAACAATAATCGATCAGCATATTAGGATTGCATTTGCCTTAATACCTCTCTTTGTTGACAAGATTAAACGAGAGGCGCAAGTATCGACCCTTGTAGAAGGCCGTTCTTGAGTTTCCTAGGTGAGCTTATATCGGATCCCATGATAACTTGGAACATGATTTAGTTCAACATATTATTAAGGAGGGGAGCTGTTAGTTTGCATGTGATTACACGGGGAACTTACAAATCATGCCTTCCCACCACATTTAAATATGTATTTTAATGTACAATTGTATACACGCATTTCTGAAGACGGATATTTAAAACAGTGAATATTGTTGTTCATATTCATAAAACTTTATTTATACCGCAGAGAATATTTATTTTTTGAAAATTGTGTATCAATTTTTGATGTATATTTATGTATTATATTTTATGAGAAAAATTATATTACATAGAAAATAGTATCAGATAAATTCTTGATTTTGCATAAATAATTTGAAATTCACCAAAAACAAATTTTTTGATAAATTGGACAATCATAAAATAAATCTGTTTGAATCATATTTTTCTTATCACAAGCTGCTGGTAACACTCGTGTCCTAGTGGATCGTCGTTCGAATAATTAATAGAACTAAACTAATCGAAATATATTCCACGAACTTGTTTTACATGACAACGAATACTTCAAACCATTTTAAACAGTATAAAATAAATATTATTTAATTTGAGGATTAGTTATTCAAACTTTTATTCGTGGTATTTAATGTCGTTAGTCGATCGTTTAACTAAAATTGTTTGAATGTATAAACAGAGGAAGTATTTTATTAACTTTTTTGTACACAAATTTTTCTGTACTTCGCAAAATGATACGTCTATTTAATTAAAGTCACGCGTATTCATATTATAGAAAAATATTTACTAATTAAAACATAAATAACAAAGACAAAAAGAAAATTGAAAAGTATACTGAAAACATATTTTTTTGGCGACTCCAAAAGTTACTTCGATAAATCGAACAATAAGATACAACAAAAAACCAAAAAACAATGTAAATATTATTTTGTATTGAATATTGATTCATATTAGAAAAGCCAGGAGGTACGTAAAGTTTACTTATTTTTTGTGAAATACTGGGACCGAGTAATAACCGCCCCGTTGGAATATAGGAAATTAGTCATGTTCAACAACAGGCAGATATTCAGAATGATACAGAAGGCATGGGAAACTCATTGGTTCCACACATGTTTGTTCAGTAGAAGCCGTGAGAATCCATGGTGGTTGCTAACTTGCCACCCTATTTCATTGTTTTTACATATATTACGGACTGTAATGTGTGATTACGAACACCCCAATAGCACGGTAGTATAATTGATATGCATTCCTTTCATGTGACATCTTCGGTAACATATATATGAAATCTGTACTGTCACATGGTGGTTGGTAGTCATTAAGTTATTATGATTCAGTGAAAGAAGTTTGTTTTATATACGTGTCGTAAGTATATTAATATAACTAAATATAATATAGAAAACTCTATAATAACACATTTAATAATTAATCACATTTGCATAAAATTAGTCGTGAACAACAAGAGACAGATATTCAGTCTTATTCTGAAGGCGATATACTTTGAAGTATTCTTAAACAAGTATAAGAAATACAGTAAACATATTTATAGAAATAGGTAGATTTCGTTGTGCTTGGCTGTTTTCAATTGAAATCATATCCTACATATATATTAAATTTGATGTACTGGGCGTGATTGTTCAATTCTCTGAAAGATAGTTGTAGAAGGTTCTCGTAAATTTTCTATAAGTAGAGATAGTCTCATTATTTTTTGTTAAATTTTTCACTTTTCCACATGGCTTCTTTGTAATACAGAAAATTAATGCAGTCTGGCTTTACCAGAAACAGTGTAATAAATTTACATGTTTAGTTAATCATATGCTTCTCTTGAAATTTTCATGAAAAAAATCTGTGATGTGTTTATTAATGGTATGCACCATTAATAGAGGCTGCAGTTTTACAAGTTTTCATGTCAAATGTTACTGTGCCAGTTAATTGAAAGGGATAAACGCTTGACAATTACAGTAACCGAATAGTATGCTTGTGTTAAAAATACAGTATAACATTGAAATGTCATATGTCATATTATGCTAATCGATAAGTATCAACCCTGGCGTTTGTCAGTCGGATGCTTGTGTGACAAGAGTTTAACTAGGGTCAGGTTAGGACACTCCTTTTTGACTCGCATTCTTGTAATAGTTCATGGAAGACAGCCTTATTTTATGTTACTGGCATCTTAACTCTTGAATTATGTTTTTACCTCTAAAAATATTTTGATTCTGTAAAAATTAAATGTTCATCTTTTATACAAGTGAATTCGCTTCCATTAATACTTAAAAAACATGCAATAATCTTTGTTTAAATTAGCATCAAAGTCTATATACCCAGTGAATACTTTTCTTATGCAAAATATTGTATCATTTTGGGTAATAAAAATGATGACCTCTACTGTTATTGTCTACTCATGTATATTATTTGGAGATTTAGATATTCATTTATACCATAAACTGTGGTTTTCATGTGGTGTTAGTTATAAATATAGATTATTTGTATAACAAGTCATTTCCATACATAACCGACACAGGTTCGTGCTTTAATACCCGCTTTGATACAGAACAAGTCTTAAATTATCTCTAACAATATAGTTAGTTCCAAGCTCTTGACTTCATCAGATGTTACGTTTCAATAATATTTCATTTAACATGCTTATTTTAAGTCACACTTTTGTAATAGAATATTAATATTACTTAATTTTTTTTTGCAGAGTATGGATGCACAAACTGGTGGTTCAGTTTTGCAAGAAAATCCATTATCCTTGCCCATTAAAAAAGAAAACGCGCATGAAACAGGGCAACAAGAATATTTGTTTGTACAACTTGCCAAGACAGATGATGGTCTGGCAATATTTAAACAAGTAAGTTTTTTTCTTCTTTGTTTTGGTTTAAGTTAAAAACATAAAACCTATTATTATAAGAATTCTTAATTTTTCTAATTCATTATAATATTTTTATTTACTGTTTATAGCCCACATATCATCATTTTGCATTTATGTCTGTCTAGCTTGATATATTTTGATTTAAAGTGTAAAAAACATTTATAGTGGATTATAGGAGGTAAAATACAGTGAGCTTATGCCTCATGCCTTAAATAAAGGTGACTAACATATTCATTTTTTACCCACATTTAACATAGTTTACGAAAATATTTTAAAAGAGTTCAAAGCTATCCTTGCCTTTATCAAGCATGTTCAGTTACGAGAAACTTTGTTATAGGTTTCGATAATCCTTATTCTGCATCACTGCATTTTTGTTTCCAAACAAGATTGATATGTTTCTTTATATTTGTACCAGCAACCTGTTTCTTTTACCATACAATTTAGATTGTGCGTAAGGGCAAACATTTTTCTATTGATCTATTATTTTACTGCCAATGCCTTCAATAATTCCCGTTTCTGGCACTATCATGTGTGATTATTTACTGAAAAGTTCCAGATGAATGTTACTATATATGTACTCACTAGGATGATTTATTTCTATGAAAATCAATTTATTTTTACATTGTAAGAAAAATAGATATATTTTTAATAGATGTTAATTATATAAAGATAATAAATTATTATTATTACTTTATGTTTTGCTGCAGAGTATGGATGCACAAACTGATAGTTCATTATTTGATGAAGATCCATTATCTTTCAGTATTAAAAAAGAAATCAAGCATGAAACAGAGCGAACAGAAAATTTGATTGCTCCTGTTGCTATGGCAGATGATAAACCGACAACATCTAGACAAGTAAGATATTTTCATTTACTTTTTGATGGTTTACCTAATATTTAGCATTCTAGTTTAACACTAGATATTTTGATTAAAAGCTTAAATAGTGATACCAAACTGTATGTGAAATGATAAAACAGTCTGTGTAGAATTGTACGATTGACAAGTCACTCCTGAAAACTCGTGGCTTTTGATAAAGAATAAACATTCCGAGCGAGGTTTTATATAAGGTCTCTTTTTCTTTCTTCATAGTGCTAAAATATGCTGTTCCTCATCCCACAACAAACCTACTGAAATGCAGCTGATATATTCTTGCAATTAAATTTATAATCTATTCACAGAAACCAGTTTTATGAAGAACATTGTTGTCCTCGGAGAAACTACTTCATTGTGTGTCTCTTATGGTACTTTAAATGTGACACAGCCAGAACAAATTGTTTGTTTACCTCAAAACAGACAGCATGTTGCATTATTGCTGTTGAAACATCCATAAAACATAGAAATGAATAAATGTAAGAAATATTGTACTTCTTAATACCATTCCTATTGGTCTTTGGGGCCAGCCAAAACAGCCATGAGCCATCCAGGACTTCATGTGTAGTTTTTGTGGTATTTATGGGTTTTCTGAGGGTTCCTTGGGATTTTTAATGTGGTTTTATGCCATTCCTCTAGGGTTTTTCAGTACTCTTTGACTAGAATCTTTTTATCATGTGCATTAAATTATAAACGGTAATTATAATAAAATGATTATACAATAGTAATAAGAGTATTGCATGATATAAATCTGAAAATTAGTAGAATGTATTTAAATGCCACTATTTTTTAGCAAAAAAAACTAGCCATTTTGAAGCCATGGAGGGTATCAGCTTTCTCAAAACAAGGCTAATTTCTTAGAGTTTCTTTTCACAGATAATTGAATTCATATTTAAATGGTAGTATAAATTAAATTTGTGCTTAAATAGTTCGCAGCTCACAAACATCCACTAGAAACTGTTGAAACCATTCCCAACACTGGGAATGGTTTCCCCAACAAAACCAAAAAAACAATGTAATTATTATTTTGTATTGAATATTGATTCATATTAAAAAAGCCAGGAGGTACGTAAAGTTTACTTATTTTTTGTGAAATACTGGGACCGAGTAATAACCGCCCCGTTGGAATATAGGAAATTAGTCATGTTCAACAACAGGCAGATATTCAGAATGATACAGAAGGCATGGGAAACTCATTGGTTCCACACATGTTTGTTCAGTAGAAGCCGTGAGAATCCATGGTGGTTGCTAACTTGCCACCCTATTTCATTGTTTTTACATATATTACGGACTGTAATGTGTGATTACGAACACCCCAATAGCACGGTAGTATAATTGATATGCATTCCTTTCATGTGACATCTTCGGTAACATATATATGAAATCTGTACTGTCACATGGTGGTTGGTAGTCATTAAAGTTATTATGATTTAGTGAAAGAAGTTTGTTTTATATACGTGTCGTAAGTATATTAATATAACTAAATATAATATAGAAAACTCTATAATAACACATTTAATAATTATTCACATTTGCATAGCTAGAAGGTAAGAAATCCTTACATATTTTTTGGTAAATAATAGAAGCTCTCCCTTGATGGAGTCAGATTTCCGAATTAGCAAACAGGAAATTAGTCGTGAACAACAAGAGACAGATATTCAGTCTTATTCTGAAGGCGATATACTTTGAAGTATTCTTAAACAAGTATAAGAAATACAGTAAACATATTTATAGAAATAGGTAGATTTCGTTGTGCTTGGCTGTTTTCAATTGAAATCATATCCTACATATATATTAAATTTGATGTACTGGGCGCGATTGTTCAATTCTCTGAAAGATAGTTGTAGAAGGTTCTCGTAAATTTTCTATAAGTAGAGATAGTCTCATTATTTTTTGTTAAATTTTACACTTTTCCACATGGCTTCTTTGTAATACAGAAAATTAATGCAGTCTGGCTTTACCAGAAACAGTGTAATAAATTTAGATGTTTAGTTAATCATATGCTTCTCTTGAAATTTTCATGAAAAAAATCTGTGATGTGTTTATTAATGGTATGCACCATTAATAGAGGTTGCAGTTTTACAAGTTTTCATGTCAAATGTTACTGTGCCAGTTAATTAAAAGGGATAAACGCTTGACAATTACAGTAGCCGAATAGTATGTAAAAATACAGTATAACATTGAAATGTCATATGTCATATTATGCTAATCGATAAGTATCAACTCTGGCGTTTGTCAGTTCGGATGCTTGTGTGACAAGAGTTATAACTAGGGTCAGGTTAGGACACTCCTTTTTGATTCGCATTCTTCTAATAGTTCATGGAAGACAGCCTTATTTTATGTTACTGGCATCTTAACTCTTGAATTATGTTTTTACCTCTAAAAATATTTTGATTCTGTAAAAATTAAATTTTCATCTTTTATACAAGTGAATTGGCTTCCACTAATACTTTAAAAACATGCAATAATACTTTCTTAATTTAACATCAAACTCTATATACCCAGTGAATACTTTTCTTATGCAAAATATTGTATCATTTTCGGTAATAAAAAACAATGACCTCTACTGTTATTGTCTACTCATGTATATTTTTCGAGATTTAGATATTCATTTATACCATAAACTGTGGTTTTCATGTGGTGTTAGTTATAAATATAGATTATTTGTATAACAAGTCATTTCCATACATAACCGACACAGGTTCGTGCTTTAATACCCGCTTTGATTCAGAACAAGTCTTAAATTATCTCTAACAATATAGTTAGTTTCAAGCTCTTGACTTCATCAGATGTTACGTTTCAATAATATTTCATTTAACATGCTTATTTTAAGTCACACTTTTGTAATAGAATATTAATATTACTTAATTTTTTTTTGTTGAGATTATGGATGCACAAACTGGTGATTCAGTTTTGCAAGAAAATCCATTATCCTTGCGCATTAAAAAAGAAAACATTCATGAAACAGGGCAACAACAATATTTGTTTGTACAACTTGCCAAGACAGATGGTGGTCTGGCAAAATTTAAACAGGTAAGCTTTTTTCTTCTTTGTCTTGGTTTAAGTTAAAAAAATAAACCTATTATTTTAAGAATTCTTAATTTTTTTATTCGTTATGATATTTTTATTTACTGTTTATAGCCCACATATCAACATTTTGCATTTATGTCTAGCTTGATATATTTTGATTTAAAGTGTAAAAAACATTTATTAGTGGATTATAGGAGGTAAAATACAGTGAGCTGATGCCTCATGCCTTAAATAAAGGTGACTAACATATTCATTTTTTACCCACATTTAACATTGTTTATGAAAGTATTTTAAAAGAGTTCAAAGCGATCCTTGCCTTTATCAAGCATGTTCAGTTACAAGAAACTTTGTTATAGGTTTCGATAATCCTTATTCTATGTCACTGCAACTTTGTTTCCAAACAAGGTTGATGTGTTTCTTTATATTTGCACCAGCAAGCTGTTTCTTTTACCAAACAATTTTGATTGTGCGTAAGCGCAAACATTTTTCTATTGATCTATTATTTTACTGCCAATGCCTCCAATAATTCCCGTTTCTGGCACTATCATGTGTGATTATTTACTGAAAGGTTCCAGATGAATATTATTATAGAAGTAACCATACAGACGAGTTATTTATATGAAAATCAATTTATTTTATCATTGTATGAAAAATAGATATATTTTTAATAGATGTTAATTATATAACGATAATAAATTATTATTATTATTATTATTACTTTGTGTTTTACTGCAGAATATGGATGCAGAAACCGATAGTTCATTATTTGATGAAGATCCATTATCTTTCAGTATTAAAAAAGAAATCAAGCATGAAACAGAGCGAACAGAAAATTTGATTGCTCCTGTTGCTATGGCAGATGATAAACCGACAACATCTAGACAAGTAACATATTTTCATTTACTTTTTGATGGTTTACCTAATATTTAGCATTCTAGTTTAACACTAGATATTTTGATTAAAAGCTTAAAAAAGTGATACCAAACTGTATGTGAAATGATAAATCAGTATGTGTAGGATTGTACAATTGAGAAGTAACAAGTCACTCCTGAAAACTCGTGGCTTTTCATATAGAATAACCATTCCGTGCAAGATTTTATACAGGGTGTCCCATATAAATCGCAACCCATCAATCACTCATCCATGAAATTTCAAAAGTCCAGCTTACTCTCCTACTCGTTGGGGGAGTAAGCTGGACTTACTCCCCTAACGAGGGGAGAAATAGACTCGTCCAACATCTGAACATCGCGGCGACGCAGTAGAACACTACCGATAGTAACAACAATCCAATCATAACGTTCAGTGTATTGCTGGAGACACGATGGTGTTTTCGCTAGATGAACGTTTTTTCATTGTTGAGAATCGGTCCTATTTTTTTTCGAGTACACCATTAATGCAGAACGATATCAGGATATTTTATTTCAGCTCATTGCACTCTTGGAAGAGAGACAGACACTGCTGGCTACAACATGACGGTGTGACATTGCACTATGCAGGTTCAAGTTCTGATTTCGTCGAGGAATTCTTTGGTAATCGTGTTATGGGTCGACGCTTGTGGCCACCAAGATCTCCAGATTTGACTGCGGCGGATTTTTTCTATTGGGTTACCTCAAGGAAAAAGCCTACAGCGACAAACCACGAACACTTGAACGATTGAAATTCGATATTGAACAAGCTGTATTAAATATCCAGCCACAAACTTTGAAAAATGTTGCAAGAAACGCTGTAAAAAGAATTGAAGCTTGTATTCAAGAAGATGGCGGCCACTTCCAACATTTACTCTAAATGTAAGGTTTTTACATTTCAATACCTACCAATATAAGGTTGGGTTGCGTTTTATTAGGGACACCCTGTATAAGGTTTCTTGTTTCTTTCTTCATATTGCCAAAATATACTGTTCCTCATCACACAACAAACCTACTGAAATGCAGCTGATATATTCTTGCAAGTAAATTTATAATCTATTCACAGAAACCAGTTTTATAAAGTACGTTGTTGTACACAGAGAAAACTACTTCATTGTGTCTCTTATGGTACTGCAAATGTGGCACAGCCATTACAAATTTTGTAACATAACAAACTGTTTACCTCTCAACAAACAGCATATAACATAAATAAAACATAGAAATGAATAAACGTAAGAAATATTCTACTTCTTAATACCATTCCTATTGGTCTTTGATAACAGCCATGAGGCTTCTCTTCCAGGATCTGTACTTCATGTATAGTTTTTAGTATGGTATTTATGAGTTTTCTGAGGGTTCCTTGGGATTTTCAATGTGGTTTTATGCCATTTCTCTAGCGTTTTTCAGTACTCATTGATTAGAATCTTTTTTCATGTGTATTAAATTATAATCTGTAATTATGATAAAATGATTATTCAATGTAATATAACTATTGTATGATATAAATCTGAAAATTAGTAGAATATATTGATACATCACTATTTTTTTGCAAAAAAACTTGCCTTTTTGAAGCTATGGATGGCGTCGGCTTTCTCAAAACAAGGTTAATTTCTTAGAGTTTCTTTTCACAGAGAATTGAATTCATATTTAAACGGTAGTATAAATGAAATTTGTGCTTAAATTCTTGGCAGCTCACAAACATCGTCTAGAAACTGTTGAAACCATTCCCAGTATTGAATTCTCTTTGCACAGTCTCTGGCCAATAACTTTTGAATCGCTTTATATGAGACAAGACTGAGCGTATTACAAATTGCCTTGTTGCAGTTGTTTTTCTGTTAAACTAACTTTTGTAAGAATTTGTTAAGATTACATCACATAGTAGTCGATACGTCTTCATAAGTGCTGATGGCCTACCACTTCACTCGTATTTCTTTACTGATCCAATCTTATTTTTCTATCATTCAATTCTTCCATAGGATGAAAATCTAATAAAAATTATAAATCGATCTTATTACTCTTCTCTGTGTTTGATTTTTTAAGAACAAATGTAATGACCAATCACTTAATCTGTGGATGAGTTTGGAAAATATCTACACTTATTGCCGAGGTTCTATTTTCAGTTAATATTAACAGAATTAAACTACAGTAAATTTAAAAAAAAATTTTTTTTTTATTTGGCATTATGAAATTACCTGTTGACTGACAAGTTTTAGTTTCTGTGCTATGTAGCGTATAGTTTGATTGTGTTAGATTTTGTTTTCTATATTTTAACTGCTAATACTAATGAAATTTTTATTTTTGCTACTCTGAAACAAACATATTGTGCTTGCTTAAATATGAACATAAGATATTTGATATTTAATATTAAAGTATAAGTTGTCAATTTGTAGTTGGAATTATTAAAAACAAAAAAAGTTTTACGATAGATTTTTAACTTAACAGTTAAGTTTTTTTTTAGGATCTTATTGAAGAAGTTATCAATGATGCGGAGGAAAGAATTACTGAAAGTACTTTACAGAGATCAAAACGTGTGGTTTGCAATAAATTAAAATATAAGTGCATTTGTGACAATGTCATCGATGAAGAATATGAAGATATCAACACTTTTTCTTTTAAAGAAAAGTGCTTGCAAATTACAGAAAAACCTGTTAAAGAAAGGAATGTCATATCTTCTCATCTTCCTATTCACACATGTGTTTTTTGTAAGGAGTCTTTCACTCAGAGATCTACATTAGAGTCACACTTATTTATTCATGTTGTCAAAAAAAACTTAAAATGTAATTTTTCTAAAAAAATGTTTATTCGACGCAGTAAGTTAAAAACACATATCTCTACTAATAGAGACGAGAAAAAATACACTTGTAATTTTTGTAAGAAAATATTTAGTCAAAAGAGTAATTTAAAAACTCATCTCCTTATTCATACTGGTGAAAAGAAATTCACTTGTAATTTTTGTAAGAAAACATTTCGACACAGCGGCAGTTTAAAAACACATCTCTATATTCATACTGGTGAGAAGAAATTCACTTGTAATTTTTGTAAAAACATTTTTAGGCAAAGCAGTCATTTAAAAAGACATCTCTTTATTCATACTAGAGATAAGAAATTCACTTGTAATAATTGTAAAAAATCATTTAGTGTAAAGAGTAATTTATTAAGACATCTCTCTATTCATACTGGTGAGAAGAAATTCACTTGTAATAATTGCAAAAAATCATTTAGTCTAAAGGGTAATTTATTAAGACATCTCTCTATTCATACTGGTGAAAAGAAATTCACTTGTAATTTTTGTAAGAAAACATTTAGGCTAAAGGGTAATTTATTAAGACATCTCTCTATTCATATTGTTGAGAAGAAATTCACTTGTAATTTTTGTATGAAAACATTTAGTCAAAAGGGTAATTTATTAAGACATCTCTCTATTCATACTGGTGAAAAGAAATTTACTTGTAACTTTTGTAAGAAATCATTTAGTCTGAAGGGTAATTTAAAATCTCATCTCTCTATTCATACTGCTGAGAAAAAATTCACTTGTAATTTTTGTAACAAAACATTTACAGAAAGCAGTAGTTTAAAAAGACATCTCTATATTCATACTGGTGAGAAGAAATTCACTTGTAATTTTTGTAAGAAATCATTTATACATAGCAGTAGTTTAAAAACACATCTCTCTATTGATACTGGTGAGAAGAAATTCACTTGTAATAATTGTAAAAAATCATTTAGTGTAAAGAATAGTTTATTAAGACATCTCTCTATTCATACTGGTGAGAAGAAATTCACTTGTAATAATTGTAAAAAAACATTTAATCGAAAGGGTAATTTATTAAGACATCTTTCTATTCATATTGGTTAGAAAAATTTTACATGTAACTTTTATCTAAAAACTTTTACACAAAAGTTAAATAAGGTTGACAGAGTGGTATAAATTATCTATATTTAGTATAGGGTCTTTGCAGTTTGTAGCTATTTTTTTTTTTATTTTGCATTGCATGTATACTATTATTAAAACTAATTATTTTATACATCAGATCATTTGGAATGATTTATATAATGTGTGTACAATTCTTTTAATAAAAAACCTTTTAATAACTTTTATATTATATGATTCATATTTCCTTTATTTCAGCTTGTCTAAGAAATTCGGAGACATTGCAGGCCAAAATTGTGAATACATTTATGGTTATTGAAAATTAACATTTTGAGATCGCATGCAACATTTTTTTCGATAAACTTCTACAATTTTTGCGTCCACACAATAAACCCTACTCTATAGAACTTCTACGGTTTCTGTTCACCGACCTTTTGGTGTATGGCTTATGGTTTTCACAGACCTTTTTTGAAACTAATTTAACACCATTCAGGGTGTTGTTGCAGAGACTGAAACAAATCGATTATTCTGATAAATTTCTAAAAATCTTTATAATTTATTTTTTTTAATTTTTAACGAGCTGATGAACTGCATTTGAAACACCGAAACACAAAATTTGAGTTTAATAATATTAACGTATTTATCTGAGTATTGAGAGTATGAAATAACCCCTCCCCATCGTTTACGCAAAACATTTAATGGGATAAACCGTTTTAAATGTTTGTACCAATACAAAACTCTATTATTAATTTTACCTATAAAATAATTGTTTTTATTGTATAAAATTAGGGTATTTTTAAAAACTGTGAGAAAAATAGTAATAAAATTCTTTTTTCTTTGACGGAAGCATGCATCTTTGTGCTCAAAAGAGCTTATTGAGAGACGCCTGACGCAAAATGTTGTTGAAAATTCGTTTTCAGTTCATCGATAATGCGGAGGATTTGGTCCGTAAACTCTTTCCTTGAAAAAGCCCCAAACGAAAAACTGAAGAGAAATCTGGCAAACGCTGAATCCATCGTCCTCTACTGACAATTCGTTCTTTTACACAAAAAAAACCGCACAAACGCGTGCTAGTGAATTTTTTTATGTTTCTCCGTCGTATTTGAAGAAGCCGTCCCCTTTTCACCATTTTTCAACCGATAGTAGAAATCTACAAAAATTGTACGGTAATACTTCTGTATCGACAGTCCGGTCGCAAAATGGTGCTGTTCGATATCAGAATCGTATCGTACACCGAATTTCTCATCATGAAATGGACGAATAAACATCCGGTGTGGCTTTTCAGTCATCCTGTACCTGGTGCCAATCGAATTAACACTCCCGGTTAAATGAAACCGTGTTTCGACCGACATGAAATTGAGCATCATCGGGTCTATTTCTTCATCGATAATGGTTTTTAAACGCCGGACAGAACAATTAAAACTTTTCAGTTTCTATTCTCTTAAATTTTTGCAAAATCGTTACACGATACGATTTCAAATTAAAATCGTGAAGATTCTTACGGAAAGATCTGCATTTTTTACCGCTTTGTTGTGATAACTTTCTTTGAATATCAGCTTTTGCCTCCGGAATCGTTCATTTCGTTTTGCCTTTGAAACCGATCCCGTTGAACGCTACTTTTTAAACAAATCGCGTTCGCTATTCTGCTGGGCTACTGGCATTCGGAAATCTTTCCGCGAGTATTTGACGCGTTTCCTGAAAGGATCCAGAACGCACTTACCGTTTCCCTTTAAAAACCCTTCCCTCGACCTAATAAGGCGTTTTAGAAAAATACAACGGTAAAGAACGAAACTATACAGCTCTAAAGCACGAACGGTTTGCAACCGACAGATAACAGACGTAGTAGTAAAAAGAAGCAGCGTTAAAAGTGACTCAAATAATTGTATTTGGAACCGGTTCGGTTCTGTTTTGAGTCTCTCATCTTGTACATATGAATGTAATTTCGCTCCGTAATAGATCATTTGGAACTAATATTAACTGTAAAATAATCAAATACAGAATTAGTAAACGGAGTAAAATATGTGAGAACTTATTAAATGAATTTCATTATGCTAAAACAAGTTTGAAAAATTATTTTACGAATTGTTTATTAAATTAAAATCTGCTAGTAATTCAATAAATATAACATTTTTAATTACTCGTCAACGGATATATTTAGTGACGTGCGGCTGGCAGAATTTGTTTCGCATACCCTCCTCTGAAACCACATGTTCTTGGATTGTTATTTGAGTACAACTTGTTTAAGTGTTACAACGTAAAATTATGCGTGGAACCGAAAAACACTTTTACAGAAACGTTTCAATTTTTGAAACAAGCTTACGGAGAGAGGATGCTGTGGGTAGTCAGTAGATCGAAGATGACCCTCGAGCAGGAGGGCCTTCGACTTCGACTGATGACACCCGCGTTCAGAAAATCAATCGCCGATCGACTGTCACAGAACTTGCAAAAGAGGTTAACGCCGCGATCGGATCATTCCGTGACATTTGGATTGAAAAATTGAACGCGCATCTATTCGCAGCAAAGTTTGTTTCTCGTTTGACGACCGAACAGTAGAAAGAACATCGAGTTTTTGTGAACAGACCGATCACGTCAATTTCGAAGCAATGTTCACTTTTTTCGATTTTAGTGAATTCATGCGTTTTGAATTCTTGCCTGTATGTGAAACAATGAACCGTGCGTACTATAAAGGCGTTTAACAACGGTTACGCGAAAAGAGACCGGAGTTGTGGCAAGACAGCTCACGGTTCCGTGAAAAAATGTATTTTTTGACCCTATTTTTGGCGTTTTACATGGGATTTATTAGAAACTAAGAGAGATACAGTTCTGGGACCTATTTTTTTCGATTTACCAACTCAAAAACCGTAAGAAACAATTGAATTTGCCCCTTAATTGACCTTCCCAGAATTTCAGAAAGCCTTAATTTACCCGGAGGAACTGAAACTCGGTCGAAATCTTTCACCCTGTATAACTCGTCAAAGAAGCGTTTTCGGATCTATGTTTATATGAATTTTTTCTTATTTTTAGCCTCTAGAATGAGATGTAGAAGTCTTTCCCTATCCTCCTGAATCACTCTGTATAACGGAATTTCGAAATAAAATACAATACTCTTTTTCTTCCCAATTTGTCACTTAGTTTATTTCTACTTTCCGGCTACAGTGATATATACTGCTACAACAGTTACAGCTGCAACGGGAAATTACTAGTAAATCGGTCAAAAAAACTCTAACAAATTAGTATTTTTTTTTAAAAGTTTAGTGCCTTAAGGTGACGTTAACCCCCCTCCCTCCAAATAAATTTTAAATAATCTGTTTAAATAAATTTTTAATCTGAAAAAAAAATTTTTATTCCAATGCTACAAATTCAAAAAAAATATTTTTATCTGTCGGACGTTTGTGCGTGTGTATGTTGGCTTGTGTTTTGTCTTATAATTTTGGAACCCGTGGACCGATTTTCTTTAAACTTGACAACAGGCACTATCTTGGGGGGGAATGTATTAAAGATTTGTGAAAACTGGAAAAAGGGATCTGGGTGTTTGGCCGAAATAAAATTTCAAATTTTTAACCGAGGCACTTTAACAATCAAAAGTTGAAAACGTTTTTAATCGATATGAGAAATTACAAAAAAAAATTTTATTTAATATTTTTCCCCGAATAATTTTTTTTAATTTACTTTACTTTAATTAGGGGTACGGCCGGACCGTGAATAAAATTTAATAGAATTACACTTATGCAGAGAAATATTTTTCCCGTTTTATGAATTTTTAGTTACTTGTTTCGGAAATATATTATAGAAACTCTATAACAGTTAAGCTACAGACTATCGACTCACAGACTTCAATACTGCAAACAACTGGTATATACAGCACTGTACCTAATTTTTAAATCCTATAATGCCTCTACAAAAATTAAAAATTTTTAAACGGCGATAAATACCCCGCTATTTTAAATAAGTTAAAAATTTTATGTTTTCAATGCCTTATATTTATATGTAGATATACCGCAATATTTGAGCTAAATTTCAATTTTTAATGGGTAACGGGGTCACATTAAGTCATCATTATGGACGCCTCCCTAACGTTTCTCCAGCACTACCACAATGAAGGAGAACATTTTTTGAACAAAATTGTCACAGGGGACGAGACACGGCTCCATTTCGAAACTGAAGAAACAAAAGAACAATCCAAACAGTGGATGCATTCTCCTTCTCCCAGTAAACCAAAGAAGTTCAAGCGAACCTTCCTTCTCCAACAGAAAATGTATGGCTACTGTGTTCTGGGATCAGAATGGAGTTCTCTTGGTGGAATTCATGGAATGTGGCACGACCATCACTGCGTGACTCTTCAACGTCTACGAAGGGCAATTCAGAATAAGGGGAGAGGAATGTTGTCATTCTCCATGACAATGGTCGGCCGAACACTGCAGCTGTAACAAAGAAGATCCTGCAGCGTTTTCGTCGGGAAGTGTTTGATCACCCACCATACAGTCCGGACTTGGCTCCATCCGATTTTCACCTCTTTACTCACATGAAACGCCGGCTAGGAGGACAACATTTTGGCACTGACATCGAGCTGCAGACCACCGTAGAAACATGGCTGAAAACAGTTGGTACCTCGCTACGACAAATGTCTAAATCGGAGTGGCGACTATGTAGAGAAATAGCGTAAATATGTAAGTACTTGTTACAAATATAAATGTTTTTATTTTCACTGTGGTTTTAATTTCGTGACCGATCAGACCTTGAAAAAAAAATAACCCTCGTAAATAATATTTATTTTTTTTATTTTAAATGCGATTAAGGATACCAAAGATTAAATTACACGGAAAACTAAATGAACTGTTCCGGCATTTGCCCTATTGTATCAAGGGAAACCGTGGGAAAACCTTTATAAGAACAGCTTGAAAATATTTTTGTCTGATACATTATCAGATTACAGGCATATAACATAAGTAAAAAAAAAACTTATACGTTATGATAATACTAAAATTTTAATTATAAAAATCTTTATGATTTATAAATTTCTTCCACATCTGATATCCAATCTTTTTCCCTGTTAAAAAAAAAAAAACAAAAATTTTTATAATAACGATCTACAATCTCTTATCAATAAAATATTGTTACCTGTTATCCCCATCTTCAGGAGAATGTACAAAGAATTGAGTGAAAAAACACATCCATAATGATGGTTCAACGAAAGTAAAAAAAAAAAAATCAGTTATTTTCCCATTATATATAAATAAAAAAATTATTGTGCTTTAATTAGCAAAGATTGTTTACTATGCTCAATTTACAATGTATGAACAGAAATGTGCCTTTTGTATGAACGACGTAAACAAGCAAATCGATTTCAACTTTAGATGACGAAGATAACATTTAACGAATCAATCTTTTCTTTAACTAATATTTCTTCTGCTACCTCTTTAGGCTACGTATTGATGGCATATAGACCCACAGTCTGCTCTTTGGAACTCTTGCTAATTGTAATCTTACGTAACAATTAATTTACTGTTAAAGCTAAATATTTAAAACTTATATAGGCATACTAGGAACAGACTTTCCTTTTATAACTAGACTGATTTACCGTTAACAACTCTTCTTTTAGCTGCGCGATTACCGATGTGGTCGATGTCTGTACACCGTTATGGTCACAAGCATGAATTTAGCCGATGGCAGGATCTACCTTCGCAAAAACAGACTTTGTTGGCTATAGTTGAATAAATCGACTGATTCCTGTACATTCAGTTCAGCAGTAAAGCTTATACCATCAGCGTCGCCCTTAATGACAGACCGTTTTTCCTCTTGGCCACGTTATTGTAAAGCATCCAAGAGTGTTTATTTAAATGAGTTAATTAAATCTTGTATTTTGATCGGTAAATAATAATATATTATATACATCCTTATGCTACTCCGTAGATTATAAAAAAGGAACTACTTCAGAATTTGCCTGTATAGACCAAGGAGAACTGTGGTAAAACTTTGATCACAGCAGCATTAAAAAAAAAAATTGATGTGAGTAAACATATATATATAAAATATATTTTTTTTTAATTCAAATATTTCATCAACATATTGACCACTGTGCTAATTAAATTTAAAAAAAATAAACACACCACCAAAACACAGTAACAAAAAAACCTACAAAAGTGGAGTTATGTTATTACAAATTTTGTGGTTGGCCAACACGAGTGGTAGCGTCTCTGCCTTTCATCCGGAAGTCCCAGGCTCGAATCTCAGTTACGCATGTAATTTTCACACATGCTACAAATCATTCATCTTATCCTCAGAAGCATGCCTAACGGTGGACTAGGAGGTTAAAAAAAAAAATTGTGATAGAGTGATATATATATATATAATTTATTTTTTATGACTGCATAAGAACATTTTAGTCATTCCATTATCCAAGTCTCTTCGATGGAAGTATTTGGGCCTTGCAGTCCTCCCAGTACTTTTTTAATATGTTCCATTCTTTGTGCCCTTTCTAGTGTTAGAAATATTTGTGTGTGTTTTTCTTATGAGTGTGAAGAAAGTGTTTTTGTTCTTGTTTTTCTTGTTTAATGTTATCTTACCTGTGGTGTCAGATACTCTCTTATTTCTCTGATCCATCTGCATCCTGTCTTGATGTTTTTCAATTCGAGATTGTAATGTACTGGAACTTTCTTGAAGTCTTGAATCTTCTGATTCAAGAAGATTTCTGCAATTAAATATTGGAATAATAAATTGTAAATTGTAAAAAATTGGCAAATATTTCAAATAACTTTTCATTTGTTAAAAAGAAATATTTTGTTGATTATGATTCTGACCATCTAAACAAATTGTGCTGTTGCCTACTGTAAGGTATTTCTATGCAATTTATTGAAATTATTAATTTATATTGTTCAAGCTGTATCTTTCTTCAACTTGCAATAAAGATATATAAATGACTTGAGTATTTATTGCTTTTCCATAATTAATTTTAGTGTTCCTTGATAATTTTATCTTATAATAACATAGTGTATATTCAAAACTTTGATCGTATTGAGAATTCATGTTAACTGTGTCTCGATTTGTTTTGAATTTTTAATGTTTACTGTATATATTTTTTGTTTTTATTTAAACGTGAATGTCTTTTTTCTTTTTCCTTTTTTTGAAAGCGTTTTGTATTATTTTTAAATTTATCCGTTAGGATGAATCGATTACATTTATTACCAAATTACAGTAGAATTCATTATAGTTGGCTTCTATAAAAATAAATATTATAAATAAAATTATTGAATATAATGAATGCTACAATAAAAAATATGTTAATTCCTGAATCTAAAAATCATAAAATTTGTTTACAAACATAACAAGTGCGTAATTATTCAGAACTAATCCATTAGTGAAAAAAAAACTCTAGAATTTTTAGTTCTAGTTTATAAAACTGGAAATGAAACTGTAATGTTGCAAAGAAAGAAAATGAGGGATAATATGTAATATGGAACAAAAGAACTAAAATTTTAAAGGGTTCAGAAAAAATTCAAACTTATTTTCCAAGTGATTATTACACTGAGCAATAAATATACTAAGCGCAATTGAGTTTACTTGTTTCTTACAACTAATAATGACTTCTAATTAAAAATATAAATACTGTATTTATTTGATTTTTTTTTTGTTGTCAGAATTATGAAAAATCATTTTAATATATGATTTTTTATACCGTTAAAGTAGTACTGCAAAAGAAACTTCAACCCTTGCATTACCAAGCTGGGTATTCTGACTAATCCAGGTTTATTTTTTCCCTATAATAATTTTATCCGAAGAGATACATAGTTGTGTTTCATGATTTTGATCTAAAATGATTGAAATTGTATTCACACTTGTGAGTGACCCATGTTTTTGGTTTTTGTAGTTATTATTGACGGGATACATTGGAGGGATTGTGAGACTACCCTGCTGGGTATGGAATCTCTTATCATAAAACCGATGAAAAAATTATCAGTTGTCATTTTTGACAAATGTTTTCCCTTGGCTGCTGAACTACTAAAATGAAACACAATACTGGTTGGCATCATGCGTTCCAGTAAGAAAGAGATTCTGAAGGAATTTTTGCCTGACCAAAAGAAATAAGTTCATTCTTTAATGTTTGTCTCACAAATGACTCGACTGTAGTTTCCTATGTTCCAAAAAGGAGAATATCGGTAATCGTACTCTACCCAGCATCATGAGAGGTAAGTGAATGGTGAAGAAAGTGAATACAAATCTGAACCACAAATTGCTTTCTACAGCATTATGTAGTGTTAAAAAATATAATATAATACGAATAAAAGCAGGGTCTGATTTATGCCCATAAAAATGAAAACAGGAAGTTGATGTTGATGAAGTTAAATGTTAGTCATTAGTGCTGTATATTTGTACTACTGAATGTTACAACGAGGTTATTCAATTAGACCATAGAGGCAATGACCTCTTCCCAGATGCATCAGTAAGCCATCTACAGTTGTACTGGCTATTTCTGGATTCTGGGAAATTCCATTCCTCCACTATCTTACTGGTAGTAAGGCGATAATAAGTATAAGTAATTTTACAGTATCTATGCCGCCCCCTCACCGTTGGAATCCTTACATTACAAGGAGTATCATAGGCTATAAAAATATGTATATATGTGTGTATACTTATAAAAATATATTATTAGTGAAGATTTGCCAGTTGAAGTACAAACTTTAATGACCTGTGAGCCTCTATCACTGTGTTAGCTGGGTTTTAATTGAATGAATCAAATCAATCGAATGAATAAAGTTACAAAAATAATAGAACTAAACTTGCATAAAATAAATTAACAATAAAAAATAAATTAAAAAAATTTGTGTTTATAATAATGGGATTCCTGTGGTAACTTGGGGTCATGCAAGCATTTCTTGCGAGGTTAGGCCAGTTATCAACATCAAATTGTAAAAAATGGAGTGTCCCTGGAACGCTATTTTGGAAAGTGCTCCTGAATCGCTGCAAACAGTCGTCTTTTTTCAAAATTCAAAAGGGGGTATTTGTTAGTGGACTGATGGCTAACTTTTGCATGCATCAGGTATACTCTAGATAACAGATATTTTTCAGAAATGTTATATTTTCACAATCAGTCTTCCGATTTTCAAAATTGAAACGGCGTATTTACTAACACAATACAACCAAACTAGACAAAAGGTGTGTAATGTATTTAGAGTGTGCGTATGTTTGTTCCATCATATTAGCTCAATGACTCAACCGACTTAGATGTACAACCCTGCATTAGAATCCTTATGTTACTGAAAGTGTCACAGACTATATAAATATATTATGTATATTTAATAAATTATATAATAATTTAAATACATTCTAATTACATTACAATCCTTTTTGGCAATTCATGTAAGAATAAGTGATTCTTTTATAAAATATTTTAAGTTATCTGTACATGTATGTTGATTGTTATAATTCAAAAGCTTACACTGGGGGAAAAAAAAGAATTATTTTTTTGTCTCAGGGGGAAAAATATGTGATTCTGAAAGTATTTTATTCCTCTGAATTCAAATATGATCACGCAAGGTTTCCGAGAGACAGGCATTTATAATTCAATCATTTTAATACTTTCTGCATTCTTCACTACAAAATATTCAAACATTTGGCTCACCTAGAAAAAAGAAATGACGATTTTCTGTTACACTTCGCCTGTGGAGCATCCCTCTTGATGGTCCAACAATAATCGATCAGCATATTAGGATTGCATTTGCCTTAATACCTCTCTTTGTTGACAAGATTAAACGAGAGGCGCAAGTATCGACCCTTGTAGAAGGCCGTTCTTGAGTTTCCTAGGTGAGCTTATATCGGATCCCATGATAACTTGGAACATGATTTAGTTCAACATATTATTAAGGAGGGGAGCTGTTAGTTTGCATGTGATTACACGGGGATCTTACAAATCATGCCTTCCCACCACATTTAAATATGTATTTTAATGTACAATTGTATACACGCATTTCTGAAGACGGATATTTAAAACAGTGAATATTGTTGTTCATATTCATAAAACTTTATTTATACCGCAGAGAATATTTATTTTTTGAAAATTGTGTATCAATTTTTGATGTATATTTATGTATTATATTTTATGAGAAAAATTATATTACATAGAAAATAGTATCAGATAAATTCTTGATTTTGCATAAATAATTTGAAATTCACCAAAAACAAAATTTTTGATAAATTGGACAATCATAAAATAAATCTGAATCATATTTTTCTTATCACAAGCTGCTGGTAACACTCGTGTCCTAGTGGATCGTCGTTCGAATAATTAATAGAACTAAACTAATCGAAATATATTCGACGAACTTGTTTTACATGACAACGAATACTTCAAACCATTTTAAACAGTATAAAATAAATATTATTTAATTTGAGGATTAGTTATTCAAACTTTTATTCGTGGTATTTAATGTCGTTAGTCGATCGTTTAACTAAAATTGTTTGAATGTATAAACAGAGGAAGTATTTTATTAACTTTTTTGTACACAAATTTTTCTGTACTTCGCAAAATGATACGTCTATTTAATTAAAGTCACGCGTATTCAAATTATAGAAAAATATTTACTAATTAAAACATAAATAACAAAGACAAAAAGAAAATTGAAAAGTATACTGAAAACATATTTTTTTGGCGACTCCAAAAGTTACTTCGATAAATCGAACAATAAGATACAACAAAAAACCAAAAAACAATGTAAATATTATTTTGTATTGAATATTGATTCATATTAGAAAAGCCAGAAGGTACGTAAAGTTTACTTATTTTTTGTGAAATACTGGGACCGAGTAATAACCGCCCCGTTGGAATATAGGAAATTAATCATGTTCAACAACAGGCAGATATTCAGAATGATACAGAAGGCATGGGAAACTCGTTGGTTCCACACATGTTTGTTCAGTAGAAGCCGTGAGAATCCATGGTGGTTGCTAACTTGCCACCCTATTTCATTGTTTTTACATATATTACGGACTGTAATGTGTGATTACGAACACCCCAATAGCACGGTAGTATAATTGATATGCATTCCTTTCATGTGACATCTTCGGTAACATATATATGAAATCTGTACTGTCACATGGTGGTTGGTAGTCATTAAAGTTATTATGATTTAGTGAAAGAAGTTTGTTTTATATACGTGTCGTAAGTATATTAATATAACTAAATATAATATAGAAAACTCTATAATAACACATTTAATAATTAATCACATTTGCATAGCTAGAAGGTAAGAAATCCTTACATATTTTTTGGTAAATAATAGAAGCTCTCCCTTGATGGAGTCAGATTTCCGAATTAGCAAACGGGAAATTAGTCGTGAACAACAAGAGACAGATATTCAGTCATATTCTGAAGGCGATATACTTTGAAGTATTCTTAAACAAGTATAAGAAATACAGTAAACATATTTATAGAAATAGGTAGATTTCGTTGTGCCTGGCTGTTTTCAATTGAAATCATATCCTACATATATATTAAATTTGATGTACTGGGCGTGATTGTTCAATTCTCTGAAAGATAGTTGTAGAAGGTTCTCGTAAATTTTCTATAAGTAGAGATAGTCTCATTATTTTTTGTTAAATTTTTCACTTTTCCACATGGCTTCTTTGTAATACAGAAAATTAATGCAGTCTGGCTTTACCAGAAACAGTGTAATAAATTTAGATGTTTAGTTAATCATATGCTTCTCCTGAAATTTTCATGAAAAAAATCTGTGATGTGTTTATTAATGGTATGCACCATTAATAGAGGCTGCAGTTTTACAAGTTTTCATGTCAAATGTTACTGTGCCAGTTAATTAAAAGGGATAAACGCTTGACAATTACAGTAGCCGAATAGTATGCTTGTGTTAAAAATACAGTATAACATTGAAATGTCATATGTCATGTTATGCTAATCGATAAGTATCAACTCTGGCGTTTGTCAGTCGGATGCTTGTGTGACAAGAGTTTAACTAGGGTCAGGTTAGGACACTCCTTTTTGACTCGCATTCTTCTAATAGTTCATGGAAGACAGCCTTATTTTATGTTACTGGCATCTTAACTCTTGAATTATGTTTTTACCTCTAAAAATATTTTGATTCTGTAAAAATTAAATGTTCATCTTTTATACAAGTGAATTCGCTTCCATTAATACTTAAAAAACATGCAATAATCTTTGTTTAAATTAGCATCAAAGTCTATATACCCAGTGAATACTTTTCTTATGCAAAATATTGTATCATTTTGGGTAATAAAAACGATGACCTCTACTGTTATTGTCTACTCATGTATATTATTTGGAGATTTAGATATTCATTTTTACCATAAACTGTGGTTTTCATGTGGTGTTAGTTATAAATATAGATTATTTGTATAACAAGTCATTTCCATACATAACCGACACAGGTTCGTGCTTTAATACCCGCTTTGATACAGAACAAGTCTTAAATTATCTCTAACAATATAGTTAGTTGCAAGCTCTTGACTTCATCAGATGTTACGTTTCAATAATATTTCATTTAACATGCTTATTTTAAGTCACACTTTTGTAATAGAATATTAATATTACTTCATTTTTTTTTGCAGAGTATGGATGCACAAACTGGTGGTTCAGTTTTGCAAGAAAATCCATTATCCTTGCCCATTAAAAAAGAAAACATGCATGAAACAGGGCAACAAGAATATTTGTTTGTACAACTTGCCAAGACAGATGATGGTCTGGCAATATTTAAACAAGTAAGTTTTTTTCTTCTTTGTTTTGGTTTAAGTTAAAAACATAAAACCTATTATTATAAGAATTCTTAATTTTTCTATTAATTATAATATTTTTATTTACTGTTTATAGCCCACATATCATCATTTTGCATTTATGTCTGTCTAGCTTGATATATTTTGATTTAAAGTGTAAAAAACATTTATAGTGGATTATAGGAGGTAAAATACAGTGAGCTTATGCCTCATGCCTTAAATAAAGGTGACTAACATATTCATTTTTTACCCACATTTAACATAGTTTACGAAAATATTTTAAAAGAGTTCAAAGCTATCCTTGCCTTTATCAAGCATGTTCAGTTACGAGAAACTTTGTTATAGGTTTCGATAATCCTTATTCTGCGTCACTGCATTTTTGTTTCCAAACAAGATTGATATGTTTCTTTATATTTGTACCAGCAACCTGTTTCTTTTACCATACAATTTAGATTGTGCGTAAGCGCAAACATTTTTCTATTGATCTATTATTTTACTGCCAATGCCTCCAATAATTCCCGTTTCTGGCACTATCATGTGTGATTATTTACTGAAAGGTTCCAGATCAATGTTACTATATATGTACTCACTAGGATGATTTATTTCTATGAAAATCAATTTATTTTTACATTGTAAGAAAAATAGATATATTTTTAATAGATGTTAATTATATTAAGATAATAAATTATTATTATTACTTTATGTTTTGCTGCAGAGTATGGATGCACAAACTGATAGTTCATTATTTGATGAAGATCCATTATCTTTCAGTATTAAAAAAGAAATCAAGCTTGAAACAGAGCGAACAGAAAATTTGATTGCTCCTGTTGCTATGGCAGATGATAAACCGACAACATCTAGACAAGTAAGATATTTTCATTTACTTTTTGATGGTTTACCTAATATTTAGCATTCTAGTTTAACACTAGATATTTTGATTAAAAGCTTAAATAGTGATACCAAACTGTATGTGAAATGATAAAACAGTCTGTGTAGAATTGTACGATTGACAAGTCACTCCTGAAAACTCGTGGCTTTTGATAAAGAATAAACATTCCGAGCGAGGTTTTATATAAGGTCTCTTTTTCTTTCTTCATAGTGCTAAAATATGCTGTTCCTCATCCCACAACAAACCTACTGAAATGCAGCTGATATATTCTTGCAATTAAATTTATAATCTATTCACAGAAACCAGTTTTATGAAGAACATTGTTGTCCTCGGAGAAACTACTTCATTGTGTGTCTCTTATGGTACTTTAAGTGTGACACAGCCAGAACAAATTGTTTGTTTACCTCCCAACAGACAGCATGTTGCATTATTGCTGTTGAAACATCCATAAAACATAGAAATGAATAAATGTAAGAAATATTGTACTTCTTAATACCATTCCTATTGGTCTTTGGGGCCAGCCAAAACAGCCATGAGCCATCCAGGACTTCATGTGTAGTTTTTGTGGTATTTATGGGTTTTCTGAGGGTTCCTTGGGATTTTTAATGTGGTTTTATGCCATTCCTCTAGGGTTTTTCAGTACTCTTTGACTAGAATCTTTTTATCATGTGCATTAAATTATAAACGGTAATTATAATAAAATGATTATACAATAGTAATAAGAGTATTGCATGATATAAATCTGAAAATTAGTAGAATGTATTTAAATGCCACTATTTTTTAGCAAAAAAAACTAGCCATTTTGAAGCCATGGAGGGTATCAGCTTTTTCATAACAAGGCTAATTTCTTAGAGTTTCTTTTCACCGATAATTGAATTCATATTTAAATGGTAGTATAAATTAAATTTGTGCTTAAATAGTTCGCAGCTCACAAACATCCACTAGAAACTGTTGAAACCGCCCCGTTGGAATATAGGAAATTAGTCATGTTCAACAACAGGCATATATTCAGAATGATACAGAAGGCATGGGAAACTCATTGGTTCCACACATGTTTGTTCAGTAGAAGCCGTGAGAATCCATGGTGGTTGCTAACTTGCCACCCTATTTCATTGTTTTTACATATATTACGGACTGTAATGTGTGATTACGAACACCCCAATAGCACGGTAGTATAATTGATATGCATTCCTTTCATGTGACATCTTCGGTAACATATATATGAAATCTGTACTGTCACATGGTGGTTGGTAGTCAGTAAAGTTATTATGATTTAGTGAAAGAAGTTTGTTTTATATACGTGTCGTAAGTATATTAATATAACTAAATATAATATAGAAAACTCTATAATAACACATTTAATAATTAATCACATTTGCATAAAATTAGTCGTGAACAACAAGAGACAGATATTCAGTCTTATTCTGGAGGCGATATACTTTGAAGTATTCTTAAACAAGTATAAGAAATACAGTAAACATATTTATAGAAATAGGTAGATTTCGTTGTGCTTGGCTGTTTTCAATTGAAATCATATCCTACATATATATTAAATTTGATGTACTGGTCGTGATTGTTCAATTCTCTGAAAGATAGTTGTAGAAGGTTCTCGTAAATTTTCTATAAGAAGAGATAGTCTCATAATTTTCTGTTAAATTTTTCACTTTTCCACATGGTTTCTTTTTAATACAGAAAATTAATGCAGTCTGGCTTTACCAGAAACAGTGTAATAAATTTAGATGTTTAGTTAATCATATGCTTCTCCTGAAATTTTCATGAAAAAAATCTGTGATGTGTTTATTAATGGTATGCACCATTAATAGAGGCTGCAGTTTTACAAGTTTTCATGTCAAATGTTACTGTGCCAGTTAATTAAAAGGGATAAACGCTTGACAATTACAGTAGCCGAATAGTATGCTTGTGTTAAAAATACAGTATAACATTGAAATGTCATATGTCATATTATGCTAATCGATAAGTATCAACTCTGGCGTTTGTCAGTCGGATGCTTGTGTGACAAGAGTTATAACTAGGGTCAGGTTAGGACACTCCTTTTTGACTCGCATTCTTGTAATAGTTCATGGAAGACAGCCTTGTTTTATGTTACTGGCATCTTAACTCTTGAATTATGTTTTTACCTCTAAAAATCTTTTGATTCTGTAAAAATTAAATTTTCATCTTTTATACAAGTGAATTGGCTTCCACTAATACTTTAAAAACATGCAATAATACTTTCTTAATTTAACATCAAAGTCTATATACCCAGTGAATACTTTTCTTATGCAAAATATTGTATCATTTTCGGTAATAAAAAACGATGACCTCTACTGTTATTGTCTACTCATGTATATTTTTCGAGATTTAGATATTCATTTATACCATAAACTGTGGTTTTCATGTGGTGTTAGTTATAAATATAGATTATTTGTATAACAAGTCATTTCCATACATAACCGACACAGGTTCTTGCTTTAATACCCGCTTTGATTCAGAACAAGTCTTAAATTATCTCTAACAATATAGTTAGTTTCAAGCTCTTGACTTCATCAGTTGTTACGTTTCAATAATATTTCATTTAACATGCTTATTTTAAGTCACACTTTTGTAATAGAATATTAATATTACTTCATTTTTTTTTGTTGAGATTATGGATGCACAAACTGGTGATTCAGTTTTGCAAGAAAATCCATTATCCTTGCGCATTAAAAAAGAAAACATTCATGAAACAGGGCAACAACAATATTTGTTTGTACAACTTGCCAAGACAGATGGTGGTCTGGCAAAATTTAAACAAGTAAGCTTTTTTCTTCTTTGTCTTGCTTTAAGTTAAAAACATAAACCTATTATTTTAAGAATTCTTAATTTTTTTATTCGTTATGATATTTTTATTTACTGTTTATAGCCCACATATCAACATTTTGCATTTATGTCTAGCTTGATATATTTTGATTTAAAGTGTAAAAAACATTTATTAGTGGATTATAGGAGGTAAAATACAGTGAGCTGATGCCTCATGCCTTAAATAAAGGTGACTAACATATTTCATTTTTTACCCACATTTAACATTGTTTATGAAAGTATTTTAAAAGAGTTCAAAGCGATCCTTGCCTTTATCAAGCATGTTCAGTTACGAGAAACTTTGTTATAGGTTTCGATAATCCTTATTCTGCGTCACTGCAACTTTGTTTCCAAACAAGGTTGATGTGTTTCTTTATATTTGCACCAGCAACCTGTTTCTTTTACCAAACAATTTTGATTGTGCGTAAGCGCAAACATTTTTCTATTGATCTATTATTTTACTGCCAATGCCTCCAATAATTCCCGTTTCTGGCACTATCATGTGTGATTATTTACTGAAAGGTTCCAGATGAATATTATTATAGAAGTAACCATACAGACGAGTTATTTATATGAAAATCAGTTTATTTTATCATTGTATGAAAAATAGATATATTTTTAATAGATGTTAATTATATAACGATAATAAATTATTATTATTATTACTTTGTGTTTTACTGCAGAATATGGATGCAGAAACCGATAGTTCATTATTTGATGAAGATCCATTATCTTTCAGTATTAAAAAAGAAATCAAGCATGAAACAGAGCGAACAGAAAATTTGATTGCTCCTGTTGCTATGGCAGATGATAAACCGACAACATCTAGACAAGTAAGATATTTTCATTTTCTTTTTGATGGTTTACCTAATATTTAGCATTCTTGTTTAACACTAGATATTTTGATTAAAAGCTTAAAAAAGTGATACCAAACTGTATGTGAAATGATAAATCAGTATGTGTAGGATTGTACAATTGAGAAGTAACAAGTCACTCCTGAAAACTCGTGGCTTTTCATATAGAATAAACATTCTGTGCAAGGTTTTATACAGAGTGTCCCATATAAATCGCAACCCATCAATCACTCATCCATGAAATTTCAAAAGTCCAGCTTACTCTCCTACTCGTTGGGGGAGTAAGCTGGACTTACTCCCCTAACGAGGGGAGAAATAGACTCGTCCAACATCTGAACATCGCGGCGACGCAGTAGAACACTACCGATAGTAACAACAATCCAATCATAACGTTCAGTGTATTGCTGGAGACACGATGGTGTTTTCGCTAGATGAACGTTTTTTCATTGTTGAGAATCGGTCCTATTTTTTTCGAGTACATCATTAATGCAGAACGATATCAGGATATTTTATTTCAGCTCATTGCACTCTTGGAAGAGAGACAGACACTGCTGGCTACAACATGACGGTGTGACATTGCACTATGCAGGTTCAAGTTCTGATTTCGTCGAGGAATTCTTTGGTAATCGTGTTATGGGTCGACGCTTGTGGCCACCAAGATCTCCAGATTTGACTGCGGCGGATTTTTTCTATTGGGTTACCTCAAGGAAAAAGCCTACAGCGACAAACTAGGAACACTTGAGCGATTGATATTCGATATTGAACAAGCTGTAATTAATATCCAGCCACAAACTTTGAAAAATGTTGCAAGAAACGCTGTAAAAAGAATTGAAGCTTGTATTCAAGAAGATGGCGGCCACTTCCAACATTTACTCTAAATGTAAGGTTTTTACATTTCAATACCTACCAATATAAGGTTGGTTTGCGTTTTATTAGGGACACCGTGTATAAGGTTTCTTGTTTCTTTCTTCATATTGCCAAAATATACTGTTCCTCATCACACAACAAACCTACTGAAATGCAGGTGATATATTCTTGCAAGTAAATTTATAATCTATCCACAGAAACCAGTTTTATAAAGTACGTTGTTGTACACAGAGAAAACTACTTCATTGTGTCTCTTATGGTACTGCAAATGTGGCACAGCCATTACAAATTTTGTAACATAACAAACTGTTTACCTCTCAACAAACAGCATGTAACATAAATAAAACATAGAAATGAATAAACGTAAGAAATATTCTACTTCTTAATACCATTCCTATTGGTCTTTGATAACAGCCATGAGGCTTCTCTTCCAGGATCTGTACTTCATGTATAGTTTTTAGTATGGTATTTATGAGTTTTCTGAGGGTTCCTTGGGATTTTCAATGTGGTTTTATGCCATTTCTCTAGCGTTTTTCAGTACTCATTGATTAGAATCTTTTTTCATGTGTATTAAATTATAATCTGTAATTATGATAAAATGATTATTCAATGTAATATAACTATTGTATGATATAAATCTGAAAATTAGTAGAATATATTGATACATCACTATTTTTTTGCAAAAAAACTTGCCTTTTTGAAGCTATGGATGGCGTCGGCTTTCTCAAAACAAGGTTAATTTCTTAGAGTTTCTTTTCACAGAGAATTGAATTCATATTTAAACGGTAGTATAAATGAAATTTGTGCTTAAATTCTTGGCAGCTCACAAACATCGTCTAGAAACTGTTGAAACCATTCCCAGTATTGAATTCTCTTTGCACAGTCTCTGGCCAATAACTTTTGAATCGCTTTATATGAGACAAGACTGAGCGTATTACAAATTGCCTTGTTGCAGTTGTTTTTCTGTTAAACTAACTTTTGTAAGAATTTGTTAAGATTACATCACATAGTAGTCGATACGTCTTCATAAGTGCTGATGGCCTACCACTTCACTCGTATTTCTTTACTGATCCAATCTTATTTTTCATTTCATTCAATTCTTCCATAGGATGAAAATCTAATAAAAATTATAAATCGATCTTATTACTCTTCTCTGTGTTTGATTTTTTAAGAACAAATGTAATGACCAATCACTTAATCTGTGGATGAGTTTGGAAAATATCTACACTTATTGCCGAGGTTCTATTTTCAGTTAATATTAACAGAATTAAACTACAGTAAATTTAAAAAAAATTGTTTTTTTTTATTTGGCATTATGAAATTACCTGTTGACTGACAAGTTTTAGTTTCTGTGCTATGTAGCGTATAGTTTGATTGTGTTAGATTTTGTTTTCTATATTTTAACTGCTAATACTAATGAAATTTTTATTTTTGCTACTCTGAAACAAACATATTGTGCTTGCTTAAATATGAACATAAGATATTTGATATTTAATATTAAAGTATAAGTTGTCAATTTGTAGTTGGAATTATTAAAAACAAAAAAAGTTTTACGATAGATTTTTAACTTAACAGTTACGTTTTTTTTTTTAGGATCTTATTGAAGAAGTTATCAATGATGGGGAGGAAAGAATTACTGAAAGTAGTTTACAGAGATCAAAATGTGTGGTTTGCAATACATTAAAATATAAGTGCATTTGTGACAATGTCATCGATGAAGAATATGAAGATTTCAACACTTTTTTTTAAAAAGAAAAGTGCTTGCAAATTACAGAAAAACCTGTTAAAGAAAGGAATGTCATATCTTCTCATCTTCCTATTCACACGTGTGTTTTTTGTAAGGAGTCTTTCACTCAGAGATCTACATTAGAGTCACACTTATCTATTCATGTTGTCAAAAAAAACTTAAAATGTAATTTTTCTAAAAAAATGTTTATTCGACACAGTAAGTTAAAAACACATATCTCTACTAATAGAGATGAGAAAAAATACACTTGTAATTTTTGTAAGAAAATATTTAGTCAAAAGAGTAATTTAAAAACTCATCTCCTTATTCATACTGGTGAAAAGAAATTCACTTGTAATTTTTGTAAGAAAACATTTCGACACAGCGGCAGTTTAAAAACACATCTCTATATTCATACTGGTGAGAAGAAATTCACTTGTAATTTTTGTAAAAACATTTTTAGGCAAAGCAGTCATTTAAAAAGACATCTCTTTATTCATACTAGAGAGAAGAAATTCACTTGTAATAATTGTAAAAAATCATTTAGTGTAAAGAGTAATTTATTAAGACATCTCTCTATTCATACTGGTGAGAAGAAATTCACTTGTAATAATTGCAAAAAATCATTTAGTCTAAAGGGTAATTTATTAAGACATCTCTCTATTCATACTGGTGAAAAGAAATTCACTTGTAATTTTTGTAAGAAAACATTTAGGCTAAAGGGTAATTTATTAAGACATCTCTCTATTCATATTGTTGAGAAGAAATTCACTTGTAATTTTTGTATGAAAACATTTAGTCAAAAGGGTAATTTATTAAGACATCTCTCTATTCATACTGGTGAAAAGAAATTTACTTGTAACTTTTGTAAGAAATCATTTAGTCTGAAGGGTAATTTAAAATCTCATCTCTCTATTCATACTGCTGAGAAAAAATTCACTTGTAATTTTTGTAACAAAACATTTACAGAAAGCAGTAGTTTAAAAAGACATCTCTATATTCATACTGGTGAGAAGAAATTCACTTGTAATTTTTGTAAGAAATCATTTATACACAGCAGTAGTTTAAAAAGACATCTCTATATTCATACTGGTGAGAAGAAATTCACTTGTAATAATTGTAAAAAAGCATTTAGTGTAAAGAGTAATTTATTAAGACATCTCTCTACTCATACTGGTGAGAAGAAATTCACTTGTAATAATTGTAAAAAAACATTTAATCGAAAGGGTAATTTATTAAGACATCTCTCTATTCATATTGGTGAGTAGAAATTCACTTGTAATTTTTGTATGAAAACATTTAGTCAAAAGGGTAATTTATTAAGACATCTCTCTATTCATACTGGTGAAAAGAAATTTACTTGTAACTTTTGTAAGAAATCATTTAGTCTGAAGGGTAATTTAAAATCTCATCTCTCTATTCACACTGCTGAGAAAAAATTCACATGTAATTTTTGTAACAAAACATTTACAGAAAGCAGTAGTTTAAAAAGACATCTCTATATTCATACTGGTGAGAAGAAATTCACTTGTAATTTTTGTAAGAAATCATTTATACACAGCAGTAGTTTAAAAATACATCTCTCTATTCATACTGGTGAGAAGAAATTCACTTGTAATAATTGTAAAAAATCATTTAGTGTAAAGAGTAATTTATTAAGACATCTCTCTATTCATACTGGTGAGAAGAAATTCACTTGTAATAATTGTAAAAAAACATTTAATCGAAAGGGTAATTTATTAAGACATCTTTCTATTCATATTGGTTAGAAAAATTTTACATGTAATTTTTATCTAAAAACTTTTACACAAAAGTTAAATAAGGTTGACAGAGTGGTATAAATTATCTATATTTAGTATAGGGTCTTTGCAGTTTGTAGCTATTTTTTTTTTTTTGCATTGCATGTATACTATTATTAAAACTAATTATTTTATACATCAGATCATTTGGAATGATTTATATAATGTGTGTACAATTCTTTTAATAAAAAAACCTTTTAATAACTTTTATATTATATGATTCATATTTCCTTTATTTCAGCTTGTCTAAGAAATTCGGAGACATTGTAGGCCAAAATTGTGAATACATTTATGGTTATTGAAAATTAACATTTTGAGATCGCATGCAACATTTTTTTCGATAAACTTCTACAATTTTTGCGTCCACACAATAAACCCTACTCTATAGAACTTCTACGGTTTCTGTTCACCGACCTTTTGGTGTGTGGCTTATGGTTTTCACAGACCTTTTTTGAAACTAATTTAACACCATTCAGGGTGTTGTTGCAGAGACTGAAACAAATCGATTATTCTGATAAATTTCTAAAAATCTTTATAATTTATTTCTTTAAATTTTTAACGAGCTGATGAACTGCATTTGAAACACCGAAACACAAAATTTGAGTTTAATAATATTAACGTATTTATCTGAGTATTGAGAGTATGAAATAACCCCTCCCCATCGTTTACGCAAAACATTTAATGGGATAAACCGTTTTAAATGTTTGTACCAATACAAAACTCTATTATTAATTTTACCTATAAAATAATTGTTTTTATTGTATAAAATTAGGATATTTTTAAAAACTGTGAGAAAAATAGTAATAAAATTCTTTTTTCTTTGACGGAAGCATGCATCTTTGTGCTCAAAAGAGCTTATTGAGAGACGCCTGACGCAAAATGTTGTTGAAAATTCGTTTTCAGTTCATCGATAATGCGGAGGATTTGGTCCGTAAACTCTTTCCTTGAAAAAGCCCCAAACGAAAAACTGAAGAGAAATCTGGCAAACGCTGAATCCATCGTCCTCTACTGACAATTCGTTCTTTTACACAAAAAAAAACCGCACAAACGCGTGCTAGTGAATTTTTTTATGTTTCTCCGTCGTATTTGAAGAAGCCGTCCCCTTTTCACCATTTTTCAACCGATAGTAGAAATCTACAAAAATTGTACGGTAATACTTCTGTATCGACAGTCCGGTCGCAAAATGGTGCTGTTCAATATCAGAATCGTATCGTACACCGAATTTCTCATCATGAAATGGACGAATAAACATCCGGTGTGGCTTTTCAGTCATCCTGTACCTGGTGCCAATCGAATTAACACTCCAGGTTAAATGAAACCGTGTTTCGACCGACATGAAATTGAGCATCATCGGGTCTATTTTTTCATCGATAATGGTTTTTAAACGCCGGACAGAACAATTAAAACTTTTCAGTTTCTATTCTCTTAAATTTTTGCAAAATCGTTACACGATACGATTTCAAATTAAAATCGTGAAGATTCTTACGGAAAGATCTGCATTTTTTACCGCTTTGTTGTGATAACTTTCTTTGAATATCAGCTTTTGCCTCCGGAATCGTTCATTTCGTTTTGCCTTTGAAACCGATCCCGTTGAACGCTACTTTTTAAACAAATCGCGTACGCTATTCTGCTGGGCTACTGGCATTCGGAAATCTTTCCGCGAGTATTTGACGCGTTTCCTGAAAGGATCCAGAACGCACTTACCGTTTCCCTTTAAAAACCCTTCCCTCGACCTAATAAGGCGTTTTAGAAAAATACAACGGTAAAGAACGAAACTATACAGCTCTAAAGCACGAACGGTTTGCAACCGACAGATAACAGACGTAGTAGTAAAAAGAAGCAGCGTTAAAAGTGACTCAAATAATTGTATTTGGAACCGGTTCGGTTCTGTTTTGAGTCTCTCATCTTGTACATATGAATGTAATTTCGCTCCGTAATAGATCATTTGGAACTAATATAAACTGTAAAATAATCAAATACAGAATTAGTAAACGGAGTAAAATATGTGAGAACTTATTAAATGAATTTCATTATGCTAAAACAAGTTTGAAAAATTATTTTACGAATTGTTTATTGAATTAAAATCTGCTAGTAATTCAATAAATATAACATTTTTAATTACTCGTCAACGGATATATTTAGTGACGTGCGGCTGGCAGAATTTGTTTCGCATACCCTCCTCTGAAACCACATGTTCTTGGATTGTTATTTGAGTACAACTTGTTTAAGTGTTACAACGTAAAATTATGCGTGGAACCGAAAAACACTTTTACAGAAACGTTTCAATTTTTGAAACAAGCTTACGGAGAGAGGATGCTGTGGGTCGTCAGTAGATCGAAGATGACCCTCGAGCAGGAGGGACTTCGACTTCGACTGATGACACCCGCGTTCAGAAAATCAATCGCCGATCGACTGTCACAGAACTTGCAAAAGAGGTTTGCGCCGCGATCGGATCATTCCGTGACATTTGGATTGAAAAATTGAACGCGCATCTATTCGCAGCAAAGTTTGTTTCTCGTTTGACGACCGAACAGTAGAAAGAACATCGAGTGGATGTTTTTGTGAACAGACCGATCACGTCAATTTCGAAGCGATGTTCACTCTTTTTCGATTTTAGTGAATTCATGCGTTTTGAATTCTTGCCTGTATGTGAAACAATGAACCGTGCGTACTATAAAGGCGTTTAACAACGGTTACGCGAAAAGAGACCGGAGTTGTGGCAAGACAGCTCACGGTTCCGTGAAAAAATGTATTTTTTGACCCTATTTTTGGCGTTTTACATGGGATTTATTAGAAACTAAGAGAGATACAGTTCTGGGACCTATTTTTTTCGATTTACCAACTCAAAAACCGTAAGAAACAATTGAATTTGCCCCTTAATTGACCTTCCCAGAATTTCAGAAAGCCTTAATTTACCCGGAGGAACTGAAACTCGGTCGAAATCTTTCACCCTGTATAACTCGCCAAAGAAGCGTTTTCGGATCTATGTTTATATGAATTTTTCCCTATCCTCCTGAATCACTCTGTATAACGGAATTTCAAAATAAAATACAATACTCTTTTTCTTCCCAATTTGTCACTTAGTTTATTTCTACTTTCCGGCTACAGTGATATATACTGCTACAACAGTTACAGCTGCAACGGGAAATTACTAGTAAATCGGTCAAAAAAACTCTAACAAATTAGTATTTTTTTTTAAAAGTTTAGTGCCTTAAGGTGACGTTAACCCCCGTCCCTCCAAATAAAACTTAAATATTCTGTTTAAATAAATTTTTAATCTGAAAAAAAAATTTTTATTCCAATGCTACAAATTCAAAAAAAATATTTTTATCTGTCGGACGTTTGTGCGTGTGTATGTTGGCTTGTGTTTTGTCTTATAATTTTGGAAGCCGTGGACCGATTTTCTTTAAACTTGACAACAGGCACTATCTTGGAGGGGAATGTATTAAAGATTTGCGAAAACTGGAAAAACGGATCTGGGTGTTTGGCCGAAATAAAATTTCAAATTTTTAACCGAGGCACTTTAACAATCAAAAGTTGAAAACGTTTTTAATCGATATGAGAAATTACAAAAAAAAATTTTATTTAATATTTTTCCCCGAATAATTTTTTTTAATTTACTTTACTTTAATTAGGGGTACGGCCGGACCGTGAATAAAATTTAATAGAATTACACTTATGCAGAGAAATATTTTTCCCGTTTTATGAATTTTTAGTTACTTGTTTCGGAAATATATTATAGAAACTCTATAACAGTTAAGCTACAGACTATCGACTGACAGACTTCAATACTGCAAACAACTGGTATATACAGCACTGTACCTAATTTTTAAATCCTATAATGCCTCTACAAAAATTAAAAATTTTTAAACGGCGATAAATACCCCGCTATTTTAAATAAGTTAAAAATTTTATGTTTTCAATGCCTTATATTTATATGTAGATATACCGCAATATTTGAGCTAAATTTCAATTTTTAATGGGTAACGGGGTCACATTAAGTCATCATTATGGACGCCTCCCTAACGTTTCTCCAGCACTACCACAATGAAGGAGAACATTTTTTGAACAAAATTGTCACAGGGGACGAGACACGGCTCCATTTCGAAACTGAAGAAACAAAAGAACAATCCAAACAGTGGATGCATTCTCCTTCTCCCAGTAAACCAAAGAAGTTCAAGCGAACCTTCCTTCTCCAACAGAAAATGTATGGCTACTGTGTTCTGGGACCAGAATGGAGTTCTCTTGGTGGAATTCATGGAATGTGGCATGACCATCACTGCGTGACTCTTCAACGTCTACGAAGGGCAATTCAGAATAAGGGGAGAGGAATGTTCATTCTCCATTCTCCATTCTCCATGACAATGGTCGGCCGAACACTGCAGCTGTAACAAAGAAGATCCTGCAGCGTTTTCGTCGGGAAGTGTTTGATCACCCACCATACAGTCCAGACTTGGCTCCATCCGATTTTCACATCTTTACTCACATGAAACGCCGGCTAGGAGGACAACATTTTGGCACTGACATCGAGCTGCAGACCACCGTAGAAACATGGCTGAAAACAGTTGGTACCTCGCTACGGCAAATGTCTAAATCGGAGTGGCGACTATGTAGAGAAATAGCGTAAATATGTAAGTACTTGTTACAAATATAAATGTTTTTATTTTCACTGTGGTTTTAATTTCGTGACCGATCGGACCTTGAAAAAAAAATAACCCTCGTAAATAATATTTATTTTTTTTATTTTAAATGCGATTAAGGATACCAAAGATTAAATTACACGGAAAACTAAATGAACTGTTCCGGCATTTGCCCTATTGTATCAAGGGAAACCGTGGGAAAACCTTTATAAGAACAGCTTGAAAATATTTTTGTCTGATACATTATCAGATTACAGGCATATAACATAAGTAAAAAAAAACTTATACGTTATGATAATACTAAAATTTTAATTATAAAAATCTTTATGATTTATAAATTTCTTCCACATCTGATATCCAATCTTTTTCCCTGTTAAAAAAAAAAAACAAAAATTTTTATAATAACGATCTACAATCTCTTATCAATAAAATATTGTTACCTGTTATCCCCATCTTCAGGAGAATGTACAAAGAATTGAGTGAAAAAACACATCCATAATGATGGTTCAATGCAAGTAAAAAAAAAATCAGTTATTTTCCCATTATATATAAATAAAAAAATTATTGTGCTTTAATTAGCAAAGATTGTTTACTATGCTCAATTTACAATGTATGAACAGAAATGTGCCTTTTGTATGAACGACGTAAACAAGCAATTCGATTTCAACTTTAGATGACGAAGATAACATTTAACGAATCAATCTGTTTTTTAACTAATATTTCTTCTGCTACCATTTAAATGAGTTAATTAAATCTTGTATTTTGATCGGTAAATAATAATATATTATATACATCCTTATGCTACTCCGTGGATTATAAAAAAGGGACTACTTCAGAATTTGCCTGTATAGACCAAGGAGAACTGTGGTAAAACTTTGATCACAGCAGCATTAAAAAAAAAATTGATGTGATTAAACATATATATATATATATAAAATATATTTTTTTTAAATTCAAATATTTCATCAACATATTGACCACTGCTAATTAAATTGAAAAAAAATAAACACACCACCAAAACACAGTAACAAAAAAAACCTACAAAAGTGGAGTTATGTTATAACAAATTTTGTGGTTGGCCGTCACGAGTGGTAGCGTCTGCCTTTCATCCGGAAGTCCCGGGCTCTAATCTCGGTTACGCATGTAATTTTCACACATGCTACAAATCATTCATCTTATCCTCAGAAGCATGCCTAACAGTGGACTAGGAGGTTAAAAAAAAAAATTGTGATAGAGTGATATATATATATATATATATATATATATATAATTTATTTTTTATGACTGCATAAGAACATTTTAGTCATTCCATTATCCAAGTCTCTTCGATGGAAGTATTTGGGCCTTGCAGTCCTCCCAGTACTTTTTTAATATGTTCCATTCTTTGTGCCCTTTCTAGTGTTAGAAATATTTGTGTGTGTTTTTCTTATGAGTGTGAAGAAAGTGTTTTTGTTCTTGTTTAATGTTATCTTATCTGTGGTGTCAGATACTCTCTTATTTCTCTGATCCATCTGCATCCTGTCTTGATGTTTTTCAATTCGAGATTGTAATGTACTGGAACTTTCTTGAAGTCTTGAATCTTCTGATTCAAGAAGATTTCTGCAATTAAATATTGGAATAATAAATTGTAAATTGTAAAAAATTAGCAAATATTTCAAATAACTTTTCATTTGTTAAAAAGAAATATTTTGTTGATTATGATTCTGACCATCTAAACATATTGTGCTGTTGCCTACTGTAAGGTATTTCTATGCAATTTATTGAAATTATTAATTTATATTGTTCAAGCTGTATCTTTCTTCAACTTGCAATAAAGATATATAAATGACTTGAATATTTATTGCTTTTCCATAATTAATTTTAGTGTTCCTTGATAATTTTATCTTATAATAACATAGTGTATATTCAAAACTTTGATCGTATTGAGAATTCATGTTAACTGTGTCTCGATTTGTTTTGAATTTTTAATGTTTACTGTATATATTTTTTGTTTTTATTTAAACGTGAATGTCTTTTTTCTTTTTCCTTTTTTTGAAAGCGTTTTGTATTATTTTTAAATTTATCCATTAGGATGAATCGATTACATTTATTACCAAATTACAGTAGAATTCATTATAGTTGGCTTCTATAAAAATAAATATTATAAATAAAATTATTGAATATAATGAATGCTACAATAAAAAATATGTTAATTCCTGAATTTAAAAATCATAAAATTTGTTTACAAACATAACAAGTGCATAATTATTATTCAGAACTAATCCATTAGTGAAAAAAAAAACTCTAGAATTTTTAGTTCTAGTTTATAAAACTGGAAATGAAACTGTAATGTTGCAAAGAAAGAAAATGAGGGATAATATGTAATATGGAACAAAAGAACTAAAATTTTAAAGGGTTCAGAAAGAATTCAAACTTATTTTCCAAGTGATTATTACACTGAGCAATAAATATACTAAGCGCAATTGAGTTTACTTGTTTCTTACAACTAATAATGACTTCTAATTAAAAATATAAATACTGTATTTATTTGATTTTTTTTTTGTTGTCAGAATTATGAAAAATCATTTTAATATATGATTTTTTATACCGTTAAAGTAGTACTGCAAAAGAAACTTCAACCCTTGCATTACCAAGCTGGGTATTCTGACTAATCCAGGTTTATTTTTTCCCTATAATAATTTTATCCGAAGAGATACATAGTTGTGTTTCATGATTTTGATCTAAAATGATTGAAATTGTATTCACACTTGTGAGTGACCCATGTTTTTGGTTTTTGTAGTTATTATTGACGGGATACATTGGAGGGATTGTGAGACTACCCTGCTGGGTAATGTTTGTCTCACAAATGACTCCACTGTAGTTTCCTATGTTCCAAAAAGGAGAATATCGGTAATCGTACTCTACCCAGCATCATGAGAGGTAAGTGAATGGTGAAGAAAGTGAATACAAATCTGAACCACAAATTGCTTTCTACAGCATTATGTAGTGTTAAAAAATATAATACGAATAAAAGCAGGGTCTGATTTATGCCCATAAAAATGAAAACAGGAAGTTGATGTTGATGAAGTTAAATGTTAAAGTCATTAGTGCTGTATATTTGTAATGCTGAATGTTACGACGACGTTATTCAATGGGACCAGAAAGGCAGTGACCTCTTCCCAGATGCATCAGTAAGCCATCTACAGTTTTGTAGTTTTGTACTGGCTATTTCTGGATTCCAGGAAATTCCATTCCTCCACTATCTTATTGGTAGTAAGGCGATGGTAAGTATAAGTAATTTTACAGTATCTATGCCGCCCCCTCACCGTTGGAGTCCTTACATTACGAGTTTCATAGGCTGTATAAAGATGTGAAATGATAAAACAGTCTGTGTAGGATTGTACGATTGACAAGTCACTCCTGAAAACTCGTGGCTTTTGATAAAGAATAAACATTCCGAGCGAGGTTTTATATAAGGTCTCTTGTTTCTTTCTTCATAGTGCCAAAATATACTGTTCCTCATCATACAACAAACCTACTGAAATGCAGCTGATATATTCTTGCAAGTAAATTTATAATCTTTTCACAGAAATCAGTTTTATGAAGAACATTGTTGTCCTCAGAGAAACTACTTCATTGTGTCTCTTATGGAACTGTAAATGTGGCACAGCCAGAACAAATTGTTTGTTTACCTCCCAACAGACAGCATGTTGCATTATTGCTGTTGAAACATCCATAAAACATAGAAATGAATAAACGTAAGAAATATTGTACATCTTAATACCATTCCTATTGGTCTTTGGGGCCAGCCAAAACAGCCATGAGGCTACTCTTCCAGGACTTCATGTGTAGTTTTTGTGGTATTTATGGGTTTACTGAGGGTTCCTTGGGATTTTTAATGTGGTTTTATGCCATTTCACTAGGGTTTTTCAGTACTCTTTTTTTCATGTGTATTAAATTATAAACGATAATTATAATAAAATGATTATACAATAGTAATAAGAATATTGCATGATATAAATCTGAAAATTAGTAGAATGTATTTAAATGCCACTATTTTTTAGCAAAAAAAACTTGCCATTTTGAAGCCATGGAGGGTACCGGCTTTCTCAAAACAAGGTTAATTTTTTTAGAGTTTCTTTTCACAGATGATTGAATTCATATTTAAATGGTAGTATAAATTAAATTTGTGCTTAAATAGTTGGCAGCTCACAAACATACACTAGAAACTGTTGGAATATAGGAAATTAGTCATGATAAACAACAGATAGATATTCAGAATGATACAGAAGGCATGGGAAACTCATTGGTTCCGCACATGTTTGTTCAGTAGAAGCCGTGAGAATCCATGGTGGTTGCTAACTTGCCACCCTATTTCATTGTTTTTACATATATTACGGACTGTAACGTGTGCATACGAACACCCCAATAGCACGGTAGTATAATTGATTTGCATTCCTTTCATCTGACATCCTCTGTAACGTATATATGAAATCTGTTCTGTCACATGGTGGTTGGTAGCATTAAAGTTATTTTTATTTAGTGAAGGAAGTGTGTTTTATATACGTGTCGTAAGTATATTAATATAACAAAATATAATAATATAGAAAACTATAATAACCACATTTAATAATTAATCACATTTGCACAGCTAGAAGGTAAGAAATCCTTACATATTTTTTGGTAAATTATAGAAGCTCACTCGTGATGGAGTAAGACTTCCTAATTAGCAAACAGGAAATTAGTCGTAAACAAGAGACAGGTATTCAGAATCATTCTGGAGGCGAAATATTTTAAGTATTCGCAAACAAGTATAATAAAAACATTTATGGAAATAGGCAGATTTCGATGTGCTTGTGTTTTTTTCAGTTGAAATCATATCCTGCATATATATTATATTTTTGATTGAATTTGGTGTACTGGTTGTGATTGTTCAATAATCTAAAAGGTAGTTGTAGAAGGTTCTCGTAAACTTTCTATCAGAAGAGATAATCTCATATTTTTCCGTTAAATTTTGAACTTTTCCACAATGGCTTCTTTGTACCACAGAAAATTAATGCAGTCTGGCTTTACCAGTGTAATAAATTTAGATGTTTAGTTAATCGTATGCTTCTCTTGTAATTTTCATTCAAAAAATCAGTAATGTGTTTATTAATGGTGCATATAGGCTTATGAGAGGCTGCAGTTTTCATGTCAAATGTTACTGTGCCAGTTAATTAAAAGGGAAAGACGCAAAAGGGAAAAGTCACACTTTTGTAATAGAATATTAATATTACTTAATTTTTTTTTTGCAGAGTATGGATGCACAAACTGGTGGTTCAATTTTGCAAGAAAATCCATTATCCTTTCCCATTAAAAAAGAAAACATGCAGGAAACAGGGCAACAAGAATATTTGTTTGTACAACTTGCCAAGACAGATGATAGTCTGGCAATCTTTAAACAAGTAAGCTTTTTTCTTCTTTGTCTTTGTTTAAGTTAAAAACATAAAACCTATTATTATAAGAATTCTTAATTTTTCTATTCATTATGATATTTTTATTTACTATTTATAGCCCACATATCATCATTTTGCATTTATGTCTAGCTTGATATATTTTGATTTAAAGTGTAAAAAACATTTATTAGTGGAGTATAGGGGGTAAAATACAGTGAGCTGATGATGCCTCATGCCTTAAATATAGTGACTAACATATTCATTTTATACCCACATTTAACATTGTTTATGAAAATATTTTAAAAGAGTTCAAAGCTATCCTTGCCTTTATCAAGCATGTTCAGTTACGAGAAACTTTGTTGTAGGTTTCGATAATCCTTATTCTATGTCACTGCAACTTTGTTTCAAAACAAGGTTGATGTGTTTCTTTATGTTTGCACCATCAACCTGTTTCTTTTACCAAACAATTTTGATTGTGCTTAAGCGCAAACATTTTTCTATTGATCTATTAATTTACTAGCAACGCCTCCAATAATTCCCTTTTGTGGCACTATCATGTGTGATTATTTACTGAAAGGTTCCAGCTGAATATTATTATAGAAGTAACCACACAAACGAGTTACTTATATTAAAATCAATTTATTTTATCATTGTATGAAAAATAGATATATTTTTAATAGATGTTAATTATATAACGATAATAAATTATTATTATTATTATTACTTTTTGTTTTACTGCAGAGTATGGATGCACAAACTGACAGTTCATTATTTGATGAAGATCCATTATCTTTCAGTATTAAAAAAGAAATCAAGCATGAAACAGAGAGAACAGAAAATTTGATTGCACCTGTTGCTATGACAGATGATAAACCGACAACATCTAGACAAGTAAGATATATTCATTTACTTTTTGATGGTTTACCTAATATTTAGCATTCTTGTTTAACACTAGATATTTTGATTATAAGCTTAAAAAAGTGATACCAAACTGTATGTGAAATGATAAATCAGTATGTCTAAGATTGTACAATTGAGAAGTAACAAGTCACTCCTGAAAACTCGAGGCTTTTCATAAAGAATAAACATTCCGTGCAAAGTTTTTTACAGGGTGTCCCATATAAAAAGCAGCTCATCAATCACTCATCCATGTAATTGCAAAAGTCAAGCTTACTCCCCTACTCGTTACTGAAATGGACTCGTCCAACATCTGAACATCGCGGCGACGCAGTAGAACACTACCGATAGTAAGAACAATGCAATCATAACGTTCAGTGTATTGCTGGAGACTAGATGGTGTTTTCACTAGATGAACGTGTTTTCATTGTTGAGTTGTACTTCAGTACAAAATCAGTGTTTACAGTGCGAGATTTGTTTTGCCATAAGTACCCAGATAAACCAGCTCCTAACAAAACATCAGTATTAAGGTTAGTTGCAAAATTTAGAGAGACTGGTTCTGTTAATAACAAGGACACAAAAGATCTGCGTTAGTGTTGAATACAGATACAGTCACTGAAATCAAAAGACCGATTACTCGCCTCGCCAAATAAATCGATCAGACGTTTGTCTGCTGAAATTAATTTGTCTAAATCAACTGTTCATCGGGCGAAGAAACTATTACAATTACGACCTTATCGCATTCAAACGGTTCATCGACTTCGTGAGGTAATGGATGGTAATAATAAAAATTACGTTTACATTTACACATGCCTTTTTATTATTTCAATACCTACCAATATAAGGTTGGGTTGTATTTTATATGGGACACTCTGTATAAGGTTTCTTGTTTCTTCTTCATATTGCCAAAATATACTGTTCCTCATCACACAACAATCCTACTGAAATGCAGCTGATATATTCTTGCAAGTAAATTTATAATCTATTCACAGAAACCAGTTTTATAAAGTACGTTGTTGTCCACAGAGAAAACTACTTCATTGTGTCTCTTATGGTACTGCAAATGTGGCACAGCCATTACAAATTCTGTAACATAACAAACTGTTTACCTCTCAACAGACAGCATGTAACATAAATAAAACAAATGAAATGAATAAACATAAGAAATATTGTACTTCTTAATACCATTCCTATTGGTCTTTGATAACAGCCATGAGGCTTCTCTTCCAGGATCTGTACTTCATGTATAGTTTTTAGTATGGTATTTATGAGTTTTCTGAGGGTTCCTTGGGATTTTCAATGTGGTTTTATGCCATTTCTCTAGGGTTTTTCAGTACTCATTGATTAGAATCTTTTTTTCTTGTGTATTAAATTATAATCTGTAATGATAATAAAATGATTATTCAATGTAATATGACTATTGTATGATATAAATCTGAAAATTAGTAGAATATATTGATACCTCACTATTTTTTTTGCAAAAAAAACTTGCCTTTTTGAAGCCATGGATGGTGTTGGGTAAAGTTAAAAATAAAAAAACACACAGCTAGTATTTGCCAAAAGAAATTGGACTTTAATGAAAACAAATTAATATAAGTTAATTATTATAACCTTAAAAACTACTTAATACATCAGCTGAAATCAGCGTCTGAACAATGATAGTTAAATGAAAAAATACATGAGTACACGCTTCTAAATACAGATTTTGACAATATACGTTTTTGACAAAGCCTGAAGGAGAACATGAAACACCTTAGTTTTAATTATAACTTTAGAAAAATATAACATCAATAAACATAGTATGTCTGAAAAACTATTGCATTGCTGACAAATGTTGTAATATTGAAAAATTAGGAATGAACAAATGTCATTAACTTAGAAACATCAATTACAGTAAATCTTAATTGGCACTAGCCTTTCCTGATTTGTGAACCACAAACTTAACATTAAATAATGTAAAAATGTAATTCTAGTTTAACGTAGAAAAGGACACAATAAATTACAGTACAAAAGAGTTAATTACAATATAATCACACTGAACTTAATTGAGCACATGAAATAGGTTGCAGCTGAACAATGACAGCCTTCTGTAAGTAACCTGTCGTGACTGTACTAAAGTGAAATTGAAACTTGAACGGCATAGATATGATGAACTGAATGTTCCACAAATTTGAATGATAACATAATGGTTTAACGTAATGAGTAATGAAAAACTGAACTTGCCTGTAGCACACAAATATTTGCCAGAGATGAACTCGTAACAGCAAGTACAGAAGAATACCTATGTAGTCCTGGGCGTAGTCCGCACGGTGAATCAGGAATACAGAGGCGTGATGTGGTTTAGTGGTAGAATGAGGCGTGGAATCTCAAATGTGTAGTGATGAGTTTGAGATTCTGCTTGAGCGTGAATGTTACCACAAAGTTTGCAGGAGAGTATTGCCCTAGGCGACTGCAGTGGTGAGATGTTGGATTTACTCTGCCGAAAAGATGGCGAAAAAAGGCGGGGGTAACCAGATCCAGGTAGTGGACAGGAGAGTGTGTGTGTGTATTAGTAAGGGGACGAAAAAATAACGGGTGTATGAAAAGGGTAGTCAGAAATAACTCGATAGAATAATGGGCGCGGTCGCTAAGGATGACGGTGGGAGGGTCGAACACAAGAACAATAATGGAAACAAGTGGACTTTACAGACCCAGCAATACGAAACCAAGTGGAATTCAAACATTCCTTGTAACAAAACAATGGGACCCACCCTAGTTTGGAATTCGTAGAAAATAACGGAAAACTTTATGCCAGAATGGCGTAAACAGATGGCATCGGCTTTCTCAAGACAAGGTTAATTTCTTAGAGTTTCTTTCCACAGAGAATTGAATTCATATTTAAACGGTAGTATAAATTAAATTTGTGCTTAAATTGTTGGCAGCTCACAAACATCGTCTAGAAACTGTTGAAACCATTCCCAGTATTGAATTCTCTTTGCACAGTCTCCGGCCAATAACTTTTGAATCGCTTTATATGGGACAAGACTGAGCATATTACAAATTGCCTTGTTGAGTTGTTTTTCTGTTAAACTAACTTTTGTACTAATTTGTTAAGACTACATCACATAGTAGTCGATACGTCTTCATAAGTGCTGATGGCCTACCACTTCACTCATATTTCTTTACTGATCTAATCTTATTTTTCATTTCATTCAATTCTTCCATAGGATGAAAATCTAATAAAAATTATAAACCGATCTTATTACTCTTCTCTGTGTTTGAGTTTTTAAAAACAAATGTAATGACCAATATCTTAATCTGGGGATGAGTTTGGAAAATATCTACACTTATTGCCAGGTTTCTATTTTCAGTTAATATTAACAGAACTATACTACAGTAATTTTTTTTTAAATTTGTTTTTTTTTTTTATTTGGCATTATGAAATTGCCTGTTGACTGATCAGTTTTATGCTATGTAGCATATAGTTTGATTGTGTTATATTTTGTCTTCTGTATTTTAACTGCTTATACTAAAGAGATTTTATTTTTTCTACTTTGAAACAAACATATTGTGCTTGCTTAAATATGAACATAAGATATTTAATATTAGAGTATATGTTGTCAATTTGTAGTTGACCTTATTAAAAATAACAAAGATATCCGATAGATTTTTAAAGTTTTTTTTTTTTTTTAGGATCTTGTTGAAGAAGTTATCAATGATGTGGAGGAAAGAATTACTGAAAGTAGTTTACAGACATCAAAATGTGTGGTTTGCAATAAATTAAAATATAAGTGGATATGTGACAATGTCATCGATGAAGAATATGATGATTTCAGCAGTTTTTCTTTTAAAGAAAAGTGCTTGCAAATTACAGAAAAACCAGTTAAAAAAAGGAATGTCATATCTTCTCATCTTCCTATTCACACATGTGTTTCTTGTCAGGAGTCTTTCACTCAGAGATCTAATTTAGAGTCACACTTATCTATTCATGTTGTCAAAAAAAACTTAACATGTAATTTTTCTAAAAAAACATTTATTCGACGCAGTAATTTAAAAACACATATCCCTACTAATACAAATGAGAAAAAATTTACTTGTAATTTTTGTAAAAAAACTTTTAATCATAGTAGTCATTTAAAAGCACATCTCTCTATTCATACTGGTGAAAAGAAATTTACTAGTAACTTTTGTAAAAAAACTTTTAGTGATAGAAGTAATTTAAAAACACATCTCTATTCATACTGGTGAGAAGAAATTCACTTGTAATTTTTGTAAAAAAACTTTTAATCAAAACTGTAATTTAAAAGTACATCTCTCTATTCATACTGGTGAAAAGAAATTTACTTGTAGTTTTTGTAATAAAATGTTTATTCAACAAATTACTTTAAAGAAGCATCTCTCCATTCATACTGGTGAGAAAAATTTTACTTGTAATTTTTGTAAAAAAACTTTTAATCTAATCTCTAATTTAGAAACACATCTCTGTTCATAATGGTGAGAAGAAATTCTCTTGTAATTATTGTAAGTAAACATTTTGTCGTAGGTATAATTTAAAAAGACATCTCTATTCATACGGGTTAGAAAATTTCATTTGTAATTTTTATCTAAAACGTTTTACACTAAAGTCAAATTAGGTTACGGAGTAGTATAATTTTCTTTGTTATAGGGTCTTTGCAGTTGTGGCTAGTTTTTTTTTTCATTTACGTTATTGTATACACTACTCTAAAGTAATTAGTTTATAAAGAACATCATTTGGAACCATTTATATTATATATGTACATTCTATTAATAAAGATTCGTAATAACTTGCATATTATATGATTCATATTTCCTTTATTTCCGGTTGTGTAAAAGGTACTGAGCCTTTGGAATCCAAAATGTAGAATGCATTTATTGTTATTGAAAAATAACATTTTGAGACTACCTGGACCATATTTTTTTATAATCTTTTGCCATTTTTCTGTTAACACCATAAATCCTACACTATAGAAATTCTAAGGTTTCTGTTCTTAAAATTGAGATACATGATTTTCATAGGCGTTTTTTGAAACTAATTTAACACCATTCAGGGAGTTATTGCAGAGACCGAAACAAGTGATATTCTGATGGTGCTAGGTCTAGGCTATATGGTGGATCCATCTAAACCTCCCAGTCAAGTTCTTGCAGTTGATAGGTTGTTAAAGATATCGCGAATTCTGGCGGTTATCAGTGTGTTGTATGACATCCTTTCTGTTTACTAATTCTGGCTGTCTTTTTTTTTTTAATTGCTAAGTGCAGTCACACTAAATACCAACAGTACAGGTCTGAGTCTATCATACTGCTTGATAGCAGCAGCTTGTGATACACGATGCCCTTTCAGTTACACCTAACACAACATAATCTTCCTGGCCGTCAGTGTTGGCTTTTTCACAGACTATGGAGTTTTTCCCTGCTTCAGTCACAATTTTTTCGCCATTGTGTTCTTAGGTTATCCACTTTTCATCACTGATGATCATCTGTCTTCAGAAATGGCTCACTTTTGTTGCGTTTCAGTAGAGATTTACAGATAGAAATTCAATTGAGTAAAGTTTTCTCAGTCAGATCATATGGCACACAAATGTCACTTTTCTTTTTGTAACCAGCTTTCTCTGAATAGACTAATAGTGTTTGCTGATGGGTTTTAGGCCACTGGCAATGTCATGAAGGCTTGCATGGCTAGACTTTTGCCAGAATATCATTCACTTTCTCTGTGATTTTGTTGTTGGTCCTTCCACTGCAAGACGCATCTTGGACATCAAAATTTCCAAAACAAAAGCGACTGAACAGTCTTTTGGCTGTTGTTTTTGATGACATAGCTTGCCCATAAACAGCACAAGTTTCTTCACGGTCCTGCGCAGCATTTACATCTTTATCAAAGTAAAATTGTAAGATGTTCATCAGTTTCGCTGAACGTCCACTGATTTTCATAGCACAATATGTTATGTCCAAGTGTAAGAATTGCAACATTTTTTGCACATCTAGTAGCTTCAACTGCCAGCTGTCAAATAACCTTCGCCCTGATCCACTGCGACTCATATACCCTGAGATTTAGGACATTAAAGTATATAGTTTGCAAAACAGTCATTACTTTTTAGACTTCCATGTATAACAAATTAAAACTACAAGTTTAAGACATTGTTACAAAGGTAATTCATTAAGTTAATAGTATATTAGAAGTAATTGAGAAAGAATATTAAAAACTGTATCCAAATATAGCTATAAATATAAAATAACAGGAGAGTCATTTATAAAAAACTTCCAAAAATCACTAAAGAAGATTAATTTGAAATTAAGGAAATTTGTATACATGTCTTTCTTACAGTGGAAGGAGCACCAAGAAAGAATTCTTTGAAATTTTGAGTTTAAAGATCCAAATTGATTTAAATGAAATTTATTATTTTTTTGAATTTCTCTGATATATACTTGATATTTGGTGTTTGTTTGTTGTTGTTGTGTGTGTGTGTGTGTGTGTGTGTGTGTGTGTGTGTGTGTGTGTGTGTGTGTGTGTGTGTGTGTGTGTGTGTGTGTGTGTGTGTGTGTGTGTGTGTGTGTGTGTGTGTGTGTGTGTGTGTGTGTGTGTGTGTGTGTGTGTGTGTGTGTGTGTGTGTGTGTGTGAATATCAAAAGTGCAGGCAGTATATGGCATGGCAGCTCAACAAATACAACTACTGCCACTCTTATTGTATGTGCGATGCGATTGGCTGTAGCAGCCTCTGGTTACTTGACTAAAAAACAAAAAATTAAAAAAAAATCGACTGCAATGAGAAATGCAAGTAACCATTATGTGCGGGTGAAGACGCGACTGGGATGATACCCATTCGCATCATATTAAATTTTATGCGAAAAAAATACCAATGCTGACTGGGATTCGAAACTAGTACCTTCCGAATGAATATTAGAGACGTTACCACTCCGCCATGAAGATCGACTTTGTTGTAATAATAATAACAGTACTAGTAATAATGATAGTATAAATATAATTATAAACATTTCATGTAGCTCGCAAATTCCCTACCGATCCATGGCCCAATGACACATATTAATCATCTTGTCCATTCACCTTTACATGAAACCGTCCACCTTATCTGCTACTTCTCTAATAGCTCACAATATACCTCTTTACTCATATCTTCAATTATCTTCACCCATAAATCAGTCAACTGCTGCAGCGGAAACACCCTGGTGACCACAAATAAGCTTCTGTGAATACTGAGGCTTATGCACACGCAATTCTCTGAGCTATCCTCCTTTGTACTCCCTCCACCAGTCATCTGTTATGATCATACCTCAGAGCTCTGTACCGTACCGGTACACCATACAGCAAAATGGAATTTACTATGTGTGAATACAATCTCCTTTTAGAGTGCTGCGGTCTAGTCGTAGTTCTGTTCAGGCTTTGAACAACTTGTTCGGCTTTTACCCGAATTTTCAGGACATGAAACGTGATGGACCTTCTATGGTCCAACCACAACCTGAGGTATTTTGCAGTCTTAACTGCCTGGATCGGTCCTTCATGGGTCACAATCGGTATAGGTCCTATAATTCTCTTACCTGTCATAGAGATCGCCACTATTTTCCCATGTGATAATCGAAGGCCTCTGGCTTTCATCCATCTACTTACCATGTCTAAAGCTTCATTTGCTGCCCTCACAAAATTTCATTTTTTTTTGCTGCAACCACCAAAGCGAGGTCGTTGGCAAACGTTACTGTGTTCACCACTTCTGGGTACTCTAGGCGTAAGATCCCATCAAAAGTACTATTCCATAGTATAGGGCCCAAGACTGAACTCTGGGGTACCCCACTAGAAACTTTAAACTTGTGCTCATTGTTGCCCGTACGGTACACCAAGAGTTTTTCCTGCAGATATCTTTGAATCAGTTTTCTCAGGTATGCGGGCACATTGACTTCTTTCAACACCTTGAATACAGCCTCCCAACTGAAAGAATTGAATACATTGTGGACATTTACCAATATGACCACTGGGATTTGACGCGTACGCCAAGTACCTTTTGCTGCGTTATCGACAGTTTTCATCACTTCTTTTACCGCATCGATGGCTGATCTCAACCATAAACTAAATTGCCATTGACAGGCCACTTCTCTCTTCAATGTAATTCCTCAGCCTGGCCTCTAACATTTTCTCTAATAACTTGCAGAGATTGTTAACTGAACAGATCGGTCTATATGGTACTGAGCTCTCCGGCCAGGTTTCTGTATTAAGACCAGTCGTGATGTCTTCCAAGAAGTAGGGATAAAATCACCCTTTGTCATTTTATTCATTACGTTTAGAATAGTAACTGGAGCTTCCTCTACCAGGATCTGGACAACTTCAACCGGAATTCCATCCGGACCCAGACTCTTATGCAGCTTCATTTTTTTACCTGCAGTCTTAAGCTCCAGTATATGTATTCACACACCTTATCCTTCGTGATTACCAGTAACAGTCATCCTAATATTTCTGATACCAACTGGTAGCCTCTTCCCCACAGATCCCTGTCAATGTCCTCGCATAGTTCCTTCCAACATTTAGTCTTGGCTTTTTGTAATAGCGGATCCATACACGGATCTGGCTTCAGCATATTCCTTTTTGGCATTGTCCTTACGAGACTGACAGTCATGTCTATTTGCTCATTGTAACACTCTTTTGGATGCCCAGGCTCTTACGTAGTAGTTGTAGTTCAGGTCCCCACCAGTACGCATGTCTTTTTTCTGGTACTGTTACTAAAACCCTCATCTTATCGCATTCTGCGGTTACTATTGCTGTCAATTCTTCTGGATCGACTATGTCAGCCAACTTTACACGTATCACTTTGGAAAACCGTATATACCCACTCCTCAAGGTGATTACTCTTTCCGGATTCACTAGTCTTGGTTCCGTTGTGACCTCATATGCTATTATGAGGTGATCTGACAGGCTTTCTTCTAGTATTCTCCAGTTACATAGGATAGAGACATACTGTTCAGAAATAAAGGTGAATTCAATCGCAGAGCTGGTGTTCCCATGACAATTGACTGGCTTATCCTCGTTCATGCACGTCAGTCTTAAAGCATTGATTTTATCACCTAGATACTGCCACTTTAGGTTATGTGTTGTCCCCACAAAATGTGGTGACTTTGCAGTAAAATCGCTAGCCAATATTATCTTTTTACCTCTGAGTTTCATGATCTCATTTCCCAGTTCATCAAGCAAGGTTCAAAAACTCGTGACTCCCTCATTTGGTGAGTGATATACAAAAACATCACCGTATCACCCAGATCTGTGCATACATAACCCTTGCGAGATCCGCATGTCCATACCGGTGTCCCCATTGAACGAAAACCAATTACTGCAACCATGATCTCATATTTGGCCCATTCGGCTCAAGTAATCATTAATGCATTAGGTTCCGCTGCAATAATAATGTATATTCTCTGTTGTATCGCTATCTCACAGCAGTTGTCATGTCTCTGCTGCAGTTCATGTTTAACTGCAAGATATTCATTTCTGGGGCGCACATCTTCCTGTCCAATGGCCCTCCTATCCGCATATCGCACATGACATCAGAATGGTGCTTTTAATTTTATTACGTTTTGACATTTAGATTTGTTTTTCTTTTGTGTAGGTTTGTTTGTTTGTTTATTATATGCGCTTAAATTTTTATTTTAGCTGCTATTGGCGCAGAACAGACCAATGGTGGTGCACCGGACAGCTGCACGCAGCGATCAAACAATCCATTCGTTCGAACGATTTACGCTTCTTGATATGAACGATTTATCTAAAATTATATTTGTGTTTTGAGGATAAAAAAGGAAAACATTGGGTGGGGTTAGAGCTATGTTAAAAACTCACAACTGGAAAAAACAAATAAAATTCACAGAATTTTAAAGGTTTTAATTATAAATGTTTTTGTTGTTAGTACGCTAAATTCATGAACGTTAATTAGTTACAATTGCAAAAATATTTAAGAAAATCATTTGTAATGAAACATAAACTAGTAAAATATTAGCCTTTTTTCTAGTTAATAATAAAAGTAATTTTTATCGAATTTAGCAGCATAAGTTTTTATAAAAACCATATGCATATTGGTCAATTAACAAAGTTGTTGAATTATAAACCTAAAATAACCTGTCTTTTATCATCAAATTTTTCTGTTTTATGTTAGATATCGTGAAAACTATGTGAGATACAGTTCTGAGACCTGTTTACTTGTTTTTTCAGTTTTTTGTTTTGTTTGTTCAAAAAACCATCAAGCGTACCGATTATATATAGTTTAACAATTTCAGTTTGACCTCATTTCACCAGGTGAACTGAAATGTAAGCAAAATTTTTTTCTAGCCATATATCCAAAAATTTTTGGATATATATTTAAACATACAAATGTTTTTCCTTAATTCAAGGTTTTCGAATCAGTTAACCAAATTATTTTCCTTTCTTCCTGAATCACTGTGTATAATTATTAAAAACAGAAAAGTATATATAGTATTAATTGCATCACGTTTTGGTAGAAGTTAACATTTTCAAAACATCTTTTAATTTAAAAAAAAAAAAAACTGTAAATTCGCCAGAAAGTTGTTAAAAGTATTATTTTTAAAGCTCTTTATGTACTGAAATATCTTCGCCTGCTCTAAAACTTAATTTCCTATCTTAATTGTGTACATTCTATTCTTCTTCCCCTGATCTTTATCTCTCGTTTCCCAATCAGGCAGAATTTAATTATTTCTTTCAGATATATACTAAACAATGTTGGTGGCATGCAGCATCCCTATCTCACTCCCTTTCCAATCCCTATTCTACCTGTTATTTCACCTCCTATCCTCACTTTTATTCTCTGGTTATAGTATAGCACTTTTATTAGGTGCCTCTCTTTCCAGTCAACTTTTTCAGTATTAACAGTAATCTAACCTGTCTTGTTTTTTTTGTCTTCAGTCATTTGACTGGTTTGATGCAGCTCTCCAAGATTCCCTATCTAGTGCTAGTCGTTTCATTTCAGTTTACCCTCTACATCCTACATCCCTAACAATTTGTTTTACATATTCCAAACGTGTCCTGCCTACACAATTTTTTCCTTCTACCTGTCCTTCCAATATTAAAGCTACTATTCCAGGATGCCTTAGTATGTGGCCTATAAGTCTGTCTCTTCCTTTAACTATATTTTTCCAACTGCTTCTTTCTTCATCTATTTGCCGCAATACCTCTTCATTTGTCACTTTATCCACCCGTCTGATTTTTAACATTCTCCTATAGCACCGCATTTCAAAAGCTTCTAATCTTTTCTTCTCAGATACTCCGATTGTCCAAGTTTCACTTCCATATAAAGCGACACTGCAAACATACACTCTCAAAAATCTTTTCCTGGCATTTAAATTAATTTTTGATGTAAACAAATTATATTTCTTACTGAAGGCTCGTTTAGCTTGTGCTATTCGGCATTTTATATCGCTCCTGCTTCGTCCATCTTTAGTAATTGTACTTCCCAAATAACAAAATTCTTCTATCTCCATAATCGTTTCTCCTCTTATTTTCACATTCAGTGGTCCATCTTTGTTATTTCTACTACGTTTCATTACTTTTGTTTTCTTCTTGTTTATTTTCATGCGATAGTTCTTGCGTAGGAATTCATCTATGCCGTTCATTGTTTCTTCTAAATCCTTTTTACTCTCGGCTAGAATTACTATATCATCAGCAAGTTGTAGCATCTTTACCTTTTCACCTTGTACTGTTACTCCGAATCTAAATTGTTCCTTAACATCATCAACCGCCAGTTCCATGTAAAGATTAAAAAGTAACGGAGATAGGTAACAAAATTCTTCTACCTCCATAATCTTTTCTCCTCCTATTTTCACATTCAGCGGTCCATCTTTGTTATTTCTACTACATTTCATTACTTTTGTTTTGTTCTTGTTTATTTTCATGCGATAGTTCTTGCGTAGGACTTCATCTATGCCGTTCATTGTTTCTTCTAAATCCTTTTTACTCTCGGCTAGAATTACTATATCATCAGCAAATCGTAGCATCTTTATCTTTTCACCTTGTACTGTTACTCCGAATCTAAATTGTTCTTTAACATCATTAACTGCTAGTTCCATGTAAAGATTAAAAAGTAACGTAGATAGGGAACATCCTTGTCGGACTCCCTTTCTTATTAGGGCTTCTTTCTTATGTTCTTCAATTGTTATTGTTGCTGTTTGGTTCCTGTACATGTTAGCAATTGTTCTTCTATCTCTGTATTTGAACCCTAATTTTTTTAAAATGCTGAACATTTTATTCCAGTCTACGTTATCAAAAGCCTTTTCTAGGTCTATAAACGCCAAGTATGTTGGTTTGTTTTTCTTTAATCTTCCTTCTACTATTAATCTGAGGCCTAAAATTGCTTCCCTTGTCCCTATACTTTTCGTGAAACCAAATTGGTCTTCTCCTAACACTTCTTCCACTCTCCTCTCTATTCTTCTGTATAAAATTCTAGTTAAGATTTTTGATGCATGACTAGTTAAACTAATTGTTCTGTATTCTTCACATTTATCTGCCCCTGCTTTCTTTGGTATCATAACTATAACACTTTTTTTGAAGTCTGATGGAAATTCCCCATTTTCATAAATATTACACACCAGTTTGTATAATCTATCAATCGCTTCCTAACCTGCACTGCGCAGTAATTCTACAGGTATTCCGTCTATTCCAGGAGCCTTTCTGCCATTTAAATCTTTTAATGCTCTCTTAAATTCAGATCTCAGTATTGTTTCTCCCATTTCATCCTCTTCAACATCCTCTTCTTCCTCTATAACACCATTTTCTAATTCATTTCCTCCGTATAACTCTTCAATATATTCCACCCATCTATCGACTTTACCTTTCGTATTATATATTGGTGTACCATCTTTGTTTAACACATTATTAGATTTTAATTTATGTACCCCAAAATTTTCCTTAACTTTCCTGTATGCTCCATCTATTTTACCAATGTTCATTTCTCTTTCCACTTCTGAACACTTTTCTTTAATCCACTCTTCTTTCACCAGTTTGCACTTCCTGTTTATAGCATTTCTTAATTTCCGATAGTTCCTTTTACTTTCTTCATCACTAGCATTCTTATATTTTCTACGTTCATCCATCAGCTGCAATATATCGTCTGAAACCCAAGGTTTTCTACCGGTTCTCTTTATTCCGCCTAAGTTTGCTTCTGCTGATTTAAGAATTTCCTTTTTAACATTCTCCCATTCTTCTTCTACATTTTCTACCTTATCTTTTTTACTCAGACCTATTGCGATGTCCTCCTCAAAAATCTTCTTTACCTCCTCTTCCTCAAGCTTCTCTAAATTCCACCGATTCATCTGACACCTTTTCTTCAGGTTTTTAAACCCCAATCTACATTTCATTATCACCAAATTATGGTCGCTATCAATGTCTGCTCCAGGGTAAGTTTTGCAGTCAACGAGTTGATTTCTAAATCTTTGCTTAACCATGATATAATCTATCTGATACCTTCCAGTATCGCCTGGCTTTTTCCAAGTGTATATTCTTCTATTATGATTTTTAAATTGGGTGTTGGCAATTACTAAATCATACTTCGTGCAAAATTCTATAAGTCGGTCCCCTCTTTCATTCCTTTTGCCCAGCCCGTATTCACCCACTATATTTCCTTCCTTGCCTTTTCCAATGCTTGCATTCCAATCTCCAACTATTATTAAATTTTCATCTCCTTTTACATGTTTAATTGCTTCATCAATCTCTTCGTATACACACTCTACCTCATCATCATCATGGGGGCTTGTAGGCATATAGACGTTAACAATCGTTGTCGGTTTAGGTTTTGATTTTATCCTTATTACAATGATTCTATCGCTATGCGTTTTGAAATACTCCACTCTCCTCCCTATCTTTTTGTTCATCACGAAACCTACTCCTGCCTGCCCATTATTTGACGCTGAGTTAATTACTCTAAAATCACCTGACCAAAAGTCGCCTTCCTCTTCCCACCGAACCTCACTAATTCCTACTATATCCACATTTGTCCTACCCATTTCCCTTTTTAAATTTTCTAGCCTACCAACCTTTTTCAAGCTTCTAACATTCCACGCTCCGACTCGTAGAATGTTATTTTTTAATTTTCTGGTGACCCCTTCCTTAGTAGTTTCCACCCGGAGATCCGAAGGGGGGACTATTTTACCCTCCGGAATATTTTACCAAGGAAGGCGCCTCCATTATTGCTATGTGAAAATGCAGAGAGCCACATTTTCTTGGAAAAAAAGCAGCTGTAGTTTTCCATTGCTTTCAGCTGTGCAGTACTCAGAGGACTGAGTGATGTTGATACGGCCGTTTACGTCGTCCTGACTCACGCCCCTAACAACTACTGAAAGAGCTGCTGCCCTCTTTCAGGAATCATTCCTTAGTCTGGCTCTCAACAGATACCTCTCCGATATGGTTGCACCTTCGGTCCAGCTACTCTGTATCCCTGAGCACTCAAGCCCCCACACCAACGGCAAGGTCTCATGATTCATAGAGGAGGATCTAGTGCTAGACGTTTCATTTCGGTATACCCCTTACATCCTACATCCCTAACAATGTGCTTTACATATTCCAAATGTGGCCTGCCTACACAATTTTTTCCTTCTACCTGTCCTTCCAATATTAAAGCGACTATTCCAGGATGCCTTAATATGTGGCCTACAAGTCTGTCTCTTCTTTTAACTATATTTTTCCAAATGCTTCTTTCTTTATGTATTTGCCGCAACACCTCTTCATTTGTCACTTTATCCATCCGTCTGATTTTTAACATTCTTCTATAGCACCGCATTTCAAAAGCTTCTAATCTTTTCTTCTCAGGTACTCTGATCGTCCAAGTTTCCCATCCATATAACACGACGCTCCAAGCATATACTTTCAAAAATTATTTCCTGACATTTAAATTAATTTTTGATGTAAAAAAATTATATTTCTGACTGAAGGCTCGTTTCGCTTGTGCTGTTCGGCATTTTATATCGCTAAAAGAGTGTATATTGCTTGGAAATATACTTAGATCAATTTGAAAGAATTACATAATTTTTTTATATTATATAGTTAAAAATAAGATTAATCAACATCAGTACATACATTATTTTCTTTTTTTCTAACAATGTGTATTATTTATAACCTCAAAATTACAAACCTGGTGGGGATGAAGCAGTACCTATTAATAGATGAATATCATCATCAATACAGTCCACGTGTATGAGTTTGATACATCAGAAATTGCAAACACTGTGCATCGGATAACTTTCTTATGCACATCGTGAAAAACATATTGTGTTAAAAGCTATCGTGTAATAAAAGTTATCGATTTTATTCTGCGAATTGCTGTACCATGTATAACTAATCAAGTAGCCATCTACTCAAAGTCTTATTGTTAGTATAGTGCTGGCAAGCACTGATTATATTGTATATTTTCAACTAATTATGATCAGCTGTTCACAAGATTCATGTCACTGCTTGTCGCAAGATTGCTTTCTCTAACATTTTACGGTAGCCCAGTAGTGCAATAATATATTATCAATACAATATAATCACATAACTGCTCAATTATGAGATCGTTACATCAGGTAAAAATGCTCTAATCTTCTGTGGGATGAATGACTGCTTTTCATGCTGGAAGAAAACATTTTTTTTTCATGTTGTAATTCTTCATGCTAGGACTTGCAGTGTATAGTGGTCAACACTTATTTCTTTCTATATTTATTTCTTTTTTGTTATGTGCATAATAGTAAACCTAAGGCTGAGATGCTTTTCACGTTAAGCTTTCTCTCATAGTTTCTTCTGAAGTACAACTATAATAATCCGTAACATGTTTTTGAAATAAATGACGGTTTTTTAATTATTTTTTTACAAAAGGTGAGGAGTAAAACTGTCATTCTCTTAACTGTTGGCAGTAATGAATTGTTATTCTGTAACAGCCACAGCTGCCAATGTGGGGATGAAGCATACGACCTGAAAACGCAGAGAACCAGAATGGCCAGCATTGCTGTTGGAAAAACAGCAGGAAAAGCTGCCACAAAAAAGAAGGCGCAATCAAAATAGCCACTCAAGGACTCTTGCTGAGGATATGGTGGCAGCCATGATGGCCATGGGGGCCGAGGTTTTTATATACAACCCAGAAAATGAGTCCACTAGTAGTGTGACGACTACTGAAGAACATACCTCTCATGCAAGACACCATTTCTTAACACTTACCTTACATTTTAGAGTAAAGAGGAGTAAAGCGATTTGGGGTCAAGTTAGGGCCAGGAAGTAGCCCCCCCGACCAAGGAGGTTGAGCTACTATACACTTACCTAATACTTTACTTACCTTAAACTAATTCAGTTATATACATACCTTTGAAATGCACTTACTAACTATATATATAAAATGGTATAATTTATTTTTTAAGCTACTTTTATAAATTGTTTAGAAATTAATTTTACCTAAATTAATTACATAAAATTAATTCGTCAACCCCAAATCTCTTTACTCCTCTTTATAAAATTTATGGTATTTTATTCATTAATCATCGATTTGAAATCTGTGATTTCAAAGATGATTTTCTACAGTTTATAAGAGATTTTTTTTTTTGCAAATGAAAGTAGTAAATGAATTAAATACATTTTATCTAATAGTGAACCATTTTCTGTTACTGTCATTTTGAGTTTTGAAATAGGTTTCAATTTTAAAAAGCCTCAGGGGTGTAGGCATGTGATGCGTGCTGACCAAGCATGAAGGTGGTCACAGATTTGTGGGTAGAGTTGATGGGGCTCAGAGCAAGTGGTGAGAATTAAGACTATAGTTAGGGTAATCATGCTTCAATAGACTGGGGACGTTTAGGTACCCCTAATATCTAAACGTCTCATCTAAACAAATCCTGTAGATTGAAAGAAGTTTGAGGGTACTGCAAAATGAAAAAAATTTAGCAAGACACCAGTTAAACATGAGTACGTTGTTTTATTGTACCCAAATTTGATAACGTTCATGTAATTCATTTTACATTTTGATGTTTTTATTTTACAATGAAAACCGTACAAAACAACTTCTTAATTTTATGTTAGTATGTACAATTTAGTATTCTAGTACTTGCCGGAGTCTATCATTGCCCTGTCAAGAGTTGTAACCCTGCAGCTTGTAAACGATTACAGCCTGGCTTAATATTATGGCTACACAACCACCAACAATTTCATTGTAAGACTGGAAGCACAGCTTCTGCTTCCGATAACTCTCGTTCTTCATAGATCAAGCTGTGGTGGTGAGATCATAGTATTAAAAAGTTGCAAAAATAGTTGTTTGTTGAAATTACTTTTACTTTTGTTAATAAATGTAAATAATAAAATTTAAATACGAGTGGGAAATTTATTGACCAGTGTTTTTTCATAGAATTTGTTCATAATAAATTATTTAATTTTTATAAGAAATAAAAATGTGTTATCATTGAATTGTATTTACATAACAAAGGGAGTAATATCTTTGTTGAATTTAAACTAGATTGCTAATGATGCGATATGAACAACCATGAATTCACATGGAATGTAAGACAGTGCAGCAAATATGACTCTAAACACATAAAATTAAACAGTTATTCACATACTAAACAGAATGAGTGCTGCAACCACAACTGCATAACTGCAAACTCTACCATATGAACAACCATGAATTCAAATGTCAGAATGTAAGACAATGCAGCAACCATGCCTATAATCACAAACGGTTTGAAAATGGCAGAAATCCTGAAGGAGGAAATTTTACTGTATTGTCTTTTAATGAAGAAACTTTATATGAAGCATATTTAACTTTAACCTAGAGTTTTTTCAATATGGTTTGATTTTTTTTTCATTTTACAGGGCAGAGTAGTAGTTATAGTAAGCACAATATAGTCTTTGTAGAAAATGTGAGTATATAGAATTAATATTGAATAATTTGAAAATTTTAGCACAGACTTAAATTTTATAAAATATATTTTATAATTTTAAAATAAACTTTTATTAAAGTAATGAATAAAACTGGCAGAAATGTACATTCTTTTTGTCACTAAAGCAAACGCCTTTCATTGCGGAAATACGTACTGCTTAAGCATTTAGCCCAGAGGTAAGCCGGTTTTCTCATTCCGTCAAAGAAGAAAGACGTTTTTTCTTCATTCACATATCTACTGTTTCCTTTACGCCGTCATCTGTCGTGAAACGAATACGTCCACATTTTTTCATAAATTAAACATATCAGTATTAAGAAGTATACAGTAAACTGATCAATAACTTAAATTTTATAAATTACATTTATTTTTATCCTCTGAAGGCATCAATTTGTTTATTATTTTGTTAAATGAATGATTTAGTTTAGAACCAAACTGCTGTTTAATTTATGGAAAACGAGAAAGTCAGTCAAAATCTAAAATCTTCAACAGTTATTTGTGTTCGAATCTGGTATAAATGCTCCAATCTTCTGTAGGATGAATGCTTTTCATATTGACGTAAATTTTTTTTCACGTAGTTCAGGAATATAATTTCAAAAATTAAAGATTTATAATTATTTTCTTTCTTCCATAATAACATCAACAACGAAAAAAATGGTAATACCGCCCAGAGAGCGAGATAAAAAAGCCTACATTGCTAGTATACTGTATACAGATCCTCCCAAAACCACAACCACAGCCGCCAACGAAACCGCGGTGTAAAAAAACTAAGAGATGGTGGCGACGTAGCCACCGCATGGAATACAGCATTTATGCTGTTGCAAAAACAACGGCAGAAAATGCTACCACAATAGCCGCTTAAGGACTCTTGCTGAAGCCGAGGCCATTAATTAATGTATACAGTTTACACAACCAACAAATTACTCCGCGGCTGGAATTTTACATTAAAAAATACGGCCTGGTCGTTAAATAATTGTGAAAATGTCAGCTATTTGTGAAGTTCAAATCAATTTCATGTAATTTACTTGTACGAAACGAGTTGCTCCTTTAAAGCAAATAACACTACCAAGGCTTGAATTATGTGGTTTTCTAATTGATCATAATATTGGTACTCCTGAGCGTAATTGTCTGTTCCTTTAGCCCAGGAACATGAATTACGTACCTTATCCATCAAATTACTCAATCTATTGATACTAAAAGAATTATTCTCTCTATTATTGCAGGAGTATTTGACTCATTAAGTCTTATCGGTCCTATTATTTTCCTATCGTAAACCCGCGATGGGACCCCAGGGAGGAAATGCAGCTATGCCTTCCGACCCTGACAGAAGTTATACCATTTATGGTAAAGGAACAGCGTAACTGGCGACTGATGGAGGGGTTCTTTATCCAGGTACTGACGGCGAAAGGGAAGGACTACTTCGACTGGACTGATTCGAGGACTTCAGAGCTGGACAACAGACGAAGACGAATGAAAAGGAAAAAAAGAAGCCGGCCTGCGGCGTGGGGAACCGAGAACAGCGTAGCTGCATCCGCCCTCCACACTGCCGAGGGTTAGAGGATACAGACATAAAAGATCTAGAACCGAGGGGTTGATCTGCCATGCCGGATTTACAACCGGTAGGCGGGGAGGTCCGGTAAAGTCGGAGAGACACCCCCTGGGGCGAGTATTAGTTGCTCAAGTGCGGATCCTCCCCGGGGAGGAAGCGTTGAAAAAAAAAAGTCATTAACATGACATAATATATAATAGTGATCGCAACTTAATGACAATGTATAAAAGTAGTATAATAAGAATTATAATAGTAATGATTATATTAATAACTTTTAATAATATACTTAAGTATATATTTTTAGAAACTAATACTTTCGGAAAATGTAAATCATATAGCGACTACGACTTCTTTAAATATGTTTTGTTAGTGACGCAAGCGAAGGTTTGTCCAATGACCTGAATTACTATGCGCGCGCGCGAATATATAAGCGTGTGTGTGTGTGCACACGCGCGTGTATGTATATATGTATATATATAACATTTTTTTTGTCTTCAGTCATTTGACTGGTTTGATGCAGCTCTCCAAGATTCCCTATCTAGTGCTAGTCGTTTCATTTCAGTATACCCTCTACATCCTACATCCCTAACAATTTGCTTTACATATTCCAGACGTGGCCTGCCTACATAATTTTTTCCTTCTACCTGTCCCTCCAATATTAAAGCGACTATTCCAGGACGCATTAATATGTGGCCTATAAGTCTGTCTCTTCTTTTAACTATATTTTTCCAAATTCTTCTTTCTTCATCTATTTGCCGCAACACCTCTTCGTTTGTCGCTTTATCCACCCATCTGATTTTTAACATTCTCCTATACCACCGTATTTCAAAAGCTTCTAATCTTTTCTTCTCAGATACTTCGATCGTCCAAGTTTCACCTCCATATAAAGCGACACTCCAAACATATACTTTCAAAAATCTCTTCCTGACATTTAAATTCATTTTTGATGTAAACAAATGATATTTCTGACTGAAGGCTCGTTTCGCCTGTGCTATTCGGCATTTTATATCGCTCCTGCTTCGTCCATCTTGAGTAATTCTACTTCCCAAATAACAAAATTCTTCTACCTCCGTAATCTTTTCTCCTCCTATTTTCACATTCAGTGGTCCATCTTTGTTATTTCTACTACATTTCATTACTTTTGTTTTGTTCTTGTTTATTTTCATGCGATAGTTCTTGCGTAGGACTTCATCTATGCCGTTCATTGTTTCTTCTAAATCCTTTTTACTCTCGGCTAGAATTACTATATCATCAGCAAATCGTAGCATCTTTATCTTTTCACCTTGTACTGTTACTCAGAATCTAAATTGTTCTTTAACATCATTAACTGCTAGTTCCATGTAAAGATTAAAAAGTAACGGAGATAGAGAACATCCTTGTCGGACTCCCTTTCTTATTATGGCTTCTTTCTTATGTTCTTCAATTGCTACTGTTGCTGTTTGGTTCCTGTACATGTTAGCAATTGTTCTTCTATCTCTGTATTTGAACCCTAATTTTTTTAAAATGCTGAACATTTTATTCCAGTCTACCTTATCGAATGCCTTTTCTAGGTCTATAAATTCCAAGTATATCGGTTTGTTTTTCTTTAATCTTCCTTCTACTATAAATCTGAGACCTAAAATTGCTTCCCTTGTCCCTATACTTTTCCTGAAACCAAATTGGTCTTCTTCTAACACTTCTTCCACTCTCTTCTCAATTCTTCGGTATAGAATTCTAGTTAAAATTTTTGATGCATGGCTAGTTAAACTAATAAAAAAATTTATAAAACTAATAAAACTAATTTTTAAAACTAATAAAACATTTATAACCATACTATAAATCGCAATTTAAAGCATATTAATAAAATACAAAGAAATTAAAACAGTAAAATATCAATTGACAACATTATTTTAACAATATTCAATTAGTAAAAAGTGAATTATTTTTTATTTTTCATTTTAAATAAATAATATTTAATTAATTGTCAGGTATTGGCAACAAACAACTTATGCACAGATCTTTGGAGCTAACCATTAGCAGTCTTGAAATCAACGACTCGAACTAATTGGTCCTAAATAGTTTTCCAAAGGGCCTTATTACATAGATTTGCATAATAAATGTTTTAAATCGTTGTGCTGTGTCAGTAAACTCATAATACTCTGCTCAGACATAATCATAAAGAACGTTTTTCGATATTATCACCCAGACATGCTCATATGTTGCAATACACAAACTTATTATATTTTACATCTTAATTAGAATAATTAAATTTCCAACTCCTACATGGCAATCAGATTTTCTTCCAGCTGCATGAAACGTCACTTTACCAATCACTTGCGCCAATATGGTTTTATATATTTCGTACTTTGTCCACCCTTTCCAATCTTACTGCTACAAAAATAACAATGCTATGTTTTTTTGGTGTATTAAAATCACCACAATTAGATAAGTTTATAAAAAAATGTAGGTGATGAACATGTGACATTTATATTAATAAAATATTGTATTTTATTTATAAATAAATTTATTTTATATAAATTTATTGATATTTAATCATGCACAAGGATATGTTAAAAGTCTTAATTTTGGGTTGTGTGACAGTTTTTTTGCATAAATATTAATGTAATTTCTTCTCTAAATCTTTTTTTTTACATTTCTTTTGTTTCAGGTAATGAATGTGTGAATATGCTATTATATTTTATGTTAAAATAATTTATTTAATTAAAGTTTTATCATTAAATCTTTATATATAAAAATGTTAAGTTCGTTTGTGTACGCTTCAAAAACTCAAAATGTTCTGCACCGATTGAATTCAAATTTTAGCACGATATATAACCCGCATCAAAGATTGTTTTTATCTATTTTTCGCATCAGTCACATACCCGCGACCGCGAGAAAACAGTTTTTTTAACGGTCAGCTGTGTACCAGTGACCGCGCCATCTGCCGAAAGCGAGGGGAACACTCGCCATACTAGCTAACGACAACCGCAGTCAAATGTGAAACAATACCTGTTCCCAATTACTTTGTTTATTAACAAAAAAAAACAAAACGTATCCACTTGCATCCGATTCAGATTATTATACAATCTGAATTAAATATTCACTTTAATCGAGGTACTTTTGTGTAATCGTGTCGCGATCGAGCTGCGCCTTTCACCAAGCTCTGAATTTAACAGAAAACGACCAACAGCTTTTTTTTTGTCTTTTTTGTCTTCGGTCATTTGACTGGTTTGATGCAGCTCTCCAAGATTGCAAAAAAAGACAAAAAACAGTGGGATATATGTATTAATGACGAGTGCAACACTGCACATCCAAACCAAATTCGCGCATTATTCGCAATTATATTGACCGCTTGCTTCCCTTCATCTCCCACAGAGTTACGGGAAAGATATCGATCGCATATGGGTGAGGATATGCATAGAGTACGCCTAGAAAATACCAATATGACCGTGGAATTTACAGAAGGCATTTACAACGAAGCATCCATAAATATTGAAAACAAGTGCTTAGCTATTGCAAATAAATTTCTTAGTCGATCGGGAATGCCAGCACCCACACGAGCTGCGATCGTTTCATTTGATGTGGATTTACGCCGTGAACAGAGTTATAACATCGGTGATCTTCAGTCATATGTCCGATCAAACATTCCCAAATTAACGCGTGAACAGAAAGGCATTTACGATCGCATAATGCGAATTATAAATGACGGAGTTGGGGGACCTTCTTCTTGGATGCGCCAGGAGGAACTGGGAAAACATTCCTCATTAGATCGATTCTAGCAACGGTTCGATCAAAAAATGACAATTATCCTGTTGCGGAATATTGATGAGCCAAAACTCTACAACGGCACGCGACTTGCAGTTAAGAAATTTATGAATAACGTAGTGGAAGCAACGATTTTAACCGGGCCTTTCAAAGGTGAAGATGTCCTCATTCCTCGAATACCCATAATCCCGACTGATACACCATTTTAATTTAAAAGATTGCAATTCCCAATTCGATTGGCATTTGCAATGACAATCAATAAAGCTCAAATTGTGTGGTTTAGATTTAGATGCGGATTGCTTCTCACAGGGGCAACTGTATGTTGCGTGTTCCCGAGTCGGCAAACCAGATAGCCTTTACGCAGACAGTGGAAAAACAAAAAATATTGTATATCCACAAATATTGCAAAATTAAACTTCTATGAAACGTATGCTTTGTTTTGTTTCTTATTTCTCATCCATGCAACCACAATGTGCCACAGCGAAGCGTGGTGGGTAGAGCTAGTACCTAATAAATCTTGTCTTTAGGTTTATTAATCATTTTACTTTTGTTTCAGGTGATGGATGTATTTATAATTATATATTATATCTCATGCTTTTTATATTAAAAAAAAAGAGTCAATTTGAATTATTTAGTTTCATATTATAAACATATAAAATTCCTACAGCAGATTAATTGGAAACTTTTACTTGTTAGTTCTAGTTTTAAATACCAGGTGTTTCATTTCTCGCTAATAAGTGTGACTTTTCAGTATAATTTTAGAAGATTAAACAGCTACAGAACAAATATTAACTGAAGCTGAAAAACTTTATAACATGCTTATCTGAACATATGATATATGAACAAGTTATCTAGTTTGATACATTTTTCACTAATTTAAGCTGAAAAAAGTAATAATGTGCTTATCTGAACATACGATATATGAACCGGTTATGTAGTTTGGTGCATACATTTGGTTATACGTGTACATTGCAGTCTGTTACTACTGAAACAATAAGCAGCAACCCTCCCCCTGGCCCAGTGAGGCAATACGCGTGTCATGTAAATGATGTACCACCGAAGTACCCCAGTATCCACTTCCTAATATTGAAATCCATATAAAAGCAATAAACATTTACTAGTATATTTGAACTTCAGAACCTTTAACTTTGAGAATCAGCTGTTACAAAATTGATTTGTGACAAGTTTGAACATAAGCAAATCAAAAAAATTATATTTAAAAGATAAATTCAGTAAATCAAGAAAATGTTTGTACTTGTCTACTTTCAATCATAAACATTTATCATACGGCATTAACAAAACTCTCAAAAGATATCAGCCCTTTCCACTTTAATTAAAATAGAACCAAATTCTAAGATAGACAGGCAAGACAATTACTGACGTATAAAGAACAACCAATATAAAAGTACTAGAACAAAATCAGTGTTTGACAAACAACGTACCAAAATGACCAAATACAACAAAAGATCAAATAATACAATAAAAGCGAGATTGTCTGCTACAAAAGTGAATAATATAGGAACTATATAATTCAGACTGCTATAAATATAAGATAAAACTATACTTCTTTACTTACAAAGGAGGTTTAGTATATTTTTAACAGGATAAGACAAATCTAGATCCCGAATCTACTTTTTTTTGTCTTTGGTTATTTGACTGGTTTTATGCAGCTCTGCAAGATTCCCTATGTAGTGCCAGTTGTTTCATTTCAGTACACCCGTACATCCCTAACAATTTGTTTTACATATTCCAAATATTGCACAATTTTTCCCATCTACCTGTCCCTCTAATATCAAAGCGACTATTCCAGAATGTCTTAAATCTTAAGTTATATTTTTCCAAATGCTTCTTTCTTCATCAATTTGCCACAATACCTCTTCTGTCACTTTATCCATCCACCTGATTTTTAACATTCTCCTATAACACCACATTTCAAAGGTTTCTAATCTTTTCTTCTTAGGTACTCCAATCATCCAAGTTTCACTCTCATGTAAAGCTATGCTCCACACACTTTCAAAAATGCTTTCCTGATGTTTAAATTAATTGTTGATGTAATCAAATTATATTTCTGACACAGAAATGGTTTCACCTGTGTTATTTGGTATTTTATATCGCTTCTGCTCTGTCCTTCTTCAATAAGTGTACTTCCTAAATAACAAAATTCTTCTATCTTCATAGTCTTTTCTCATCCTATTATATTCAGTGGTCCACCTACTTTACTTCTCCCACGTTTCATTACTTTCGCCTTGTTCTTGCTTATTTTCATGTTCTTGGATAGGACTTCATCCGTGCCATTAATTGTTTCTTCTAAATCTTTCTTACTCTTGGGAAGAATTATTATATCATCATCAAATCTTAGCATCTTTATATTTTCACCTTGTACTGTTATTCTAGATCTAATTTGCTCTTTGTAATTGTAAATGATCATTAACAGTTCTATGTAAAGATTAAAAAGTGACGAATAGGGAACATCCTTGTCGAATTCCCTTTTTTATTGCTGTTTCTTTCTTATGTTCTTCGATTATTACTGTTGCAATTTGGTTCGTGTAAATGTTAGCAATAGTTCTTTTTCTATACTTGAACCCGGAATGTTTTAGAATGCAGAACATTTTATTTGTCTTGTTATCAAATGCCTTTTCTAAGTCTACAAATGCTATGTATGTCAGTTTGTTTTTCTTTAATCTTACTTCTACTATTAACCTGAGTGCTAAAATTGCTTCTCTTGTCCCTATACTTTTCCTGAAACCCAATTGGTCTTCTCATACTTCCTCAACTCTCCTCTTAATTCTTCTCTACAGAATTCTAGTTAAGATTTTGATGCACGAGTAGTTATGCTAATTGTTCTGTATTCTTTACATTTTTCTACTTCTGCTTTCTTTGGTATCATGACAATAACATTTTTTGAAGTCTGATAGAACTTCCCCTTTATCATAAATTTACACACCAGTTTGTATAATCTATCGCTTGCTCACCTGTATTGCATAGCAATTCTGCAGGTATCCAGTTTGTCGCAGGAGCCTTACCATTTTTTGCTTTTCTAAATCATTTAATGCTTATTAAATTCAGATCTCAATACTATTTGTTCCTTTTCAACCTCTTCAACTTCCTCTATAACACCAGTAAACACCAAGCCAACACACGACAGATTAGACATAGTGTTGTTGTATTTTATTTTTTTGCATTGTGAGAAAGGCAGACGATTGTTTTCAGTAACGTTACCTAGTTAACACTACCTTCCTATCTGTGGTAGTATAACCAATCAACCTTATGCTTTTGTAAAACATTCTAGCTATTCTGTTTCTCATATTTTATTGTTGTATCATTTACTGCATGTTAAAACTTTGATTGGGTTGATTACTTTTATTCTATTCAATACTAATTGGCGGTAGAGACCTAGTGAATATTTGCTTTCAATTTATATTTTCTTTTTGTATCTTTATTCATACAATACCTATGTACATAAAAATGTTTATATGTGTGCAGGTGTGCATTCAAAACTAGGATCAGGAAAAAAGTAGTTGTAAGTAGTTAAATGATTCGGAAAAATGTGAAAGCTTTTTAAAAGTTTTAACAATAGATTCTAGTGTTAAATTGATTCACCCTCTATGAATCATGAGACCTTGCCAATTGTAAGAGGACTTGTGTGCTCAGTGATACAGAGCAGCTGGACCGAAGGAGCATCCATATCGCAGAGGTATCTGTACAGAACCAGACTAAGAAATGATTCCTGAAAGAGGGCAGCAACTCTTTCAGTAGTTAAGGGCACAGGTCAGGAGGAGCAGGTCAACAGCCATATCAACATCACTTAATCTAACGAGTACTACGCAGCTGAAAGCAATGGAATACTAGAGCTGTTTTTTTTCCAGGAAAATGTAGCTGTCTGCATTTTCATATATTCCGGAAGTAAACCAGTCCCCCGTTAGAATCTCTGGGTGGAGACTACAAAGGAAGCGGTCAACAGAAAATTAAAAAATAACATTCTAAGTGTCAGAGAGTGGAATACTAGAAGTCTAAAACCGGTTGTTACGTTACAAAATTTAAAGAAGAAGAAATTGGTAGGTTAGATGTAGATGTAGTAGGAATTAGCGAGGTTTGATGGGAAGAGTAAAACGACCTTTGGTCAGCTGATTTTAGAATAATTAACACAGCATTGAAGGTCAGGCAGGAGTAGGTTTTGTAATGAACAAGAAGAGTATTTCAAAAAGCTCTTAGCGATAGAATCTTTGTTATCAGGATTAAATTAAAACCTAAGCCGACAACAATTGTTAATGTCTATTAGCCAACAAATGCTCACAATGATGAGGTAGAGTTTATATGAAGAAATGACAAAGCAGTTTAATACATATAAGGGAATAAAAATTTAATAATAGTTGGAGATTGGAGTGCAAGCATTAGAAAAGGCAAGGAAGGAAATATAGTGGGTAAATATGGGCTGGGCAAGTGAAATGAAAGAGGAGACCGACTTATTGAGTTTTCCACAAAGTATAATATTTTTTTTTTTGTCTTAAGTCATTTGACTGGTTTGATGCAGCTCTCCAAGATTCCCTATCTAGTGCTAGTCGTTTCATTTCGGTATACCCCCTACATCCTACATCCCTAACAATTTGTTTTACATGTGGCCTGCCTACACAATTTTTCCCTTCTACCTGTCCTTCCAATATTAAAGCGACTATTCCGGGATGCCTTAGTATGTGGCCTATAAGTCTGTCTCTTCTTTTAACTATATTTTTCCAAATGCTTCTTTCTTTATCTATTTGCCGCAATACCTCTTCATTTGTCACTTTGTCCACCCGTCTGATTTTTAACATTCTCCTATAACACCACATTTCAAAAGCTTCTAATCTTTTCTTCTCAGATACTACGATCGTCCAAGTTTCACTTCCATATAAAGCGACACTCCAAACATATACTTTCAAAAATCTTTTCCTGACATTTAAATTAATTTTTGATGTAAACAAATTATATTTCCTACTGAAGGCTCGTTTCGCTTGTGCTATTCGGCATTTTATATCGCTCCTGCTTCGTCCATCTTTAGTAATTCTACTTCCCAAATAACAAAATTCTTCTACCTCTATAATCTTTTCTCCTCCTATTTTCACATTCAGTGGTCCATCTTTGTTATTTCTACTACATTTCATTACTTTTGTTTTGTTCTTGTTTATTTTCACGTGATAGTTCTTGCGTAGTACTTCATCTATGCCGTTCATTGTTTCTTCTGAATCCTTTTTACTCTCGGCTAGAATTACTATATCATCAGCAAATCGTAGCATCTTTATCTTTTCACCTTGTACTGTTACTCCGGATCTAAATTGTTCTTTAACATCATTAAAAAGTAACGGCGATAGGGAAAATCCTTGTAGGACTCCCTTTCTTATTACGGCTTCTTTCTTAAGTATAAAGTATAATATAGTAATTACCAACACCCAGTTTAAAAATCATAGTAAAAGAATATATACATGGAAAAAACCAGGTGATACTGTAAGGTATCAGATAGATTATATCATGGTTAAGCAAAAATTAAAAAATCAATTCAGACTGCAAAGCATATCTACAAGCAGACATTAATAGCGACCATAATTTGGTGATAATGAAATTATGCAAAATTAAAGTGGATTGAAAAAAGTGTTGAAAAAAAAAAGTAAAAAGTACTGAGCATACAGAACAATTAAGAGAATTTTGTGGTATGCAAGTTAAAATATAATGCGTTAAAGATTTTAATATTATTTTAATCTATTTTATTAATCTTAAATATGAAAGAAAAGGTTGATAGGTGGGTGGAATATATTGAGTAGTTATATGAAGGAAATGGATTAAAAACTGGTTATAAAGGAAGAAGAGGAAGTCAAAGAGGATAAAAACAGAGATACAATATTGAGGTCTGAATTTAATAGAGCATTAAATGATTTGAATAGCAGAAAAATGTGAATAAAGAACAATTAGCTTAACTACTCATGCATCAAAAATCTTAACCAGAATTCTATACAGAAGAATTGAGAGGAGAGTGGAAGAAGTGTTAGAAGACCAATTTGGTTTCAGGAAAAGTATAGGGACAAGGGAATCACCTTTTAGCGCTCTGATTAATAGTAGAAGGAAGATTAAAAAACTGCCAAAAAACTTCTAAAAAGAAAAAAAAATGTGAAGTCTCCTCCATGTGATGTCGCAGATACATTAACATATTTTTGGTTGTCATTAATCCTTTCACATTCAGTTACAAGTCAGAAAACCCATTTGTACTCTAATTATTTCTATTTTAATTCATTTTTGTTTCAGAGATTATTTTGTAAAGTTCAGTAATAGAATACTGATTTATACAATCATGCTTCAAGAAGTAATCTGTGTTTTGTATTAATTACAATATTTTCCAAAAATACAGCTGTAGAGGTACATATAAATAAAAATTTCGTCTGTGTTAAATAAAAAAACCCAAAAACAAAAGGTTTTTCCCAGATTAAAGTTATCTTTACCAAAAACTGAAATGGGCAGTAGCTAATTAAATATTGAAAACATCGCAAATGTTTCAAATCAATCCAGAAATTAATTTTTTAGGTAGATTTCATAAGAATTGTAACGGGTACCGTGATTCGACTTCCGGATAATTTCGACATATCTTCGCGTTTCACATCCCCCAGACCCCAAAACCACCGTCAGTTCAGAAGTTTATGTATACATTTATATACGCGGCTTACCGGCTCGATTTCATTTATATGTAATACACATAACATTTACAGAAATAATACACTTCTTATGATCATTCGTTGTTTAATAAATTAAATCGGGCCGGTGAGAGTTTTGTAACAATTTTTTTTATTTTTTTGCTTATTATATGTAATGCTTATAATCTGTTATTGTATATTACAAATATTTAATATGTACTTTTTTAAAGAAAATTCTAAATTAGTAACAGATTTTGATAATAGAAATGTAGTTTTTTGATATCAGTATCGTTTTGTAAAAGACAGTTTTATTTATATTACAGAAATATTTGTTTTTTGAGCGGAAGAAATGATATCTGCGAGACTCTTACGTACGGTTTACAATTTCATTGTAATTTTTGTTTTGTTATCATTGCGTTTCGTTATTCTATTATTTTTTTATGGATTATTTATTGTTATCTTATGGATTTATTATTAAAATTTATTGCATTAGAACAAACTGAATTTCACGGCCAATTTTTTTTGTCGTTAGTCATATCGTTCACTTCATACCGTATTTTTCGTTTTTTAATAAAACTTTTATAATGAGTGACCTTTACGAATCGGAGATCCGTGATGACATATTTTACTTTGCTAGTGTAACCCTCGATTTTTATCATTAAATTCGATTTTACCAATCTAATTTATTTCTGTTTAATTTTTTCATTTTTTAATAAAACTAGTATAATCTCAAGTAAACTAATACTTTTATTATTTTTTTAAAGAAGTGATAATTAAAAAAAATTCTTTCATCTACGGTACTTTCATTTGCATAAGAGCATTTACTATTAAAGCAAGCTATAGTATATTTTCTTTTAAATATTGTTATTTCAAGTACATTATATAGTGTTTGTACGCTACCTAGTATTATCAAGTCCTGCTTTCTGCGGGGCGATTAATAAAGGTACTGTAAAAACATGAATAAAATGTCATATTCGAGTCCGCGGTTCATCAAATGGAAAAAAAAAATTATCTAACAAAATTCGAGGTATTTTTTGAAAGAATTCTTTATTACAAATCTAATTCAACTGAAACATAATATTTTCACGATTATTTTATCTTTTTTCCAATTTTAATTTCACTATTAGGTTAGGTCATGTTTAGAATTGAAAACGTAGTCGTTGACTACGTTGCCTCTTACCGACCAAATTCTAACGAACTCCGTGATAAAAAATAATAACGTGCCACGGTCTGATTTTTTCTCCATAATAAAGTTCAAGTGTTTTTCTTCTTTTTTAGATGGACGAAGCAGGAGCGATATAAAATGCCGAATAGCACAAGCTAAACGAGCCTTCAGTAAGAAATATAATTTGTTTACATCAAAAATTAATTTAAATGTCAGGAAAAGATTTTTGAAAGTGTATGTTTGGAGCGTCGCTTTATATGGAAGTGAAACTTGGACGATCGGAGTATCTGAGAAGAAAAGATTAGAAGCTTTTGAAATGCGGTGCTATAGGACAATGTTAAAAATCAGACGGGTGGATAAAGTGACAAATGAAGAGCTATTGCGGCAAATAGATGAAGAAAGAAACATTTTGAAAAATATAGCTAAAAGAAGAGACAGACTTATAGGCCACATACTAAGGCATGCTGGAATAGTCGCTTTAATATTGGAAGGACTGGTAGAAGGGAAAAATTGTGTAGGCAGGCCACGTTTGGAATATGTAAAACAAATTGTTAGGGATGTAGGATGTAGAGGGTATACTGAAATGAAACGACTAGCACTAGATAGGGAATCTTGGAGAGCTGCATCAAACCAGTCAAATGACTGAAGACAAAAAAAAAATTATATAAAAATGTATTTATATTTTTTATTTACTATTTAGTTACCCCACACCATGATGAAAGTAACAAGGTGTCCCACACCCAGTGTTGCGCAGTGGCTCGTCCCAAAATCCTTTTCCCGCCAAGATGTTTAAATTCGTTTATGCGGTTGGCGCACAAACAGAAGCAAGACAAGACATCAATGTGATTAAAGACAGAATTATCAAAAATAAACAAACTTTTGAAACATAAAAGAATAAAATTTATTGACGTATATGAAAATTGGCGTCGAAATGTGGATTTTTACTCTAATATTTATAAATAATTGACGATGAAGTCATTAAGTTCAGAGAAAACTTCATTCCATTGATCGATTAGCCAGTAATATATTCTTTTCATTTTTCCCGTACAGGCATTTGAATTCGAAATTTAATCATATTTATTTCATCAAAATTTAAATTCAGATAAAACACATACTTTTGAACTTACCGTGTTCAATTTTTATATTATCACGTGATTTTCCGCATTTTTGTAGCCACACACTTTGTAATGCTTCATTCTCCGGAAACGGAAAATATTTCACGTTCTTTTTCGCTGGCGAATCAGTTCTGCTCAAACAATTGGGGAAATAACACGACGGCATATTTACATTTGTATCAAAATAAATTTGTATAAAAAAAAAAAAAACACTGTTTAAAAGCGAGTAGTTATAAAATCGAGAAAATTCAGAGACAAACTATCCGTGTAAAATCTAAAACAGAATTGTGTCTTCAGAGACAAAATTCTTTTCTGCTTTGTCCAGGTAAAAAAATGAGTCAAAGTTGTAAAACAAAACGGATTAAGATATCAAACCTGAATGCAGAACAACTGTTCTCTTTATTGCACGCGGTTTAAAATGGTTTACCTAGAAAATCCCTTGCATTTCATTTGACTCGTTAGAAAAATATGTTTATTGAATATAAAATTATTTTTCACTAAACAACAACAACTTTTTATTTTATTTTTATTTCAATATTATAAAGTAATATTCATTTTGGTATCCGTAAAAAAATAAGTAATATCTCATTTTCCCGTGTAAATTAGATTATTAAAAGCAATTTCTTTCAAAAATTGTTTTGCGATAATATTTTTAATTAAACTAAAAAATCATCAATTCCGAAGATTGATCAAAATAAATAATATGAGATCTTTAGTTATCAAATTTTGAAATAAGTTATCTCCCATTTAGTTGATTTTCCATTTTAATAGCATTAAATAGTTTCACATAATAAATGGAAAATAATATTAGTAAAAAAAATATTTTGAGCATAAAAAAAATTATCGGTGATTCGATACCGAACCCCACGAATAGCAAAAGGAGTCGTTACCGTAGAGCCACACACGCTACACGAAGACTTTGTGTCAGTTGCACTTCATAAGATGTGTCCCCTGTGTGTTTGTTTAGTTTTTCATTCATTATTTTGAATTTTATCTTAATTAACAATCAATTTCAATACTCTTAAGAATCAATAGACTTGTATAAAATATTTATTTTTATTAAGGATTATTAAAAAAAAATTTTTATTATTTTTGATAAATATTACGACTTTATCAGTACCAAATAATACTAATTCATATTGAAAGTGAATAATCATTCATAAATATTCGATTGTTAGCTCGTTTAATCATTATCATGTATTTAAAATTTTGTAAAATTTTTGTACAACTAAAAACTTTTGTCCCAAAATCCGTTACTTAAATGTTCAAATAACCCGGTAGATGAGATTTTGGGACGAGCGTATACGCATGCGCGCCGAATACTGGGCGCAATGCTACACCTTGTTACTTTCATCATGCCCCACACAACTTAAAATTTTAAATGAATATTTTTGAGTGACCGTTATTTAACGTTAATAAAGTTATTGACTAAGGTTTAAATTATATATCACAATGAAAATTACAACAATTTTATGACATAATATTTTCATGATTTAAGTTCAGTTACAAAAAATTATTTTTTAAATAAATTTGAACGATTACAAATTAAACAGTTGTTCAACTAACATTTGCGTTCGTAGTCAGTGACGTCACGCCAGTTATTGCTCGTCCGTTGTGTATGTTTAATTTTATGTACCGTGGTTGATATACGTTGTTTAATAATGCTAACATATGAGGATCAGTTGTTTATTGATACGGTTATGTTTATCTAACCAGTCGTTAATATAATTAATGTTAAAAAGTGATGGTAAGGTTAGTTATTAAATAAATTAATCATTTTCTTTAGTGTCTTTAATTGAGGTTATCTTAACTAGTGAATTTGAAATAGGTCTAGTAATTAACTGTATTAAAGCCGAATATAAGGTAAGTAACATTTTTAGGTGTTCGTAAGTCGACAGGCACTATGACATTAGGAAATTTAATACACAGGTTTTTATTATGTTTTAACTTTTGTAAAGTTTGGTTCGTATATGTGTTATATGAAACGAAAGGTCTGAAATCGCTAAGTATTTTAAACAAGAATACCTAATGTTGAACAAAGTGTTTGTTATGATATTTTTTTAATGTCAAAGATTATTTTATTAATTGTTTTGATAATAAGTTACTTTTTATCTTCGCTAGCCCAAGTATAATGAAATCTTCTTAATTTACTTTTAATTCACACACTCAAAATCTTATTTGGGTTCTAAAGAGGTTTTTCAGATTTAACTGCTACTTTTTCAAATTAAAGTTAGGCTTCAACTCAATATCTTAAAATCTTCCTTTACTTTTTCAGTGGTTTCATTAGATTTTAAAATTATTTAAGATTTTCTCATCATCTTTCAAGAAGTGTAATTGGAATTCGTTTGTAAATTTTACTTGAAAGATTTTACATGTAATAATAATAATAATAATAATAATTTAAACTTTTTGTTGTACAATTAAAAAAAAATATACGCAAAGCTGAAGTACTAACAGTTTTGGTAAAGTGATATTCCATCTTAGGATGTAAAACATTTATGTAAATTATTGCTATATGTTAAGTTTTTATCTTATTTATTATGAAACTAGCCGACCCGGCAATGCTTCGCCATTGCTAGATGAGTATATATATATATTTAAATGAACACAAATGAAAGTTTGATAAAACATTAAAAAACTGAACATTACGGAAGTTCGCAAAATTTAACCTTTCCCTTTTTCCTTTCTTCTCATTTTCCCTTTCTTTCTTTTTCCATTTTTCGCAAAAATATTTTTTTTCACGTTAATATATATTCTGAATATGAGCTAAATCGGACCATAATGCAGTTTTTCCGAATAACTCAACCCCAGTGCCACGTAGCGGGTTAATTTTTTTCAGGGATATTTCTTTCCATGGAAGTAACACGAATTTTGAATATGAGCCAAATCGGACCATAAATGAATTTTTTTGAAATATCTCTACTCTAGTGCCAGCTACCGGCTCCAAACTAGTTCAGTAACCTTCATGGGCATGCACACAACTCGAACGAAAGTTTCATACCAATCGGATGAATGTATAGGAACATACATTTTTATACATTTTTGTTTGACAACAAACATTAATTTATATATATATATATATATATATATATATATATCATAAATTGAATAATGTATAGAACATATATATATAATGTATAGAACATATATATATATATATATATATATATATATATATATAATAATTGAATTAATTATAATCAAATAATTTATATGAAGGGATAAAATATATTATTAACTCATTTTCATAAAATCAATGTTAGGTTTATCACAGTATTAGGTATATATATTTTTTCCAATAAATGGTGAACCAGTTTAAAAAAAAAAAATGTTAAAATATGAACATTAATGTTTTTTAAATTTTGATTTAATTTAAAAAAAAATTATTGACGTAGATTATAAAAAAGGTACAATACTATTATACATATATATATATATTTTATTTTCCTAATGCTTACCTTGCAGTCTCTTCAACTGATGAACAATAAGCAACCCTCCCACAGTCCAATGAGATGAGAATATGTGTGGCATGTAAATGAAATGTAGTTATGTACTCACTCACGTCCACCATCCCTGAGATGTGTGATTAACTGAACCCCAACTACCAAAGTAAATCATTATTCATTGTCCAATATTCAAATCCCCATAAAAGCATTTTAACTTTTACTAGGATTTGAACCTCAGAACTTTCCATTTTGAAAATCAGCTGTTAAACAACTGACTAGTGATAACAAGTTAACCATTAGGCCAGCCCGATGGGCTATGTGATATATGATAATCTGGTAATCATATATATGTATGATTACCAACAAAAACTATAATTTTTTGCTCTTGCTCATAGTCATCATTTCATTCTTTGTAAATGTGATTTTTTTCCTATTTCTATAATTTATTAGTAATATTTTTAAATTAGTTCCTATATTTTGTTACTGTGTGCTTAAATGTAATAAGGTGAACAACAATATTTGAAAAGTTTTTTTTTGTGTATGTTCTCAAATGATTTAAAAATTTCCTTTTAAGGGTTTGTTAGTTTTATTGATGTATATATTTTTATCCAGCATTACAACTGATTTTGTATAACTATCAATATTAATTTTAGTATGATTTAAACATTTATTTAAATTATTTAATGGTTTAAAATGTATATAATAATTTTTATTATTGTAGACATAACTATTTTATTTGTATTTTTATTAATATAATTATCGTTGCTAATATTTTTATTAACTTTAAGAAAAACAGTTAAAAATTAATTAAAAAATAAACAGAAATTCACATTTATAAATGAAGAGGTAAATTTTTAAAATAAATAATTGTTAAATTGGCACATCTGTCACTTGATAGCTAGCGTAGTTATAATCACAACTCTTAGTTTTAACCTATGACAAAGAATGAATTATACAAGATTTACATAACTGATGATGAAGACATTAAAAAAATCTTCCAATTTTAAATCTTATTTATTTAAAATACAATTAAAATTTTTTTCTTCAGAAGCAAAATTACTGTCGATAAGTTTTTTAATAGTACCAATTAAAATAATTTTAAAAATTTAATTTTTTTTGATCCCATTCAACGTGTACATAAATATGTACTGAAATAATATTCATTAATTCCTTCTGAATTATGAATTGAATAACTTCATATAGTATTTATATTTTAAATGATAAATGTGGATTTTAATCAATTTATTTTTTATTTTATAATTAATTGTGTTTTTTGTGATGCTGTTCTCATGAAGATTTTACCATGGTTTCCCTTGATCCATTTAGCCGATTGCTTTTATCTATGAAGTAGCAGATCTATCCATTTCTGATGTGATTTCTATGATTGTTATCATCACAGTATGTTCAAAATACACATTGATGTCCAATATCTAGACACCATTGTCTTTATCTTCTCGCTGTTCAGTTGACCTCTAGTTCATTGCTTTAAGTAATCTATAGATGGCCATATGCTGTTCAGTTCTATTTTCTGTATGATATCTTTATTCCTGATTATCTGCTTGTGAAGTCCTTTTGATCATTTAAGTACATCCCTTACAGTGATTTATAACATTCTTGTATGTAGGTTGATAATTTTCCAGTTTCTGATTTATAGAGTAGATTTCTACATATTGTATATTATACGAGGTTTGTCCCAAAAGTAAGTGTTCTGATTTTTTATTTAATTATCAATTAGACTTACCTGAAATTACAAGTTATCTCCTTGGGAAGTTACGCAGCGGTTCCAATGTGTATTCCGCTGTTCATAGCAGTACCGTAAGTCATTTTCCATAAATATGTGTAGCTCATCAGTTACAATTTTTTTTTTATGTTTTCCATCAACCCAAAACGGCTGTAGAAGTAGGGGAATATTTTTCTTCATCAGAAATTCTAAAATTGAAAGCGAAGTGAGAACTGGTGCATTATTGTGGTGCAGCACCTAATCTTGTGCAATGTCCATTCAGACTCACTGGAGCAACTTTTGAAGTCTTTCCAAGGAATCTTTTTAAAAGGCACTATTAACTGTATTTCCTGGAGGTACAAATTCTTTATGCACTATGCACAGCTTTCACCACTTTCACATTTTCATTCTTTCTTGGCAAGTTTGTTTTTCCAGAATGAGGGTCATCTTCAACATTTTCTCAGCCCTCTTTGAAAGCTTTGTGCCAATTAAAAACAATAGTTTTCGATGGAGTGACTTCTCCATAAGCTTTGGTTAAAGAAGAATTAAATGTTTCAGATGGTAGACTTGTTGAGTTTCACACAAAATTTGATAGCGTTACGTTGTTAAATATTTTTCTCCATTGCAAACGTAACAAGGTTATAAAAGCATGACTGTACATGAACAGCAGTAGCACGCAACTGACTCAACCGATCTATTTGAAACAAGTTTGCATATACAGCCAAGGTCACTGTTGTTATACATCAAGGATGTTTCTTCTGTAGGAAATTCAGTACACTTACTTTTGGGATAAACCTTTTATACCAATCAGAATAAAAAAAATTATTTGCTGATTTTACAAATAAGAGCATTAAAATGTGACTTTAACATTTTTTTAAATATACACAATGATGCGTCTCATTGCTATTTAAAATAGTTTTTGATAAAACTGAATGAATTGTCTACATCCCAATCAGTGTAGTATGAGTCAATATAGTTGTGCATATAATCAATGTGTTCAAATAACTTTCATTAACGCCTTTTGAATTGTGTTATTTTGGAACTATTTTTCTATTTAATATCTTATGTATTTACTTTAATGTTATTTCATACGTTATATTTATATTTTAAATAATTAATATGGAATTTAATTAAACATTATTTTTTACTTTAATAATTTACTGTTTTATGATACTGCTCTGATTAAGGTTAAGGTAACTTTAAGGTTTTTTCTACTTCCTCTTGCTCCATCTCAACAAATACTGAGACAGTTCTTTTTTTATCCATTGAGTAAGATGAGGTAATCTATGCAATGTATTATTTAATGATCAAAATAAAAGATTAATTATTATCTCCTTGCATAGATATTTCTCTCTCATGTTTGTCCTTCAATCTTCCTGTCTTTCAGTATATGTACAAATTGGATGTAACTGGAGGACAGACAGACAAAGAGATAACATCATTGTCCCACGTTTCGAATCAGAGGTTAAGTTTGTTCATCTTCTATTATTATAAGTTAAATCTGATTTTCGTACCGATTTCAAATAATTTATATTTCTTGTTAAGTCGGATATTTATTAGATTTTTGAGCATTTTATTTCATTTTTTATTATCAAATTCAATATATAATGTGAATATATGAAGTATGTGATATGTAGAAATGTGTTATGTGATATGAGATATGTGATATGTATGAAATATTAGTGATGTAACTTTATAAAGATAATAAAATAATAAAAACTGATGTAAAATAAATTTAATTCTCCTGAAAGTGTTATTTGATAAATATTTTGGTACTTCTTTGTTTTACGTCCCTCCCCCCACTTTTTTGCCTTTTTTCCACATAAAAATGATTTAATATAGCATGTTTTATAATAATTGATGAATAAAACATTAAAAAAATAACATAGTAACCCTATAACTCAATAAAAATAATCCAATAATACATTAGAGAACATTTTAAACATTTTCCATATTAACATATTTAAAATATAAGCATTATTGCTTATAATTATAAACCTAAATTTTAAGTTTAATCCGACCAAACTTAACCTATACTTTCTCTTGTTAACTGTGACTAATTAACAGTAATGTTTTTTGATTATTTAAATAATAATTTCAGTTATTATTGCATTTACTTATTATTTAAAGCGTAGGTTAAACTTCGTTACATTATATTTATAATTTCTCTGCAAATACCTACAAAAACCCAGTGATTTGGAAGAATTCTTTGCCTATTGTATTTGTTTTTGAAAATTAGGACTTTTCTTTTTTGGGTTTTCTAATAAATGATCAGCACACACACCTCTCTCAGGTACATTTTTCAATCTGTTGTTGCTTCACTTGACATTAACCTACGCTCACTTCGCTCGCTAACCTTGATTAATATATTAATATATTTAAAATGACAGATATAAACAGAATGTTAGTGTGTTTTCTTTAATTTGTTATTCATCAGTTATTATAAAACATGCTATATTAAGTAATTTTTATGTGAAAAAATTAAAAAAAAGTGGGAGGTGTAAAATGAAAAAAAGCCAATATTTTTGTACATACTAAATGAAAAAGCAGAGAAAATTCTGTTGTTTTTCGTTGTTTTTTTTTTTTAATTTGCATGTTTAAAAGAAACAACTATGAAATATTTTAAAAAAGAGTTTTTTTTAAAATATTTAATTAAAGAAAATTTTTTACAATGAAAAATAAGTTTTCCATATTCAAAAATCTTTTAATAATTTATTTTTAGTGAAACAATTACATGTTTTGAAACAATTACTTATACTTTTTTGTTTTAATTTAAACACTTTCCTGGTTGATGTAATTATCTGAATAAAAAGTCCATGAATCGATAACATATTGTTAAAGGTTAGGAATTTATTGCAGCAATTTTTTATTCACTTCATGCTTGGTACAATCATTTGACTCAAATAATTTTCACTACGATGACTTTTATGTTGCTTGAAAAGGATAGAACTTTGAAGAGCCTAGATCAAGATGCTTTAAGCTAGGTACTAAGGGATTTTTCAAACGAGTTGTCCAACAAAATCATGTTGGCAATATATGGTATTGTATTCCATGCATTTGGGGTTTCAAACCAAATAACATCTAAATTTTTATTATGTTCCCCATCTGAGATATAAGGCATCAAAATTCATACATTTCAAAAATTTTCCATTTTTGATCTTTTATAAAAAATAAAGAAAGAGGATATTTGACATCAAAATGCATAAATAGCCTTTCTAGAACTTTTAAGAATAGGTATAAGTATTAGAACTGATATGTTCCTTCCCTTCGCAGTGAAATACTTATGCAGAAATTGAAGTTTTTGCATTCAAATGCCCTGATTCTGAGCTGATTTTAGGGTATAAATAAATTAGATAGGAAAATGATGTACATAACATAATATGTAGTAATTTTTGGTTAGAATACAATGAATGATTTTCGTTTCAAGTTTCTAAATGATTTTGTTTTTGAGATATTGGAAAAAACTGCAAATGGCAAAAAATGTAAAAATTTGCCTAGTGCTTATGAGGTCTGTAAATAAAGTAATGAGACTAGTTATTTTTGGCTAGCCAAAGTGGCAATACTGTAAAGTTATTATTTTTGGCTAGCCAAAGTGGCAATACTGTAAAGTTATTATTTTTGGCTAGCCAAAGTGGCAACACTGTAAAGTTACTAAATAACATGGTTATATGAACAGCTGATTTATATTAGGTAAATATTTTTAGTTTATTGTTGCCACGTGAGACGTAAAGAAACTTTTCATGAAACGAGTTTTTGTTGTGTGTTACAAACATGAGTGATACTAATTATGAGCAGTGTTGTGCAATCAAGTTTTGTGTTAACCTCATGAGAATGCTACTGAAACTTTTTCAAAATTGAAAAGGGCATATGGAGATGACACTCTGTCACGAACCCAAATTTTTAACTGGTTTAAAGCATTTAAAGCATCAAACTCACCATCTCCCAAAAAATCAAAAATGAGCAAATCAGAAATCAAAATTGTGTTAATTTGTTTCTTTGATAGTAATAGGATTGTCCATAAGGAGTTTTTTCCTACAGGACAGACTGTAAATCAATATGTTTACCGAGAATTCTCGAAAGACTGTGGATAGAGTTGCTTGCGTGACACCAGCCATCAAAAACAATGGATGCTGCATCATGACAATGCACCTTATTACATTACACTTTCAATTATTGAGTTTTTGGCAAAGAAAAACATTCCTGTAGTACCTCAACCACCTTATTCTCCTGACCTGTGTCCCTGCGACTTTTTACTGTTCCCGACTTTAAAATAAAAATCTCAAAGGACACCATTTTAGAACAGCAGAAAACATAAAAAAAATAGTAACCGACCCATCTGAAGGATATTTCAGTTTCTGCGTTCTGACAGTGCTATGAAGAATGGGAAAACTGTTTGAAGCATTGTGTGGCTTCACAAGGGAACTATTTCGAAGGTGATTGAGTCCATGTATAATTGGATTGTAAATAAAAAGTTTTTCTGAACCAGTCTCATTACTTTATACATAGACCTCGTACAAACAAAAATAAAATCTGTTTTCAACTCTTGAAGTATGAGAGAATACAAAAATCAAAAATGGTCATTGAACTACATGGTAAATTGACATGGATTGGCTCTATACCAAGAGTATTTATTGCTCTAGTTGATATCTGTGGTCTTTGATTTGTGAAAAATGCTTCAAATTGTGTCTTGTAAGAGCATGAATTCCACTTTTCAAATTTTTTGAGTATTTCTTAATGATTTCCATGCAGATCATCTTTGATTGCTGGTACAATATGGAAGGATGCCACTTTTTTTGTTCATTACATTTAGTTAAACCTTGTAATATTCATGATGCAATGTTGCACAGCCATTATGTTAAAAGCAACAAAACTGCTTCAGATTTCTTTTGCCCTCAAAAAATTAATAACATTTAGAATTCCTCATGTGAGCAGACATGTAGAACAGTTACCATTGTTGGACTAGATACAATAAATGGTATAAGTACCGAGTTATAAATAAATGTTATGTGAAAAACTATATATTATATGTTAGTATAGTTGTACAAGTAAATTTACCAATAATTAATTTATTAAGTCTGTATTATATTGTAGAATGTCCACGACATTTAAGTCAAAATTAATTTTCATAACAGTTTTAATTTATTGAGAAATTTACTGTAAAGATTGAGTTTGTTCATATGAGTAAGGCCTATACATAATCTCTTATTAGCAGATTTAACAGGAGTAGCAGCAAGATCAAACTACTACTAAAAGTACAACAGTAAAAATTTCTGAGAGTCACTTGTTCGAAAAATGATAATACTTTTATTAAAATAATCCTTTTCTTGCCTAATTGTACAGCTATACAGTACAGTATATTAGGAAAAATATGCTAATTAGGTCAAATTTTGCACGTCAAAGTTTTTGCAGATATTCATGTTCCATCATCTTCCTCTAGCAAAAAAAAAACAAAAAAACAATTTTAGCTCTGAAAAATTCCAGAAGAATGTATTTAAGTATGTTTACTGATTTTTATTAATGTCTCCAAACTAGATGGACAAATGTGGATGAAATTTGTGACAATTTGTGTATGTGTGTCATCGATGATGTCATTTAATTTTGGTCACAAATTAGTCAAGGGAGTAGGAAGACCTTACAGTTCCTATATCTCAAATTTTTACTGAAATTTTTTCACATAATTTAATTCTCCTTATGCATCTGAGTTTCTTTGTGATGGTATTTAGTTTTATTAAAATTTCCATGAAACAAGATGAGTGCAAAAACTACTTGTTTGTTTTTGTTGATTCTGGCCTCATATTCTTTTAATAATTAGGTAATTCCAATATATTAATATTCTACTTTGGTTATGTATTTGGGAAAATTTATTCAGACTGGGGGATAATAAGAATTTTTTGTTTGTTTTTTTATCATCAGATATCATTTTTTCTTGATATCTTCAGACCGGATAAATTGATTTTTTTATCAAATTTTAAAAGATAACTTCTAAATATGGATCACTGATGCCATTTAATTTTATTAACAAATGGTCAATGTGGTGGGAGTCGTCAGTGTAAGTCCCATATCTCAAAATTTTACACAAAGAATATTATTTTTTTTTTAAGTAATTTTTTACTTGTGTACAAAACGGCCCTAGGAAAGTTGTGTAACCCAACAATATATTTTTATAATTTTTCAGAGAGTTTTCCATTACACATTATACAATTCTCCATCATTTGAAACTAATCTTCAAACAATCCCTGCCATGTTTTGTCATATGGGCACCTGTGCCCTTAAGAGGTCATCGTAGCTCGTAAACCATGTTCCTTTCAATGAGTTCTTTACCTGGTGAAACAGTACGAAGTAACATGGTGCAAGGTCAGAACTATTGGGAGATTGCTCTAACAGTTTTATTCCATTACTGAACAAATACCAAAGAGTAAATTTTGTAGTGTTGCGCCGGAATGTTATCATGATGAAGAAACCATGTGTCCATCCTTGAGTTTGAATGCAGTTTCTTGAGAGCTTTGACAACTTTAGGCAGGCATTCCTCAGTATGCAATTTCACTGTAACTGTCTTTTGAGTTTCTGACACAACTTGCCCTAAAACTTTACCTGCACTAAAAAATACAGTCATGTATAAGTGAACTGGATTTTTGAACAGCCATGAAGATCTGCTCATCATCAAACACCCTCACATTATTCTGAGTCCCGGTCGGGATATTATAATAGAATACTTAAGTTTCACCTGTCACAATACTGTTCACATCGGGAGATTTCCCTTTTTCAGCATTCAACATGAAACATGAAGAACCAACTGATCATTGGCCAGTTACACGGCACCTAAATGGTACAACTAACTTGAAGTTGAGCTTGCAGAGCACAAACTGCTGTTGCGTTGATGACCGAGGACACCTCGATTTGGTGGCAGGTCTTACGCTTGTTTTCTCTCGAGTATTTTTCATACTGCAGCAATGTTTCCCTTATTTACAGATGATAATGGTCGACCTGACTTAACTTTGCTCTCAAGGTTCGAATTACCTCCTTCAAACTCACTGTTCCACGTAAATATTGTTGTGTGATGAGCACAATCCTCTCCAAGCGGGATTCATTTCCTCTAAACAATGATCAACACTTAATTCATATGTAAAATTGCCTGGTATTCAGTTTTCGATCACAAAAACATCACTAACTCTTTTCACTAACATCGCTAAAAACAAATATGACACTGACTAGAACAGCTACAGTGCAGTTGGGGACCTGTCTAAACATCATTAACTTGTAGTCGCCTTGATAATTTGTTCTGTCATATTATACGATTTTTGTAGTGCCCTTTACACTTTAACATTTCAATTAATTTTCAATATAAGGAGGAAAATTTTGCCTTGAGAGAAAAGTCCTTGTTAGCTAGAGCATAACTTTTGTTGATCATTTTTTGTTGTTACATTATTATTAATAATATTAATTTTTCTTAAACTCTGTGTGTTTTATTTCTGACATCAACAATAACTTGTTGATGGCTGAATTCATAGTAATTTAACAATTTAAGAATGGTCAACTGTTTTGGACAATATTATCCGATCACATTTTCCAGTACTTGTTAATCTGAGTTTTGGTGATGCTCCCTCCATGTTTTATGATAGTTTTTGTAGATTGTTGCATTATGTTGTTATTGTTTTGATGTTATATCAGGTAAATCATTAATGAGAAAACTTTTTTTCAGTGAAGTATCTTTTTTTCAGAATTGGCTTCTTAAATGTATTAATACATCATATTCAGACTGGAAAAATTTGGTGTCGTATTGGTAAACAGGCATTATCAGTAAACGTTAATGCACTTATATACAGTATGAAGATGCCAGTAATGGTACGGTTTTAGTTGATTTTACTGTAAGTTGTTTATTTCTTATATCTAGTTAAGTAGTATTAAGTTTGTATTCGATAAATATGATAGTGGAAATAAACAGAATTTAATGCTTAGTTGCTGTCAAAATGGTATTCCAACATAACTGTGTGTCATCAAGGCTAAAAAATAGTGTTACACATGATGCCTGATTGTCCAGCAGGCTTAAAAATAAGGCTAAAACTGGGATATGTTGGCCAGGTTGTTATAAGTTTGAGTTATTGTTAAATATTTTTACAAAATTGAAATTGTTTGGTCGAGGTTTATCGTATTACTTTTGCTGAGTATTCACCCACCTGATTGATATAAAACTTTGGAATTTTTAATTAATTAGTTTCATCGTACAAAAGCTCAGTTTCTATTACTGCTATAAAAAAGGAAAAATTGCAAAAACTACATCTTCATCTTTTTAATTTTGCCCAAAATTTAATGACATCAATACATAGAAATATTTTTTACCATCGAGCCATTTTTGAACAATTTATGTCGAGCCTGTTTTACTGATCTGTAAATTTATATTCTTCTGGAAATTTCTATAACTTTCTTAATGTTCTTTTTGGACTAATATGATTTTGAAATGATGACGTTTATAAAAACTCTTATGTAAAAATTTGACAAGTCTTTTATAGTCCCTTTATGCTGCATATAGCATATCTATATGTAAAGGAAATGTTCTTTCCCAAGCATTTTGTTTTAGATTGAACAACATCTCTTAGCCGATGAATAATATATTTATGTAGGACTTTTCTTTGAGGATAGTTTTTCCTTGACAGTTTTCCTTGAGGAGCATATTTGTGAGAAATCGTGCCTCGATAATAAAAAAAGACTGTTAGCATGACCTTCTTATACTGCATCATGGAAAGTGATGCTTCAGCTCGAGTATCACAACTTATCATATAATTTATCTTTAAAAAAAATTGAAACTTCAAAAAAATGAATATACAAAATATGGTTTGTTACAGTATAAAAAGCAGTATTTCTATAAGGAGTTCATACAATTTAATTTTATAAAAATGTTATTTTTCTTTTACAATTACAATTATGTTTTACATTGATTTTACTTTGATCTATGTCACTAATATATAGTACACTCTGTCACTTGTGTAACACCTCATTCCTCATTTGAATCATAACGCATTAAGTTAAATTTATTTTCTTAGATATTGAGGAAAAATATCTAAGAAATTTCTTGCGCACATATTATTAATTATTTTAAAACCGATTTAAATTTATAATAATACAATTTAATGTTATCCGATTAAATCTTATTCATATAACATTTTTCAATAATGACGTCCTATTTTACAATGATTTTTTAAAAAAATTACTACTAGATACAGTTCTGGGATATCTTTTACTTAGATAGTTTTAAAAAGTTCTCGAGCTGACAAAGAAATCATAAGATTTTTCAGAAGTATTTGATTCTTCGGCAAATCCCGAAAAATCACCTTGCGATTCGATACATTTAAACCGACAATTTTTAACTTCTTTAATATCTTCAGTATAATGTGATTTGTTCAACTCTACAAAATAAATGGTTACCTCAGCTTTGATCTACTGTTTGAATTGAATTATCATCTGGCGAGCCATTTTTTCAGATTTGGGATGAGGAAGTAATCGCTGGGAGCCAAATATATATATATATATATATATATATATATATTATTTGGCTATATTATATATATATGGAAGCACTTTGAAGTCTAGGTCATGAAGGTTTGCACAAACAATCCGAGACATTTGAGTAGGTGCATAATGGTGGTGGAAAAACACTTTTTGGCCAGGTTTTGATGTTTACCCTGAATTGCATCCTTCGATCGATCTGATAGTGGAGTTAAAATCCTAGGATTTTAACAAGTAGTCTATAAGGACTATACTATGAGAATCCTAAAGAAAAAAGAGTCATGACTTTTACTGCAGTTTGAACTGATTTCGCTATTATTGATCTGCTTTCACCTGTTCTCACCATGCCTCTTCTATCCCAGTTTATTCCTTCTCTTTTTCTTATTCTTTTTAGCCTCTGTAACCAGTGTAAGGTATTATTTCAGAGGATGATATGTATTAGTGTAAATGAAGTATAGTCTTGTGTAGTCTCAGGTCAACCATTTCTGAGATGTGTGGTTAATTAAAACCCAACCACCAAAGAACACGATCTAGTATTCAAATCCGTATAAAAGTAACTGCCTTTACTAGGATTTGAATCTTAGAACTCTTGACTTTGAAATCAGCCGATTTCAAAGTTTGGTCGACTGTTAACAAAAACCCCAACCATCGAGCGAAAAGTTTTTTCATATCCCGAAAATTGTGTAAAACGTAGTGTCCATACCTACCGTCTTTCGATACGTCAGAGATGTAAGCTCGGGGGGGGGGGGGGTATTTTGATTCGGCATTCATTTAATAAGGAATTATAGATTTTTGTGAGAATTTCATCCATCGGAGTGGTTTTATGGCGTGCCGAGAGTTGATCATCTTGCATTGATGTACGATCTCGTTTAAATTCAACAGACCATTTTTAGATAGATTTCATAACAAAGGTATCTATTGTAATGGGTACCATGATTCGACATCCGGAAAATTACGTAATATCTTCGCGTTTCACATCTCCCTGACCCCAAAACCACCGTCAGTTCAAAAGTTTATATATATATATATATATATATTACTTTCTTGTGGACACTATAACTGCCTTAATTTTGTTCCAGTCACTTTCAAATTGTTCGTTAAAAGTAACTCGTTCAAAAATCTTAATCGAATTCGTTAACGGACAAAATCGTGCAATGGGGTTGGAAATGAGGGCGCTTTTTCGAAAATATAACTTTGTTATTAAGTAAAATATCGGAATTGTTTAAAGTTCCTACTATTCTTTGGATAAGGGCCTAAAACTTATAAAAGTAAAGTTTTGATTGATATCGGCCATCGGGGTGGAAAAAATGGGGTTTCGAAGACAAAAAAAAATCATACCTCCTTTCTTAATAGGCACAGTATCGAATCTGTTTAAAGTGGTCGTTAGTCCTCTATTCATTACCTAAAACTTTTGTCTGAAACAATTTTTGATCTGATCAAGCCTTACGGTAAGAAATGAGCAAAATAGTGCTGGAATTGTAAGAAGATGCGGCTTGTCGTACGCTAAATATGTACAACTTTTTTACACGTGTAACCATTGTCGTATTGAGTAAATTTGAAATTTTTCTTAACTTTAAGTTGTAAATCTTTTTTCCCCTACTTAGCACTGGTGAAATATACCTCCGCCTTCCGGCGTGCCGAAAGGGATTTTTTTTTTTACCTTCGAAAACGAAGTCGAAGAATCCTTTAAACTGAATCATACTTTTTGCTGCCATCGTAGCTTTAAAACTATACTGCAAGAATCATTCAAAAAAAGGGATATGGGTTTTTCTCATTTCTCGAATTTTCATGACCTAGGGACCCCAAAAAACAAAAAAAAAAAGGTGGATAATGTTCGTAATTACCCACCTTTTTTTTATATATACTTGCGTAGATGTTTTAAGCTTAATAACTTTTGAATGGATAAACCGATTTTGATGAAATTTGGCACAGTCTCGTGTATATGAGGAAATTTATGGCTAAAATTTTGAGGTTAATATCTCTATAGAGTGGGATGGTTGGTTTTTGGAGTCTTTTTTTTTTGTCTTCAGTCATTTGACTGGTTTGATGCAGCTCTCCAAGATTCCCTATCTAGTGCTAGTCGTTTCATTTCAGTATACCCTCTACATCCTACATCCCTAACAATTTGTTTTACATATTCCAAACGTGGCCTGCCTACACAATTTTTCCCTTCTACCTGTCCTTCCAATATTAAAGCGACTATTCCAGGATGCCTTAGTATGTGGCCTATAAGTCTGTCTCTTCTTTTAACTATGTTTCCAAATGCTTCTTTCTTCATCTATTTGCCGCAACACCTCTTCATTTGTCGCTTTATCCACCCGTCTGATTTTTAACATTCTCCTATAGCACCGCATTTCAAAAGCTTCTAATCTTTTCTTCTCAGATCGTCCAAGTTTCACTTCCATATAAAGCGACACTCCAAACATACACTTTCAAAAATCTTTTCCTGACATTTAAATTAATTTTTGATGTAAACAAATTATATTTCTTACTGAAGGCTCGTTTAGCTTGTGCTATTCGGCATTTTATATCGCTCCTGCATCGTCCATGTTTAGTAATTCTACTTCCCAAATAACAAAATTCTTCTACCTCCATAATCTTTTCTCCTCCTATTTTCACATTCAGCGTTCCATCTTTGTTATTTCTACTACATTTCATTGCTTTTGTTTTGTTCTTGTTTATTTTCACGCGATAGTTCTTGCGTAGGACTTCATCTATGTCGTTCATTGTTTCTTCTAAATCCTTTTTACTCTCGGCTAGAATTACTATATCATCAGCAAATCGTAGCATCTTTATCTTTTCACCTTGTACTGTTACTCCGAATCTAAATTGTTCTTTAACATCATTAACTGCTAGTTCCATGTAAAGATTAAAAAGTAACGGAGATAGGGAACATCCTTGTCGGGCTCCCTTTCTTATTACGGCTTCTTTCTTATGTTCTTCAATTATTACTGTTGCTATTTGGTTCCTGTACATGTTAGCAATTGTTCTTCTATCTCTGTATTTGAACCATAATTTTTTTAAAATGCTGAACATTTTATTCCAGTCTACGTTATCGAACGCCTTTTCTAGGTCTATAAACGCCAAGTATGTCGGTTTGTTTTTCTTTAATCTTCCCTCTGCTCTTAATCTGAGCCCTAAAATTGCTTCCCTTGTCCCTATACTTTTCCTGAAACCAAATTGGTCTTCTCCTAACACTTCTTCCACTCTCCTCTCTATTCTTCTGTATAAAATTCTAGTTAAGATTTTTGATGCATGACTAGTTAAACTAATTATTCTGTATTCTTCACATATATTTGCCCTTGCTTTCTTTGGTATCATGACTATAACACTCTTTTTGAAGTCTGACTGAAATTCCCCTTTTTCATAAATATTACACACCAGTTTGTATAATATATCTATCGCTTCCTCACCTGCACTGCGCAGTAATTCTACAGGTATTCCGTCTATTCCAGGAGCCTTTCTGCCATTTAAATCTTTTAATGCTCTCTTAAATTCAGATCTCAGTATTGTTTCTCCCATTTTTTTGAGTCAATTTTCTCAAAATTTTGTAAACATAACACCACTTTATATGAAGCTCAGTGCATACGTGCACATTTATCTTACCATTTAAAAAAAATTGTCCCAAAATTCCTCCTTCCCCAAAGATCGAAAAATCGATCTTAAAACGAGAATAAAACGATGGAAAGCTCGTTATTTATTGCATATTTTTTAACCGATTTTTTAAAATGTTATATTAAGCATAACAGTAACGCAAGTGAACAAAAAAAAAAAAAAAAAAAAAAACAGATAAAAATACTTTGGGGGGCAATTTTGGGGAATGAGAAAACCAATCAAAGTTTAAAAATATCAATTTCTTGAATTTTCTAAAACTTTTTTTAAATATTTTAATGATAATTTTCCAAAAAACTTTCATCATAATTCACCCATTATCTTCATAAAAGAAATCTTAGATAAATTTTTATGGGTTGTACTTTTTTTATTAGATTTTTATTTTTTTTTTAGCTTTTAAATTTAATTTAGTAGAAGAATCGAAAGATTTTCTTGGAAGGTGATCTTACAAGTGGGAAGCAGAAAAAAATAAAAATAACATTTTTTTTTTTAATTTTAAAACTTTATTGGTTTATTTAAACATATAATACAATTGTACAGTAAAGTAAATTACCCCCTCTCACCAAAAAAGAAATTTTAGTTAATTTTTTCCGCTTGTAAATTATTTTTCCATCGTATAAGAATAAATAACCGATGACAAGAAAGTATTACAGCCGGTCTCCGTGGCGCGAGTGGTATCTCGGCCTTTCATCCGGAGGTCCCGGGTTCGAATCCCGGTCAGGCATGGTATTTTCACACACGCTACAAATCATTCATCTCATCCTTTCACGCAATACTTAGCGATAGTCCCGGAGGTTAAAAAAAATGAAAGTATTACAAGTTGACTCTCACTTTTTTTTTTTTGTATGTCCGCTGGAGTTAAATCTTTTAAAACAAAAGGATTTATAACAGTTTGAACTTCAATTTTAACAATTTTTTAGAAAATAGAAACATTTTTTGATTTACTCGATCGCGACAAACAAACGACTAAACAAATTGTAGCATGCAATCTGAAGGATTATAGTTGACAAATCTCATAGTCGTTCGGTCATATTTTCCCCGTTTTTGTTTCAGGCCGAGAATTTTCCGAACGACCCTAGTATTCAATTTTTCATAACTCATAATTAATATTCAAAGAATCTAAATATGCTTCATTACGGGCGAAACTTTATAACAGAAATCTGGGTGAAAATGAAGCCTTTCCAGACTTATATTTATAACAAGTTTTTTTTAATTTTCCTTCGTAGGGAAATTCTTTTCGTTTCTTCGTGTGATATCTACCTCACGCACATTAGGAGGTCTCCCCGTCTACGCTGCTCTGATATTTCTATCCTCCTTACACTTAACTAGAACAATAATAATAATTACGCGCGTACTATAATCTAAGGAACATGATTTTATTTTTAGAATTAATTTTCCCTCTCACTGTGTTGATAAAACCTTTTATGTCAGAGACGATTATATTAATTGCTTTACGTTATCTGTCCCAGTGAACCTGAGAGAATTATATTCATGTCGATGTTAACTATTATCGGATTAAATGTTATCAGCAGTACATTTACACGATAAGTATCTTGAAAATTGAAGGTAATATTTTAATTAAATTTACGCTGCTAAATTTTACTTTTATTGATTTGTCTTATAAAAAAAAGAAGAGATTTGAGACTTTTTTTAATATTTTAATCTCCCGGTTATAGTGGGATCTCTCTTTTATCTTCAGTCATTTGACTGGTTAGATGCAGCTCTCCAAGATTCCCTATTTAGTGCTAGTCGTTTCATTTCGGTATACCCCTTACCGAAGACCAATTGTTAGGAGAAGACCAATTTGGTTTTAGGAAAAGTATAGGGAGAAGGGAACCAATTTTAGGCTTCAGATTAATAGTAGAAGGAAGATTAAAGAAAAACAAACCGACATACTTGGCGTTTATAGACCTAGAAAAGGCATTCGATAACGTAGACTGGAATAAAATGTTCAGCATTTTAAAAAAAATTAGGGTTCAAATACAGAGATAGAACAATTGCTAACATGTACCGGAACCAAACAGCAACAGTAATAATTGAAGAACATAAGAAAGAAGCCGTAATAAGAAAGGGAGTCCGACAAGGATGTTCCCTATCTCCGTTACTTTTTAATCTTTACATGAAACTAGCAGTTAATGATGTTAAAGAACAATTTAGATTTGGAGTAACAGTACAAGGTGAAAAGATAAAGATGCTGCGATTTGCTGATGATATAGTAATTCTAGCCGAGAGTAAAAAGGATTTAGAAGAAGCAATGAACGGCATAGATGAAGTCCTACGCAAGAACTATCGCATGAAAATAAACAAGAACAAAACAAAAGTAATGAAATGTAGTAGAAATAACAAAGATGGACCGCTGAATGTGAAAATAGGAGGAGAAAAGATTACGGAGGTAGAAGAATTTTGTTATTTGGGAAGTAGAATTACTAAAGATGGATGAAGCAGGAGCGATATAAAATGCCGAATAGCACAAGCGAAACGAGCCTTCAGTAAGAAATATAATTTGTTTACATCAAAAATTAATTTAAACGTCAGGAAAAGATTTTTTTAAATGTATGTTTGGAGTGTCGCTTTATATGGAAGTGAAACTTGGACGATCGGAGTATCTGAGAAGAAAAGATTAGAAGCTTTTGAAATGCGGTTCTATAGGAGAATGTTAAAAATCAGACGGGTAGATAAAGTGACAAATGAAGAGGTATTGCGGCAAATAGATGAAGAAAGAAGCATTTGGAAAAATATAGTTAAAAAAAAGACACAGACTTATAGGCCACATACTAAGGCATCCTGGAATAGTCGCTTTAATATTGGAAGGACAGGTAGAAGGGAAAAATTGTGTACGCAGTCCACGTTTGGAATATGTAAAACAAATTGTTAGGGATGTTGGATGTAGAGGGTATACTGAAATGAAACGACTAGCACTAGATAGAGAATCTTGGAGAGCTGCATCAAACCAGTCAAATGCCTGAAGACAAAAAAAAAATACCCCCTACACCTTACATCCCTAACGATTTGTTTTACATATTCCAAACGTGGCCTGCGTACACAATTTTTTCCTTCTACCTGTCCTTCCAATATTAAAGCGACTATTCCAGGATGCCTTAATATCTGACCTATGTCTGTTTCTTCTTTTAGCTATATTTTTCCTAATGCTTTTTTCCTCACTTAATTGCCGCAACACCTCTTCATTTTTTACTTCATCCACCCGTCTGATTTTTAACATTCTCCTATAGCACCGCATTTCAAAAGCTTCTAATCTTTTCTTCTCAGATACTTCGATCGTCCAAAATTCACTTCCATATATAGCGACAATCCAAACATAGGCTCGTTTCGCCTGTGCTACTCGGCATTTTATATCGTTCCTGCTTCGCCCAGATTTAGTAATTCTAGTTCCTAAATAACAATTCTTCTTCCTCCATAATCTTTTTTCCTCCTATTTTCAAATTCAGTGGTCCATCTTTGTTATTTCTACTACATTTCATTACTTTCGTATAGTGGGATGTACAGAAATATTTTTTATCCCCTACTTAGCACCGGTGAAATCTACGTCCACCTTTTGGCGTGCCGAAAGGGATTTATAATTTTTAAATAGATCTTTAAAAAAAAGTTGTTTTAACTGTTGTGATTCCAAAGTTTGTAATTTTGTTGTTAAAGTGTAGAAATTTATATACAGAGTTGCGCACTAAATGATCCAACATTTGTTTTGGCAATAATTGTTTTGTTTAATAATTATTAATATGTTTTATGTTGGCAGAAGTGACAGCGATTCAATATTATCAGTCTCTTCTCTTTCCGAGTACGCTGTTTGTGTATCTTTCCAAGATGGCTGACAAAGGAAGACCGACTGTTGAACAGCGCATAAAGACTGTTGTTTTTTTAATGAAACGAAAAGCGTGGTGCTTACACAAACACGGTTTCGTGCAGATTTTCAAACTCTGTGGTCGCCCTCATTTAAAACAATACGTAGACTTTACGAAAAATTTATTAGTGATGATTCAGCATTTGAGAGTAACCGCGCACGGCCTGCCGATGTTCGTTTTCCATAGAATTCTGAGGAGCCCGGTCAAATCAACAAGAAAAACAGCAGCCCGACTTGGGATTTCTAGCCGATCTGAGCAGCTAATTTTAAAAACCAATTTGCATTTGTATCCGTACAAAATAACAAGGTTGCCTAAATTAACAGTCGACAATAAACATCAAAGAATGACATTCGCTGAACGGGCTGTGAACCAAGACGTACTGTTAAATAATATTCGGTTTTCAGAAGAAGCGCATTTTCACCTAGACGGGGCTGTTGATAAACAAAATGTCCGTTTCCAAAAATCCACACGCGCTTCATGAAATGTATGTATGTTTTGTGATCGTTGTCGTTTCCTTTTTTCTATATATATATGGGCTTCTATTCTTTTTTTTAAGGTATTGAGATGTTTATCCAATGTACAACACGTTACAATTTTTATAGGGAATGCCGTATACTACGTTGCCTTGTTGATTTTTTCTATCGGAGATTTTAATTTAGAAAACATACTATTCAGATTGTTGTAATTTTGATGGGCTATTGCGATATCCTTTTTTAGAAATTTTTCCTGCTACAAAATATTGAATTCTAAGCGAAACCCTGTGTATTTAATTTATAAGTTTGATCGGTTAACCCAAGAAATTAATAAAGGTAATATTTTTAAGTAAAATATGTCTTTTTATTATATTTCCCTACCTACACTACTCTTACGGTAGTTTAGTTTGTTTTGCATTATGGAATGATTTGTGCCAACACTTAACTCGAAATTTTTCAGCAATTCGATTGTAATTCGTCGGTCTTTTTGGTTAAGTGAATCAATGCAAGAATGGAACGCCGAGGTCGACGCTGTTACCGGACGCCTGGAGCCGTGCTCGTCGGTCGCGCTTTTGCGGCCGTTTAAAATTTTTTCATCCACGCGTAAAAAAACTTGCACGGTTCATGCAACTAATGTCGTATTAAAAAAAAAATATTAAAGAGAAAAGATTATGATTAAAGAGGAAAATAAACTTAAAAATATTACATTTAAGTCAATATTCATATACCTTTATATATATATACACAGATGTCCCATATAAAACGCAACCCATCAATCACTCATCCATGAAATTTCAAAAGTCACCCTTACTCCCATACTCATTACTGAAATGGACTCGTCCAATATCTGAACATCGCAGCGACGCAGTAGAACACTACCGATAGTAACAACAATGCAATCATAACGTTCAGTGACAATAACGCTCGAGACAAGATGGTGTTTTCGCTAGATGAACGTGTTTTCATTGTCGAGTCGTACTTCAGTACGAAATCGGCGGTTGTAGTGTAAGATTTGTTTCGCCATAAGTACCCGGATAAACCGGCTCCTAACAAAACATCAGTATTAAGGTCAGTCGCAAAATTTAGAGAGACCGGTTCTGTTAATAACAAGGAACACAAAACATCTGCGTCAGTGTTGAATACAGATACAGTCTCTGAAATCAAAGACCGATTACTCGCCTCGCCAAATAAATCGATCAGACGTTTGTCTTCTGAAATTAATTTGTCTAAATCGACTGTTCATCGGGAGACCAAACGATTACAATTACGACCTTATCGCGTTCAAACGGTTCATCGACTTCTTGAGCCCGACAAAGAAAACCGGCTATAATATTGTCAACGGTTCCGTCGATTTCTGCGCGAGAGAATTAACGTTATGGATTCGTTATTTTTCACAGATGAAGCACGGTTTCATTTGGATGGCTACGTAAATAGCCAAAACAGTAGAATTTGGAGCGCTGAAAATCCCCATGTTTATCACGAAAAACAATTACACCCGCAGAAGTCGGTCGTGTGGTGCACGATATCGCGGAAGAAAATAATCGGTCCTATTTTTTGTCCGAGTACACCCTTAATGCAGAACGATATCAGGATATTTTCTTTCGGTTCATCGCACTCTTGGAAGAGGAAGACAGACACTTCCGGCTACAACATGACGGTGCGACATCGCACTACGCAGGTTCAACTTCTGATTTCGTCGAGGAATTCTTGGTAATCGTGGTATCGATCGAGGCTTGCGGCCACCAAGATCTCCATATTTGACTGCGGCGGATTTTTTTCTACGGTGTTACCTCAAAGAAAAAGCCTACAGCGACAAACCACGAACACTTGAACGATTGAAAGTCAATATTGAACAAGCTGTATTAAATATCCGGCCACAAACTTTGAAAAAAGTTGCAAGAAACGCTGTAAAAAGAATTGAAGCTTGTATTCAAGAAGATGGCGGCCACTTCCAACATTTACTCTAAATGTAAGGTAATGGATGGTAATAATAAAATTACATTTACATTTACACATGCCTTTTTATTATTTCAATACCTACCAATATAAGGTTGGGTTGCGTTTTATATGGGACACTGTGTATATATATATATATATATATATATATATATATATATAATTATTTTCGTCGTAGGGGTACTCGATCAAAAAAATTTGGAGATTGTTGCTCTAAATGTTATATTTAACTCGGTAAATGTTCATCATCAATTATCATTATTACTTTCAGAAAAAGCCATTCCGGTTTACTGCTTCTTTTATCTCATTTGGTTTACACATGAGTAAAAAGTATTTGATTGTTCTGGCTTTAACTTGTGTTGGGGGGGGGGGAATTCATTCCATTAAATAAATCTGCTTTTATTTTTTTAAATTTAATTTAAAATTGTCTTTTATATGTTTATGTGTGTGTGTATGTGTTCGCGCGCGCGCGCGCTGAATGAATAATAAATATGTTACTTCTTTTGATCGGTGTCTTTTTTATTACCTAATTTTACGACTGGATTTTTTTTTAAAACAATATCAGTTAGCGATGAAATTAATTATAGTAATGTGTGTGTTAATATTATTTACAGTATCTTCCGTCTTTGCCTTCCCCTACCAGTTATTGAACGCTCCCCACCGTCGATGATAAATACTAAAACGTTTTTTTTTTTTCATTTGCATTTCTACATAATGTATTTAACTGTCGTATGTGCGCGTACATAGTTTAATTCTCTAGCGTACCGTGTTTATATACATGTGTAATATTATATACATCGAGTCGGTACGTGTATCTTTGTTTCGTACAGTACGTTTCGTTGCGGTTCAAATGTGTTCTGTTGTGTGATATGTAGTAATAATTAAACAAAAGGCCTTTGCGGTTAATTTATTTTTTATCATGCGTTTAATCTGTGTTTTTTTTAACGTTAGTTTATTTTTCTTAATATATGGTTTAACGTGATATTAAAATTATTGTCAATGTATGTCGTAAAGTATTGTTAACTAATGCATTATTTCTTTTTTTTTTTTTTTTTTTAATATATAGATCGGAAATACGAATAAAATACTAGTTTTATAATTATATAAAATATCTGATAAAGATTTAATCTGCTTAGTAAGAAAAGGACGTATTATAAAAGGTAAATATATTATAATTTAATAATTAATTTTTTATCCGATCTCCGTGGCAGAGTAGTTCTCCTCGGGCGTTCATCCGGGGATTATAGGTTCGAATCCCGGTCAGGCATGGCAAAAGTCCATTTCCATATTCCCACGTACAAGCTTCTTTGGCGTTTAATTGATCAAGTAAAATTATTAAATCACTTAAATTTTATAAATAAGTCTATGTTTTAATTCAAGATGTATTATTGTAGTTAGTTATTCGATTTAAATTTCAGTTAATGGCAGTGTATACCATATCTATAGGGTTTCAAAACACAAATTATTGTAAAAGAAATTTTTTTAAAATTGATTTATAATAATTTCCGGTAAATAATAAAAGATTTGTAAATAAATTAATCGTTAGAAGGTTTACGAATTTATAAATGACGGCGAGCGAACGTAAATAAAGGTTTAAGAAAATGTGAATTTCGGTAAATATAAAACAAATCGAAACGTGGCAGAAAAATGTATAAATAAAAAAAAAAAACAAAAAAAAACAGACAATTTTATAATTTTACCGGTTACGCCATCAAGTTATGAGATTAATTTTTGATTTTTTTTTTCATTTTAGAGGTTCTCATACTCAAGCGGAAACGTTCTGGTAAAATTAATTTTCTGATATGGACACCACAAGACTTCCTTGTACGCCTATTAAATTTTCATATACACATTTCTTTAAAATGAAAAGTAGATAAAATTTTATTTCGTTAATAACTTTTGAAATTTTTTCTTTTTTTTATTGTTATTATTCAATTATTATTTATCTTAAACATTTTTTTACTATGAGAAGTTAATAATTATTAATAAATCAATATATTTAAATTAAAAACAAAAATAGTAAAAAAAAGGAAATGGAATCGAATTCGAACCGATGTGCCCTTGTAAGATCCAAAAATTTTATTAATTGAAACTTCATTTGGCTATAATTCTGGAACCGATGAAAATAAATACCACATGATGTATCGTTGAAAAGATCTCGATGAAGGCTTATTACTGCAGTTAAGGAAAAGCCCAAAATCTGAATTATTTTTTGAATTTGAGCTTTTTTGAACATTTTTGATTCAGTCGATTGCAATCGAAAGGGGGGCGGTGCACAAATAGATTTTACAGCAATCCTAAATCCAAAATTTCAACATCCGATGGGTAATCGTTTTTGAGATATGCGAAATACAGAGGTCACGCCGAAACTAGTCAAAATAGATATTTCTGTTGAATTGTATAAATTTAATTTCCCCTTACCAACAATTTAAAAAGTGTAAATCCTAGTACTTTCGGAGCTGTTACTCCATCTTCAGGAATGTAAATTTAAATTCAAATTAATAATAGTTTTTAAAATTAAACTGTTGTAATAGTCGGTCGTGAAGAATAAAATTAATTCGTACGTCAATAAGACAGTAACGTTATGTTTGTAAGATGTTTGCAACTATTATGAAATCGATTTAATATTAAATTAAATGTTACCAACTTTATAAAGAATACTAAGGCATCCTGGAATAGTCGCTTTAATATTGGAGGGACAGGTAGAAGGAAAAAATTGTGTAGGCAGGCAACGTTTGGTATATGTAAAACAAATTGTTAGGGATGTAGAATTTAGGAGAAATGAAACGACTAGCACTAGATAAGGAATCTTGGAGAGCTGCATCAAACCAGTCAAATGAGTGAAAATAAAAAAAAATAAAGGGTATCATTATTAAATCTAACCTGTTCATTCTTCAATTTTATATTTAAATATATATGAAATTTTTGTAATATACTGGTTTTATAATAATTATTGTATTCTAATATTTTGATATATTCGTTGGGGTTATAATTGGAATGGAATGGAATGCAAAGTTGGCGGGAGTTTATTTCTCCCTACTTATCGCAGAACCTGGACAGAGTCCCTTGCTGCTGGATGATTCTAATCGGGCGTGTTTTTTAAAAGGTTTATTTTTAAATGGCTGATCTAATTTTTCAAGTTTTGTTTTGTTTATTTAGTATTTTAAGGACGGATTTAATTGCATTCCAATCCGTTGTTGAACCAGCGTTATCGAACCCATTTTATGGGCCGACCGCGGGAGGCGGAAGGCTAGGCTTATGAAGCCTGTCCTCCCGACGTAATTCCCCTTCAGACGGTCCACTGAAGTCCTTTCGGTGCTAACGCTTCATAGGCTAGCAGGAATACGCCACAACGGGGCACTAACTATCAGGAGGGAGCAATGCGACCCCTACTCCGGAGGAGTCGCAATTGCAATTGCTGGTTTATTTTATTTAACTTGTAAGGTTATAATTATGTCCAGTTTCTAAAATATGTTTGGCGAAATTAGATTTTTCTTTATTATTTTTAATAATACAGTGAGTTAATATGTTCTTTATTCTTATAGCGATTGAACGATTTGTCGTTCCAATATATTTTAACGTACAATAATCGTAGCTAAGACTATATACTCCTTGTTTTTCTAAATTGTAATTATTATTTTGATTTATTGTAATAGTCTTCATTATTTTTGTATTTTATCATTTGTTGTATACGCTGTTTTTAATTTAAAAATTTTAAATATTTTATTCAATTTATTATCATTTTTATTACATTCAATTTTAGCGTATTCGTTTATTACGTTATTGTTCGTTAGTTTTATTTTGTCTTATATTTGTATTTTATTTTTTATTCTGGTCTATAATTTATTTGTTAATTTAATATCATCTCCATTATTTAAAGCTATGTATTTATTATTATTTATTTCATTATTGAATTTTATGTTATCATACTTTAACTGTTTTAATGTTTTATAAATTAATGAATTAAAGCTTGTCATTTTTTGACTCCAAAAAAGTTTAAAAGAAAACTATAAAAAAAGCTTAGTAAATTATTTTCGTTGAAATCTGAAAACCGAAATTTTTCGCGATCACAATACTTCCTTTACCTCGTATAAGGAAGTAAAAAAGAACTTTTTTAAATTGTGTTAAAAAAAATACTAAGATACAGCCATAATTATAAATGAAGTTGTAGTTTTTTTTAGGAACGAGAGTAAAATATTTGGCTGATTTTTTTTTTTTATTCTGAAACTAAAGAGTAATAACATTTTTTTATTTTAACTGAAACGGAAAAGTTGCGAGACGAATTTAAAATAAATAATTTTTTTTTATTAAAAAAAAAAAAATATTGTTACCACAGACCGTTAAGAGTGGTGTGAGCAAATGGTTTTTATAACGGTTTGACAGCTTATCGATGTAAAAAATATAGATTTAAAAAAAACTCCCATTAACTCATTTTCTGAAGCATAACTAAAAAAGAAAAATATATAAAGTAATTTTAGAATAGATGAATATTAAATAATAATAATTTTGGTAATTTGTGATCTCGATTAAAAAATTTAACTTTTTTTTGAAGTGCCATAGAGAAGATTTGAAATTTTACTTAGAGCAAAATACCCCCATCCTTTTTTTCAAATTTTTGCAAAAATTAATACATTCTATCCCTCCGAAGGTGGGAAAATACCCATTATATTAGGTAGGTTTGAAATTGTAAACCGTATGTAAGAGTCGCAAATATCATCTCTTCCGCTCAAAAAACAAAAGATTTCTGAAATACAGCATGATTCAGGAGGATAGGGCAATACTTTGACAACTCATTCTAGAGGCTAAAAATAAGAAAAAAGTTCATATAAACATAGGTCCGAAAAACTTCGTTAGCGAGTTATACAGGGTGAAAGATTTCGTCCGAGTTTCAGTTCCTCCGGGTAAATTAAGGCTTTCTGAAATTCTGGGAAGCTCAATTAAGGGGCAAATTCAATTGTTTCTTATGGTTTTTGAGCTGGGAAATCGAAAAAATAGGTCCCAGAACAGTATCTCTCTTAGTTTCTAAGATATCCCGTGTAAACGCCAAAAATAGGGTCAAAAAATTTTTTTACGTTTGACGTACAATAACTTTGTTAAATTGGCAACAAATCATACATTTTTTAAACATAAATTGTAGAGAAATTAATTATAAGAAGATTGATGTAAATAATATCAACAAAGAAGAAATAAAATTTTCCTTGTGCACATCTTTAACAGTTGCCTCCGCTTCGAATTTATCGCGAATGCCGGCAATTGTTCGACGTGTTTTTCCCGTTATATGTTCTCGTACTTCCAGTATAGCCTTGCGTTCAACAAATGATAAGCGAACTTCAGACATTGTTGCTATTCGACTGTCTTCTGCTGCACTGGCTAATATGACTGGCTTCTTTGACCACCAACCACACGCGCATGCGCGGCATAAATTGCCAGCTCCGCTTACCACGACAAATTTAAATACCTTACACTGCACTACGCATTAGATAAGTGAGTGTACGTCTTTTTGTCTAATTACAAACGGCGACTACATTTGTTTGGACTCCTCCGTAAAAGGTGATTAGAGGCCGACACCGATCGCGCGCGCGCACACACATACAAAACACACACAGAGAGAGAGAGAGAGAGAAAATTAACATACGGAAAATTTATACCCGGTTTTTTGGGTTCCTTAGGTGTCAAAGCGTCAAGATCCGGTGAAAACCGCGTATGCCTAAATTGGACCGATTACTTACTCTATTTTCCCTTCTAGAGCTATAAATCTGCTATAGCATTATCTAGATGGGAAAGTATAATTAGCCAAACATTTTCACCTCCCTTCTAGTAAATTACAACTTTGTTTATTTAGATTTACGGTTACATCTTAGTACTTCTTAAACGATTTTAAAAAGTTCTTTTTGTAAATTTATTATCAACTCTTTAACTATTATTTTCTTAAAAATTAATTCTGCCCGAACGTTACCCCTTGAGTATGAAAGCTTGAAAAATGAGAAAAAGTTTTTTGCAATTTAAAAAATTGTTATTACTGAAAATATATTTTTGCCCCACCGGGGCTGGACTAGTGGTTAATTCGTCGTAACAAATCGAAGTCCTTTCTGCATTGTTTAATGAAAATCAGTCGGTCCAGAGTTGTAAGATCAAATACAGGCCAACAGACATATATACATACGCAAAAAAAATTTAGATAAAAAAATTTTTGACTTGGGAAAATTTGAATAGACGTTATTTGCAAAATCGCACCCCTACCCGCAAAACAATTCTCTTAAACTACTGCTACGTTGTGACGGCACAGGTAAGCGGTGGAATTAAATAAATTAATAACATTTAAAGTGTAAAAAAGTAACTAGCTTTGGTCGGGTCTCGAATTCGATCGCCCGGTCGACTTGCTACCTGGTTCGTTAAGCTTCGCGGCTACACCAGTCTGCCGACTGTACAAGTGAAATTTGTTCTCTTCATGTTGTGAAATTATATTAGTTTAGTTATTCTCGACCAATTCACCGGGTTGGTCTAATGGTGAACGCGTCTTCCAAAATCAGTTGATTTGGAAGTCGAGAGTTCCAGCGTTCAAGTCCAGTAAAAGACAGTGAGTGACTTTTATACGGATTTGAATACTAGATCGTGGATACCGGTGTTCTTTGGTGGTTGGGTTTTCAATTAACCACACATCTCAGGAATAGTCGAACTGAGACTGGTACAAGACTATACTTCATTTACACACATACATATCATCCTCTGAAGTATTATCTGAACGGTAATTACCGGAGGTTAATCAGGTAAAAGAAAGAAAAAAATTAGTGCCGACCGTCGCGTCACCGCTTGTACTACCACACCCGCGCAAATTAAATACGGTATGTGCGCGCGCTTTAGAATCATTTAATTAAACAAACCAAAAAAATATTATGTTTAAATAAATCGTTAAATATTTTAAATTAAGTTACGTGTAAGAGGTGCTTCAAAAACAACTGAATTGGGCTTTTTTTTATGTAGATGCAAGTATTTTTTTTTTGTCTTCAATCAGACAAGAGTCTCCCCAAGATTCTCTCTCTAGTGCTAGTCGTTTCATTTCGATATACACCCTAAATCCTACATCCCTAACAATTTGTTTTATATATTCCAAACGTTGCCTGCCTAGACAATTTTTTCCTTCTACCTGTCCCTCCAATATTAAAGCGACTATTGCAGGATGCCTTAATATGTGGCCTATAAGTCTGTCTCTTCTTTTAGCTGTATTTTTCCAAATGCTTTTTTCTTCATCTATTTGCCGCAACACCTCTTCATTTGTCACTTTATCCACCCATTTGATTTTTTGGATGCAAGTATAATGAGCATATTAATATAAAAAAATATCTGAAAGTCTAAAAAATATAATCAAAATAATATACTGGCCTAATATTTTGTCGGAGTGGTAGAGTGTCAACCTTTCACCCGGAGCTCCTGGGTTTGAATCCCGGTCAGGCATGGCATTTTTCATACGCTACTGATTTCCATTCGGGCTAAATGATCGGAACAGTCGATACCCGCACGTCTCATTAAATAAAAAATATACTTCACGGATATATTCGGTTTTTTTTTTGGTCGAATTTTATTAAAATAAATTTTTATAAAAGTTTAATTTTAAATGAGGGCACCTTTATTGCTTCTGAGGATTTTTAAAAATTTTACAAAATTAAAAAAAAAATTACTTGTTGAAATACAATAAATTTTTAGCTGAGATTATCTAAAGAATAATTTTTTATCTTTTCTCTCTCTCTCTCTCTCTCTCTCTATATATATATATATATATATATATATATATATAAATGAATGTTTGTCCCTATGCGTTCCTATACCATTCATCCGATAGCGATGAAAGTTTGGTTAGATGTTGTACGCACGTCCGCAAAGGTTTCTGAATTAGTTTGGACCCGCTAGGTGGCTCTGGGATCGAAATATTTCGAAAAATTGTATATATGGTTTGATTTGGCTCATATTCAGAATATATATATTAGTTACCGTAAGTGGTCAGAGAAAGGACTGAGAAAGTGCATTAGTGAATAAAGTGTAAAAAAAAAAACACAAATAAATAAAGAGTGTTTAATAAATTTTCATACGGTTGTAGTCGTCAGAAAAACTACTTTTGCTGTCAAATCAATTACGCCACCCAAACGACAAGCGATTGGTCGATCTGCACCTCAAGCACAAAAGACAAGGATTAAAAAACAAACGAGTAACGGAAAGCAAGACTGGAAACCGTTCGAATTCGCACTGCTCGATCCAGACGGACACTGCACGCTGATTTAAATCTTGGTGCATTCCATTATGATGTTGGTTTGCTTGGCATTTCTCCCACCACCACCCCAGTCGGTCTTCCTAAAGCATATGACCGAATATCTGTGCCACAAATGGCAACTGAGCCTCGAAACAGTTTAGCAACCAATATCCTAAATAGCTCCTAGAGCTAAACTAAAAGCGTGAGCAGAATAAGCGTGGTATTATACCCCACCCCCCACTTACGTGTTCCAACCGCTCACTTGTCACATATTTACTAAAATGGGTAGGCGCACCACGTCAACTACTAAAAATATGTATGACATCCATAAATTAAAATTTACTTCGTCTAGACAACAATTTGCTGCCACGCCTAGGTCGCTGAATGCCAGCAATTACCTGTTCACCTTATTAAAGCGCTTGGAGCCTTAATTGGCTGATAGTCAGCCATATATCTCAAGGTTAGCTTTCCACAGCAGTGCGGTAGGAGTCTTTCCCTTAAGTAAAATACTTTTCTCTCTTTTTCCTGTTTAGCCTCCGGTAACTACCTTTCATATAATACTTCAGAGGATGATATGTATGAGTGTAAATGAAGTGTAGTATTGTACAGTCTCAGTTCGACCGTTCTTGAGATGTGTGGGTAATTAAAAAACCCAACCACCAAAGTACACCGGTATCCTCGATCTAGTAATCAAATCCGTGTAAAAATAGCTGGCTTTACTAGGACTTGAACGCTGGAACTCTCGACTTCCAAATCAGCTGATTTGGGAATACGCGTTCACCACTAGACCAACCCGGTGAGTTTAAGTAAAATACTGACGTCGGTTTAACATAGCAACTGCATCAACGAACTCCCACAATGCGGATATCGCCACATCGACTGGCCGCTTTTGAGTGCCCAGTTTTTCCCTTGAGGAGGTCAAGGGGAAAATTGGCCAGAGACACCGGGCCACCCCTGCAGGGGTGGCCTGGTCTCTGGCCCCTCCAAGAGCAGGACAGTCAAACATGAAGTATTCATTTGACTGGACCTCCCCGCAGACGCACAGCTCATCAGCTGCAAGCGGAACCGAAACAGATATTGGTTCAAATTAATATGGTTCCATTACGATGTTAATAGTAATGCTACTTCCATTACGTAGTACGGGTAATCAGTTATAACTAATATTTTTAAGATGGAGGTCCACTATTTTTGAAATACGCATTCTTCAGATCGCTCATAGTTTCTGATCCTATACTGACGAAAATGTTGCTCTGAAGAAATTACAGTACATCGATAGTTTTTTTTATAAATTGATCAGGCTTTCATTGTTATTTATCATTATTATTTTCACAAGCATATGTTTAATGAATACAGGGTATCCATGGGTAGACGTTCCTTCTGGCTAGAAGGGAAGGGCAAGTGAACGGAACTCTGGCCGGCTAAAATCCCGTAACCGCGGCGGGAAATACAATTAACCCATATAGCGCGGGCGAAGTCGCGACAGGTCTGCTAGTACTTATATAAATAAGTTTCGTTATAATAATTAAATATTAGTAGGTAAAAGATTAATTTCATTGTAGCTACGTTGGTAATGTCTACATTATTTATAATAAATAATAATTATAAAAATTAAGTATAAATTTTTTCTAGAATATATTGTTTTCTCCAGGTGTGTTAACAGTTGTGCTCATCCATTCCGTAATTCTATTTATTTTTTTATTTTTACGTGACTTTACATTTTGAAAAAAAAATTAAGCAACGTTTATGGTAATTAATTTTAAATTATTCATCTGTAGTATTAATAAAAATGATTCATCATGATCGTTTACGCGTTAAATAAATTTATTAAAATTATGGTATGCCTACTAATAACTATGTTTTAATTTTTGTATGTTTCAAGCTTTCTTTCTGAATTTAATTTTATACAAGAGTTTACCTGTTTAAAATTACACTAGAGTTTCGCTAATCCAAGTTAATGTAGACTTCTTGGAGTTTCCGAAAAATTCGGGTTATTGGAAACGTAAAAAAAAAAGCTGGCAAAATTTTTCCCGATTACGCCGTACAAGTCATACGATACTTATTTCATTGTAAAAGGTTTCCGGCTACGCCCTAAAGGTCTTATGTTATGTTTTAAAAAAAATACTAGGCGTTTGGGGATAATGAAATAACAATATTTTCACGTTTTAATCGCAATAGGTAGTTTTTTAAACTTTTAAAAAATCAAAAACATTTTCCGTTGCCACAGACTACAGAAATAGAATGGGACATTTTTTATAATAATTTATAAAGACCCGTAGATTTAAAAAAAATATTCACGTAAAAAAAAAGGAAAAAAAAACATTTTTTCGGGGTAGGGTGAAAATTAAAAAAAGAAAAATTGGGCGATTTGTTATCCTGGGCTTCAACTTTTGTAAGAAAAATTTATTGATAAAGTGTTCCAGTAAAAATTTAAATTTAATTTTGGTCAAAATATCCCCACCCCTTTTCCAGTATTCGCAAAAATTTAATTTAATAAATCTCCCTGAAGATGGCATCTTTCTACTAAGTTTGAAGAGGTTTACGGAGTTTGGGCTTAAAACAAGCCAACGTACACGTGTGTAAATAGAAATTAACTTATAAAAACGGTTATTTTGGGTTACTCATGACGTTAAAAAGTTTTTTTGGTAAATGTAAAAAGATTTTTTTTGGTAAAACAATCTTCTTTCTAAAAGTTGGCACAATTTAAAAAAAGAAAAAAATCCTTTCAGCACGCCGGAAGGCGGAGGTAGATTTCACCAGTGCTAAGTAGGAGTTAAGAAAAACTTAAAATTTACTAGATACGACAATGGTTGCATGTGAAAAAAATGTTTCACGTGTTTAGCATACAAGCCCCATTTTCTTACAATTACAGTAACATTTTGGTCATCCCTTGCCGTAAGGGTTGGTTATATAAAAAATTGTTTCAGACAAAAGTTTTAGGTAATGTTTAGAGGACTAACGACCACTTTAAACCGATTAGATGCTGTTCCTATTAAGGGAGGTATCATTTTTTTTATCTTCGAAACCCCATTTTTTCCACCCTAGGGCCAATGGTTGGTGATATCAAAAAAACTTTACTTTGATAAGTTTTAGACCCTTATCCAAAGAATAGTAGGAATTTTAAACGAATTCGATATTTTACTTAATAAGAAAGTTATAGAGATATTTTGTTTTTTTCGAAAAAGCCCCCATGGTCCGATTTTTCCCATTAACGAACTCGACCGAGATTTTGGATACGTGATGTATCTATTTGAAAGTGATTGGCGCAAAATTATGGCAGTTATCGTGTCCACAAGAAGGTGAAATATATTATAAGGCATAAATGTACCTGTAAACTTTTGAATTGACGGTGGTTTTAGGGTCTGGGGGATATTAAACGCAAAAATATGACGAAATTTTGGGTTAAGTCGAATCATGGTACCCATTATCGTAGGTAGGTTTGAAATTGTAAACCGTATGTAAGAGTCGCAAATATCATCTCTTCCGCTCAAAAAACAAAAGATTGCTGAAATACAGAGTGGTTCAGGAGGATAAGGCAATAGCAGGAATGATATAAAATGCCGAATAGCACAGGCTAAACAAGCCTTGACTAAGAAATATAATTTGTTTACATCAAAAATTAAATTAAATGTCAGGAAAAGATTTTTGAAAGTGTATATTTGGAGTGTCGATTTATATGGAAGTGAAACTTGGACGATCGGAGTATCTCAGAAGAAAAGATTAGAAGCTTTTGAAATGCGGTGCTATAGGAGAATGCTAAAAATCAGACGGGTGGATAAAGTGACAAATGAAGAGGTGTTGCGCCAAACTGGTGAAGAAAGAAGCGTTTGGAAAAATATAGTTAAAAGAAGAGACAGACTTACAGGCGCTTGAATATTGGAGAGACAGGTAGAAGGGAAAAATTGTGCTGGCAGGCAACGCTTGGAGTACGTAAAAGAAATTGTTAGGGATGTAGGATTTAGGTATAACGAAATGTAATGACTGCCACTAGATAGGGAATCTTGGAGAGCTGCATCAAACCAGTCAAATGACTGAAGACAAAAAAAAAAATATATATATATAGAATGATTCAGGAGTATAGGGAAATACTTTGACAACTCATTCTAGAGGCTAAAAATAAGAAAAAAGTTCATATAAATATAGGTCCGAAAACGCTTCATTAGCGAGTTATACAGAGTGAAAGATTTCGCCCGAGTTTCAGTTCCTCCGGGTAAATTAAGGCTTTCTGAAATTCTGGGAAGATCAATTAGGGGCAAATTCAATTGTTTCTTATGGTTTTTGAATTGGGAAATCGAAAAAAATAGGCCCCAGAACCGTATCTCTCTTAGTTTCTATGATATCCCGTGTAAAACGCCAAAAATAGGGTCAAAACATTTTTTTTTACGTTTGACGTACAATAATGTTGTTAAATTGGCAACAAATCATACATATTTTAAACATAAATTGTAGAGAAATTAATTATAAGAAGATTGATGTAAATAATATCAACAAAGAAGAAATAAAATTTTCCTTGTGCACATCTTTAACAGTTGCGTCCGCTTCGAATTTATCGCGAATGCCGGCAATTGTTCGACGTGTTTTTGCCGTTATATGTTCTTGTATTTCCAGTATAGCCTTGCGTTCAACAAATGATAAGCGAACTTCAGACATTGTTGCTATTCGACTGTCTTCTGCTGCACTGGCTAATATGACTGGCTCCTTTGACCACCAACCATACGCGCATGCGCGGCATAAATTGCCAGCTCCGCTTACCACGACAAATTTAAATACCTTACACTGCACTACGCATTAGATAAGTGAGTGTACGTCTTTTTGTCTAATTACAAACGGCGAGTACATTTGTTTGGACTCCTCCGTAAAAGGTGATTAGAGGCCGTCACCGAACACACACACACACACAGAGATAGAGAATGATGGAGGGAGAGGGATGGTGTGAGAGATTGAGAGGGAGAGAGAGTGATAGGGAGGGAGTTGGAGGGTGAGGGTGAGAGAGAGAGTGATTGAGAGGGGAAGGTAGAGGGATTGATGGGAGGGAGGGAGAGAGAGAGAGAATTAACATACGGAAAATTTATATCCGGTTTTTTGGGTTCCTTAGGTGTCAAAGCGTCAAGATCCGGTGAAAACCGCGTATGCCTAAACTGGACCGATTAGTCTATTTTCCCTTCCAGAGCTATAGCTCTAGATGGGAAAGTAAAATTAGCCAAAAATTTTCATTTCCTTTCTAGTAAATTACAACTTTGTTTATTCAGATTTACGGTTATAACGATTTTAAAAAGTTCTTTTTGTAAATTTATTATCAAGTCTTTAATGATAATTTTCTTAAAAATTATTTCTGCTCGAACGTTACCCCTTGAGTATGGAAGCTTGAAAAAGGAGAAAAAGTTTTTTGCAATTTAAAAAATTTTTTTACTGAAAATGTATTTTTGCCCCACCGGGGCTGGACTAGTGGTTAATTCGTCGTAGCAAATCGAAGTCGAAGGTTATGAGTTCGAAACCCTAGTAAAAGTTATTGCTTTTATACGAATTTGAATGCGAATACCAGTGTCCTTTGGTGATCAAGTTTCAATTAATGTTACATCTCAGGATCGGTTTGCCTGAGTCTATACAAAAAAAGTCTACGTGTCACGTATCATCCTAATCTCATTGAGTTTATTGTTTACTAGTTGAACAGATTGCAATGTACTCGTTTTTTTTTTGTCTTCAGTCATTTGACTGGTTTGATGCAGCTCTCTAAGATTCCCTATCTAGTGCTAGTCGTTTCATTTCAGTATACCCTCTACATCCTACACCCCTAACAATTTGTTTTACATATTCCAAATGTGGCCTGCCTACACAATTTTTTCCTTCTACCTGTCCTTCCAATATTAAAGCGACTATTCCAGGATACCTTAGCATGTGGCCTATAAGTCTGTGTCTTCTTTTAACTATATTTTTCCAAACGCTTCTTTCTTCATCTATTTGCCGCAATACCTCTTCATTTGTCACTTTATCCACCCATCTGATTTTTAACATTCTCCTACAGCACCGCATTTCAAAAGCTTCTAATCTTTTCTTCTGAGATACAACGATCGTCCAAGTTTGACTTCCATATAAAGCGACACTCCAAACATACACTTTCAAAAATCTTTTCCTGACATTTAAATTAATTTTTGATGTAAACAAATTATATTTCTTACTGAAGGCTCGTTTAGCTTGTGTTATTCGGCATTTTATATCGCTCCTGCTTCGTCCATCTTTAGTAATTCTACTTCCCAAATAACGAAATTCTTCTACCTCCATAATCTTTTCTCCTCCTATTTTCAGATTCAGCGGTCCATCTTTGTTATTTCTACTACATTTCATTACTTTTGTTTTGTTCTTGTTTATTTTCATGCGATATTTCTTGCGTAGGACTTCATCTATGCCGTTCATTGTTTCTTCTAAATCCTTTTTACTCTCGGCTTTGTACTCGTTAAGAAAGAAAATATATTTTGTTATTTTTCAATAGAAAAGAATTATTTTATGATAAAGACACAAATATAGCTTAAAATGATTGAATCATTTTACGCGTAGGAAGTGAAAAGTAAACTTATTTTTGCATCACATCTGTTACATTTTTTATTTTATTTATTTATTTTTTAACAATTGTTTATTATTAAAACAGCTGGCTTTTAGCTTCATGTATTTCTCTCTTTCTCTTTTACTTTTCCCCTCCTTTTTTATATAATTTAGAATTCAAATAATATTTATTCTGTTTACACAATTTTATATTTATGTGTATAAAACGACCGTATGTAGTTTTGTTAAGCGCTTTACTGTTCCGTACAAGTAAAGTGTTTTACTTCATATCTAAACTGTTTACCTTTTGAAATAATATTTTTGGAGCTAAATTTCCCTTGACAAGTAGATATAATTTTAGAGCACTTAACTAAGATTGAAGTAAAGTAAATAGATTTTGTTTTAATATATATCGTGTTTGCTTGCAATTTGTCTTTCGTGATTTGAGCACTTAAATTTCTCTATCTCATTCTCTCTCTCACTCTCTCTCTCTCCGTCTCTCTCTTTGTGTGTATGTATGTACACGTGTTCGCTTATACTACTTACCACTTATCAGAAGACTTTTCCACCCGTACAAATTTTATTAGAAAAATCAGTACGATTAAAATATTGTATTTTGTCAAATTTTATATATCGATTTAAATTTTTTAATTAGCCGATGTAACCGAATTCGTAAGGAAAATATTGAATTTTAAGGTTTTTTTACAAATTTTCTTTTTTATCCTTTGAACTCTTAATAACATTTTGTTCATAAAAATCCTTTTTTATAATCTGTGATCTTTTCTGTTAAGAGCTCAGACATTGATATTTATGGATGGATATCAGTAAATTTTAATATAAATAGTTATTTTATGTTTGTTCTACATCTCCTCCTAAACCGCTGGACCGATTTCAACCAAACTTTGGACAATTGTTATTTACTAACCGAGCAAAAATAGTACGGGTTCCTACCGCAATCGCTGTGGTTGAACGAAAACTTTAAAACATTATAAAATGTTAACGTAATGGGAACACTTTTTAACTGGACCGATCTGGAATTTTCGAAATGTTTGTAGAATATTTTGGAGCATTCCTGCAATAGAGAAGATCTCGAAAGTTCTTAACTACGAGTATATAGGAGAAGTGAAATGTCAGTTCGTTTCAGTATGAACCTAAAACTGCATAAATTAAAAGGGCATGAATCTTGAAGCTTAGCACGACGTCAACTGAACCTGCTCCCGCTGACATTCTATTACCCATTAACATATGGTTCGCTACGGAATCGTCTGTATATTTATACACTATGCAGGATTAGCACTGTTAATATTATTATTTCATTCATGTTAATATTAATTATGTCAAAAACAAATTTTATTATTATTTAATTAGTATTAAATAATTTTTAATTGCCAGTGTACAATTATAAAATTTGTGTAATGTAAATAAAAATGTTTTTAACAAAACGATACTGATATCAGAGTGGAAGAAGTGTTAGAAGAAGACTGATTAATAGTAAAAGGAAGATTAAAGAAAAACAAACCGACATACTTGACATTTATACAAAAGGCATTCAACAACGTAGACTGGAATAAAATGTTCAGCATTTTAAAAAAATTATGGTTCAAGTATAGAGATAGAAGAACAATTGCTAACATTTACAGGAACCAAACAGCAACAGTAATAATTGAAAAACATAAGAAAGAAGCCGTAATAAGAAAGGGAGTCCACCAAGGATGTTCCCTATCACCGGTACTTTTTAATCTTTACACGGAACTAGCAGTTAATGATGTTAAAGAACAATTTAGATCCTGAGTAACAGTACAAGGTGAAAAAATAAAGATGCTACGATTTGCTGATGATGTAGTAATTCTAACCGAGAGTAAAAAGGTTTTAGAAGAAACAATGAATGGCGTGGATGAAGTCCTACGCAAGAACTACCGCGTGAAAATAAACAAGAACAAAACGAAAGTAATGAAATGTAGTAGAAACAACAAAGATGGACCACTGAATGTGAAAATAGCAGGAGAAAAGATTACGGAGGTAGAAGAATTTTGTTATTTGGGAAGTAGAATTACTAAAGATGGACGAAGCAGGAGCGACATAAAATGCCGATTAGCACAAGCAAAACGAGCTTTCAGTCAGAAATATAATTTTTTTACATCAAAAATTAATTTAAACGTCAGGAAATAATTTTTGAAAGTATATGTTTGGAGCGTCGCGTTATATGGAAGTGAAACTTGGACGATCGGAGTATCTGAGAAGAAAAGATTAGAAGCTTTTGAAATGCGGTGCTGTAGGAGAATGTTAAAATCAGATAGGTGGATAAAAGTGACAAATGAAGAGCTGTTGCGGCAAATCGATGAAAAAAGAAGCATTTGGAAAAATATAGTTAAAAGAAGAGACAGACTTATAGGCCACATATTAAGACATCCTGGAATAGTCGCTTTAATATTGGAGGGATAGGTAGAAGGAAAAAATTGTGTAGGCAGGCAACGTTTGGAATATGTAAAATAAATTGTTAGGGATGTAGGTTGTAGGGGGTATACCGAAATGAAACGAGTAGCACTAGATAAGAAATCTCGGAGAGCTGCATCAAACCAGTCAAATGACTGAAGACAAAAAAAAAACTGATATAAAAGGTAAGACACTACATTTCTGTTATCAAAATCTGTTATTAATATAGGATTTCTTTAAAATAAAAAAAAAGTTAAATATATGTAATATACAATGGAAATAAAATCATAAATAATAGCAATGTTTAAGCGTTCCATATAATAAGCAAAAAAAATTGTTACAAAACTGTTACTCGCTCGATTTCATTTATTAAACAACGAATAATCTTAAGAATAGTATTGTTTCTGTAAATGTGATATGTTTTACATATAAATGAAATCGGGCCGGTAAGAGATTTGTAACAAATTTTTCTTATTTTTTTTCTTATTGTATGGAATGCTTTAAACATTGCTTATTATTTATGACTGTATTTCTATTGTCTATTACGTATATTTAACATGTCTTTTTTTTAAAGAAAATTGTAAATTAATAACAGATTTTGATAATAGAAATGCAGTGTCTTACCTTGTATGATAGCATTAAATCATAAAAACGATGCTTTTTGAGCGGAAATTTTTTTTTTTTTTTTTTTAGCGGAAGAAATGATGTCTCTTAGAATCTTCCCGTACGGTTTACAATTTCATTATAATTTTTTTTTATATCACTGCGTTTTGTTAGATTATTCTTTTACTTATTTTATGAATTACTGATTATTATCTTATGGATTTATTATTCAAATTTTTGCATAAGAACAAACAAACTGAATTATGGCCAATTCACTTCATACCATATTTTTCCTTTTTTAATTAAACTAGTATAATGACTTTTACGAATCGAAGATCCGTGATGTAGTATTGCACTTAGTTTGCAAGTATAACTCTCGATTTTTATCGTTAAATTCGATTTTACCAATCGAATTTATTTATTCCTTTTTTAATATAACTACTTAGTATAGTCTGTTGTATTCTAATACTTTTTTTTTTTTTTTTAAAGAAGTGATGGGATTAAAAAAAAAAATTGTTTCATCTTCAGTACTTTCATTTTGTCGTCGATTGGCTTCGACAGCTCGTTGTAATTGCTAACCTTAAGGTAGTCCTGAGGAGGGCTGTTATCGTCGAACGCTTCGACGGTTCGTGTTTCATAACCTTGTGGTGGCTCTGAAAAGGGCCTTTTTTTCGTTAGCTCTGAAAAGAGCTGTCGGGTCCGGTAGCTGGTCTCCGTCGAAGTCGGGAAGTTACGGGTCGTCCATTGAAGTCCGACCAGGCTTTCCCTCAGCGGCAGTTGGGTTCCCGCTACAGCGCGGCAGTGGTGGCCCTAGAGCCCCGCAGTATCGGTTCGGCGTCGGTCGTCCTTCGCCGGCGCGGGCGAGGCATATATGTGGTAACAATTTACTTTAGAAAATTTACTATTAAAACAAGCTGTTGTATATTTTCTTTTAAATTTTATTATTTCAAGTACATTATAAATTTTTTGTTCGCTACTTAGTACTATCAAGTGCTGCTATCTAGCGGCCCAATTCGTAAAGGTATATTAAACAAATGAATAAAATGACCCGATCGAGTCCCGCGGTTCATCAAATGGAAAAAAAAAACGTTGTGTAACAAAATTCGAGGTATTTTTTGAAAGTATTCTTTATTACTGAATTAATTGAACTGAAATATAATGTTTTCACGTTTATTTTTTAAATTGTTTCCCCACTTTCACTTCACTGTTAGGTTAAGTCATGTTTGGAACTGTAAATGTCGTTCATTGGCTTCGTCGCCATTTACCGACGAACTCCTTGATACCTTATGAAATAATCTTCTTATTTTTCAATTAATATTACGCCGATCCAGTGATGAATTAAATGAAGTGTAATTAACTGAGTTGTATAAATTGTTTTGTAGATCTTTAGAAAATAAAACTCCAACTCCACGTTTTAAAAAAAATTCAATAATATACAAACGTTACAAAAATAAAAATAAACACAAACTTTAGAAAGTAAAGCGGTCGAACGTTATCATCCAAATTGATAAATTATGAATTTCCCGTGTCGCTATTTATACTACCATTAGTATCTACCAAAGAAATTTGAAAGGATTTTGTAGTGTTGTCAATTATGTGCTCCTGTTTAATACATTCATCTTAATTTTTTGTTACTTTTTCGCAGTACGGTTTTTTCAAAGCGATGCGTCCATTTAAGAAAATTTATCTTCGTCAATCCGTTGAACATCGATAAAGTCAAAAGTGACGTGGTTTCCAACCTATCGTTTTACTTCAGATCAAATCGTTTCAATAAGGTTTAGGTCTGTTTGATAAGGAGTTAACCGTAACACTTCATGTTCGTTTTTCTTGGAAAAGTCATCAAACGTAAACGCTTTGTATTTTACTTTGTTCCTTTTAAGGACACATGGAAAGTTTATCTCTCGCATTGTTAACCTTATGCACCTTTTTTCAGTAACTACTAAACCAGTCTTCTTGAAATTTTTATCAGGTATTTCAATAAATTTTCATATGTGTACAATACGAGGTCCTACCCAAACGTTCGGGGAATTTTAGCATAAAAATAAAATAGCTTACCATAACTTATAATTTCCACTGTCTCCTTCAAAGTAATCCCCTCGGGAATTGAAACAGTGATCCCAGCGTTTTTACCATGATCCATGCATCCCTGTAAGTCTGCAGGTGTAAGTGTTCGAAGCACGTTCTGCTTTTCTTCCTGAATCTCCTCAATTGTGTTAAAACGACGGCCTTTCTATTGAAATTTTATTTTCGGAAAGAGAAAAAAGTCGTACGTGGCAAGGTCAGGCGAATAGGGTGGGTGGGGAATCACTACCGTCTTTTTGGAAGCCAAGAAATGGCTTCCAAATCCGAACGGCTAGCGATGTGTGCGCGGGCGCGTTGTCATGGTGCAGAACTCGGCTGTTGTTAACCCACAGATCTGAACGTTTGCGCCTAATGCTTTCACGTAACCGCTTCAAAACTTCACGATAGAATATCCCATTGACAGTTTGACCAAGAGAAAGAAATTCCTTACGGATAATGCCTTTGATGTCGAAAAAACAATCGTTATGGACTTCACGTTGCTGGGAACTTGGCGTGCTTTTTTTGGCCGCGGTGAACTTGCAACTTACACTGCGACGACTGCTGCTTAGTTTCAGGGTCATACCCGTACACCCGTGCCTCATCACCGGTTATGATTTTGGAGATGAAGTTAGGGTCATCTCTTGCTGAATTTTTCAATTCGCTGCAGACAGCTACGCGATTTTGTTTCTGGTCGCTGTTCAACAGTCTCTGTACGAATTTTTGCAGCGATGAGTCTCATGTTCAAATTGTTCGACAAGATGCGTTGCACGGACCCGTATGACATTTGTTCGATTGCACAAACATCGTGGATTGTGTGTCTACGATCTGCAACAATAGCCTCTCGCACTTTCGCATTGTTTTCCGCTGTTGCGCTTGTTGATGGTCTTCCTGAACGCTCATCGTTATCGACTGTCGTTCGTCCACCTTTGAATCGTTTGTACCACAAAAAAGTTTTACTTTTACTCATAGCATTGTTACCAAATGCTTCCACAAGCATGCGATGGGTTTCTGCACCGGGTTTTTTAAGCACGAAACAAAACTTTATGTTGGTTCTTTGCTCTTTAAAATCTGCCATTTAGAACTTCGCCGAAGCAGTAAAACACAACCGCACGAAAGTAAACAATGCTCCGTCACCGCTGCAATGCACCGTCACAGCTTTTCGAACACCGATTCACAAAGAGTAGTGTTAGCCACATCTAGCGGCAGCAGGTCGTACCAGCAATGGTTCGCGCGCGAAATTCAAATTCTCCGAACCTTTGGGTAGTACCTCGTATTTTAACGTACGGATATGATAAAATAAAGAATTATCACAGAGAAAAAAGTTTTGAGGTTGGTATGATTGAAATTTTTAAATCTCATTATATTTTTCTTTGTAAAAATGTTCTATAACTCTTTTAAGCAATCCATGTGTTAATAAGTGGTTAGTGTGGTGTGTAAATGGTTATTAAGTGTTCCTAGTAAGTGGAATAATCCTGCCAAATTTTAAGGGAATCGGTCCAGTAGGTTTTGAGAAAAGGTGTATAATATACTAAAAAATAGCGTTTTTCAAAAATCAACGTAAAAACCAAATTTTTCTATTCGTTATTAGAACGGTAAAATATAACGGTAAATATGGTTCTTATAACGGTAAATATTAACGGTTCGTAATATTTGTTTCAAAAATTAATTCAATTCTAGAAAAACTGTATAATTTCAAAATAACAAAACAAAAAGTAAATTTCGATCACAAAATTGAAATATATTTTTAATTTTTTTATTCGATTAATTAAATTTTTTCAAGCTAATTAATACACAATTAGAGGCAGTATGATGCTTTAGAGTGAAGGTGAGATTAGAAATGATTTCCTCACTTTGAATTTTGAAAATATCAAGGAAACATTTTATTAAAGGTAAAACTACATATGATTAATACTGTGTGACGTTTTAATCATTAGGAACACGTGATAAATATATCGATAGAAACCTACAATTGATGCCCCTAATGTGTTGATCTCTTCGTTAACTGATCTTTTTATTGAAATCAGAAATTGATTATTATTCTTTATAGAATTTTTTTGCCGTAACGGAAAACGTTGAAGTTATTGATGAGATCGTAATGCATTTCCGTAGAACAATAAATAATAATATTAAGCGTAAAATATTGAAGTTTTGTTCTTAAAAGTGTGAAATCGGGCCGGCAAGAGTTTTTGCATTTTCAGTCAACATATTTGAGAAAATTTAACGAATTTTTTAATATACGATTAGTGTTATTAAGAAAAAAAATTGTTTATCTCCAATTATTTCGCGATGATTTCGTATTTGTTGTATATTAAAAAAATTCTACCATTTAGTTACAATATAATAGTAAAGCAATAAAATATTTTACGGTGTATATTTTTGTGTTTGAGAAAATGAAATAGGAAAAATATATAACAGTTATTATTCGCCTTTCATATATATCTGTACTTTTTTGATTCCGACAATGTCTTTTTGAAGAACTATAAATAAATAAATAAATTGTTGAATTTTGATTTTCGATTTTTGATGTTTTCAATTGACGGCAAACTCTCGCCGAAACCTTAACAATTTTATTGTTTTTGGACTTTCGATATATACTCGTATATATATATTTTCCAGATGGAATATATCTAAAACCGTTCTGAGCTATCCCAAGAAAAATGGGTAAAATTTTGTTTGTGCTTGATCAAGCAATTCTTTTGTTTATTTTGAAGAAACAAAAACCATCTTCTTTATATAATACAGAGTGATTTTGTAGTCCTGTTACCCAGTTGTTAATGTCGTAGCGCTACTCAACCGGTATAGATACGGCAGTGTGAGTCGATTCTCCTTGAGCTGTGTAAACTTTTGTGCCGTTTCCGGTCGTGTTACAAAAAGAATGTCTTTTACCGTAGAACAAGGAGTTTTTCATTCTTAAACAATTTTTTGCTACGAAATCGTACGCGAATGTAAAAGAATCATTTCAAATTAAATTTTTTGGTGTTCCTCCGCCAGAAAAAATGTCAATTTCTAGGCTAGCAAACCGATTTCGAGAGACAGTTAGTGTTTGCGTTTAACCCACCGGGTTGGTCTAGTGGTGAACGCGTCTTCCCAAATCAGATGTTTTGGAAGTCGAGAGTTCCAGCGTTCAAGTCCTAGCTAAGGTAGTTATTTTTATACGGATTTGAATACTAGATCGTGGATACCGGTGTTCTTTGGTGGTTGGGTTTCAATTAACCGCACATCTCAGGAATGGTCGAACTGAAACTGTACAAGACTACACTTCATTTACACTCATACATATCATCCTAATTCATCCTCTGAAGTAATATCTGAACGGTAATTCCCGGAGGTTAAACAGGAAAAAGAAGAGAGTTAGTGTTTGTGATAAAAAACGTAGCGGTTGACCAATTCGCTTGACAGATGACGTTTTAGAGAATGTGAAAACAGGATCGCTCGATTCTCCTCGGAAAAGTTTACGAAAACTTTCCACGCAAGTCGGTTTGTCATATTCGAGTCTTCAGAAAGCCGCTAAAAATTGAAATCGTAACCGTATCGCGTACGATTAGTCCAAGAGCTTCAGCCTCCAGATTTAAACAAGCGATTGCCGTCGGTTTAGGTCTCTCGTAAACGATAACGGAATCGAATTTTTAAACACAGTGTTCTTTAGCGATGAAGCTCGGATCCATCTCGACGGTTATGTGAACAGTCAAAACTGTCGAATTTGGGCGGTTGAAAATCCTAACGCTTTACAAGACAAATCTTTGCATCCTGAAAAAATTGGTGTGTGGTGTGCGACATCTCGTCATCGTATAGTCGGACCCGTATTCTTTGAACAGACGGTGAAGTATACAGGAATATTGTGCGCCGATTTGTGTCCCTCCTGGAACCTCAAGAACGTTATTACTGGTTTCGGCAAGACGGCGCTACATGCCACACGTCTCGAGAAACCGTGGATTTTCTGCAAAAGTTCTTTGATGATCGAATAATAAGCAAGGGCTTATGGCCTCCAAGGTCCCCAGACTTCACATCTCCGGACTACTTTTTGTGGGGTTATATTAGGTCCGAGGCCTTAAAAAACAATCCTCACACTATTGATGAACTTAAAGTCAATATTACAGACTTAATCGCGAATATTTCCAACGCGACTCTTAAAAAGGTTTCTGCTAATATGCTGAAAAGAGTCCGTGCGTGTATAACCGCAAGGGGTGGACATTTTGAGCATATTCTTTAACAATTATGTAAGTAATAGCTTTTTATTAAATGTCTTTTGTAAGTAACAAATACATTTTTTTATTCAACCTAAATTTCCCTTTCTTAAATTACATTTAAAATCGTGTAACAGGACTAAAAAATCACTCTGTAGTATAGGTATATATATTGTTTAATTTATTAAAACATTTGTTTTTTTCTTTTGTTTCAGAAAAAAATAATTCTACGTTAAAAATGTTACCAAAACGAAAACATAAAACTAAGAAATATGCGTGGATGAATTATTTAAAATACGATAATAATGATAAATTTAATGAATTACATAATTCAATTTTAAACGATATAGAAAAATCATTAAAAGTACAATTGGTACAGCCGAAAACTGTTTATCCGTATGTTTTATGTACACCAGATATTATAAATGCTGTTACATATGATCAACGTAATAAAGAAAAAAATAGTAATGAAATAATAGGTGAAAATAATATTTTCGATGTACAGTCGTCAACTTCAAAGTATATTTGTAATAATAATAATAATAATAATGATGACTATGATGATAATGATAATAATAAAAATGATCTTTTTTCTAATAAACAAAAATGTAAAAGTATTATGAAAAAATTAAATAAAAAAATACTAGTAAAAAAAACTGTTTATATAAACGATGTATTATCTAATAAAGATAATGCGAAAATCTATCGTAATAAAAATAATATGTTAAAAAATTTTGATTTTTTATCGAATAAAAATAATAAAAAATTACCAAAAAAGATCGATAAATTAACAGATTTTAATACTACAATAAATGATTTATTTAACGACATAAAAAGTGAAAATAAATATAATAATTTTTTATTACAACCGTCGATGTATAATAAAAGTTCGTTAAGTGATAATTTTAACGGTAATGATACTGATGATAACAGTAGTAAAATAGAAACTGATGATTTGGATAATTTTGTCGATATTCAATTGGATGATGTTTTTAAAGATAATTATCGTGAAATATGTAAAGATATATTAGAAAACGATGATATATCTACAAATATTCGTGAAGATAGATTATTAAAACCGATTAAATCATTAAGCGATGATAAATTTATTAAAAATAATATACAAGATAGTAATGTACCGTCTAGATTATCGCGTGAATCATCCGTCGAATCGAGTGGTGAAACTGAAGCGAATAATAATTTAAAACATAGACGGATATCTAGTCTTGTCGATGAGTTATTATTACAATTATATCACGTACCGTATTCAAAAGAATCACCGACACGTCGACGTAGTTGTTTTGCTTTTAGGAATAGCGTTACATCCGATAACAGAATATCAAAAAAAATTATAAACTCGATCTTTGACAATAATAATAGCGATTTAATTTTATCTGATTTAAATTTAATTTGTAATAATAATAATAATAGTAATAATAACGATATAAGTAATAATAAAGTTTATTCGACAAGTCTTAGCGATTTGGAAACATCTTTAAACTCTGATCTAATATTTAATAATATGACAGAATGTAATAAACGTCAAATACTTCAACAGAAAAGTAAGTTAGTTTATATTTTTTTATTTTATTTTTAGTATTATTATTACTCTATTCCTGGAGTTAGGTCACATTTTCATGATTTAATATCTGTTAAACTTTTAGTAGTTAATGGCAGATAAAAAAGTTCAGTCCGAAAATGCTGTTGTGAAGTTGATTTTATTGATAATTATGTTTAAACTTTTGAAAAATTTACTTTTTGCAAAACTAATAAAGTTTTGTGTGATTTTAGACTTAAGTAAGCTAATAATTCATACTTTCCTGGTTATAAATACCGTATTTTTCGTGTATACAAAATAAGTAATAATAATGACAATATGTATATACAGGGTCATTCACGGGAACCGGATATTTTTAAAATAATCATAAAAAATTGAATGTTTACTTTAAAAAAGTTTTATTGGCACTGAAAAACTTGTTATATCAAAGCATTTGTTACTTACTCATGAACGAAAAATTATGTCCGGCAAGTGATGTCCATTTTGGGCAATACATTGTTGTAGCCTTTCACGGTAACCGGCCCCAACTTTTTGTAGCATGTCTACATCAATCTGGGTGACGTGATGACGAATTGCGATCTTTAGGTCCTCCAATGTACGCGGTTTATTGCCGAACACACGCGATTTCAGAAACCTCCGCAGAAAAAAATCACAACTACTCAAGTCGGGGGACCGGCGGGGCCAAGGAATGTCGCCGAATCTGGAAACGATCCGTCCCGGAAACAAGTTACGGAGAACAGCCATCGTTGCCCTCACTGTGTGCGCTGTAGCTCCATCCTGCTGGAATAACGCATTTTGAAAATCGATTCCCCGGTTTCGCAACTCAGGGATGAAAAACGTATTCAACATCGCAATGCAACGATCGGCTGTTACAGTTACGGCAGCATCATTTTCTTCAAAAAATATGGTCCAATAACACCGACCTTTCCTATTGCACACCAGACAGTCACCTTTGGGCTATGAAGTGGTCTCTCGTGAAGCTGATGTGGGTTTCTTTCTGCCCGATACCGGCAATTCTGTTTGTTGACGAAGCCATTCAGATGAAAATGGGCTTCGTCACTCATTAACAATAACAAATTTTCATTTTCCTCAAAAACGGTAAGCGTTTGTCGACAAAATTGTAATTGCTGCGTGAAATCTTGCTCGTTTAACGGCTGCACGACGGCTATCTTGTAAGGATGGAAATGCAGGTCTGTATGCAGAATTCGTCTTACCGTACTTGTGCTCATTTGAACCGTCTGACTACAACTGTAGTGACGTGGAAGCAGATTGCCCCACCGCAGCTTAGCCCCGTTCTGGGGTCCCCATCGGGGTCTTCCGTGCTTCATCAAGACGCTCTAACATACTGGTACTAATTTAGATGATTCATTACATTAGTATGTCAATTTGATTATGTATTTCGACAATTTCATTCATATAGGATAAACCAAATTTTTTTGTTGTTATTTTTCTTCAATTATCGATTTGTTTGACATCTTTCTTGTTTTCCTGTTTATCATCCGGGAATTACCTTTCAGATATTACGTCAGAGGATGATATGTATAAGTGTAAATGAAGTGTCGTCTTGTACAGTCTCAGTTCGACCGTTCCTGAGATGTGTGGTTAATCGAAACCCGACCATCAAAGAACAACGGTATCCACAATCTAGTATTCAAATCCGTGTAAAAATAAGTGACTTTACTAGGACTTGAACGCTGGAACTCTCGACTTCCAAATCAGCTGATTTTGGAAGTTGTGTTCACCACTAGATCAACCCGGTAATTTTGTCTTGGTTTTGTTTGACATCTTCAGATTGGATTAACTGTTTTTATGAAATTTTGCACGATTGCTTTTGAATACGGGTAATTGATGACATTTAATTTTGGTTATCGGTCAAGAGATTTAGGAGACGTGGTCCCATTTTTCAAAATTTTATTTGAAGAGCAGAATCATTTTTTAAATATTTATTTGCACGATTACGTATTTTAGTGATTTACTTAATTTTCCTCTTAAGTAGTTATCTATCAAGGTCAAATTCCTCAGTAGCTTACTGAGCTAATGTGTTAGGTGTGTTGATGTTGACTGTTTTTTATTTTTTAGGTTAAAGCAGACAAGTTTAAAGAATATCGATAATGAAATATTGTTTGCATTCACCGTAACTATTTTTGTAATTTTTACGTCAGGCGTGTTATTTAAATTTAGCTTAAAATTAATAATAGATACTTAAACTTCTCAAGTTTGAGTGTTAAGGGTAAGTTTTGTGAACTACTTCAGACTAGCTCTGTTTATTTCAATCTTCACATAGTAGTGTTATGTATATAGTTAAAATTGTTTAATCTATGAATATTTGAAACCGTAAAGTTTATATCGTTTGCCAGAAGGCCGATCGATAATTCAGGCTGTAAGTTTTTATTTAGGTTTGAAAAATTTCAATTTTTAATGATTAATTACGTAACGAAAAAATCTGATGTGGATACTACATGATTTCCTTGTATGTCTATTAAATTACGTATACACATTTTTTTAAATGAAAAGTACATAAAATTTTATTTCATTAATAACTTCTGATTGTTGTTATCGAATTATTATTCAATGTAAAAAAAGTTTTACAATGAGAGGTAATAATTATTAATGAATCAATATAATTAGATTAAAAAAAAAGTTAAAAAAGAAAAAAAGGAGATGAAGTCGAACCGATGTACCTTCCCCTTGTAAGATCCAAATATTTTGTTAATTAGAATTTTATTTGAATATAACTGGAACAAATGAAAGTAAGTATCACTTATATCGTTAAAAAGATCTCAATGAGGTAATGAGGAGAATGTTAAAAATCAGACGGGTGGATAAAATGACAAATGAAGAGGTGTTGCGGCAAACTGATGAAGAAAGAAGCATTTGGAAAAATATGGTTAAAGGAATAGACGGACTTATAGGCCACATACTAAGGCATCCTGGAATAGTCGCTTTAATATTGGAAAGACAGGTAGAAGGAAAAAATTGTGTAGGCAGGCCACGTTTGGAATATGTAAAACAAATTGTTAGGGATGTAGGATGTAGAGGTATACCGAAATGAAACGACTAGCACTAGATAGGGAATCTTGAAGAGCTGCATCAAACCAGTCAAATGACGGAAGACAAAAAAAAGTTTTGTTTAAAATTAAAACAATAATTTTTAAAATTTCATTAAAAATGTAATTTTTGTTTTGTATAAATTTTATGTTGTAAATATATACATATATATTTACATATT